>NC_045624.1:101664130-102914130 GCF_009829155.1 Mustela erminea
TGTGATTGCACACTTACGTATGTGATTCAGGACTTCGAGCATCAAAGGTGCTCTGACAACAGCCAATTTTAGATGAAATTCAGAGCAACCAATTTAAGATGAAAACATCTCAGTACCTATCTCATGCATAAAATTCCATGTGATGAACTATTTTTTAAAAAATCTTACTTCCTCAGAGAGACACCTCTCCCCCAGAGACAAATCAGGTGCTTAGGATAATCATCTCATGAAAGTGGGCTACACCACACCGTCGTACTGAAAGCAGAAATTACCCATCATCTAGATATTTGACTTTGAGAACATCAGCTTAGTCATTTCGTTTTCACTGTTGTCACAGTTCTGCCTTTCATATCATCTCAACCTTTCAGACATGACTTGAACACTCTATTAAGATGAGAAATTCCTTTGGAAAGGAAGCTTCTTTGGAAAGCACTGGGTCCCTGAAGCAGTCTCAGCTACATAACAGGACACAGCACCACACACACTAAAGCCCAGGGAAAGGCAGGACAATGGAACGCTAGATAATTTTATCAAAAGCTGATTTGAAAAGGTGGCTGGGAGGCGGGCACTGCATGCATTAAGTACAGATTCATTGGTGTTTAGGGAAACAGCCCTTTCAGATTCACTTCCCCCATGTTCTGTCTGGTGAGTCACAGAGATGTGATACCTAAGGTTTTAAAATTCTCAACAAATGCAAAGAATGCATGTGAGGAGGCACCATACAAAAATACTAAATAAGAAACCAAAGAACAATAACATGGGCCTGGGTGGCTCCGTCAGTTAACCACCAGCCTTCACTCAGCTCAGTTCATGATCCCAGGGTCCTGGGATTCAGTTCCCCCATAGGGCTCCCTGCTCAAAGGGAAGTCGGCTTCTCCCTCTCCCTTTGCCCCTACCCCTGCTAGGGCACTTGCTCTCTCTCTCTCTCTCTCTCTCAAATAAATAAATAATCTTAAGGAAAAAACAAAAAGTCTGCCTGGAGCAAGAAGCTTTTCAAAACATCAACCTTACTTTCGAGTGCTAAGAAGACGTTCCCATCCAATATTTCCTAATAATCATCTTTTAATCAACTAAGAAAACCAAGTAATTTCCAGCACAGATACCCAACTATTAAAGTTTTACAGGCCTCTAAAATAGAAAACACAGAAAGGAGTGTAAGTATTCATTACCCATTCACTCTGATTTCATTAATTTAATGCAAATTTCCTTCAAAGTAACGAAGACGAGCAGGGAATTGGACAAACCCTAATTCAGACTCCACACCCCAGGATCCTACTAGCTCACCTTTTAAAAAACCCACTTTAGAAAAAAGGGGGACCCCCCCATTGGGGGGCGCAACTTCCCAGCCCCAGGGCAGGGCGGGGTGGGTTGGAGCGACCGCGGCAATGTTGATTTCACCGGGCGCTGCCGCTGCCAGTGGCTTCAACAAGTTCCCTCTCTAGGCTTCCAGAAAATCACGCCCAACACCCAAACTCTCCGCGGAATTTTTCTCTCCAAACTGGAGACCGTGCGCTTCATTTTCACGCTTAGGAATGCCTTCTCCCGCTCAGCGCGGCCACTTCCCTGCTATTCCGTGACATTTTCCCACAACTACGAGTCCGCGCGTTCGCACCTCCGCGCTCCCCCCACTCCAACCTCGAACCGCACGCGGCCTGGACACTGCGCCTGCGCCGCTCCCGGGACCACCGCCCCCTCCCCCGCCGCGCGGAACCCCCTCCTTCCCGCCCTCCTCGAGGGAACTTGGGGTACAACGCGTAAAGGTCACTCCTGAGTCCTCCAGACCGCCGCGACGAGCGAGGGAAAAAAGCCAGCCCGGAGCGCGGGAGAAGGGGTGTGGGGAAGCGTAGGCGGTCTTGGGTGGGGAACAGGAGGGGAGGCCGGGGGGAGCCCGGGGGTGGGGGACGGATGGGACCTTGTCACCAGGATCCCCACACATTCAGCAGCTGGACTTATGCAGGTCCGCGAGCCTGTGGCTCTCCGCCGCTCGACCTCTCGGGTTCTCCCGGATGGTCTTTCGGGGGCGTCCCGGCACTGCACCCCGCTCGGCCCCCGGCATTGTTCGCGCTCCGCTAGCGCGTCTGAGAGGCGCCCGGGGAAGCGCGGCCCGGCCTCGGCCCCTACCTCCACGAGCAGCCCGAGCAGCAGCGCCGCCACCCTCCGGGGCAGGCGGCTCATGGCTCCGCGTCCTCTCCGGGTGTGCCCTGCTATCAAGTGGCGGGCGCGAGTCGGCAGCGGCACGTCCCCCGTGGGCCGGGCGAGAGGGCGGGGGGCGGGGCGGGGATTCGGACCCCGGGCCAGCCGGAGCCGGGGGCGCGCGGCGGCCGGCAGTTGCGAAGCCGAGACGCGCCGCGCCGCCCAGGCTGCTCTCCGCCCAACGCTCCGCCCCCCGGCTCGCGCGCGCTCCCGGCACGCCCGCTTGGGCACGCGCCCGCGGGCACCGCGGTCCCAGCCCGGGCTGGTAACGCGGCTGCTGGGCGCCCGGGTGCGCGACGCCTGGAGGCGCCCGCCCGCACCGGGATAGGGCTTGCGAGGCCAGGCGGGTGGGAGAGGAGCTGTCAGGTGTCTCCTCCCTCGATCGAGACCGTCCTGTCACGCTCGAACAGACCCAGGGAGGTTTTTAACAGAAGCCAAGTCTTCGCGTGCTGAAGCTTGTTTCGGAGGGAGGTGGCTGTAGAGGAACCTGTCGCTGCGTCTGGCATCCAGGGCTTCTCTGTTCTTCGCTCTCCCTCCTCTTCCTACCGAGAGTGCACTCTGCCCACTTGTGACAGAAAGGACAGCCCAAGGGAGAGGGAGCCCGACTGTGAATAGAAGGCTCCTTACACCTCACTTCTCATTAAGATGTCGGTGCTTTCTCGGTCTGCATCCTTCTCCCCTGCTCCTGCCTGGCTCCGCCGCAATCGGTCCCACGTTACCGTCTGCCCTCCCCCTGCTGAGTGTGGATGTCCTTCAACTCTGCTGAACCACCTTGCCACGTCCACTACCTGGCACCCACCATTTTTTGTTTTTCTTTTTCACAAAGTGGCTCAGATCCCAGCTCATCAGTAATGCAACAAGCATTATTGAACTTGTAAGATGTACCAGACCCTGAGCCGGAGGGCCAGTGTGTAGAGGTGGGCTCCTTGAAAACTTACGCCTGAAGTTTAAAGGGATAGTCACTTAGATGACTATGACACATACAGGGTGCTGAGTGGAGACACCAAGGGGTCAAGGGTAATAAAGGGCGTAAATAATGTGGTTGAAGTTGGCTGTTATTCCCAAGCCATGAAAATAGGAGATAATGTTATCCAATCAAAAGCATATGTGGGCAGAAACGTAATATTGACAGGTGCTTGCATCATCGGGGCTTGGTACAACCTGAATGTGTGAATACACAGTGACCTGTGGGACTGACTGCCTTCGTGGGCTGCAGACTGAGCCACCACAGCCCCAGATACTACGGCTGAATTTCCTGATGAAAACCTTGCTGAACTACACCACCTAAAGAAGACTATGAAAAGAAGGTCAACTCCAGTTAGGAACTAAGAACCGTATATGGGATCAAGATAACAGTTTGTCTTTGACCACTACCTTTTGAAAGGGCCACAGTGTTCCTCCCCCCCGCCCCAGTATTTTTATTAGGGATTCCTGCCACCATATTAACATATAAAACAATCTGGATGTTGACATAGAAATGCATATTTTTACTATACAATGATAAGGCTCCAATCAGAGGTAACATGGCCACCATTTCTCTAGTATTTCAATGAAATCACCTTTTTATTTCTTCCCAGAGTTGTCTTTATAAATATTAGACAAACCACAAAATATATTCCAAATATATAACATTTTACAGTATGTTCCAAGCACAGACAGAAACACACGAGACTTTACCTACATTTTTTTCCAAGATCCAACTTGCATTAGCACTAAAGACAAAATTGTGTGTGTGTGTATGTATTTGCCATATATATGTGTATATAAAACCACAAATGTACACACGGTTGTTTTCATGGAATTTGAAACCTTTGAGACTGGGTTTTATCCCGTGATATCTGAGAGGGAACAGGAATAATAACATGTCACAAACTCCTCAAACTGGGGAAAAATAAACACAGCTATGTATTAAGAGCATATCAGTTGTGTGTATACGAATACACACATATATACAGATTCATATATAAACACAGCTATAACGATAATGCGATATATACACATACTCACATACTTGCTTTGAATTCTGTATCTCACTATATTATATACTCTCCATCTTTGGAAGCACCCTTCTCCTCTTTTGATCCAGGCAGCTGGAGACTCTCTCCTAACAAAACTGAAGTGGGTATTTCTAAAATGCTGATTCTATTCTGAATGCCACAAAATGGCATTTCAGGATCCCAGTTTTATGTTTGGTGGCTATTGCTTAAATTCAGTAGACCCTATTCTTTTAATTCCTTCACCTAAAAACATTTCTATTCAGTAATGATGTTTCTGCCTTAAAGAGATGTTAGCTGGAAATGTTAAAATATATTGATTACTCCCCAATATACATCTACATGGTTGGATTATGAGTAGTATTTATCCCGTCAGTATTTTTCAGTGTTTTATGATGGGCAATATATTACATACTTCCATAATTTAAAAAAAATATTATTTTAAACTTAACAGTTCACAGAATAACACATGTTGACTTTATTTTGTAAAATTGAGTCAGAGGAAGGTAATGGATTTTCACTGTAACTGTCCTCTGTAATTTATATAAAATACCTTATTTTCCTATATCCTTGCTTCTTTTCTGAGAATTTGCAGGTTTAGTTTATTTTTCTTTTTCATATAAAATATTGGCCATTGATTTTAGTTGTATAAAGGACTCCCAATGATAAGAAAAGGTATATTGTTATGTATTTATATTCTAGCATATATTGTACTAAATAAAAATGCTAATGGCAGGACTTTTAGTGAACACAATTTTAATCAATTTTTCTATTTGTGTTAACTTTCCCAAAGTAGATCTTTTCATTTTTATTGCATACTATCTACATTAAAGCTGATGTGTTTATCTCCTCCTATTTTTTATTTTTAATTTATTTATTTGACAGAGACCACAAGTAGGCAGACAGGCAGGCAGAGAGACAGAGGAGGAAGCAGACTCCCCACTGAGCAAAGGGTCCGATATGGGGCTCGATCCCAGGACCCTGGGATCATGACCTGAACTGAAAGCAGAGGCTTAACCCACTGAGCCACCCAGGTGCCCCTATAACCAAGTTTTAATAACTCAAGTGTGTACATTTGATGGAATATTTTAATTTTTGAGCCAATAGCTATTCATACTAAGACATTAAATACTAAAACATTTTCACTTGAAATAAATAAATAAATGAAATAAAGTAAAATAAGCACCGCTGAACTGTACCTGTTAGAACCAGAACTTGCAAGAAAAACAGGCAAGGTTACTGTGGGCTTCATTGTCATGGTAAGGGCACCATCAGACAAGCCCACCAAGGGTCTTTGGACTCTCCTAACTTTGATTTACTGTTTACCATTAGGGCGTTTTACTACTTTTTTAAGGGCAGAAATTAACTTATAGAAAACTAAGCTGCGGGGTGCCTGGGTGGCTCAGTGGGTTGAGCCTCTGCCTTCAGCTAGGGTCGGGATCGAGCCCCGCATCGGGCTCTCTGCTCAGCGGGGAGCCTGCTTCCCTTCCTCTCTCTCTGCCTGCCTCTCTGCCAGCTTGTGATCTCTCTCTGTCAAGTAAATAAATAAAAATCTTTATAAAAAAAGGGAAAAAAAGAAAACTAAGCTGCAAGCTTTGTTATACAGCAGAGATGCAAAAAAAAAATTTTTTTCTCCAATGGCAATGTAAATCCTATAAAAATACAAACGACCTTTGTTAGGGTGAGAACCTCAGCCAAGGATTTACAATTTAGCAACCCAAGCCAATTTAACACTCTCAACCCACCAGTCTCGGCCTCCCCACTGCTTCATTGGCTGTATACACACCAGTTGCCTGCATTCTCCTTCAAAGAAGCTTCATATCCGACCAGTTCCTTCATACGATTTTTTTTTTTTTAAAGATTTTATTCATCCACCTGACAGACAGGGATCACAAGTAGGCAGAAACACAGGCAGAGAGGAGGAGGCAGAGACACAGGCAGAGAGGAGGAAGCAGGCCCCCTGCCGAGCAGAGAGCCCGATGTGGGGCTCGATCCCAGGACCCTGAGATCATGACCTGAGCCGAAGGCAGAGGATTAACCCACTGAGCCACCCAGGCGCCCCTCACACGATTTTTTTAAAATAATTTTTTAAAATTTTTTATAAACATATAATGTATTATTAGCCCCAGGGGTACAGGTCTGTGAATCGCCAGGTTTACACCTCACAGCACTCACCATAGCACATACCTTCCCCAATGTCCATAATCCAACCACCCTCTCCCTACCCCTCCTCACCCCCCACAACCCTCAGTTTGTTTTGGACATTAAGAGTCTCTTATGGTTTGTCTCCCTCCTGATCTCATCTTGTTTCATTTTCTACCTTCCTACCCCCCAAACTCCCCCGCACTGCCTCTCAACTTCCTCATATCAGGGATATCATATGATAATTGCCTTTCTCTGATTGACTAATAAAAAATAGCATGGTTTTAATTTTAATTTTTTGAGGAACCTCCATACTGTTTTCTTTCCACAGTGGCTGTACCAATTTGCACCCAGACTTATTGTTTTACATCCTCACCAACACTTGCTATTTCCTGTGGGTTTTTTTGTTTTTTTGTTTTTTTTTTTTTTTTAGCCTTCTAACAGGTGTGAGGTGGTATCTCATTGTAGTTTTCATTTGCATCTCCTTTAAATTAAAGCAACATCATTTGTTAAATACTAAGGACAAGGGAAGAAATTTGCAGTAATTGGGCATATATTATGCTATACTTACCCATTGAATATAATATAGAATTTAATGTTTTCACAGGTATGGAGAGCTGATAACATTATGGCTTTTTCACAGATTAGATACTACCATTCAGAGACAAAAAGTAACCTTCCCAAACCTGTCAGCTAGTATAAGGAGTTACTAGCCCTAAAATTGATCTGGCTCCAAAGCCTATATACATCCTTTTTACACTAAAGGAAAAGTTCCTTTAAGAGCAACATTTCCATGGATAGATTTGATGAAGTTCAGGAAAGTTCCCTCTATCGCCATACTTTGAAGCATTTTAATCAGGAGCAGATGCTGGATTTTGTCAAATGCTTTTTCTGCATCAATTGAGAGGACCATGTGGTTCTTCTCTCTTCTCTTATTGATTTGTTCTATCACATTGATTGATTTGCGAATGTTGAACCATCCTTGTAACCCTGGGATAAATCCCATCTGGTCATGGTGGATAATCTTTTTAATGTGCTGTTGGATCCTGTTTGCTAGGATCTTGTTGAGAATCTTAGCATTCATATTCATCAGTGATATTGGTCTGAAATTCTTTTGTGTGTGTGTGTGTGTGTGTGGTTTTTGCCTGGTTTGGAAATCAGGGTAATGCTGGCTTCATAAAAAGAGTCTGGAAGTTTTCCTTCTGCTTCAATTTTTTGAAACAGCTTCAGGAGAATAGGTGGTGTTTCTTTTTTCAAAGTTTCATAGAATTCCCCAGGGAATCCATCGGATCCTGGGCTCTTGTTTTTTGGGAGGTTTTGATCACTGCTTCAATCTCGTTACTAGATATCAGTCTATTCAGGTTGTCAATTTCTTCCTGGTTCAATTTTGGGAGTTTATAGTTTCCAGGAATGCATCCATTTCATCTAGGTTGCTTAACTTATTGGCATATAGCTGTTGATAATAACTTCTGAAGATTGTTTCTATTTCCTTGGTGTTAGTTGTGATCGCTCCCTTTTCATTCATAATTTTATTAATTTGAGCTTTCTCTCTTTTCTTTTGGTTTAGTGTGGCCAATGGTTTATAGATCTTACTGATTCTTTCAAAAAACCAGCTTCTAGTTTCATTGATACTTACAACTGTATCTCTAGTTTCTATCTCATTGATATCTGCTCTACTCTTGATTATTTCCCTTCTTGTGTGTGGAGTTGGTTTAATTTGTTGTTGATTCTCCAGTTCTTTAAGGTATAGAGACAGCTGGTGTATTCTGGATTTTTCAATTTTTTTTGAGGGAGGCTTGGATGGTTATGTATTTCTCCCTTAGGACCGCCTTTGCTGTATCCCATAGGTTTTGGACCAAAGTGTCTTCATTCTCATTGGTTTCCATGAATAGTTTCAGTTCTTCTTTGATCTCCTGGTTGATCCAAGCATTCTTAAGCAAGGTGGTCTTTAGCTTCCAGTTGTTTGAGTTCCTTCTAAACTTTTCCTTGTGATTGAGCTCCAGTTTCAAAGCACTGTGATCTGAGAATATGCAGGCAATAATCTCAGTCTTTTGGTATTGGTTGAGCCCTGATTTGTGACCCAGTATGTGGTCTATTCTGGAGAAGGTTCCATGTGCACTTGAGAAGAATGAGTATTCTGTTGTTTTAGGGTGGAATGTTCTGTATATATCTATGAGGTTCATCTGGTCCAATGTGCCATTCAATGCTCTTGTTTCTTTATTGATTTTCTGCTTGGATTATCTCTCTATTACCAAGAGAGGTGTGTTAAGATCTCCTACTATTAATGTATTCATATCAATATGACTCTTTATCTTGATTAATAGCTTTCTTATGTAATTGGTTGCTCCCATATTGGGGGCATAGATATTTACAATTGTTAGATCGTCTTGGTGGATAGTCCCTTTAAGAATTATGTAGTGTCATGCGGAGAAAGGGGAACCCTCCGACACCGTTGGTGGGAATGCAAGCTGGTGCAGCCACTCTGGAAAACAACATGGAGGTTCCTCAAAATGTTGAAAATAGAACTGCCCTATGACCCAGCAATTGCACTACTAGGTATTTACCCTAAAGATACAAACGTAGTGATCCAAAGGGGCACGTGCACCCGAATGTTTATAGCAGCAACGTTCACAATAGCCAAACTATGGAAAGAACCTAGATGTCCATCAACAGATGAATGGATAAAGAAGATGTGGTATATATACACAATGGAATACTATGCAGCCATCAAAAGAAATGAAATCTTGCCATTTGCGACAACATGGATGGAACTAGAACGTATCATGCTTAGCGAAATAAGTCAAGCAGAGAAAGACAACTATCATATGATCTCCCTGATATGAGGAAGTGGTGATGCAACATGGGGGCGTACGTGGGTAGGAGAAGAATCAATGAAACAAGATGGGATTGGGAGGGAGGCAAACCATGAGTGACTCTTAATCTTACAAAACAAACTGAGGGTTGCTTGGGGGAGGGGGGTTGCGAGAAGGGGGGGTGGGGTTATGGACATTGGGGAGGGTATGTGCTTTGGTGAGTGCTGTGAAGTGTGTAAACCTGGCGATTCACAGACCTGTACCCCTGGGGATAAAAATACATGTTTATAAAAAAATAAAAAAATAAAAAATTAAAAAAAATAAAATAAAAAAAATAAAAGTTTTTTATATAAATAGAAAAAAAAAGAATTATGTAGTGTCCTTCTGTATCTCTGCCTACAGTCTTTGGTTTAAAATCTAATTTATCTGATATGAGAATCGCTACCCTGGCCTTCTTTTGAGGCCCATTGGCATGAGAGATGCTTCTCCATCCCTTCACTTTCAGTCTGGGTGTATCCTTAGGTTCGAAATGGGTCTCTTGTAGACAACATATGGGTGCGTCCTGTCGTTTTATCCAATCTGCAACCCTATGTCATTTTATGGGAGCATTTAGGCCATTAATATTAAGAGGGATTATTGATAGATACATTTTTATTGACATCATGTTATCTTTGAAGTCTTTCTTTCTGTAGATTGTCTCCATATTTCTGTTCAATGATATTCTTAGGATTTTTCCTCTTTTATAGAACCCCCCCCTTAATATTTCCTGCAGTATCGGCTTGGTGGTCATATACTCTTTTAAGCCTTGCTGGTCTTGGAAACTCTTTATCTCTACATCCATTTTGAATGTCAGTCTTGCTGGATAAAGTATTCTTGACTGCATGTTCTTCTCACTTAGTCCCCTGAATATATCTTGCCAGGCCTTTCTGGCTTGCCAGGTTTCTGTGGACAGTCTGACGTTATGAACCATAAGATACCTGGGAATAAACCAAAGAGGTAAAGGATCTGTACTCGAGGAACTACAGAACACTCATGAAAGAAATTGAAGAAGACACAAAAAGATGGAAGACCATTCCATGCTCTTGGATTGGAAGAATAAACATTGTTAAAATGTCTATACTGCCTAGAGCAATCTATACTTTTAATGCCATTCCGATCAAAATTCCACCAGTATTTTTCAAAGAGATGGAGCAAACAATCCTAAAATTTGTATGGAATCAGAAGAGACCCCGAATTGCTAAGGAAATGTTGGAAAAGAAAAACAAAGCTGGGGGTATCATGTTACCTGAATTCAAGCTTTACTACAAAGCTGGGATCACCAAGACAGCATGGTACTGGCATAAAAACAGACACATAGACAGTGGAACAGAGTAGAGAGCCCAGATATGAACCCTCAACTCTATGGTCAAATAATCTTCAACAAAGCAGGAAAAAATATAGAGTGGAAAAAAGACAGTCTCTTCAATAAATGGTTCTGGGAAAATTGGACAGCTATATGTAGAAGAATGAAACTCAACCGTTCTCTTACACTGTACACAAAGATAAACTCGAAATGGATAAAAGACCTTAATGTGAGACAGGAATCCATGAGACTCCTAGAGGAGAACATAGGCAGTAATCTCTTCGATATCAGCCACAGCAACTTCTTTCAAGATATGTCTTCAAAGGCAAAGGAAACAAAAGCGAAAATGAACTTTTGGGATTTCATCAAGATCAAAAGCTTCTGCACAGCAAAGGAAACAGTCAACAAAACGAAGAGGCAACCCACGGAATGGGAGAAGATATTTGCAAATGATAGTACAGACAAAAGGTTGATATCCAGGATCTATAAAGAACTTCTCAAACTCAACACACACAAAACAGATAATCATGTCAAAAAATGAGCAGAAGACATGAACAGACACTTCTCCAATGAAGACATACAAATGGCTAACAGACACATGAAAAAATGTTCATCATCACTAGCCATCAGGGAGATTCAAATTAAAACCACATTGAGATACCACCTTACACATGTTAGAATGGCCAAAATTAGCAAGACAGGAAGCAACGTGTGTTGGAGAGGATGTGGAGAAAGGGGAACCCTCTTACACTGTTGGTGGGAATGCAAGTGGGTGCAGCCATGTTGGAGAACAGTGTAGAGAGTCCTTAAGAAATTAAAAATAGAACTTCCCTATGACCCTGCAATTGCACTACTGGGTATTTACCCCAAAGATACAGATGTAGTGAAAAGAAGGGCCATCTGTACCCCAATGTTCATAGCACCAATGGCCATGGTCACCAAACTGTGGAAAGAACCAAGATGCCCTTCAACAGACGAATGGATAAGGAAGATGTGGTCCATATACACTATGGAGTATTATGCCTCCATCAGAAAGGATGAATACCCAACTTTTGTATCAACATGGACGGGACTGGAAGAGATTACACTGAGTGAAATAAGTCAAGCAGAGAGAATCAATTATCATATGGTTTCACTTATTTGTGGAGCATAACAAATAACATGGAGGACATGGGGAGTTGGAGAGGAGAAGGGAGTTGAGGGAAATTGGAAGGGGAGGTGAGTCATGAGAGACCATGGACTCTGAAAAACAATCTGAGGGGTTTGAAGGGGCGGGGGTGGGAGGTTAGGGGAACCTGGTGGTGGGTGGTGGGTATTATGGAGGGCACGTATTGCATGGAGCACTGGGTGTGGTGCATAAACAACGAATTCTGTTACTCTGAAAAGAAATAAATTTAAAAAAAAATTACTGCAGAGAACAACAACAACAAAAAAAGAGCAACATTTCCAGGGGTGCCTGGGTGGCTCAGTGGGTTAAGCTTCTGCCTTCAGCTCAAGTCATGATCCCAGGGTCCTGGGATCGAACCCCGCATCAGGCTTTCTGCTCAGCAGGGAGCCTGCTTCTCTCTCTCTGCCTGGCTCTTTGCTTAGTTGTGAACTGCCTGTCAAATAAATAAACTCTTTTTAAAGATTATTTATTTATTTATTTATTTGACAGGCACAGATCCCAAGTTGTTAATGCTTTGTTTCATTATTTGAGGACAGACTTAAATTATTTTGATCCAATTAACCAAAGGGGAGAATTAAAGCCATACTTGTCCCTTGCTTTGTTTGCTACTGACAGCTATTCTCAAAAGCTAGTCTTGAGTAAAAACTGAAAGTAAGCTACAGTAGGACTCCGGCTTTGCTTCATGAGTAAATGTCCTTAGATTCTGTTTGGCACCAAAAGCCTGACGCATATTTTACAGTGACCAGACAAGGTGGGACCTCTGAGTACCAGGCAAGAACAGGTCATATTCCTAAAAAATAAAGATAAAATAAGAATAAATTTTAAAAAATTAAAATAAAAGAGCAACTCTTCAGAACCCCTCTCACTCTTGAGAGCTTTTTCTGTATTTCCACTTAATAAACTTCTATTGCTTTATCCCCCCCCCAAAACACAAACAAACAAAAAAACCGAACAGGTCATATCCCCTTTCTATAGTAGGGCTTCCAGCCTAAATTTTACTGATGAGTTATGAGAGTAACCTCTAGCTCCCAGCAAGCTACAGCAAATTCTAGACTGTTTCAGTCAGATGAGGTCTTCTAAGATGTTTCAAAAGTCAAAGAGCTAAAGGTTTAGTGGATGCCTCTCACTCTTTCCTAGATTTGGTCTAAAATTGACACATCATTTTGTAAACTTTACTCCCCTCTTTGCCTGCCTCAAAACTAACCTGTGATTACTTTGAGTCCATGCATATATCAGATTCATTTCCGTGTCCTTAAAAACTGGTACAATGTCAAAGACAATGATAGGCATTAAATAAATATTTAAGTAAGGGAGAGTATGTTAGATAAGTTAAAGGAAGGAAGGTGGTTAGGAGTAGCAAGTATGTGTTATAAATATGAGTTTTAAAGTCCTGCTAAGTTCCCCCCTGGAGATATCTCTTTGCTAAATTTTGCAATCTTAGTGAAATGTCTACATTATTATTCTGAGTCAAAGTTTAAAGACTTGGGAAAGTTTTAGTCGCCAGAACCTTTGAAACAATTTAGCAGATAAAATCCACTTCCATAATCCACTAAAAGTTGTGCTAAGCATAACCCAAGCTTAAACCTAAGCATAGCCTTGCTTATTCCATTGTGCCCTAGAAATACCCTTGACCGCTTTTCAAAGCCCAGGTCTGCACAAAGGGTTGCTAGGTGAGCTGTCCACATTCAGCCAAGTGATCTTTGGCTGCTTGCCTTGATTTGGTAGTTCCCGGTTTATAGCTACTCTGTCCTGTCAGTTCCTAAAAGCTATTTTCCTCCTTTCTGTCTCCTCCAAATAACCGAAAAGTCACTATGTTGAGGGCCACTGATTAATTCTTTTTCTGTGTAAGCAAACTCTCCTGATTAAAATCATACAATTTCAAGACAGTACCTATCTCTTGCTGGCATAGAGAAGAGATAAATGGTAGAGAATAGCTCTGGGATAATTCAGACAACCTTTAGCCTTGTACATTTTGTTCTCATGTAATAGAGTACACACTAGGAAGAACCAATGTAAATGACTGCATGGATGAGGCATGAGTCAATCTTCAAGCAGGAAGAGGTTTAGTATAAAGCAATAGGGAGAGTTGAGGACTATGGCCAAATTAAAAAGTAGGTATCTAGCGAAAGGGTCATCCAATTATTTTTAGAACATTGATCTGGCTATATAAATCATATTTACAATTACTGTGGGCTACGTTCAGTTGGTGACCTTTGGTCTATAATACAAAGCTGGGCCTAAGTAAGTCCTAACTATGAGGGAAAATTTGGAATGTCCTTCTACCAAATTCACACCATACATCCCAACTCTTGACTCTTTCACAGCGTAGTTCAAGTCTTTCTTTACCCAGTTTGCTTCAAGCCTAGCCTACCTGGCAGAGTTGGCACTCAATTGCTCTGAATTAAACAACTGAAAGACTTGCAAGCTCGCATTCTTAAGTTGCTAAAGCACTCCTCAAGTAAGTACAAAATAATTTAGCCCCTAACTGCAGATGTTACTCTACTTCAGTGTTTCTCAATTGTCAGCATTACATGAACCTTTTTAAAAAGAAAAAGTTCTTCTCAGCATCCAGAACCTCTGCAGGGGTTATGAGAGAGGCCAAGAGATAACCCTACCATATCAGTTCTCCTCTGCTTCCATAAAAATAAATCTCCACTTTTTAGAATAATGAAGATTATAATTTTATTCTCCCTTGTGCTAGGTAATTGCAGGTAACCTACAGTACGAATGTTTTCAGGTTGCTATAACAAAATGCCACAGTCTGGGTGACTTCAACAATGTATTTCCACATAGTTTTGAGGACTGGAAATTCAAGGTCAAGGTGTCAGTGGGTTTGGTTTTCTCTGAAGCTTCTCTCCTTAGTTTGCAGATAGCTGCCTTCTTATGGCCTCTTCATGTGATTGACCTTTGTGCCTGTGGCCCTGGTGTCCCTCTCTGTTTAAAAATTTTGTTTTATGAGATCACCAGTCAATGTGAATTCTAATGGCCTGCACTAGTAGCTTAATTTTAATTTAATCACCTCATTAAAGGCCTTATCTCCAAACACAGTCACACTCTGAGGTATAGGTGTTGAGAACTTCAACATATGAATTGGGGGTGGGCAAAATTGAGCTCATTATACTCCACCCATTGGGCCCCCAAAATTCATGTCCTTGTCACATGCAAAATACATTCACTTCCATCCCAACAGCCTCCCCAAATTTTAACCCATTCCAGTATAAATGTTAAGTCCCACATCTCATCTAAACATCCTTTAAAAAAAAAAAAAAAAGATTTTATTTATTTATTTGTCAGAGAGAGAGCACAAGCAGGCAAAGTGGCAGGCAGAGGCAGAGAGAGAAGCAGGCTCCCCACTGAGCAAGGAGCTTGATGCGGGACTCGATCCCAGGACTCTGGGATCATGGCCTGAGCTGAAGGCAGTGGCTTAACTGCCTTCAGCTGAGCCACCCAGGCATCCCTCATCTAAACATCTTCTAAATCAGATGTGGTTAAGAGTGAAAATGTGATTCATCGTCAGGCAAAATTTCTTTCTAGCTGTGGGCCTGGGAAACCAGACACCATATATGTTTCCAAAATACAATGGTGGGGCAGGCATAGGATAGATCGTCCCATTCCAAAAGGTGGAAATGGGAGAAATGAGTGACAGTTTCTAAGCTAGTTCAAATCTTAACCAGGCAAATTCTTTACAACTTAAGCCATGAAAATAATTCTTTAGCGCAATGTTCTGTCCTCTGGGTAGCCCTGTCCTAATTTGGGCCCATTTCTGGGGAGCAGAATTGCCTCCTCAGCCCCGGGTTGCAACTCCTCAACTAAGGCCTTGTGTGGTGGCCATCCGGCCCACTGAAACCTAGGTGGTGGCCCCATCCTCTGGAACTGAAGAGAAGTATTTCCGACATCACTGTCATCCTTCCATTTTCATGAAGGATAATGCATGTTCACCACCAGACACTTATCCATATTGCTAACAATGAGAACGTGTGTTCTTGAGAGAGCCCCAAGAGTGGTCAGACAATCACGCCATGAAGGAATTACAGGTGTGACTCATGGATTTAATCAGCCATCTCACCATTAGCCTGGGATAGAAACAGGGTTATACTTGCAGAAACATTGCTGTATTGAACCAAAGGGACAGAAATGAGATAAAATAATGGAAAGCTACTGGACTTCTGGGATTCTTCAGGATAAGACAATAGAGCTATCTGGCTATGAGCAGGTAACTATATATCTAAGTTTGTCATTCATGATTTCTCCTTTCTACAAAACACTAGAACACATTAAGCTAAGTTCTTTGCAACTTTGTGATAAGGACCATCTTTCTTGCAGAGTCCAATCATAGGTTCTTCCTTTCCACACGAAGCTTCACTGGAAGGAACTTCAATGTCCGCATTTCTACCAACAATCTTTGCAAGGCAATCCAGGGCTTACCTAATATGTACCTCAAAACTCTTCTAGCCTTGGGGTGCCTGAGTGGCTCAGTAGGTTAAAGCCTCTGCCTTTGGCTCGGGTCATGATCTCAGGGTCCTGGGATCGAGCCATGCATCAGGCTCTCTGCTCAGCAGGGAGCCTGCTTCCTCCTTTCTCTCTGCCTGCCTCTCTGCCTGCTTATGATCTGTCAAATAAATAAATAAAATCTTTAAAAAAAAAAACCAAAAAACTCTTCTAGCCTTTACCCATTATTCAGTTCCAAAGCCACTTCCATGTTTTTTAGGTTTGTGTTACAACAGCAAAAGTATTTGCATTAGTGCACTAGGGCTGCTATAACAAAGTATCACAGACTATGTGGTTTAAACAACAGAAATTTATTTCCTAACAATTCTGGAGGCTGGAAGTCAGTCCGAGATCCAAGTGCTGGCAGGGTTGGTTTTACTGAGTCCTCACTCTTTGCTGCCTTTCCACATGGTTGTCTCTCTGTGCTCTGAGGTCTCCTTCTCTGTATAAATTCTCTCTTCTTTTTTTAAATTTAAATTCATTTAGCCAACATAACTAACACCATTAGTTTCAGATGTAGTGTTCAGTGATTCATCAGTTGCATATAACACCCAGGCCTCATCACATCCCATGTCTTCCTACATATGAGTGAAACCATATGATAATTGTCTTTCTCTGATTGACTTATTTCACTTAGCATAATCTCCAACATTTCTAACCATGTTGATGTAGATAGTAGGTATTCACCCTTTCTGATAGCTAAGTAATATTCCATTGTGGACAGCACTGCTATGAACATTGGGGTGCAGGTGCCCCTTTGTTTCATTACATCTGTATCTTTGGGGTAAATACCCAGAAGTGCAATTGCTGGACTGCAGAGTAGCTCTATTTTTACTTCTTGAGGAACCTCCATACTGTTTTCCAGAGTGGCTGCACCAGCTTGCAAGACATGTCTCTAAAGGCCAGGAGAACAAGCAAAACTGAACTACTGGAACCTCATCAAGATCAACAAACTAAAGGGCAACCTTTGATGGGAGAAGGTGGTTGTAAATGACATATCAGAAAAAGGGCTGGTATCCAAGATCTACAAATTCTCTCTTCTTATGAGACACCAACTGGACTGGATTCTAATGGTTTTGTTTTAACCTAATCATCTCCCTTAAAGGACTTTATTTCCAAATACAGTGTTAATCTGAGTAACTCAAAGTTAGGGCTTCAACATATGAATTTCCACATGGGGGAACACAAAGCCATAACACACCCAGTAGAATGTAAGCATCCAGGAATCTTCCTTATGTGATAACTGGCAGCAGCTAATAAGTGTATAAGGAATGATAGAATTAAAAATTTTACATTTGACTTCTAATAGAGTACAAGGATCCCAGGCTCCTCTCCTCCCAGGAGTATCCTTTAGGATACACCTAGAAAAAAACCCACATCAGTGTAAACACACTAGAAAATAACCTGAAGACTGATAGAACAGACTCTTCACAGCAAAATGTAGGGAAGAAGCCTCACTGAAGAGGGTAGGAAAGGTGGACACATGGTCAGGAACCAAAATGACACATGAGACTGCCTGTGGGAGGTAGGGACCCCATACATACAAAGAAGGGAGATGAGCAGATCCCACACCAGGCACCCTAGGCACTGAGGACCCACACTAGGAAGATGAATCCCCATAACATTTGGCAATTGGTGGGGCTTAACACCTGAAACTTTAAAAATCAGTGAACTCAGCTATGTGAGAACTGAAGGGTGAGACCAAATGGAGTCTTCTCCCTTAAAGAAATAGTAGAGGAAACAGTACCACTAAGATACAACATAGAAGCAGCAATTTGAAAAATGCCTGGGATATATGGGATAGATATTTATTTATTAATCTCAGAACATGTGCTGGAGGGGCAGAAAATGTTAGGAGACTTATCCAAGAACAAAAAAAGCTAGTAGATGCCATTTTCTTCTTCCTGCCCACAGCACTCCCCCCACCACCCCGCCACTAGATACATGGGCACCTGTGGGAACAAATTAAACTCAAAATATTCTCCACCTAGCTTGCAAACAGGGTGACCCACACCAGCATTCCCTTGTGAACGCACCCCTGGTAGTTCTTCAAAGCAGCTAGAGATCCCATCCCATAGTGGACTTGTGCAAACCTTGCTAACAGTGTACACCACAGCTCCGTGTTTTCCTGCAGACTTGTCCTACCCAACACACCCTCAGCAGAAGTCCATCCAAAGAGGTGCCACAAGTATGGCAGCCTGGACAAAGTCTAGCACAACTCCAAAGTTACTTCTGCCTGGGGGAGAGGGGAGGATAATCATACACACAAGTTCCACTGTGGCCCCAGCAGTACAGTAAGCCATGGGCAGACATCTGGTCTGATTGCAGGCCCTGCCTACCAGTGAAAGTTTTTCAAGGGACAACACAGGGAGAGCACTTTGGAATTCAGTGTGATAGTGGCTCTAGTGAATGCCTGACTCAACACAAGCTCACAACAGCACAGGACCCAAAGCCTGCCTACAATAGGCAAAGAGAGCCATTGAAGATGACTGGACTGAAGGCAAACACAGCTCAGCCTCAACAGTAGGGTGCATGCAACACACACATGAGATATCTCTGAAGCACCATGTTCTGGTGATGAGGGGACATCATACAGGGCACCACAGGATTTCTTCACGAGGCCACTGCTTGAGAGCAGGAGATGTAGCTGACTTTCCCAACATACAGAAACAGACACAGAGAGTTAGACAAAATGAGGAGATAGGGGGATATGTCTCAAATAACACTGGGTTTTATACACAACTGATCAATTGTTGAACACTACATCTGAAACTAATGATGTACTCTGTGTGGGGTAATTGAATTTAAATTACAAAAAAGAGTTTCCATCTCCAAAGGCAAAGGAAACAAAAGTGAAAATGAACTTTTGAGACTTCATCAAGATCAAAAGCTTCTGCACAGCAAAGGAAACAGTCAACAAGATGAAGAGGCAACCCACGGAATGGGAGAAGATATTCGCAAATGACACTATAGACAAAGGGCTGATATCCAAGATCTGTAAAGAACTCCTCAAACTCAACACTTAAAAAACAGAGAATCACGTCAAAAAATAGGCAGAAAACATGAACAGACACTTCTCCAAAGAAGACATACAAATGGCTAACAGACACATGAAAAACTATTCATCATCATTAGTCATCAGGGAGACTCAAATCAAAACCACATTGAGATACCACCTTACAAGTTAGAATGGCCAAAATTAACAAGACAGTAAACAACAAGTGTTGGAGAGAATGCGGAGAAAGGGGAACTCTCTTATACTGTTGGTGGGAATGCAAGTTGTGCAGCCACTTTGGAAAGCAGTGTGGAGATTCCTTAAGAAATTAAAAATAGAGCTACCCTATGACCCTGCAATTGCACTACTGGGTATTTACCCCAAAGATACAGATGTAGTGAAAAGAAGGGTCATCTGTAACCCCCAATGTTCATAGCAGCAATGGCCACAATTGCCAGACTGTGGAAAGAACCAAGATGCTCTTCAACAGACAAGTGGATAAAGAAGATATAGTTTACATATACAATGGAATATTGTGTCTCCATCAGAAAGGATGAATACCCAACTTTTGTATCAACAGGGTCAGGACTGGAGGAGATTATGCTGAGTAAAATAAGTCAAGCAGAGAGAATCAATCATAATATGGTTTTACCTACTAGTGGAGCATAACAAATAACATGGATGACATTGAGAGAAGGAGAGGAGAAGCGAGTTGGGGGAAATCGGAGGGGGAGACGAACCATGAGAGAGAGACTGTGGACTCTGAGAAACAAACTGAGGGTTTTGAGGGGAGGGAGGTGGGGGGTTGGGTGAGCCTAGTGGTGGGTATTAAGGAGGGCATGTACTGCATGGGGCACTGGGTGTGGTGCATAAACAATGAATCTTGGAACACTGAAAAAATAAAAAAATTTTTTTTTAAAAAGTTTCCGATGCAGCGCCTGGGTGGCTCAGTCATTAGGCGTCTGCCTTCAGCTCAGGTCATGATCCCAGTGTCCTGGGATCAAGCCCCACATCAGGCTCTCTGCTCAGGGGGAAGCCTGCTTCTCCCTCTCCCACTCCCCTTGCTTCTGTTACCTCTCTCACTGTGTCTATCTCTGTCAAATAAATAAATAAAAATCTTTTTAAAAAACGTTTCCCAGATAAACAAAAGCTAAAGGACTACATGCAGAAGATGTTACATACAAACTTAATGGTAACTGCAAATCAAAAACTGATAATAGATGTGCAAAAATTAAAATGAAAGGAATCCAAGTATATCGTTAAAGAATGCCAACAAACCATGAGAGGAGAGAGCAAGAAAAGAAAGGAACAAAGAACTATAAAAACAAAAACAGAAGAAGTAACAAAATAGCCATAAATATATACCTATTAATAATTACTTTGAATGTAAATGGATTGAACACTCCAATCAAAGGAAATAGGGTGATAGAATGGACAAAAAAAAATCTATATGCTGCCTACAAAAGACTCATTTTGGACCTAGACACATGTAGATGGAAAGTGAAAGGAAAGAAAAGCATTTCTCATGCAAATGGAAGTCATAAGTAAGCCAAAGTAGCCATACTTACATTGTTCAAGTTAGACTTTAAAACAAAGACTATAACCAGAAACAAAGGACAGTATAGGGAACAATCCAATAAGAAGATATAATTGTAAATATTTATGCACCCAACATGGGAGTACCCAAATACATCAAGCAGCTAAATAGCACAAAGGGAGTAATTAATAGTAATACAATAGTATTAGGGGACCGTACCACCCCACTTACATCAAGGACAGAATATCCAAACAGATAGTCAACAAGTACAGTGGTTTTGGTTTTTTTGTTTGTTTGTTTTTTCATTAAAAAAGTTTTTTTTCTTGGAGAGAAGCTTTTTTTATGTTCCAAAGTTATGCTTGAACATTAATCAGTTGGGTCTCTTTTTATACATCAAGTAAAAGGATCCTTTGATGTAGTATGCAATGAGACAGTGGACATGTATGGAAAATGATTTCATGTCCTACACAGAATTATATACACAGAGGGGAAAGCATGGTGATTATCAGTGAATTCATAGTAGTGCTGGGGCAAAAGTGCAGGCAGACATATAACTTCACTCTGGCTCCCTTTTCTTTTTTTTCTTTTTTTAAATTTAAATTCAATGAACCAACATGTACTACATCACTTGTTTGTGAGGTAGTGTTCAATATTTCATCATTGACCCATCACACCTAGTGCTCATCACATCACGTCCCCTCCTTAATACCCATCACCCAGTTGTGTCATCCCCCCATCCCACCCACCTCCTTTCCATAACCATAAGTTTGTTCCCCAGAGTCCAGAGTCTCTCATGGTTTGTCTCCCTCTCTGATTTCTTCCCATTCAGTTTTCCCTTGCTTGCCCTATAACACTCTGTACTGTTTCTTATGTTCCACCTGAGTGGAACCATATAATAATTGTCTTTCTATGATTTATTTCAATTAGTATAATTGAAATAAATTCCAGTTCCATCCAGTTCCATCCCTGTCGATGCAAATTGTAGGTATTCATCCTTTCTGATGGCTGAGTAATATTTCATTAGGATATATGGACCACATCTTCTTTATCCATTCATCTGTTGAAGGACATCTCATCTCCTTTCACAGTTTAGCTATTGTGGACATTGCTGCTATGAATATTCAGGTGCAGGTGCCCCTTCTTTTCACTACATCTCTATCTTTGGGGTAAATACCCAGTGCTACTGCTGGATCATAGGGTAGCTCTATTTTTAACATCTTGAGGAACCTCCATACTGATCTCCAAAGTGGCTGTGCCAGCTTCCATTCTCACCAGCTGTGAAGAGGGTTCCTCCTTCTCCTCATCCTCTCCAACATTTGTTGTTTTCTGTCTTATTAATTTCAGCCATTCTAACTGGTATAAGGTGGTATCTCATTGTGGTTTTGATTTGTATTTCCCTGATGACAAGTGATGTGGAGCATTTTTTTCATGTGTCTTTTGGCCATTTGTATGTTTTCTTTGGAGAAATGTCTGTGCATGTCTTCTGCCCATTTCTTGACTAGATTCTTTATTTTATGGGTGTTGAGTTGATAAGATCTTTATGGATCTTGGATACCAGCTCTTTACCTCATATGACTTTTGCAGTTTTCTTATCCCATTCCATAGGTTACCTTTTGGATTTGTTAAGTCTTTCCTTTGCTGTGCAAAAGCTTTTTATCTTGATGAAGATCCCAATAGTAAATTTTTGTTTTTCTTTCCTTTGTCTTTGGAGACATGTTTAGCAAGAAATTGCTGTGGCTGAATTCGAAGAGATTGCTGCCAGTGTTCTCTACTAGGATTTTGATGGATTTCTGTCTCCACTGAGGTCTTTCATCCATTTTGTGTTTGTATTTGTGTGCGGTGTAAGCAAACAGTGCAGTTTCATTCTTCTGCATGTGGCTGTCCAATTTTCCCAACACCATTTGTTGAAGAGACTGTCTTTTTTCTATTGGATATTCTTTCCTGCTTTGTCAAAAATTAGTTGACCGAAGAGTTAAGGGTCCATTTCTGGGCTCTCTATCCTGGCCCACTGATCTGTGTGTCTGTTTTTGTGCCAGTACCATGCTGTCTTGATGATCATAGCTTTGTAATACAGCTTGAATCAAACATTGTGATGCCCCCAACTTTGGTTTTCTTTTCAACATTCCCCTAGTGATTCAGGGTCTTTTAGTATCTTGGCAAGTATTTTGGCATCCATGTTCATCAGGGAATTTGGTCTGTAGTTCTCTTTTTTGATGGGGACTTTGTCGAGTTTTGGGATCAAGGTGATGCTGCCTTCAGAGAACCAGTTTGGAAATTTTCCCTCCATTTCTATTTTTGGAACAACTTCAGGAGAATAGGTATTATTTCTTCTTTAAATGTTTGGTAAAATTCCCTTGGGAAGCCATCTGGCCCTGGACTCTTGTTTTCTTGTGGCTTTTGATTACTGCTTCAATTTCCTTGCTGGTTTTTGGTCTGTTCAGATCACCTATTTCTTCCTGTTTCAGTCCTGGTAGTTTATAAGTTCCCAGGAATGCATCCATTTCTTTCAGATTTCCAGATTGTTGGCTCATAATATGTTCTTAATATTATCTGTATTTCCTTGGTGTTGCTGTGATCTCTCCCTTTTCATTCTTGATTTTATTAATGTGGGTTCTTCCTCTTTTCTTTTGGATAATTCAGGCCAGAAGACCATCAATCTTATTAATTCTTTCAAGGAACCAGCTTCTAGTTTTGTTGGTCTGTTCTACTGGTTTCTATTTTATTGATTTTTGCTCTAATCTTTGTTATTTACCTTCTCTTGCTTGGTTTATGTTTTATTTGTTGTTTTTTTTTTTCCTGCAGGTCCTTTAGGTGTCAGGTTAGCTTGCATATTTGAGACTTCTCTAATTTTTTGAGATAGGTTTGTATTGCTATGTACTTCCCTCTTTGAATTGCCTTTGCTCTATCCCAAAGGTTTTTAAGAGTGTTGTTTCATTTTCATTTCTTCCATGAATTTTTAAAAATTCTTCTTTAATTCTTGGTTGACACATTCATTCTTTAATAGGATGGTTTTTACCCTCCAAGAGTTTTAGTTCCTTCCAAATTTCCTTTTGTGATTGAGTTCAAGTTTTAATGCATTGTGAACTCTCTCTCCAGACAGCATTTGGATATATGAAGACCCCTAAGATGTTTTATTCTACTTTTAACCTCCAAAGTTCCATCAGGTTTTCCTCTGGACACTCTAGTCTTTCCCTCTGGAAAGCTCTGCCCAACATGTTCCATATGGTATTTATCCCTGAATGAAATCTTGGGTAACTACAGAGAGGAGTCCTTCAAGAGTATTTGCCAACATAATCTGCCAATTTCTGCATCCTAAAACAGAGATAATTCTCTCCCCCACTAACATAGCCTTCTCTAAACCATGGATGACCAAAGTGTTATGGGTGTGTCTCACTTTCCTTCTACGGATTTGACTCAAAGAATATTTATTGGCTACTTGATGGTTAACTCCTATCCAAGGAGGAGAATCACTATATTTTCTTCGTGTTCAACAAGAAACCTTTATCAATATTGACACCCTCCATGCAGAATTGCTGACCACCTACTATATAATAGTTTCTGCAAAAACAAAACAAAACGTTTTAATGTTTGGCTCTGCAAAGTTTTTATTAGGAGAAAAAATGTATTCCTCAATAACTCTGTCTTCAGGCTGCCTAAATTCCTCATCATAGATACAGCTAATATTCTACCAGTTCCTACCATTTTCATAAAAATAGATGTTTTTAATAATTAGAATAATTAGCTATTAAATTCTGGACTAAGTAGAAAAATTACAAGTGTGTGTTTTTAAGAATATGTGCTATGACATTATTGCAGTACTTCCAAACATGCAATACCACAGAGATTAACAGACTTTTTCTTTAAATCTAAATTTTAGTTAACATACAGTGCAATATTTGTTTCTGGAGTAGAATTCAGTGATTCATCACTTACATACAACACCCAGTGCTCATTACAAGTGCCCCCTTTTATATCGATCACTCATTAAACCCATCCCCTAGCCACCCCCCTCCACCAACCTTCAGTCTTTCCCCCATCGAGTTTCTTATAGCTTGTTTCCGTCTCTCCTTTTTTTTGTCCCCCCTTCCCATATGTTCATCTGTTTTCTTTCTTAAATTCCACATAAGTGGGATCATATGGTATTTGTCTTTCTCCATCTGAATTATTTCACTTAGCATAATACACTCTAGCTCCATCCACGTCCTTGCAAATAAGAAGATTTCAATTTTTTGATGGCTTAGTAAATTTCCATTATATATAATTATATCTATAAATCTCACATCTTCTTTAACCATTCACCAGTTGATGGACTTTGGGCTCTCTCCATATTTTGGTGATTATTGATAATGCTGCTATAAATTTTGGGGCGTGAGTATCTCTTTGAATCAGTATTTTTGTATCCTTTGGGTAAACATCTAGTAGTACAATTGCTAGATCTTTGGGTAGTTCTATTTTTACCTTTTTGAGGACCCTCCAAGCTGTTCTCTGGAGTGGCTACACCATTCTAATTTCCACCAACAGAGTACCTTCACCAACACCTGTTGTTTCTTGTGCTGAGAATATATTTTAAATTAAGGTTACAATTCTTACCCCATCAGATTCATTTTCTTATCAAAAACTATAGTTATTTGCAGATTTAAAGTGCGAAAAATAATTTTTAGAAAAGTATTAGTCATTATTTCACATCAAATTAAAGGTTTAGTTCAAATTAATATATAAGAAAAATTTTAGTAAAGGACTTGCACTTTGGGAAGGATGATATGCTCCTTTTACCTTTTTTGGAATATCTAGGATATTATTGAGCCTCTGTGGATGATTTCTTTCATTTTCAGATCTTTACCATTGATATGTTCATGATCCTTAAATCTTTATCAGTCCATGGTATTTCTGAGCATGACAGAAACATATCCACATCCAGTGTCCTACTAGAGTGTTTCATTTGGGTAACATATCTTCAAGCTCATGGAAAACCCTGAACTTTATATCTTCTTTGTCAGCCCCCTTTCCTGTTTTCTCCACTCTGTAAAGGTCACCAGACCAAATCCTGAGAGCTTTTTATCTATTTCTCTGTCTCTTACCTCTCAAGTTGCTTATTAATTTTATTACATAAGAGTATCTTGAGTGTGCCCTCTACTCTTTCTTACAAAAAAAAAATGTTTCTAGCTCAGGTCTTTACATCTTCCCTCAATATTTTCTGTGTTATTTGCTCTTAATCTGTTCTTCCTAAAATACAAGGGGAAAAAAATCTCCTTTGCTTAAAACTCCCCAATTTTTTCCCACTGCTTTTTATTTTCTTTATTTTTTTAAAAAGATTTTATTTATTTATTTATTTGACTGACAGATCACAATTAGGCAGAGAGGCAGAAGGGGGTGGAAAGCAGGCTTCCTGCTGAGCAGAGAACTCAATGAGGGCTCCATCCCTGGACCCTGAGACCATGACGTGAGCTGAAGGCAGAGGCTTTAACCCACAGAGCCACCCAGGTGCCCCTGCTTTTTATTTTCTTTAAGTAACATATTTTTACCCTGGTAAAACATACGTAAGTTTACCATCTTAATCACTGTAAGTGTACAGTCCGGTGGTAGCATGTATGTTCATATGGTGAAACCTTCATCACCATCCATCTCCAGAACACTTTTCATCTTTTAAAACTGAAACTGTAGTCATTAAACAATGACTCCCCATTCCCTTCTCCTCCCAACACCTGGCAACTACCATTCTACTTTTTATCTCTATGAATGTAACTATCCTCGGTATTTTGTATAAATGGAATCACAAAGTAATTATCTTTTTGTGACTGGCTTATTTCACTTGGCATAATGTCCTCAAGGTTTATCCATATTATATGTCAAAAATCCCTGCTTTTTCAAAACTAAATCATATTCCACTATACATATATAGCATATTTTGTTTATCTGTTTGTCAGAGGACCTTTGGGTTACTTCCACATTACAGATATTGTGAATAATGCTGTTATAAACATAATTGTGCAGATATCTTTTTGAGAACCTGCTTTCAATTCTTTTAGATATATACCTAGAAGTGCCATTGCTAGATCAAAGGGTAATATTCAATTTTTTGAGAAAATGCTAGGTTGATTTCACAGAAGCGGTACCATTTTACATTACCAACAACTGTACACATATCCCAATTTCTCTGCTTTCTTCCAATAGCCACACTTGTTATTTTATATTTTTTGTCTTCTTTTTTTTAAAGATTCATTTATTTGAGAGAGAGAGAGAGAAAGTCTATGAGAAAGCAGGGAGAGGGACAGTGAGGAGGGAGAGAGAGTCTCAAGCAGACTCCCCACTGAGGTGGAACCCAACCCAGGACTCAAGCTCATGACCCTGAAATCATAATCTGGCCCAAAACCAGAGTCAGAGGGTTAACTGACTGAGCTGCCCAGGCATGTCTCTATTTTTTCTCAATAATATTTATTGTACTAGGTGTGAGGTGAGACCTCACTATTGTTTTGATTGGCACTTCCTTAAAAATTAGTAATGTTGAGCATCTTCTAACGTGCTTAGGCATTTGTATATCTACCTAGAAGCTTTTATTCAAGTGTTTTGTTCATTTTTTAATTAGGTTGTTTGGAGTTTTAGGAGTGCTCTATATATTCTGGATATCAATCCTTTATCAGATATATGATTTTTTAAATTTATTTTTTATGTGTAATTTTTAAAATATTTTCTTTTATTTAAATTCAATTAATTAACATAAAGTATATTATTGTGATTCATCAGTTGTGTATAACACCCAGTGCTCATTATATCACATGCCTTCCTTAATGCCCCTCACCCAGTTACCCCTACTCATTTATATCAGGGAGAGAGAGAGAGAGAGAGAGAGCACATGAGTGGGGGAAGGGTTGGAGGGAAAGAGAGGGAGAGAGAGGGACAGGGAACAAAGTAGATTCCCCACTGAGCACAGAGCCTGATGCAGGGCTTGCTCTCATGACCCTGAGATCAAAACCTGAGCCAAAATCAAGAGTTGGACACACTTAACTGCCTGAGACCCAGGTGCCCCTCAGATATATAATTTATAAATATTTTCTCCAATTCAATAGAGCAAGTCTATCTATAATAAACTTATGATCCCCATAGAAACAACATTAATAAATAGCTCCTTACCTGAAGATAACCAATAAAGATACTTCAAATGTGAAAACAGCAATATAGTAACACAAGGAATTTCAAACTCAAGAAAATGTGCCATAGTCGAAAGCTATCAGTGTTTCTCTGGCAACTGGAAAAATAACAAATCTGTGATCCAGCTGATAAAAAAAATTCAAAAGAGCTAGACTGAAGAAACTCAACAAGCTACAAGTAAACTCAGAAAGACAGTTAATAAAATTCATATGAAAGTATATGAATAGGGGTGCCTGGGTGGCTCAGTGGGTTAAGCCTCTGCCTTCGGCTCAGGTCATGATCTCAGGGTCCTGGGATCAAGGCCCGCATCAGGCTCTCTGCTTCTTCTTCTCTTTCTGCCTGCCTCTCTGTCTACTTGTGATCTCTGTCTGTCAAATAAATAAATAAAAAAAAATCTTTAAAAAAAAAAAAAAAGAAGGTATATGAACATGTATTTTGAAGTTGTAAATCTTGTGACATCTTTGAAATGTAAATGTCCCAGCAGATAATCACAACATTGCGCACTGAGACTGAAGAAAATAAAAGTGGGTTAGAGGAAGTCTCATTAACACTGTGCCTTGTCAACTGCATTATAACGATGTCTCATAAGATCTTTAATTCTGGCCATTTTTAAGTCTTCCCTGAAATGTTTGCTGTTGCTATTCTGATGCTTTGGCCAAAAAAAAAAAAAAAAAAAGTTCTCTGCAAAACTGCTTCATCTTTTAGGACATCCATAGAAAAGACTCTCGTGAGTACAGGTCTGATAGCTAAGATCAGTCTGCCTTCATGTGGAAGGGACCATGATGAGCTTTCAAATCCCCTCTCTCCCCACACCAAGGAACCTGAATAGCGAACTGCATATGTCGTGGATGGTGTCTGGGGTTCTATCTCTGTTCTCCTTTCCCACATCGGGGAGATGGGACCATTATGTTTATGATACAATTCTAACATGCAATGATTTACCTCTCCTCCAGGACACCTTGCAGTGGACTGAAACATCTGCAAGAGAAAGGATGTAAAATAAATCCATGGAAAATTCAAGGCACAGCTCCTACATTAGGGTTTTAGCTAGGCAAGACTCATATTATTTCAGAAGATGTAATTAATAAGATGCAAGCCTACCCAAACTCTAAGAGGTATGAGCTTTTGTAGGGATTTGGGGGTTTTGGATGAGTTTTATTCATCACCTGGCACAGTGCCTCCATATTTTATATCACCCGACTTTAAAAAAAAAAAAAAATTATGGGATGGGGAATCAGTCCAGCAAGCCACATTTCAGAAAGTAAAAATAATAGTAAAGCAGTTGAAAGCTCTGGGTTCTGTCAAGCAATGCTTCTATTTGAGTTAGATATTTCTTTGACTCCAGAAGGCATGGGTTGGGCGTTGTGGCGGGGACGAATAAGGAAGGAGTACCTCTAGGACTTTGGTCAAAATCCTACGTACCACCATAGAGCAACAGTTTCTAGCAGTGTTCACAGCACTCTTCCAGATGGAGTCTCTCACTAAAAAATGCATTGGGATGAGAATTTCCATGACTTTCAAGGAGAGGACTAAAAATATGTTCCACCAATCCATATTTTGACTAAGTGGCATGCCCATTCTCAGCAGAGGAGCACCCTGTCCCACAGCCCACTCTCTCTAGACATACAGGCACCACCAGGCCCTATGGAGTATATAGAACCTCCAAATGTCCCCGCACCTAGACCTTTACTAGCCTGTAAAGAGTGGGTAGGGGAAAGTTCCACTGATCCTTGGTAGACTGATGGATCTAGTCAAGGGAAGCCACCTACAAGGCCTGCAACCACTACTCAGCCCAATACTGACACCATCTGGACGGAAACAGGAAAAAACCATAATGCTCAGAGTGGACAGCAGCCCTCTGGCTGTTAACCCTTTGCGCTGATAGTTGGGCTTTCCTAAAGAGATGAACGATATGGCTCAGACAATGGAAAGCTGTTCCGATGATTATGAATAAACACTTATGGAATCGAGATATGTGGAAAGATATCTGGGTCTGTCTGCAGGAGCCTAAGGCAGTCTTCGCTGTTTTTATTTCATTACAAGACACTGACATCTCCTGATAATCAGAAAGGTAATGCCCTAGCTTGGCTACAAGCTTTAACTACTGGCCCTTCAGCAGTACATCGGATTGGGTACATAGAACGAATGGCCACTCCAATACCCAGATGAAATGGCATTTTGCCAGGCATGCTGAATTACCCTTGAAGTACATGGACTTGCTTAATGCAGTAACAGTCTGTCCGGCCTATCCCCTGAGTTCTAAACAATGCCCAAAGAAACTGCTGAAAACATCTGGAGCCATTCCCTGAAATTCCTAACAGGTAAGAGATTGCAGTGCAGACTGATCGTCCTCTGAGTGAGTGTTCTAAATGGGCCCTGGTTTCTGGGGTTACTGCATCTGGCCGAACCCAAGCTTTCCCTTGCTGTCGTGCAATCCAGGCGACCACCATTAGGGAATTAGAGAAACTGAATGCTATATATCGATACCTTCATAAAATAGACAGTGATGGGGGAGGGTCACATTTCAAAGGTATAATATAAGAATGGGCAAAAGAACATGGCATTGAATGGACGTTGTACCTCCCCTATAACCCACAAATGGCAGGGTTGGTAGAAAATTTAAAAAAAAAAAAAAGAATATTAAGGTAAGAAATTAAATTACTAATGAGAACACTGATCTTGGCTGGTGTGCTAAAGCACCGTTTTGGGCTTTAATACATTTGGAGAATGAATCAGGAAGGCATACTGCTCCATAGACCAAACTTCCCCCCTCCCATGAAATATCCAGCAAATAAAGGAGTAAAAATTGTGGGAAACAGCCTTTACCCTGACTCTCACTTATGATCAACATGTTATGCTGTTGAGAATACCCAGCCCTATCACACCTGGAAAAGGAATTATCTGTTGAAATTTACAATGGGACATCTCTCTGGGATGGATAAGCTACTTTGCACCCTTGGGTAGAGGAGAACTACTCAACTTCTGCTTGGATCTCATCACCCATGAGCAAGCTGGACTTGTTGAAATAACCTATGCTTGAAATGGAAGAAACACCTTGAAAGAAAGAGGGGAGAACATGGGCATCTCAGACTGGTAGAGCCCATCCCTCTTATCTTCTTAAGCTTGCCAATCTTCACTAGCCTGGCCAGCATGCATTGTAAGAGAGAGAGCAGATGAGATGGTAAGAGCCAGTCGTGAGGACTGGCGTTCTGGGGAACATAACAAAACTGACCGGTGAGCCAGACCCAGGCTTCTCATTCCATTCCTGTCCCTAAGTGTGGCTTCCGTCTACTTTTACCACTCCTAGAGACCACTCCAAGAACATAGCCATGAAATGGTGATGCAGTGTTGAAAATACCTGCACGGGATATGGACTGAGGTTTAGGAGGGCCTCTTTTTAACTTCTAAAATTTGGTAGACAGGTGTGGGGATTCGTTCTTCTTGTTGCCACTGGAGACAAGCCTTATATATATGTTCACTTTGCTTACTGAAACAGCCACCTACCAACCTGGAGTGGCCTGTCTCTTCCTTTGACCTCTTCCTGCCCTCTGCTAATGGTGGCCATTCTCATATTGCAAATGGGACGCTCTTGAAAGGTTCTCAAGGATAGGCCATATGTCATGTCACAAATTAAATCTTAATAGATTTAGAAAGATGCTATCATGATATCTTTGACATTTATGGGGTGAGTTAGAAATGAATAACAACAACAACAACAACAAAACCAACCATGGAATGTTCACAAAATTTTGGAAATTAGACAAGAAACTTTTAAATAATTGAAGGAATGAAGAAGAAATCACAAGGGAAATTTGAATAGACTTAGAGATAAATGAAAAGGAAAACAGAACATTACCAGAACTTATGGTTGCAGCAGTGTTGCTGACAAGGGGAACTTTATAGCCATAAGGCTTATATTAATAAATAAGAACTGACAATGAATTATATGTCGGCTAATTGAATTTAAATTAAAAAAATACTATATAAAATAAGTAAATAAGGAAGATTTCAAGAAACAACAAGTGTTGGAGAGGTTGTGGAGAAAAGGAAACCCTCTCACACTGTTGATGGGAATGCAAGCTGGTGTAGCCACTTTGGAAAACAGTGAGGAAGTCCCTCAAAAAGTTGAAAATAGAGATACCCTACAACCCAGCAACTGTACTCCTGGGTATTTACCCCTAAGATACAGATATAGAGCCAAGAAGGGCCATATGCACCCCAGTGTTCATAGCAGCAATGTCCACAATAGCCAAACTGTGGAAAGAGCCGAGATACCCTTCAGCAGATGAATGGATAAAGAAGACGTGGTCCATACACACAATGGAATATTACTCAGCCATCAGAAAGGGTGAATACTGACCATCTGCTTCAACATGGATGGAACTAGAGGAGATTATGCTGAGTGAAGTAAGTCAAGCAGAGAAAGACAATTATCATACCGTTTCACTCATATGTGGAACAAAAGGAATAGCATGGAAGACACTAGGAGAAGGAAGGGAAAAATGAAGGAGGGGGATCAGAAGGGGAGACCAACCATGAGAGACTATGGACTCTGGGAAACAAACTCAGGGCTTCAGAGGGAAGGGTGGTGGGGTGATGGGTGAGCCCAGTGATGCGTATTAAGGAGGGCACGTACTGTATGGAGCACTGGGTATTATATGTAAGCAACGTATCATGGAACACCTCATCAAAAATTAACAACATACTGTATGGTGGCTAACATAACATAGTAAAATTTTTAAAAAATGAAAGATTTCAAATTAATTATTACTTTACAATGTACTTTTTTTAAGTTTTAATTTAAATTGTAGTTACTTAACATATACTGTAATATTGGTTTCAGGAGTAAAATTCTGTGATTCATCACTTATATATAAAAACAAGTGTTCATCACCAGTACCCGCCTTAATACCCATAACCCATTTATTTTTTCCAGTTTTTAAAATTTAAATTCAATTTACTTTACCTACACTGTGTTATTATTTTCAGAGGTAGGATTTAGTTGCATACTGATGCTATAAACATTGGGGTTAGTTGAAAGATGCTTTCAACACAGTGTTGTTTCATTGAGTATAAGGCATTTTCCTTATGAATCCACACATACCTTTGAACACTTGGTCGTCATGAAAGAAGATGTTAGTTGAAAGATGCTTTTACACAGTATTGTTGCATTAAGTATAGGGCATTTTCCTTTAGTTTCCATGCATACATTAGAAAACACCTGTATCTTCATATAAGAACGTTTGTGAAAACATACCTATATCATGAGAGAACAGGTTAGTTGAAAGATCCTTCCTACACAATGTTGTTTCACAGAGTATAGAGCATTTTCCTTCTGCATACACATAAACTTTTGAAAAACACATCTATCATCATAACATCAAGATGTTATTTGAGAGATGCTTTGTAAACAATGTTCTTTCATTGAGTTAATTATAGGGAGTCCCAGTTTTGAACCCCGCATCCAGGGGTTCAGCTGGGAGTCTGCTCCTCCCTCTGCCCTTCACCTGGCTTGTTTTGTATTCTCTTTCTCTCAAATAAATAAATAAATAAGGGGCACCTGGGTGGCTCCGTGGATTAAAGTCTCTGCCTTCAGCTCAGGTCGTGATCTCAGGGTCCTGGGATTGAGCCCCACATCGGGCTCTCTGCTCAGCACAGACCCTGCTTCCCCCTCTCTCTGCCTGCCTCTCTTGCCTACTTGTGACTTCTGTCTGTCAAATAAATAAATAAATAAAATCTTTAAATATAAATAAATAAATAAAATCCATATGTATATTAGAAATCACTTCCATCATTTTTTAAAAATTTTAATATATGTATTTTTATTTATTAATACATAATACATTTTATTTATTAATACATAAAATGTATTATTTGTTTCAGGGGTACAGGTCTGTGATTCATCAGGCTTACACAATTCACAGCACCCGTCATAGCACATACCCTCCCCAAAGTCCATCACGCAGCCACCCTATCCCTCCCATCCCTCTCCCCTTCAGCCACCCTCGGTTTCCTGAGATTAAGAGTCTCTTATGGTTTGTCTCCCTCTCTGGTTTCATCTTGTTTCATTTTCCCCTCCCTTCCCCTATGATCCTCTGTCTTGTTGCTCGAAAACCTCATATCAATGAGATTATATGATAATTGTCTTTCTTTGATTGATTTATTTCACTCCAGTTCCATCCACTTCATTGCAAAACCACAATTGCAAGGTTGTGGTTTTTTGATGGTTTTATAGTATTCCATTGTATATACATATATACCACATGTTTATCCATTCATTTGTTGATGAACATCTAGGCTCTTTCCATAGTTTGGCTATTGTGGACATAGCTGCTATAAACATTCAGGTGCCCGTGCCCCTTCGGATCATTAGGGTATCTTAAGGGTAAACACCAAATAGTGCAATTGCTGGGTTGTAGGGTAGCTCTATTTTCAACTCTTTGAGGAACCTTCATGCTGTTTTCCAGAGTGGCTGCACCAGCTTGCATTCCCACCAACAGTGTAGGAGTGTTTCCTTTTCTCCGCATCCTCGCCAACACCTGTCGTTTCCTGCCTTGTTAATTTTATCCATTCTGACTGGTGAGAGGTGGTATCTCACTGGTTTTGATTTGTATTTCCCTGATGTTGAGTGATGTTGAGCACTTTTTCATGTCTCTGTTGGCCATTTGGATGTTTTCTTTTGCAGAAATGTCTGTTCATGTCCTCTACCCATTTCTTCACTGGAGCTTCGTTTTTGGTGTTGAGTTTGATAAGTTCTTTATAGATGCTGAGTACTACCCCTTTATCTGATAAGATATTTGCAACTATCTTATCCCATTGCTGCCTTTTAGTTTTGTTGACTTTTTCCTTTGCTGTACAAAAGCTGTTTCTCTTGCTGAAGTCCAAATAGTTCATTTTTGCTTTTGTTTCTCTTTCTTTGGAAACGTGTCTTGCAAGAAGTTGATGCAGGTCTCTGCAGGTCAGAGGCTCTGCTTGTGTTCATCCCAAGGAATTTGATAGATTCCTGTGACACATTTAGCTCTGCCATCCATTTTGAGTTTGTTTTTGTGTATGGTGTAAGAAAGTGGACCATTTTCATTCTTTATTTTTATAATTTTAAAATCCAATTAGCCAACACATAGTACATAGTTTCAGATGTAGTGTTAATAATGTATCAGTTCTGTATAACATCCAGTGTTCATCACACAACATACCCTCTCTAATGCCCATTACTCAGTTACCCCATCCCTCCACCAACCTCACCTACAGCAACCCTTGTTTTGTTCCCTATATTTGAGTCTCTCATGGTTTTTTCCCCTCTCCGATAACTTTCCATTCAGTCCTCCCTCCTTTCCCCTATTGTCCTCTGAGATGTTTCTTATATTCCACATATGAGTGAAACCATATGGTAATTGTCTTTCTCTGATTGACTTATTGTGTTCAGCACAATACCCTCTAGTTCCATCCATGTTGGTATAAATATTTGTCTTTTCTATTGGCTGAGTAACAATCCACTGTATGTATGTGTGCATGTGTGTATATATATATATGTGTATATATATGTGTGTGTGTGTGTGTGTGTGTGTGTGTATGTATATACATACATACGCACACATACATACCACCTTCATCTGTCAAAGGACAGATTAATTCTTCTGCATGTGGCTTTCCAATTTTCCCAGCACCATTTATTGAAGAGACTGTCTTTTTTCCTCTGGATATTTTTCCTGCTTTGTTGAAGATTAGTTGACCATAGCATTGAGGGTCCATTTCTGGGTTCTCTATTCTGTTCTTTTCCTCTACGTGTCTGTTTTTGTGCCTTTACCATATCCTCTTGATGATTATAGCTTGTAATATACATTGAAGTCTGAAATTCTGATGCCACCAGTTTTGGTTTTCTTTTTCAACATTCCTTTGGCTATTCAGGGTCTTTTCTGGTTGCCTACAAATTTTAGGATTATTTGTACTAGCTCTGTGAAAAAGTTGTTGGTATTTTGATGGGTATTGCACTGAATGTGTAGATTGTCTAGGGAGCATAGATATTTTAGCATTATTTGTTCTTCCAATTCATGAACATGGAATGTTTTTTTCCATTTCCTTGTGTCTTCCTCATTTTCTATAGTGTTCTATAGTCTTTAGAGTATGGACCCTTTACCTCTTTGGTTAGGTTTATTCCTAGGTATCTTATGGTTTTTGTTGCAATTGTAAACAGGATTGATTCCTTAATTTCTCTTTCTTCAGTCACACTGTTAGTGTATAGAAGTGTAACTGATTTCTGTGCATTGATTTTATATCCTGCCACTTTGCTGAATTCCTGTATGAGTTCTAGCAATTTTGGGATGGAGTATTTAGGGTTTTCAGCATAGTATCATGTCATCTGTCATTCACTTTGATAGCAAATAAGTGAGAGTTTGATTTCTTCTTTACTGATTTGGATGCCTCTGATTTCTTTTTTTGGTCTGATTGCCGAGGCTAGGATTTCTAGTACGATGTTGAAAAACAGTGGTCACAGTGGACATTCCTGTCATGTTCCTGATCTTAGGGGAAAAGTTCTCAGGTTTTCCCCATTGAGAGTGATATTGGCTGTGGGCTTTTCATAGATGGCTTTTATGATATTGAAGTATGTTCCCTGTATCCCTACACTGTGGAGAATTAGTCAAGAAAGAATGCTGCATTTTGTCAAATGCTTTTTCTGCATCAGTTGAGAGGATATTATGGTTCTAGTCCTTTTTAGGTTATTTTACACTTTTAATTCAACTAGCCAACATCTACTATATCATAATTTTTTATGTAGTGTTCAATGATTCATTAGTTGGGTATAATACCCAGTGCTCATCACATCATGTGCCTCCTTTTTTTTTTTTTTTAAGATTTTATTTATTTATTTGACAGACAGAGATCTCAAGTAGGCAGAGAGAGAGAGGAGGAAGCAGGGTCCCTGCTGAGCAGAGAGCATGATGCGGGGCTCGATCCTGGGACCCTGGGATCATGACCTTAGCTGAAGGCGGAGGCTTTAATGCCCTGAGCCACCCAGGCGCTCCCATCATGTGCCTCCTTAATGCTCATCACCAGTTACACCACTTTTGTCAATTTGGTGTATCACATTGGTTGATTTGTGGATGTTGAACCACTCTTGCATCACAAGGATAAATCCCACTTGGTCATGATGAATAATCCTTTTAATGTACTGTTGGATCTTATTTAAGAGTTTATCTATTTGTTCCAGATTGCCTAATTTCTTTGGTGTTGGTTGTGATCTCTCCTCTTTTGTTCATGATTTTATTTATTTGGGTCCTTTCCCTTTCTTTTTTGATAAGTCCAGCTAGGGACTTAGGGATCTTATTAATTCTTTCAAAGAATCAGTTCCTAGTTTCATTGATCTGTTCTATTGTTCTTTTGGTTTCTATTTCATTAATTTCTGCTTTAATCTTTATTTCTCTTCTCCTCTAAGACTGAGGCTTTATTTGCTATTCTTTCTGAAGCTCCCTGACCTCTAAGGTCAGGTTATGTTTTGAGACTCTTCCTGGTTCTTAAGAAAGGCTTGTATTGCTATATGCTTTGTTGCATCCCAGTGGTTGAATTGTCATGTTTCCACTTTCATTTGTTTCCATGAATTTGTTTAATTCTTCCTTGATTTCCTGGTTGACCCATTCATCCTTTAGCAGGGTGCTGTTTAACCTCCAAGTGTTTGGGTTCCTTCTGAATTTCCTCTTGTGATTAAGTTCAAGTTTTAAAGCATTGTGATCTGCAAATATGCAGGGGATAATCCACTCTTTTAATACCAACTGAGACCTGATTTGTGATCCAATATATGATCTCCTATCCTGGAGAATGTTCCATGTGCACTCAAGAAGAATGTATATTCTGTTGCTTTAGGATGAAATGCTCTGAATATATCTGGGAGTCCATCTGGTCTAGGGTGTTATTCAAAGCCCTTGTCTCCTTGTTCATCTTCAGCTTAGATCATTTGTCCATTGCTGTGCATGTATATTACAGTCTTCTACTATTGCTATATTATTATCAATGTGTTTCTTTAATTTTATTATTAATTAGTGAATGTAATTGGCTACTCCTAAGTTTGGCATAAGTATTTACAGTTCTTAGATCTTCTAATTGGATAGACCCAGTATGATATACTGTCCCTCTTCATCCCTTACTACACTCTTTGGCTTAATATCTAATTTGTCTGATATGAGGATTGTTACCCTAGCTTTCTTTTGAGGTCCATCAGTGTGGTAAACTGGTTCTTTATCCCCTCACTTTCGATCTGGAGGTGTCTTTAGGTCTAAAATGAGTCTCTTCTCGACAGCATATGGATGGGTCTTGCTTTTTATCCAATCCGAAACCCTGTGTCTTTTGATAGGAAGATTAAGCCCATGTAAATGAGCTGAATGTAAATTCAGAGTAACATTGAGAGTAATGACTTTAGTGCCATTGTATTGCCTATAAAGTCCCTGTTCCTATAGATTGTCTCTGTTTCTTTCTGATCTATGTGACTCTTGGACTCTCTCTTCACTTACAGGATCCTCCTTAGTATTTCTTACAGGGCTTTGTTGTCCTATATTCTTTCAATTTCTGTCTGTCCTGGAAGCTCTTTATCTCTGAATGTCAGCCTTGCTGGATAAAGTATTATTGGATGCATGTTCTTCTCATAGAATACCCTGAAAATATCATGTCAGCACTTTCTGGCCTGCCAGGTTTCTTTGGATAGGTCTGATGTTAGTCTGATGTTCCTCCCTCTGTAGGTAAGGAGCCTCCTGTCTTGAGCTGCTCTCAGTATTATCTTGTTTTCTCTAAAATTTACAAGCTTCACTATTATATATTTGCCTGTTGTTGATCTATTTTTGTTGATTTGGGGAGGGGTGTTGGACAGGAATGCTTGTTTCTTTCCCCAGATTAGGGAAGTTCTCAGCCATGATTTGCTCAAATACACCTTCTAGCCCCCTCTCTCTCCACTCCCTTTAGGATCCCAATAATTCTGACATTGTTTCATTTCATTTCATCATTAAACTCTCAAAGCCTTTCTTCATGGGCTCTGAGTTGTCTTTCTCTCTTTTCCTCAGCTTCCTTCCTTTACATCAGCCTGTACTCTAGATCATTAATTCTTTCTTCTGCCTATTGACCCTAGCTGTTAGAGCACCCAATTTAGACTTCATCTCATCTATAGCCTTTTTAAGTTCAGCCTGAGTAGATCTTATTTCCACCCTTAGAGATTCTCTACTATCACTTATGTTTTTTTCAAGCCCAGCTATTAACTTTATAATTGCTATCCTGAATTCCATCTCTGACATCATACTTCTATCCATATAGATTAGCTCTGTGGCAAAGAACATCGCCTCTGGTTCTTTCCTTTGTTGTGAATTCCTCCTTCTAGTCATTCTGCCCAGAGAATGATGTGTGAGTGGGTGAGCAGAGTCCAAAATATCAATCATAACCCAAGCAAAATACACCCCATACAATCTGAAGCAGTTGGAAACCACAACAGAAAAGCACACCAAACCAAACCAAAAAACAAAAACAAAAACAAAACAACAACAACAAAAAAAACAAAATAAAAGGGGTTGGGAAACAGAGATTATAATCTCACAAAGCAGAGTGATCCACTTGTTCCTGATTGAATTTTGGTCTCTGTGTTAAGACACTATATCTGAAAATTGCAAAGAAAGCAAAACTTACCTATCTAGCTATAAAATTAAATAGAGTGAAAAAGAAAAAGACTAGGATGAAGCATAAATCTATAAAATGTAGATGTGAAAAAATGAAAGTTAAAAAGCAACAAAATCACAAGTTGGTAAAATAAGAATTCAGTTGAAATGGGGAAAAGCTTTAAAAAAAAAGAAATGGAAAATTTGAGACCGAAGGAAAATGAGTCATGAGGTAACATCTGGAGTTCAATATACTATTTTCCCCTGGTGCTGGAGTTTTGCAGTCTTGTGGGATGCCTAAGTTTGTCATTCACCTGTTCTTCCAGTCTGTCTTCTGAGGGAGGGGTCTGCTCTGCTGCTTCTCAGTGTCTCTGCCTGGGCAGAGTTGCTTCACCCCTTGTCAGGGGGATGGGCTCAAGGTAAGTGGTTCCTCTGTGTGGCTTTTGCTCTGGAGGCTTTCCATGCTTCTTCAGAGGGTCAGAGCAAACACTCTGAGGGTTTGTGTCTGTATCTCTAGCGCAGAGGCTCAAGATCACAGTTCCCCTCTGCAATACACCCCCCAGGTCAAACAATCTCTATTTCTGTGTGCACCAAACCCTGCAGACTCCCGTGGTTCATGTCCACAGCAATCCTCCTGGGGGAGTCCCAGAGACCTGCAAAGGTCACTGTGCTTTGGGTCTTTGAGATTGTGTGCAGTTGTGGGTTCGCACTTGCACCCTTCTCCACTGCTCCCAGGTCCTGGCTAGGTGCCACCCTACTGTCATTTCCAGGGCTACTGCCACCCTGAGAGTGCTGCCCAGTAGTGGGTGCAGCCATTTCATCCCTCTCAGTGGATGGTAAATGGCCTGCATGTTCAAGTCCTTTTCAGGGTGCTGAGGCAAAGAGCAGTCTCCCTACTGGCCTGGCTCATGGTTTATGGAAACCCAAGCAGAGTGTCCCCTCCTGGGCTTGCTGACCATAACCCGTTTCCCCACTCCACTGCTTGGGCACTACACCGGTTCAGGCATCCCCATTTGTTCTGTGTCTCCCAGAATCCTGAGACCACAATAACCTACCTAGAATTCTGCCCTTTTCATCCCCTGAACCTTTTTCAGAAAGGGACGACTCTCACTGGAGCAGATTTCTAAGGGTTCCAAAATTGCACTCTGGTGTTATATCACTTTCTGGTAGCCAGCTTATGGACGGCCACTCCCACCTCCATTTATCTTCCAATATCTCCCCGCTGATTTATGATTCTGCACCTCTTACCTTGCAAAAAGCAGTCATTTTTCTGCTTGTAGAGTTTCAGATATATTTTCTTACAACTCAGGGTGAATCCGTGGATATTCAGAATGGTTTTATAGATAACCAGCTAAATTTGAGGGACCAGATGAATGAGGTTCCCTTATCTGCCATTGCACCTTCCTCAGATCTGTATTTTTTAATTATTAAACTTATCTTTGTCACATTAAAAAGCAGGGCAGTATGTTATTATTTGAAAATAACAGTAATTTTTCTGTGTAAGGCAGTTTATGCCAAAACATTTTTATATGTTCGCAAGTATAATTTGCAGTGTTATCAGGTCTATATGCAGCTGAAGAAAGAAGAGAAATGTTATAAGATTTCAAAGGAATTTAGGAAGTTGAGTTCATATTAATGTCTTGCATTTGATTAGTCTTTTAAAGTTTAGAAACCCTTTCACAAACCTGTAGATCAGGCCTTCAGTGCATTCTTTAGGGAAGGCTTTCCGAACTTCTTGCCTAGAAAAACTCTCCCTAGCACAGGATTTTAAAATCCACTTTTTAGCATTCTTCATTGTTGTGCTTTAACATTTATTATCTGAGTCACATTTTTCTTCCTTACTTGTCCACAAGCGCCAAGAGACTGATATGCACATGAATCACTATTAAAATTGAATCCTATTAAAATGAAGATTCTGGTTCAGTAGGTCTGAGGTGGGTGGGCCTGAGATTTGCATTTCTAACAAGTTTCTAGGCCAAGCCAAAGCCAAGGGTGCTGGTCAGCATCCCACATTTTGAGTATCAAGGAGTTAGTTGCCTTGGGCCTTATTCCCCTCTTCCCATTAAATTCCTGTTAATTACTTTTGCAGAGAGATGTGTCTATTTTTTCTTTTCCTTTCTACCCATCAACCTAGGTCCCCAAGGCTTTCTCTTCTATTACAGTCTCTCCTTCTATCCCCCTCCATCTGCAAAATCAACATTCTTAATAGACTGGCTTAGCACACTTTCCCAAAAGAAGCCTCCTCTTGAGGAACTCTAGTGTCATTGACTAAAATGTTTTCTTTTTTTCTTTTTCCTTTCTCCACTTGATTCCTTCAGGCAATGGACCATGGGATTTAAGGGACCAGCAAGGAACATTCCTTATTCTCCCTTGCAGTTCTGGGGACCAATTCAGTTACAAATGCAGAACAAAGATGCTGTTGTGATTTTTTTTCCAGTTTTATTATGATAAAGCTGGTTGGGCAATGTGGCTGGGATCTATAGCCAGAAAAGTTTGCTACTCTGCCCTCTCTTAGAGTAACTTCAGTTTCTTTTAAAGCATCAGGCCACCCCACTGCAGAGGAAGCGCCTACCCCTGTCATCTACCACATGGACAAACAAGACTCAGGGGCACCTAGAGGGTGATTGGGTTTTGCTGCCTAGTCTCTTTCTCAGCTTTACCACTAAGGCAGATTGCTCCTACCACAGAACTGGGTCAGGAGCAGAGAGGGCTTGAGGGCACTACTGTTATTTTCCTCCTGGAAGACCCCCTAACACTTACAAACACAGTGGGATCAAGTACAGGTACAGTACAAGACCTCCTAGCACATACAAGTACAGTGGTATAAAGGGCTTTTTCTAGTTGGACAGAAAGCCAAATGTGTTCTGAAATCTCAGAACCCAAAACCCCTTTTTCCCACTAACCTTCCAAGGAAGTCAAGATCCCCTTAAAGCGAAGGAGAAAGCAAAGGTCACCAACTTTTGGGTCCTTTATACAAATGGAACAGATGCTTGTGGCTTCTTCAGTGAAACCCTGGAAGAGAGTTAGGCTTGGAGATGTGGTGGGGGCGGGGGCGGTGACCGGAGGAAGGAGTATTCGGAGTAGAGACAGGATGGCCCAGTAGCCCCAAAGGAAGACGAAGGCAGTTGTAAACAGCAGAGTACGAAGGCCTGCTGATCCCCGACATGGACGGAACTAGAGGGTATTAGGCCGAGCAAAATATGTCGGAGAAAGCCAAGTACCATATTTCACTTATATGTGGAATGTGAGAAACAAAACAGGTAAACATAAGATTAAATAAGATTAAAATAGAGAGGGAGGCAAACCTGAAGAGACTTTTAAATATAAGGAACAAATTGAGGGTTGCTGGAGGGGAGGCGGTGGGCAAATAGACAAAATGGGTGATGGGCATTAAGGAGGGCCCTTGATGTGATGAGCACTGGGTGTTAGATGCAACCAGTGAGTCACTAAATTCTACCCCTGAAACTGTAATACAGTATATGTTAACTAAGTTGAATTTAAATTAAAAAAAATTTTTTTTAAGGGGCTGCTGCACCATCTCTCTGGCGTTCTCTCTCCCCTCCCTTCTCCTTCTGCCATCCTTGCCAATTCGTAACACTGATGGTTGTTTCCATTTTCAATCTCTTGACCATGCATGAAACGAGCTTGAGATGAGTCGTCATCAACTGGTAACCACATATCCCGTGACAAAGACTATGAGCAAACTTCGTCAGGCTTCTCCGAACCCTCTTCTCAACGAGGCCTTGATCTTCGGACTTCCATGTCTGTCTTTGTAGTGCCTAATGCAGCAGAAATCCTACTAAGTCAGTTCTGTAAGAATCCCTCATCCTCCCCCCCTGCAATCGGATCATGCCGGCCGGCCTTTAGCAAGAGCCTTATCAAGCTCATTTAGACAGAATCCCCCCACCCCTGATGTTTCCTCTTAGTAATTTTCCATCCTGACCCCCACCCTGCCCCTTGGCTATGTTATGCCCCACTTGCCCATGTTGTATTCGGAACTGAGCCTGGTTCTGTACTGGGGTCTGTTTTCCGCTACTGCAGGAGTCTTGAATAAACCCAGCTTGTACCACTCTCCTGTAAGCTCTGGTTTTGACACCCATCCCCACTTCTAGTATCAAATATGGCCAACATTTTTGAAGCAGCAGAATTACCAGGCCCAAAGGGGAGTTGCTATTGCACTACATTTTAATCATATTTGATGTTTACCTCATGCTAGATGCTATATAGCACACAAAAATAGATATAGTATTTCCTGGCCTCAAGGAATATTTGATGTGAATAAAAAAACAAGAGAACTAATTGGCAAATATTCATCAAATTATTTTACATGGCAAAGAAAGGAATACCATAAAGGATTTTTGGTATTTTACATTTAAATTAATATATATATATCTGCTTTATCTTATGGTATATGGTGTAGAATAATGGAGATCGAGGTAGAAAATCAATGACTGCCTAGCTCTGGAACTGGTCAAACCTCACAATGGGGTGGTAGTAGGCAAAAAGCAAGAGGGAGACACTTACAAAGGCAAGAAATCTAACACAACCTTTGAAGGAAATGCAACAGGACCACCACTGAAAGGAAAAGGCAGCTTCTTGGGAATCAGCTCTGCCTCAAGGTCAGCAGTCTCGCAACAGGAGCAATGAGTGCAGACAAGCCAAGGACTGCAAATATGAACACGTTTGTTGGGTCTCTACTGGCTGCCTCCTCCTTAGTCTCAACTTCATTTCCTCCTGGCAGCCTTCTGAGTGCTTTACCTACATTGGAAACCTGACCCACCACTCGCCTTTTAAACAGCACTCTTCAGTGCCTCTGCACAAGACCCCAGCTCCTTCTGCTGGCTTCCCGGGATCCCATGATCAGACTGACCCCTCTGGACTCCCTCCTCCAGACACAATGCTCTGGCAACACTGCTCCAGGGACTCACCAGGCCGCCTCTCGTATCCTTTACTTTGCTCGGGTCAGTCCTCTGCCGGAAAAGCCCTCCTAAGCGTAACCTAGTTGTCAAGATGGATTTAGAGGCTTTCCCTGAACCTTCCTGCAGATGACAGGGGGCGTATCTCCTTTCCTAGACCCATGACTTTACAGTGACTGGTTGGCATGACTTGTTTCCTTTTGACACTGTGAGTTATCGAGGGCAGCGTCTAGCTCTTACTCATTTTCAGGATCCCCAGCACCTACCTTACTGACCCAGTGAAAGTTTGTTGGGGGAAATAAAATTCCTTCAAGCAGGGAGGCTCCAACACACTCCTCTGCAGTGGTTTCCAGGCATGAGTGGGGTTGAAAGGCTGGTTCTGCTTTTTCCTGTCTGGGTGACTTTAGACAAGGTTTTCCAAGGTACTACTGAAAACAAACCTGGCCACACCCATCTGGCAGGGCTGTCGGGAAGAGTGAATGAAATTAGGTGAAGCATTTAGCCCAGTTTGACCAAGCATGGTTCCTTCTTCACCCCTCCAACATGTGCCCCCAACTTGCAAATCTCACTCTCAACACAGCTCGGGACAGTAAACAAAAAGCCTGTTTACCCAAGACACGTTTAATTGTCAGACTCGAGATGAAGGCCAGCTCTTTGTAAAGAGGAAACTGTGGTCCCGCGTGTGTCCTCGGCTCACTTCTTGGAGGAGCAGTGCTTCTGGATTTCTTCTGCGAGCCAGAGGCAGTGCAGGATGCGCTTCTGCTCGGCCGCCAGCTCCTTTTCAGAGAACTGGCCCAAGAGTTTCTGGACAAATATATTTTGATCTTTCAGAAAAATATTCTTATTGACTCCGACATTCGGCATATTCTCCAGAGACCCAGATTTAAAATGGAAGCTCAAGTGTCGGTTTCGTTTTAGACCAGGCCCTTTCTCCTCGACCCAGGTGAGCGGACTGTGAAGAAAAAAGAATCACAAACGTCAGGTCACAAGGGAGAGCCAGCGGATGCTCGCGGGCACCTGAGGCCCTGGTGACAGGCTTTCATTTTGCTCCCATCTACCTGGGAGCTGATGCTCGAGGGAGTGGCCCCAGGGGGCATCTGGACCTCCACCGGCCTCCCCAAGGCCTCAGGCGATTGTTCCCAACTTTGCTGCCCAACGTCCTCTGCTGAATTTTGCCACCAGGCAAGGGAATTCGTTCAGTGATTTCTGTGTGAACATCACTTTGGCTTTTCCTTTTGTGACTGGCTTATCCGTAACTCTTTAAGACAGTTTTTAACTCCAGTTAGCTAATCGACAGTATTAGATTAGCTTCCGTGTACAATACAGTGATTCAACAATTCTGCACATCACCCCGTGCCCGTCACAGGTGCGCGCTTTCATTCCCATCACCTGTTTCACCCATCCCCCGCCCACCTCCCCTTCGCTCTCTCTCCCTTCCTTTCTCTCTTTCTCATTTGTCTTTATCCTGAATCTCATACATAAAGGGATCCAGATAAGGGCTACAGGGAATGTATATACCACCTGAGATGGTGTGCAAAACTGTTTTCTCCCGGGACACCTGGGTGGCTCAGTTGGTTAAGCAGCTGCCTTCGGCTCGGGTCATGATCCCAGCGTCCTGGGATCGAGTCCCACATCGGGCTCCTTGTTCAGCAGGGAGCCTGGTTCTCCCTCTGCCTCTGCCTGCCATTCTGTCTGCCTGTGCTCGCTCTCTCCCCCTCTCTCTCTCTGATAAAGAAATAAAAAAAAAAAAAAATCTTTAAAAAAAAAAAACAAAAAACTGTTTTCTCCCTGTGTTTGTGCATTTTAATGGAAAGCAGTGCTTTGGTCACATTCTCCCATCCAAGTACTAACCAGGCCCGACCCTGCTTAGCTTCCGAGATCAGACGAGATCAGGTGCATTCAGGGTGGTATGGCCGTAGACTGGTCACATTCTCAAAGAAGTCTATGAGCCCAGCGCACACTCCAGAAAACACCTGCCTCCTGACTAACAAAGCACCTGTTTCTGTTTCAAATCTGCCTCCCCCCCAGCTTCCTGCTACGGTCAGCAGTCACAAAACCTAAAATCCAAATAGGACAGACTCCACTTCTCCAAAGTCCCTCCTTTCTCTAGGATTAACCTTTCTGTCTTTGTAGTAGATCAAAGCTGTGTTATCTGCTTAATGAAACACAGAGAAATCTCCTAGGTAGGCTCTGACCTAAAGAAGTTCCACTGAATAAAATGACAGTAAAAGACACAAAATCTGCTTTTTAAAAATATATTCTAGGGGCACCTGGGTGGCTCAGTGGGTTAAGCCTCTGCCTTCGACTCGGGTTATGATCCCAGGGTTCTGGGATCGAGCCCTACATCGGGCTCTCTGCTCAGCAGGGAGTCTGTTTCCCCCTCTCTCTCTGCCTGCCTCTCTGCCTACTTGTGATCTCTGCCAAATAAATAAATAAAGTTTAATATATATATATATATATATATATATATATTCTAAAAACAATATGGTACTGATTTAGGGATATTTTGAATGGAAAAAAACATTCACAGTTCTTTCACCTAAAAACAATCTTCAACTTGAGATAATCCTTCCAAATCTTTGCCTATATGCAGATGGCATACAAATCATCAAGTGAAAATACTTTTTGATTATGCTGCTTCTACTTGTTTTACAATATTTGTATGATCCTATGGTGGTGTTTTGATTATTTTTTCGGCACATCATGCACAACTGATAATATTTTAATACTGCCAAATATTTAAGCCTCTTCAATTTTAAATTAACACGAACGCTCTGCATTCAACATCGTCGCACATATACATGCATATATAGTTCTCCCCTCTTTTTCTTAGAACAAAGTTCTGGGAATGAGATGGCTTGTGGTTGGCCTCTGGCTACTTCTTTTTGCTTTCCCCTCCCTTTTCTTTTCCTAAAGCAATGAGTCAGGGGGAAGGACAAAGCAATTTTGTTGAATAACTGTGCTGACAGTTTTCAGTGTGAATAGGGAAGGTGTTAAATCTTGAGTACACTTCAAGTTCTCTAGCCTTTTCCTCTCCTGTCACCGTTCCTCAGATGTCCTCTCTCTTCTTCCTTTGCTCTGCAATAGGTCAGGCCTGGGGTGGGCAGATTAGACCAGTGTCACTAAGGAAAAAGGGAAGCTACCTTTTGGGTTTTTCTGCCTCCAGACTGATGGTCCCTGGTACGGTTTAAGATTTAGGTGTGAGGTTATAGGAAAAGGAAAAGGACCCAAGCAGGTCACTCAAGAATGTTTTGGGTGTTGGACAGAACTCAAGGCTGCCTTTGAGCTGGGAAAAGGGGTCCTCCCCTTCAGCTAACCTAGCTGCCTAAGGCCTACACTACAGTGTGGAGGTGTGTGTTTAAGAGGAAGTACATAAAGGGGGAGCCAAGCCAATACCTATGTCTGTAGGGAGACATCAGGAGAGATGTTGACAGAAAAACTTCCTTATTCTGTGGTCCTGTCCGTGAAGAACTTGAAAAGTCCTGGTTTCCTAATCTCCTACTCACGTTTAAGTGAGAATACTGAATGTTGGCACTTTATTGCCAGCTGAGGATGGGACGTGGTCCGCTCAAGCTCTGAGCCTAGACAACAGTTAGCTCCAGACATCCCAAACAAAAACGCAAGCTTTAAACTCACAGACAGCTTCTCCATGCTTCCTCTTGGTGAAACCTTCATTTGCAAATATCTGCATTTGTCAACGTGGGCATGGACTCCCTACAAAAATGCTTCCTACTTCTCACCCTCTCCAGGAAGGTGTTCAACCACATCCACATCCCCAGTATCAGCACAGGTCTGCCGGCCCAGCGGAGGCGGTGATTTTTAATGGTGCTCTCCCCCAAGGCCCAGAAGGACGAGCAGGCAGGGAAATGCACGGCTTCCATAGCACTCCTGCCGGCTGGTCTCGACAGGACAGCTGAAACCTGTAACTGCTGTACGCTGACTATCCACATAGGGTTTGGATTAAAGAAGTATTTTGTATCTTTTTACAAAGTGTGAAAACCGCTGGCAAGATGGAAAGAACATGGGCTTGAGAATCAGCTGCACTGGGGTTTCCTGGATGACCTTGGGATCTAAGACGGTGACATCTGCCCCGCTGCTGGGTGAGGACTGCCATAAGGGAAAGACAAGGTCTGATGACGTTTTGTAGGGTGTAACTTTCTTGTGCCCTTCCCATGCATTTTTGGGGAGAAGGTGTGACAACTTGGAGACAGGAGATAGGCTGCCTAAGTGTGACTCTCACACAATCACTTAGTTCTGTGCCCTTAGCAAGTTTCTTAACCGCTCTGAGACTCAGTTTCCCAGATGTGAGTAATAAGGCCACTTCAGAGAGTTGGTATAAAGATTATATGAGAAACTCTTTGTTAAAGGGCCATGTGCCTCACACATATAGTAACTGCTGTAAACAGTAAACATCCACTAGCACTGGCACAATGGGGATTCAAGTAATGATCTGTCTTGCTAGTCCTTTTACTTTAATTTTTCAAGATCATGCCTCGTCTCCTAATGTGTAGTAACAACCCTGGAAGGACATTTTTTGCAGCTTTAGGAAGCTCTGGCCTGCAGACTGGGACAAGCTTACTTGACAAGGTACGGTCAGCAGCCAAGACCGCATTCACAGGATAAGCTGGCTTCTCTTTGTCACGGGGCACGCTCTACCAAGGGCCATGTAAGCTGAGCAGAAACCCATGTGCTTTGAAGAGCTGCAGGTCAGCCGAGATTTCTATTCTGAAAGTTACTGAAATGATTCACGTATGAATCAATGATAGCCTATAAATCAAAAATTCATATTCAGGTCAGACAGAGAATCTAAGAGACAGAAGTTAAATTAAGGTGTTAAGTTAAAACTAAGGTGTTGAACCGCTCATCTAAAAAAAATTTGGTTATGGGGCGCCTGGGTGGCTCAGTGGGTTAAGCCGCTGCCTTCAGCTCGGGTCATGATCTCGGGGTCCTGGGATCGAGTCCCGCATCGGGCTCTCTGCTCAGCGGGAAGCCTGCTTCCTCCTCTCTCTCTCTGCCTGCCTCTCTGCCTACTTGTGATCTCTCTCTGTCAAATAAATAAATAAAATCTTAAAAAAAAAATTTGGTTATGCCTCAGACTTTTAAAAATAAATAATTATTACAAACTCTTACAAAAAGTTGGTCTCCCTTTTTAAACATTAATTTCCATGGCCAGTTTTGTTGGTTTTAACTGAGGTTGACATTTAACATGATATGAGTTTCAGCCCCCAGCTAGTTCTTGTTTTTTTTGTTTTGTTTTGTTTTTAAGAGTTTTATTTATTGATTTGAGAGAGAGAGAGTGTGTGAGCAGAGGAGAGACAGAGGGAAAGGGAGAAGCAGGTTCCCCACTGAGCAGGGAGCCCAATCCGGGTCTCCATCCCAGGACCCTGGGATCACAATCTGAGCCAAAGGCAGACACTTAACCCACTGACGCCCAGCCCACGGCTAGTTTTAAAAGCACACAGGCTTTAAAACATTTCATAGTGTGATGACAAAAATTAACATTAATGCTGTTTATTTACTGCTTTAACACTGGATACAAACAAATTAGAGATATTCAAACCATTCTGATCCACCTACAAAAACTTCTCATGTCCTTCCATATAACGTGAAGTTTAAGGAAATGCAAAACCTCAGATGTTACCTCCACCATAATTTCCTAATCAGTGAACATGAATATGGAGCGTATCACTCTACCTCCGCAGTTGTGGTGGTGTGAGATTAAAAGTACAATCCGTGAAGTACAAAGTATTCTACGAAACTAAGAATTTATTATAATACGGCATTTGCCATCTGCCCCAGGCCCTCGCATGATGCTTGCCTCCCTTTGCAATAATGACATCTTATTCCCTGTCTGACTCCTACTCAGATTTCGAGGCTGAGCAAAGCAACTTTTCCTCTGAGAAGCATCCCCTGGCCTCTCCAGGTTCCCCTTTCCTGAGTTCTTGCAGCACCCATGTGACCTCTAGCTCTTGCTACACATGCTGCGGGGACGCTCAGACCACAGCCACCATTCTAACACTCACAACGTCGGCGTCAGGGCCAGGCCCCACCAGTGTGATTACCCCAAATGCGGTACTTCGAAGCTCTGCCTACTTTACCTGCATCTATGACCTCTGCCTTTCCCTTCCTTGCCAAGAGGAAACTCCTCAAACGGACACAGATCAGACTTCATTCAGGAACTCAAATACTTTTCTCATTTTGTCAAAACCCACCTGTTTCTCTTATTTCCAAGAGACCCAGCTACCTGGAAACACATACAGAAACAGTACAAAACACGTGCTGTTTTAAATATTTTACAAAGCCTCAATGCTTTTCAAGGAAAACTATGAATGTGCTTTTTAAAAAAAAAAAAAAAACACTTGGTATAAAAAAAATAAAGAATTAGAACATTTTGGGAACAGTATGGCAGTATGATATAAAGCTGAGAAACAAAACTTTAAATTTTGGTCACACTGAGGGATGCCATAGGAAGCAAGCAGGTAAAATGTCAAGGGCAAGATCTAGGTTGTAGTTTTGGGAATTCACTGCAAAATTCGTCCAACTTCACCATATGTCTGAAACTTTCACAATAAGATGTTGGAAAAAAAAAATTCAGGTCACAGAGGTCACTGGATTTCTGCCACTGGCTGTGTGTGGCAAGTACTGCTTACTTGTGTGGCTTACACAACCTGCCCGAACTCTGTAAGCCTCTAGTTCCTTCCTGGCAAAGGGGCTCACGTCTGTCTTACTTACCTTACTTACAAGGCTGCTGTGCGGATGAAAGGAGGCAACCGAAGTGAAACTCCAGCACCTGTTCTACCTACAAATGCAGACAGCCCTTCTAGAGTCGGGGGTCGGGGGCTTAGGCCCGCCCAGGCTTTGTCTAGGTTCACCTCTGTGGACACACAACAAGTTTCCTGCCCCTCAGTTTCCCACAACCTACCGTTTGTTCTCTGTCTCCAAGTACACAGTCATTTTCATATACTGATCTTCCTTTCGTTCTTCCAAAGTGGCAGAGACGAGAGAAAGCTCCCCGAAGAGGGAGACCAGCCAGGTCAGGCGAGAAATGCCACTGAACGCAGGGAAGCCAAACCGCTCTTCTTCCAACGGGCTAGCTGTGGGGAATGACAGGTACCGTGGGACTGGGAAGGAAGGTGGACGGCAAAGTGGGCTTGTGGGCAGAGGCCGCAGTGGGGCAAAGCAACCTCACTTCCCGGAGTGCTGCACAACGTGACCACTGATATTTAGTGCCCAAATGAAAACTCTTTCCTAGAAGCGTCTCTCTTCTGCCTTCTTTACTCAACTCCATTGTGTTAGGAGGAGAAGACATTTTATTGGAAACAGTCATTCATCTAGCCCACGGGATAATAAAAATATTTTAGGCTTCTAATATATATATGTGTGTGTGTATGTATATATATATATATATATATATATATATATATATATATATATATTCGATATCTCCAGATATGGATATGGATGTATAGCTTGCAGACAGAACATATACACACTTACATTTACAAACATCTACACCCTCTTCAGTTAGTGACTTAAAGGTTTGTAAAAGAAGAAGAATCAAGGTATTTTAGCCCAGGTCTATATTCCTATAAATACCATATAACTACCAGTATAAATGACAATAGGGTGAAGGCACCAAGATACCTATGAAGAAAACAACAATACTTATAAATATGTCAAAAATCAAGAAAATTGATATAGTGTTAAGTGTTTCCTTAGTCTTCATAATCTCCTATATAAAAGTACATTCAAAAGAATATTTGTGTGAGGGGCGCCTGGGTGGCTCAGTGGGTTAAATCCTCTGCTTTCGGCTCAGGTCATGATCCCAGGGTCCCGGGATCGAGTCCCACATTGGGCTCTCTGCTCAGCAAGGAGCCTGCTTCTCTTGTTCTCTCTCTGCCTGCCTCTCTGCTTGCTTGTGACCTCTGTCTGTCAAATAAATAAATAAAATCTTTAAAAAAAAAAAAAAAGAATATTTGTGTTAGAAATATGTGTGGCCAAGACAGTGTTCCTGACTATCCCTGGCCCAAATTTTAAACATAATCCAAAGCTAAAAGGCTACAGACCTGCTATGCTGTTTACAAACCACTGATTTCTTATAAATTTGAAACTGACTTGAAATCCCTAATTATGACTATGCTTTAAAAAAGGTAAGTTATAAGTAAAAGCCAACAAATTTATCTGTTTCATAGACAACACAGTTTGAAAACATGAGGACGTAAGCATCAAACTCATAAAAGCAAGACTTCTCCTCCTCAGTGGGTCACTCTCTGGTCTTATGCTTTGGAGAGGATGAGAGCAGCTGTCAGATGTCTGAGCCATGAAGTCAGAGGCCTGAGCCCCGGTCTGGCTCCACCACTAGGCTCCCCTTGTCAACTCTGTGAAGCTACTCACATCTCTGATCTTCCTTTTTTCCTGTATAATGCAGGTATTAATACCCACTTTATAGGATTTTCATATGAATTAACATGAACTAATGCATATCACATACTTAGCACAGTGCCTTGTATAGATGAATGGTTATTATTTGTTACAACGACTCTATTGTTAGTTAAACAATGAAGGTGGATTTCGAAATGATGTCCCACTGTTATTTTCTGGACCTGGACGTTCATAAGGAGATGAATGGTTTTACCACTTAACGCCTGGCCACATCAGGGTTTTGCTGAGGAGAGCCCTCAGGAGAGGTGGCCCTGTTACCTTAGGGTAGAGCCAGATAAGGAGTCCATACAAAGGAGCCTCAAGGATGCTCATTTCCTATTGCTAATGGAGCTACTCAAGTAATGACCAACTTTATGTAATCAAATATACAGTGGATCACATAGTCTGGCTGCAACCAATGTCCTTGTAACTTATTAGAGGCAGAAAGGGGCCATGCATATTCTAATTGCTCTGCAGAGAGAATAAAAATGTTCTCCTCCCCAAGAACCTGTCTCAGTCCATTTTGAACCTCCTATGGAAAAATCACCTCCAATTCGTTAGGATTTAACAAGGAAAATTCTACACCTAATAGATTCGGACGGTAGCATTGGTCAGTTTAAGATTTCTAACATACTTTTTCACCTAAGGCCCACCAAGCACTTCAGTCTCATTTCAAGAAAGAAGAAAAACAGGTATTTCTATTGTTTGTGGCCACGTGGGCAGATAACATTAAGTGGCCTTCAGTCAGAGAGTCTTTAGCGAAAATGAATCCAAACACGAGAGAGAACTAGGTAAGAGCCCAGTTAGCCTGCCGGCCTCACCGGTTCCACATGACCTGTGACCCCACCTTGAACTGACCTGTGAAGAGAAGAGACCCTTTCAGCAGATCCTTCCCCACCACTTCTTTTTTCAGGAACGCAAACTCCTCCATCAAGAGTTCAACGTGCTCCTCATGCAAGACCTTCCCTGTCATGACAAGAATGGGCGTAAAAAAGGCAGTCATCATCAGCTGTCGTACGTGCATCCCAGATTCTAGGTCTGTCTTTCCCCAGTGCAGGACACAGAGACCGCAGAACCAGCCGGGGGACCCCGGTACCCTTACATACCCCAGCTGAAGGCGGTGCAAGTTCTAGGCTTGCCACAGAAATGGCAACCTAAGAAACCAAGATGGTACCCACCTGTCCAAAGGCAAGATTAAGATCCGGGAAGCACTAACTTCAATTCTAGCCAGAAGGGGGCAGCACAGCATAAAAATATAAGAAACACAGAGCCGACAAGGAACTGGCTTATTTACTACTTGTTGCAACTTTGTACACTGAAACTTGAATATTACCCCCCACACACATCCTATCCCTTGTTAATCACCATTTCACTGGGTCTTTTTACAGGTTTGCCTCTCTGGGCTCCACAAAATAGTGATATCATATAGTGCTTATCTTCCTCTAACTTATCTTATGTAGCATATTTTGCTCAAATATTGTAAATGGCAGGACATCCTTCCTTCCCGTAACTGAGTATTCCATTTCGTGCATGGACCACACCTTTGTAAAATATTCATCTGTTGCTGGGCATTTGAGCTGTTGCTATTGGGAATAATGTGATAAATACGGGAGGGCAGAGACTATCTATAGAAACAATGACTTTACTGGCAACATGATGGCAATAAAATCATATTTTTCAAAGTGAATGACCTAAATGCTTCCATGAAAAGGTAAGGGTTAGCAGCCTGAATAAAAGGACATGACCCATCTATATACTGTCTACAACAGACTCATTTTGAACCTAACGATATATCAAGACTGAAAGTGAGGGGATGGAGAACCATTTTTCATGACAACAGACCTCAAAAGAAAGCTGTGGTAGCAATTCTCATATCAGACATCTTAGATTTTAAGCTAATCACTGTAGTAAGAGATACAGAAAGACACTATATCATTCTTAAAGAGATCCAACAAGAAGATATAACAATTATAAATATCTATGCCCCCAACATGGGAGCAGCCAAACTACATAAGCCAACTGTTAACCAAAATAAAGAAACATATTGAGAATACTACCTTCACAGAAGGAAACCACAACACTCACTCTCAGCAATGGGCAGATCATCTAAGCAGAAGATCAACAAAGAAACAAGAGCTTTGAATGACACACTGGACGAGATGGACTTCATAGATATATATAGAGAGAATATTCCTCCCTAAAACAATAGAATAGTCATTCTTCTCAAATGGACATGGAACTTTCTTCAGAATAGACCACATACTGAGTCACAAATCAGGTCTCAATTGATACCAAAAGACTGAGATTATTCCCTGCCTATTTTCAGACCACAATGCTTTCAAACTGGAACTCAATCACAAGAAAAAATATGGAAGGAATTCAAATACTTGGAAGCTAAAGACCATCTGCTAAAGAATGTCTGGGTCAACTAGGAAATTAAAGAAGAACTGAAACATTCATGAAAACCAACGAGAATGAAAACACATGGGTCCATAACCTGTGGGATACAGCAAAGGCAGTACTAAAGGGGAAATACATAGCCATCCAAGCCTCACTCAAAAAAGCAGAAAAATCCTGAATATACAAGCTAACCTTACACTTAAAGGAACTGGAGAAAGAACAACAAATAAAACCTAAACCATGCAGGATGAGAGAAATAATAAAGATCAGAGCAGAAATCAATGAATTAGAAACCAGAAATACAGTAGAGCAGATCAACAAAACTAGAAGCTGGTTTTCTGAAAGAATTAAGAAGATCGATAAACCACTGGCCAGACTTATCCCAAAGAAAAGAGAAAGGACCCAAATTAATATAATTATGAATGAAAGGGGGACTACGACTAACCACAACTAACACCAAGGAAATAGAAACAATTATTAGAAATTATTATCAACAACTATATGCCAATAAATTAAGCAACCTGGAAGAAATGGATGCCTTCCCGGAAACCTATAAACTACCAAGACTGAAACAGGAAGAAATTGACAATCTGAATAGACCAATAACCAGCAAGGAAACTGAAGCAATGATCAAAAACCTCCTAAAAAACAAGAGTCCAGGGTCTGATGGATTCCCCAGGGGAATTCTACCAAACATTTAAAAAATAAATAATACCTATCCTCCTGAAGCTGTTTCAAAAAACAGAAAGAGAAAGAAAATTTACAAATTCGTGCTAGGAGGCCAGCAGTACCCTGATCCCAAACCAGCTAAAGACCCCATCAAAAAGGAGAATTTCAGACCAATATCCCTCATGAATATGGATGCCAAAATTCTCAACAAGATCCTAGCTAACAGGATCCAACACACAGGATTACCCATCACGACCAGGTGGGATTTATTCCTGGGATGCAAGGGTGGTTCAACGTTCACAAATCAATGTGACAAAAAACATTATTAAAAGAAGAGACAAGAACCATATGATCCTCTCAATTGATGCAGAAAAGGCATTTGACAAAATACAACATCCTTTCCTCATTAAAACTCTTCCGAGTGTAGGGATAGAGGGAACATTACTCAATTTCATAAAAACCATCTATGAAAATCTCACAGTGAATGTCATTCTCAACAGGGAAAAGCTGAGAGCATTTTCCTTAAGATCAGAAACCTGACAAGGATGTCCACTCTGGCCATTATTGTCCAACATAGTAAACCATAAGACACCTAGGAATAAACCTAACCAAAGAGGTAAAGAATCTATACTCTAGAAACTACAGAATATTTATGAAAGAAATCGAAGAAGACACAAAAATTTGGAAAAAACATTCCATGCTCACGGAGTGGAAGAAAAAACATTGTTAAAATGTCAATGCTACCCAGAGCAATGTATACTTTCAATGCCATCCCGATCAAAATACCAATGGGATTTTTCAATCCCATTGGAACAACTGGAACAGCTGGATCAAACAATCCTAAAATTTGTATTGAACCCGAAAAGACACTGTATTGTCAGGGAAATGTTGAAAAAGAAAACCAAAGCTGGGGGCATCACAATGCCTGACTTCAAGCTATAATAAAAAGTTGTGATCATCAAGACAGCTTGGTACTGGCACAAAAACAAACTCATAGATCAATGAAACAGAATAGAGAGCCCAGATGTGGAACCTCAATTTTATTGTCAACTACTCTTCGACAAAGCAGGAAAAAATATCCAATGGAAAAAAGACAGTCTCTTCAATAAATAGTCCTGGGCAAACTGGACAGCTATGTACAGAAGAATGAAATCGACCATTCTCTTATTCCATATAAAAAGATAAACTCTAAATGGGTGAAAGATCCAAATGTGAGATGGGAATCCATCAGAATCCTAGAGGAGAACATAGGCAGTAACTTTTTCAACACTGGCCACAGCAACTTCTTTCAAGGCATGTCTTCAAAGGCGAAGGAAACAAAAGCGAAAATGAGCTTTTGGGACTTCGTGAAGATCAAATGCTTCTGCACAGCAAAGTAAAGGTCAACAACACAAAGAGGCAACCCACAGAATGGGAGAAGATCTTCACAAAGGACATTACAGATAAAGTGCTGGTACCTAAGATTTATAAAGAACTCAATCTCAACACTCAAAAAACATAATCACATCAAAAATGGGCAGAAGACATGAACAGACACTTATCCAAAGAAGACATACAAATGGCTAACAGACACATGAAAAAATGTTCAACATCATCAGCCATCAGAGTTTCAAACCACTTTACACAGTGATTCGAACCACTTTACACTGGTTAGAATGGTAAAAATTAACAAGGCAGGAAATAACAAATGTTGGAGAGGATGTGGAGAGAGGGGAACCTTCTTACACTGTTGGTGGGAATGCAAGTTGGTGCGCCACTTTGGAAAATGGTATGGAGGTTCCTCAAAAAGTTGAAAACAGAGCTACCCTATGACCCTGCAATTACACTACTGGGTATTTACACTAAAGATACAAATTTACCTAAGGAATTATGTAACATTCCTTTACATAAGCTTGAGAAAATACCTACCTCCAAGGGTTTCTAGGAAAATTAAATGAAATGACTTATAAAGTGCCTAGCAGAGTGCCAAATTGCTGGGATATAGTAAGTATTTAATAAATGACACTCCTCTTGAGAAACAGCACAAACTACAAAGTATGCAGATAAGACAATCAATTACTCTGATTTGGACATTTTTCCATTAGCAATGTAAATATCGCATGAATAACAGTGGAATAATATCATGACACTAGCGCAAGTCGAAGCTAATTCATGCTTCTCATTAGAGTAAAAGCCGTAAGTCTCTGACAAAAGTTTGCAAATCCCCACTCATCTCTCCACCTTCTTAGCCCTCCACACACACCCATTATGTCCACAGGACAGGGGACTGGGAGCCCACGGGACATATCTGGCATAGGGTTGAGTTTTGAAGGCATAAAGATGGTACCAAAGACATTTTACCTGCAGAAACTCTAAAAGAGGGTCCATGTTCCACAGACAAACTATACATTACCTTTCTGCTCTGCCAGCTTCCACAGGTCCCGAGCTGCTGCCCAAGACAGCGTCATGGGATATTCCACAAGGACATGCTTGCCAGCATTGAGGAACTGCCTTTGGAAAAAAGAGAGAGACAGAGAGAAAATACACTGCAAGTAAGTGTCAATAAAACACCCTGCATGACAGAGAACGGGCTGTGAAAAATACATGTAAGTCTCTGGGTCACGAAGGAATGCAGATGAGAGTGGGGGCCAGAGGCTAACCTGTACTTCCTGTCCCTTTCTCCTAAGCTAGAAGAGGCGTTCTGGTTATGTGTTCATTTGAACATTCATTCGTTCACTGACTATACTCATCATTCATGACTACACTCATATAGTCAACTAGGTACTATTTGCCTGCTACTCCAGAGGAGAAACAAATGACATTAACCTGTAAATTGCCTATTATCCCGTGGGAGCCATACACACAGCCTACCACACCCATGAACAGCCAGCGCTGCCTTGGTCAGTATGAAAAGGCTTCAGTATCATCTGACATGTGAGGAGGCATTTTCCAGGTGCGACCTACAAGATGAGGGTACGGAGATTTGTCCACTGGGGTCATGGCATGAGTTTCAGCACAGCTGGGGAGTAGACTACTGGCGGGAGAGGGAAACAAAGTCATAAAAGTAGCTGAGAGCCTGACTGTGCAGAACCTAGAATGCTCTGCTCAGAAGTTTGGATTTTATTCTCCAGATACTCCTAAGGTGCAAACATTTATAAACTGAGAACTACAAAATCACCTTTTTAAGGAAATACACTCTGGTGCCAAAGTAGGGTAAAGGGAACCAAGGAAAGGTATTTCTTTCTACACTGGAGCTGAAGCAGCCAGGAGGGAGCAGCCTATCCTGGGGAACAGCACGCTGGCAGCTGCAATTTAATGTAAGGACCGAAAAGGGAAGTGAGACTCAGGGGCGTGGCTGTCAGGTTGTGCATGGGGCTCCCCTTTCCAGGTGCAGTCCCCCCAAAGGCTCGAAGGGCTCTAGGCTTCACATCTGAAGGTACGGCAGGGGGACGTGTCACTTCTCTTGCTTTATAATGTCATCTGCCCTCTCCGATGTCACCACTACCTTCTTTCTGTCGCTCTCTCATGGCAAAAGCCGTTCCTGTTAAAGGAACTCTTGGAGATACTTAAAATGTTAAAAGCAACAAAGGATACAATGGTGACAGCTGATCCAAACTTAGAAAGGATTACGACAATTTGCCAAAGTGCCATGAAGATACTGGCTCCGCCTCCCAGTATGACAAGAGGAAGCACTATTCAATCTGCTGTCAATGAATTCTTTTACAAAGAACACCCTTCAATTCTTTGTATTGTTTTAAATTATAGTATACCAAATAAATATTAGTTTGACGTAGTTTTCATTTTCTTCCACATTTGTAACTCATAGTTAGAGTTTTTAGCATTTTGACCATTTTTTTAAATGGATTTTATATATTTATTTGACAGACAGAGATCACAAGTAGGCAGAGAGGCAGGCAGAGAGAGAGGAGGAAGCAGGCTCCCTGCTGAGCAGAGAGTCCAATGTGGGGCTCGATCCCAGGACCCTGAGATCATGACCTGAGCCAAAGGAAGAGGCTTTAACCTACTGAGCCACCCAGGTGCCCCTAGCATTTTGACAATTTTTAAAGGTGATGGCTCCACTGTGAATTTCCCCTTCAGTTATTAAAATTTCTTTGAGATTTCAGTTTGCCCCGTCATTTTTATGCTCCTGCTCTGCTGTGCAAGGTAAGGACCACCGACATTGAAAACCCACCTGATATAGTCTTCGTGGCTAGAGCTCTCACTGCAGATAAAAGCGACCTCAACCTCTTCACTGGAAAGAGCATCTTCCAAGGAAATCTGCCGGACTTCGTCAATGTTCCCAAGCTCTCGTCTATTTGAGAATAACAAAAATGCTACCCAAAAGTCCACAGCATATCCGATAAGTGAGCACCATCCTTTTTCTCGCCTCCCAACTATGTCCTGGTAACCAGCTTTTGGAAATGAAGAAATTAATTCCCTCCCTCCCTCCCACTTCCAGGATATTACCTGCCACAGAGTGAGAAATACAGGTTTAAGTCAAGACACCTGGCATTGAGTGCCGACACTACTGCTAACAGCTTGTAGGACCTGGCAGTCTTTGAATTAGTCCGTCTCTAAAATGAAAACAACTGCTCTCCTTTTATCACAGGAGAAGTGGTCTCGAGGACCACTAAACTTTAGGACTACCAGACTTCACTCACAGTCTAAGAGAAGAAGGAAGACACACATGTAAATATGTAAGCTCAACACTACACGAATATGAGAGCTGTCGTGCTTGGCGGTTCAGGTGGGAAGTTCAATTAAGGTGAGGAACATCTAATCTAGGGTTTTGGAGGAGGCTTCCTGGGTGGATGGTAGGACTTAGCAGGTAGCATGTGAGAAACAGAGCATGTGAGAAGGGGAACAGTGTGATAAAGGTAGGGGTGCAGTAAAGCAGGGGGTGTGAGCTGGCCATCTTCCCATATGACTTGAGTAGCTTAGAAGTCGTCACTATATCAGGCACAGCAGCCAGCTAGCAGAGGACTGGGGTTTCAGGGACAAGGAGAGGCCCCACTTCAGCCTTGAACCCAACTATTGTGTTCAATCCAGCTTCAGGTAGGGCTGTAATGGGAGTTACAGCGCTGGTGAATAGTCATTTTGATCTCCCGTTTATGTGCAAGTCCCTTCGACTCTTACTGAGGGGAGAAGACTGACCAAGGGCAGATTCCTACCACTTCCGGGTCTCTCTAGTGCCCCGGATGGTCTGTGTGGGCCATCACAGCAGTTAACCACGCTTTGTTCGATTTCTCTAAAGCATTAAAAAGCAGAGAGAGGTACCTAGGTTGCTCCCCATCCTCTCTCCTCAGCCAACACAGTGTCTACATCTTGTTCACAATTAACACGCATAAATGACCTTATACCGTGTGAGTTCGGTGACTGGCGTATGTAAGGAAGTGGTGAGTGGTGGAGGAAGGGACTGCGTGAGTGTGGGTCAGAGAAGAAACACAGTGAGAAGTTTGGTTTTGACTGAGTTACAGGGGATAAAAGTGAGGCTCAAAATTACCAAAGGGAAAAGAATACATGTTGCTTAGATGATGGGCTTTGGAATCAAACAGACGTGTATTCAAAGTTAGGCCTTAGACTTTCTAGCTGTGTGTCCATAGGCAAATTACATAACCTCTCTGTGGCTCAGTTTCTTTATCTGTAAAGCGGGGTTCATAATGCTATCTGTATCAAATAGCTGGTAAGGCTTGTAAAGCCCAGGGCCACTGCATGGATGGCTATGACGATAACTGATACAATGATTAAATGGCACACACCGATGGCCTTCTTTCAGGCCAAGCCACCATGTGTTCACTGTGCCCCTTGTGTCACCATCAGGCCCTACTCTCATCTTCCCTGCCTTTGTCTTCGCTGTATATCCCCACTGCAGGTCCAGGACTCCGGCTCCCAGACTCATCCCAACTTGCGATCTAGTGGGGTTGACCCTGAGCACGGTTCCCTGGAATGACCCCAGAGCTGGCTCTCTCTCTTCCTGGGTCTGGAGAATCTCTATGTCCCAAGCCCTAATTCACCTCATTGGTTTTGCCACGAATTACAAGGCACAGGATAAATGCCAGCCACCTGGACACGAAGCCAATCAGGTTCAGGAATGCTGAGGAAGGATGCGGATTCCGCAAGTCCCTGATCCGCACAGAGCCGGCTCTGCCAACGCCAACCACCACCACTCCGAACTTCCTCTCAGGCTGAAACACAAGGACCAAGGAAGGATTTTTAAAAACAGTCAAAGCCTCTAGCAGAGAACAGCAAAACAAAGACACATCAGCAGGACCAGTAGAGTCCAGACAAGGGAGAAAAGGAGCCGACCCAGAACACACATGAAGCCATAGCATATGAGGGGTGGGACTAAGACACTCCCTGAGCCGAGAGCCTGGGGAGCAGTGAGCTCCACCCAGCATATATTTCTTTCTTTCTTTTTTTTTTTAAGATTTTATTTATTTATTTGACAGACAAAGATCACAAGTAGGCAGAGAGGCAGGCAGAGAGAGAGGAGGAAGCAGGCTCCCTGCCGAGCAGAGAGCCCAACGCGGGGCTCCATCCCTGGACCCTGAGATCATGACCTGAGCCGAAGGCAGAGGCTTTAATCCACTGAGCCACCAGGCATCCCCCAGCACATATTTCTAGAGACGCTCTGACGGTGTCATCCGCAGAGAAGGCTCCTCACACTTGGCGTTCCATTTCCACCACCTCCTCTCCAACGATGAGAGATTTCCCTCTTTAAGACGTACCTCTGTACTCCCTGAATCCTTCCTCCAGGGGGCATGCAATCTGATACAGGAGGGCTCATTCTTAGAGAGATGCTGCCACCCAGGACACGGGGCAAGCCCTGAGTGGTCGGTCACCTTATTCAGACGCCCCACTACAGCTTCTGACTTCCAGCCAATTTCACTCCCACTCTCCGGGGAAAGCTTACCCAGTATTCGGGTGGACTGTGAAGGGCTGTATGCAAATAGTACCAGAGTGAAAAATCAAGTCGATTCTTAAAGTTACAGAGCCTCTCAATTCATCCAAACTGATAGAAATGACCTCTACCTCGAACCCAGTCCACCTAGGGTGTCTCCGAGTGTAGAAATGGGAATGTCATCTTGGATTCACCCATTCCTGCCACCCGTGATATGTGTCTGTCACCATTTCCCACTGATTCTGCCCCTCCCTGTGTCCGCAGCTCTAGGGCTGGCCCAGGATTTCTTTGCCTAAGTCAACTGGTCTCACTCCTTCCAAGCCCATCCTTCCCACGCATCGCCCACAGGCTTCCCAGAGCAGCTGCTTAAAATAAAACTGCAGTCCCTCCCCTGATTAAAGCCCTTCATTTCCCAGCTGTTACTGGCTGATGGTGTCCTCCCAAAATTCATATATTGAAACCCTAATCCCTAGTATGATGGTATTAGGAGATGGGGCTTTTGGGAGGTAACTGGGTTTAAATAGGGTCACGAGGCAGAAGCCCTCATGAATGGGATTAGTGCCCTTAGATGAGTCGTAAGAGACCTTGCTGCTTCTCTCTGTGCTCTGCCCAGGTGTCAGCAGTCTGTAACCAGAAGAGAGCCCTCAACCAGAACTTGACCGTGGAACCTGATCTCAGACTTCCAGCCTCTGGAACTGGAAGAAATAAATTTCTGTTTTTTATAAGCCATCCGGTCTATGGTACTTTATTGGCTTTGATAGCAGCCCAAACTAAGACACCGGCTAAAGACAGAAAAATACTTAAGTCCAAGTTCTTTAAAAAAAAAAAAAAAAATGCTGAATCATTATGCTGTATACCTGAAACTAATATATTATTCTATGTCAATTAAATCACAATTAAAAACATACTTTAAGATAGAAAAAAAAAAACCCTCTGCCCCTGGGTGTTCATGGAACAAAAACATTAAAAATATTTCATTCTCTACTCCAGCCCCTCACCCAAGGTGTAGTTCCCTCAGATTCTCCCATCTCGGTAAATGCCACACCATTCACTTAGCTGCTCGGGTCCCTAAACTTGGGAATTATCCTTGCTTTTTTCCTCTGTCCCCCATTCCATACCCAATTCATCAACAAGTTGTCAAGATCCATCCATAAGCCTTCTATCTACTTCTGTCCATCTTCATTGCTACCCCCTCACCCAAGTCACAATCTCATCCATTCGACAGTTCCAGCAAACTTTCTAACTGGTTCCTTTGCTTTACTCTTTGCCCTATTCTGTCTACTCTTCATACAGTAGCAAAATGATCTTTAGACTAAATATAATCAGTTAATTATCTGCCCCTCCCCACCCACCTCCCAGGTTTCAACTCTCAGGAAGCCACCTGTTATACTCAGAATTAAGCCCAAACCACTTGCTGTGGTCTACAAAGGCCTTTGTGATCTGGCCCCTGCCTATTTCTCTAAGCTCATCTCCTAGCCCTCTCCTTCTTGTCACATTGGCTGTCTTAAGTAAACCATACATGCAAAGGCCCTCTTTTAGCATGTCACAGTCATTTTGCACCTCAGGGCCTTTGCATGTATGGTTTACTTTGAAAAAGTGTCAGACTCCAGGGATGTACTGTGGACAGACCCTGCTCTTAACAGAGACCTTAAAGAAGGAAGAGAGCAAACAAGTCAACACATGAATAAATGTCAAGTGATAGTGTGCACTACCAAGATAATGAAGTGGGGTAAAGGGCATAGAGGGAGATTATAGGAGGGGGTGCTTTGGTTTTGAAGGGGTGGTGAAGGAAAGCCTCTCTGAGGAGGCAGCTTTGAACAAAGACCTGTATATACTGAGTAAATGACCCACACAGTTACATGGGGGCAAATGAGGCAGAAGGAAGCATTCTTTCAAAGGCTTCAAGGGAGGCAGATACCTGCAGGGCTTGGAAATAGTGGATATAATCATAAAACATGCAACAACATACGTCTTGTACTTAAATATGAAAGTCTTAGGGTAACTGGGTGATGGACATTAGGGAGGACAGGGGATGTAATGAGCACTGGGTGTTATAAGACTGATGAATCACTGAACTCCACCTCTGAAACTAATAATACATTATATGTTAATTAATTGAATTTAAATTTTTTTTAAAAGGCAATTTAAAAACAAGCAAGCAGAAAGGCCCGAGTATTAAAATAAAAACAACCATTTTGGTTGACTGCATTAAAAAAAAGAAGAAAACATAAAGCTGTCTGGTATCTCCCATCTCTCTCTTATCTTAAAACTTTTCTTCTTTATATAATACTTATCACTTAAATATTTTAAAACCACTTTTGTCTATAAAATTTAAAAACAGATATTTAATAAATAAATAAATAAGAGGGTAGGAAAATCTTTACCAAAGACTTCTTTACCAAACATTGAGGACTTCCAAACTTGGCTCTGTCTACTACTTCTGGTCACCTCTCCCACTGCGTACCTTTAGACTTCTAACTTTCCAAACAACTGGAAAGTACGTAAAACTTTGTACGTTTGCTACCTTTAAGCCTTTGCAAATCCTGTGTCCCTTGAGCTCCTCCCTACTGCCCACCTGCAAATCTTCAAAGCTTTGAAGACCTGGGCATCTTATGAAGTCCTTTCTGATGCTATTGGTTAGATTATTTTTTTTTTTTTGCATCTAATAAAATTCACCCATTTTAGTAAATGTCTATGAGTTTTGACCAACATACAGTCATATTACCACCACAAATCAAGATATAAAATAGCTCTATCATCCTCCTCCAAAATTACTTATGCTCCTTTGTAGTCAAACCCGACTCCCACTCCAGGCAACCGCTGTTTGCTTACTCTCTCAATAGTTTTGGCTTTTCCAGAAAGTCATATAAATGAAGTCATACAATATGTAGTGCATAAAAAATGCATTTTTTATCTACATTGTTACATGTATCAGTAATTTCTTTCTTCTTCTTCTTCTTCTTTTTTTACTAAGTAGCAGTAGTTTACCGTATGAATATACAGATATGTTTATCCATTTGACAAATGAAGAGCATTTCTCCTGCTCCCAGTTTGAATGAATTCATAATTTATTCTATTATGAATAAAGCTGCTATAGTCGTCATTGACTAGTTTTTGTGTAAATTAAACATGGTTCTTATTTAACTTGGGTAAATACCTGGGTATAAGAGTGCTGGGTCATATATTTAAGTGATTTGTTTGAGACTTACAGTAAATCATATGTTATGTTTGCTGGGTTTTATGTCACGCGTAGATTTAACTTTATGAGAAATTGCCAAACTGTTTACCAAAGTGAATCCTGGAATGACTCTATGTACTATTGTGCATTCTCATGGCGTTCCACCAACATCTAGTTCTATCAGGTTTTCTTCTCACCAACATCTAGTACTATCAGGTTTTTCTCCTCCTTTTCATTCTAGCCATTTTAATTGGTATGTTGTGGTATCTGTGGCTTCTACTTACATTTCCATAATGACTAGTGATGTTAAGGGCTGTTTCATGTGCTTATCTGCTATCTGTATATCTACACTGGCGCTGTGTCTATCCAAATCATTTGCGAACCTCTATTCGGTTGTTTTCTTATAGTGAGTTTTTAGAGTTCTTCATATATTTTTGATACTGAATTCATTTGTCAAATTTGTAATTTTCAAACAGCTTCCAGTCCGTAGCACGTCTTTTCATTTTCTTAAGAATGTCTTTCTAGGAGCTTGAAGTCTTAATTTTGATGAAGTCCAACTTATCAAAAAAATTTAATGTATCATTCTTCTGGCTAACACAAAGACACAAAGACTTTCTCCTATGCGTTCTCTCAGCGATTTAACAGTTGAAGGCTTAAAGTTTCAGTTACTTTATGTTCTCATTTGAATTAGTTTTTGTATATGGTGTAAGGTATGAATCAAGGTTCTTCTAAAAAAATTTTTAGGTAGAGAGGCAGCCTCTCGAATGTGTATTCCACAGGCTGAATCAATTGCTCACAGTGAGGCAGAGGTATGCCAGGCTTGTATGTAAATATACCCAGACTTCACGCCCAGCTAATGTACCATCTGCTCTGGAAGCCATAATGAGCTTTTCCCCCTCTTTGCGTATGATATCCAATTGTTCCAACAAAAATTTATTGAGAATAACTTTTTTTCCCACTGAAATCCCTTTGTACCTTTGTGATATTGTCTCAATTGTTGCAGTTTTATAGTAAGTTTTAAAATCAGCTACTGTCAACCTTCCAACTTTTTTCCCTTCTTTTCCAAAACTGTAGTTCTGCCTTTACATAAAAGTTTTACCATCAACTTCAATTTCTAACAAAAAGAAAAAATCTGCCAGGATTTTGAATGGGATTACATTGACTCTATAGATTAGTTTGGGAAAAAAAGAAACAACTTGGGATAGTGAATCTTCACATTCATGAACATGATATATATCTTCATATGTTATTCTTTGATTTCTTTTATTCTGTCATTTTCAGTGTATGAATCTTGTTTTGTTAAATTTATACCTAAGTATTTTGTGATTTTTAGTGCTGCTGTAAATAGTATTTATTTTTTAGCTTCCACTTTTAAACTGTTTATTGCAAATATATAATTGATTTTTGTATACTGAGTCAGATTTTCTACATAGACCATAAGTCAAACATAAATAGAGATGGTTTCACTTCTTCCTTCTCAATCTAAAGTGCTTTATTTAACTTTCTTGCCTTATTGCACTGGTAGGTCTTCCACTATGATTCTGACTTAGATTAGTGGGAACAGGCATTCTTGCCTCATTTTTAATCTCAGGGAGAAAACACTGGGTCTTTAATATGAAAAATGATGTTAAATGTAGATTTTTTTTTTGTAGATACCCTTTATCAGGATGTGAATATTTTCTCCTATTCATATTTTGCTGAGATTTTAAAAAAATTATAAATGGTCTAGTTTTATCAAATGCCTTTTCTGAGTCTACTGATGTGATCGTTTAAACTTTTCTTAAACTCTATTAATACAGTAATACCTTTCATTCCTAGGATAAACCTCACTTGGCCTTGCATTATCTTTTTTATATACTGATGATTCTAGTTGCTAAAATCTTATTAAAAATGTTTGCATTTATGCTCATGAAAGTTACTGGTAATTTTCTTATAATATGAAATGATTCCTAGCATAACTAATTTTATAAAAGTATTGTCTTTTTTTTTTAAGATTTTATTTATTGCTAGAGAGAGAGAGAGCATGCACGCAGGCTCAAGCAGTGGGGAGAGGCAGAGAGAGGAGACTCCCCACTAAGCAGGGAGTCTGATACAGGACTTGATCCCAGGACCCTGAGAGCATGAACCAAGCTGAAAGCAGACCCTTAACTGACTGAGCCACCCTGGCACTACACTGAGCATTCCATGCTCATGGATTGGAAGAATAAATATTGTTAAAATGTGTATACAGCCCAGAACAATCTATACTTTCAATGCCATCCTGATCAAAATTCCACCGGCATTTTTCTAAGTGCTAGAACAAACAATCCTAAAATTTGTGTGGAACCAGAAAGGACCCCAAATTGCTAAGGAAATGTTGAAAAAGAACAACAAAACTGGGGCATCACATTGCCTAATTTCAAGCTTTACTACAAAGTTGTGATCACCAAGACAGCATGGTACTGGCACAAAAACAGACACATAGACCAGTGGAACAGAGTAGAGAGCCCAGATATGGACCTGCAACTCTATGGTCAAATAATGTTCGATAAAGCAGGAAAAAATATCCAACAGAAAAAAGACAGTCTCTTCAATAAATGATGCTGGGAAAATTGGACTCAACCATTCTCTTACACCATGCACAAAGATAAACTCAAACTGGAAGAAAGACCTCAACATGAGGCAGGAATCTATCAAAACCCTAGAGAAGAACATACGCAGTAACCTCTTCTACATCAGCCACAGCAACTCCTTTCAAGAGGTGTCTCCAAAGGCAAAGGAAACAAAAGCTAGAATGAACTTTTGGGACTTCATCAAGATCAAAAGCTTTTGCACAGCAAAGGAAATAGTCAACAACACAAAGAGACAATCCACATAATGGGAGAAGATATTTGCAAATGACACTAAAGACAAAGGGCTGATATCCAAGATCTATAAAGAACTCCTCAAACTCAACACTCAAAAAACAGATAAATCACATCAAAAAATGGGCAGAAGACAGGAACAGACACTTCTCCAAAGAAGACATACAAATGGCTAACAGACACATGAAGAAATGTTCATCATCACTAGCCATCAGGGAGATTCAAATCAAAACCACATTGAGATATCACCTTATACCAGTTAGAATCGCCAAAATCAACAAGACAGTAAACAGCAAGTGTTGGAGAGGATGTGGAGAAAGGGGAACCCTTTTACACTGTTGGTGGGAATGCAAGTTGGTGCAGCCATTTTGGAAAACAGTGTGGAGATTCCTTAAGAAATTAAAAATAGAGCTACCCTGTGACCCTGCAATTGCACTACTGGGTATTTACCCCAAAGAAACAGATGTAGTAAAAAGAAAGGCCATCTTTCTTACCCCAATGTTCATAGCACCAACGGCCACAGTCACCAAACTGTGGAAAGAAACAAGATGCCCTTCAACAGATGAATCGATAAAGAAGATATGGTCCATATATACAATGGAGTATTATGCCTCCATCAGAAAGGATGAATACCCAACTTTTTGTATCAACATGGACAGGACTGGAGGAGATTATGCTGAGTGAAATAAGTCAAGCAGAGAGAGTCAATTATCACACTGTTTCACTTACTTATGGAACATAAGGAATAACATGGAAGACATTAGGAGAAGGAAAGGAAAAGTGAAGTGGGGGAAATGGGAGAGGGAGACAAACCATGAAAGACTGTGGACTCTGAGAAACAAACTGAGGATTTTGGAGGGCAGAGACATGGGGAGTTAGGTGAGCCTGGTGGTGAATATTAAGGAAGGCACGTATTGCATGGAGCACTGGGTGTGGTGCATAAACAATGAATCTTGGAACACTGAAAAAATAAAATTAAATTTAAAAATAAAAATAAATAAATTAAGTAAAGTAAACATAAAATAAGTTAAATAAACTATAAAATAAAATAAAATAATTTTGGAGGAACTTCAGAGGGTAAGGACATGAGGACAAGTGATGGACCACCACTCTGGGAGGGGAAAAGGAGATTCCAAATAGGAAGAATAACCTAATGTTTTTTAACCACTGTTTACAAGGATCAAAAAATTTAACAACACATTGGTGAGTATGGAAAAACAGGTGTATTCATACAATGCAAGAGGGAGAGAAAAACGGGCAACTTTTGTGGAGAACAACTTGGGAAGTACTTATGCAAATACTCTGTGGTCTAGTAAATCTGTTTCTAAGAATGCATCCTACATAGATACACAATGAAAAGACTTAGGTTTACTGCAGCCTTACCTGTAATAGCAGAAAATCGCAAATAAGATACATATTGTTAATGCCTGGCTATGTACATTATGGTATGTCCTTACAATGAAATATCACACCACTATAGAAAAGAATAAGGAAGTTCTTTATGTATTTAAAGGGACTGAGCTCCAAGATAGATTTGTTAGGTGAGAAAAGCAAGACACAGATCAGTGTAACACAGTTTGTGCAAAAGAAGGAGGGGACAGCTGGAGAGAAAAGAAATATTTGTGGTATACATTTAGAATCTCTCTAAAAGGACAGCCAATAAACTAGTTAACTCTGTTTGCCTGGGAGCATGAGAACCGGAATAGCTGGGAGGGAAGAAGACTTTTCAGAAATCTTCTCCCCCACCACCAAATTCTTTAAAATTTTGAATCATGTGGATATATTAGTTATCCAAAATAAAAACACTTAAACTAGATACATATATCCAAGGGATGCTCCAAGCAGACTGGAACTCTACAGCTTGTGGACTCTTTGCTTACTCCTATCTCCCTACCTGGGGGTCTCTCTACAGTGCCCAGAATCTTCTGCTGCCCCACCCTGAGGACCTCCTGCCCCTGACTGTCCAGTCCACTGACCCTAATCGTTTTGACTCCTCACCCCTCCAGGCTACAACTCCTGCTTCCACTCCCACTTTCTGGCCGAGCTATAATCCGGTTTCCACTGCCACGACTCTCTGCTTCATCACAGACCATCTTTTCATTGATAAATTCAAGGCCTTTTTCCCAGCTGCATTCCCCTGGACCTCAGACATATTTAAAACTTAATTGGACTTTCCCTCCTTTCTTGGCTTCTCTCATCTCGTACTGAGGTTTTCTTTCTTTCTTTCTTTCTTTTAATTAAAAGATTTTATTTATTTATTTGACAGAGAGGTCACAAGTAGGCAGAGAGACAGGCAGAGAGAGAGGGGGAAGCAGGCTCCCTGCTGAGCAGAGAGCCCAATGCGGGGCTCGATCCCAGGGTCCTGGGATCATGACCTGAGCTGACAGACATTTAACCCACTGAGCCACCCAGGCGCCCAAGGTTTTCTTTTCACACTTCACCACTTTCCTTCTTCACTCTGCCCTCTGGATGTACGTACTTCCCAGGATCAATCCTGGGAATTAGAACAGAATCCTCTGTTCTTTTCTCTTCCCCATATCCCTGGATTTCAGGGACAGGGGATCCCTTCATTCCTAAGGTTTCCATGACCACCTTTATGCTGAGGACTCCAAAATCCCGAGCTGTGTGAGCCATCCTTTCCTCCAAGCTCCAGCTAAGAAGAAATGCCAGCTGGTCATTTTCAATTTCCACCTGGCCATCTCACTGTGACCTGGATCACAATCTTCTGTGCCAGGTGCTAACCATCCACCCCACCTGGCTGGCTCTGCTTTGATCTTCTGGGCAAAGGCCAGTGGCTCCTCGAATTCCCTAAGGGACCCAGCTTGAAAGTCTCGAAGTCCTTGGAGTCGTTCATGTATTCAACAGACTTCCTCTGAGATCAGACTAGCTGAGGCTGAAAATCCCTCCCCACCCTTCTACTCCAGCTAGACTCTGACCCACAGTAAGTCTTCCCTGAAATTTTCTGGCGTGTGATTTCCTTCTTCTGTATTTTAACTAGTCCGTCTAAGTTCTGGATTGCATGACAAGACTACTAAACAGTTTCTGAACCATCCGCTCACTTCACTAAATGATGACCACCATTTGCTGAGTACAAACAACGTATGAGGCATCACACCAGGTGCTGCGGGTATGCTAAGATGAGTAAGATACACAGAGAGCTATATTAGATGTCAGAGAATGGCAAGTAACAAAAAAAGAGGAGTTAATGAGAAGGAGGTATCACTTCCAGAAAGAAAGACCTGAGAAACTTTTCATGTCTTAGAAATGAACTGCATTGACAACATTAGCTGAGCTGGGCGCCTGGGTGGCTCCGTTGGTTAAGCCATTGCCTTTGGCTCAGGTCATAATCCTGGAGTCTTGGGATCGATCGAGTCCCGCATCGGGCTCCCAGTTCTGCGGGGAGTCTGCTTCTCCCTCTGACCGTCTCCCCTCTCATGTTCTCTCTCACTCTCTCTCTTTAATAAATAAAATCTTTAAAAAAAAAAAAAGATTGGCTGAACTTCTTATGCACAAGAAGACGGGCATTAAGAGAGTCAGACATCAGTGCTCGCACGACCATTCTGCCCCCAATACCCCATGCCTTGAACAAGCTACTTAACCCTCATTTCCTTCATCTACAAAACAGAGGTGATAATAGCATCTTGCTCATAGGTGTCTTGTGAGGATTCAATTATGCACAGCGTGGGGTACTGTGCAGCAGATTAACTCTATGTTTTATCTTGAAAATGTAGTCCTGAATGGAAAAAATAAGAACGAGAACAAGCTAAAACCATAACACAGTAATACAATTAGTGAAATTAAAAGTATACTACACCGTGGTTGCCAGGGGCTCGCGGTGAGGAGCAACAAAAGCAAGGAGTATTTCGGAGTGAGCGTCTAAATGCTGATTGTGGTAATGGCTATGCAAACTGATACATGTGCTTTAATTCACACAACTTGTGCACCAAAAACAAAAACAAAAACAAAAAACACATTTTATGAAATGTAAATGTAAAGAGTATTTGTACAAAAACAGTAACATATACTTTCATGAATACACGGAAACAAGAAGGTAATCATTTAATCCAATAGGACAATAGCATAGTTGTCTTGGGAAGGGGAGAACAAGGATAAAGACCACAAGGAATCAGAAAATAAACACAAGAGAGGAGCCCTGCACACACCAGCAAGGACCACACGTCACAAATCGGGGCTGAGGAGTACCTTCTATGCTTGAGGTGTCCTCCTCTGCCCCCCAAGAGGGAGAGAGAATGACCTAGAGGAGGGTAAGGAAAGGAAAGGAGAGTAAGTACTGGAAGTGAAGAAGGGACAAGGAGGCAGGAGGTCAAGCAAGAAAAAGAAAAATTTGGAAGGTATTATGGTCTCACTTACCGGCAAATCCCATGAGTACAAGCACTGTATCTATAATTTTTTTTGCCATTAAAGCCATCAAGCCGAGTCTAAAGTCTGGTACAGTGTACTGTTACACTTCCACGTTAGTGACTAAATCAAGAAAACAGGATTTACAACATGGAGCTTGGGAAAGGAGGGAGGAGGAGGTCAAGCTTCCAGGCCACGCACACAGGTGACTGTGGTGCCATTCCTGAGAAGCCTATTTGGGGCAGCCGAAAAATAGCAGGTCCACTTGTTTTGGAAAGAGTTGGAGCACCTGGAGAACCTCTCAGTGGAGACGAGCAATCCAGGCTTCTCATGTGCAGATCTGGAGGTGGGGAGTAGGGCGTGGTCGAACAAATCCACTGGGGACATTCCTGAGCATACAACTAACAAAAACTGTGGGATCAGATGAGCAGCCCGGGACGATGGGCGGGAGGAGGAGTATCCTGGGAAACACAAAGTTTTCAAAAGCAGACAGAACACAAGCCTAAAAGTCTGAGAAGTGAGTAGAGAGCTAGGCAGAAACCCTGGGACGACATGGGAACTACTTGAAGAACACGGCCAACAGGATCAAATGCTTCAAAAGGGAACTTTCCACCAAATATGGCAATAGGGATGCTACTGGTGACCCTTCCTTGCAAAGTTTTGGTGGAACAGTGAGAACCAAGTCGGACTGCAATGAAGCTGACATAAAAGGGAAGTGAGAAAGTGGTCACAGACACTGAAGGATGGGTGTATAAGGCAGAAGAGGAGTCGGGACAGTTAAAGGGGAACCCAAGGCCTAGCGATGTTTTCAAAGGTTCAGAGGAAAAAGCCATCCAAGAAGGAAGGGTCAAAGTGACAGGAAAGAAGGGGTAACTGATGAGTGGGGGGACTGTTACCAGGCCAGGCTGTATAAGCTTCTATCAATGCAAAGTTTCTAATTTTTCTTCAGAACTCCTAAGACCATGAGAATTTGAGTGAGTCACAAGGCCCTTCACATAAGGGGTCAGAGGCACCAGAAAGTGCTTAAAAGAAGTCAGCCCTAAAGTGGGGAAGGCCAGTAGGCTAGTTGGATCAGTCAGTAGGAGACTCACTTTGGACTTTTACCATTTTGTGGCTTTTGAGCTTTGTACTATGTATGTGTATTGAGATTATTACAAAAATAATTTCTTTAAAAATTATTATTTAAGATGAATTTCACTAAGAAAGACACCTGACTGCAGTAGTTTGAGAATGACTTGGAGAGAGGAAGATATGGAGAAATTACCTACGGACATCTCTTTCAAGAAGCCTCCCTTTGAAAGACACGAGAAAAACAGGATTATAGTAGCTTGACAAAATGTCACGTGTGGTTTTTTCTGAAGAAAGTAAGAACTAAAGCATTTTGAGGGGAGCCTGCATGGCTCAGTTGGTTAAGCAGCCGACTCTTGGTTTCAGCTCAGGTCAGGATCTCAGGGTCCGGGGATCAAGCCCCACGTCCGGCTCTGTGCTCAGTGGGGAGTCTGCTCGAGAATTCTCCCTCTCCCTCTTCCCCCACCTGTGCTCTCTCTCTATAAATAAATAAATAAATAAATAAATCTTAAAAAAAAAGAAAATAAAGCCTTTGGAAATATGAGTCAGAATGAGTCAGCAAAAATGAAGCTAACAATGCAGCTGGTAAAGGAGATAATGAGGGAGGCAGGGTGAGGTCTGCAGAGGCAACAGAATTTGCCATTCGGAGTATGGACAGGGGTTTCTAGGGACACTGGATACGACAGGCCCACTCTCCTTTCTTCTTCCTCTATCCAGCCCAGGCATGGGGGTAAGGTGCTTCAAGGGCGACCTGATTAGTCCAAGCCAATTGGTAAAATCTTAGCTCCTCTAACCCAATAACTAGTCCAGGAGTGGGCATGTGGCATAATTCTTGCCCCTAAGACCTATGCCACTAAGACCTAAGGAGGCATTAGGTGTTACTTCACAAAACAGAGGTCCCTGCTTATCTGGGAGAGCTGCAGGAAGCTGTCTCCTTCTCCTGCTCAAAGTGAATGAGGAAGCACGTCGCCTCAACTGTGGCTGGCAGCCATCCTATAGCCCTCAGGGGCATCGTCTCCAGAGGAAAGCTAACATCTGGACGAAGAGCAGAGAGATGACATGATCCTAGATCATGAGGATCGCCGGGCCAGTGGATCAGCTGGCCCTGAAGCCTGCCCTCCACTGGGACTTCCCAGATGAAAAACACATGACGTTGGGTTTTTCTACACTCACATCCTGGAGCTCTCTCACTAATAAACATCCCTTTCACTGTGACAAGAGGAGTAAGGTGAATGGGAAGGCAGGAATTGAGAGAGATGATGTCTGATGGTTCTCATTTTTCTCTGTAAAGTAGGAAGTGGTCCAGGTACTAAGGGTGAGGAGGGAGCAGGGAGGAATGAGAAGGCGGGAGCTGGCCGTTCAGGGCAATGGGAAAGGGGGCCGCCTGCAGCTCCGCGGAGGCCGGGGGTGCTGTGCTGAGCACCCCACGAGGGTCTGGACACATTCGCCAGCTGTCAACAGCACGAAGCTGTGCCACTCACCCAAGACCACTGTCCTGGGTCCGCCATGTGGCTCAACGGGAGAAGAGGAAAAGCAGTTGGGGACATCGGACCAAGGGTGATCCTCTCCTCTTGGAGAGGAGTAAAGGCAGGACGGAGCTGATCAGTCAGGGAAAAACAAAAGGGCAAAGTGACTGGAAATCTCAGCAGATCAAAGAACAGGGATAGTACAACTGAGAGCCCCTAGGAGACAATGCAGAGAATGTCGTAGTAAGCAGACGTTAAATGTCCCCAGAATAACACAAAGTAAGGCTCTAGGCCCAGCACCCTTACACCCTGCTGCCCACTCAAGCCCCAGCCCTTCAGTGTTATTTCAGTTTGAGGTACAATCAGTAAATTCCAATCTAACTGAAGCCGGTCAGACACAGATAAGAACGCAGAAGGGCCCAATTTTTCCATATCGCCCAGAGCCATGTACACGTTGGCAGGCGGGAAGGGAAACGTTTTCAAGTCTGTGCCAATGTTTTTGAAAGTTGTGTAGGGAGAGAAGAAACTCAGTGAAGGAAGAATGAGGAAAAATGCAAGAAAAGCATTCCTTACACCGGTCCTTTGAAAGCACTCACCTCTGCATTCATCTTGTTCTCCTACTTCCGTGGCTGTGAAGACAAAAGCAGAGGTTAGGACACCTGCCCCAGACTCCATGCAGACACTCCCTTTGCCATCCCACTTTCTCCCACACCTTGTTTTTTTTTTTTTTTAAGATTTCATTTATTTTAGAGAGAAAAAGAGCGCACGAGTGGGAGGGGGAGGGGGAAAGAGAGGGAGAGAAGGAGAATCTCAAGCAGACTCACAACTGAGTACAAAGCCTACCATAGAGCTTGATCCCATGACCCTGAGATCATAACCCCAGCCAAAACAAAGAGCTGGACGCTTAACCCACTGAGCCACTCAGGCGCCCGTCTCCCACACTACCTATCATCCCACTGGCCCTATCGTCCCCAAATGCCTCCACCACGTTTACCCCTCCAGTAATGGTACCCAGGCCAGTGTCTGATTCTGAGGCTGGTGGAGGCTGGGATGTCATATGCCAATGATGTTTCTAAAGAAGGACATTTCCAACCCTGAAGGTCTGTCCCCTATATTGGAAGAGTGACTGTAACTATAATGCCTATGTGTACTTAAAAGAATGGTGCTCGTCCCAAAGTTGGTGCTTGGAAGGGATAGCTTTGGATCTGCCTTTCTTTTTTTTTTTCCCCCATGAGGCTCAAACTCATGACCTCCTGAGATCAAGAGTTGAATGCTTAACTGACTGAGCCACCCGGGAGCCCCAGATCTGCCTTTCTTGTATAGAGACAAGCAAGGCAGTAGGAAAAACATCTTTTTCTTCCTCCTAGCTGACTTTCCAGAGGACTTAAATGTATTATGTTAAAAGAACAGTTTAACAGGCTACTTTGAACCCACAGCATGAAGGAGGAGGAAAGAAGGAGCAAACAGGCACATAGGAGAGACATGAGAACTCAGAGTAGAACCGAGAGGCCTATAAAAATGAGCCTTCTCATTCACTTGTCACCGCTGTTAGAACTGCCCCTTCATTTCAACTAAGACTGGGCAGGCAATGGCAGGGTGACTGCATGACTAGAGGTGACAGAGAGAGAACTAAAGCTTCTCCAGCCCCTCCATCAGAGTGGGATGTCTAGGAAGCCGACACACAGGATGTCCAGAGCTGGAGGGGAGGGAAGAGGGCCCTCCAGGTCCTCTGGGAAGGGAAGGCAGGGGTGGCCTCGGTCCTTGGACCCATCCTTGCATTTGATCTTATTCTGCTTCAAAATATAGAAAGGGGTGGACATCCTGATGATAACCACAAATGAGAAGAACAAAATCAAGAACACCCGTTATTAAAAAGAACAAACACAAACAAACAAAGAAATTGACTCCTGACAGCCCTAGGAACATTTGGGATGGTCACCTGGGCTGTGTGTTGAAAATAACCCATTTTCAGTTATTCCCTTCCCTTCCCTCTTCTCGTTCCTCCTTTGTGCTTTGAGATGGGGCCTCATGACCTAACCGACCCGGCACGCATGCCGTCTTTCCGTTAATAACCCAGAGCCTTTTCATGATTCCTGAAAAACATGAAAAGGGAACCTGTAGAAGACAGACCTAAAAAGGAGGGAGTTACAAAGCAGGTAAGCTTTCCTCTCAGATCTCAGGAAGTCAGGATGTATGTAATGTCTTCCTATGCATTAAATATCTCAGAAGGACAATGAAGACACTAATAGCAAAGACAGGGGGGAAAGCTAGAACTAGGTGAGGATGTGTGTTAAGCAGCAGCCTGGACATAGGATGTCCCCAAAAAACACCCCCCTGGTTGCTCTCTCCTGCAGATGCCCTACCCAAAACTCTATAGTGTTTTACTCATATTCTTAAGAACTTAAAGCTTCCCTTAGAGCTTACATGTGGGTGGTAAAGTCAGGTAACAAAATGCACAAATCCAAGGAGGATAATAACAGCTGTGAGCCTACTTGTATCAAACTACTTGATATCAACACTAACCCAAAGACGCTCTGCAAAAAAGCTAACACCAATTCTATTTTCCAGATGGGATCCCTGAAGTTCAGAGTGGGTAAAAGCATTTGGTCTTCCAGTCTCAGCACTGCAGCACTCCACTGTGATTTTTCAGACTTTCTGGTTCTAGAGCCAAACCCCCGAGTACTCCAGAGACCTCTACAGATCCTGTCTTACACTCCCTCAGACAGTGACTATGACAAACAGGAGAACTGGTGTTGGTCCTGCTAAGGGACCATGTCCAAACAGCTTCCTCACCTGTAGGCTGAATGACTGGATTTTGTCCGTAAGGTCCGTTTCAGCTCTAAAATGTTCTCTGATTTCCACAAAAGGGAATTCAGGAGACTCTTAAAACAAGAACAACGCTCAACCTCATTTATGATCGCAGAATGCAAATTATTATTTCACAAAGACGCTCCCATCAGACTTCCAGAGATCAAAATGTTTGCCACGGTGCGGCGGTGGTGAAAGGGTGGGGAAGAACACGCTCTCTGACATTATTGGGAGCCTACAGATGGGGATCGGCTCTGTAAGAGGGCAGTCTGCATCTATGACAATTCCAAATGCACACAACCCCTGACCCAGCAATTCTGCTGCTTCCAATTATCTCCAGTGCCCACATCACATTCAAGAGAAATCATTAAATTGTCCTGAGTCCTTTGTCCTTGTAGAAACATTGCTACTTGCCTTTCCTTTGAAATGAGAACTTCCAGGAGAGTTTTCCTATCAAAAACGTCTACAAAACACTGTTTATAAACTGCTTCCCCACAGAATCCGGGAAAGCGAAACAAAAGAAGACATAGAATGACCTGGAGAAATGCGCGTGTGTGAGACAGAAGCTCACTGAGAAATCCTATCTCACAATCATCATATGATCTCTCTGATATGAGGAATTTGAGAGGTGGGTGGGGGGTTGTGGGGGGTAGGGAAGGGAAAAATGCCTGCTTGTGATCTCCATCGAAAAATAAATAAAATCTTTTTAAAAAATTAATTTAAATATCTAAGACCTAATCCTATAGCAAGAAATTTAGGTTTGTTTGTTTCAAGGGTTTAATATTTAAATGGTCAAACACTAAAAACCTTTACGTTTCTGACTGTTGATATTATGTTTAGAAACATTTATAGACACACTTTTATTTTTTAGATTTTTAACCTTTTTATTTTTGTATTTTAATCCATCTAAGTTGTATTTTGGTGTATGGCATGAGATAAGACTCCATCTGTATTTTTTCCCTTTTCCCTCAAATAGTTGAGTTGTTCCCAAATCATTAATGGACTATTTCACCATTTCCCCCATGACTCATTCATAAGATCTTATGATCTTATTCTTTTTTTTTTCACTTTTTCTGCTGTGTCATTGACCTTTAGTCCCATGCCTATAATACATTGTTTATATGACTATGGCTTAACAATATGTTTTTGTTTTCCGGTAGCTCAAGTTCTCTCATTAACTTGTGGAGTATTCCTATCTATTCTTGCTTGCTCGGGCTTCCAGATTAATTTTAGAACATCTTTGTCAAGTTAAAAAAAAAATAAAAGCAAAAAAATCCAGTTTTACTGGGACTGTGCCTATAACTGTATCAAACTTGTATATTAATGTGAATTCATTGGTCTTCCCATCCAGAAATATATGGTATTTCTGTCTAGGATCAAGTACTTAAAAAAAATAAAAAACAAAAAACAAAAAAAAAACAACCAGAAGAATCTTGAGTGAGTTCCTGAATTACCACATAATGACAAATGATAGTTCAGGCTGCAGTGGTTCACTAGACAGCTAAAGAAAAAGAATCAACACTTTTGCATAAAAACCCTGCTTAAAGCAATTTAAAGTAGGTTTCTCCTTTCCCCACATCTACTGCAGCAGATCTACCAAACAGTGCTGGAGTTTGAGCTTTGACCCCAAAATATGATGCACTAATGTCCCTTCAGACAAGCTATCATTCTGGGAGATAACAGCCCGCCCATGACTCAAGAACCCAGAATCCTATACCTGGCATGGGCACCCACCACCAACCTGACCAAGGCCAAGGTACATGCGTTGGTTTCTGCACCACAAAAAGAAAAAAAAGAAAGGGCACAGATGAACTTAGACATAGTTAGATGACCCCTAGGCTCTTTTTTGGTGCTGACATGCTGTAATTCTAACCCACTTTACTTCTCCTTTTTTGTTCTCCTTTGGTTTAGCTTTCTCAGTGTTTATCTTGGTTCACTGGAGGTTATTAACTTTTCTGGTTCTCTCAGGGGCACCGACACAAGGAAACTGGGACAAGGCTGGAGTTGTCAGAGCCAGGGAAGCAGCTGCCATTGAAACTAAAACATACAAAAGGGCTGAAGAGGGAAAGCTTTCCTGGACACTCTCTCCAAATCTAAGCTACTCTCTTCCCCTCCCAACCTTCCTGCCACTACTACTTGCTCTGTTCCTCTTTATCAGCATTTTGAAACATTCTCCCTTTTCTTGAAAGTACCACTTTTCAACACTGTAGTCATGATGACTAATACAGATTATTTGTGGTGTTTTAAGATTTTATTTTTAAGTCATCTTTACACCCAACATGAAGCTTGGGCTCACAATCCCAAGATCAAGTCACATGTTCCACTGACCAGACCAGCAAGGAGCCCTTATTTGTGGTTTTCTATGATCCGCAATTCTGTTTTCTATTGGAATTCATGATAAATGATAAAGCGTTAATTACCGAAAAAAAAAAAAAAGAAAGTGATCTTGGTGTTGATAGATATGATAGGAAAAAATGAGATAACAGGAGTCAAAAATATTCTTATTAAGGAACAAATCTCTAGTGTACTCAAATTTATAAGGGTATGCTTCTGGGTTTTTTTTAAAGCAACTTAATTAATTCAAATAATTACAAACAGTGTGCAACTCCGTTTCAAAACTGGGTTGAGATCAGAACATTCTGGGGCCCGTAGGTGTTGTTAGACATTGATCTCCCAGAAAGACGGGAACCGTGGTTCCCTGTTACTGAAAGACTGGTTCTTCCTGCTGGAGAGCTACAGGAACCCATGAACTCCACAGCATGACTAACAAGTCAGGGAGGAGAACTGAACACAAACCTTCCACACAAGAAGAATGTGTAGGAGTAACCTGTGTTTCTAACAAGTTAAAAGCTCTTATAAACAGAGAATAAAGTGATGGTAGCCAGAGGGGAGGAGGGGAGAAGTCTCTAGCATGCCCTACTTTCCAAATGACCAAACTATGTAACTAACCAAGTTTACCTTCCTAAAAACAAATATGAGACCCATAGAAACCTGTGCTGTGCTATCAGATAGCCACAGACACATATGGTTATGGATGCTAGTTAATTAAATATAGAACGTTTCCACTATCACAGAAAGTTCTGTCGGACAGCACTGACACACTTACTCTTTTTTGTGCCCAGAATTATTTTCTGTTCTTACATTCTCTGTTCCCAGTAACTAGACAGGTATATGTATATGTATATGTATATGTATATGTATATGTATATGTATATGTATGTATTTCTGACTATTCTACGCGGTTTTGTTGTGAACTTCCTTAATTCCTTCGTCCAACAACTCAGGGTTATCAGCACCTGGAAAGATCTTTGTATATATTTAACCCTGCTGTTGCTGGGAGCTCAGCCTTAGTTTTTTAGTGTCCTTAATTCATGCAACTCTCACAAGGGTCTATGAAATACCCGTACTTTCCAGCTTCCCAAGAGGAAAGCGCCGCCAGGAGAGGTTCAGGGTCTTGCGCATGATTCGTACTCAAGGAGCAGAACCCCGGCCACGCACGAGTCGCGTGGACCGAGCTGTCAGCCCACGTTCGCGCTACCGCGACAGAACCACGGGCTCAGCCCTGGCCCTTTAGACTGCGCTGTGCACTTACACAGCTCCGGCCGACTTACGTCTACATTGCAACTGAAACCATAAACACTTTTAAAATAAAATAGATTTAATTTTTTTGAACAGTCTGCTTTTTGGCTATTTGAGGGAGGCCCTTCCCGGGAGGGCTTGCCCCGATCCCCGGCCAGCCAAGCCTCGGGACGGCCCGCTCCCCTCCGGCCCCAGTGGAGCTGGAGAGGAGGCGCCCAGGAGGCGCCTGGGGGTTTGGGCCTTGGGCCTTGGGCCCGAGACCGCAGGGCGGAGCCCGATCTCCCGCTGGCCAAGTTTTCCAAGCTCCTGCTCAAAGGTTTTCTTAAAAGCTGCCCGCGACCCCCATTCCCTCCTCCGCCGCGCGCCTTACCTGCCGCTGGGACAACGCTTGGCTCCCCGCAGTCTCCGAGCTGCCGCCAGCCCGGCCCCTGAGGCAGGCGCGCGCTCCGATTGGGCGAGGCGCGCGAGGCAGGAAGAATCGCTGGGGGGCGGGGAGAGCGCAGGTGGGGGGCGGAGAGAGGAGAGCCCCGCCCCAGAGTCCGGCGCCGCAGGGCTGGCTGTGAAGCGGACTGGCGGCGGAGGGACTCTTCTTGCTCCGGGATGGGGAAGCTGGGGAAGACTGTAGCGGCTGATTTGTGAGGCGTCTGCGCTGGGGTCCGGGGAGGGGGGTGGTTTGGCCCTCTGTGCTCTGCGCCTTTTCTGGGCCGCACCCCCAACAGGCGAATCCGCGCCGTCCTCTTTGGCTCCAAATCAAAGAGCAGGCAAAACATTTTTTTGTTTTTGTTTTTAATTTCTTTTTCTGTCGGTGAGGTAATACACATAACATAAAATTTACCATCTTAATAATTTTAAGCGCACAGTTCAGTGATATCAAGTATTCACATTGTTGTGCACTGATCACCACGATCCCTCCATCGTGTTCATTTTGTGAAACTGAAACTCTCCACTCGTTAAACAGTAAGTGCCCCTTATCCCCTGGCAAAGTATAGTTTTTGCCTTTACGATCCCATTGCTCTTAAGGACTTCCTATAAGTGGAATCACACAGTATATGTCTTTTAATGACTGGCTAATTTTAATGACTGGCAAAATTCATCCATATCACCTAGTTGCAGAATTTCCTCCCTTTTAAAGGCTAAACACTTAAGGTTTATCCGTTCATCCACTGATGGACACTTGAATTGCTTCCACAGTTTAGCTGTTGTGAATAATATTGCTATGAAAAGGGGTGTGCAAACACCTGAGACCCTACTGTTTTCCATGACTCTACCACTTGACATTTCCACCAGTAACGCACAAAGAGTTCCCATTTCCCCGAGAAAACACTCCTTACACTCATTTTCCCTTTTCTTGATGGTAACCGTCCCGATGGGTATGAGGTTGCATCTCACAATAGCTTTAATTTGCATTTCCCTGATAATGTTGGACACCTTTTTGTGACCATGTTGGCCATTTGTATCTCTTTTGGAGAATCTTCAAGTCATTTTGAATCAAATTGGATGGTGTTGAGTTCTAGGAGTTCTCTATATATTCTGGATATTAATCCGCTATTAGATATATGATTTGCAATATTTTGTCCCATTCTGTGATTTACGTTTTTACCCTGATAATGGTGTCTTCTTTTTTTTTTTTTTTAAAGATTTTATTTATTTATTTGACAGAGAGAGATCACAAGTAGGCAGAGAGGCAGGCAGAGAAAGAGAGGGAGAAGCAGGCTTTCTGCTGAGCAGAGAGCCCGATGCGGGACTCGATCCCAGGACTCTGAGATCAAGACCTGAGCGAAGGCAGCAGCTTAACCCACTGAGCCACCCAGGCACCCGATAATAGTGTCTTCTGATACAAAATATTTTTACATTTTCATGGAGTCGATTTCTCTAATTTTCCTTTTGTTACCTTTACCTGTAATGTCATATCAGAAATCATTGCCAAATCTGATATCACAAAACTTCTCTCCTATTTTCTTCTAGAAATTTTATTGTATTAGGTCTTGGTCCTTGACCCATTTTGAGTTAATGTGGATATCCCATTTTCCCAGCACCATTTGTTGAACAGACTATCCTTTCTCCATGGAATGGACTTGGCATTTTTGCCAAAAATCATTTGACCATATATGTGAGGGTTTATTTCTGGGGTTCCTATTTTATTCCATCAGTCGATATATCTGTCTTTTGGCCAGTACCACAGTTTCAATTGCCTATAGCTTTATAATTGAGTTTTGAAATCAGGAAGTGTTAGTCCACCTCCTCTCTTATTCTTTTTTTAGATTGTTTTGGCAATTCATGGTCCCCTGAAAATCTATGAATTTTAGGATGAGTTTTGTTATTTCCCTAAAAAAAAAAAAAAGCCATTGGAATTTTTGTGGGGACCGAATTGAATCTGTATATTAGTTTGGGTGGTATATAATGATATTAAGTCTTCTAATACATGAATATGGGATGCATTTTTATTTATTTATGTCTTCATTAATTTCTTTTGGCAAGGTTTTATAGTATTCACTGTGCAAGTTTTTCACCTCCGTAGTTAAGTTAAAGTCCAAGTATTTTATTCTATTTAATGCTGCTGTAAAATTACATTTTTTGTCATTCTTTGCAGATTATCCATTGTTAGTGTATAGAAAGTGATTTTTTTGTGTGTGTATAGAAAGTGATTTTATCCTGCTACCTTCCTGAATTCACTTATTAGTTCTCATAGTTTTCTGTAGGATTTAAAATTTTCTACATATTTAATCATATCATCCATGAACAGAGATAATTTTACTTCTTCTTTTCCAATTTGGATTTTTATTTCTTTTCCTTGTCTAAATGCTTTGGCTGCCACTTTGGACTCTGTGCTGGATGTGGAACCTGCTTGGGATTTCCTCTCCCTCTGTTTCTCTCTCTCTCTACAATAAATTTTAAAATAATAATAATAATAATAATAATAATAATAATAATAAATAAATAAAATATAAATAAATGCACTGGCTAGATCTTCCAGTACTATTTCAAAGAGAAGTGGTGGAAGTAGGCATCATTGCCTTGCTCCTGATCTTACAGGAAAAGCTTTCAGTCTTTCACCATTGAGTATGCTGTTTGCTATGAATTTTTCATGTATGGCCTTTATGAAGATGAGGTAGTTTCCTTCTGTTCCTAGTTTTTATCATGAAAATGTTTTGAATTTTGACAAATGCTTTTCCTACATTAATTTGAAGTGATCATATAGTTTTTTTCCTTTAATCTCTTAATTTGGTACATTAAATTTACCAGTTTTTATGTTGAACCATCCTACTTGATCATGGTGTATATGCTTTCAGTATGCTGCTGAATTATTTTCTAGTGAGTGAGTATTTTTTCATCAAGGCTAATGGGGATTTTTATCTGTATTTTCCTTTCTTATAGTGTCTATGTGTGGCTTTGGCATCAGGGTAATATAGGCCTCAAAATGACTCAGGAAACATTCCCTCCTCTTCAATTTTTTGAAAAATTTGAGGATTGGTACTAGTCCTCTTTTAATGTTTGGTAGAATTCACAAAGTGTAGCCAGCAAGTCCATGGTTTTTCTTTCTGTGGGGATTTTTGATTATTGGTTCAATTCAATCTCCTTACTAGTTATAGTTCGCTTCAGATTTTCTATTTTTCCATGATTTAGTCTTTTTAGCTTTTGTGTTTCTAAGAATCCGTCCATTTCATCCAGGTTATCCAATTTGTTACTGTACAGCTGTCCCTTAGTACTCTCTTAGAGTCCTTTTTATTTCTGCAGAATAGATAGTAATGTCCCTACTTTCATTTCTGATTTTAGTTATTTGCATCTTTTTTATATTTTTCCTTAGTTCATCTACCTAAAGGTTTGTCACTTTGCTGATGTTTTTAAAGAATAAAATTTAGGTATTCATTTCCTCTATTATTTTTCTCTCCTCTCTCTCATTTATTTCTGCTCTAATCTTTTATTATCTCCTTCTTTCTTCTAGCTTTGAATTTAGTTTGTTGTTCTTTTCTATTTCCTTAGGTTGTAAAGTTAGGTTGTTGACTTAAAATCTTTCTTTTTTAAATTTTTATATATTATTTATTTATTAGAGAGATGCAAAGTATGCAAGCAGAACAAGCAGGGAAAGCAGCAGGCAGAAGGAAAGAGAGAGGCAGGATCCCCACTGAGCAGGGGACCCGATGTGGGGCTGAGTCCCTGGATCCTGGGATCATGACCTAAGCCAAAGCCACACACTTAAAACAACTGAGCCACCAGGTGCCCCTCTTTCCTTTTTTAAAATATAAGTTTCTTTAGCTATAAATTTCCACCTTAGTACCATTTTTTGTTGTGTACCATAAATGTTTTGTTTTTGTTTTCATTAATCTTTAAGTATTTTCTAATTCCCCTTCTATTTTCTTCTTTAATCCATTGGGTATTTAAAACATGCATTGTTTAATTTCCATAATTTTGTGAATATTCCAGTTTTGTTTTTGTTACTGACTTTTAATTTCTTCCCATTGTAGTCAAAGAAAATACGCTGTATGATATCTATCCTTTTAAATATATTGAGACTGAATTTGTGACCTAACAAGGTCTGAGAATTGTCCAGTGTGCACCCAAGAAGAATGTGTAATGTTATTGTTGAGTATTCTGTGTATGCCTATTATATCTAATTGGTTTATTGTGTTCTTGAAATTCTCTAGTTCATTATTTATATTTTGTTAGGATGTCTTATCCATTATTGTCATTGGGATATTAAAGTCTTCAATAATTATTGTAGAATTGTTTGTTTTCCCCTTCAATTCTCTGAGTTTTTGGTTCATATATTTTCATGGTCTATCACTAGGAAATTTTTATAATTATTCTATATTCTTGCTGTATTGAAACTTTCATTAATATATAATGTCATCTTTGCCTCTTGTAAACTCTCTTGACTTAAAGTCTCTTTTGTCTGATATTAGTACACCTACCTCTGCTTTCTTTTTTTTCTTTTTTTTTTTAAGATTTTATTTATTTATTTGTCAGAGAGAGAGTGAGCACAGGCAGAGTGGCAGGCAGAGTCAGAGGGAGAGGCAGGCTCCCCGTGGGGCAAGGAGCCCGATGTGGGACTCGATCCCAGGACGCTGGGATCATGATCTGAGCCAAAGGCAGCTGCTTAACCAACTGAGCCACCCAGGCTTTCTTTTGATTACTGTTTGCATGGAATATCTTTTCCCAACCATTTACTTTCAACCTCTTTGTGTCTTTGGCTCTCCTGTGAGTCTTAATAGAAATCATGTGTTTTTGTTTTTGTTTTTGTTTTTTTTAAAGATTTTATTTATTTATTTTACAGAGAGAGATCACAAGTAGACAGAGAGGTAGGCTGAGAGAGAGAGAGAGGGAAGCAGGCTCCCCGCTGAGCAGAGAGCCAGATGCGGGACTCGATCCCAGGACCCTGGGATCATGACCTGAGCCAAAGGCAGCGGCTTAACCCACTGAGCCACCCAGGCGCCCCGAAATCATGTGTTTTTATCCATTCTTCTAATCTCTGTCTTTTGATTGGAGAGCTTAATCCATTTACATTTAAAGTAATTACTGATGTGGACTTACTTCTGTCACTTGCTATTTGTTTTCTACATGCCCACTAACTTTTTTTGGTCCCTCATCTCTGCTGTCTTTTTTTAGTTGACTTTTTGTAGTGCAAAGTTCAAGTTCCATTCTCATTTCTTTTGTAGATATTCTATAGCTATTTTCTTTGTAGTTACCATGGGAATCACATTTAATATCCTAAAATTATAACACTGTAATTTGAGTTAAGCTATCAGCTTAAGTTTGATAACACACAAAAAGCTATTCTCCTTTACCGTTCTGTCCCCTTTCCTTTTGGTTGATGTCACAAAATTATTTCTTTATACTTTGTGTGCCCTAAAACATAAACTAATGATTTTTAAAATCCACTAGTCTCTTAAATTATCTGGAAAATGTAATTTGGACTTAAAAACCAATGTTAGATGGTTAGATGAAGGATGTTCATTGCTATTCAACATGGTACTAGAAGTCCTAGCCTTAGCAATCAGACAACAAAAAGAAATAAAAGACATCCAAATTGGCAAAGAAGTCAAACTATCACTCTTTGCAGATGTTATGATACTTTATGTGGAAAACCCAAAAGATTCCACTCCAAATCTGCTAGAACTTGTACAGGAATTCAGTTAAGTGTAAGGATATAAAATCAATGCACGGAAGTCAGTTGCATTTCTATACACCAACAACAAGACAGAAGAAAGAGAAATTAAGGATCCCATATACAATTGCAACCAAAACCGGAAGATACCTAGGAATAAACCTAACCAAAGAGGCTAAGAATCTATACTCAGAAAACTATAAAGTACTCATGAAAGAAATTGAGGAAGACACAAAGAAATGGAAAAATGTTCCATGCTCCTGGATTGGAAGAACAAATATTGTGAAAATGTCTATGCTGCCTAAAGCAATCTACACGTTTAATGCAATCCCTATCAAAATCCCATCCATTTTTTTCAAAGAAATGGAACAAATAATCCTAAAATTTATATGGGACCAGAAAAGACCCTGAATAGCCAGAGGAATGTTGAAAAAGAAAGCCAAAGTTGGTGGCATCACAATTCCAGACTTCAAGCTCTATTACAAAGCTGTCATCATCAAGACAGCATGGTACTGGCACAAAAACAGACACACAGATCAATGGAACAGGATAGAGAGCCCGGAAATCAACCCTCAACTCTAAGGTTAACTAATCTTCAACAAATCAGAAAAGAATGTCCAATGGGAAAAAGACAGTCTCTTCAACAAATGGTGTTGGGAAAATTAGAAAGTCACATGCAGAAAAATGAAATTGGACCATTTTCTGACACCACACAAAAAATAGACTCAAAATGGATGAACAACCACAATGTGAGAAAGGAATCCATCAAAATCCTTGAGGAGAGAACAGGTAGCAACCTCTTTGACCTCAGCAGCAGCAACTTCTTCCTAGGAACATCGCCAAAGGCAAGGGAAGCAAGGGCAAAAATGAATTATTGGGATTTCATCAGATCAAAAAGCTTTTGCACAGCAAAGGAAACAGTTAACAAAGCCAAAAGATAACTGTCAGAATGGGAGAAGATATTTGCAAATGACATATCAGATAAAGGGCTAGTATCCAAGATCTATAAAGAACTTATCAAACTCAACACCCAAAGAACAGATAATCCAATCAAGAAATGGGCAGAGGACATGAACAGACATTTCTGCAAAGAAGACATCCAGATGGCCAACAGACACGTGACAAAGTGCTCCACGTCACTCGGCATCAGGGAAATACAAATCAAAACCAAAATGAGATACCACCTCACACCAGTAAGAATGGCTAAAATTAACAAGTTAGGAAATGACAAATGCTGACAAGGATGCAGAGAAAGGGGAACCCTCCTACACTGTTGGTGGGAATGCAAGCTGGTGCAGCCACTCTGGAAAACAGCATGGAGGTTCCTCAAAAAGTTGAAAATAGAGCTACCCTATGACCTAGCAATTGCACTACTGGGTATTTACCCTAAAGATACAAATGTAGTGATCCAAAGGGGCACGTGCACCTGAATGTTCATAGCAGTAATGTCCTCAATAGCCAAACTATGCAAGGAACCTAGATGTTTGTTGATGGATAAGATGTGGTACATATATACAATGGAATACTATGCAGCCATCAAAAGAAATGAATCTTGCCATTTTCAATGATGTGGATGGAACTAGAGAGTATTATCCTGAGTGAAATAAGTCAGTCAGAGAAAGACAATTATCATATGATCTCCCTGATAGGAGGAATTTGAGAGCCAAGGTGGGGGTTTGGGGGATAAGGAAGGAAAAAATGAAACAAGATGGAATCAGAGGGAGACAAACCATAAGAGACTCTTAATCTCACAAAACAAACTGAGGATTTCTGGGAGTAGGGAGGTAGGGAGAGGGTGGCTGGATTATGGACATGGGGGAGGGTATGTGCTATGGTGAGTGTGTAAGCCTGATGATTCACAGACCTGTTTCCCTGGGGCAAAAAATACATTACAAGTTAATTTAAAAAAAGAACCCAATGTTAGAATAATACTAATTTTCACAATAATATTTTCTTTAAATATCTTAGTCTCTTAAATCATATAGAAAACAAAGTACAATTATAATCCATTGTTATAATAATAGTAACTTCTAGAATTTTGCATGTATATACCATTATTGATCATTATATCTCTCTAAGGCTTCAAGTTACTATATAGTGTCCTTTTATTTCACTTTGCAGGACTCCCTTAACCATTCCTTGCTGAGTTTTTTGGTGGTTACAATCTCCCTCAGCTTTTGTTAATATGTCAGGCGCGCGTGCTCCACTCCGAGGAAGGAGTCTGGGCAAAAGGTAGGCCTGTCCTGTGCCTCTGGGCCCAAGAGGACAGCAGCTCCTTGGCCACCTGTCCATAGGGCAGACGTGGGCTTGCCACCAGGCACACGACCCTGAACTCGCTGAAACAGCTCCTAGAGGGACGGGCAGTCAGATGCCGTTTTCCTCCAGGATGTTGCGGCGTTGGCGGAGGCAGGGGGTGTCCTGGGGAAGGAGGGGCAGTTACCCATTACTTCCCATTCCAGGGCGCGGGCGGTGTTCAGTGATCCTGTCGCGTCTCCTCTGAGCTGGGGGAGGCACTGGCCTAGTCCCCTGTCCACCTGAACGCCAGAGCAAAAGGGCAGGCCTTGCCTACGCCAGGAGATGGCATTGGGAACAGAGTGCCATCCTATGCCACGCACGCTACTGCAGGGTAAAGGCTATGTCTGCTTAATTCGGCTTGGCAGGGTGAACGCAGGGCACGAACATAGAGCCCGGGAAAGAAAGGCCCAAGAGGCACAAGCTCTCCCACAGCTCTTCTTCCATGACACGACAGACCAAACGCCCAAAGCCTTGCTGAGGAAGCAGCAGCAGAGTGCGGTTCACTCTAAGCCCAAAGCCTCTGCAAAAGCACAGCATTCACGGAGAAATCAGAGTCGGTTCTGCAGGCTGCTGCTGCTGCTTGTCTGAGCCCAGTCTAACAGTGGGAGAAACCCGCATACAGCGAAAGGCTCTTTGCCCCGGTATCTCCTCTGGGAAAGCACAGCATTCCTTGGGAAATCAGAGTTGGGTTTATGGGATACTGCTGCTGCTTGCCTGAGCTAGTCTCCGAAGCACGGTGGAGGAACCAGCATGGAACAAAATTCTCTTTGCCCTAGCATCCCCTCTGCCTGAGAGAGAAGCGTGGGTGCACGCTTGGAAAGGGCCTTAAGGAAAGGGAATCGTCTGTCACCTCGCTCCCCAGGCGCAGCAGGCCGCCCCGGGAGAAGAGAAGGAGCCCTTGACCTTGTTGTTGGGAAACGGTAGCAAAGCATGAGAGCCTGCCATGGCAGGCACAGCGGGCGGGTGGTAAGCCAAGTGTCACCCTCTCCCTGTGCAGAGAGAATGAAGCCTGGCTTCTAAGGAGACACGAGCGAAGGACTAGCGCAGGGGCATGTACTCTACTCTGAGGAAGGAGTGTGGGTAGAAGGCAGGCCTATCCTGGGCCTCTGGGTCCAAAGGGACAGCAGCTCCTTGGCCACCTGTCCATAGGGCAGACGTGGGCTTGCCACCAGGCACCCGACCTTGAACTTGCAGAAACAACTCCTGGAGGAACGGGCAGTCAGATGCCGTCGTCCTCCAGGATGTGGCAGCGTTCGCGGAGGCACGGGGTTTCCGGGGAAAGAGAGGGGACAGTCCCCCACAGCTCCCCATCCCAGTGTACGGGTGGTGTTCAGGTATCCTGTCGCCTCTCCTCTCCTGTGAGGAAGGCACTGACCTAGACCGCGAGTCCGCCTGAGGTCCAGTGCCAAAGGCCAAGCGTTGCCTACACCGGGAGATGGTAGTGTGCATAGAGTGCCATCCTAGGCCACGCACGCTGCTGCAGGGTTGTGACTGTGTCTGCTTAGTTCGGCTTAGCAAGGTGAACCCCGGGCGCGAACTTGGAGCCCGGGAAAGCAAGGCCCAAGAGGCACCAGCTCTCCCGCGGCTCTTCTTCCCTGCCGCGACAGAGCGAACGACCAAAGCTTTGCTGAGGAAGCAGCAGCGAAGTGCGGTTCGCGCCAAGCTGAAAACCTCTGCGAAAGCATAGCAGTCGCTGGGAAATCAGAGTCGGTTCTGTGGGCTGCTGTTGCTGCTTGCCTTAGCCTAGTATTCGCAGCAGGGTGGGAGAAACCCGCATAGAGCGAAAGCCTCTTTGCCCGGGCATCCCCTCTGGGAAAGCACAACATTCGCTGGGAAATCAGTGTCGGTTCTGTGGGATGCTGATGCCGCTTGCCTGAACGTAGTCTCCGAAGCACGGTGGGAGAAACCCGTATGCAGCGAAATCCTCTTAGCCCGGGCATCCCGTCTGCCTGAGAGACAAGCGTGGTTGGGCCTGTGCAAAGAGCCTTAAGGGAAGGGACACGTCTGTCACTGCGCTCCCCGGAGCATATCTGGGGAAGGCACACCACACCGCTCCAGGAGAAGAGAAGGAGCCGTTGACTTTGCTGTCGGAAACGGTCGTGAAGCAGCAGAGCCTGCCATGGAAGGCACAGCGGGCGGGTGGCAAGCCAAGTGTCACCCTCTCCCTGTGCAGAGATAATGAAGCCTGGCTGCTAAGGAGACATGAGCGGACGACTAGCACAGGGGCGCGTACTCCACTCTGAGGAAGGAGTTTGGGCAGAAGGCAGGCCTGCCCTGGGCCTCTGGGTCCAAGGGGACAGCAGCTCCTTGGCCACCTGTCCATATGGCAGACGAGGGCTTGCCACCAGGCACCCGAACCTGAACTCGCAGAAACGGCTCCAGGAGGAACGGGGAATCAGATGCCGTCATCCTCCAGGATGTGACAGCGTTCACGGAGGCACGGGGTTTCCGGGGAAAGAGTGGGGACAGTCCCCACAGCTCCCCATCCCAGTGCACGGGTGGTGTGCAGGGATCCTGTCGCCTCTCCACTCCTGTGGGGCAGGCACTGAGCTAGTCCCCGAGTCAGCCTGAGCTCCAAGCAAAAGGCCAAGTGTTGCCTCCACCGGGAGATGGTAGTGTGCCTAGATGGCCATACTAGGCCACGCACGCGGCTGCAGGGTTGTGGCTGTGTCTGCTTAGTTCGGCCTGGCAGGGTGAACCCAGGGCGCGAACATAGATCCCGGGATAGCAAGGCCCAAGAGGAACCAGCTCTCCCCCAGCTCTTCTTCTTCCCTGACGCGACAGAGCGAACGCCCAAATCCTGACTGAGGAAGCAGCGGAGAAGTGCGGTTGGCGCCAAGCCCAAAGCCTCTGCGTAAGCCTAGCAGGCACTGGGAAATCACAGTCGGTTCTGCCAGCTGCTGCTGCTTGCCTCAGCCCAGTCGCACGGTGGGAGAAACCCGCATACATCGAAAGGATCTTTGCCCGGGCATCTCCTCTGGGAAAACACAGCATTCGTTGGGAAGTCAGAGTCGGGTTTGTGGGATGCTGCTGCTGCTTGCCTGAGCTAGTCTCAGCAGCACGGTGGAAGAGACCCGCATGGAGCGAAATTCTCTTTGCCCTAGCATCCCCTCTGCCTGAGAGAGAAGCGTGGTTGCACATCTGGAAAGGGGTAGTGGGGACAGTCCCCCTCAGTTCCCCATCCCAGTGCACGGGTGGTGTGTAGGGATCCTGTCGCCTCTCCTCTCCTGTGGGGAAGGAACTGGCCTCGTCCGCGAGCCCTCCTGAGCGCAAGAGCAAAAGGCCGCGTTGCCTACACCGGGAGTTTGTAGTGTGCTTAGAGGCCCATCCTAGGCCACGCACGCTGCTGCAGGGTTGTGACTGTGTCTGCTTAGTTCGGCTTAGCAAGGTGAAGCCCGGGCGCGAACTTGGAGCCCGGGAAAGCAAGGCCCAAGAGGCACCAGCTCTCCCGCGGCTCTTCTTCCCTGCCGCGACAGAGCGAACGACCAAAGCTTTGCTGAGGAAGCAGCAGCGAAGTGCGGTTCGCGCCAAGCTGAAAACCTCTGCGAAAGCATAGCAGTCGCTGGGAAATCAGAGTCGGTTCTGTGGGCTGCTGTTGCTGCTTGCCTTAGCCTAGTATTCGCAGCACGATGGGAGAAACCCGCATAGAGCGAAAGCCTCTTTGCCCGGGCATCCCCTCTGGGAAAGCACAGCATTCTTTGGGAAATCAGAGTCGGGTCTGTGGGATGCTCCTGTTTGCCTGAGCTGGTCTCCACAGCACGGTGTAATAAACCCGCATGGAGCGAAATCCTCTATGCCTGGGCATCCCCTCTGCCTGAGAGAGAAGCGCGGTTGCGCCTGTGGAAAGAGCCTTAAGGAAAGGGACAAGTCTTTCACTGCGCTCCCCAGGAGCATGTCTGTGGAAGGTGCAGCATGCTGCCCAGGGAGAAGAGCAGGAGCCGTTGGCCTTCTGGTCTGGAAACGGTTGCGAAGCGAGAGCCGGCCCTGGCAGGCACAGCGGCCGGTGGCAATACAAGTGTCACCCGCTCCCAGTGCAGAGAGACGGAAGCCTGGCTGCTAAGGAGACAGGAGGGGATGAGTAGGGCAGGGCGCGTGCTCCACTCTGAGGAAGGAGTCTGGGCAGAAAGCGTGCCTGTCCTGAGCCTCTGGGCCCAAGGAGACAGCAGCTCCTTGGCCACTTGTCCCTGGGGCAGACATGCGCTAGCCACCAGGCGCCTACGCTGAACTCGCAGAAACAGCTCCCTGAAATAACGGGGAGTCAGATGCCGTCTTCCTCCAGGATGTGGAAGCTTGGAGGAGGCACGGGGTTTAAGGGGAAGGAGTTGGGACAGTCCCCCAAAGCTCCCCATTCCAGTAACGGGCGGTGTTCAGGTATCCTGTCGCCTCTCCTCTCCTGTGAGGAAGGCACTGACCTAGTCCGCGAGTCCGCCTGAGGTCCAGTGCCAAAGGCCAAGCGTTGCCTACACCGGGAGATGGTAGTGTGCATAGAGTGCCATCCTAGGCCACGCACGCTGCTGCAGGGTTGTGACTGTGTCTGCTTAGTTCGGCTTAGCAAGGTGAACCCCGGGCGCGAACTTGGAGCCCGGGGAAGGCAAGGCCCAAGAGGCACCAGCTCTCCCGCGGCTCTTCTTCCCTGCCGCGACAGAGCGAACGACCAAAGCTTTGCTGAGGAAGCAGCAGCGAAGTGCGGTTCGCGCCAAGCTGAAAACCTCTGCGAAAGCATAGCAGTCGCTGGGAAATCAGAGTCGGTTCTGTGGGCTGCTGTTGCTGCTTGCCTTAGCCTAGTATTCGCAGCAGGGTGGGAGAAACCCGCATAGAGCGAAAGCCTCTTTGCCCGGGCATCCCCTCTGGGAAAGCACAGCATTCGCTGGGAAATCAGTGTCGGTTCTGTGGGATGCTGATGCCGCTTGCCTGAACGTAGTCTCCGAAGCACGGTGGGAGAAACCCGTATGCAGCGAAATCCTCTTAGCCCGGGCATCCCGTCTGCCTGAGAGACAAGCGTGGTTGGGCCTGTGCAAAGAGCCTTAAGGGAAGGGACACGTCTGTCACTGCGCTCCCCGGAGCATTTCTGGAGAAGGCACACCACGCTGCTCCAGGAGAAGAGAAGGAGCCGTTGGCTTTGCTGTCAGAAACGGTCGTGAAGCAGCAGAGCCTGCCATGGCAGGCACAGCGGGCGGGTGGCAAGCCAAGTGTCACCCTCTCCCTGTGCAGAGAGAATGAAGCCTGGCTTCTAAGGAGACACGAGCGACGGACTAGCGCAGGGGTGCGTACTCTACTCTGAGGAAGGAGTCTGGGCAGAAGGCAGGCCTGTCCTGGGCCTCTGGGTCCAAGGGGACAGCAGCTCCTTGGCCACCTGTCCATATGGCAGACGAGGGCTTGCCACCAGGCACCCGAACCTGAACTCGCAGAAACGGCTCCAGGAGGAACGGGGAATCAGATGCCGTCATCCTCCAGGATGTTGCAGCGTTCACGGAGGCACGGGGTTTCCGGGGAAAGAGTGGGGACAGTCCCCACAGCTCCCCATCCCAGTGCACGGGTGGTGTGCAGGGATCCTGTCGCCTCTCCACTCCTGTGGGGCAGGCACTGAGCTAGTCCCCGAGTCAGCCTGAGCTCCAAGCAAAAGGCCAAGTGTTGCCTCCACCGGGAGATGGTAGTGTGCCTAGATGGCCATACTAGGCCACGCACGCGGCTGCAGGGTTGTGGCTGTGTCTGCTTAGTTCGGCCTGGCAGGGTGAACCCAGGGCGCGAACATAGATCCCGGGATAGCAAGGCCCAAGAGGAACCAGCTCTCCCCCAGCTCTTCTTTTCCGATGCGACAGAGCGAACGCCCAAAGCTTTGCTGAGGAAGCAGCGGCGAAGTGCTGTTCGCTCCAAGCCAAAGCCTCTGCGAAAGCACAGCATTCGCTGAGAAATGTTCTGCGGGCTGCTGCTGCTTGCCTGAGCCCAGTCTCGCGGTGGGAGAAACCCGCATACAGCGAAAGCCTCTTTGCCTGGTTCATCTCCCCTGGGAAAGCACAGCATTCGTTGGGAAATCAGAGTTGGGTTTGGGGATGCTGCTGCTGCTTGCCTGAGCTAGTCTCCGCAGCACGGTGGAAGATACCCGCATGGAGCGAAATACTCTTTGCCCTAGCAACCCTTCTGCCTGAGAGAGAAGCGTGGTCGCACACGTCTGTCACCGCGCTGCCCAGGAGCAAGTGTGGGGAAGGCGCAGCACGCCGCCCCTGAGAAGAGAAGGAGCCGTTGGCCTTGGGGTCGGGAAACGCTCGGGAAGCAGGATAGCCTGCCGTGGCACGAACAGCAGGCCGGTGGCAAGACAAGTGTCACCCGCTCCCTGTGCGGAGAGACGAAGCCTGGCTGCTAAGGAGACATGAAGGGACGACTAGGGCAGGGACGCATGCTCCACTCTGAGGAAGGAGTCTGGGCAGAAGGCAGGCCTGTCCTGTGCCTCTGGTCCCAAGTGCACAGCATCTCCTTGGACAACTGTCCATAGGGCAGACTTGGGTTTGCTACCAGGCACCATACCCTGAACTCGCAGAAACAGCTCCCTCGAGAAACGGGCAGTCAGATGCCATCTTCCTCCAAGATGTGACAGCGTTTTCGGTGGCAGGGGCTGTGCCGGGAAAGGAGTGGCGACAATCCCGAAAGCTCCCCATTCCAGTAACGGGCGGTGTTCAGGTATCCTGTCGCCTCTCCTCTCCTGTGAGGAAGGCACTGACCTAGTCCGCGAGTCCGCCTGAGGTCCAGTGCCAAAGGCCAAGCGTTGCCTACACCGGGAGATGGTAGTGTGCTTAGAGAGCCCATCCGAGGCCTCGCATGCTGCTGTAGGGTTGTGGCTGTGTCTGCTTAGTTCTGCCTTGCAGGGTGAACCCAGGCGAGAACATGGAGCCTGGGAAAGCAACGCCCAAGAGGCACCAGCACTCTCAAAGCTCTTCTTCCCTGACGCGACAGAACGACCTCCTAAAGCCTTGCTGAGGAAGAATCAGCAGAGTGTGGTTCGCGCCTAGCCAAAGCCTCTGCAAAAGCACAGTATTTGCGGAGAAATCAGAGTCGGTTCTGTGGGCTGCTGCTGCTGCTTGCCTGAGCCCAGTCACACGGTGGGAGAAACCCGCATATAGCGAAAGGATCTTGGCCCGGGCATCTCCTCTGGGAAAACACAGCATTCATTGGGAAGTCAGAGTCGGGTTTGTGGGATGCTGCTGCTGCTTGCCTGAGCTAGTCTCCGCAGCATGGTGGAAGAAACCCGCATGGAGCGAAATTCTCTTCGCCCTAGTATCCCCTCTGCCTGAGAGAGAAGCGTGCTTGCACGTCGCAAGGGGCCTTAAGGAAAGGGAATCGTCTGTCACCTAGCTCACCAGAAGCAGCAAGCTGCCCCAGGAGAGGAGAAGGAGCCGTTGACCTTGTTGTCGGGAAACGGTAGCAAAGCATGAGAGCCTGCCATGGCAGGCACAGCGGGCGTGTGGTAAGCCAAGTGTCACCCTCTCCCTGTGCAGAGAGAATGAAGCCTGGCTTCTAAGGAGACACGAGCGACGGACTAGCGCAGGGGTGCGTACGCTACTCTGAGGAAGGAGTCTGGGCAGAAGGCAGGCCTGTCCTGGGCCTCTGGGTCCAAGGGGACAGCAGCTCCTTGGCCACCTGTCCATAGGGCAGACGTGGGCTAGCCACCAGGCACCCGACCTTGAACTTGCAGAAACAGCTCCTGGAGGAACGGGCAGTCAGAAGCCGTCGTCCTCCAGGTTGTGGCAGTGTTCGCGGAGGCACGGGGTTTCCGGGGAAAGGAGTGGCGACAATCCCCGAAAGCTCCCCATTCCAGTAACGGGCGGTGTTCAGGTATCCTGTCGCCTCTCCTCTCCTGTGAGGAAGGCACTGACCTAGACCGCGAGTCCGCCTGAGGTCCAGTGCCAAAGGCCAAGCGTTGCCTACACCGGGAGATGGTAGTGTGCATAGAGTGCCATCCTAGGCCACGCACGCTGCTGCAGGGTTGTGACTGTGTCTGCTTAGTTCGGCTTAGCAAGGTGAAGCCCGGGCGCGAACTTGGAGCCCGGGAAGGCAAGGCCCAAGAGGCACCAGCTCTCCCGCGGCTCTTCTTCCCTGCCGCGACAGAGCGAACGACCAAAGCTTTGCTGAGGAAGCAGCAGCGAAGTGCGGTTCGCGCCAAGCTGAAAACCTCTGCGAAAGCATAGCAGTCGCTGGGAAATCAGAGTCGGTTCTGTGGGCTGCTGTTGCTGCTTGCCTTAGCCTAGTATTCGCAGCACTATGGGAGAAACCCGCATAGAGCGAAAGCCTCTTTGCCCGGGCATCCCCTCTGGGAAAGCACAGCATTCTTTGGGAAATCAGAGTCGGGTCTGTGGGATGCTCCTGTTTGCCTGAGCTGGTCTCCACAGCACGGTGTAATAAACCCGCATGGAGCGAAATCCTCTATGCCTGGGCATCCCCTCTGCCTGAGAGAGAAGCGCGGTTGCGCCTGTGGAAAGAGCCTTAAGGAAAGGGACAAGTCTTTCACTGCGCTCCCCAGGAGCATGTCTGTGGAAGGTGCAGCATGCTGCCCAGGGAGAAGAGCAGGAGCCGTTGGCCTTCTGGTCTGGAAACGGTTGCGAAGCAAGAGAGCCGGCCCTGGCAGGCACAGCGGCCGGTGGCAATACAAGTGTCACCCGCTCCCAGTGCAGAGAGACGGAAGCCTGGCTGCTAAGGAGACAGGAGGGGATGAGTAGGGCAGGGCGCGTGCTCCACTCTTAGGAAGGAGTCTGGGCAGAAAGCGTGCCTGTCCTGAGCCTCTGGGCCCAAGGGGACAGCAGCTCCTTGGCCACCTGTCCATATGGCAGACGAGGGCTTGCCACCAGGCACCCGAACCTGAACTCGCAGAAACGGCTCCAGGAGGAACGGGGAATCAGATGCCGTCATCCTCCAGGATGTGACAGCGTTCACGGAGGCACGGGGTTTCCGGGGAAAGAGTGGGGACAGTCCCCACAGCTCCCCATCCCAGTGCACGGGTGGTGTGCAGGGATCCTGTCGCCTCTCCACTCCTGTGGGGCAGGCACTGAGCTAGTCCCCGAGTCAGCCTGAGCTCCAAGCAAAAGGCCAAGTGTTGCCTCCACCGGGAGATGGTAGTGTGCCTAGATGGCCATACTAGGCCACGCACGCGGCTGCAGGGTTGTGGCTGTGTCTGCTTAGTTCGGCCTGGCAGGGTGAACCCAGGGCGCGAACATAGATCCTGGGATAGCAAGGCCCAAGAGGAACCAGCTCTCCCCCAGCTCTTCTTCTTCCCTGACGCGACAGAGCGAAGCAGCGGCGAAGTGCTGTTCGCTCCAAGCCAAAGCCTCTGCGAAAGCACAGCATTCGCTGAGAAATGTTCTGCGGGCTGCTGCTGCTTGCCTGAGCCCAGTCTCGCGGTGGGAGAAACCCGCATACAGCGAAAGCCTCTTTGCCTGGTTCATCTCCCCTGGGAAAGCACAGCATTCGTTGGGAAATCAGAGTTGGGTTTGGGGATGCTGCTGCTGCTTGCCTGAGCTAGTCTCCGCAGCACGGTGGAAGATACCCGCATGGAGCGAAATACTCTTTGCCCTAGCAACCCTTCTGCCTGAGAGAGAAGCGTGGTCGCACACGTCTGTCACCGCGCTGCCCAGGAGCAAGTGTGGGGAAGGCGCAGCACGCCGCCCCTGAGAAGAGAAGGAGCCGTTGGCCTTGGGGTCGGGAAACGCTCGGGAAGCAGGATAGCCTGCCGTGGCACGAACAGCAGGCCGGTGGCAAGACAAGTGTCACCCGCTCCCTGTGCGGAGAGACGAAGCCTGGCTGCTAAGGAGACATGAAGGGACGACTAGGGCAGGGACGCATGCTCCACTCTGAGGAAGGAGTCTGGGCAGAAGGCAGGCCTGTCCTGTGCCTCTGGTCCCAAGTGCACAGCATCTCCTTGGACTTATAGGGCATACTTGGGTTTGCTACCAGGCCACCATAAAACTCGCAGAAACAGCTCCCCCGAGAAACGGGCAGTCAGATGCCATCTTCCTCCAAGATGTGACAGCGTTTTCGGTGGCAGGGGCTGTGCCGGGAAAGGAGTGGCGACAATCCCCGAAAGCTCCCCATTCCAGTAACGGGCGGTGTTCAGGTATCCTGTCGCCTCTCCTCTCCTGTGAGGAAGGCACTGACCTAGTCCGCGAGTCCGCCTGAGGTCCAGTGCCAAAGGCCGCGTTGCCTACACCGGGAGTTTGTAGTGTGCTTAGAGGCCCATCCGAGGCCTCGCATGCTGCTGTAGGGTTGTGGCTGTGTCTGCTTAGTTCTGCCTTGCAGGGTGAACCCAGGCGAGAACATGGAGCCTGGGAAAGCAACGCCCAAGAGGCACCAGCACTCTCAAAGCTCTTCTTCCCTGACGCGACAGAACGACCTCCTAAAGCCTTGCTGAGGAAGAATCAGCAGAGTGTGGTTCGCGCCTAGCCAAAGCCTCTGCAAAAGCACAGTATTTGCGGAGAAATCAGAGTCGGTTCTGTGGGCTGCTGCTGCTGCTTGCCTGAGCCCAGTCACACGGTGGGAGAAACCCGCATATAGCGAAAGGATCTTGGCCCGGGCATCTCCTCTGGGAAAACACAGCATTCGTTGGGAAGTCAGAGTCGGGTTTGTGGGATGCTGCTGCTGCTTGCCTGAGCTAGTCTCAGCAGCATGGTGGAAGAGACCAGCATGGAGCGAAATTCTCTTTGCCCTAGCATCCCCTCTGCCTGAGAGAGAAGCGTGGTTGCACATCTGGAAAGGGCCTTAAGGAAAGGGAATCGTCTGTCACCTAGCTCACCAGAAGCAGCAAGCTGCCCCAGGAGAGGAGAAGGAGCCGTTGACCTTGTTGTCGGGAAACGGTAGCAAAGCATGAGAGCCTGCCATGGCAGGCACAGCGGGCGTGTGGTAAGCCAAGTGTCACCCTCTCCCTGTGCAGAGAGAATGAAGCCTGGCTTCTAAGGAGACACGAGCGACGGACTAGCGCAGGGGTGCGTACGCTACTCTGAGGAAGGAGTCTGGGCAGAAGGCAGGCCTGTCCTGGGCCTCTGGGTCCAAGGGGACAGCAGCTCCTTGGCCACCTGTCCATAGGGCAGACGTGGGCTAGCCACCAGGCACCCGACCTTGAACTTGCAGAAACAGCTCCTGGAGGAACGGGCAGTCAGAAGCCGTCGTCCTCCAGGTTGTGGCAGTGTTCGCGGAGGCACGGGGTTTCCGGGGAAAGAGTGGGGACAGTCCCCCACAGCTCCCCATCCCAGTGTACGGGTGGTGTGCAGGGATCCTGTTGCCTCTCCTCTACTGTGGGGAACGCACTGGCCTAGATGCGAGTCCGCCTGAGCGCCACAGCAAAAGGCCAAGTGTTGCCTACACCGGGAGATGGTAGTGTGCCTAGATGGCCATACTAGGCCACGCACGCGGCTGCAGGGTTGTGGCTGTGTCTGCTTAGTTCGGCCTGGCAGGGTGAACCCAGGGCGCGAACATAGAGCCCGGGAAAGCAAGGCCCAAGTGGAACCAGCTCTCCCCCAGCTCTTCTTCCTGACACGACAGAGCGAACGCCCAAAGCCTAGCTGAGGAAGCAGCAGCGAAGTGCGGTTCACGCCAAGCACAAAGCCTCTGCGAAAGCATAGCAGGCGCTGGGAAATCAGAGTCGGTTCTGTGGGCTGCTGTTGCTGCTTGCCTTCACCTAGTATTCACAGCACGTTGGAAGAAACCCGCATAGTGCAAAATCCTCTTTGTACGTGCCATCCCCTCTGGGAAAGCACAACATTCGCTGGGAAATCAGTGTCGGTTCTGTGGGATGCTGATGCCGCTTGCCTGAACGTAGTCTCCGAAGCACGGTGGGAGAAACCCGTATGCAGCGAAATCCTCTTAGCCCGGGCATCCCGTCTGCCTGAGAGACAAGCGTGGTTGGGCCTGTGCAAAGAGCCTTAAGGGAAGGGACACGTCTGTCACTGCGCTCCCCGGAGCATTTCTGGAGAAGGCACACCACGCTGCTCCAGGAGAAGAGAAGGAGCCGTTGGCTTTGCTGTCAGAAACGGTCGTGAAGCAGCAGAGCCTGCCATGGCAGGCACAGCGGGCGGGTGGCAAGCCAAGTGTCACCCTCTCCCTGTGCAGAGAGAATGAAGCCTGGCTTCTAAGGAGACACGAGCGACGGACTAGCGCAGGGGTGCGTACTCTACTCTGAGGAAGGAGTCTGGGCAGAAGGCAGGCCTGTCCTGGGCCTCTGGGTCCAAGGGGACAGCAGCTCCTTGGCCACCTGTCCATAGGGCAGACGTGGGCTTGCCACCAGGCACCCGACCTTGAACTTGCAGAAACAACTCCTGGAGAAACGGGTAGTAAGATGCCGTCGTCCTCCAGGATGTGGCAGCGTTCGCGGAGGCACGGGGTTTCGGGGAAAGAGTGGGGACAGTCCCCCACAGCTCCCCATCCCAGTGCACGGGTGGTGTGCAGGGATCCTGTCGCCTCTCCACTCCTGTGGGGCAGGCACTGAGCTAGTCCCCAAGTCAGCCTGAGCTCCAAGCAAAAGGCCAAGTGTTGACTCCACCGGGAGATGGTAGTGTGCATAGAGTGCCATCCTATGCCTCGCACGCTGCTGCAGGGTTGTGGCTGTGTCTGCTTAGTTCGGCCTGGCAGGGTGAACCCAGGGCGCGAACATAGATCCCGGGATAGCAAGGCCCAAGTGGAACCAGCTCTCCCCCACCTCTTCTTCCTGATGCGACAGAGCAAACGCCCAAACCCTGACTGAGGAAGCAGCGGAGAAGTGCGGTTCGCGCCAAGCCCAAAGCCTCTGCGTAAGCCTAGCTGGCACTGGGAAATCACAGTCGGTTCTGCCAGCTGCTGCTGCTGCTTGCCTCAGCCCAGTCGCACGGTGGGAGAAACCCGCATACATCGAAAGGATTTTTGCCCGGGCATCTCCTCTGGGAAAACACAGCATTCGTTGGGAAGTCAGAGTCGGGATTGTGGGATGCTGCTGCTGCTTGCCTGAGCTAGTCTCTGCAGCACGGTGGAAGAGACCCGCATGGAGCGAAATTCTCTTTGCCCTAGCATCCCCTCTGCCTGAGAGAGAAGCGTGGTTGCACATCTGGAAAGGGCCTTAAGGAAAGGGAATCGACTGTCACCTCGCTCCCCAGACGCAGCACGCTGCCCCGGGAGAGAAGAAGGAGCCGTTGACCTTGTTGTCGGGAAACGGTAGCAAAGCATGAGAGCCTGCCATGGCAGGCACAGCGGCCGGTGGCAATACAAGTGTCACCCGCTCCCAGTGCAGAGAGACGGAAGCCTGGCTGCTAAGGAGACAGGAGGGGATGAGTAGGGCAGGGCGCGTGCTCCACTCTTAGGAAGGAGTCTGGGCAGAAAGCGTGCCTGTCCTGAGCCTCTGGGCCCAAGGAGACAGCAGCTCCTTGGCCACTTGTCCCTGGGGCAGACATGCGCTAGCCACCAGGCGCCTACGCTGAACTCGCAGAAACAGCTCCCTGAAATAACGGGGAGTCAGATGCCGTCTTCCTCCAGGATGTGGAAGCTTGGAGGAGGCACGGGGTTTAAGGGGAAAGGAGTTGGGACAGTCCCCCAAAGCTCCCTATTCAGTGCACGGGCGGTGTGCAGGGATCCTGTCACCTCTCCTTTCCTGTGGGGAAAGCACTGGCCTAGTCCGCGAGTCCGCCTGAGCGCCAGAGTAAAAGGCCAAGCGATTGCCTACACTGGGAGATGGTAGTGTGCCTAGATGGCCATACTAGGCCACGCACGCGGCTGCAGGGTTGTGGCTGTGTCTGCTTAGTTCGGCCTGGCAGGGTGAACCCAGGGCGCGAACATAGAGCCCGGGAAAGCAAGGCCCAAGTGGAACCAGCTCTCCCCCAGCTCTTCTTCCTGACACGACAGAGCGAACGCCCAAAGCCTAGCTGAGGAAGCAGCAGCGAAGTGCGGTTCACGCCAAGCACAAAGCCTCTGCGAAAGCATAGCAGGCGCTGGGAAATCAGAGTCGGTTCTGTGGGCTGCTGTTGCTGCTTGCCTTCACCTAGTATTCACAGCACGTTGGAAGAAACCCGCATAGTGCAAAATCCTCTTTGTACGTGCCATCCCCTCTGGGAAAGCACAGCATTCGCTGGGAAATCAGTGTCGGTTCTGTGGGATGCTGATGCCGCTTGCCTGAACATAATCTCTGAAGCACGGTGGGAGAAACCCGTATAGAGCGAAAGCCTCTTTGCCAGGGCATCCCCTCTGCCTGAGAGAGAAGCGTGGTTGCGCCTGTGGAAAGAGCCTTAAGGAAAGGGACAAGTCTTTCCCTGCGCTCCCCAGGAGCATGTCTGTGGAAGGTGCAGCATGCTGCCCAGGGAGAAGAGCAGGAGCCGTTGGCCTTCTGGTCTGGAAACGGTTGCGAAGCAAGAGAGCCGGCCCTGGCAGGCACAGCGGCCGGTGGCAATACAAGTGTCACCCGCTCCCAGTGCAGAGAGACGGAAGCCTGGCTGCTAAGGAGACAGGAGGGGATGAGTAGGGCAGGGCGCGTGCTCCACTCTTAGGAAGGAGTCTGGGCAGAAAGCGTGCCTGTCCTGAGCCTCTGGGCCCAAGGAGACAGCAGCTCCTTGGCCACTTGTCCCTGGGGCAGACATGCGCTAGCCACCAGGCGCCTACGCTGAACTCGCAGAAACTGCTCCCTGAAATAACGGGGAGTCAGATGCCGTCTTCCTCCAGGATGTGGAAGCTTGGAGGAGGCACGGGCTGTCCAGGCAAGGATTGGAGACAGTCCCCCACAGCTCCCCATCCCAATGAACGGGTGGTGTGCAGGGATCCTGTCGCCTCTCCACTCCTGTGGGGCAGGCACTGAGCTAGTCCCCGAGTCAGCCTGAGCTCCAAGCAAAAGGCCAAGTGTTGCCTCCACCGGGAGATGGTAGTGTGCATAGAGTGCCATCCTAGGCCACGCACGCTGCTGCAGGGTTGTTGTGGCTGTGTCTGCTTAGTTCGGCCTGGCAGGGTGAACCCAGGGCGCGAACATAGATCCCGGGATAGCAAGGCCCAAGGGGAACCAGCTCTCCCCCACCTCTTCTTCCTGATGCGACAGAGCAAACGCCCAAACCCTGACTGAGGAAGCAGCGGAGAAGTGCGGTTCGCGCCAAGCCCAAAGCCTCTGCGTAAGCCTAGCCGGCACTGGGAAATCACAGTCGGTTCTGCCAGCTGCTGCTGCTGCTTGCCTCAGCCCAGTCGCACGGTGGGAGAAACCCGCATACATCGAAAGGATTTTTGCCCGGGCATCTCCTCTGGGAAAACACAGCATTCGTTGGGAAGTCAGAGTCGGGATTGTGGGATGCTGCTGCTGCTTGCCTGAGCTAGTCTCTGCAGCACGGTGGAAGAGACCCGCATGGAGCGAAATTCTCTTTGCCCTAGCATCCCCTCTGCCTGAGAGAGAAGCGTGGTTGCACATCTGGAAAGGGCCTTAAGGAAAGGGATTCGTCTGTCACCTAGCTCCCCAGACGCAGCACGCTGCCCCGGGAGAGAAGAAGGAGCCGTTGACCTTGTTGTCGGGAAACGGTAGCAAAGCATGAGAGCCTGCCATGGCAGGCACAGCGGGCGTGTGGTAAGCCAAGTGTCACCCTCTCCCTGTGCAGAGAGAATGAAGCCTGGCTTCTAAGGAGACACGAGCGACGGACTAGCGCAGGGGTGCGTACTCTACTCTGAGGAAGGAGTCTGGGCAGAAGGCAGGTCTGTCCTGGGCCTCTGGGTCCAAGGAGACAGCAGCTCCTTGGCCACCTTGTCCATAGGGGCAGACATACGCTAGCCACCATGCACCTACGCTGAACTCGCAAAAACAGCTCCCTGAAATAACGGGGAGTCAGATGCTGTCTTTCTCCAGGATATGGAAGGTTGGAGGAGGCACGGGGTTTAAGGGGAAGGAGTGGGGACAGTCCCCCAAAGCTCCCTATTCAGTGCACGGGCGGTGTGCAGGGATCCTGTTGCCTCTCCTCTTCCTGTGGGGAAAGGCACTGGCCTAGTCGCGAGTCCGCCTGAGCGCCAGAGTAAAAGGCCAAGCGATTGCCTACACCGGGAGATGGTAGTGTGCATAGAGTGCCATCCTAGGCTACGCACGCTGCTGCAGGGTTGTGGCTGTGTCTGCTTAGTTCGGCCTGGCAGGGTGAACCCAGGACGCGAACATGGAGCCCGGGATAGCAAGGCCCAAGTAGGAACCAGCTCTCCCCCAGCCTCTTCTTCCTGATGCGACAGAGCAAACGCCCAAACCCTGACTGAGGAAGCAGCGGAGAAGTGCGGTTCGCGCCAAGCCCAAAGCCTCTGCGTAAGCCTAGCCGGCACTCGGAAATCACAGTCGGTTCTGCCAGCTGCTGCTGCTGCTTGCCTCAGCCCAGTCGCACGGTGGGAGAAACCCGCATACATCGAAAGGATTTTTGCCCGGGCATCTCCTCTGGGAAAACACAGCATTCGTTGGGAAGTCAGAGTCGGGATTGTGGGATGCTGCTGCTTCTTGCCTGAGCTAGTCTCCGCAGCACGGTGGAAGATACCCGCATGGAGCGAAATACTCTTTGCCGTAGCATCCCCTCTCCCTGAGAGAGTAACGTGGTTGCACATCTGAAAGGGCCTTAGGGAAAGGGACTTGTCTGTCACCGCGCTCCCCAGACGCAGCACGCTGCCCCGGGAGAGAAGAAGGAGCCGTTGACCTTGTTGTCGGGAAACGGTAGCAAAGCATGAGAGCCTGCCATGGCAGGCACAGCGGGCGGTGGCAATACAAGTGTCACCCGCTCCCAGTGCAGAGAGACGGAAGCCTGGCTGCTAAGGAGACAGGAGGGGATGAGTAGGGCAGGGCGCGTGCTCCACTCTTAGGAAGGAGTCTGGGCAGAAAGCATGCCTGTCCTGAGCCTCTGGGCCCAAGGAGACAGCAGCTCCTTGGCCACTTGTCCCTGGGGCAGACATGCGCTAGCCACCAGGCGCCTACGCTGAACTCGCAGAAACAGCTCCCTGAAATAACGGGGAGTCAGATGCCGTCTTCCTCCAGGATGTGGAAGCTTGGAGGAGGCACGGGGTTTAAGGGGAAGGAGTTGGGACAGTCCCCCAAAGCTCCCCATCCCAGTGCACGGGCGGTGTGCAGGGATCCTGTCACCTCTCCTTCCTGTGGGGAAAGCACTGGCCTAGTCCCTGAGTCCGCCTGAGCACCAGAGTAAAAGGCCAAGCGTTGCCTATACCGGAAGATGGTAGTGTGCATAGAGTGCCATCCTAGGCCACGCACGCTGCTGCAGGGTTGTGACTGTGTCTGCTTAGTTCGGCTTAGCAAGGTGAAGCCCGGGCGCGAACTTGGAGCCCGGGAAAGCAAGGCCCAAGAGGCACCAGCTCTCCCGCGGCTCTTCTTCCCTGCCGCGACAGAGCGAACGACCAAAGCCTTGCTGAGGAAGCAGCAGCGAAGTGCGGTTCGCGCCAAGCTGAAAACCTCTGCGAAAGCATAGCAGTCGCTGGGAAATCAGAGTCGGTTCTGTGGGCTGCTGTTGCTGCTTGCCTTAGCCTAGTATTCGCAGCAGGGTGGGAGAAACCCGCATAGAGCGAAAGCCTCTTTGCCCGGGCATCCCCTCTGGGAAAGCACAGCATTCTTTGGGAAATCAGAGTCGGGTCTGTGGGATGCTCCTGTTTGCCTGAGCTGGTCTCCACAGCACGGTGTAATAAACCCGCATGGAGCGAAATCCTCTATGCCTGGGCATCCCCTCTGCCTGAGAGAGAAGCGCGGTTGCGCCTGTGGAAAGAGCCTTAAGGAAAGGGACAAGTCTTTCACTGCGCTCCCCAGGAGCATGTCTGTGGAAGGTGCAGCATGCTGCCCAGGGAGAAGAGCAGGAGCCGTTGGCCTTCTGGTCTGGAAACGGTTGCGAAGCAAGAGAGCCGGCCCTGGCAGGCACAGCGGCCGGTGGCAATACAAGTGTCACCCGCTCCCAGTGCAGAGAGACGGAAGCCTGGCTGCTAAGGAGACAGGAGGGGATGAGTAGGGCAGGGCGCGTGCTCCACTCTTAGGAAGGAGTCTGGGCAGAAAGCGTGCCTGTCCTGAGCCTCTGGGCCCAAGGAGACAGCAGCTCCTTGGCCACTTGTCCCTGGGGCAGACATGCGCTAGCCACCAGGCGCCTACGCTGAACTCGCAGAAACTGCTCCCTGAAATAACGGGGAGTCAGATGCCGTCTTCCTCCAGGATGTGGAAGCTTGGAGGAGGCACGGGGTTTAAGGGGAAGGAGTGGGGACAGTCCCCACAGCTCCCCATCCCAGTGCACGGGTGGTGTGCAGGGATCCTGTCGCCTCTCCACTCCTGTGGGGCAGGCACTGAGCTAGTCCCCGAGTCAGCCTGAGCTCCAAGCAAAAGGCCAAGTGTTGCCTCCACCGGGAGATGGTAGTGTGCATAGAGTGCCATCCTAGGCCACGCACGCTGCTGCAGGGTTTTGGCTGTGGCTGCTTAGTTCGGCCTGGCAGGGTGAACCCAGGGCGCGAACATAGATCCCGGGATAGCAAGGCCCAAGAGGAACCATCTCTCCCCCAGCTCTTCTTCCATGACGCGACAGAGCGAACGCCCAAATCCTGACTGAGGAAGCAGCGGAGAAGTGCGGTACGTGCCAAGCCCAAAGCCTCTGCGTAAGCCTAGCAGGCACGGGGAAATCACAGTCGGTTCTGCCAGCTGCTGCTGCTGCTTGCCTCAGCCCAGTGGCACGGTGGGAGAAATCCGCATACATCGAAAGGATCTTTGCCCGGGCATCTCCTCAGGGAAAACACAGCATTCATTGGGAAGTCAGAGTAGGGTTTGTGGGATGCTGCTGCTGCTTGCCTGAGCTAGTCTCAGCAGCACGGTGGAAGAGACCCGCATGGAGCGAAATTCTCTTTGCCCTAGCATCCCCTCTGCCTGAGAGAGAAGCGTGGTTGCACATCTGGAAAGGGCCTTAAGGAAAGGGATTCGTCTGTCACCTAGCTCCCCAGACGCAGCACGCTGCCCCGGGAGAGAAGGAGCCGTTGACCTTGTTGTCGGGAAACGGTAGCAAAGCATGAGAGCCTGCCATGGCAGGCACAGCGGGCGTGTGGTAAGCCAAGTGTCACCCTCTCCCTGTGCAGAGAGAATGAAGCCTGGCTTCTAAGGAGACACGAGCGACGGACTAGCGCAGGGGTGCGTACTCTACTCTGAGGAAGGAGTCTGGGCAGAAGGCAGGCCTGTCCTGGGCCTCTGGGTCCAAGGGGACAGCAGCTCCTTGGCCACCTGTCCATAGGGCAGACGTGGGCTTTGCCTACCAGGCACCATACCCTGAACTCGCAGAAACAGCTCCCTCGAGGAAACGGGCAGTCAGATGCCAGTCTTCCTCCAAGATTGTGGACAGCGTTTTCGGTGGCACGGGGTGTGCCGGGGAAAGGAGTGGCGACAAGTCCCCGAAAGCTCCCCATCCAGGTAACGGGCGGTGTGCAGGTATCCTGTCGCCACTCCTCTCCTGTGAGGAAGGCACTGGACCTAGATCCGCGAGTCCGCCTGAGCGTCCAGAGCCAAAGGCCAAGCGTTGCCTACACCGGGAGATGGTAGTGTGCATAGAGTGCCATGTTAGGCCACGCACGCTGCTGCAGGGTTGTGGCTGTGTCTGCTTAGTTCGGCTTAGCAAGGTGAACCCCGGGCGCGAACGTGGAGCCCGGGAAAGCAAGGCCCAAGAGGAACCAGCTCTCCCGCGGCTCTTCTTCCCTGCAGGACAGAGCGAACGACCAAAGCCTTGCTGAGGAAGCAGCAGCGAAGTGCGGTTCGCGCCAAGCTGAAAACCTCTGCGAAAGCATAGCAGTCGCTGGGAAATCAGAGTCGGTTCTGTGGGCTGCTGTTGCTGCTTGCCTTAGCCTAGTATTCGCAGCAGGGTGGGAGAAACCCGCATAGAGCGAAAGCCTCTTTGCCCGGGCATCCCCTCTGGGAAAGCACAGCATTCTTTGGGAAATCAGAGTCGGGTCTGTGGGATGCTCCTGTTTGCCTGAGCTGGTCTCCACAGCACGGTGTAATAAACCCGCATGGAGCGAAATCCTCTTTGCCTGGGCATCCCCTCTGCCTGAGAGAGAAGCGCGGTTGCGCCTGTGGAAAGAGCCTTAAGGAAAGGGACAAGTCTTTCACTGCGCTCCCCAGGAGCATGTCTGTGGAAGGTGCAGCATGCTGCCCAGGGAGAAGAGCAGGAGCCGTTGGCCTTCTGGTCTGGAAACGGTAGCGAAACGAGAGAGCCGGCCCTGGCAGGCACAGCGGCCGGTGGCAATACAAGTGTCACCCGCTCCCAGTGCAGAGAGACGGAAGCCTGGCTGCTAAGGAGACAGGAGGGGATGAGTAGGGCAGGGCGCGTGCTCCACTCTTAGGAAGGAGTCTGGGCAGAAAGCGTGCCTGTCCTGAGCCTCTGGGCCCAAGGAGACAGCAGCTCCTTGGCCACTTGTCCCTGGGGCAGACATGCGCTAGCCACCAGGCGCCTACGCTGAACTCGCAGAAACTGCTCCCTGAAATAACGGGGAGTCAGATGCCGTCTTCCTCCAGGATGTGGAAGCTTGGAGGAGGCACGGGGTTTAAGGGGAAGGAGTTGGGACAGTCCCCCAAAGCTCCCTATTCAGTGCACGGGCGGTGTGCAGGGATCCTGTCACCTCTCCTTTCCTGTGGGGAAAGCACTGGCCTAGTCCGCGAGTCCGCCTGAGCGCCAGAGTAAAAGGCCAAGCGATGCCTACACTGGGAGATGGTAGTGTGCATAGAGTGCCATCCTAGGCCACGCACGCTGCTGCAGGGTTGTGACTGTGTCTGCTTAGTTCGGCTTAGCAAGGTGAAGCCCGGGCGCGAACTTGGAGCCCGGGAAAGCAAGGCCCAAGAGGCACCAGCTCTCCCGCGGCTCTTCTTCCCTGCCGCGACAGAGCGAACGACCAAAGCTTTGCTGAGGAAGCAGCAGCGAAGTGCGGTTCGCGCCAAGCTGAAAACCTCTGCGAAAGCATAGCAGTCGCTGGGAAATCAGAGTCGGTTCTGTGGGCTGCTGTTGCTGCTTGCCTTAGCCTAGTATTCGCAGCAGGGTGGGAGAAACCCGCATAGAGCGAAAGCCTCTTTGCCCGGGCATCCCCTCTGGGAAAGCACAGCATTCTTTGGGAAATCAGAGTCGGGTCTGTGGGATGCTCCTGTTTGCCTGAGCTAGTCTCCGCAGCACGGTGGAAGAAACCCGCATGGAGCGAAATTCTCTTCGCCCTAGTATCCCCTCTGCCTGAGAGAGAAGCGTGCTTGCACGTCGCAAGGGGCCTTAAGGAAAGGGACTCATCTGTCACCGCGCTCCTCAGGCGCAACACGCCGCCCCGGTAGAAGAGAAGAAGATGGTGGCCTTGTTGTCGGGAAACGGTCGCGAAGCAGGAGAGCCTGCCATGGCAGGAACAGCCGTCGAGTGACAAGAGAACTGTCACCCTCTACCTGTGCAGAAAGAATGAAGCTTGGCTGCTAAGGAGACATGAGCGGACGACTAGAGAAAGGGCATGTGCTCCACTCTGAGGAAGGAGTCTGGGAAGAAGGCAGGCCTGTCCTGGGCCTCTGGGCCCAAGGGGACAGCAGCTCCTTGGCCACCTGTCCATAGGTAAGATGTGGGCTTGCCACCAGGCACCCGACCCGGAGCTCCCAGAAACAGCTCCTGGGGGAACATGCAGTCAGTTGCCCTCTTCCTGCAGATAGTGGCAGCGTTCACTGAGGCACGGGGTTTCCGGGGAAAGAGTGGGGACAGTCCCCCACAGCTCCCCATGCCAGTGCACCGGTGGTGTGCAGGTATCCTGTCGCCTCTCCTCTCCTGTGAGGAAGGCACTGACCTAGTCCGCGAGTCCGCCTGAGGTCCAGTGCCAAAGGCCAAGCGTTGCCTACACCGGGAGATGGTAGTGTGCATAGAGTGCCATCCTAGGCCACGCACGCTGCTGCAGGGTTGTGACTGTGTCTGCTTAGTTCGGCTTAGCAAGGTGAAGCCCGGGCGCGAACTTGGAGCCCGGGAAGGCAAGGCCCAAGAGGCACCAGCTCTCCCGCGGCTCTTCTTCCCTGCCGCGACAGAGCGAACGACCAAAGCTTTGCTGAGGAAGCAGCAGCGAAGTGCGGTTCGCGCCAAGCTGAAAACCTCTGCGAAAGCATAGCAGTCGCTGGGAAATCAGAGTCGGTTCTGTGGGCTGCTGTTGCTGCTTGCCTTAGCCTAGTATTCGCAGCAGGGTGGGAGAAACCCGCATAGAGCGAAAGCCTCTTTGCCCGGGCATCCCCTCTGGGAAAGCACAGCATTCTTTGGGAAATCAGAGTCGGGTCTGTGGGATGCTCCTGTTTGCCTGAGCTGGTCTCCACAGCACGGTGTAATAAACCCGCATGGAGCGAAATCCTCTATGCCTGGGCATCCCCTCTGCCTGAGAGAGAAGCGCGGTTGCGCCTGTGGAAAGAGCCTTAAGGAAAGGGACAAGTCTTTCACTGCGCTCCCCAGGAGCATGTCTGTGGAAGGTGCAGCATGCTGCCCAGGGAGAAGAGCAGGAGCCGTTGGCCTTCTGGTCTGGAAACGGTTGCGAAGCAAGAGAGCCGGCCCTGGCAGGCACAGCGGCCGGTGGCAATACAAGTGTCACCCGCTCCCAGTGCAGAGAGACGGAAGCCTGGCTGCTAAGGAGACAGGAGGGGATGAGTAGGGCAGGGCGCGTGCTCCACTCTTAGGAAGGAGTCTGGGCAGAAAGCGTGCCTGTCCTGAGCCTCTGGGCCCAAGGAGACAGCAGCTCCTTGGCCACTTGTCCCTGGGGCAGACATACGCTAGCCACCAGGCAGCCTACGCTGAACTCGCAAAAACAGCTCCCTGAAATAACGGGGAGTCAGATGCTGTCTTCCTCCAGGATATGGAAGCTTGGAGGAGGCACGGGGTTTAAGGGAAGGAGTGGGGACAGTCCCCAAAGCTCCCTATTCCAGTGCACGGGCGGTGTGCAGGGAGCCTGTCACCTCTCCTTCCTGTGGGGAAAGGCACTGAGCCTAGTCCGTGAGTCCGCCTGAGCGCCAGAGCAAAAGGCCAAGTGTTGCCTACACCGTGAGATGGTAGTGTGCATAGAGAGCCATCCTAGGCCACGAGCGCTGCTGCAGGGTTGTGGCTGTGTCTGCTTAGTTCGGCCTGGCAGGGTGAACCCAGGGCGTGAACATGGAGCCCGGAAAGCAAGGCCCAAGAGGCACCAGCTCTCCCGCAGCTCTTCTTCCCTGACGCGACTAGCAACGCCCTTGCTGAGGAAGCAGCGGAGAAGTGCGGTTCGCGCCAAGCCCGTAGCCTCTGCGTAAGCCTAGCAGGCACTGGGAAATCACAGTCGGTTCTGCCAGCTGCTGCTGCTGCTTGCCTCAGCCCAGTCGCACGGTGGGAGAAACCCGCATACATCGAAAGGATCTTTGCCCGGGCATCTCCTCTGGGAAAACACAGCATTCGTTGGGAAGTCAGAGTCGGGTTTGTGGGATGCTGCTGCTGCTTGCCTGAGCTAGTCTCAGCAGCATGGTGGAAGAGACCAGCATGGAGCGAAATTCTCTTTGCCCTAGCATCCCCTCTGCCTGAGAGAGAAGCGTGGTTGCACATCTGGAAAGGGCCTTAAGGAAAGGGAATCGACTGTCACCTCGCTCCCCAGACGCAGCAAGCTGCCCCAGGAGAGGAGAAGGAGCCGTTGACCTTGTTGTCGGGAAACGGTAGCAAAGCATGAGAGCCTGCCATGGCAGGCACAGCGGGCGTGTGGTAAGCCAAGTGTCACCCTCTCCCAGTGCAGAGAGACGGAAGCCTGGCTGCTAAGGAGACAGGAGGGGATGAGTAGGGCAGGGCGCGTGCTCCACTCTTAGGAAGGAGTCTGGGCAGAAAGCGTGCCTGTCCTGAGCCTCTGGGCCCAAGGAGACAGCAGCTCCTTGGCCACTTGTCCCTGGGGCAGACATGCGCTAGCCACCAGGCGCCTACGCTGAACTCGCAGAAACAGCTCCCTGAAATAACGGGGAGTCAGATGCCGTCTTCCTCCAGGATGTGGAAGCTTGGAGGAGGCACGGGGTTTAAGGGGAAGGAGTTGGGACAGTCCCCCAAAGCTCCCTATTCAGTGCACGGGCGGTGTGCAGGGATCCTGTCACCTCTCCTTTCCTGTGGGGAAAGCACTGGCCTAGTCCGCGAGTCCGCCTGAGCGCCAGAGTAAAAGGCCAAGCGATGCCTACACTGGGAGATGGTAGTGTGCATAGAGTGCCATCCTAGGCTACGCACGCTACTGCAGGGTTGTGACTGTGTCTGCTTAGTTCGGCTTAGCAAGGTGAAGCCCGGGCGCGAACTTGGAGCCCGGGAAAGCAAGGCCCAAGAGGCACCAGCTCTCCCGCGGCTCTTCTTCCCTGCCGCGACAGAGCGAACGACCAAAGCTTTGCTGAGGAAGCAGCAGCGAAGTGCGGTTCGCGCCAAGCTGAAAACCTCTGCGAAAGCATAGCAGTCGCTGGGAAATCAGAGTCGGTTCTGTGGGCTGCTGTTGCTGCTTGCCTTAGCCTAGTATTCGCAGCAGGGTGGGAGAAACCCGCATAGAGCGAAAGCCTCTTTGCCCGGGCATCCCCTCTGGGAAAGCACAGCATTCTTTGGGAAATCAGAGTCGGGTCTGTGGGATGCTCCTGTTTGCCTGAGCTGGTCTCCACAGCACGGTGTAATAAACCCGCATGGAGCGAAATCCTCTATGCCTGGGCATCCCCTCTGCCTGAGAGAGAAGCGCGGTTGCGCCTGTGGAAAGAGCCTTAAGGAAAGGGACAAGTCTTTCACTGCGCTCCCCAGGAGCATGTCTGTGGAAGGTGCAGCATGCTGCCCAGGGAGAAGAGCAGGAGCCGTTGGCCTTCTGGTCTGGAAACGGTTGCGAAGCAAGAGAGCCGGCCCTGGCAGGCACAGCGGCCGGTGGCAATACAAGTGTCACCCGCTCCCAGTGCAGAGAGACGGAAGCCTGGCTGCTAAGGAGACAGGAGGGGATGAGTAGGGCAGGGCGCGTGCTCCACTCTTAGGAAGGAGTCTGGGCAGAAAGCATGCCTGTCCTGAGCCTCTGGGCCCAAGGAGACAGCAGCTCCTTGGCCACTTGTCCCTGGGGCAGACATGCGCTAGCCACCAGGCGCCTACGCTGAACTCGCAGAAACTGCTCCCTGAAATAACGGGGAGTCAGATGCCGTCTTCCTCCAGGATGTGGAAGCTTGGAGGAGGCACGGGGTTTAAGGGGAAGGAGTTGGGACAGTCCCCCAAAGCTCCCTATTCAGTAACGGGCGGTGTTCAGGTATCCTGTCGCCTCTCCTCTCCTGTGAGGAAGGCACTGACCTAGTCCGCGAGTCCGCCTGAGGTCCAGTGCCAAAGGCCAAGCGTTGCCTACACCGGGAGATGGTAGTGTGCATAGAGTGCCATCCTAGGCCACGCACGCTGCTGCAGGGTTGTGACTGTGTCTGCTTAGTTCGGCTTAGCAAGGTGAAGCCCGGGCGCGAACTTGGAGCCCGGGAAAGCAAGGCCCAAGAGGCACCAGCTCTCCCGCGGCTCTTCTTCCCTGCCGCGACAGAGCGAACGACCAAAGCTTTGCTGAGGAAGCAGCAGCGAAGTGCGGTTCGCGCCAAGCTGAAAACCTCTGCGAAAGCATAGCAGTCGCTGGGAAATCAGAGTCGGTTCTGTGGGCTGCTGTTGCTGCTTGCCTTAGCCTAGTATTCGCAGCAGGGTGGGAGAAACCCGCATAGAGCGAAAGCCTCTTTGCCCGGGCATCCCCTCTGGGAAAGCACAGCATTCGTTGGGAAGTCAGAGTCGGGTTTGTGGGATGCTGCTGCTGCTTGCCTGAGCTAGTCTCTGCAGCACGGTGGAAGAGACCCGCATGGAGCGAAATTCTCTTTGCCCTAGCATCCCCTCTGCCTGAGAGAGAAGCGTGGTTGCACATCTGGAAAGGGCCTTAAGGAAAGGGATTCGTCTGTCACCTAGCTCCCCAGACGCAGCACGCTGCCCCGGGAGAGAAGAAGGAGCCGTTGACCTTGTTGTCGGGAAACGGTAGCAAAGCATGAGAGCCTGCCATGGCAGGCACAGCGGGCGTGTGGTAAGCCAAGTGTCACCCTCTCCCTGTGCAGAGAGAATGAAGCCTGGCTTCTAAGGAGACACGAGCGACGGACTAGCGCCGGGGTGCGTACTCTACTCTGAGGAAGGAGTCTGGGCAGAAGGCAGGCCTGTCCTGGGCCTCTGGGCCCAAGGGGACAGCAGCTCCTTGGCCACCTGTCCATGGGGCAGACGTGGGCTAGCCACCAGGCGCCTACGCTGAACTCGCAAAAACAGCTCCCTGAAATAACGGGGAGTCAGATGCTGTCTTTCTCCAGGATATGGAAGCTTGGAGGAGGCACGGGGTTTAAGGGGAAGGAGTTGGGACAGTCCCCCAAAGCTCCCTATTCAGTGCACGGGCGGTGTGCAGGGATCCTGTCACCTCTCCTTTCCTGTGGGGAAAGCACTGGCCTAGTCCGCGAGTCCGCCTGAGCGCCAGAGTAAAAGGCCAAGCGATGCCTACACCGGGAGATGGTAGTGTGCATAGAGTGCCATCCTAGGCTACGCACGCTACTGCAGGGTTGTGGCTGTGTCTGCTTAGTTCGGCCTGGCAGGGTGAACCCAGGACGCGAACATGGAGCCCGGGAAAGCAAGGCGCAAGAGGCACCAGCTCTCCCGCAGCTCTTCTTCCCTGACGCGACTGAAGCCTTGCTGAGGAAGCAGCGGCGAAGTGCCCTTCGCTCCAAGCCAAAGCCTCTGCGAAAGCACAGCATTCGCTGAGAAATGTTCTGCGGGCTGCTGCTGCTTGCCTGAGCCCAGTCTCGCGGTGGGAGAAACCCGCATACAGCGAAAGCCTCTTTGCCGGGGCATCTCCCCTGGGAAAGCACAGCATTCGTTGGGAAATCAGAGTTGGGTTTGGGGATGCTGCTGCTGCTTGCCTGAGCTAGTCTCCGCAGCACGGTGGAAGATACCCGCATGGAGCGAAATACTCTTTGCCCTAGCAACCCTTCTGCCTGAGAGAGAAGCGTGGTCGCACACGTCTGTCACCGCGCTGCCCAGGAGCAAGTGTGGGGAAGGCGCAGCACGCCGCCCCTGAGAAGAGAAGGAGCCGTTGGCCTTGGGGTCGGGAAACGCTCGGGAAGCAGGATAGCCTGCCGTGGCACGAACAGCAGGCCGGTGGCAAGACAAGTGTCACCCGCTCCCTGTGCGGAGAGACGAAGCCTGGCTGCTAAGGAGACATGAAGGGACGACTAGGGCAGGGACGCATGCTCCACTCTGAGGAAGGGGTCTGGGCAGAAGGCAGGCCTGTCCTGTGCCTCTGGTCCCAAGTGCACAGCATCTCCTTGGACAACTGTCTGTAGGGCAGACTTGGGTTTGCTACCAGGCACCATACCCTGAACTCGCAGAAACAGCTCCCTCGAGAAACGGGCAGTCAGATGCCATCTTCCTCCAAGATGTGACAGCGTTTTCGGTGGCAGGGGCTGTGCCGGGAAAGGAGTGGCGACAATCCCCGAAAGCTCCCCATTCCAGTAACGGGCGGTGTTCAGGTATCCTGTCGCCTCTCCTCTCCTGTGAGGAAGGCACTGACCTAGTCCGCGAGTCCGCCTGAGGTCCAGTGCCAAAGGCCAAGCGTTGCCTACACCGGGAGATGGTAGTGTGCATAGAGTGCCATCCTAGGCCACGCACGCTGCTGCAGGGTTGTGACTGTGTCTGCTTAGTTCGGCTTAGCAAGGTGAAGCCCGGGCGCGAACTTGGAGCCCGGGAAGGCAAGGCCCAAGAGGCACCAGCTCTCCCGCGGCTCTTCTTCCCTGCCGCGACAGAGCGAACGACCAAAGCTTTGCTGAGGAAGCAGCAGCGAAGTGCGGTTCGCGCCAAGCTGAAAACCTCTGCGAAAGCATAGCAGTCGCTGGGAAATCAGAGTCGGTTCTGTGGGCTGCTGTTGCTGCTTGCCTTAGCCTAGTATTCGCAGCAGGGTGGGAGAAACCCGCATAGAGCGAAAGCCTCTTTGCCCGGGCATCCCCTCTGGGAAAGCACAGCATTCTTTGGGAAATCAGAGTCGGGTCTGTGGGATGCTCCTGTTTGCCTGAGCTGGTCTCCACAGCACGGTGTAATAAACCCGCATGGAGCGAAATCCTCTATGCCTGGGCATCCCCTCTGCCTGAGAGAGAAGCGCGGTTGCGCCTGTGGAAAGAGCCTTAAGGAAAGGGACAAGTCTTTCACTGCGCTCCCCAGGAGCATGTCTGTGGAAGGTGCAGCATGCTGCCCAGGGAGAAGAGCAGGAGCCGTTGGCCTTCTGGTCTGGAAACGGTTGCGAAACGAGAGAGCCGGCCCTGGCAGGCACAGCGGCCGGTGGCAATACAAGTGTCACCCGCTCCCAGTGCAGAGAGACGGAAGCCTGGCTGCTAAGGAGACAGGAGGGGATGAGTAGGGCAGGGCGCGTGCTCCACTCTTAGGAAGGAGTCTGGGCAGAAAGCATGCCTGTCCTGAGCCTCTGGGCCCAAGGAGACAGCAGCTCCTTGGCCACTTGTCCCTGGGGCAGACATGCGCTAGCCACCAGGCGCCTACGCTGAACTCGCAGAAACTGCTCCCTGAAATAACGGGGAGTCAGATGCCGTCTTCCTCCAGGATGTGGAAGCTTGGAGGAGGCACGGGGTTTAAGGGGAAGGAGTTGGGACAGTCCCCCAAAGCTCCCTATTCAGTGCACGGGCGGTGTGCAGGGATCCTGTCACCTCTCCTTTCCTGTGGGGAAAGCACTGGCCTAGTCCGCGAGTCCGCCTGAGCGCCAGAGTAAAAGGCCAAGCGATGCCTACACTGGGAGATGGTAGTGTGCATAGAGTGCCATCCTAGGCTACGCACGCTACTGCAGGGTTGTGGCTGTGTCTGCTTAGTTCGGCCTGGCAGGGTGAACCCAGGACGCGAACATGGAGCCCGGGAAAGCAAGGCGCAAGAGGCACCAGCTCTCCCGCAGCTCTTCTTCCCTGACGCGACTGAAGCCTTGCTGAGGAAGCAGCGGCGAAGTGCTGTTCGCTCCAAGCCAAAGCCTCTGCGAAAGCACAGCATTCGCTGAGAAATGTTCTGCGGGCTGCTGCTGCTTGCCTGAGCCCAGTCTCGCGGTGGGAGAAACCCGCATACAGCGAAAGCCTCTTTGCCGGGGCATCTCCCCTGGGAAAGCACAGCATTCGTTGGGAAATCAGAGTTGGGTTTGGGGATGCTGCTGCTGCTTGCCTGAGCTAGTCTCCGCAGCACGGTGGAAGATACCCGCATGGAGCGAAATACTCTTTGCCCTAGCAACCCTTCTGCCTGAGAGAGAAGCGTGGTCGCACACGTCTGTCACCGCGCTGCCCAGGAGCAAGTGTGGGCAAGGCGCAGCACGCCGCCCCTGAGAAGAGAAGGAGCCGTTGGCCTTGGGGTCGGGAAACGCTCGGGAAGCAGGATAGCCTGCCGTGGCACGAACAGCAGGCCGGTGGCAAGACAAGTGTCACCCGCTCCCTGTGCGGAGAGACGAAGCCTGGCTGCTAAGGAGACATGAAGGGACGACTAGGGCAGGGACGCATGCTCCACTCTGAGGAAGGAGTCTGGGCAGAAGGCAGGCCTGTCCTGTGCCTCTGGTCCCAAGTGCACAGCATCTCCTTGGACAACTGTCCTGTAGGGCAGACTTGGGTTTGCTACCAGGCACCATACCCTAAACTCGCAGAAACAGCTCCCCCGAGAAACGGGCAGTCAGATGCCATCTTCCTCCAAGATGTGACAGCGTTTTCGGTGGCAGGGGCTGTGCCGGGAAAGGAGTGGCGACAATCCCCGAAAGCTCCCCATTCCAGTAACGGGCGGTGTTCAGGTATCCTGTCGCCTCTCCTCTCCTGTGAGGAAGGCACTGACCTAGACCGCGAGTCCGCCTGAGGTCCAGTGCCAAAGGCCAAGCGTTGCCTACACCGGGAGATGGTAGTGTGCATAGAGTGCCATCCTAGGCCACGCACGCTGCTGCAGGGTTGTGACTGTGTCTGCTTAGTTCGGCTTAGCAAGGTGAAGCCCGGGCGCGAACTTGGAGCCCGGGAAGGCAAGGCCCAAGAGGCACCAGCTCTCCCGCGGCTCTTCTTCCCTGCCGCGACAGAGCGAACGACCAAAGCTTTGCTGAGGAAGCAGCAGCGAAGTGCGGTTCGCGCCAAGCTGAAAACCTCTGCGAAAGCATAGCAGTCGCTGGGAAATCAGAGTCGGTTCTGTGGGCTGCTGTTGCTGCTTGCCTTAGCCTAGTATTCGCAGCAGGGTGGGAGAAACCCGCATAGAGCGAAAGCCTCTTTGCCCGGGCATCCCCTCTGGGAAAGCACAGCATTCTTTGGGAAATCAGAGTCGGGTCTGTGGGATGCTCCTGTTTGCCTGAGCTGGTCTCCACAGCACGGTGTAATAAACCCGCATGGAGCGAAATCCTCTATGCCTGGGCATCCCCTCTGCCTGAGAGAGAAGCGCGGTTGCGCCTGTGGAAAGAGCCTTAAGGAAAGGGACAAGTCTTTCACTGTGCTCCCCAGGAGCATGTCTGTGGAAGGTGCAGCATGCTGCCCAGGGAGAAGAGCAGGAGCCGTTGGCCTTCTGGTCTGGAAACGGTAGCGAAAGGAGAGAGCCGGCCCTGGCAGGCACAGCGGCCGGTGGCAATACAAGTGTCACCCGCTCCCAGTGCAGAGAGACGGAAGCCTGGCTGCTAAGGAGACAGGAGGGGATGAGTAGGGCAGGGCGCGTGCTCCACTCTTAGGAAGGAGTCTGGGCAGAAAGCATGCCTGTCCTGAGCCTCTGGGCCCAAGGAGACAGCAGCTCCTTGGCCACTTGTCCCTGGGGCAGACATGCGCTAGCCACCAGGCGCCTACGCTGAACTCGCAGAAACAGCTCCCTGAAATAACGGGGAGTCAGATGCCGTCTTCCTCCAGGATGTGGAAGCTTGGAGGAGGCACGGGGTTTAAGGGGAAGGAGTTGGGACAGTCCCCCAAAGCTCCCTATTCAGTGCACGGGCGGTGTGCAGGGATCCTGTCACCTCTCCTTTCCTGTGGGGAAAGCACTGGCCTAGTCCGCGAGTCCGCCTGAGCGCCAGAGTAAAAGGCCAAGCGATGCCTACACCGGGAGATGGTAGTGTGCATAGAGTGCCATCCTAGGCTACGCACGCTACTGCAGGGTTGTGGCTGTGTCTGCTTAGTTCGGCCTGGCAGGGTGAACCCAGGACGCGAACATGGAGCCCGGGAAAGCAAGGCCCAAGAGGCACCAGCTCTCCCGCAGCTCTTCTTCCCTGACGCGACTGAAGCCTTGCTGAGGAAGCAGCGGCGAAGTGCTGTTCGCTCCAAGCCAAAGCCTCTGCGAAAGCACAGCATTCGCTGAGAAATGTTCTGCGGGCTGCTGCTGCTTGCCTGAGCCCAGTCTCGCGGTGGGAGAAACCCGCATACAGCGAAAGCCTCTTTGCCGGGGCATCTCCCCTGGGAAAGCACAGCATTCGTTGGGAAATCAGAGTTGGGTTTGGGGATGCTGCTGCTGCTTGCCTGAGCTAGTCTCCGCAGCACGGTGGAAGATACCCGCATGGAGCGAAATACTCTTTGCCCTAGCAACCCTTCTGCCTGAGAGAGAAGCGTGGTCGCACACGTCTGTCACCGCGCTGCCCAGGAGCAAGTGTGGGGAAGGCGCAGCACGCCGCCCCTGAGAAGAGAAGGAGCCGTTGGCCTTGGGGTCGGGAAACGCTCGGGAAGCAGGATAGCCTGCCGTGGCACGAACAGCAGGCCGGTGGCAAGACAAGTGTCACCCGCTCCCTGTGCGGAGAGACGAAGCCTGGCTGCTAAGGAGACATGAAGGGACGACTAGGGCAGGGACGCATGCTCCACTCTGAGGAAGGAGTCTGGGCAGAAGGCAAGCCTGTCCTGTGCCTCTGGTCCCAAGTGCACAGCATCTCCTTGGACAACTGTCCTGTAGGGCAGACTTGGGTTTGCTACCAGGCACCATACCCTGAACTCGCAGAAACAGCTCCCTCGAGAAACGGGCAGTCAGATGCCATCTTCCTCCAAGATGTGACAGCGTTTTCGGTGGCAGGGGCTGTGCCGGGAAAGGAGTGGCGACAATCCCCGAAAGCTCCCCATTCCAGTAACGGGCGGTGTTCAGGTATCCTGTCGCCTCTCCTCTCCTGTGAGGAAGGCACTGACCTAGTCCGCGAGTCCGCCTGAGGTCCAGTGCCAAAGGCCAAGCGTTGCCTACACCGGGAGATGGTAGTGTGCATAGAGTGCCATCCTAGGCCACGCACGCTGCTGCAGGGTTGTGACTGTGTCTGCTTAGTTCGGCTTAGCAAGGTGAACCCCGGGCGCGAACTTGGAGCCCGGGAAAGCAAGGCCCAAGAGGCACCAGCTCTCCCGCGGCTCTTCTTCCCTGCCGCGACAGAGCGAACGACCAAAGCTTTGCTGAGGAAGCAGCAGCGAAGTGCGGTTCGCGCCAAGCTGAAAACCTCTGCGAAAGCATAGCAGTCGCTGGGAAATCAGAGTCGGTTCTGTGGGCTGCTGTTGCTGCTTGCCTTAGCCTAGTATTCGCAGCAGGGTGGGAGAAACCCGCATAGAGCGAAAGCCTCTTTGCCCGGGCATCCCCTCTGGGAAAGCACAGCATTCTTTGGGAAATCAGAGTCGGGTCTGTGGGATGCTCCTGTTTGCCTGAGCTGGTCTCCACAGCACGGTGTAATAAACCCGCATGGAGCGAAATCCTCTATGCCTGGGCATCCCCTCTGCCTGAGAGAGAAGCGCGGTTGCGCCTGTGGAAAGAGCCTTAAGGAAAGGGACAAGTCTTTCACTGCGCTCCCCAGGAGCATGTCTGTGGAAGGTGCAGCATGCTGCCCAGGGAGAAGAGCAGGAGCCGTTGGCCTTCTGGTCTGGAAACGGTTGCGAAACGAGAGAGCCGGCCCTGGCAGGCACAGCGGCCGGTGGCAATACAAGTGTCACCCGCTCCCAGTGCAGAGAGACGGAAGCCTGGCTGCTAAGGAGACAGGAGGGGATGAGTAGGGCAGGGCGCGTGCTCCACTCTTAGGAAGGAGTCTGGGCAGAAAGCGTGCCTGTCCTGAGCCTCTGGGCCCAAGGAGACAGCAGCTCCTTGGCCACTTGTCCCTGGGGCAGACATGCGCTAGCCACCAGGCGCCTACGCTGAACTCGCAGAAACTGCTCCCTGAAATAACGGGGAGTCAGATGCCGTCTTCCTCCAGGATGTGGAAGCTTGGAGGAGGCACGGGGTTTAAGGGGAAGGAGTTGGGACAGTCCCCCAAAGCTCCCTATTCAGTGCACGGGCGGTGTGCAGGGATCCTGTCACCTCTCCTTTCCTGTGGGGAAAGCACTGGCCTAGTCCGCGAGTCCGCCTGAGCGCCAGAGTAAAAGGCCAAGCGATGCCTACACTGGGAGATGGTAGTGTGCATAGAGTGCCATCCTAGGCTACGCACGCTACTGCAGGGTTGTGGCTGTGTCTGCTTAGTTCGGCCTGGCAGGGTGAACCCAGGACGCGAACATGGAGCCCGAGAAAGCAAGGCGCAAGAGGCACCAGCTCTCCCGCAGCTCTTCTTCCCTGACGCGACTGAAGCCTTGCTGAGGAAGCAGCGGCGAAGTGCTGTTCGCTCCAAGCCAAAGCCTCTGCGAAAGCACAGCATTCGCTGAGAAATGTTCTGCGGGCTGCTGCTGCTTGCCTGAGCCCAGTCTCGCGGTGGGAGAAACCCGCATACAGCGAAAGCCTCTTTGCCTGGTTCATCTCCCCTGGGAAAGCACAGCATTCGTTGGGAAATCAGAGTTGGGTTTGGGGATGCTGCTGCTGCTTGCCTGAGCTAGTCTCCGCAGCACGGTGGAAGATACCCGCATGGAGCGAAATACTCTTTGCCCTAGCAACCCTTCTGCCTGAGAGAGAAGCGTGGTCGCACACGTCTGTCACCGCGCTGCCCAGGAGCAAGTGTGGGGAAGGCGCAGCACGCCGCCCCTGAGAAGAGAAGGAGCCGTTGGCCTTGGGGTCGGGAAACGCTCGGGAAGCAGGATAGCCTGCCGTGGCACGAACAGCAGGCCGGTGGCAAGACAAGTGTCACCCGCTCCCTGTGCGGAGAGACGAAGCCTGGCTGCTAAGGAGACATGAAGGGACGACTAGGGCAGGGACGCATGCTCCACTCTGAGGAAGGAGTCTGGGCAGAAGGCAGGCCTGTCCTGTGCCTCTGGTCCCAAGTGCACAGCATCTCCTTGGACAACTGTCTGTAGGGCAGACTTGGGTTTGCTACCAGGCACCATACCCTGAACTCGCAGAAACAGCTCCCTCGAGAAACGGGCAGTCAGATGCCATCTTCCTCCAAGATGTGACAGCGTTTTCGGTGGCAGGGGCTGTGCCGGGAAAGGAGTGGCGACAATCCCCGAAAGCTCCCCATTCCAGTAACGGGCGGTGTTCAGGTATCCTGTCGCCTCTCCTCTCCTGTGAGGAAGGCACTGACCTATACCGCGAGTCCGCCTGAGGTCCAGTGCCAAAGGCCAAGCGTTGCCTACACCGGGAGATGGTAGTGTGCATAGAGTGCCATCCTAGGCCACGCACGCTGCTGCAGGGTTGTGACTGTGTCTGCTTAGTTCGGCTTAGCAAGGTGAACCCCGGGCGCGAACTTGGAGCCCGGGAAGGCAAGGCCCAAGAGGCACCAGCTCTCCCGCGGCTCTTCTTCCCTGCCGCGACAGAGCGAACGACCAAAGCTTTGCTGAGGAAGCAGCAGCGAAGTGCGGTTCGCGCCAAGCTGAAAACCTCTGCGAAAGCATAGCAGTCGCTGGGAAATCAGAGTCGGTTCTGTGGGCTGCTGTTGCTGCTTGCCTTAGCCTAGTATTCGCAGCACGGTGGGAGAAACCCGCATAGAGCGAAAGCCTCTTTGCCCGGGCATCCCCTCTGGGAAAGCACAGCATTCTTTGGGAAATCAGAGTCGGGTCTGTGGGATGCTCCTGTTTGCCTGAGCTGGTCTCCACAACACGGTGTAATAAACCCGCATGGAGCGAAATCCTCTTTGCCTGGGCATCCCCTCTGCCTGAGAGAGAAGCGCGGTTGCGCCTGTGGAAAGAGCCTTAAGGAAAGGGACAAGTCTTTCACTGTGCTCCCCAGGAGCATGTCTGTGGAAGGCGCAGCACGCCGCCCCGGGAGAAGAGAAGGGGCCGTTGGCCCTGGGGTCTGGAAACGGTAGCGAAAGCAAGAGAGCCGGCCCTGGCAGGCACAGCGGCCGGTGGCAATACAAGTGTCACCCGCTCCCAGTGCAGAGAGACGGAAGCCTGGCTGCTAAGGAGACAGGAGGGGATGAGTAGGGCAGGGCGCGTGCTCCACTCTTAGGAAGGAGTCTGGGCAGAAAGCATGCCTGTCCTGAGCCTCTGGGCCCAAGGAGACAGCAGCTCCTTGGCCACTTGTCCCTGGGGCAGACATGCGCTAGCCACCAGGCGCCTACGCTGAACTCGCAGAAACAGCTCCCTGAAATAACGGGGAGTCAGATGCCGTCTTCCTCCAGGATGTGGAAGCTTGGAGGAGGCACGGGGTTTAAGGGGAAGGAGTTGGGACAGTCCCCCAAAGCTCCCTATTCAGTGCACGGGCGGTGTGCAGGGATCCTGTCACCTCTCCTTTCCTGTGGGGAAAGCACTGGCCTAGTCCGCGAGTCCGCCTGAGCGCCAGAGTAAAAGGCCAAGCGATGCCTACACCGGGAGATGGTAGTGTGCATAGAGTGCCATCCTAGGCTACGCACGCTACTGCAGGGTTGTGGCTGTGTCTGCTTAGTTCGGCCTGGCAGGGTGAACCCAGGACGCGAACATGGAGCCCGGGAAAGCAAGGCCCAAGAGGCACCAGCTCTCCCGCAGCTCTTCTTCCCTGACGCGACTGAAGCCTTGCTGAGGAAGCAGCGGCGAAGTGCTGTTCGCTCCAAGCCAAAGCCTCTGCGAAAGCACAGCATTCGCTGAGAAATGTTCTGCGGGCTGCTGCTGCTTGCCTGAGCCCAGTCTCGCGGTGGGAGAAACCCGCATACAGCGAAAGCCTCTTTGCCGGGGCATCTCCCCTGGGAAAGCACAGCATTCGTTGGGAAATCAGAGTTGGGTTTGGGGATGCTGCTGCTGCTTGCCTGAGCTAGTCTCCGCAGCACGGTGGAAGATACCCGCATGGAGCGAAATACTCTTTGCCCTAGCAACCCTTCTGCCTGAGAGAGAAGCGTGGTCGCACACGTCTGTCACCGCGCTGCCCAGGAGCAAGTGTGGGGAAGGCGCAGCACGCCGCCCCTGAGAAGAGAAGGAGCCGTTGGCCTTGGGGTCGGGAAAGGCTCTCGGGAAGCAGGATAGCCTGCCGTGGCACGAACAGCAGGCCGGTGGCAAGACAAGTGTCACCCGCTCCCTGTGCGGAGAGACGAAGCCTGGCTGCTAAGGAGACATGAAGGGACGACTAGGGCAGGGACGCATGCTCCACTCTGAGGAAGGAGTCTGGGCAGAAGGCAGGCCTGTCCTGTGCCTCTGGTCCCAAGTGCACAGCATCTCCTTGGACAACTGTCTGTAGGGCAGACTTGGGTTTGCTACCAGGCACCATACCCTGAACTCGCAGAAACAGCTCCCTCGAGAAACGGGCAGTCAGATGCCATCTTCCTCCAAGATGTGACAGCGTTTTCGGTGGCAGGGGCTGTGCCGGGAAAGGAGTGGCGACAATCCCCGAAAGCTCCCCATTCCAGTAACGGGCGGTGTTCAGGTATCCTGTCGCCTCTCCTCTCCTGTGAGGAAGGCACTGACCTAGTCCGCGAGTCCGCCTGAGGTCCAGTGCCAAAGGCCAAGCGTTGCCTACACCGGGAGATGGTAGTGTGCATAGAGTGCCATCCTAGGCCACGCACGCTGCTGCAGGGTTGTGACTGTGTCTGCTTAGTTCGGCTTAGCAAGGTGAACCCCGGGCGCGAACTTGGAGCCCGGGAAGGCAAGGCCCAAGAGGCACCAGCTCTCCCGCGGCTCTTCTTCCCTGCCGCGACAGAGCGAACGACCAAAGCTTTGCTGAGGAAGCAGCAGCGAAGTGCGGTTCGCGCCAAGCTGAAAACCTCTGCGAAAGCATAGCAGTCGCTGGGAAATCAGAGTCGGTTCTGTGGGCTGCTGTTGCTGCTTGCCTTAGCCTAGTATTCGCAGCAGGGTGGGAGAAACCCGCATAGAGCGAAAGCCTCTTTGCCCGGGCATCCCCTCTGGGAAAGCACAGCATTCTTTGGGAAATCAGAGTCGGGTCTGTGGGATGCTCCTGTTTGCCTGAGCTGGTCTCCACAGCACGGTGTAATAAACCCGCATGGAGCGAAATCCTCTTTGCCTGGGCATCCCCTCTGCCTGAGAGAGAAGCGCGGTTGCGCCTGTGGAAAGAGCCTTAAGGAAAGGGACAAGTCTTTCACTGTGCTCCCCAGGAGCATGTCTGTGGAAGGTGCAGCATGCTGCCCAAGGAGAAGAGCAGGAGCCGTTGGCCTTCTTCTCTGGAAACGGTAGCGAAGGCAAGAGAGCCGGCCCTGGCAGGCACAGCGGCCGGTGGCAATACAAGTGTCACCCGCTCCCAGTGCAGAGAGACGGAAGCCTGGCTGCTAAGGAGACAGGAGGGGATGAGTAGGGCAGGGCGCGTGCTCCACTCTTAGGAAGGAGTCTGGGCAGAAAGCATGCCTGTCCTGAGCCTCTGGGCCCAAGGAGACAGCAGCTCCTTGGCCACTTGTCCCTGGGGCAGACATGCGCTAGCCACCAGGCGCCTACGCTGAACTCGCAGAAACAGCTCCCTGAAATAACGGGGAGTCAGATGCCGTCTTCCTCCAGGATGTGGAAGCTTGGAGGAGGCACGGGGTTTAAGGGGAAGGAGTTGGGACAGTCCCCCAAAGCTCCCTATTCAGTGCACGGGCGGTGTGCAGGGATCCTGTCACCTCTCCTTTCCTGTGGGGAAAGCACTGGCCTAGTCCGCGAGTCCGCCTGAGCGCCAGAGTAAAAGGCCAAGCGATGCCTACACCGGGAGATGGTAGTGTGCATAGAGTGCCATCCTAGGCTACGCACGCTACTGCAGGGTTGTGGCTGTGTCTGCTTAGTTCGGCCTGGCAGGGTGAACCCAGGACGCGAACATGGAGCCCGGGAAAGCAAGGCCCAAGAGGCACCAGCTCTCCCGCAGCTCTTCTTCCCTGACGCGACTGAAGCCTTGCTGAGGAAGCAGCGGCGAAGTGCCGTTCGCTCCAAGCCAAAGCCTCTGCGAAAGCACAGCATTCGCTGAGAAATGTTCTGCGGGCTGCTGCTGCTTGCCTGAGCCCAGTCTCGCGGTGGGAGAAACCCGCATACAGCGAAAGCCTCTTTGCCGGGGCATCTCCCCTGGGAAAGCACAGCATTCGTTGGGAAATCAGAGTTGGGTTTGGGGATGCTGCTGCTGCTTGCCTGAGCTAGTCTCCGCAGCACGGTGGAAGATACCCGCATGGAGCGAAATACTCTTTGCCCTAGCATCCCTTCTGCCTGAGAGAGAAGCGTGGTCGCACACGTCTGTCACCGCGCTGCCCAGGAGCAAGTGTGGGCAAGGCGCAGCACGCCGCCCCTGAGAAGAGAAGGAGCCGTTGGCCTTGGGGTCGGGAAACGCTCGGGAAGCAGGATAGCCTGCCGTGGCACGAACAGCAGGCCGGTGGCAAGACAAGTGTCACCCGCTCCCTGTGCGGAGAGACGAAGCCTGGCTGCTAAGGAGACATGAAGGGACGACTAGGGCAGGGACGCATGCTCCACTCTGAGGAAGGAGTCTGGGCAGAAGGCAAGCCTGTCCTGTGCCTCTGGTCCCAAGTGCACAGCATCTCCTTGGACAACTGTCCTGTAGGGCAGACTTGGGTTTGCTACCAGGCCCCATACCCTGAACTCGCAGAAACAGCTCCCTCGAGAAACGGGCAGTCAGATGCCATCTTCCTCCAAGATGTGACAGCGTTTTCGGTGGCAGGGGCTGTGCCGGGAAAGGAGTGGCGACAATCCCCGAAAGCTCCCCATTCCAGTAACGGGCGGTGTTCAGGTATCCTGTCGCCTCTCCTCTCCTGTGAGGAAGGCACTGACCTAGTCCGCGAGTCCACCTGAGGTCCAGTGCCAAAGGCCAAGCGTTGCCTACACCGGGAGATGGTAGTGTGCATAGAGTGCCATCCTAGGCCACGCACGCTGCTGCAGGGTTGTGACTGTGTCTGCTTAGTTCGGCTTAGCAAGGTGAACCCCGGGCGCGAACTTGGAGCCCGGGAAAGCAAGGCCCAAGAGGCACCAGCTCTCCCGCGGCTCTTCTTCCCTGCCGCGACAGAGCGAACGACCAAAGCTTTGCTGAGGAAGCAGCAGCGAAGTGCGGTTCGCGCCAAGCTGAAAACCTCTGCGAAAGCATAGCAGTCGCTGGGAAATCAGAGTCGGTTCTGTGGGCTGCTGTTGCTGCTTGCCTTAGCCTAGTATTCGCAGCAGGGTGGGAGAAACCCGCATAGAGCGAAAGCCTCTTTGCCCGGGCATCCCCTCTGGGAAAGCACAGCATTCTTTGGGAAATCAGAGTCGGGTCTGTGGGATGCTCCTGTTTGCCTGAGCTGGTCTCCACAGCACGGTGTAATAAACCCGCATGGAGCGAAATCCTCTATGCCTGGGCATCCCCTCTGCCTGAGAGAGAAGCGCGGTTGCGCCTGTGGAAAGAGCCTTAAGGAAAGGGACAAGTCTTTCACTGTGCTCCCCAGGAGCATGTCTGTGGAAGGTGCAGCATGCTGCCCAGGGAGAAGAGCAGGAGCCGTTGGCCTTCTGGTCTGGAAACGGTTGCGAAGCAAGAGAGCCGGCCCTGGCAGGCACAGCGGCCGGTGGCAATACAAGTGTCACCCGCTCCCAGTGCAGAGAGACGGAAGCCTGGCTGCTAAGGAGACAGGAGGGGATGAGTAGGGCAGGGCGCGTGCTCCACTCTTAGGAAGGAGTCTGGGCAGAAAGCATGCCTGTCCTGAGCCTCTGGGCCCAAGGAGACAGCAGCTCCTTGGCCACCTGTCCCTGGGGCAGACATACGCTAGCCACCAGGCGCCTACGCTGAACTCGCAGAAACTGCTCCCTGAAATAACGGGGAGTCAGATGCCGTCTTCCTCCAGGATGTGGAAGCTTGGAGGAGGCACGGGGTTTAAGGGGAAGGAGTTGGGACAGTCCCCCAAAGCTCCCTATTCAGTGCACGGGCGGTGTGCAGGGATCCTGTCACCTCTCCTTTCCTGTGGGGAAAGCACTGGCCTAGTCCGCGAGTCCGCCTGAGCGCCAGAGTAAAAGGCCAAGCGATGCCTACACTGGGAGATGGTAGTGTGCATAGAGTGCCATCCTAGGCTACGCACGCTACTGCAGGGTTGTGGCTGTGTCTGCTTAGTTCGGCCTGGCAGGGTGAACCCAGGACGCGAACATGGAGCCCGGGAAAGCAAGGCGCAAGAGGCACCAGCTCTCCCGCAGCTCTTCTTCCCTGACGCGACTGAAGCCTTGCTGAGGAAGCAGCGGCGAAGTGCTGTTCGCTCCAAGCCAAAGCCTCTGCGAAAGCACAGCATTCGCTGAGAAATGTTCTGCGGGCTGCTGCTGCTTGCCTGAGCCCAGTCTCGCGGTGGGAGAAACCCGCATACAGCGAAAGCCTCTTTGCCGGGGCATCTCCCCTGGGAAAGCACAGCATTCGTTGGGAAATCAGAGTTGGGTTTGGGGATGCTGCTGCTGCTTGCCTGAGCTAGTCTCCGCAGCACGGTGGAAGATACCCGCATGGAGCGAAATACTCTTTGCCCTAGCATCCCTTCTGCCTGAGAGAGAAGCGTGGTCGCACACGTCTGTCACCGCGCTGCCCAGGAGCAAGTGTGGGGAAGGCGCAGCACGCCGCCCCTGAGAAGAGAAGGAGCCGTTGGCCTTGGGGTCGGGAAACGCTCGGGAAGCAGGATAGCCTGCCGTGGCACGAACAGCAGGCCGGTGGCAAGACAAGTGTCACCCGCTCCCTGTGCGGAGAGACGAAGCCTGGCTGCTAAGGAGACATGAAGGGACGACTAGGGCAGGGACGCATGCTCCACTCTGAGGAAGGAGTCTGGGCAGAAGGCAAGCCTGTCCTGTGCCTCTGGTCCCAAGTGCACAGCATCTCCTTGGACAACTGTCCCGTAGGGCAGACTTGGGTTTGCTACCAGGCCCCATACCCTGAACTCGCAGAAACAGCTCCCCCGAGAAACGGGCAGTCAGATGCCATCTTCCTCCAAGATGTGACAGCGTTTTCGGTGGCAGGGGCTGTGCCGGGAAAGGAGTGGCGACAATCCCCGAAAGCTCCCCATTCCAGTAACGGGCGGTGTTCAGGTATCCTGTCGCCTCTCCTCTCCTGTGAGGAAGGCACTGACCTAGTCCGCGAGTCCGCCTGAGGTCCAGTGCCAAAGGCCAAGCGTTGCCTACACCGGGAGATGGTAGTGTGCATAGAGTGCCATCCTAGGCCACGCACGCTGCTGCAGGGTTGTGACTGTGTCTGCTTAGTTCGGCTTAGCAAGGTGAACCCCGGGCGCGAACTTGGAGCCCGGGAAAGCAAGGCCCAAGAGGCACCAGCTCTCCCGCGGCTCTTCTTCCCTGCCGCGACAGAGCGAACGACCAAAGCTTTGCTGAGGAAGCAGCAGCGAAGTGCGGTTCGCGCCAAGCTGAAAACCTCTGCGAAAGCATAGCAGTCGCTGGGAAATCAGAGTCGGTTCTGTGGGCTGCTGTTGCTGCTTGCCTTAGCCTAGTATTCGCAGCAGGGTGGGAGAAACCCGCATAGAGCGAAAGCCTCTTTGCCCGGGCATCCCCTCTGGGAAAGCACAGCATTCTTTGGGAAATCAGAGTCGGGTCTGTGGGATGCTCCTGTTTGCCTGAGCTGGTCTCCACAGCACGGTGTAATAAACCCGCATGGAGCGAAATCCTCTTTGCCTGGGCATCCCCTCTGCCTGAGAGAGAAGCGCGGTTGCGCCTGTGGAAAGAGCCTTAAGGAAAGGGACAAGTCTTTCACTGTGCTCCCCAGGAGCATGTCTGTGGAAGGTGCAGCATGCTGCCCAGGGAGAAGAGCAGGAGCCGTTGGCCTTCTGGTCTGGAAACGGTTGCGAAGCAAGAGAGCCGGCCCTGGCAGGCACAGCGGCCGGTGGCAATACAAGTGTCACCCGCTCCCAGTGCAGAGAGACGGAAGCCTGGCTGCTAAGGAGACAGGAGGGGATGAGTAGGGCAGGGCGCGTGCTCCACTCTGAGGAAGGAGTCTGGGCAGAAAGCATGCCTGTCCTGAGCCTCTGGGCCCAAGGAGACAGCAGCTCCTTGGCCACCTGTCCCTGGGGCAGACATACGCTAGCCACCATGCGCCTACGCTGAACTCGCAGAAACTGCTCCCTGAAATAACGGGGAGTCAGATGCCGTCTTCCTCCAGGATGTGGAAGCTTGGAGGAGGCACGGGGTTTAAGGGGAAGGAGTTGGGACAGTCCCCCAAAGCTCCCTATTCAGTGCACGGGCGGTGTGCAGGGATCCTGTCACCTCTCCTTTCCTGTGGGGAAAGCACTGGCCTAGTCCGCGAGTCCGCCTGAGCGCCAGAGTAAAAGGCCAAGCGATGCCTACACCGGGAGATGGTAGTGTGCATAGAGTGCCATCCTAGGCTACGCACGCTACTGCAGGGTTGTGGCTGTGTCTGCTTAGTTCGGCCTGGCAGGGTGAACCCAGGACGCGAACATGGAGCCCGGGAAAGCAAGGCCCAAGAGGCACCAGCTCTCCCGCAGCTCTTCTTCCCTGACGCGACTGAAGCCTTGCTGAGGAAGCAGCGGCGAAGTGCTGTTCGCTCCAAGCCAAAGCCTCTGCGAAAGCACAGCATTCGCTGAGAAATGTTCTGCGGGCTGCTGCTGCTTGCCTGAGCCCAGTCTCGCGGTGGGAGAAACCCGCATACAGCGAAAGCCTCTTTGCCGGGGCATCTCCCCTGGGAAAGCACAGCATTCGTTGGGAAATCAGAGTTGGGTTTGGGGATGCTGCTGCTGCTTGCCTGAGCTAGTCTCCGCAGCACGGTGGAAGATACCCGCATGGAGCGAAATACTCTTTGCCCTAGCATCCCTTCTGCCTGAGAGAGAAGCGTGGTCGCACACGTCTGTCACCGCGCTGCCCAGGAGCAAGTGTGGGGAAGGCGCAGCACGCCGCCCCTGAGAAGAGAAGGAGCCGTTGGCCTTGGGGTCGGGAAACGCTCGGGAAGCAGGATAGCCTGCCGTGGCACGAACAGCAGGCCGGTGGCAAGACAAGTGTCACCCGCTCCCTGTGCGGAGAGACGAAGCCTGGCTGCTAAGGAGACATGAAGGGACGACTAGGGCAGGGACGCATGCTCCACTCTGAGGAAGGAGTCTGGGCAGAAGGCAGGCCTGTCCTGTGCCTCTGGTCCCAAGTGCACAGCATCTCCTTGGACAACTGTCTGTAGGGCAGACTTGGGTTTGCTACCAGGCACCATACCCTGAACTCGCAGAAACAGCTCCCTCGAGAAACGGGCAGTCAGATGCCATCTTCCTCCAAGATGTGACAGCGTTTTCGGTGGCAGGGGCTGTGCCGGGAAAGGAGTGGCGACAATCCCCGAAAGCTCCCCATTCCAGTAACGGGCGGTGTTCAGGTATCCTGTCGCCTCTCCTCTCCTGTGAGGAAGGCACTGACCTAGTCCGCGAGTCCGCCTGAGGTCCAGTGCCAAAGGCCAAGCGTTGCCTACACCGGGAGATGGTAGTGTGCATAGAGTGCCATCCTAGGCCACGCACGCTGCTGCAGGGTTGTGACTGTGTCTGCTTAGTTCGGCTTAGCAAGGTGAACCCCGGGCGCGAACTTGGAGCCCGGGAAGGCAAGGCCCAAGAGGCACCAGCTCTCCCGCGGCTCTTCTTCCCTGCCGCGACAGAGCGAACGACCAAAGCTTTGCTGAGGAAGCAGCAGCGAAGTGCGGTTCGCGCCAAGCTGAAAACCTCTGCGAAAGCATAGCAGTCGCTGGGAAATCAGAGTCGGTTCTGTGGGCTGCTGTTGCTGCTTGCCTTAGCCTAGTATTCGCAGCAGGGTGGGAGAAACCCGCATAGAGCGAAAGCCTCTTTGCCCGGGCATCCCCTCTGGGAAAGCACAGCATTCTTTGGGAAATCAGAGTCGGGTCTGTGGGATGCTCCTGTTTGCCTGAGCTGGTCTCCACAGCACGGTGTAATAAACCCGCATGGAGCGAAATCCTCTTTGCCTGGGCATCCCCTCTGCCTGAGAGAGAAGCGCGGTTGCGCCTGTGGAAAGAGCCTTAAGGAAAGGGACAAGTCTTTCACTGTGCTCCCCAGGAGCATGTCTGTGGAAGGTGCAGCATGCTGCCCAGGGAGAAGAGCAGGAGCCGTTGGCCTTCTGGTCTGGAAACGGTTGCGAAGCAAGAGAGCCGGCCCTGGCAGGCACAGCGGCCGGTGGCAATACAAGTGTCACCCGCTCCCAGTGCAGAGAGACGGAAGCCTGGCTGCTAAGGAGACAGGAGGGGATGAGTAGGGCAGGGCGCGTGCTCCACTCTGAGGAAGGAGTCTGGGCAGAAAGCATGCCTGTCCTGAGCCTCTGGGCCCAAGGAGACAGCAGCTCCTTGGCCACCTGTCCCTGGGGCAGACATGCGCTAGCCACCAGGCGCCTACGCTGAACTCGCAGAAACAGCTCCCTGAAATAACGGGGAGTCAGATGCCGTCTTCCTCCAGGATGTGGAAGCTTGGAGGAGGCACGGGGTTTAAGGGGAAGGAGTTGGGACAGTCCCCCAAAGCTCCCTATTCAGTGCACGGGCGGTGTGCAGGGATCCTGTCACCTCTCCTTTCCTGTGGGGAAAGCACTGGCCTAGTCCGCGAGTCCGCCTGAGCGCCAGAGTAAAAGGCCAAGCGATGCCTACACCGGGAGATGGTAGTGTGCATAGAGTGCCATCCTAGGCTACGCACGCTACTGCAGGGTTGTGGCTGTGTCTGCTTAGTTCGGCCTGGCAGGGTGAACCCAGGACGCGAACATGGAGCCCGGGGAAAGCAAGGCGCAAGAGGCACCAGCTCTCCCGCAGCTCTTCTTCCCTGACGCGACTGAAGCCTTGCTGAGGAAGCAGCGGCGAAGTGCCGTTCGCTCCAAGCCAAAGCCTCTGCGAAAGCACAGCATTCGCTGAGAAATGTTCTGCGGGCTGCTGCTGCTTGCCTGAGCCCAGTCTCGCGGTGGGAGAAACCCGCATACAGCGAAAGCCTCTTTGCCGGGGCATCTCCCCTGGGAAAGCACAGCATTCGTTGGGAAATCAGAGTTGGGTTTGGGGATGCTGCTGCTGCTTGCCTGAGCTAGTCTCCGCAGCACGGTGGAAGATACCCGCATGGAGCGAAATACTCTTTGCCCTAGCAACCCTTCTGCCTGAGAGAGAAGCGTGGTCGCACACGTCTGTCACCGCGCTGCCCAGGAGCAAGTGTGGGGAAGGCGCAGCACGCCGCCCCTGAGAAGAGAAGGAGCCGTTGGCCTTGGGGTCGGGAAACGCTCGGGAAGCAGGATAGCCTGCCGTGGCACGAACAGCAGGCCGGTGGCAAGACAAGTGTCACCCGCTCCCTGTGCGGAGAGACGAAGCCTGGCTGCTAAGGAGACATGAAGGGACGACTAGGGCAGGGACGCATGCTCCACTCTGAGGAAGGAGTCTGGGCAGAAGGCAGGCCTGTCCTGTGCCTCTGGTCCCAAGTGCACAGCATCTCCTTGGACAACTGTCTGTAGGGCAGACTTGGGTTTGCTACCAGGCACCATACCCTGAACTCGCAGAAACAGCTCCCTCGAGAAACGGGCAGTCAGATGCCATCTTCCTCCAAGATGTGACAGCGTTTTCGGTGGCAGGGGCTGTGCCGGGAAAGGAGTGGCGACAATCCCCGAAAGCTCCCCATTCCAGTAACGGGCGGTGTTCAGGTATCCTGTCGCCTCTCCTCTCCTGTGAGGAAGGCACTGACCTAGTCCGCGAGTCCGCCTGAGGTCCAGTGCCAAAGGCCAAGCGTTGCCTACACCGGGAGATGGTAGTGTGCATAGAGTGCCATCCTAGGCCACGCACGCTGCTGCAGGGTTGTGACTGTGTCTGCTTAGTTCGGCTTAGCAAGGTGAACCCCGGGCGCGAACTTGGAGCCCGGGAAGGCAAGGCCCAAGAGGCACCAGCTCTCCCGCGGCTCTTCTTCCCTGCCGCGACAGAGCGAACGACCAAAGCTTTGCTGAGGAAGCAGCAGCGAAGTGCGGTCCGCGCCAAGCTGAAAACCTCTGCGAAAGCATAGCAGTCGCTGGGAAATCAGAGTCGGTTCTGTGGGCTGCTGTTGCTGCTTGCCTTAGCCTAGTATTCGCAGCAGGGTGGGAGAAACCCGCATAGAGCGAAAGCCTCTTTGCCCGGGCATCCCCTCTGGGAAAGCACAGCATTCTTTGGGAAATCAGAGTCGGGTCTGTGGGATGCTCCTGTTTGCCTGAGCTGGTCTCCACAGCACGGTGTAATAAACCCGCATGCAGCAAAATCCTCTTAGCCCTAGCAACCCCTCTGCCTGAGAGAAAAGTGTTGTTGCGCCTGTGCAAAGAGCCTTAAGGGAAGGGACACGTCTGTCACTGCGCTCCCCAGGAGCATATCTGGGGTAGGCACACCAAGCCGCTCCGGGAGAAGAGAAGGAGCTGTTGGCTTTGCTGTCGGGAAACGGTCGTGAAGCAGGAGAGCCTGCCATGGCAGGCACAGCGGGCAGGTGGCAAGCCAAATGTCACCCTCTCCCTGTGCAGAGAGAATGAAGCCTGGCTGCTAAGGAGACACGAGTGGACGACTAAAGTATTAATTCCTCTTTCATTTTTTTTTCTCTCTCACTTTTTACAGACAATTTTTCAGTATTCTTGGTTGAGTTTCTTTTCTTTTAGCATTTTGTATATAGCCACCCACTACCTTCTGGCTTCCAAAGTTCTTGATGCGAAATATGCTTGTAATTTTATTGAGGATTCCTTGTATATGAAGGTTCATTTCTATCTTGCTTCTTTCAAGATTCTCTTATTGCCTTTTGAAAGTTCGATTACAATGTTTCTTGGTGTGATCTCATACTTAGAGTTCATTGACTTTCTTGGAAATTTATATTTATGTCTTTCATCAAATTTAGAGTTTTCAAACTGAAAGCTAGAGTTTCTTATTGGTTTCTTTTTATGTTTTCTATCTTTTTATTGGTGTTTCCATTTTGTTCACATATCATTTTATTTACTGTATCTACATTTCCTTTAGTTCTCTGAACATATTTAAGACAATTGTTTTAAAGATTTGTGTAGTGTATCTACCTTTTTAAGGACAATTCTGTTATTTTTTTCCTTTGAGTGACCCATACTTTCCAATTTCTTTGTATGCCTTATGTGTTTTTGTTGTTGTTGTTGTTTGTGCAACACTGATCATTTGGATCTAATAGTGTGGTAATGCTGGAAATCGGATCCTCCTCCTTCCCCAGGGTTTGCTTAATTTAGTTGTTTAGTTGCTGATTTTAGTTGCTTTGTGGTGAAGATCAGCCTGAGGTGTAAATGTAAGGTCTTCTCAGATCTTTTTTGAGACTTTTCATAGAAATGTGCAACCGTGTTCTAATTTTTCCCATAGATGCTGTTGTTTATGTCCTAGTATTTAATGTCTGCCCCCCCAAAGGGAAAAGGCAAAAAAGGAATGAGGGGTGTAGGGGCCTGGTTAGCCAGAGGGAACCATTTTGTTGTAAACTTGGATTGACCCTGCCCCTCCCAGAGGAACTTACTTGCAGGGCCCAGATACAAGGGCGGGCCAGGCCGGGTGGAGATATCCAATCAGTAGGCCACACATATATTTACTATGATAAATTGAAATTCAATTGGCCACCCATATTGCCACCTTAGCATGACTGTGCAGTTTTCCCTGTGTACTGCAATCTCATTGGCCACCTGTGTATATGCCAGGCTCAACCACCACTATAAAAGTTATTCTGTGAGGCTGGAGTAGGGTCGTCATCGTTGGGGTCATCGTTGTCGGGGTCATCGTCGTCATTGTCGCATCTTTGGAAGAGATGGCCCTGACTGGTCAGTTTGATTCTCGATACTTGGTGAGAAATAAAGCTTTGCTTGACCTTTGCTTTGTATCAGTCTCGTTCCTTTGATCGCAGACCTTAACATTGGGGCTCATCTGGGATCAAACAAAGAGAACTGAGCCAGCATCAGAATTTCTGGGAAAAGCCTCCAGAGGTAAGATCTAGGGATCCTGTCTGTCTGTCTGGTTGTGGAGCTCCAGGGTATAGCCCACCAGGGAGAAGCTGGACGCAGCCATGCTCCCCAGGGCTGGAGTGTATGGGGGGATGCCCCATCCCTCTGCTGGTAGATCCATGGGGGGTTCGAGCCCCCTGGGCAGTCGGGGTTTGAGTCCCCCTAGGCAGTTACCAGGGGCTCGAGTCCCCCTGGGTGGCCAGGGGATTCAAGTCTTCCTAGGCAGTCTATGGGGATTTAAGTCCCCCTGGGTGGCCAGGGGGTTCAAGTGCCCCTGAGTGGCTAGGTGTTCGAGTCCCCCTAGGTGGTCACTGGGGACCGAGAAAAATTCCCACTGGTGGCAGGTTCTGGGTAAGGACTGCTGGGTCTGCGGTTGTCGTTGTATTGTCTTTTTGTTGTCCGTTGTGTTGTTTGTTGTGATTGAAGGAATGGGGCAGAGAGTAAGAGGACTCTGACTTTTGTCTCTCCATTCCTTATAATAGATGTGGGGCTTCTCCCTCCTTTCGTGTGTTAAGAGCTATAACTGGAACCAACTGGGGTTAGTCTAACTCGGGACAGAGACTTTAAGGAATATTCCCAAGCAGCTGCCGAGACTCCCTTTGTTTTGGGGAATCTCTTGCCTTCTCTGGCCCGATGTGACTGCCTAGCCCCTCCCCCTTGCAGGTGGGAAAGCATGGCTTCTGAAGTGGAGTGGTCCCATGTGGAACGTGAAATCTGTTAGCAAAGAGATGACTGAACTGATGGTTAATTGTCCATCTCAGGGTTTTAATGGGTAATTGTTAAAGTAGCTTTCAGAGTCTTTGGTAACCTGAAGCTTTGAAGTTTTGCTTGGATGACAAATGGGATGAAATGCTATGGCGCTGGTTGCTGGAACTGGGTTTATGCTTTTGAAATCTGTTGGTAAACATAGTTTGTGCTTAACTGCTGTTGCAACAGTTCACAATTGGTTAATATTTAGTCTTCACTAGAGATTGAGATGTTTCTAAGAAAATGTAAATGGTTTTCTCTTTGCCCACCCAGAACTGTAAATGCTGTAACTACTTCAGAGGTTTTATACATTTCCTAAAGTTTTGATGTTTTGATAAGGGTCATCACTTGATATTTAACCATATCTATTCTGAGTTGTTGTCATTTGTAATTGTTTTAATTCTCTTGTAAGATGGATTCTGCCTTAAGGGAAACTCATATGGGAGACTTTCAGAACAAATACAGGTCTTTGATATGTTAAAATCCTGGAACTGAAATGGGTGAGAATTTCCAGAAGTAAAAGCTGCACCTGGACTAAACCAGAATTAGTATGGTGACTCAAGGTAAGAATGAGTCTCCAGGAGCTTTCCTAGAAAGGCTTATTGAAGCCTATAAAATGCATAGCCCGATCCACCCTGAGGCACCCGAAAATCAGGGGGCAGTGAATCTTGCTTTTGCCATTCAGTCAGCCCCAGATATAAGGAGGAAACTTCAGAAAATTGAAGGATTTGAAGGGAAGAATCTGACTGAGTTAGTGGGAATAGCAGAAAAGGTATTTTACCAACAGGAATGCACAGGAGGATAAAAAACAGACCAAAAGAAACTGGTTAAGGTTTTGGCATTGCATGAGGCAGGTAAGGGATGATAAATGGAAGGAAAAGCCTAAGCACAGAGAAGGCAGACAGGAAGACTTAGATTCAGATCAGTGCACTTACTGTAAGGAAAAAGGACATTGGGCCAGGGAGTGCCCCAAAAGGAAGATGGCAATGTTGGCCACCAGAGTAAAAATTAAAGTGGAGGGGAGGAGTGCCTGGGTGGTTCAGTGGATTGGGGCCTCTGTCTTCAGCTCAGGTCATGATTCCAGGGTTCTGGGATTGAGCCCCACATTGGGCTCTCTGATCGGCAGGGAGCCTGCTTCCCCCACTCTCTCTCTGCCTGCCTCTCTGCCTACTTGTGATCTCTGTCAAGTAAATAGATAAAATCTTAAAAAAAAAAAAAGGTGGAGGGGAAATCAATTGATTTTTTTGGTGGACGCTGGAGCCCAATTTTCATCCTGCATATCTTTAGCAAGGGAGTCTCAGCCCCTCTTTGCTTTTGAGTGGCCCAACCCACAGGAAGGATTCCAAGGCCAGCTCACCTGGACAAGACTTCCCCAAGGGTTCAAGATTTCACCCACTCTCTTCGATGAGGCTCTACACGAGGATTTGAGTGAGTACAGAACCTCCATCCCGGGAGTCACCCATGTTACAGTATGTTGATGACTTGCTAATAGCCTCTGAGGACTATGAGTCATGTTTGCAGGGGACAAGAACTCTCCTACAGACTCTGCAGGAAAAAGGGTATCGCTTGTCAGCAAAGAAACCACAGCTCTGTCAGAGCCAGATCTAGGCTTTGATCTCCACGAGGGAGTGCGTTCACAGTCTGAGTCCAGGAATTGGTGATCACCCGATACTCCCGCCCCACCACGTCCTGACAAGTGAGGGAGTTTCTTGGGATGGTGGGCTACTGTAGGCTGTGGATACAGTGGTTTGTGGAGATTGCCTGACCTCTCTACGAACTGGCAAAAGGGGGGCTTCACTATGATAGAGTGGACAGCTGAGGCAGAAGGAGAATTTTGGGAATTATCAACAGCGTTACTGAGTGCCCCAGCCTTGGCCATCCCAGAAGCCCTTCCACTTGTATGTGGATGAAAAACCAGGGGTGGCCAAAGGAGTTTTGACTCAGACTCTGGAGCCTTGGCAAAGGCCAGTAGCCTATCTTAGCAAGAAACTAGATCCAGTAGCAGCTGGGTTCCCCCCTTGCCTCCGCATAATTGCTGCCACAGCCCTCCTGGTCAAGGATGCAAGTAAATTGACTTTGGGTCAAAATCTCATCTTGACCACCACCCATGCTATCGAGGGCCTTCTCCAGACTCCACCAGACTGATTGATGATGAACGCCTGAGTGACGGGGTATCAGGCCCTCCTCCTCAATAAACCAAGAGTGACCTTTTCATTCTGGTTAGAGGTTTTTTCCACCAAACATGAGATGGCAGGAGTGGTAACCAAAAAGCTACTAGAAGAAATAATTCCTAGGTTTGAGCTGCCTCTTGCGATCGGGTCAGACAATGGCCCTGCATTTGTGAGTTCAGTCTCACAGGCATTGGCCAAGGCCATGGGCACTAATTGGAAACTATATTGTGCCTACTGGCCCCAGAGTTCCAGGCAAGTAGAGAGAATGAAATTCATGCTCTCTTAAAGAGACCTTGACAAAGCTAATTCTGGAGACTGGTGGTGCATGAGTGGACCTCCTTCCTTTTGCCCTCCTCAGCGCACGGTGTACACCCTACTTAAACAAGGTGACCCCATTTGAAATAATGTTCGGGAGACCCCCCCCACACCGCTCTGCCCTCAGCTTGTACAAGAGGTTGCCCTAGCAAAAATGACTGATCAGCCTGTACTCCAGTCACTGCAGGCATTACAGTCTGTCTTAAAAAGAGCCCACACAGGGATCCGAACTGCCCTCACTGAGACGGAGACAGAGGTGGAACCACATCCTTACCAACCCGGGGACTTGGTTTGGATACGTCACCATCAAGTGGGAAATTTGGAGCCTCGCTGGCAGGGACCATTTACTGTCATCCCGACCACCCCCATGGCAATAAAAGTAGAAGGTATCAGGGCCTGGATTCACACGGGTCATATCAAATGAGCCGAGGATGAGGACACCCCCCAGAGATGGAAGCTACAGCCAATGGACCCCACTGACCGTGGACTAAAGCTAAGACTCAAAAGACTGAGTTCATTGTTGTTCTTATTGTTACCTGTTTGTGTAAGAGCTTCTGAGTCACCTCATAAGACAAAAAAGTATAGGTGGGAAATTAGACAAATGGAATTAAGAAAAATGAAAATGTTATACAAAGCAGAGAATGGCTAACACATCAGCCGACTGTGCACTAATGTTACTTTTTGGCCCCTGCATTATAAACGCCGTAATGTCATTTGTACAAAAGAAAATTAGAGCGATAAAAATGTTAGTCTTACATGCTCAATATAACCCCTTACAACAGCAGAACATAGAACTGGCTGAAAAGTCAAGGATTTGACTAATTTCCAAAGGAAAGGGTGGAATGTAGGGGCCTGCTTAAGCCAGAGGGAGCCATTTCATTGTAAACTTGGATTGACCCTGCCCCTCGCAGAGGAACTTACTTGCTGGGCCCAGATACAAGGGCGGGCCAGGCCAGGAGATATCCAATCAGTAGGGCACACATATATTTACTATGGTACATTGAAATTCAATTGGCCACCCATATTGCCGACCTAGCATGACTGTGCAGTTTTCCCTGTGTACTGCAATCTCATTGGCCACCTGTATATAAGCAACCACCTCTATAAAAGTTATTCTGTGGGGCTGGGGTAGGGTCGTTGTTGTTGGGGTCGTCATCATCATTGGGGTCATCGTTGTCATTGCGGTTGTCATCGTCATCACATCTTTGTAAGAGACGGCCCTCACCGGTCAGTTTGATTCTCAATGCTTGGTGTGAAATAAAGCTTTGCTTGACCTTCATTTGTATCAGTCTTGCTCCTTTGATTACAAACCCTAATGGAGGAGGAAGGCATTGGCCCTATAATTCCCCTGAAAGTCAATTCAGTTGAGGTGGACAGGGCTTGCAACAACAAAGGGAACTGCAACAGTAATGGCTACCCACTTCTTAGACTAGACTTACTTGATTTTAATTAGCAATCAGTGATCAGGGTATGGATATTTTGTAGAAAGACTCCTGGTTTCTGCAAGCTGCATGTAAGCTGCTACAGAAACACGTGCCTAGCTGCCTGCCACGTGGGCTGGAGATAGGGGATGGGGAGCTTCTACTATGCTAAGAGCTGAAATTAGAGCAATTTACCAAATCCTCGTCTTCCCCTGTATGTTACAAGCTTTCATCAGACTCAGGAATTCCAAAAATAGTTGCCTCAGACTGATTTTGCCAGTGCACTTATTGCCCGAGAAACTGATTTCTGATTTTTCAGACTCTACAGTCTTCCAAGAATCAGGACTCTGGCCTAAGGTTGACTGTTTTTTTCCCTCAGCAAAGAATTCTTATCCTTTTTCCTATGACCCAATAAGACTGCTTAACTAAATGAGGCTTTTGTTCAGCATGGAAAGAGAAGGCAAGCTTTTTTATCTTGGCTTTAAATTTTTATCCCTAGCCTATACCTGTCTCCTGAACTCCATACTCTTCTCTCCAGCTCTCCACTTAATATCACTTCTTGGTGTCAATTATATAACATGCGTGACATATAACATATAACGTAGCATATAACACAAATATGTGTCAATAATATAACATGTCCTAATCTGTGCCCTGAATTTTTCTCCTAAATTTATCCTTCCCATATTATCACCACATCAATGGCAACTTCAGCCTTCCAGTCATTCAGTTCAAAAACTTTGATGTTATCCTTGACTCACCTTTCTCTTTATTCTACATCCATGTGTGAGGAAATTCTGTTGCCTGGATCTTCCTAGCATATTTAGAATCTGATTACCTTTCTCTCGCTTGTGTCACTGAGATCTCTTCTCTGGCCTTCCTGCAGTTTATCCCCATGCGAGACAAGAATGACCTTGAAAAGGGCGCCTTGGTGGCTCAGTGGGTTAAGCGTCTGCTTTCAGATCAGGTCATGATCTCAGGGTCCTGGGATCAAGGCCCAAATTGGGCTCTCTGCTCAGTAGGGAACCTGCATCCCCCCATCCTCACCCCTCAGCTGCTGCTCTGCCTACTTTCTTTCAAATAAATAAATAAATAAAATTTTAAAGAATGACCTTGAAAAAATGAAAGATCATGTCTCTTCTTTGCTCAAACCCTCCAGTGGTTTCCCACTTAATTCAGAATAGAAGCCAAAACACTTAAGAGGCCCTACAAGGCCCTACATGATCTGCTTCTCTATTGCATCTGCAGCCTCATCTACTGACTATGACCCTCCCCTTGGGTTACTCTGGTTCAGTCACTCTGGACTTCATGCTCTTCCTTGAACATGAAATGCAGGCTTCTGCCATGAGGCCTTTGCACTGGCTGATCCCTCTCTGGAATGCATGGCTGATTCCCACTCTTTCTGATCTTTGCTTAAATTCCACTTCAGTGACAACTAGTCTGACCACTCTATTCAAAATTATCACCTGCCCTGCTCCTGATTTTCTTGGTTTGCTGTATTTCTTCCCATAGCACTTACACCTTCTAGTGTCTTCTATTATTTATTATGCCTATCTCTATCTCTTCTATCTACCTTAATACTTCCTCTTGTGTCATGATATGCCCTTTCTTAAAAAAAAAATAACTGCACAAAAAGGATGCCATATTTTCACCAGCAAAGCCTAGGTTATAAGCTAACCTCAGGGATCTGAATGCAAGATCACTTCAAGTAAACTATATAGGGAAGAGGTGGTTTCCCAAAATGGAATGTTGAACTCCGTTACTGGAAAGAAAGAAGCTGGCTAAGCAAAACCCACAGATACTTACTGCTGAGTCATAGTAGCATACCCAGAGGAACTTTGAAAAAGCCTGCGAGAGGTGTCACATGTGTCCTTGAATATAGAGTGTAAGGATGGAACCACTCACACTCTAACTTTCTGGAAATGATGTGTTGCAAATGTGTTAGTTTACTTAATCCTTGTGAAGTCTGAATTTATGTTCAGTTTCTAATCCTTTTTTTAAGAACTTCCCATTGTACAAAGTAGTAACTGTCTTTGGCCTGAAGGACTCTATGGTAGGTTGTGGGGACAAGTAATAGACTGTCTTCATCCACAAGTGTGGAGAGCCATCCAGCAGATGCAAGGAGTCACGTAGACGAAAATGCCTGAAGGTTGAGGAAGTGAGAATGATTGGCTAGGTAGGGTATGGGTGCGCTCGTGGCTGACACATGAACAGCACCAGGAGCCAAGAGAGAAACGCATGATTACTGCTTGAGAACAATAGAGCCCTGCGCGGTTACGTAAGGGTCCACGAGGAGACCGCGTGCACAGGACAGTGATTGGATAGTCGGGCTGGACCGCCTACATGTATATATTGCCAGAACTTGCTTGTAGAAAAAGGAGAACAAAGAGACGCTAATAGAGATGCTAATAAAGAAGTTTGCTCCTCATCACGTTTGCGGGTCGTTCTTGCTGGCGAGAGCGACATCTGGTGCCGAAACCCGGGAAACTGTCCGCATCGCAAAACGGAGATTGAGATAGAGCAACGATAAGGTAAGGAGTGCACCTATTTCTGTCTAGTGAGTGACAGGGAAAGTTCCTAGGATTAGGACGATACAAGTAAAAGTTCCCTCGGCAGGGACGATACAAGTAAAAGTTCCCTCGGCAGGGACGATACAAGTAAAAGTTCCCTCGGCAGGGACGATACAAGTAAAAGTTTCCTCGGGATGGGGAACGATCTTAGTAGACGTAGAATGGAAGATCCCCTAAAAGACGTTCTCAAGATGAATGGTACCCCCTTAAAGGCAAAAACAGCCAGGGCCTTTTTAAAAGAAGTAGCAGAGATTGCCCCCTGGTTTATAGAAGAAGGGCTCCTAAATGTGCCACAATGGGAACACCTGGGCGAGGACTTAAAACTCTGCCCCTCTACATCCCCGGGGACTCTCGCCGTGTGGTCCCTGGTGAAAGTATGTTTGCAATCCCCCTGAGAGCCCCTGCAGCGAGCAGTACTACAGGGAGGGGAAGTTTTTTTGCAAGTGAAAGAAGAATCCCGTAAGGGCTCCTCCCGAGACTCTGACTCCGAAAGCGAAAGCTCAGAAGGGATGTCAGAAAGCGAGTTGCAAGAGCTAGAAAAGATAGAGGCAAACAACAAGAAGGAGGAATCTCCCGGTCTCCAGACAGACTTGGAAGCCATGAGGCAACGATTTGAGGATAAAGAGGCGAAATTGCAAAAAGTATTAGGAGAGTTAAGGGTGCAGGGAGAAGTAATGACGCAGCTGAGAGCAGGAGCGGAAGCCGCAGTTGTGGCGCAATCGAAATTAAAAACGAAAGTTACGCCGCTTCCGCATTCTAGCTCCACAGCGCCACCCCATGAGTGGCCCCCGCCTTATAAGCCCAGCTGCACCAAGACGTGCTATTGTTCGGGCTGCGCCGCGGAGAATTGGAGAGAGGTCCTTGGCCCGGGAAAAGGCTTTTTTCCGGTGTTAGAAGATCAAAATCATCAGAGGTACCACCAGCCACTAGATTTTAAGCTGGTAAAGCAGCTGAAGGAGGCAGTTAGCAGCTATGGGCCCCAGGCAGCCTTTACGGTCTCCCTTGTGGAGTCGCTGGGAGCACTCTACCTCGCTCCCGAGGATTGGGCCAACTTGACCAGGGCGATATTAAGTGGAGGACAATATCTAGAATGGAAAATCCAAAATCAGGACAATTGTCTGGACACAGCACGGAGAAATGCAGCCGCGGGTAACCCGCAATAGAATTTGGAAATGCTGACAGGCACAGGGCCATATCTCGGGGCCCAAGTGCAGAGTACATACCCCCCTGCGGTGTATCAACAGATAGCCATGGCGGCCCTCAGGGCTTAAAAGACTCTGAGAGGGGCAAGAGACTTGCAAGGCCAATTATCCAAACCCGACCCAGTGCTTGGGTGGCACCGAGGTTCCCTTTATGTTTTCCCACAGGATGCGCCTGCTCCACTCTGGGTGCCGGAACGCCTCACCAGGCTGGTGGCCGTGGAACCTGTGGAGGGTGCTAATGATGGTGATGATAGCGACGATGACTGTCCTGCAGCCTGTTCCCATGAAGGCGGAGCCAGTTCAACTGTGGTCGAGACAAGAGACTGCCCAGCTTCAACCCCTTCTTCAAATGGCTCAGCATAGAGTGCAATCTTCTCACCCTAACTCATGTTTGTTACTAATGCTTATTTTAATGCAAGCTTGCTAAAAGCTTTATGAGCCCTCTTCCTGTCTCACTTCCCTTCCCTGACGCACGCATGGTATATTGTAGGAACAATTATAGGAGTACTAGTGGTGATTGTTCTTTTCATGTGCCTCTTGCCTTGTACACTTAAAATTATATTCGCAGAAATTTATAAGGTAAAAGCTATTGTACGTAACCACCAGTTAATCACTCGCAATAGGCTCAAAGTACCACCTTGAATGCCACTCAAGTATCTCTTGGCTCCGTCAGCGATTGGGTTAATATGTTATAACAATCAGTCTCATTCCTCAAAAACTGGGCAGGCATAGGAGCCCTGATTATGTTGATGATTTTGGCTCAAGTACTCCTTCTAAAATGCATCTGTAGAATTGCGCGACAACAGCGGCTATAGCAACGGGCTTTAGTCTAAGCCATGATGGCTCTGGAGGCCGGTACCTCCCCCCAAATATGGCTTAGTATGCTGGGTCGGTAGCCAAAGACGGGTAAAACTGATCCCTCACCATAGCAACCTAAGACAGGGGCTCCTCGATCTAGGGGGGAATACCCGATGACGGGTAAGCATGTGTGCTGAGGATTGGCAACCTAAGACAGGCACGATCCCTGCCATATAAACAAATAAAAAAGGGGGAGCTGTGGAGAGCCATCCAGCAGATGCAAGGAGTCACGTAGATGAAAATGCCTGAAGGTTGAGGAAGTGAGAATGATTGGCTAGGTAGGGTATGGGTGCGCTCGTGGCTGACACATGAACAGCACCAGGAGCCAAGAGAGAAACGCATGATTACTGCTTGAGAACAATAGAGCCCTGCGCGGTTACGTAAGGGTCCACGAGGAGACCGCGTGCACAGGACAGTGATAGGATAGTCGGGCTGGACCGCCTACATGTATATATTGCCAGAACTTGCTTGTAGAAAAAGGAGAACAAAGAGACGCTAATAGAGACGCTAATAAAGAAGTTTGCTCCTCATCACGTTTGCGGGTCGTTCTTGCTGGCGAGAGCGACACACAAGCAACAGAAAAACCCCACTCAAAAATCATTAAACAAATAAGGAGCTATGGTAGAGCTCCAGTGCCATTTCTCTATCATTCTCTGCACATTTCTCCCCATCTATGAGTAACAGATTTTATATAGATTTTTATTAAAACAACAGGATACACTAAGTGTAAAATTCTAGGATCAGAGCTCCAAGGATATAAGAAAAAACAAAAATGGAAAGATTTGGTGAAGAAATCTCTGATGAGTCCTTGTGCTGTGACTTCCCCTTCTTTCCATTTGAGAAATGCTGCAGCAGGCCTATTTCCCTCATATCACACTTATGGGCTACCAGAGTCAGGCTGCAGAACCAGAGTACCGGAGTCAGTACAGTTAGGGGACTCTCTGGACAGTTATCTATCTCCCACCAGGGAGAGACAGGTCTCAGACAGCTGGGGTAGACAATCTAGCCATGTGCTGCTGTGCTGGAGTTGGTCAGCATGCACGGAGGGTCAGTAGTTCATAGGACACATTTGTGTTTCCCATGGGTCAGCTGTGGGCCATGCAGGAGAGACAGTTCTCTTGGGTCCAGTCCAATAAAGCTTCCTGAAGGGACAAATGGGTCCCCTCAGCAAGAAGCTGGAGGTGAATGTCAGATTTGACTCTCCCAATAAAAAATTTCCTCTAGACTTAACCCCACCTTTGATAACTTCATTTTAGAGCAGATTGAAACACATTCACTCCAAGCTCCAGCTCTCTCCCTTCAAAGTCATCTGAACGCAATTTTAAGGCTCTGTAGCCCATTGGTTAAAACTGGTGCCATGGTTCCATCTAACTGGAGACTGGAGAATAAAGGGGACCAAAAGCAATGGCTAGTAGGTCATACTTACTCTGACATCTTAGACTATAACGTAGTCCAGCATTCTACAAATATTGACTGGGCAGATACTATGAGCACTGGTGTAAGGCGCTGGGAAAATATGTTAAAGAAATAGTTCTGGATGATAGAGCTTTGAGAGTGTTGTAGTTTTGGAAGCATGTCAGGCAAAGTCTGGAGAGTGCAGTATCCAGTGTATACTGGCCTGATTATGAACCTTCTGAGATACCACCTGAGGAGGGGGGCACTGCATAAGGACCTGCATATGTGGGTAGGCATGATCATCTTGAAAAACATGGGGAATAAATGAAAATGTGACTTTATTTATAGAAGGAAGCAGAAAAAATTTGGAGTTATAAAAAACATATCTGTATGTTCTAAAAATGTTGAATGTGAGGAACACACAGCTGGGAAGGGATTAGCACATTGTCCACTGTAACAGTAAAACCCTTGTGTCTTTCAAAGGGTTACATAGGGATCCCCTTTAAGATTTGGAGGGATTCCTCCTTTCCTGGGAATATTTCTTATGAAGACTGCCCCATTTTATGCTGTTTAAATTGCCTACCCAGAAAAAATGGCTTCACTACCTGCCTCATCATTCACCTCTCTACCCCTTTAGTTTCTTCCACAACTGACAGTGGGCTTTCTGTAGTGACTCCTTGTATTAGCCTATATGTTCTTTACTCTCTGCAAAACGGATTGACGAATGCTAAATACTCATAGCCCCAGTATGACACACCCACTTTTGTACCCACCACCTGGGTAATGCTTGCCAAGTAGCGAGAGAACTGTTATGGGTCTCAACCCTTAAAAAGGGGGTGTATGGGGGCGCCTGGGTGGCTCAGTGGATTAAGCCGCTGCCTTCGGCTCAGGTCATGATCTCAGTGTCCTGGGATCGAGCCCCGCATCGGGCTCTTTGCTCAGCGGGAGCCTGCTTCTCTCTCTCTCTCTGCCTGACTCTCCGCCTACTTGTGATTTCTCTCTCTGTCAAATAAATAAATAAATAAATAAATAAATAAAGGGGGTGTATGTTATGTCCCCTAAAAAAGATCTGTTAAAGTCCTAACTCCCAGCAGCTCAGAATGTGACCTAATTTGGAGATAGAGTCTTTAAAGGTATTCAAGTTAAAACAAGGTCATTAGGGTAGGCTCTAATCCAATATTTCTGGTGTTCTTATGAAAAGGAGAAATTTGGACACAGAAATAGACATACACAGGAAGAAAACAGCCATGTGGAGACAAAGAATTGGAGTAATGCATCTATAAGCCAAGGAACATCAACAATTTCCAGCAAACTATCTGAAACTAGGAAGGGACAAGGAAAAATATACTCTTTACAGGTTTCATAGAAAACATGGCCCACTTATACCTGATTTCAGACTTCTAGCCACCAGAGCAGTGAGATAATAACTTTGTGTGGTTCTACGTCACTTAGTTTGTGGAAGTTTGTTGTCAGCCATACAAAGCTAATACAGTCCATGTATGCCAATGCCAGTAGTAGTTATTATAATTATGTCCTTTAAGTAAATATATAAATATAACAAAGAATTAATATAAAAAGAAGCTACTGTTTCTAAGATTTAAGTTGAATGCCTTAGAAAAACTTGATAGAAGTGAACATATGTGAGGGGCACCTGGATTGCTCAGTTGGTAGAACACATAACTCTTGATCTCAGGGTCATGAGTTCAAGCCCATGTTGGGTGTGGAGCCTTACTTAATTTAAAGAAGAAGAAGAAGAACAAGATCAAGAACAAGAACAAGAACAAGAAGAAGGGGAGGGAGGAGGAGGAGAAGGAGAAGAAGAAGGAGGAGGAGAAAAAGAAGGTCTATGTGAGGCTTGGCACTCTTATTGCTTTGAAAGTATCTTAAAGTCCTCCTTTAAAGAAATAAAAACTAGAAATCTTTCACGATTTTTGGTGTCATTTATGCAATAAAGATGATATGAAATGCTATACACTAACAAATGTCTTGAATCTACAGAAAAGATTGGCAAACAAATGCACATTTATGTTTTTTAAGTTAAAGTATCTGAAATATGTGTGTATCATTTTAAAGTAATTCTCCATCTCGACTCTTTGGGTTAATTAATCATTTATATGCAGAATACATGAGTAAGAGGGCTTCTACTGTATTGTGGGTGGTTTAAACTAGATATGAACTTGAACTTGGTTCAATGAGTCATGCATCTTGTGCAAGCTACAAAATATTTCGAAGTTTTAGTTACCTCATTTAAAATGAAAATAATAGTATAATGAGATGCATTGTAGTGAAAATAAATGATAGTTGTGATTTTGTGAAATTAAATGATACAACTTATTTAAAGTGTCTAAAAGTATTAGATATTTTTCTTTTGCAAGTGAGGGAAAACCCAAACTACTATGGCTTAAACAAAAAATAGTATTTAGGAGGAGGAGTTAAGATGGCGGAGGAGCAGGGCACCCCTAAATGTGTCTCATCCCTGGAATACAACTAGTTAGTTATCAAATCATCTTGAACAGTGGAGAAATCAATCGGAGATCTGAAAAAAACAAATGCTGTAAAGTCTACAAGTAGAAAAACAAACACCATTTGGAAGGTAAGAGGTACAGAGACTTGAATCCAGTGTGATATAGCTGAAGTTATGGTGGAGAGGAGGGAGCTTGCTTAAGGAGGGTGCCACAAAGTATTAGAAGCAGCAGAGTGAAAAACTGGAACTTTTGGAAGCCTGCCTCAGTGGGGGATGTGCCTGGCTTAAAGGTGCTCAGATGGTGAAGCAGGGTGGAATCTGGGGTGGGACAGCATGGTTGGAGGATCTTTGGGGTTCCAAGAACAGGTGGTGCCTGAGTGGGGCAGAATTCCCAGTCATAGGCGCAAGGAAGCTCCGAGAACAGCAAGTCTGGCTGCCAGCTTTCTTCTCTGTGAAGGCATAAACTGAACCGCTGCACGGTCATGTGACTGGTTTCCTAGGAGGGTACAGCAAAAGGCATAAGTATGACAAGATCCCCGTCCTTCCCCAAGGGGAACAGCATGGGTCCCTGACATGAGAGTACCTAAGATTTAGAATTTTGAAACTCACTGGAGCATCTGAAAAAAAAAAAACAAAAACAAAACAAACGCTTGGTCACAGGCTCGGTAAATAGAGTTCTGGTGGAAACCAGGGAAATAAGAGTGATTGCTTTTTTCTGAGGGTTCACTGAGGAGTGGGGGGAGTGTGTTTTCAGCTCTGGGGCTGATGGGGGGAGGCGTGAGGGTGGGGATGGGGGTGGAGCAGCCATATTCATCCCGCCCATCAGAGCTGAAGCCTTTGGGAAAAAAACAGCATCACCAAAGCGGTCTGGAGCCACTTACATAGAACCCTGCCTCCCTGTACACTTCGTCAAGTTCACGGGAGAATCAGCAGCAACAGGCCGCTCCCCCAGAAGACCAGCACAAACAGCCCACTCTGGCAAAGACTACTGATCATAAAGGGGTACAAAGTTTCAGCTCTTGGGGAGAACAGTATATAGCAATCCTTATATTTTTAATCTTCAGTGTTTCGTGGTTTATTTTTAGTTATTTTATTTTTAAATTCTTTTTGAAATTTTATTTTTGTATATACTTAATATAATTTTTAATTTTTGTTTCCTTTCATTATATTTTATTTTACTTATATATGTGCTATTCTTTCCTTTTTACATTGGGATCTAGTTTCTTTTTAACAAGCAAACCAACACACCCAGGATCTAGTTTTTTGTTTTAGTTTTGTTTTTGTGGGGTTTTTTGTTTGTTTGTTTTGTTTTATGTGTTTTTTTTTTTCTGTTGTCATTATTGTTATTGTAGTTATTTGACTTTCTTTCTTCTTTTCTTTTATGGACAAAAATGATGAGATGGAGAAATTCACACCAAAAGAAAGGAGGTAGTACTCACCACCAAGGATTTCATCAGTACAGATATTGTTAGGGTCCATAATCAAAGGAGCGAGACTGATACAAAGCAAAGGTCAAGCAAAGCTTTATTTTGTGCCAAGCATTGAGAATCATACGGACCAGTCAGGTCCATCTCTTGCAAAGAGGCGACCCCTCCCCGCCTCACATACTAACTTTTATAGAGGTAGTTTAGCTGGGTTATACACAGGTGGCCAATGAGATTGCAATACGCAGAGAACACTGCACAGTCATGCTAAGTCTGCCACACACAGAAAAAAACTGCTAGGTAACACACGGGTGGCCAATTGAATTTCAATTTACCCTAGTAGATATATGCGTGCCCCACTGATTGGATATCTTCACCTGGCCTGACCTGCCCTTGTATCTAGGCTTTGCAAGTAAGTTCCTCTGGGAGGGGCGGAGTCAATCTAAGTTTACTGCATAGGGTCAATCTAAGTTCACTACATAAACACAAAATGACTCCCTCTGGCCAACCAGGCCCTTACAATATAAGTAAGTGTCTGAACTAGAATATGAAAGAGTGATTTTAAAGAGAGTCACTGGGCTTAAAAAAGCATAGGAGAAACTAGAAAATCCTTTAGTGAAGAAATGAACTAAACTCTAGTCAGGCCAAAATTTAAAATGCTATTACCAAGATGCAGTCCCAAGTGGAGACTATAAAAACAAGATGAATAAAGCAAATCATAGATGAAGAAGATAAAATGATAGAGAAGAAGGAAGCTGAAAAGAAGAGAGAAAGAAAACTATTGGATCACAAAGGGAAACATACAGAATTCGGTGATTCCATAAAGAGAAATAATATGTGGATAAAAGGGGTCACAGAAGATGAGGAATAGGAGAAAGGATCAGAAGATTTATTTGAACAAAATGTAGTTGAGAATTTCCCTAATCTGGGGGAAGAAACAGGCATTCAATCCAGGAGGCACAGAGAAACTCCCTCAAATCAATTTTAAAAGGGAGGGGCAACAACTCAACATAAAATAATGAAGATTGCAAATATCAGAGTTAAAGAGAAATTCCTGAAAGTGGCTCAGGACAAGAGGTCCTTAAGCTACAAGGTAAGAAACATAAGGCTGGCAGCAACCTGCCCATAGAGACCTGGCATGCGAGAACGGCACAATATATTCATCATGCTAAATGGGAACAATATGCAGCCTTGAATACTTTATCCAGACAGACTGTCATTCAGAATAGAAGAAGAGAGAGTTTCCAGGACAAACAAAAACTAAAGGATTTTGTGAACACTAAACCAACCCTGCAATAAATATTAAAGGGGATCTTTTAATCAAAGAGAGAGCCCAGAAGTAACAAAGACCAGAAAGGAAAAGAGACAATCTACAGGAACAGTGACTTTACAGGTAATACAATGACACTAATGTCAGATCTTTCAATAGTTATTATAAATGTAAAGGGCCCCAATGCTCTAATCAAAAGGCATAGTGTATGGGGTGTCTGGGTGGCTCAGTGGGTTGAGCCTCTGTCTTCAGCTCGAGTTGTGATCTCAGGGTCCTGGGATCGAGCCTAGCATCAGGCTCTCTGCTCAGCAGGAAGCCTTCTTCCCCACCTTTCTCTGCCTGTTTCTATCTACTTGTGATCTCTCTCTCTCTCTCTGTGTCAAATAAATAAATAAAATCTTTAAAAAAAAATTTTAAAAAAGACATAGGTTATCAGAATGGATTAAAAAACAAGACTCATTGATATGCTGTTTACAAGAGACTTGTTTTAGATCCAAAGACACCCTCAGATTGAAAGGGGGTGAGAAATGATTTATCATGACAAGGGACATTGAAAGAATCTTGGAGTAGCCATTCTTACTTCAGACAAACTAGATTTTTAAAACAAAGACAGTAATAAGAAATGAAGAAAGACATTATATCATAATAAAGGGGCCTAACCAACAAGAAAATCTAACAGTTGTATTTATGTCCCTAACTTGGGAGCAAATATATAAATCAATTAATAACAAAATCAAAGAAACATATTGACAATAATAGAATAATAGTAGGGGATTTTAACACTCATTCAAAACAATGGATAGATAATCTAAGCAGAAGATCAATAAGGAAACAAGAGCTTTGATGCCACTTGGGCCAGATGGACCTCACAGACCAGAGCATTCCATCCTAAAGCTGCAGAATACACATTCTTTTCAAGTGCACATGGAACATTCTCCAGAAGAGATCACATACTGAGTCACAAATCAGGTCTCAACCAGTACAAAAAGACTGAGATTATACCATGCCTATCATCAGATCACAATGGTTTAAATTTGAAGTTAACTACAAGAAAAAATTGGGAATGATCACAAATACATGGAGGTTGAAGAACATCCTACTGAAGAATGACTGGGTCAATCAGGAAATTAAAGAATAATTTAAAAAACACATGGAACAAAGTGAAGATGAAAACACAACAGTTCAAAACATCTAAGATGTAGTGATGATTGTCCTAAGAGGAAAATACATAGCAATACAGGCCTTTCTCAATAAACAAGAAAAGTCTCAAATAAACAAACTTACACTTAAAGGAGCAGGAAAATGAATAGCAAAGAAAGCCTAAATCAAGCAGGAGAAGAGAAAGAGTAAAGATTAGAGCAGAAAACAATGATATAGAAATTAAAAAGAAAAAATCAGTAGAACAGATCAACGAAACTAGGAACTAGTTCTTTGAAAGAATTGGTAAGATTGACAAACCCCAACCAGAGTTATCAAAAAGAAGAAAAGATCTAAACAAATAAAATCATGAATGAAAGAGGAGGGATCACAATGAACACTGCAGAGATATAAATAATTATAAGAGAATATTACGAGCAATTATATGCCAACAAAGGAGGTATTCTGGAAGAAATAGATGCATTCCTAGAAACATATAAACTACCAAAATGGAAACAGGAAGCAATAGAAAACCTGAATAGATGCATAACCAGCAAAGAAATTGAATCAATAATCAAAAATTTCCCAAAAAACAAGAGTCCAGGGTTAGATGGCCTCCCAGTAGAATTCTAAACTCATTCTACGAGGCCAACATTATCTTGAGGACCCAAACCAGACAAAGACCCCAGCAAAAAGGAGAATTACAGACCAACATTGCTGAAGAACATGGATACAAAAGTTCTTGCCAAGATTCTAGTACTAGATACAACAGTACATTAAAAGAATTATTTACCATGACCAAGTGGGGTTTATTCCTGGTCTACAAGGGTGTTTCAACATCTGCAAATTAGTCAATGTGATACACCACATTAATACAAGAAAGGACAGGAACCATATGATCCTCTCAATAGTTGAAGAAAGAGCATTTGACAAAATACAACATCGACCTTGTAGGGAGAGGGGGGATATATCTCAATATCATAAAAGCCATATATAAAAGACCCACAGCCAATATCCTCAACAGGGAAAAACAGAGCTTTTCCCCCAAGGTCAGGGACATGATGGGGATGTCAATTCTCACCAATGTTGGTCAGCATAAAACTGGAAGTCCTAGCCTCAACAATTAGACCACAAAAAGAAATTAAAGGTATCCAAATTGGCAAAAAAGTCAAACTCTCACTCTTCACAAACAAGATACTTTACATGGAAAACCTAAAAAGACGCCACCCAAAATTGCTAGAACTCATACAGGAATTCAGCAAATTTGCAGGATATAAAATCAATGCACAGAAGTTCAGTTGCATTTCTGTATACTCACAATGAGGCAGAAGAAAGAAATCAAGCCATCAATTCCATTAACAGTTGCAACAAAAACCAGAAAATACCTAGGAATAAACCTAATCAAAGAGGTAAAGGATCTGTGCTCTAAAAATTATAGAACACTTATGCAAGAAATTGAGGAAAAGACACAAAAAAATGAAAAACATTCCATGCTTAAGAATTTGAAGAACAAATATTGTTAAAACATCTATGCTACCCAAAGCAAGCTACACAATCAATGTAATCCTTATCAGAATACCCCTTCGATATTTCCCACAGAGCTGGAACAAATAATCCTAAAATTTGTATGGAAAAAGAAAAGATCCCGAATAGCCAAAGGAATGTTGAAAAAGAAAAATCAAAGCTGATGGCATCACAATTCTGGACCTCAAGCTGTATTACAAAGCTGTATCATCAATATAGTATGGTACTGGCATAAAAACAGACACATAGATCGATGGAACAGAATAGAGAAGCTGGAAATTAACCCTCGATTCTATGGTCAACTAATCTTCATCAAAGAAGGAAAAAATATCTGGTGAAGGGGTGCATGTGTGGCTCAGGCAGTTAAGCCTCTAACTCTTAGTTTCAGCTCATGTCACAATCCCGGGGTCATGAGATCGAGGCCTATGTTGGGCTCCATGCTCAGTGTGGACTCTGCTTCAGATTTTCTCTTTCTCTGAAATAAATAAATAAAATCTTTTAAAAAAGAAAATCCAGTGGAAAAAAGACAGTCTCTTCAACAAATGGTGTTGGTACTATTGGACAGCCACATGCAGAAAAATGAAACTGGACCACTTTCCTACACCACACAAAAAATAAATCCAAAATGATTGAAAGACACAAATGTGTGACAGGAAGCCATCAGAATCTGAGAGGAGAACTTAGTCAGCAATGTCTTTAACCTCAGTTGTAGCGATTTCTTACTAGACACATCTCGAAAGGCAAGGGAAACAAAAGAAAAAAATGAACTATTGAGACTTCATCAAGATAAAATCTTCTACACAGCAGAGGAAACAGTCAACAAAACTAAAAGTTGACTGTAAAGAACTTATCAAACTCAATATAAAAATAAATAAATAATCCAGTTACAAAGAGACATACAAATGGCTAAGAGACAAATGAAAAAATGCTCACCATCACTCCACATCAGGAAAATATAAATCTAAAGCACAGTGAGGTACCACCTCACATCCAGTCAGAATGGCTGTGTTTAACAACTGAGGAAACAACAGATGTTGGCGAGGATGCAGAGAAAGGGGAATCGTCTTACACTGTTGGTAGAAATGCAAACTAGTGCAGCCACTCTGGAAACAGTATGGAGGTTCCTCAAAAAGTTAAAAATAGAGCTCTCTTATGATCCAGCAATTGTGCTACTAGGTATTTATCCAAAGGACACAAAAATACTAATTCAAAGGGGGCATATACACCCCCAATGTTTATAGCAGCACTATTCACATTAGCCAAATTATGGAAAGAGCCCTAATATCCATTGATTGATGAATGGATTAAGAAGATGTGGTATGTATGTGTGTGTGTGTGTGTGTGTGTGTGTGTGTGTGTAATGAAATATTACTAAGCCATCAAAAAGAATGAAATCTTGCCATTTGCAATGATGCTGTTGGGATTAGACTGTATTAGGCTAAGTGAAATAAATCCAAGAAAGATAAATATCATATGATTTCACTCTTCTGCAAAATTTAAGAAACAAAACAGATGGGGATACTTGGATGGCTCAGTTGGTTAAGCATCTGACTCATGATTTCAGCTCAGTTCATGATCTTAGGGTCGTGAGATCAAGCCTGTCATCAGTCTCCAACCTGAGCATGGAATATGCTTAATATTCTCTCTCTCCTCACATACTGCATCACAAATCAGGTCTCAACCAATACCAAAAAGACTGAGATTATTCCCTATGTATTTTCAAACCATGATGCTTTGAAACTGGAACTCAATCACAAGAGGAAATTCGGAAGGAACTCAAACCCTTGGAGATTAAAGATCATCCTACTAATGAACAAATGGGTCAACTAGGAAACTAAAGAAGGATTAAAATAATTCATTGAAACTAATGAGAATGAAAAAAGATCAGTTCAAATCTCTGGGATACAGCAAAGACGGTCCTAAGAGGGAAGGACATAGCAATCCAAGCCTCCCTCAAAAAGTTAGAAAAATTCCAATTACACAAGCTAAACATACATCTAAAGAACCGGGAGAAAGAACTGCAAATAAAGCTTAAACCCAGCAAAGAAGAGAAATAATAAAGATTAGAGCAGAAATCAGTGAAATGGAAACTGGAACAGCTGAACATATCAACAAACCTAGAAGCCGGTTCTTTGAAAGAACTGATAAGATCAATAAATCTCTGGCCAGACTTATTCAAAAGAAAAGAGAAAGGACCCAAATTAAGTAAAATCATGAATGAAAAAGGAGAGATCACAACAAACACCAAAGAAATACAGACAATTTTAAGAACATATTATGAGCAACTGTATGCCAACAAATTAGGCAATCTGGAAGAAATGGGTGCATTCCTGGAAACTTATAAACTACCAAGACTGAAACAGGAAGAGGCAGAACATCTGAATAGACCCATAACCTGCAAGGAAATTCAAGCAGTAATCAAAAACCTCCCAAAAAACAAGAGTCCAGGGCCACCTGGCTTCCCAGGGGGAATTCTATCTAACATTAAAGAAGAAATAACACCTATTCTACTTAAGCTGTTTCAAAAAATAGAAATGGAAGGAAAACTTTCAACCTCATTCTATGAGGTCAGCATTACCTTGATCCCAAGACCAAAGACCCCATCAAAAAATTACAGACCTATATCCCTGATGAACATGGGTGCCAAAATACTCACCAAGATAGTAACCAATAGGATCCAAGAGTACATTAAAAAGATTATTCACCACGACAAGGTGGAATTTATTCCTGGGATGCAAGGATGGTTCAACCTTCAAAAATCAATCAACATAATAGGTAACATTAATAAAACAAAGGATAGGAAACATATGATCCTCTCAATTGATGTAGAAAAAGCTTTGACAAAATATAGCATCGCTCTTGATTAAAAGTTTTCAAAGCATTGGATTGGAGGGAACGTATCTCAATATCATAAAAGCCATCTATGAAAAGCCAACAGAGAATATCATTCTCAATGGGAAAAAACTGAGAGCTTTCCCCCTAAGGTCAGGAACATGACAGGGATGCCCACTCTCACCACTATTGCTCAAATAGTGCCAGAAATCCTAGCCTCAGCAATCAGATAACAAAAATAAAAGGCATTCAAATTGGCAAAGAAGAGTTCAAACTCTCCCTCTTCACAGATGGCATGATACTTTATGTGTAAAACCCAAAAGTCTCCACCCCAAAATTGCTAAAACTCATACAGGAATTCGGCAATGTGGCAGGATATAAAATAGATGCACAGAAATCAGTTGCCTTTCTCTACACTAACAATGTGTCTGAAGAAAGAGAAATTAAGTAATTGATCCCATTTACAATTGCACCAAAGCCCATAAGACACCTTGGAATAATCCCAACCCAAAGAGGTAAAGGATCTGTATTCTAGAAATTAAAAAATACTTATGAAAGAAATTGAGGAAGACACAAAGAGATGGAAAAACATTCCATGCTCATGGATTAGAAGAATAAACATTGTTAAAATGTCTGTGCTGCCAGAGAAATCTACACATTCAATGAGAACCCTACCAAAATATTACCAACATAGTTCATAGAGCTGAAACAAACAATCCTAAAATTCGTAGGGAACCGGGAAAGACTCCTCAAATCGCCAGGGGAATGTTGAAAAAGAAAACCAAAGCCGGGAAGATCACAATGCCTGACTTCAAGCTATATTACAATGTTGTGATCATCATGATAGCCTGGTACTGGCACAAAAACAAACACAGAGATCAATGGACGAGAATAGAGAGCACAGAAATGGACCCTCAACTCTATGGTCAACTAATTGTTGACAAATCAGGAAAGAATATACAATGGAAAAAAGACAGTTTCTTTACCAAATGGTGCTGGGAAAATTGGACAGCCACATGCAGTATGAAACTGGATTATTCTCTGGGAAAAGATATTTGCAAATGACATTACAGATAATGGATTTGGATTTGGTATCCAAGATCTATAAAGAACTTATCAAACTCCACACCCAACAAACAGAGAATCCAGTCAAGAAATGGGCAGAAGACATACAAATGGCTAACAGACACATTAAAAAACGTTCAACATCATTAGCCATAAGGGAAATACAAATCAAAACCACAATGAGATACTACCTTGCACCAGTTAGAATGGTCAAAATTAATAAGACAGGAAACAACGGTGTTGGTGAAGATGTGGGGAAAGGGGAACACTCTTACCCTATTGGTGGGAATGCAAGCTGGTGCAGCCACTCTGGAAAACATTGTGGATATTCCTCAGGATGTTATAAACAGAGCCACCCTATGATCCACCAATTGCACTACTGGTGCAACAATACAGATTTAGTGAAAAGAAGGGACACCCGTACCCCAATGTTCATAGTAACAATGTCAATAAGAGCCAAACTGTGGAAGGAGTCCAGATGTCCTTCAACAGATGAATGGATAAAGAAGATGTGGTTCAGGGATGCCTCGGTGGCTCAGTTAGTTAAGTAGCTGCCTTTAGCTCAGGTCTTGATCCCAGGGTCCTGCATCTGGCTCCTGGCTCAGCGAGGAACCTGTTTCTCCCTCTGCTTGCTGCTCTCCCTGCTTGTTCTCACTTTCTCTCTCTTTGATGAATAAATGAATAAAATCTTAAAAAGAAAATATGTTTCATATCTATAATGGAATATTATTCAGCCATCAAAAGGGATGAATACCAACCATTTGCATTGACATGGATGGAACTGGAGGGAATTATGCTAAGTGAAATAAGTCAATCAGAGAAAGCCATTATCATATGGTTTGACTAATATGCAGAATATAAGGAATAGCACTGAGGGTCATAGAGGAAGGGAGGGAAAACTGAATGGGAAGAAATCAGGGAGGGAGAGAAAGAATGAGCGACTCTGGATTCGAGGAAACAGATTGTGGGTTGCAGAAGGGAGATGGGGGTGGGGCGATGGGCATTAAGGAGGGCACATGATCTGATGAGCAGCGGGTGTTACACACAACTAATGAATTATTAAATACTATGTCAAAAACTAATGATGTCCTATATGTTGGCTAATTGAACTTAATAAAAAACAAAACAAAATAAAATAAAGGAAGAACTAGGGTTTGCCCTCAAGCAAAAAGCCATATAAATGGGAAACTCCCGTGTCCCATTCCTTCCTTCCTTTTCTTTCTTTCTTTCTTTCTTTTTTTTACAAAAAACATTAACTCTTCTGCAATATATACTTTCTTGTGCTGTTCTCCCATTATCTTCAAGTAGTTATTTTTTCTACTTGGCCCAGAGTTTGCAGTTTTTACCTGTAGAAGGGTTGCTCCAAGGATGTACTCAGCTATTACTAGCAGCAGAATTCCTTCTTTTTTTTACTAATATCTACAGGATCTGCACTGATTTCTTTTCTCTCATTCCTGATATTGGTTAATTTGTGTCCCCACTTCTTTTTTTGATTGATCAGATCTTTAGCTAAATGTTAACTAATTTTATTTATCCCTTAAAAGAAGCACGTTTTCTATTCAATTAATTTCCAGAAGTATCTTTATTTCATTTGTTACTACTCTTCTTTCCCCTTAATTTCTTAAAGTGGAAGCTTAAATAATTTAGATTTTCCTTTTTTTCTGATATAAACATGCAAAGCAATAATTTTTCCTTCTAAGTACCATTGCTCTGTGTTCTACACTTTTCTATGCATTTTTATTTGTATTCAGTTTTAGATATTTATCAGCGTCATTATGATTTCGTCTTTGACCAATAGGCTATTTAAAAATATGTTGTTTAATTACAAAATATTTGGAGTTTTCCCTGATATTTTTCTGTTAGTAATTTCTAGTTCAATTATGTTATATGTTCTATATATTATAAATGTAATTTGTTATTCTAATATAATTGTTATATTATATAATTGTACAATAGCCACATAACATATTGCATGAATTCAATCTATTTAAATTTATTGAGATTTGTTTTATGAATCAGCATAAAAGTGAATATTCTATTCACTTAAAGATACATTTTGCTTTTTACAAAGTGTTCTATAAATATCAATAGGTCAAGTTGGTTGATAATGTTCTCCAGTCTTCTATATGCCTAGTTGTTTTATTCATTCCTGAGAGATGAAGGTTAAAATAACCCACTATAATTGTTGATTTTTCTTTTTATTTTTTTTTTAAATTGTTGGTTTTTCTAATTCACTGTTTAGTTTTTGTTTCACAGATATCAAAATTCTTGCTATAAATGCATGCAAATTTAGGATTGTTATATCTCTTGATGACTTAATCTCTTTATCATTGTAAAAATGTTCCTATTTTCTACAACCAGCATATTTGAACAGACACAACTTTTATAACCAGACTATAGTAGATCCATGCAATTTCCTGTAACAAAAGTGAAGAGCTAGCATAGACTTTGGAGTAAATAAAAGATATCTGTAAAAGATAGCAATGAACTTTTCCAGGGTTAAAGATCAGAATGTCACAGGGGAATTACTTGTAAATAACCTAGTCAGGATTCAATTTCATGATGATATTATGTAAGATTAGCTAAGAAAGGACATTGATTCCAACTTAGCCAATGTTAATTTTATTAGTGTCTTTGAGACAAATATTGTCTAGTTTATAGGTACTTTTATGACAAGATGTAGTGGGATGCTCAATGCTTTGTGTCAAAATTTTGCCTATTCTCTAAATAGCTGGATACTTCCTTAACATGATAAAAGATTTACCCCAGTGTCCCAAAACAGCAGCATATTTTTGAAAAAATTTATTTTATATTTTAAAGATTTTATTTATTTATTTGACTGAGAGAGACAGAGAAGGAACTCGAGCAGGGAGCCTGACTCAGGGCTTGATCCTAGGACTCTGGGATCATTACCTGAACTAACCAACTAAGCCACCCAGGTGCCCCCCAGCAGCATACTTAATGGCAACATTCTGGAGAAAGCCCATTAAAAGTAAAATAAGACAAAGAAGCCTACTGTCTTCACTATTATTAAATATTTTTATTGGAAATAACTAGTCAATACAATTAGATATGAGAAATTAGAGTTATAAAATTTGGAAAGGATTAAGGTAAAACTTTATCTCAATGACATGATCGTTATCATAGAAAATCTAAAAGAAGGGGTGCCTGGGTGGCTCACTGGGTTAAAGCCTCTGCCTTCGGCTCAGGTCATGATCCCAGGGTCCTGGGATCGAGCCCCACATCGGGCTCTCTGCTCAGCAGGGAGCCTGCTTCCTCCTCTCTCTCTGCCTGCCTCTCTGTCTACTTGTGATCTCTGTCTGTCAAACAAATAAATAAAATCTTTAAAAAAAAAAAAAGGAAAAGAAAATCTAAAAGAATCAGCTCCAAACAATAAAACAATTTAGTAAAGTAGTAGAATATTAATATGCATAAAATGATTCTTCCATGTACATGAACAACTACCATATGTAGTAACTCTATTCTGATTTGGTAGTTCTAGGCAGCTGCTGAGATAGACTAGATATGCTGGAATTTCTTTTTAAGACTTTATTTATTTATTTGACAGAGAGAGGGAGATCACAAGTAGGCAGAGAGGCAGGCAGAGAGCAGGGTAAGCAGGCTCCTCGCTGAGCAGAGAGCCCAATGCCAGGGCTCGATCCTAGGACCCTGAGACCATGATCTTGGCTGAAGGCAGAGACTTAACCCACTGAGCCACCCAGGTGCCCCTAGATTTGGTGGATTTGACTCTGTTGCTGTTGAGTGAATTTCTCGAAGTAGTCATTTCACCACTTACTATTACCCCTCATTGACAGGACTACAGTCAGCCCCTCCTCATCTCTCTATCTCCTACCCCTGCCCTGGCTCCTTGGAAGTTAAGAGGCAGCAAAACAGATCCTGTCCTTAAATATATAGGGGAGAGAGAAAGTATCAGACAGGATACTTGTGGCGGTGAGAGGTAGAATCCCTGTCTCAAGCAGACTTAAAAGTAATAAACAATATTTTTGAGCACTTACAACATCATCAGTGCTATCTAATCTCATTTAATCTTCATATTAGCTCTATCAGAAAACAAGGAAACTTATTAGATATCCCCACAAGACCTTCAGAAACACAGGGAACTCCAGGTTTGAAATGACATTGAACTTGACTAGTCTGGTTATGGAACATATCAAATTTAGATTACCCACAAATACTGAGACTCTACTTTTTGGAGGAAAGGTACTTGAACTTAAAATTTGACATTAAAAAAGTAAATAATGATAGTAATAGTGGTGATGATGACGTGGGAAACAAAGGCAGAAGAAAAATTTCCTTACTGCTTGCTGCCCATTGACAAAACAGGCAGAGTGACATTCCTCTAGGGACTCAGATGCCTCGATGTTGACACTTTGCTAAGGGCCAAATGCAATCTTAGCCTAACCCCCAGGACCCCGTAGGTCTTCTATAACATATAGAAATTCCTTTGGAAACCTCCTTTATCTTTACTCCCCAAGATACCTGTTAGCGATCATCCCCCAAGCATATGACCCACGGATATACATCTGGAGGGTCTCATGACTGAGGTTTTATAAGATCTTTTATAAATGACCTTTTCCCAACAATGAGTAACTCCCTCAATCTTCTGGAAACCTTGTTTCCAAAATTCCTTAGAGACTTAGGCTAACCCTAACCCCTTACCGACTTGAAGGTATTTAATCACCACCCCTTAACAACCCCATTGCAGTTTTCTGCGCACAGGTTCTCTCCCTGAACTTTCATAAAACCAGCTTTTTGCACTAAAGACCGCTCAAGAATTCTTTCTTGGCCGCTGACTTCGAGCTCTAACATCCTTCCTAAATCAATGATTGCAGGGTTATGATCAAAATGAAAATAAGGATAGCTAATATTCATTGATGACTTACACGGGGCCAGACCCTACTTAACTAAGCACTTTAGATCCTCATAACAAATGTACCAGATAAATTGTTATTATTCATTTTATTACTAAAAAAAAATTTTAAATTTTATTTATTTATTTGACACAGAGAGAGATCACAAGTAGGCAGAGAGAGAGAGAGAGAAGCAGGCTCCGCTGAGCAGAGAGCCCGATGCGGGGCTCGATCCCAGGATCCTGGGATCATGACCTGAGCCGAAGGCAGCAGCTTAACCCACTGAGCCACCCAAGCGCCCCTCATTTTATTACTTAACTTAGATTGGTTACATTGTTTTTTCTTACCCCCTTGTATTCCCTGGAGCACAGTAGGCATTTAATAAAAATTTGGTGAATAAAAGGAAATTTAATGTTGCCAAATTTCTCAGCAGAATGGGGCAAGATGGACTTTAGAGCCAGAGCGGGACCCCGATGGTCAGTGGTTTCATGTCCTTGGAGGTCAGCCAAAGCGCCAGACCCTGCAGGAGGCAAATAAACCGGTGGTTTAAATTCCCTCCACTAGCGCAGCGGGCTGAACGTACGCTGAGGGCTAATGAGACGCTGAAAGCGGAAAGAGAGGTTCTGACATGCGGGTGCGAGTGGGAGCGTCTGAGAAGCTGAGGCGCACCCCCTCCCCCCACCTCCACCTGGGAATCCCGGCCTGGGGCTGTGTTTGGTAGACCAGAGTACCGAGCCCAGCCCAGCCGGCGCGACCTGACGCTCTACACCTGCGAGGATGCCGCACCGGAAGTCTCGACTGCTCCCTGCGGCGTGCCGGGGTGGGGCTTTTCCCGCCCACTCTACCGCGTCCGGAAGGAGGGCGCTTGCGTTCGGCTGCGTGCTGCTCAGAAGCCCGGCAGGTTAGGTTCCGCGTCGCTCTAAGCGTCACGGTCTCTTTGGAAATGTTTGTTCCCGCGGTGTGGAAGGCTGCGTTTGCGCTTCCTGTGGGCTGCTGCCCGGGGAGTGCCCTCAGGGGTCACCTCCCGGCGGCTCGCCCCTTCGCTCGGTCGCGACCTATCCGCTGTATGGTTGGCGTCGGGGGCCCTTGGTGGGTTCCGCGCCTTGGGTCGCTGCGAGGTGCTTCCTCCCTCCGTCCCGGGGGTTGTGGGGCGGTGGGCAGCAGCTAGCCGTGACCTTGCCCTGCCGTCCGCGTCCAGCGTTTGTGAGGAGCTGGGGGTCCCCTCTGAGCGGTGGAACTGGGCGCCTTGCGGGCGGTGCTGAGTTACCCAGCGTGAGGGAGACCCTGTCAGGACGACTGGGAAAGGGTTTCCTGATAACGGTCGCCGTCGCCCTTGCACTCGCTGCAGGGCTCTGGCAGTAGAAATCATTTTTCGTGTTAGGGACAGGGCATCTGTGCGTGTGTGCGTGTCAGTCGGTGCGATGTGTATAATAGTAAAAATCCACAAAAATTCTTGTATTTTAATACTTGGTTCTTCTTGAATCCCCCTCTTATCTGTGGGGTATTGCTATACGTTTAAGGCATTTTATTGCTCGTTTCGCCTTTGTACAGAAGTGACGAGTCTGCTTGAATTTTGCACGTACGAAACGCAGATCTGATTATGTTATTCCCATGCTCAGAAGCTTCCTGACCTTCGACGATGATACAAATTCTTCTGCCAGGCTTCCAGCCCTTTCAGGGTCTTGCTAATGCTGAGTTTCTCAGTCAGCTCTGCTTAGGTATATACCTAAGAGTAGAATTGCTGGGTCATAGGGTAATTGTATGTTTCCCAATTTGAGGAACTGCCAGATTGTTTCCCAAGGCAACTGGACCATGTTATATTCCCATCAGCAGGACATGAAGGTTCTGATTTCATATCGTTGCTAATACTTTTCATTGCCTTTTTTTTTTTTTTTAAGATTTTATTTCTTTGACAGATCACAAGTAGGCAGAGAGGCAGGCAGAGAGAGAGAAAGAGAAAGGAGGAAGAAGGCTCCTCACTGAGCAGAGAGCCCGTTGGGGGGCGCGATCCCAGGACCCTGAGATCATGACCTGGGCTGAAGGTGGAGGCTTAACCCACTGAGCCACCCAGGCGCCCCTCATTGCCTGTTTTTTGTTTTGTTTTGTTTTTAATTCTAGCCATCCTATGTGACATGACCTTGGGTGTTGTATACAACTGATAAATTATTGAACACTACATCTGAAACTAAATATGTACTATATATTGGCTAATTGAGTTTAAATTAAAAAAAAAATTCCAGTGGTTAAGAAAAAAATTCTAGCCCTCCTATTGGGTGTGAATGGTGTCTCGTTTTGATTTGCATTTTCTTGATGGGTAATGATGTTGAGCAAGGTCTTCTCATGTGCTCAGCTATTTGTATATATTTGGAGAAATGTCTATTCATATCCTTTGCCCATTTTTAAAATTAGATTGTTTTTTCATCATGGAATTGGTAGAGTTCCTTTTTTTAAAGATTAAAAAAAATTTTTTTAGAGAAGATTTTTTTTAAGGATTTATTTATTTGAGAGGTAGAGTACAAGCAGAAGAGACAGAGGGAGAGGAGAGAGAATTTTTTTTTTTTAACGATTTTATTTATTTATATGAGAGACGGTGAGAGAGAGCATGAGAGGGGAGAAAGTCACAGGGAGCAGCAGACTCCGGGGGACCTGGGAGCCCAATGCGGAACTTGATCCCGGGACTCGGGGATTATGACCTGAGCGGAAGGCAGTGGCTTAATCAACGGAGCCACCCAGGCGCCCTAAGGTTTTATTTTTAAGTAATCTCTACAACTAATGCTGAGGCTCGAACTCCTAACCCTAAAATGAAGAGTCGCATGCTTCAACGACTGAGCCAGCGAGGTGCCCCTGTAAGAGTTCTTTATATATTCCAGGTCAAGTCCTATAACAGCCTTGTAGGTCATGACGTAATTTTTTTTTTTTTTTAAGATTTTATTTATTTGTTTGACAGAGAGATCACAAGTAGGCAGAGAGGAAGGGAAGCAGGCTCCCCGCTAAGCAGAAAGCCCTATGTGAGGCTCAATCCCAGGACCCTGAGATCATGACCTGAGCCGAAGGCAGAGGCTTTAACCCACTGAGCCACCCAGGTGCCCCGATGTAATTTCTTTAAATGAAAAGTTCATGAGGTTAATTTTCACTCTTCCTGAAGACCATGTTACAGGTATGTGGGGGGTAATTAAAGAGTCATTTGAACAACAACTTTAATGTGTAGAACACCAGACCCAGGAAAACATGATGCGGAGAACATGTGAGCAGCATCTTAAGAGTTGAAAACTGAAGCAGGAGGAAACAGTTTACATAATTTGCCCATTCCTTATTGAGTTTTGTCTTTTCCTTATTGATTGATAGGAATTCTTTCTGTAGAGAATTGACTGTTCTTACTGACGTTTAGATATGTGGCAGGTGTTTTTGGTCTGTTTGCCTGTTAATTCTGTTTTATACCCTCTTATTCTTAATAAATGATTTTTTAAAAGGATTTTATTTATTTGACAGACAGAGATCACAATACTAATACTAATACAAATACTATACTAATGTTTTGCATTTTTGTGTTGTGAGGATTGTCAGTCTTTTCCTTTAAAAGGCCTCTAGGTGGCAGTTTGGGATACTCTTCTCTTAAATTATGGGGATTTTATAAACTGACACTGGTTAATTTGATGTCTGAGCCCCTGGTACTGTATTTAATGTTATAACTTTCATTCTTTTAGACACTGGTGCCTCTCTATCTCTCTGCCATGAAAAATACACTATAATCTGTTTTAGTTTTATTCGTTCATTTAATTTTGTATTTCAAACATACTCCTAGAAGCTATTCCCATATTCTCTTATTCATGTTAAAATACTGCATTAGATTTGTGAGAACCATATTGGACACTTGGTCATCAAATAGTAGGTACTTCATCTTAGCAGAAATATTTTTAAAGATTTTGTGTATGCAGAGCTTGAATGTAACTATGCTGATTCTATATTGATTGGGGCATGCTGGTGATTGTAGTTTTATAAAATCCTATTAAATTGTTTTCATATTTTTCTCATTTCATTGGATTAAAGGTAGTGGTAAAAAAGTATTTTTAGGATCTCTGAACATTTTGAGAAACTGAGTAAAGCTATATAACAAAGTTCCATAGAAAAAGTTGTATCTCAATTTTACATACACTGTCCATGGCATAATTATTAACCTTTGGCCTGATTTGTTAGGAGGACTCTTTTATTTTTTGACTCAGTGTTTGCCTCAGGTTTTTTTTTTTTTAATTTATTTTTTATTAACATATAATGTATTACTAGCCCCAGGGGTATAGGTCTGTGAATTGCCAGGTTTGTACACTTCACAGCACTCACCATAGCACATACCCTCCCCAATGTCCATAACCCTCTCCCTCCCTCCCTCCCCCCGGCAACCCTCCCTTTGTTTTGTGAGATTAAGGGTCTCTTATGGTTTGTCTCCCTTCCGATCCCATCTTGTTTCCTTTATTCTTTTCCTACCCCTCAAGCCCCCCACGTTGCATCTCCACTTCCCTCATATCAGGGAGATCATATGATAGTTGTCTTTCATCGACTGACTTATTGCGCTAAGCATAATACCCTCTAGTTCCATCCACGTTGTCGCAAATGGCAAGATTTCATTTCTTTTGATGGCTGCATAGTATTCCATTGTGTATATATACCACATCTTCTTTATCTGTTCATCTGTTGTTGGACATCTAGGTTCTTTCCATAGTTTGGCTATTGAGGACATTACTGCTATAAACATTTGGGTGCACGTGCCCCTTTGGATCACTGCATTTGTATCTTTAGGGTAAATACCCAGTACTGCAATTGCTGGGTCATAGGGTAGCTCTATTTTCAACTTTTTGAGGAACCTCCACACTTTTCCAGAGTGGCTGCACAAGCTTGCATTCCCACCAACAGTGTAGGAGGGTTCCCCTTTCTCCACATCCTCGCCAGCATCTGTCATTTCCTGACTTGTAAATTTTAGCCATTCTGACTGGTGTGAGGTGGTATCTCATTTTGGTTTTGATTTGTATTTCCCTGCCTCAGGTTTTTTTGTTTTGTTTTGTTTTGTTTTTTTAAATGGTGGTAATATATACGTATCATGAAATCTAGCATTCTAAACAGTTTTACATGTACAATTCAGTGACCTTAGGTACATTTATGTTATTGTGCGACCATCACCACCATCCTCTCCAGAACTTTCATCTTCAAACTGAAATCCTGTTCTCATTAAATAACTCTATATTGCCCCCTCTCCAGTTGTTGGCAATCACTTTTTGGTCTGAGTTTATTCCAAGTACCTCATATAAATGGAATCATACAGTATTTGTCCTTTTATATCTGGGTTATTTCATATAGCGTAATGTCTTTAAGGTTCATCCATGTTGTCGTATATTGCAGAATTTCCTTCCTTTTAATGGCTGAATAATGTTCCACTGTATGTGTATATCACATTTTGTTTATCTATCTATTAGTTGATAGACATTTGGGTTGTTTCTGTCTTTTGGCTTTTGTGAATAGTGGTGTTATTAGCACAGGTACATAGATATCTGTGGAATTACTGGATCATAGAATGATTCTCTGTTTAGTTTTTTTGAGCAACTGCACATACATTTCAGTGGTTTCTGTCATTCACAGAAAATACGAAATTTAAAGAATGGTATAATTTAGGCATATGTGATCATGTTTACTTTTCTATAAATATAAATTCAAAGAGGCATCTCTTAATCGAAGGGATAGAAGTTTTTGTCTTATGACATGGGACCTGTGAGCTTATTAAAATTATTAGAATTCAGACTAAATGAAAGGTTTACCTCAGTTTCTCAAATTCAAAACTTCTTTATAGCTCATGCTCTTTTTTTTTCTTTACTCTATGTTTTTAATGTTTGGGAGCATAATGTTATCCATCATGTCAGACTCTAAAATGGAGGTGATTTTGTGTACTTGTATAGTTCCAAAGATCTGGATTATTCTGTTACTACTCTGTTGCTCTAGGTGCATACTTCGGTAATTACTCTGGTATGCTGTGAATACTGCTGCTTTTGATATGTCCAAGAGTATCTATGATATTTATTAGCATAGTATGGGAAGTTACTGTTTACTGTGGGGTATGGGCTATAACAATGATGAGAGAATATTAAGGAGTTTGTGAAAGACATTACAATTGAGGAGATATTAGGGAGGGTCTAGCAGGCAGCGGTAATTTCAGTTCTCTAGGGTTTGGTTGAACTATACTGTTGTCTTTTTTTCTACATTTCCCCATTGGTCCTAGGGAGGCCAGTTATTCAGAGGGATCTCAATACCCACAAAATGTACAGTTTCAGCATTAGGGGAATACTTGAAAAAATAGTGGTACATTGATACATATAATTTATTTCATTCTTTTCCATGTGACTGTCCAATTTTCCCAGCACCAGTTTCCTCTCTGTTGAAGAGACGTCTTTCTGCATGGTGTGTTCTTGCCTCCTTTGTCATACACTAATTTACCATGTACGTATGGCTTCATTTCTGCACTCATTTCTGTTCCAGTGACCCGTGTCTCTGTTTTTGTGCAAGTACCATACTGTTTTGATTACTCTAGCTGTGTAATATAGTTTGAAATCTGAGATTGTGATACCTCCTGCTTTATTCTTAATAAATGATTTTTAAAAAGATTTTATTTATTTAATAGGCAGAGAGGCAGGCAGGGGGTGGGGGAAGCAGATTTCCACTGAGCAGAGAGCCTAATGCGGGGCTCAATCCCAGGACCCTGAGACCTTGACCTGAGCCAAAGGCAGAGGGTTAACTCACTGGAGCCACACAGGTGCCGCTCCAGCTTTATTCTTTATCCAGATTTCTGTGGATATTCAGGGTCTTTTGTGGTTCCATACAACTTTTGGGATTATTTGTTCTGGTTCTGTGAAAAATATAATTGGTATTTTGATGACATTGCGTTGAATCTGTGGATTGCTTTAGGTAGTATGGACATTTTAACAATATTAATTTTTCCAGTCCATGAGCATGGAATATCTTTTCATTTATTTGTGTCATATTCAGTTTCATTCACCTGTTTCTTATAGTATATTTCTGTATAGAATACAGGTCTTTCGCTCCTTTGGACAAATTTACTCCTTGACCTTGGTATTTTATCTTTATGATGAATTGTAAGTGGGATTTTTTTTTTCTTAATTTCTCTTTGTGCTTGTTTACTAGTGCACAGAAATGCAACAGATTTTTGTATATTAGTTTTGTGTTCTGAAATTTTATATTAGTTTTGTGTTCTGAATTACTTTATTCTAATAGTTTTTTTTTTTGGCATAGTCATTAGGGTTTTCTATATGTAATATCATGTCCATTGCAAATAGTGACAGTTTTACTTCTTTAACAATTTGGATACCTTTTATGGATTTTTCTTGTCTAATTGCTGTGGCTAGGACTTCTAATACTATGTTATATAAAAATGGCATCCATTGGAGTAGGCATCCATGGAGTAGGCATCCTTGTCTTGTTCTCAATCTTAGAGAAAGAACTTTCAGCTTTCACCATGGAGTATGGTGTTAGCGGTGTGTGTTTTGTAGAAATGGACTTTATTATGTTGAGGCATGTTCCCTTTTGTACCCACTTTGTTAGGTTTTTATCATGAATGGATGTCACATTCTTTTTCTTTCTTTCTTTCTTTTTTTTTTTTTTTTTGCTTCTATTGAGGTGACTGTATGATTTTTGCCCCTTATTTTCTTAATGTGATTTATCATTTTTGATTTATTTGTGAATATTGGACCATCCTTAAATCCCTGGCATAAATCCCATTTGATCATGGTGAATAATCCTTTTAATGTGTTGTTGAATTCAGTATACTAATACTTTGTTGAGGATGTTTTTGTCATGTTCATTAAGGATATTATTTGTAATTTCTTTGTTTCTTTTTTTTTTTCTTTTTATGCTGCCTTTGGTTTTGGTATAAGGGTAATGCTGGCCTTAAAAAATGAATTTGGAACCATTTCTTCTTTGAATTTTTGGAATAATTTGATCTTTAAATGTTTAGTGGAATTCACAGGGAAGCCATCTTGTCCGGGACACTTGTTGGGAGTTTTTGAGTCCTGATTCAATTTCATTACTAATAATCAGTCTGTTTAGATTTTCTATTTCTTCCTGATTCCATTTTGGAAAAACGCATGTTTTTCTAGGTTGTCCGGTTTTTTGGCACATTATTATTTATAGTAATTTCATAATCCTTTGTGTTTCTGTGGTGTGGTTTATAACTTTTTTTATTTCTGATTTTATTTTAGTTCTTTTTTCTTGATGAGTCTGGCTAAAGGTGTATCAATCTCATTAATATTTTTTAAACTCTTTTCTTCATTTATTTCAACCTGATCTTTATTATTTCCTTCTTTTTATTAACTTTGGGCTTTTTTTTTTTCTGTTCTTTATGTGTACAGTTAGATTGTTTATTTGAAATTTTTCTTGTTTCTTGAGATGGGTCAGACCTATGTTGCTATAAACTTCCCTCTTGGTACTGCTTTTACTGCATTCCTGAGATTTTGAACCATTGTGTTTCCATTTTCATTTGCCTCAGGACCTATTGGTTGTTTCATGCCATGTTTAGCCTTCATGTGTTTGTGTTTTTTCCAGTTTTCTTCTTATAACTGGTTTCTATTTTCATACAGTTGCGGTCAAGAAAGATACTGAGTTATCTCAGTCTTCTTAAATATTGAGGTTTGTTTTGTGGTATAACGCGTGATCTATCCTGGAAAATGTGGTTCTTGTTTTTTATCCATTCAGTCACCCTTTGTGTTTTAATGGAAAATTTAGACCATTTACATTTAAAGTGATGATTGATAGGTATGTACTTCTTGCTATTTTAATTGTTTTCTGGCTGTTTTGTAGTTCTTCTGCTCCTTTCTTCTCTGCTCTCTTTTATGATTTGGTAAGTTTTGTTAGTGGTATGCTTTGATGCTTATCTTCTGTGTGTCTACTATTTTTGCTTGGTGGTTACCATGAAGCTTACATGAAAAAATTTATATTTATGACCATCTATTTTAAGTTGATTAACAAGTTTAAATGCATTCTACAGCTCCACATTTTTTACTCTTTCTGCTGTGATTTATTTTTTTGATTATACATTTTACATCTGTTAATCTTGTGTACTCCTTAACTATTTAATTATGGCTATTTTTACTATTTTTCCTTTTAGCTTTCATACTAGCTTTATAAATAATCTTCTACCTTTACTACATATTTACTTTTCTCAGTGAGATTAATCCTTTCATGTGTTTTCTTTTTAAATTAATGCTCTTTGTTTTCAACTTAAATCTTTTTAATGTTTGTTGTAAAGCCAGCTTAGTGGCAGTAGATTATTTTGGCTTTTGCTTGCCTGGAAGACTTTTTATCTTTCCTTCAATTCTGAATGATGACTTTGCTGGGTAGAGTATTCTTGATTGGAAGTGTTCTTCTTTTAGCACTTTGAACATATTGTGTCATTTTTTGCTGGCCTACAAAGTTCCCGCTGCAAAATCTGCTGATAACCTTATGCGGGGGGTGTTCCTTGTTGTATAATGAATTGTTTTTCTTCCTTTTATATTCTCTTCTTGTTAACTTTTGACATTTAATTATATCTTGATGTGTATCTCTTTGGGTTTATTTTATTTGAAACTCTCTCTGCTTCATGGATCTGAATGTTTCTTTTCTCCGCTTATATAGGTTTTCCCTTATTTCTTCAAGTAAGTTTTCTGCCCCTTTCACTTTGTTTTCTCTCTGGGACTCTTACAATGCAAATGCTAGTCTACTTGATGTTGTCTGAGAAATCCCTTAATCCCTTTTTTTCATTTATTTTTTTTCTTTTTGCTGCTTTTAGTGTGTGAGTTCCTCTGCCCTGTCTGCAAGTTGACTGGTCCTCTCTCCTGCTTCATTTAGTTTGCTGTTAAACTCCTGTAGGTTATGTTTCAGTTTAATTATTGTATTTTTTAAGTCTTTGATTTCTTTTTTGGGATTTTCCTATATTTTCTACCTCTGAGTTGAAATCTCACTGTGTTTGTCCATTCTTCTGAGTTTGGTTAGCATCTTTATGACATTTATGAGCCTTACTTTGAACCCTTTATCAGGTGAATTACTTATCTGTTTTATTAAGTTTTGTTTTCTGCAGTCATGTTCTTTCATTTGGAGCATATTCCTCTGTTTCTACCTTCTGCTTGCTTAACTCTCTGATTAGTTTCTATACATTAGGTGAACCACCTACTTTTCTCAGTTTTGAAGTGTCAGCCTTGTGTATGAGATGAACCTTGTTGTTCAGCCTTTACCCTAGGTCATAGTTGTCTCTCAAACCATTGTGATTGCCCAAGTAGCCCATTTTATTCTTAGTAGCTCCCAATAGATGAGAGTGTCTAAGACCAGTGTGCCAAAGGGGAGGACCTCAGTTAGTACCTAGACAGGTGATTGTTTTGAAGCCAGACTTTCAGGCAACAGCTTTAAAAGTATGCAGATATAGATACATAGAGTTGTGGGACCACTAATCTAAGCCCTGCTGGCTACCAGAGCCAGCCAGTCTGGAGGTGTCCCCTTGCCAAGAGTCACAAAAAGCAGGACTCAGATGAATGTAAACTTTCTGGGAAATACTAGTGAGCTGTAGCAAGGCATAGGGAGAGTGTAGAAATGGTGTTCTCCAGCTTGTTTCTTAAGAGTACTGGGGCGCCTGGGTGGCTCAGTGGGTTAAAGCCTCTGCCTTCAACTCAGGTCATGATCCCAGGGTTCTGGGATCGAGCCCCGCATTGGGCTCTCTGCTCAGTGGGGAGCCTGCTTCTTCTTCTCTCTCTCTCTGCCTGCCTCTCTGCCTACTTGTGATCTCTGTCTGTCAAATAAATAAATAATATCTTTAAAAAGAAAAAAAAGGAGCAATTGTGTCACCCTCAGATGTGTGCCAAATCTGAAGCCAAGTCGGCCTTTTGTGAAAAGGCAAGGGACATGTTTCAGTTTACTCTCTAGGTAGTTTCCTGGGGTTGGTGGCCTGCCAAGATAGGTTTCCAGTTATTATGGTACTAATAATAATTAGTATGGGACCCAGGAAATGCAAGCTCCCATTGCCACTGGAGCCAGGCAATCAACAGGTATCTCTGGGAGTCAGATACAAAATCAAGGAACAGACTCTTTACTAATAGTTTTTATCAAGTGTGGTGGGCAAGAAAGTGTAAAATCAACATGGTTACTTTTCATATTCTTTCAGAAATTCACAAATTTTCTCACAAACTTTATTAGGTATAAAAACATTTTCTTAGTGATATTTTCCAACAGGTGGCAGTGTGGTACTATAGTAGGGCATAATAATAAAGATTGTGATGCTTTTTTATTTTAAGGTTTTGTTTATTTGAGAAAGACATACAGGGAGAGAGAGAGCACGAGTGGTGAGTAGAGGGAGAAGCAGACCCTCTGCTAAGTTTATTTTTGCTTTTGTTTCCCTTGCCTCAGGAGACCTGTCTAGAAAGAAATTGCTATAACCTGTGTCAAAGAATTTACTACCTGTGTTCTCTTCTAGGATTTTTATGGTTTCAGGTCTCACATTTAGGTCATTAATCCACTTTGAATTTACTTTTGTGTAGGGTTTAAGAAAGTGGTCCAGTTTCATTCTTTTGCATGTTGCTGTCCAGTTTTCACAACAAAAGAGACTCTTTCCCACTGGACATTCTTTTCTGCATTGTTGAAGATTAACTGACCATATACTTGTGGGTTATTTCTGGATTTTCTTTTCTGTTGATCTGTGCATATTTTGTGTGTGTGTGTGTGCCAGTACCATACTGTTTTGATTGCTTACAGCTTTGAAGTATACCTTGAAGTCCAGAATTGTAATGCTTCCAGTTTTTCTTTTCTTAAGATTGCTTTGCTTTGGCTGTTTGAGGTCTTTTGTGGTTCCATAAAAATTTTAGGATTGTTTGTTCTAATTCTGTGAAAAATGCTTTTAGTGGGGCGCCTGGGTGGCTCAGTGGGTTAAAGCCTCTGCCTTCAGCTCAGGTCATGATCCCAGGGTCCTGGGATCAAGCCCCGCATTGGGCTCTCTGCTCAGCAGGGAGCCTGCTTCCTCCTCTCTCTCTCTGCCTACCTGTGATCTCTGTCTGTCAAATAAATAAATAAAATCTTAAAAAAAAAAAGAAAAATGCTTTTGGTATTTTGATAGGAATTGTGTTAAATATGTAGATTGCCTTGGATAGTATAGACATTTTAACAATATTTGTTCTTCCAATCCATGAGCATAGAATGTCTTTCCATTTTTTTTTGTCATCTTGAAATTTTTTCATCAGCGTTTTACAGTTTTCAGACTACAGATCTCTTTATCTCTTTGGCTAGGTATATTCCTAGGTTATCTTATTATTTTTGATGCAATTGTTAAATGAGATTGTTAGTTTTTCTTCTGCTGTTTCATTATTGGTGTATAGAAAAGCAACGGGTTTCTGTACGTTGATTTTGTATCCTGCAGCTTTACTGAGTTCGTTTATCAGTTCTCGCACTTTTTTGGTAGAGTCTTTAGAATTTTCTCTGTATGGTATCATGTCATCTGCAAAGATTGGAAATTTGATTTCTTATTGATTTGAATTCCTTTTATTTATTGATTAATTTGTGTTTTGATTGCTGTGGCAAGGATTTCCACTACTATGTTGAATAAAAGTGGTGAGAGTGGACATCCTTGTCTTCTTCCTAACCTTAGAGGAAAAGCTCTTAGTTACTCCCCATAAGGATGATGTTTGCTGTAGGTTTTTCATATGTGGGCTTTATTATGTTGAGGTATGTTCCCTCTAAACCTACTTTGTTGAAGGTTTTTGTCATGAATGGAGGTTGTTTTTTATCAAATTTTTTTTCTGCATCTATTGAAATGATCATGTTTTTTATCCTTTGTCTTATTGATATGATATGTCACATTTATTGATTTGTTTATATTGAATCATTCTTGTAGGGCAGGAATAAATCCCACTTGATCGTGGTGCATAATGATATCTTTATTTTTTAAAAGCTTTTATTTATTTATTTGAGAGAGAGAGTGAGTGAGGGAGAGGGAGCCCAAGGGAGAGGGAGAAGCAGGCTCCCCGCTGAGCAAGGAACCCATTGTGGGGCTTGATCCCAGGACCCTGGGATCACGTCCTAAGCTGAAGGCAGACGCTTAACCGACTGAGCCTCCCAGGTGCCCCCATAATGACATCTTTTAATGTATTTTTTAATTCAGTTTGCTAGTATTTTGTTGAGAATTTTTGCATCTTTGTTCATCAGGGATATTGGCCTCTGGTTCTCCTTTTTAGTGGATTCTTTATCTGGCTTTGGTATCCGGGTAATGCTGGGTTCATAGAATGAATTTGGAAGTAGGAAAACTTTAGAATTAAAATTTAACTCTAAAAAAATTTTTTTGGATCGGTTTTAGAACTTACCTTACCTTATAATATCCCTTGCAAAATAGTCTGTGAATAAAAGTATTCCTCCATACTTTTATATTTATTTTCAAATGTTTAAAATGTTTGCAGAGTTGTGAGTTAAATTTTAAAAAATAATTTAAGCTTTTATTCAGTTTTACAGATTTAAAATGTATTAAATTAAACATTTCTAAGGTTACTAAAAATGTCTAAATTATGTCTTCACTTAAAACAGTCAATATTTAAATTAGTCATTTCTATGTTCACAATTTTTTCTTCAAAAGTAGAATAAATTTTAATTAAAAAATATTTCAGCGAGTATAGCTCTGTCACAGTTCATGAGATTTATACTTACTAAGTTAACATATAGTAAACAGATTCATTTGTATCAAACACAAACCAAAAAACCCTATATAATATGATATAGTTTCAATATTCATGGTGAGTGTAGGACTTGAGACAGTCTTCCTTCCAAAGATCAGTGCATCTGGAATGTTTAACCTAAAATTATCATCCTTGATTATCAAAAACCAAAACAAAAAATGGCATTTTTAAAAGAATGAGTTTCAAAGTCAAAATGACTCTTCCCCTTCTTTCAAAAATAAAATAAAATAAAATAAAACAGAATTTTTCCAAAATACCAAGTAGAAAGATTATGTACATAGAAGAAACATACTCACATTAATGAAGCAAACTTGAAAAAAGCCTTTATCTACAGACCTAAAAATTACAACTGTACTATCTCCTTGTCTTCTTCATTATATGTATTTCCTAACGTATATTTAACAAAAATTATGACGCTTTCAAGATCCAGAACATATAAAGCAAGATCATTTTTATCAGTAACTTAAAGGAGGTGGAAAAAATCCCAAGGTATAACTCAAAGAGAGGCAAAGCAAACTGTAAATTGAAGAGTGATCATGATGTTCTCAAAGTAGAAATGTGATTTTTTGGAAAAAAGATTTTATTTATTTGACAGAGAGATCACAAATAGGCAGAGACAGAGGGGAAGCAGGCTCCCTGCTAAGCAGAGAGCCTAATGGGGGACTCCATCCCAGGACCCTGAGATCATGACCTGAACCGAAGGCAGAGGCTTAACTTACTGAGCCACCCAGGTGCCCCGAATTGTGTGACTTTCATTTAAACTTTAAAATAGCAGGGTGCCAGCTGGCTCAGTCAGAAGAGCATGCATCTCTTGATCTTGGTGTCATGAGTTGGAGACCCATGAGTTAACTTTTTTTTATTTTTTAAACATCAGTCTTTTGTTGCAGGATTAACTCCAGTGTTATGAATGAACTTGTAATATGTGTGTGTGTGTGTGTATACACATAACATTCCAGTGTTGAATCATTCATGTAGGGTAGGAATAAACACTCCAGTGTTGTGAATGAACCTGTAATATGTATCTGTATATATAAAAATATGTGTATATATGTATATAAAACATCCATAGCTTCTGCTTCTTCAGTTATTTATAGTGTGTTCACTATTCTGGGCACTTTCTACTGATTATTCTCTAAGTCAGTGTTTGCAAGTTTGACTTGGGGTTCATGTGCTTCAAAATCACTTAAGATACTTGTTAATAATGGAGCTTTCTATGGGATTTGATGGTAGATTGACCTTTTCATCTTGTTCCTCATTACAATCCCACTAAAACTGTAGTAGAGCCCCAAAGCACAAGAACATTAGGGAAGGAGGCAGTAATAATACAATTTGGAAAAGTGAAAAGCCCAAGAATAAGTGGAAATTAACATAGACACCAAGGACTCATGAATTCTAAGTTAGCAGAAGGAAAAACTGAAACCTATCATAAATATCCTATAAATCCACAGACATCTCAAGAACTGGTAATGCCAGGTATGTCTGGAAATGGGGATACAAGGGAGGCAAAATAAGGAAGATTGGGTGACTGTTTCTGAGAGGTAATTCTCCCAAGGGGTGATGTTTACCTTGGGACAAATTCTGGAGGTTCAAAGCAGATGACCTCTAGATAAAATAGCATTTCCATATGAGAAGGCATTTCTAACGTTTGTCAGGAAATTTGTATATTTATTCAATCTCAGATCCTGAGGAAGTCTTTAAAAAATCAGGAAAACAGAAAAGACTTTAGATTTGCCTGAGAATCAAAGCTCAGCAAGCAGTATTATTGGATACTACTGATTCTAGAAGCTCTGTTAATATCAAGTGGAGAGGAAGAGCAGGATATGTGACAAAATGAGTACAAAGTAAAGGTATGTGTTTCTGGGAATTGAGACTGGAACTTCTAGCAGGAAAGTGTCATGATCTAATCTGTCAGCTTTACTCATAGTATAAATCTTTTTTTTCATAGTATAAATCCTATAAATATGTTTTCATGCTCTCTTGCTAACAATTACTCCTTCCAAGAAAATAAATATTAAGAAGTTTATATGTATAGTATACTTCATGTAAAGCCTGCGAGCAGTGTTCCAAGAATAACAAGTTAGGGAGCGAAAGAAATCTGTAAATTGGCAGTTACAATATGTTTTTCTGGGTAGTACTGTTAACCTTGCTATGAAATCTCCATGTTGTGTATATAAATATTATCTAGTAATGTTTGCTTGTGTTTTCAATTTTAGACCATTCATAGCCTATGATTTTTTTTTTTTTTTTTTGGTAAATACAAAGGAGTTGCAAAGCAAAGGAGATATGAATTTTTTGTGGAATACTCTAATATGAAATGAGAACTTAATCTAAAGTCTGAATTAGTAAAAGCAATATTGATTTCAAAGGCAAAACCAAAATCAGAGTAAGCAGACAAAATAGTTTATCATTTAAAAAAGTGAAGGAGTTTATATTTAGGAACATGTACCCTAACACTCAATTTGATGCTTTTTGATACACTCTGAATTTCACCAATGTCAAAATGAAAAACTTTTGGCATCTGGGAAAAAATTTTTTTTGGACAACTGAAATATTTATCATGAAAGACTACTGAGCAGGACAGTAATGCATGGTATATTTTAAAATTGCACTTGAAGAATGTTAACTTCTAAAAATTCATAGTATTTCAATTTTTACAAGGGTTTTTTTATTTGGCATTTATTTTATTTCTTTTTTAAGGTCTTTGACTTTTTTCCTCAAGGTTTATTGAAATATAGTTGACAGGTAACATTTTGTAAGTTTAAGATAATGTGATGTGATGTATACAACATATGTCTTTAAGGTATATATTAAGTTCATGATATGGAACACATATATTTTGAAATGATTACTAAGATAAGATTAATACCTCCATCATCTAATATAATTACCAATTATGTATGGGTGTGTGGTAAGAACACTTGAGATCCACTCTCTTAGCAACTTCCAAGTATATAATACAGTATTATTAACTGTAGTCACCGTTCTGTACGTAAGATCTCCAGAATTTATTTATAACTGGAAGTTTGTACCCCTTGACTAACATCTCCCCATTTCACCCACTCCCCAGCCCCTGGCAAACAACATTCTACTCTGTTTCTATGAGTTTGATTTTTTTAGATTCCACATTTAGTGATGCAGTGCAGTAAGTGTTTTTCCTCTAGCTTGTTTCACTTCATAATACTTTCAAGGTCCATTGAGAATTTGGTACATACATATGATAGGTATGTGACACATCAGAAATATGTGTAATATATATAGCATCACATGTATACACCACACATATGTCACATGTATGTATAATATATATCACATTTTCCTTATCCACCTTATCCGTTCATTCATTTGATAGACACATAAGTTATTTGTATGTCTTGGCTATTGTGAATAATACTTTAATGAACATGGGAGTGTGGGTATCTCTTCGACATGGTTATTTTATTTCCATTGGGTATACACCCAGAAGTAAGATTGCTATATTGTATGGTAGTCCTATTTTTAATTTTCTGAGGAACCTCCATATTGTTTCCCATAGTTCTGTACCAGTTTGTATTTCTACTGAAAGTACCTGAAGGTTCCCTTTCTCCACATCCTACCCAGCACTTGCCCCTTTTTATTTTTTGATAATAGCTATCCTAACAGATGTGAGCTTATATTTCATTGTGGTTTTGATTTCCATTTCTTTATGATTAGAGATGGTGAGTATCTTTTCATGTACTAGTTAGCCATTTGTGTTTTCTTTGGAACAATGTCTATTCGGGTCCTTTGCCCAGCTTTTAATCAGATTACTTGCTTTTTGCTATTGAGTTTTATGAGTTCCTTATATATTTTGGATATTAATTCTTATCCGATGTATCATTTGCAAATATTTTCTGCCATTCTGTAGATTTCCTTTTGATTCTGTTTCATGTTTCGTTTGCTGTGCAGATGCTTTTTAGTTTGATATAGCCCCATTTAGTGATCTTTTTTTCTTTTGTTGCTTTTGATGTCATATTTTCAATGTGATTGTCAAGATGAATGTTAAGGAGCTTTTTGCCTTATGGTTTCTTCTAGGAGTTAAATGGCTTACATTTACGTCTTTACTCCATTTCTGGGTTAATTTTTGTGAGTGATGTAATGTTCAGATTTCATTCTTTTGCTCATGAATATGATTTTCCAACAACATTTATTAAAGAGACTGTCTTTTCCTCATTGTTTATTCTTGGCTCCCTTGTCAGATGTTAATTGGCCAAAAATGCATGGGTTTATTTCTGGGCTCTCTATTTTGTTCCACTGGTCTATGCCAGTATTCTGTTGTTTTGATTACTATAACTTTGTAGATAATTAGACATCAGGAAATTTGATGCCTCCAGATTTGGTCTTCCTTCTGAGGATGGTTTGTGATTTTATATGATTTTTAGAATTTTTTGGTTCTAAAGATTTTTTTGGTTCTTTTGTGGTTTAATATGATTTTTATAAGTTTTTCCATTTCTGTACAAAATGCCATTGGAATTTTTATAGGGATTGCATTAAAACTATAGAAGGCATTAGGTAATGTGGTTGTTTTAACAATAATAGATCTTTCAGTCCATGAACTTGGTATATTTCTATTTATTTGTGTCTTCTGTATTCTCCATTAGAGCCTTATAGTTTTTAGAATACATATCTTTTAGCTTCTTGTTTAAATGTAGCTCTGAGTTTTTTATTTCTGATCCTGTAAAGGAGATTGTTTTCATTAATTCTTTTTTAGATATCTCATTGTGAGTGTGTAGAAATGCAATTGATCTCTCTATGTTGATTTTGTATTTTGTAACTTTACTGAATTTGTTGATTAGTTTTAACAGTTTTTTGGTATAGTTTTAGGATATATATATAGATATATAGATATATCACATCATCTGCAGAGAGTCAGTTAGCTTCCTCCTTTCTTCTGACTTTAATACCTTTTGTTTCTTTTTCTTGCCTAATTGCTCTGGGTAGGATTTCCAGTATTACATGGAATATAAATGATGAAAGTGAGCTGCTTGTCTTGTTACTGATCTTAGAGGAAAACTTTCAGTATTTCACTGTTAGTATGTTATTACCTCTTGCATAGTCTTATATAGCCTTTATTATGTTGCGTACATTCCTTCTGTACCTCATTTATTAGATGTTTTTGTCTTGAAAGGATGTGGAATTTTTGTCATACGCTTTTTCTACATTTATTGTGATGATCATATGATTTTAAACTCTCATTCTGTTAAATCACAGTTATTGATTAAGCCATCCGTGCATCTCATAACTCGCACTTGGTCATGGTATATGATCTTTTACTGAGCTATTGAATTTGATTTACTGGTATTGTTTTGAGAGTTTTTGCATCCATATTCATCAGGTATACTGGCCTGTAGTCTTCTTTTCTTAAAGTGTCCTTAGCTGGCTTTGTTGTCAGGATAATGCTAGCCTCCCCAGATGAGCAGGATAATGCTGGTCTCCTAAAATAAAGTGGCCTTTTCTGTTGTTTGCAAGACTTTAAGAAGGAGTGGTCATTCTTTTTCAGATGTTTGGCAGAATTCATTAGTGAAATCAGCTGATCCTGGCTTCTTGTTGTTAGGAGTTTTTTGGTTAATGATTCAATCTCTATTACTCATTTTCAGTCTGTTGAGATTTTCTTTCTGCTCATGATTCAGGCTTAGTAGGTTTTATGGTTCTAGGAATTTGTCCATTTCATCCAAGTTATTCAATTTGATGGCATATAATTTGTTGGTTGTATACTTTGTTGCTTTTGTAGTTTCTTGTGGTCATTTATATTTATGTGGTGTCAGATTTAATATCTCCCATTTAATTTCTGATTTTATTTAAGGTGTTTTTTTTTTTCCTGAGTCTGCTCAAGAATTGTGGATTTTGTTTATATTTTAAAAAAACTAACTCAGTTTTGTTGGTCTTTTCTTTGTTTCTCTGGTCTCAGTTTTATTTATTTCTGTCTTATCTTTGTTATTTCTTTCCTTCTGCCAACTTTAGGCTTAGTTTGATCTCATTCTGGTTTCTTGAGGTATAAGGTTAGGTTGTTTATTTTTGAGACCTTTATTTTTTATTAAGGTAGGCCTTTATTGCTATAACCTCCATTTATAAATGCATTTATCACATCTCATGAATTTGGTATGTTGTGTTTCCTTTTTCATTTGTTTCAAGATACTTTATGGTTTCCCTTTTGACTTCTTTTGGGACTCTTTTGTTGTTTAGGGGAATGTGTTATTTAGGGGGTACCTGGGTGGCTCAGTGGGTTAAACCTCATCCTTCTGCTCAGGTCATGATCTCAAGGTCCTGGGATCGAGCCCAACATCAGGCTTTCTGCTCAGCAGGGAGCCTGCTTCCATTCCCCCCATTCCCCGCCTGCCTCTCTGCCTATTTGTGCTCTCTCTTTGTCAAATAAATAAATAAAATCTTTAAAAAAAAAAAAAAAAGAATGTGTTGTTTAATTCCCCCACATTTGTGAGTTTTCCAATTTTTCTCCTGTAATTGATTTCTGGTTTCATGCCATTTTGGTCAGAAAAGATATTTGGTGTGATTTCAATCTTGTTAAATTTTCTAAGACTTGCTTTTTGACCAATTGTATGATCTGGCTTGGAGTATATTTTGTGCGTATTTGAAAATAATATGTAGGGACGCCTGGGTGGCTCAGTTGGTTGGACGACTGCCTTCGGCTCAGGTCATGATCCCGGAGTCCCGGGATCGAGTCCCGCATCAGGCTCCCAGCTCCATGGGCAGTCTGCTTCGCTCTCTGACCTTCTCCTCACTCATGCTCTCTCTCACTGTTTCTCTCTCAAATAAATAAATAAAATCTTAAAAAAAAAAAAAGAAAATAATATGTATTCTGATGCCTTTTAATGGAATGTTCTGGCAATAAATGTTAGGTCCATTTAGTCTAATGTATAGTTCAAATCCAAGGTTTCCTAACCGATTTTTCTGAGTAATCTATCCATTTTTGAAAGTGAGGTATTGAAGTTCCCAGCTATTACTGTATTTTTATTCTCCCTTCATATGTGTTAGTATTTGCTTGGTATATGTAGATGCTTCAGTGTTGGGCATATCTATTTATATATATATATAGATAGATACAGATATAGGCATGTTTGTGATTGATGTATTATCTGGTGAATTAATCCCTTTATTATTATAAGCTTTTGTCTCTTGTTTGAACTTTTATTTTTTCTAACATTTTATTTGACACAGATCACAAGTAGGTGGAGAGGCAGGTAGAGAGATGGGGGAAAGCAGGCTCCCTGCTGAGCAGAGAGCCCAATGTGGGGCTTGGTCCCAGGACCGTGGGATCATGACCTGAGCCGAAAGCAGAGGCTTAACCCACTGAGCCACCCAGGCGCCCCTCTTGTTTGAACTTTTGAGTGAAAATCCACTTCTCTGAAATAAATATAGCTACTCTTGCTCTCTTGCTTTCTATTTGCAAGGAATATCTTTTTTTATTCCTTAATTTTTTGCCTATGTAAGTACCAAAATCTGAAGTCTGTCTTTTGTATATATCACATATTTGGGTCTTGTTTTATCTGCTCTGCTATGCTATGCTTTTTGGATGGAGAATTTAATCTAAGTACATTCCAAGTAATTATTAATAAGTAAGGAATATTAATGTGATCTTGTTTTTTGGCTGTTTTACAGTGTTCTCATTCTTCTCTTGCTATCTTCCTTTGGGGATTGATGATTTTCTGTAGCTTTGATTTCCATTTATATTTTGTCTTTCTACTAAAAGTTTTTGCTTCTTGGTTACCATGAGATGTACATAAAACATCTTATAGCTATAGCAGTCTATTTTGTGCTGATAACTTAATTTTGAACACATACAAAAACTAGCATTTTATCCCTTTGTCTTTTGTTTCTGATATCATTTATAACCAACTTAAAAATTATTATAATTGTAGTTATTTTTAATATTTTTTGTCCTTTAGCCTTTATTTAACCTTTATTACATCCACATATTACAGCGTTACAATATTCTGAGTTTGAGTTATGTTCACTTTATCAGCAAATGTTTTCATTTTACTAATTAGTATCCTTTCATTTCAATTTGTAGAATTCCTTTCAACATTTTTTGTAAGGCGGGTGTGGTGGTGTTGAACTCTTCCAGCTTTTGTTTGTCTGGAAATGTCTTTATTTCCTCCATTTCTGAAGGACAGTTTTGCTGGATAACATATTTTTGATTGTAAGTTTTTTCCTTTTAGCACTTTGAATACATCATACTTCTCTTTCATGGCCTATAAGATTTCTGCTGAAAAATTTGCTGATAGCCTTTTAAAGTTTCCCTTGTAAGTGAGGATTTTTTTTCCCCCTCCTTTTGCTTTTACAGTTCTTTCTCTTCAATTTGAGAGAGATTTATTTTAAGGTATCCTGCAGAAGGTCATTTAGGATTGAATTTGGATGTCTAATTTTTTTCCTCAGATTTGGGAAATTCTCAGCTATTATTTCTTTAAGCTTTCTGACCTTTTCCCCACTCTCATCTCCTTTTGGGTCTATAGTACTACCTAGATAATTTCTCTTATTGGTATCCTGTAGTTCACATGGGTGGTCTCACTCTCATTCTTTTTGTTTATTTATTGTACTTCTACTCATAATTTTAAAAGTCCTGCTTACTCTTTCACAGATTCTTTCTTCTGTTTGAGTCATTCTCCTGTTGATGTTCTGTGTTGTACTTTTCATTGCATTTACTGTATTCTTCAGCTCCAGAATTTGGTTATTTTTTTAATGATTTTTACCTTTCTATAAAGTTTTCATTTGTTTGTCCATTTCCTTGTTTCATTGTGTTTTCTTGTAGTTCACTGAGCTTCTTTCAAAACAACTATATTCTTATTAGGTAAATTGCTGATCTCAGTTTCTTTGGGTTCAGGTACTGGAGAATTAGTGTATTTCTTTTTGTGTTTTTATGTTTTATGTTGATATTCATATTTCTTCATGTCTTGCTTTGCTTCTCCAGTCTTTATTCACTGGTTTGGGGAGAGAAATATCTGTAAGGGATTTAGTTTTTCTTAGAGTTCTTCTGTGAGTACATTTGCTCCACACTTCTTGTTCCCTTTGTGGCAGAATTCTTTTTTTTTTTTTTTTTTTAAGATTTTATTTATTTATTTGACAGAGATCACAAGTAGGCAGAGGCAGACAGAGAGAGAGAGAGGAGGAAGCAGGCTCCCTGCTGAGCAGAGAGCCCTGATGCGGGGCTCGATCCCAGGATCCTAGGATCATGACCTGAGCCGAAAGCAGAGGCTTAACCCACTGAGCCACCCAGGCGCCCTGTGGCAGAATTCTTAAGCTTTTATGCCTTCTCTCAATCCTGCAAAGCTGGATTAGAAGATGACAGGTTCCCTTTTACTTTCTCTAGGGTGATGTTGAATGTTTAAATTTGTGATTTCTCCAGGACTGGCTTTCTCGGCATGCTCACCTGCAAAAGCTTGTTTTCACTGCCATAGGGAGCATGCAGGGTGCTTTCCATGGTGGTGTGTTTCTATATGTGAGGTATGTGGAGCACTGTGGATGCCCCTGGATTAGTTGCAGGGATCTATAGGTGAAGCAGTCCCAGAAGCTCAAGAACATGCTTCTTTTTTTTTTTTTAATTGAAGAACAATTAGTATATAATATCCTTTTACTTTCACATGTACATAATAGTGATTTGATACTTTCATGTTACAAAATAATCCCCCCTAAAAACCCCAGTTACTGTCTGTCAATGTACAAAGTTATTGCAGTGTCATAGACTGTATCCCTATGCTATACTTTTCATCCTCTTTGCTTATTTTATAACTAGAAGTTTGTACCTTTTTAATCACCTTCATTTATTTTGTCCTCCCTATTCTGGTTACCAATAGTATGTTTTCTGTTATCTGTCAGTCTGTTCATTTGTTGTGGGTTTTATATATGTGTAAACTCATACAGTATTTGTCTTTGGCCTACTTCACTGAGTATCATAGGTCCATCCATGTTGTCGCAAATAGCGAGATTTTGTCCCTTCTTGTGACTGAGTAATATTCCATTGTATGTACATTTTCCAACTTTTAATCCACTTATTAATGGGGATTTAAGTTACTTCCATATCTTGACAATTTCAGAATATGTTTAATGGCCGTAAGGATGTGTATATATGTGTATGTATTTATGTATATGTGTGCATATATAATATAGACAATATGTAATATATAGTATATTTATCTATTTTTCTTTGGGTTGTGTTTTCTTTGAACAAATATCCAGAAGTGGAGTTGCTGGATTGTGTGGGAGTTCTGTTTTTAATTTTTTTGAGGAAACTCCATACCGTGATCCATAATGGCTTCATGAATTACATTCCCAACAGTGTATGAGGGTTCTCCTTTATTGTTATTTTCAATGACACTTGTTTTTCTTTTTTTGAAAAGAAAGGGTGAAACCATAGTGACTATTTCATTATGGTTTTGATTTGCATTTGATTGCTAGGTTGATCATCTGTTCATGTGCCTATTAGCTATTTGTGCATTTTCTTTGGAAAAATGTCTATTCAAGTCCCCTGCCCTTTTAAAAATTGGATTATTTGGGGTTTTTTTGGTGTTTAGTTATATAAGATCTTTATATATTTGGATATTAATCCTTCATCAGACATATCATTTGCCAATATTTCCTCCCATTTGATAGATTATCCTTTACTTGTGTTGATTTTTTCCTTTGCTATGCAGAAGCTTTTTATTTTGAGGTAGTCCCATAAGTTTATTTTTACTTTTGTTTTCCTTGTGTCCCTCAGAAGACACACATTGAAAAATTTTGTTACAACTGATACCAGAAATTAATGCCTGAGCTCTTTTCTAGGACTTTTATGTTTTCAGATCTTACATTTATGTCCTTATGAGTCCATTTTGAATTTATTTTTGTGTATGATGTAAGGAAGTGGCCCAATTTCATTCTTTTGCATGTAGCTGTCAAGTTTCCCCAACACAGTTTGCCTTTTCCCCATTGTGTATTCTTGCCTCCTTTGTCAAAAATTAAGTGAAAATGTGATTGTGGGTTTATTTCTGGTTTTCTTTTCTGTTCTGTTGATCTGTGTGTCTGTTTTTGTGCCAGTACCAGACTCTTTTTTGATTACTATAATTGTGTAATATAACTTGAGGTCTGGAATTGTGATACCTCCATTTTGTTCACCCCCCCCCCCCAAGATTGCTTTGGCTATTCAGTCTTTTATGTTTCCATACAGAGTTTAAGATTGTTTTCTTTATGTGAAAATACCATTGGTATTTTGATAGGGATTGCATTGAATCAGTAGATTGCCTTGGGAGTATGGACATTTTAACAATATTCTTCCAGCTCAGAGCATGGAATAACTTTCCATTTATTTGTGTCATCTTCACTTCCTTTCATCAATATCTTACAGTTTTTTGTGTACAGGTTTATCTCCCCTATGGTTAAATGTGCTTCTAATTATTTTATTCTTATTTATAGAATTGTAAATTGGATTGTTTTCTTATTTTCTTTTCGTCATAGTTTGATATTTGCATATAGATATGCAATACATTTTTGTGTATTGATTTTGTATCCTGCAGCTTTACTGAATTTGTTTACTTGCTTTAACAATTTTTTTAGTAGAGTTTTTAGGGTTTTCTTCTATAGTATCATGCCAAGTATCATGCGAAATAGTGACAGTTTTAGTTTTTCCTTTCTCATTTGGATGCCTTTTACTTTTTTCTCTTACCTAATTGCTCTGGCTAGTACTTCCAATACTATGTTGAATTAAAGTGGCTATGGTAGATATCTTCATTTTGTTCCTGATGTTAGGAGGAAAACTTTCAGGGTTTCACTGAGTATAACGTTAGCTGTGGGCTTGCCATATATGGTGTTTTTTATATTGAGGTACATTTTTCTGTTCCTACTTTGTTGAGAGTTTTTATCATGAATGTATGCTGAATTTTGTTAAATGCCTTTTCTTCATCTATTGTTACATCAACAAAATGAAAGATAAAAATGATATGATGTATCATATTGTTTGATTTGTGGATGTTAAACCCCCTTTGCATCCCTGAACTAAATCCCACTTGATCACCGTGTCTGATACTTTTAATGTATTGTTGAATTCAGTTTTTAATATCTTGTTGAATATATATGCATTTGTGTTCATGAAGGATTTGGGCCTCTTTCTTTTCTTGTGGTATCCTTGTCTGCTTTTTACAGCAGGGCAATTTTGGCCTCATAAAATGAGTTTGGAAGTGTGCTCTCCTCTTCTGTTTTTTTAGAAAACTTTAAGAAGGTTTGGGTATTATTTTTTTCTTATGCATGTTGTAAAATTCACCAATGAAGCCATCAAGTCCTACTCTTCTGTTTGTTGGAAGTTTTAGTTGACTGATTAATCTCCTGACTAGTAATTTATTTTAGTTTTGTTTCTTCATCTTTCAGTCTTACTGGATTATATATTTATTGGAATTTATCTATTTTTTCTTGGTTGTCCAGTTTGTTGGTGTGTAGCTGTTCATAGAATTCTCTTATGACCTTTTGGTATTTCTGTGGTATTGTGTCATCTTCTCTTTTATTTTTTAATTTTATTTGATTCCTCTCTCTTTTTCCTTGAGTCTGGTTTAACGTTCATCAAATTTGTATATCTTATTAGATAAGCTTTTTATTTATCATTTCTGCTACTTTTTAATACCTAATGCACTTACTTTTGTTATGATTTTTAAAATTTCTTTCTTCCTAACTTTGGGCTTTCTTTTTTTCTTTTTCTAGTGGTTTGAGGTGAATTTTTAGGTTTTTGAGATTTTTCTGATTTCTTGATGCAGACATTTATTGCTATGAATTTCCCATTTAGAACCGTTTTTACTGCATCCCATTAATTTAAGCTGTATTTCCATTTTCATTTTTGTCTCCATACATTTTTTGAATTCTCTCTTGGGTTTTTTTTGACACTTTGATTTTTTTTTAAGATTTTATTTATTTACTTGACATAGAGAGAGAGAGAGAGAGAGAGAGAACACAAGCAGGGAGATTGGCCCTCGCCAAGCAGGGAGCCCCATATGGGGCTCAGTCCCGGACCCCGGGATCATGACCCAAGCCGAAGGCAGACACTCAAACCAACTGAGCCACCCAGACACCCTGATACGTTGATTATTAAGTAACATCTTGTTTTCTCTCTACGTACCTGTGAATTTTGCAGTTTTCTTGTTACTGACTTCTACTTAGCTTCTTACCATTGTGGCTGGAAAAGATGCTTGGTAGGATTTCAGTCTTCTTAAATTTCCAAAGACCTGGTTGTGGCCTAACATATGATTTATCCTGGAGAAGGATTTCTTTTCCAATATTCTTTTGGCTGTTCCAGGTCTTCTCTGGTTTCATAAAAATTTTAGAATTGTTTGTTCCAACTCTGTGAAAAAAGTTGGTGATATTTTGATATGGATTGCATTGAATGTGTAGATTGCTCTAGATAGCATGGACGTTTTAACATTTGTTCTTCCAATCCATGAGCATGGAACATTTTTCCATCTTTGTGTCTTCCTTAGTTTCTTTCATGAGTATTCTGTAGTTTTCTGAGTACAGATACTCTCCTCTTTGGTTAAATTTATTCCTAGGTGTCTTATGGTTTACCACAGTTATAGATGGGAGTGACTCCTTAATTTCTCTGTCTTTTGTCTCCTTGTTGGTGTATAGAAATGCAACTGATTTCTGTGCATTGATTTTATATACTGCCACTTTACTGAATTCATGTATGAGTTCTAGCAGTTTGGGTTTTCCACAAAGTATCATATCATCTGCAAAGAGTGAGAGTTTGACTTCTTCTTTGCCAATTTGGATGTCTTTTATTTCTTTTTGCTGTCTGATTGCTGAGACTAGGACTTCTATTACTATGTTGAACAGCAGTAGTGAGAGCGAACATGCCTACTGTGTTCCTGAACTTAAGGGAAAAGCTCTGTTTTTCCCCATTGAGAATGATGTTTTCTGTGGGTTTTTCATAGGTAGCTTTGATGATACTGAGGTATGTTCCCTCTATCCCTACATTTTGAGGAGTTTTAATCAAAGAAGGATGCAGTACTTTGTCAAATGATTTTTGTGCATCTGTTGAGAAGATAATTTGGTTCTTGTCCTTTTACTAATGCAGTGTATCACATTGATTGATTTGCATATGTTGAACCAACCTTGCAGCCTAGGAATAAATCCCACTTGGTCCTGGTAAATAATCCTTTTAAAGTACTGTTGGATCCTATTGGCTAGTATTTTTGGTGAGAATTTTTGTATTTGTGTGTATCGGGTATATTTGTCTGTAATTCTCCTTTGCGATGGGGTCTTTGTGTAGTTTGGGGATCAAGGTAATGCTGGCCTCATAGTGCAAGTTTGGAAGTTTTCCTTCTATTTCTGTTTTTTTTTGGAACAGTTTCAGAAGACTAGGTATTAGTTCCTCTTTAAATGTTTGGTAGAATTCCCCTGGGAAGCTGTCTGGCCCTGGGCTCTTATTTGTTGGGAGATTTTTTAAAAGATTTTATTTATTTATTTGACAGACAGAGATTACAAGTAGGCAGAGAAGCAGGCAGAGAGAGAGGAAGAAAAGCAGGCCCCCTGCTGAGCCGAGAGAGCCCGATGTGGGACTTGATCCCAGGACCCTGAGATCATGACCTGAGCTGAAGGCAGCGGCTTAACCCACTGAACCACCCAGGCGCCCTGTTGGGAGATTTTTGATGATTGTTTCAATTTCCTTTCTGGTGATGGGTCTGTTCAGGTTTTCTATTTCTTCCTGGTTCAGTTTCTTTTGATGTCCATTAGCATGGTAAATGGTTTTCCTCTCCCTCCTAAAATGAGTCTCTTGCAGATAGCATATCGATGGGTCTTGTTTTTTAATCCAGTCTGATACCCTGTGTCTTTTTTTAAAAAAAGATTTTATTATTTGACAGCGAGAGAGGGAACACAAGCAGGAAGAGTGGGAGAGGGAGAAGCAGGCTTCCTGTTGAGCAGGGAGTCCAATGTAGGGCTCGATCCTCGGACCTTGGGATCATGACCCGAGCCAAAGGCAGACACTTAATGACTGAGCCACCCAGGTACCCCTACCCTGTGTCTCTTGATTGGGGCATTTAGCCAATTTACATTCAGGGTAACTATTGAAAGATATGAATTCAGTGCCATTGTATTATCTATAGGTCGACTATTACTGTGTCTTGTCTTTGTTCCTTTATGGTCTGTGTTAATTTCAGGCTCTCTCTTTGCTTAGTGGACCCCTTTCAATATTTCTTATAGGGCTGGTTTGGTGTTCATAAATTCTTTTAGTTTTTGTCCTGGAAGCTTTTTATCTCTCCTTCTATTTTCAGTGACAGCCTAGCTGGATATAGTATTCTTGGCTGCAGATTTTTCTTGTTTAGTGCTCTGAATATATCATGCAAGTCCTTTCTGGCCTGCCACGTCTCTGTGTATAGGTCTGCTTCCAATCTAATGTTTCTACCATTGTAGGTTACAGACCTCTTGTTCTGAGCTGCTTTCAGGATTTTCTCTTTATCTCTGAGATTTGTAAGCTTTACTGTTAGATGTTGGCGTGTTGACCTTTTTTTACTGATTTTGAAGGGGGGGTCTCTGTGCCTCCTGGATTTTGATGACCATTTCCTTTGCCAAATTAGGGAAGTTCTCTGCTTTAATTTGCTCCAGTATACATTTTGCCCCTCTCTTCATCTGGGATCCCAATTCTAGTATTATCACTTGTCTCTCATATTCTCTCCTTGTGATCCAGTAGTTGTTTATCTTTTATTCTCTATTATTTGGTCTTCTATATCACTAATTCACACTTCTGCCTCATTTATCCTAGTAGTTAGAGCCTCCACCTTTGATTGCATCTCATTAATAACCTTTTTGATTTTGACTTGTTTAGACTTTAGTTCTTTTATTTCTTCAGAAAGGGATTCTCAGGTATGCTCTGTGCTTTTTTTTAAAGCCCAGCTAATATCTTTATAATCATTATTCTGATCTCTAGTTCTCACATCCTACTTATGTCCATATTGATTAGGTCTCTGGCAATCAATACTGTCTCTTGTTCTTTTTTTTTTTTTTAAGATGAGTCTTTCCATCTTGTCATTCTGTCCAGAGAAGAATAGGTGAAAAGAGAACAAAATACTAAAAGGGCAACAATGACCCCACAGAAATATACACTAAACAAATCAGAAGAGACCTGAAATCTGGGGAGTGGGGGATGGGAAGAAAGAATATGATCAGGTGGGTGAATAGAATAGAGCCATATACTAGGTTTTGGTTGTATTTTGGTCTATTAGAAGAAACTGCATCTCAAAAAATTTTTAAAAAGAAAAACTTATGTATATACAAAAAATGAGGTTAAATATGGTGAAGGGATAAAATATTACTATAAAAATGAAAATGAAAAAGTTTTAAAAAAAGAATTGATATGATTAGAAGTTGCTTGAAAAAGGAAAGAAGAAAACTTTTTAAAAAAAGGAAAAAGTAAAGAAAATTTTAAAAATTAAAGTTGGAAGACTAAAGAATCATGGGGAAAAGCCATGAATTCTATGTGCTGTGTTCCCTTAGTGCTGAAGTTTTGTAGTTCTCATCAGTTGGTAAACTTGATCTAGGCTAGATGTTCTTGCTGATCTTCTTGGGGAGGGGCCTGTTGCAGTGATTCTCAAATGTCTTTGCACCAAGCAGAAATGCATCACTCTTGCCTGGGGGCCAGGCTAAGTAATCTGTGCCAGTTTGCCCTCACTAGCTTTTGTTCCCTGAAGGCTTTCTGCATAGCTTTAGAGGATGAGAATGAAAATGGTGGCCTCCTGGTCTCTGGCCCTGGATCCAAAAGCCTGGGGGCCTCCACTGCTCAGTGAGCCCTTAGAGAAAAGCAGCCAGTCACTCCTTTCTCCCACTTATCCCACCATAGTCCATGCTTACCTCGCCTATGACCAAGGGTTTCTATCTCTGGCACATGATTTCCTTTGGAGTCTCCAAACCCAGCACATTTTTGTGGTGTGCTCCCTTGCTGCTCTTACTGGAGGAGGAAGGGGAGTCTCCTTGGTTTTGCTGCGTGTTGGGCCCCTGCCCAAGAACAATGACCCAACTGTGCTGTGAATGATAGCTTATGGCAATCCTGAGTCGAGAGTTCACTCTTGGGCTTACTCGTTGCAGTGAGCTTCCCTGCTCTGATACCTGGAAACTTTGCCACACTAAGTCACCCCCAGTCTTCCTGTGACCCCAAGGATTTTGAGACCACACTGTCCCAGCGAGGGTTCTACCCAACTTAGCTGCCAGAGTGATGTCCCTCACTGGAGCAGACTTTTTTTTTTTTAAGATTATTTATTTATTTATTTGACAGAGAGAGAGAGAGAGATCGATCACAAGTAGGCAGGGAGGCAGACAGAGAGAAAGGGGGAAGCAGGCTCCCTGCTGAGCGTAGAGCCCGATTTGGGGCTCAATCCCAGGACCCTGGGATCATGACCTGAGCCGAAGGCGGAGGCTTAACCCACTGAGTCACCCAGGTGCCTTGGAGCAGACTTCTTAAAGTTCTAATTTTGTGTTCCTCTGCTCTGTCACTTGCTGGTAGCTGACTTCTCCCCGCTGGTCTGTCTTCCCATATGTCACCTGAGATTCACTTCTCCACACCTCCTACCTTGCAGAAAGTGGCCACTTCTCTGTTCATAGAATTGTAGCTATTCTTTTGATCTCCAGTTGAGTTCACAGGTGTTCAGAATGGTTTGATAGGTATCTAGCCAAATTCCTGGTACCAGATGAAATTAAGGTCTTCTACTCCTCTGCCATCTTGGACTCTCTCTAAAAACTTGTAAAAAAGTAGAGTCCTGTCTGCAACCCATTTAATTTGTGATTTCCAGGAATTCACAGTAAAATTGTACTCATTAGTCTGGTTGATCTGTTGTTATTGCCTGGTATTACTGATGTGGCCTGAAGAGAACGGAATGAAGTTGATCTACGTCTTCCATGAATGTAGTTCCCATGCTCTCATGTATATAAGAAAGTTGTTTTTCTTTGTCCAGTTACACCACCATCATAATAACCCCTTATCTTTCCATGATCCTATAATACTTAGTTTTACTTTGTGTCTATTCGTGTTAAAAACCTAATCCCAGGGTTTCTGCTGTCACTGAAATTGAATTGTAAAAAGCATATTGTGAGATGTTATATGGTCTTCTTCACATATTAAATATCTAAACATCTTTTTCCCCACCTTTAAGCATAAAGGTGCCAAAATTCAAGGGAGAAAAAAGGCAAAAAGCAAAACAAAGCGAAAAATCCCCAAAACAAAAACCAAAGCCAAGGTGGATTAGGAGGGGGAACCACCAAAAAACCAAAACACATAAAGAAACAAAGGAAACCAAACAAACAAATCTAGTATTGTTTTCAAAGGTGACTTTGCTGGGGCAGTAATGTCAAAAGTCTCCTGTGTGACTTAATGCATTCATTTACAGGGAAACCCTGACAGTTGACTGGCTGTTTTAGTGTCACTTACATATTCCCAAGTAGAAAATCTGGTCTTTCAGCTCAGTTGTGAAGCAAACATCACGTGAATATTAGCAGTTTGCAATGATAGAAAAGGCTATTAGCATGTGAAGGTCTCAAGATCTGGTATCTGGTGCTTTCTTTCCCATTCGTGATTTGAGGCAGCACTAATAATCTGTTAGAGTTAGAAATATCAAATGAGATCATTTATGTCAAGCACTTACCACATTGCCTAGTTGCTAAAGAAAGATTTGTTCATAGTATACTAGTTCTGTGAGCAGGCTTTGCTCGAGCTAGATATTTAAGAATCGTCCATGAATCTTTTCTGTCCTTTACCTACCAAAGATCTGTTTCATCTTAATAGGCCTTCAAATGGGTGTTAGTCATAACCCATGATTGGGCATTAGCAGGTAGTAACTAAATCTTTCAGGACACTAAGTTCTCTTGCACCTAGTTAGTAGTAAACATTATTCATTTTCCGGAATTCTAAAAGGATTGTAGTAATTTTCACTTCTACTGGCAAAATTGGTACTGTGAGTACCAATTTCATCATAAATTTGTTATCATACAGGACTAATTATCTTAACATTACCCTTACTAAGTTAAGTAGGTATTAAAATAGTAACTTGTTCTTTTTGTTTGTATGTATTTTATTTTTAGACAACATTTTCTGTATGTGTGAGTTTATAGGCATGAAGGATCTTGTATTGTAAAGTGTACACTTTTCACACAGACACTCCAGGGTTCATATCTAGACTTTGCAGTTTTATAGCCTCAGACAAGTTGTATAATTCTTGTATGGTTGCTGTACCATAGTTTTTTTTTTTGTTTTTTTTTTTTTAAGATTTTATTTATTTATTTGACAGAGAGAGATCACAAGCAGGCAGAGAGGCAGGCAGAGAGAGAGAGGAGGAAGCAGGCTCCCTGCTGAGCAGAGAGCCCGATGCGGGACTCGATCCCAGGACACTGAGATCATGACCTGAGCTGAAGGCAGCGGCTTAACCCACTGAGCCACCCAGGCGCCCCTGTACCATAGTTTTAAAGTAGGTTAGTAAGACTTAGTTACACACGGGGTTGTCACAATCATTGAAATAGGTGAATTTATATGGAAAATGTAAAAGGGTAAGAAGAGTCAAGACATTCTTCAAGGACAAAGTAGAATAGTTTGACTAGCTATTAAGATTTTAATAAATGTAGATTAATAAAGATGGTGTTCTTAGTTCAGTAGATCAAACAAAATAACTATAGAAACAAGCACATGTGTATATATAGACACTTGATTTAGGAGAAAGTTGGAACTGTGGAAACATGGTATTTCAGCAAATGGTGTTAGAGTATCATATTTATATGGAACAAGCTGAATCAAGCTTTACATCACACCATTCCTAAGAAATTCCCAATCTATTGTGGATGTACAAGGCAAAACAATAAATATTTTAGGAGATAATATAGTTAAATATTTATGTGACATTAGAATATGAAAGGTTCTCTTAAATGGGCTTCAAAAAGGATTTTAACCCTAAAAGGAAAAAATAAAAAATTGGATTTTATTAAAATGAAGGATTTCTATTTACCCAAAGTCACCTTAAGAAAGTGAAAGACAAGCTACTCCTACAGAGTAGGAAAAGATATTTGTAACTCTCTGACAAGAAGCTTATGAACAGGATATAAGTAAAACTACAGATTGATGAGAAAAAGACAGCCTAATAGAAAAATGAGAAAGAGGCTTGAATAGGTACTTCACCAAAAGGATGTCCAAATATCCAGTAAAAATAAGAAAAGTTACTTGAGACCACAAGTCGTTAAAGGAATACAGACTAAAACCATCATCGCATACAACTACTACACATCTACTAGACTAATAATAATTTGTGGGAATATGGAGCATGTAGAATACATATTAGTGTACCACTTTGGTAAACTGGCACTGTAGAAGCTAAATGTATATATACTCTGTGACCCTGCAGTTCTACTCCCCACAGATATGCTATATATGTGTATAACCAAGTGGTATGTATATAGATGTTATGGCAGCATAATTTGGCCTAGCTCCGTTGGGGGGGGGGTGAGCATCAATATTATAATCGGTAGTAAGTCATTATATGTACTACCTTGGGATATTGTACTGTCATGAAAATGAACAAACTCTATTCATACGACAAAATGTGTGTATTTAAAAAACAATGTTGTGCAAAAGAACCCATGAGCAAATGAATGCATACTGTATGATTCCAGTGTTTAGAAGTCATGGTAGTTGCCCTTGAAGAGGAGAAAATGGTTAATGATTAGGCAGAAACAAGAAGGGTCTGCTGGGGTCCTGGCAGTGCTCTATTTCTAGCCCTTCATGTTGGTTATAGATACTTGCTTTGTCATAATGTAGTAAACTGAATATTTATTTATATTTTGTGTTCTTTTCTTTGAGTCTTAAACTTCAATAGAAAAATAAGGAAAGAACCACCAAGCTTTCAGTGGGTTAAGCCTCTGCTTTTGGCTTAGGTCATGATCTCTGTGTCGTGGGATCTAGTCCCGCATTGGGCTTCTCCGCTCTGCAGGGAGTCTGCTTCCCCCTCCAACTCCCGCCTGCCTCTCTGCCTACTTGTGATCTCTCTCTGTCAAATAAATAAATAAAATATTTAAAAAAAAGAAAAAAGAACCACCCAGCTTTATAATACCCAGCAAATATTCACTGTGAAATTTTCCTTCTGAACTCTCAACCTAATTTGTGAACACTAGCTTATGTCCTTTAATTAATGATTACTTTTGGCTTGATATTATACTTAAAAATTTAACCATAAGTGACTCTTAATCTCACAAAACAAACTGAGGGTTGCTGGGGGGAGGGGTGTTGGGAGAAGGGGGGTGGGACTATGGACATTGGGGAGGGGTTTGTGCTTCGGTGAGTGCTGTGAAGTGTGTAAACCTGATGATTCACAGACCTTTACCCCTGGGGATAAAAAATACATGTTTTTAAAAGATAAAAAATTTAAAAAAAATAATAAAATAAGATAAAATAAAATATTAAAAAAAATTTAAACTCTTTAAAGATTAGATAGGAGCAGTGTTAGCCAGCACACATACAAAAGATAACTTTGCCCTTGAAAATTCAGCTGCTCCAACTTTTTGTGTGAAGACACAAAGAGTATTTTTTTTTTTAAACAGTGTAATTTTTTTAAGGATGATAGAAGTGTAATGAAACACTATTGTCTCACATTTGTTGTTGTAAATTTTTATTGACGGAAAGTCCTAATTGTAAGTAGTTAAAGCTATCATTTTGGGGGTACTTTTTTCCTTTTTTTTTTTTTTTAAGATTTTATTTATTTATTTTGACAGAGATCACAAGTAGGCAGAGATGCAGATAGAGAAAGAGAGGAGGAAGCAGGCTCCCCGCTGAGCAGAGAGCCTGATGCGGGTCTCCGTCCCAGGACCCTGTGATCATGACCTGAGCCGAAGGCAGAGGCTTAACCCACTGAGCCACCCAGGCACCCTTTTCCTGTTGTTTTAAACCTCAGTTTACCCAGGGGGGTTATGCTTTTATAAAAGTTACATATATTCTCTGTTAAATTTTAAAAAATTTAGTATATATATTCTTCTCACTGCAAATGGAAATTGTCTTGAATTTTATATTTTCTAATTGTTAAGTATTTGCAAGAGCATTGTTGATTTTTATGGTTATCATTTATACCACACTTGATTCAACCAGTATTCCTAGTTATGATTAAAAGGTGATTGAAATCATCTTTATTGAGTCCTTCTTCCACACACATTTTTTTTTTAAAGATTTTATTTATTTATTTGACAGAGAGAAATCACAAGTAGATGGAGAGGCAGGCAGAGAGAGAGAGAGAGGGAAGCAAGCTCCCCGCAGAGCAGAGAGCCCGATGCGGGACTCTATCCCAGGACCCTAAGATCATGACCCGAGCCGAAGGCAGCGGCTTAACCCACTGAGCCACCCAGGCGCCCACACACACACTTTTTAAAATAAGTAAAATTTCTCTGTATTTTCTCCACTAAATTTAAGTGACATTCTTTTCTAGACTATGCATAAACCTTTGAATGTTAATAAACCTTTGAATGTTAATAAAGCTCATAGAAAAAATAAAAGGCCCAAACCAGAATTTAAACAGATTCAAGACATAAACCAGAAAGGAAAATCACTAAAGATTCTAAGATTAGTGCATAGCTTTTTAGCTTTTGAATTGAAATACTCTAGGCATTTATAAAAGAGATTTTTTTCCCTAGTAAAAGACATAAAAGATGAATTTCTTCTTGATTTTGATTAGTTACTAAAAGAGCTTTTTATATTTTATTCTTTAAAAATAATTTAGAGAAGTGGTTTTTTTTTTAATAAAAAAGGGTTTTTCAAAGTAATATAATTGATCTAAGTCTCCATAAACTTTTGGTTTTGTAGCTTTCTTTCGTGGGAATGAAAGCAGGCAAGATAGGCTGTTGTCAGCATAAACTCATTATTGCTATTGATAAAAAGATATCTTAGTCCATATTACAATTTCTGTGAGGCAAAGGACTCCTTTAAGCTTCTGATGGCCTGAGAATACCTAACTTTTTTCCAGAGCATCTAGTAAGAAGCTCTGTGTTCTGGGTACAGAGGCCAGGCTTGCTATGGCTTCATTTTTCCTAACTAACTTTATTTGTAAATGTAAAGAATATTTCCATCTCTTTTTAAAAAATTGAACTATTGTTACGAAATGCAGCAAGTCAATGTGAACTTGAGTATTAGAGGATAAATTTAAAGTTGAAGTTACATATATACATGTATATATATCGGATATATACACACACACACACACATATGTGTATATGCATACATATATATGTGTAGGGATGTTCCTACATTTTTAGGAAGCTGTTCAGTGCTGCTTTGCCAGTTTTTGTGTGTGCGTGTGTGTGTGATAAATTACCAGAAATTGAGTCCAAAATTAGATAAAATGTGGGTCTAAAGAATTTTCTGTGAGACAAATCTGGTTACTTCCAGAGCCTTGCTTTTTTCATTCCTTATGGGAAATTTCATATATACAGAAAATTGGAGAGCATAGGGTTAACAGAAACCCATGTATTTATGACCCAAATTGAACAGTTACCAAAAGCTTTAATTTGTAGTGATGGTGGAATATTATTACTGATTGAAGTTTTACATTACTTTTTTGTGATCCATACTTTATTCTCCAGTTTAAAGGATAAATTTGCCCCCAAATGATACTAAATATTTAGAGCCTAATTTGGATAAGATCCATCAAAATCACAGAGCATCCTGGATTTGCTGGCATAGTCTGGATTTTTGTTTCATGAGGACCACTAAAGAGGTAGAAATTAAGGCTTCCCTTGTCCTTTACATGCTTATAAAGCCGTGTTAAATATATATATATATATATGTATATATATATATATACATATATATATATATAATGTGTATACTTAACTCTATTTATATACTTAACATAGATATACCATGTGAAAAATCAAATGGAGACTGAAAATGTACCCAAAATAGTCCCAAGCCCAGGAAGTAGTGTATTTGAAAAGTTAAGCTGACTCTAGTCTTGCCCCAAGAATTTTCCTCCTCCTGCCCAATTTTTCTTTCAACATATTTCTCAGATGCCTGTGCCTATAACCTCTAAAGTAGCTCTCATTCTGAAATGATAGTGTCTATGATATGCTAATTACCCTTTGGTACATTAATACCATTCTAAATATATGTGGTATTACTTATTTATAAGTATCAAATAAGCTTCTATATAGGTAGAGGACATATTGAATGAATTAAATCATTTCCTAACAGAATTGTTTAACATTTCCTTTTTTGTGTCTATGTGACAGTGCCTGTAGTAAGAGAGTCAAGAGAAAGTCCAGACAGTCTTTTAAGATTGGACTGTGTTAGAGTGAATATAAAATACATCCATGCTGATTAGTACTTAGAAAAAAGTGTTCACTTGTTTGTTTGTTTGTTTTTAAACAAATAACAGATTGACTGCAAATCCCATGGCTCACTTTAAACAGGTATAATTAACTCTGTAATTAATAAAGTGAATAAGAACTTGTAATTAAATCATAATAACTACTTTGGTTATAGCCAAAAGCATGAATTTCTCTTCTTAGAGACATATGAACTAAGCACTCCTCATTGTTGTACTTCCTGTAAAATTCGCCAAGTGATGGGTATATCCCTTTTTCCTGCATTGATCCTTGTTTATCAGAATGCAAGATTCACCTTTAAGGGTGTGTTCTTTTAGTAGTTGTCTCCATTAATGTCTTCACCTCCCACTCCTATAATTTGATGAAGGCAGTCAAGGTATAATTGTAGCTTCCCTAACCCACCCTGTTCTGGGTTTTCCCAAGCTCTAGATGACTCTGCAGTGCTAAAACAAAGCTCTGGGGAATTACAAACTTTCTGGTTGACCACCGCAAAACTGTTTATGCTAATATAAAGTGGTAGTGGTAAGGACTGTGGCTTTCAAATGTGCAGATGCTTTTTAAGAGTGGATATATCTGTCCTTTTGCAGATGGACCGTATGTGTGATAGAAGTAGATGCTTGGTGTGCCCTCCTAGTCATATTTAATTGTAAAGTTTATTTAATCAGTAACAACTGGTAATGGGCCTTTAAAGCACATTGAAACATTGATTAATGTCCCTGGAAATGAGGTACCCAAGGTCATGTGCGAGTGTGACACACTACTCATGATTCACACCTTACAGCCACTAACACAATTTATACAAATAGCATAATAGAATTGGTCTGCTCCTATTTGGATGTCATCATTTTTGGCTCATGGCTACCTCCTGCATTAACTCTTAACCTTCGCTATGGTTATAAAGTAGGTTTTTCATTGCTTTTTGTCATGAGATTCTCAAAGTTTTTATATAAATATTAGTGGTTGGCAAGTATTAAGTATTTTTCCATTGTATTAAAGTAAGGAAACCACACCATTGAAAGGTTTGTCATTTTTACCAGTCAGCTGGGTTTATGCTTCAGCATTTGTGAATTGTATTTCAGTTTTCATATTTGAGATTTTTAAAAACAATCTTTTTTTAAATTTTAAATTCAATAGCCAACATATAGTACATCATTAGTTTTTTGATGTAATGTCCAGTGTTTCTTTAGTTGCATAAAATACCCAGTCACAAACTGCAAGGAAACCAGGACAGCTGCAAGTAAGGGGGTAAAAGGAGATGAGGTGAGAGAATTAATAGGCTCATAGACTATTGTAAGGACTTTGTCTTTTACCTTGAGTGTGACTACTATATGAAAAGTGAAGGTTTTTAATAGAGGAGTGATGTAGTCTTATTTAGATTTTAAAAGGTTCACTCTAGTTAAGAGAGGCTAAAGGAGGGAGCAAGGAGACTAATTAGGAGGCTGCTAAAATTCAGGCAAGAGGTGATGATGACTTAGTCCATGGTGTAGATGAAAGTGGTGAAGAGCGTTCACAGTGTATATAAATTGTGAAAGAGAATGAACGAAATATGCTGATATATTAGATGTGGAGTGTGAGAGAAAAAAATAACAGCGTTTTGGGCCGGGCAATTGGAAGGCTAGAGTTGCCATTCATTGAAAGGGTACTGTGGGAGAAGCAAGTTTAGGGAGGAAAGAGAAATCAGGAATTTGATTTTGAGAAGCAAGTTGTCGATACTTCCTTAGCATTCTGGTTAAGATGTTGACTAGGCAGGTAGATCTAAGAGTCTGCAATACAAAGAAATCTAAGCAAGAAGTATGGATGTCAGCATAGTATTAGCTATGAGATTGGATAAAGAAATGAGTGCAGAGATAGAAGTCCAAGAAGATCCCTGGGCCAGTCCAGCATTTACAGGTTGGAAGGATGAGGTTTACTAATGAGAGAGTGCTCAGTAAGGAGGAGGAGAACCTTAGTAAGGAGGAGGAGTGAGTAGTGTCCTGGAAGCTTAGTGTAGAAACTGTTTCAAAGAAGAATTGGTTGGTGATATTGAATATACTCAGATCAAGTAAGGTAAGTGCTGAGACTTGACTTTTGGTTTTAACAATATGGAAGGCTTTAATGACTTTTATAGGAGCTGTCTCTGTGGAGTAGTAAGGAGGTAAAGGATAGGATGGAGTGTTTTCAAGAAGGAATGGGAAGACAGGAATGGAAGATAACAAAAATAGATATCTCTGCTGAGGAATTTCTTCCTAAAGGGAGTAGAAAAAGGAGACCACTGCTAGAAGATGTGGGGTTAAGAGTTTTTTCAAAGATAAGGACCTATTATAGTGTGTTGGATGCTGATATGAATAGTATAATAAAATAGTATAATAAAGGAACATTGCATAAGAGAGAGGGGTGAATTTCTGGAATGAGATTGAGTAGGTTAAAGGAGATGGATGGATACAGTGGAGGAATTGGTTTTAGTAGGAACACAGACCATTCATCCATAATGGCAAAGGGAAGGCAAGAGTACTTCGACTCAAATGTAGATAAATGGATAGATTCTGATTGTTTTTATTTTTTCAATGAATTGGGAAGCAAGGTTATCTGCTGAGCCCAAGGAGGGAGATGGAGATATAGAAGGAAAATATATGACCTAATCATTCAGGAGACTAGAGAACTGGTCAGTGATTACAGGGCCACACCAACTGTGCTGATAAGGTAGAGAATAGGATATATCTAGGATTGGGATTTGCCTGGTGATCATGATATGGGAAGCGGGGCAAGACAGTTGAGAGTGTATCCAAAAGAGGGAGATTATAATAGTGGATCATGGACTCTAAGTTGGGTGAAGGACAGTGCAAAAGTGATAGGATCAATGGATTATAGAGCTGAGGTTTAAAAATATTAAAGATATTTGAAGAAGTGAGTTGAAAAGATAGAGGTTGGCTGGGTAGTGGGACGCTAGAAATTGAGATTGTGCATGGGGTCAAGTTATTGGTGAGAAATTCTAGAGTATGACTAAGAAGAAGTAGCTGAGGTCAAGTGAAGGAGTGGACCCTGAGAGGAGGGAGGATGTCAAGGATCATTTATGTGTGGACCTTTAAATCATCGTGCATTTTGTTTCTAGGAATTTATCCATTTTTTCTAGGTTGTCAGATTTGTTGACATATAATTGTGCAGAGTAGTCACTTACGATTCTTTGTTATTTCTGTGGCATCAGTTGTAATGTTTCTTTTATTTCTGATTTTATGTGAGTCCTCTTGTTTTTATTCTTGATGAGTTTAGCTAAAGGTTTGTCAGTTTTGTTGATCTTTTCGAAGAACCAGCTCTTACTAGTTCCCTTGGTCTTTTCCATTTTCTTTTTAGTTTCTCATTTATTTGTGCTCAGATCTTTGTCATTTCCTTCCATCTCCTAAATTTGGGATTCATTTGTTTTCTTTTTCTAGTTTTTTGAGGTGTGTCATTTGCTTGTTTATTTATTTATTTATTGGTTTATTTATTTATTTATTTTGAGCTCAGTGTTTATTGCTATGAACATCCCTCTTAGAACTGCTTTTGCTGCTTCCCATAAATTTTTTTTTTCAAAGATTTATATATTTTGGAGAGAGAGAGAGAGAGGGGGAGAGGGAGGGCATGAGCAGGTGGGGGGGGCCCAAAGAGAGAGGGAGACAAGCATACTTCCTGCTGAGCAGGGAGCCCGGCATGAAGCTTGATTCTAGGACTCTGAGATCATAACATGAGCTGAAACCAAGAGTCAGACGCTTAACCAACTAAGCCACACAGGCACCCTGCATCCCACAAATTTTAGCATGTCATTTTTCTATTTTCATTTGTCTCAAGGCATTTTTTTGACTTCTTAGATCATCATGCATTTGATAAGAACAGAGTCATGGCCAGGGACTAAAATATTTAAGGAATGATGTTGGGATGTCTGGGTGGCTCAGTTGTTAGGCATCTGCCTTCTGCTCAGGTCATGATCCTGGGGTCCTGGGATCAAGCTCACATCAGACTCCCTCCTAGGCAGGAAGCCAGCTTCTCCTCTCACTCTCCCTGCTTGTGTTCCCTTTCTCACTGTGTCTCTCTCTGTCAAATAAATAAATAAAATCTTAAAAAAAAAAAAAGGAATGATGTTAGAATTGTTCTGTCGATGACTGCAGGCAGCATTAGGGATGGTGATGATAATTAGGTCTGATAATTTGAGACTGAAAGCTAGAATTTTAGAGAGGCAGGTGAGAGAGTAATTTGGAAGTAGCAAAAAGAAATAAGAACACCTACACTGTCTCCAGACATAATGGGAAGAGGAGTATGAGAATGTAGACAGTCAGGACTGGAGGGGGTTACAGGGAGAGCCAGGTTTCAGTTGGCAGAGGCTTTAAACCCTGACTGTGCATTAAAATCACCAGGGAGAGCTTATAATCATACCATTTCCTTGGTCCCAGCACCCAGAGATCCTGACTCAGCCAGTCTGGGGTGGAGCTCAGGCTTAAGTAAATTTTTTTAACTTCCAGGTGATTGTATGTACAGCCAGGGTTGTGTCCTAAGCAGGAATGTTCTGAGAAAAGGATGAGTAATTGAGGATGATAGGTCTGTTTCTGAGGGCATAGGGAAAGGGTTTGGGAGTTCAAGAGGGGTGGTTTTGGGGGGGCATTTTAAAAAGTTTATTGGCCCTTTGAATTTCTGTGAATTACTTGTTCATACCCGGAATCTTTTTTTCTGTTGGTAAATGTTTTGATTTTTGTTTCGGTTCAAGCTTTATATTGAAGTATCACGTGAATACTAAAAAGTAGTGAGCACCCAAATAAGAAACAGAACATTACTAGCATCTAGAAGCCATACTTCTACCCCTGTTATATTAATCATCTCTCCACTGGGGGAGATTTATTTATTACAAAGGATCTTATGCTGCCTGTCTTAAGTAGTAAAGAAGATTTCATATGAAAGTATACTGGCCTGGGGTACCTGTTTGGCTCAGATGTTAAGCTTCTGCCTTCTGCTCAGGCTGGGATCAAGCCTCTGCTCTGCGGGAAGCCCGCCTGTCCCACTCCCCTTGCCTGCATTCCCTCTCTCACTGTCTCTCTCAAGTAAGTAAGTAAAATTTAAAAAAGAAAGAAAGAAAGAAAGAAAGAAACTAGAAAAAAAAAATGTACTGCCCTTAGTTTATAGAGTAAACCAAAATAGTCCCAGCCACGATCTTTTTCTCTTTGCTTCTTAAAGTGCAGAGAATATGTAGAAGAGGGCTTGCAAAAATCCAAGAAAACATTTTCTTTCTTTTTTTCATCTGAAAACCTCCGGGCTATGCATTGTAGTTGGAGATACTGTCGTCTTTTGTGCTGCTTCTTCATCGGCTCTTTTCCTCTGACTGGAAATGAGTAGTTTTGGCAAGTGGAAACATGCTCTAAGTGATAGGGCCTCTCTCAGCTGGCCCAGACAATTTGGGTCTTCCATACCTACCTGATTGTTCTGAGTGTAGAGTTCAGGGTTTGCAAAACAGCTGTAGGTCAGGTTTGAGTCAGGGAAGACCTATGAGGAGTGGTCACTATGGTTTTTCTTAGCTGTAAAACATACTGAATAAATGTAAATGACCAGAGTCTGCTTTTAGCATTTGCAACTATTCATTTCCAGTATTTTGACCCTTGCTGCAAGAAGAAAGAAAGAAAGAAGAAAGGAAGAAAAACTGGACATTTGATCTGTAGAATTTGCAACACAATGAACTTAATTTTTCATTTCTTAACAGAAAGCTAGGAAACAAAAAGCTGGATATTATGATGAAGACTTTTTATTACTGCCAGGAGCAGGAAATACCAGTTTCTTTTATTTTAGTTATTCCTTTAGCATCTGTTGAAGAATAAAGTTAATTGAAAGCAACGTTGCAAATATTAAAGACTACTGGAAAAAATGGTGATGACAAAATACTCCTTGCTTGAGATGCTTGGCTGGCGCAGTCGGTAGAGCATGTAACTCTTGATCTTGTAGTTATGAGTTCGAGTCCCACACTGGGTGTAGAGATCACTTTAACATGTGTTTAAAAATACTGCTTTCTTGATTTTTACATTGCATCACATTCTCTAAAATTCTTTGAAGTTTAGAAGAGTACAGTATCAGATTATTGTTACAAAGAAATATATCAGTATTTTATTAAGTTTCATAGGTGGAATATTTTCTTACCCTTTTCAGTTTCCTTATCCTGTACTACTTCTGTAATAGTGACAGCTCAAATGCCCTGTGATGTTGTATGACAGTGAGTGGAGATGGCCTAGGACATTGAGTGGTCCGTTAACTGGTCTTCCCAACTCTAGGCTACACTGTCCTAGGTAAGCCTTTGGCCTTAAAAAAAAAAGTCATTTGAATAAAAAGATCAGTGCTTGCCAGGTGTTAGTGAGAGGTAAGGATGAAGAGGCAAAGCTCAGAGGACTTCTACAGTAGTGAAATGTAATGTAATGGTGGATACACATTGTCATACATTTGTTAAAATCCATAGAGTGTATAACATCAAGATTGTAAACAGATTAACTATGGACTTTAGATGATAATGATTTGTCACTGTAGCTGTATTGATTGTAATAAATGGCCCACTGTGGTGCAGGATGTTGATAGTAGGGAAGGGTATATGTGGAGGGGGTTATCCAGGGACATATGGGATCTTCCTATACTTTTTGCTCAATTTTTCTGTGAAACTAAAACTTCTCTAAAAACAAAGTTTACTACAAAACAAACAAATAATTTGCAGAATTTTTGTGATGTTGTAATATTTAACAATACTTTTAAACATAAATCTATTTCCTTATCCATCATAAGGCTTTTATTTGATAGTATATGCCTTTTTTTCATATTTGCCATCAATGAGTATGAAAAATAACTGTCATCTTCTCAAATGTTAGCCTCTTTTATTTTACAGGTGAGCAAATCTAGGCTTTCAAAGATTGTGGGGATTTAGGGCTCCAGTTTCTAAATGTCTCATTCATGACACCAGAACCATAACTTTTATGCCATGATTGCTCTGTAAATAGTCAGTTCCTAAATTCTTGCTATAATGTCCTTAAAGTGTTGGCTCCACATAGTTTTCTTTTACATATTCACTATTTAGAACATAAAATCATTTATAAGAAAACTGTAGCTCTCTTCTTAATGTATAAATTACTCAGATAAACCTATTTCTGCATTCTCAAAGCTACTTTATTAATGTTTAAGTGTTAATTGAGGCCCAAAAGTAGACATGTAGATAATTACTTTAGAGGGGATTTCCTTTTGTTTTTAGGTTGACTGTAATCTTTTATACTTTTCAGTGTTTATGTAGGATGGTTAATAATTATACTGAATTCTTTCTGGAAAAAAAAGTCTAGGTACCATCTCTATGGATTTAGTAATATTAAATAAATTGCCACAATCAATAAACTTCACATATTATGGGCAAGATTCTTGTGTAATAAGGATTAACTGTATAATATATTTCAGTACTTTATCATTTTAAACTTATTATTCTGAGATCATTTGAAATTCCTGTTCATTTGATTAATTTTGTTTGTTTTTAGGGTTGTGTTCTGAGGTATTTATTGATCAATTGGTTACCATTTCATTACTCATAAGTTATTCTTCCTGAATGACACTTTCTACTTCCTAGAAACTAGTTTATCCACTTTCCTCATTTCTCCCTGCCCAACATTAAAGAATGGCTAACCTTCTGAAATTTTCTTTCCTTTCTTAATGGCATAATATTATTTTATATATTTTGATTATCGGACGCATCCAAGTATGTCATCTGTTGGCTGTTTTACTTAAGTGGATTAAATTGAAAAGTCATGAAGGTGCTTTGGAGAGTCAGATTTTTCCACATTCTTACTGTTTTCAAGGTATCATTTGTTTGGCCTCAAAATCTGAAAGTCTACTTTTCTATTCTTCATTCCTTGTGGAAGATGAAGTGTTACACAGCCCTGGTTTCAAATTTAAGGAAAGTAAACTTCTGGTCTTTTTATCCTTTCTCCCCTATTTCATTACATCATAGTATTTTGACTTGAAAGAGATTTTAGAGGATAATTTAGATCAACATTTTCATTTTATAAATGAGGAAAATAAAACATGGAAGTTAAGTGGCTTGTCTAAGTAGGTTCTTATAGCTAATTCCAGACTTTGGACTCTAGTATTGAACCTTGACCCTTACTCTGCTTCCCCTCCCCCCCCCCCCTTTCTGTTTCTGATAGCTGGTGCTAATGTTTCCCAGCTACTCTATTTTGGGCCAATCCAGTGTGCAGTAATGTTGATGTTTCCTTGGCATCCTTGTTAAAAGTGTGAACTTGGAACCACAGTGGTTACCCATATTTTCCTTAATTTGTGCTGTTTCCCCCTGTTAACCAATATTGCTTTATCCTTACAAACCAGTGAAGAAAAGGAAGCTGCCAGGGGCACTGTGGTATGCAGAATAATGCCTCCTTCCCCAAAGATATCCATGTCCTAATCCTTGGAACCTCTGAATGTTTGGTTACATGGTAAAAATGAATTAAGGTTGCTAGTCTGCTGACTGTAAAATGTGGAGATTATCTTGGATTAACTTGGTGAATCCAGTGTAACCACAGGGTTCTTTGGGAAAGGAAAGCAGAAGAGAGAACTACAGTGATGGTAGCACAAAGACTAGGCCTGGTGTCACTAGCTTTGAAGATAGAGGAAGGGACCATGAGTCAAGGAAAGTGGACAACCTCTATGAGGCAAAACAAACTCTCCTATAGAGCCCTCAGAAGAGAATGCATCCTACGGATATCTTGATCTTAACCCAGCAATATTTATGTTAGACTTCTGATTAACAGAACTGTAAGATAATGAATTTGTGTTGTTTTACATCACTAAGTTTGTGATAATTTGTTATATCAGCCATAGATAACTAATACTGCTCCTTAGAAAAAGTCACTCACTTTGGCTCTCCCTCTTCCTGCATCATCTGATTATTTCATTAGCTACCTTGATTTCCCTTACACATCCTGGCTTCATGTTTCCCATCTAGATACGTGGATAAAACAATCCGTTATAAGACTGTTCACTCTGAATCAACTGTAAAGGTCCTTAGGACACACCTTCTCGGTATTTGAACGTTAGCTTACAAAACACAACCAGTGGTAAGAGGCTATTTAAAATTGTGAACTGTTTTGCTATTGACTGCTGCTTTTCAGGAATTCAAGGTCAGATACTGATCCAGTACTTCTAACCACCGTGACCTAACTCTTAAGAGATTAATTTTGTCACCTTGTGATGTTTATTAGTGAAACTACCTTTACGGCTATAAATGAAACTGCTTATGGCTTTGCTATATATGAAAGAGATTCAGTGAGATGCATATTTTCTTACTTGACAGAGGAGGAAGATGCTGGGCCATAGCCTGGTTACCTGTTTTATTAGGCTGACATGAGTAGATCCAAGTGCACATTTGACAGCCTGACTTGCCAAGATGTGGCCAACGCATGTGTTAACTCCTGCAAAATCCTTGACTTGATGCAGCACCAGGTTTTCTCATTGCCCAGTGGTGGTTGTAAAATTAACTGGTGTTGGGGGCTCAATTTTGCAAAAGCCTCAGTGGGTCAGTGTGATATGAATTAGTTTGGACAACTGAATCCCCCAGCCTTTTCGAATTAATGTAATTCTTTATGTGGCTGGGAGGCTTGAATTCACCCAAATGTTCTGTATTTTCAGAAAATCCCATTCTATGTTAGCACTACCAGAAGGGTAGAATTCATAATTCCGACTTTCTGCATTTGTTCACTCTATGGCAAGGAAATTTTTAATTGATGAAAAATTTCTTGACCTATTGCAAAATGAGAACCTTACTGAGCCCTCCTTTTTGCACTAAGTCATTTCTCAGGCAGAAAGAGGAGGATATTCTATATTTTTGTAAACCTGAAGGACAGTAGCCATTGTCATGGACCAATTAATTTTTTCAGATGGTATATCATTGAATCTTGTTTTCTTTTTTAATCCGTTATTATAATGTTTGTCTTCTAATCATATTCCTTAAACAATTTTTATCAATATGATCAAGTTTAAATCTGCCGTTGTGCTCTTTGTTTTCTGCATTTCACCCTATTCCCCATTTCCTGCTTTCTTTTGGATTAATAGAGTATTTTTTCGTGATTCCATTTATCTGTATTATTGGCATATTAGCAATCATTTTAGTTTTTAGCAGTAACTCTAAAGTTTACAATATATATGTAATTCTAGCAGCTTATTATTAAATAATATTTTGTATAAGAGCCTTAAAACAATATACTTCTGTCTATATTTTTTATTTCTTTCAATGTATTTTTATTTTATTTTTATATATATTTATTTTTTTTTTTTTTTTTTTTTTCTTATTTGGGGATCCAGTTTCTTTTATCAAGCAGACCAAAACACACCCAGGATCCAGTTTTTTGTTTTGTTCTGTTTTGATTTTTGTTTCTTTCTGTTATGTTTTCTTTCTTCTGTTGTCATTGTTATTGTTGCTTTCTCTTTTTCTCTTTTCGTTTCTGGAAAAATAACAAACTGGAGAAATTCACCCCCCCAAAAAAGAACAAAATGTATTATTCACTGCCAGAGATTTAATCAATACGGATATAAGTAAGATGTCTGAACTAGAATTTTATTTATTTTTATATATTTTTAAAGATTTTATGTTTTTGACAGAGAGATAGAATGCACAAGCAGGGGGGGGCTGCAGGCAGAGGGAGAGGGAGAAGCAGTCTCCCCACTGAGCAAGGAGACTGACAGGGTATTCGATTGCAGGACTCTGGGATTGTGACCTGAGCTGAAGGCATATGCTTCACCAGCTGAGCCACTCAGGTGCCTCTGAACTAGAATTTTAGAACAATGAGTATAAAGATACTAACTAAGCTTTAAAAAAAAAAAAAAAAGCATAGAAGACACTAGAGAATCCCTTATTGGAGAAATAAAAGAACTAAAATCTAGCCAGGCCAAAACTTGAAATGCTATTATGAAGATGCAATCCCAAGTGGAGGCTTTAAAAACAGAGATGAGTGAAGCAGAAGAGCGAGTCATAGATAAAGACGATAAAGTGATAGAAAATAAGCTGAAAAAAGGGAGAAAGAAAATCACTGGATCACAAAGGGGTACATAGAGACCCCAGTGATTCCATAAAGCAAAATAACATGTGGATAATAGGGGTCCCAGAAGATGAGACATGGGTGAGAGGGGCAAAAAGTTTATTTGAAACAATGATAGCTGAGAACTTCCTTTTTCTGGGGAAAGAAACAGGCATTCAAGTCCAGGAGGCACAAAGAAGCCCCCTCAAAATCAATAAAAATAGGTCAACAACTCGAACTATAATAGTGAAGCTTACACATTTCAAAGATAAAGAGAAATCTTGAAAGCAGCTTGGGACAAGGGGGCCTTAATCTACAAGGGTAGACATATAAGGCTGGCAACAGACCTATACACAGAGACTGGCAGGCCAGAAAGGACTGGCATGTTGCATTCAGTGTGCTGAATGGGAAAATAATGCAGCCAAGACTAATTTATCCAGGAAGGCTGTCTTTCAGAATGGAAGAAGAAATAGTTTCCAGGACAAACAAAAACTAAAGGAACTTGTGAGCACTAAACCAGCCCTGCAAGAATATTAAAGGGGATCCTTTGAGCAGAGAAAGAGGTCAAAGTAACAAAGACCAGAAAGGAACAAGAAACAAGCTACAGGAACAGTGACTTTACTGGTAATACAATGACACTAACTTCATATCTTGCAGTTATTAATCTGAATGTAAAGGGACTAAATGCTCCAATCAAAAGATAAAGGGTATCAGTATGGGGGGGGGAATCAATATGCTGTTTATAAGAGACTCATTTTAGACCCAAAGACCCCTCCGGATTGGAAGGGAGGGGGTAGAAAATGATTTATCATGCTAACAGGCATCAAAAGAAAGCTGGAGTGGCCATCCTTATAACAGACAAACTAGACTTTAAACCAAAGGCAGTAATAAGAGATGAAGAAGGACACTATATCATAATAAAAGGGTCTCTGCTACAAGATCAAACAACTAAATATTTATGCCTCTGACGTGGAAGCAGTCAAATATATAAACCAATTAATAACAAAATTAAACTGACTGGTAATAATACAATCAATAATAGTAGGGGACTTTAACCCTCATGGCAATGGACAGATCATCTAAGCAGAACATCAGTAAGGAAACACAAGGGCTTTGACTGGACCATATGGACTGGAGCAGACGGGCTTCACAAATATATTTAGAGCATTTCATCCTGAAGCAGCAGAATACACATTCTCCTTGAGTACACGTAGAACATTCTCCAGAACAGATCATGAACTAGGTTACAAATCGGGTCTCAACTGGTACAGCAAGACTGAGATCATACCACGCATTTTGTCAGATTACAGTGGTATAAAACGAAGTGAACCACAAGAAGAAATTTGGAAGGACCACAGATACATGGAGGTTAAAGGACATCCTACTGAAGAATGAATGGGTCAGTTAGGACATTAAAGAAGAATTTTAAAAATACATGGAAACAAATGAAAATAAAATCACAACAGTTCAAAACCTTTGGGATGCAACAAAGGAGGTCTTAAGAGGGAATATATAGCAATACAGGCCTTCCTCCAGACCCAAGAAAAGTGTCAAATACATAACCTAACCTATACCTAAAGGAGCTGGAGAAATAACAGCAAATAAAGCCTAAATCTAGCAGGAGAAGAGAAGTAGTAAAGATCAGAGCAGAAATCAGTGATAGAGAAATAAGGGAAAAAACAAAAACAAAAACAGTAGAATGACCAAAGAAACTTGGACCTGATTCTTTTAAAGAATTAATAAGATTGATAAACCACTAGCCAGACTTATCAAAAGGAAAAGAGAAAGGACCCAAATAAATAAAAAATGATAGAGGAGAGATCACAATCAACACTAATATAGAAAAGAGTATAAGAGAGTATTTTGAGTAATTATATGTCAATAAATTAGGCAATATAGAAGAAATGGATACATTCCTAGAAAAGTAAACTACCAGAATTGAAACAGGAAATAATAGAATACCTGAATAGACACATAACCAGGAAAGAAATTGAATCAGTAATCAAAAATCTCCCAGCAAAAAAGAGTCCAGAGACAGATGACTTACCAGCAGAATTCTACCAAACATTTGAAGAAAAATTAATACCTATTCTTCTGAAATGTTCCCCAAAAAACCCAGAGAAGTAAGGAAAACTTCCCAACTCATTATATGAGGCCAGCATTACCCTGATCCCCAAACCAGACAAAGACCCCACTAAAAAGAATTATAGACCACTATGCCTGATGAACATGGATGCAAAAGTTCTCACTAAGCTACTAGCTAACAGGATGCAACATTAAAAGGATTATTCACCTTGACCAAGTGGGATTTATTCCTGGGCTACAAGGGTGATTCAGCATTCACAAATCAGTGTGTTATACAACATTATTAAAAGGAAGAACAAGAACCATATGATTTTCTCAATAGATGCAGAAAAAGCATTTGACAAAATACAGCATCCTTTCTTTCTTTTTTTTTTTAAAGATTTTATTTATTTATTTGACAGAGAGAAATCACAAGTAGATGGAGAGGCAGGCAGAGAGAGAGAGAGGGAAGGAGGCTCCCTGCTGAGCAGAGAGCCCGATGCGGGGCTTGATCCCAGGACCCTGAGATCATGACCCGAGCTGAAGGCAGCGGCTTAACCCACTGAGCCACCCAGGTGCCCCTACAGCATCCTTTCTTGATTAAAATTCTCTTCCAGGGCGCCTGGGTGGCTCAGTCGGTTAAGTGTCTGCCTTCGGCTCTGGTCACAATCTCCAGGTCCTGGGATCGAGCCCCATGTTGGGTTCCCAGTTCAGTGGGGAGTCTGCTTCTCTCTCTCGCTCTCTCTGCCTCTCCCCGTGCTTGTGCTGTCTCTCTCATATGAATAAAAAAAAAATCTTAAAAAAAAAAAAGAAAAAACTCTCTGCCATGTAGGGCTAGAAGGAACATCCCTCAATACCATAAAAGCCATGTATGAAAAGCCCACAGGGAATTTCATCCTCAATGGGGAAAAACTGAGAGCTCTTTTCCTAGGGTCAGGAACGTGACAGGGATGTCCACTTTGACCACTGTTGTTTAACAAAGTATTGGAAGTTCTACCCTTGGCAGTCAGCCTACAAAAAGAAATAAATGCATCCATATTGGCAAGGAAAAAGTAAAACTTTCACTCTTGATAGATGACATGATACTCAATGTAGAAAGTCCAAAAGACTCCAGCAAAAAAAAATTGCTGGAATTGATAACAGGAATTCAGCAAAGTGGCAGGATATAACATTAATGCACAAAAATCAGTTGCATTTCTATATACTAACAATGTGACTGAAAAAAAGAAAAATTAAGGACTTGATCCTGTTTACAATTGAACCCCAAACTGTAAGATACCTAGGAATAAACCTAACCAAAGAGGTGATGTATCCATACTCTAAAGACTATAGAACACTTAAATTTAGGAAGACACAAAGAAGTGGAAAAACATTCCATGCTTATGGATTGGAAGAACAAATATTTTTAAACTGTCTGTGCTACCCAAAGCAATCTGCACATTCAAAGCAATCCCTATCAACCATCAACATTTTTCACAGAACTGGAACAAACAATTCTAAAATTCGTATGGAACCAAAAAAGACCCCGAATAGCCAAAGGAATGTTGAAAGAGAAAAACAGAGCTGTTGGCATCACAGTTCTGGACATCAAGCTTTATTAATCTGTAATCATCAAGACAGTATGGTACTGGCAGAAATACAGACACATAGATGAATAGCACATATATATTCATATGACCCCAAAATGGACCCTCAATGTTATGGTCAACTAATCCTCAAAAAGTAGGAAAAGACTATACAGTGGAAAAAAAAGAGTCTCTTCAGTAAAGACTGTTGAGATTATTTGACAACCACATGCAGAAGAATGAAACTGGAGCACTTTCTTATGTACCATGCACAAAATTAAACTCCAAATGGATGAAAGACCTAAATGTGAGACAGGAAACTGTAAAAATCCTAGAGGATAACACAGGCAGCAACCTTTTTAACCTCGGCAATTTCTTACTAGACACGTCTCCAAAGGCATGGGAAACAAAAGCAACAATGAACTGTTGGGACTTCATCAGGATAAAAAGCTTTTGCACAGCATGTGTGAGACAATCCTTAAAATATATTCCTTAGCAAATTTCAGCTATGGAATATACAATATAGTCACCATACTATACATTTTGCTATATATGCTATAGTCACCATGGAGTATGTAGATCTCAAAACTTTAACTGAAAACTTGTAGCCTCTGGTTAGTCTCTCCCCATTTCCTTACCCCAACCCCTGGCATCCACCATTCTATACTTTTCTATGAGTTAGACTTACTCCTCTTCTTCTTCTTCTTCTTTTACTTTTATTTTTATTTATTTGTTTGTTTGTTTAAGATTTTATTTGCCAGAGAGAGTTCACAGGTAGACAGAAAGGCAGGCAGAGAGAGAGAGAGGGAAGCAGGCTCCTTGATGAGCAGAAAGCTTGATGCGGGGCTCGATCCCAGGACTCTGAGATCATGACCTGAGCTGAAGGCAGCGACTTAACCCACTGAGTCACCCAGGCACCCTTCTTTTTTTTTTAAAGATTCCAGATATAAGGAAGATCATACAGAATTCACATTTCTCTGGCTTTTTTAACTTAACATAATGTCCTTTAGGTTTGTTCATGTTCTTGCAAATAGAGGATTTCCATTTCATTTAAATAGCTCAATAATATACTTAAGGATGCATCTCTTTAAACACAGTTCCATCCATTCACTCTAAGTGTGGGTCAGGTGATGGGCTGGGAGTCTGCCAGAGGTAGGGGTATGTATGAGTGAGGCGTGCGGGGTGTTGGGAGCCAGTTGGAGGAATTGCAGTCAAGGCCTCCCCAGCACCTCAGGTATGGGTTTCCTGATTCAGTACATGAAATGGTTAGTAGGATCCATGTCTTTGATACATTTTTAGCTCTCTTTTTATTCTCTTTACTTTTTTTTATTGTGTTATGTTAGTTACCATATAGTACATCACTAATTTTTGATGTAGTGTTGCATGGTTGTTGGCATATAACACCCAGTGCTCCATGCAAACTGTTCCCTCCTTAATACCCATCACCAGGCTTACCCATCCCTTCATCCCTCTCTTCTAAAACCCTCAGTTTGTTTCCTGGAATCTCATGGTTCGTCTCCCACTCCGATTTCTCCCCTTTGGTTTTTCCCTTCTCTTATTGTCCTCCATGCTATTCCTTATGTTCCACAAATAAGTGAAACCATATGATAATTGACTTTCTCTGTTTGCCTTATTTCACTCAGCATAATCTCTTCTAGTTCCATCGATGTTGATGGAAAAGTTGGGTATTCATCCTTTCTGATGGCTGAGTAATACTCTAATGTGTATATGGACCACATCTTCTTTATCCATTTGTCTGTTGAAGGGCATCTTGGCTCTTTCCATATTTTTGGCAATTGTGGACATTGCTGTAATGAACATTGGGGTTCATATGGCCCTTCTTTTCACTACATCTGTATCTTTGGGGTAAATACCGAGTAGTGCAATTGCTGGGTCACAGGGTAGCTCTATTTTTAATTTTTTGAGGAATGCATTTTTAGCTCTTTCTGCTGTCAGCCCCTCCTTACCCCTCAGTTATGCAATTCATCTCAGTATTCTCAGTGGGGAAAGAAAGAAGTGGGCCTTTAGGAAGATTACAATACAGTTGGGAAAGCTGGGCACACACTTAAATGCTCTCTCTCCCCCTTGTGGGAAAAACTGCTGGTGAGAGAGTCTTCTGGCTCTGAGCTGTGTCATGTTGGAGGAATAGTAATGTGGGTAAAGTGAAACTGTTCCTCTTACTCTCTTCAGTAAGTCAGATATGAGATTTTTTAAAAAATTAAAGTGGAAATAACATATTAGTTTCAGGTGTACTTTGTATGATTTGACAATTATGTAGATTATGATATGCTCACCACAATAATGTGGTTATTATCTGTCACCATTACAGAATTATTACAGTACTATTGACTATATTTTCTATCCTGTACTTTTCATCTCTGACTTATTTATCACCTATATCCCCATCCCTTTCCCCTCTGGTAACCACTAGTTTGTTCTCTATGAAACTCCTTTTCTTTGTTGTTGTTTGTTTATCCTTTTTTTTTTTTTTTTTTAGATTCCACATATAAGTGAAATCATATGGTATTTTTCTTTCTCTATCTGACTTAAATTACCATAATACTCTTGAGGTCATCTATGTTATCACAAATGGCAAGATTTGACCCATTTTTATGGCTAATATTCCATTGTAGACACACACACACACACACTCACTCACTCACTCCACATCTTCTTTATCCATTCATCTATTAGTGGACATTCAAGTTGTTTCCCTATCTTGGCTATTGTAAATAATGCTTCCATAAGCATGAGGGTATATGTATCTTTTCAAATTAGTGTTTTTGTGTTCTTGGAGTAAATACCCAGAAACCGAATGACGAGGTTGTATGGTATTTCTATTTTTAGTTTTTTGAGGAACCTCCAGAGTGTCTGTACCAATTTACATTCCCCACCAACGATGCATAAAGGTTCCCTTTTCTCCACATCCTCATCAACACTTGTTATTTCTTCAATAATAGTGATTCCGACTGGTGTGAGGTGTCATCTTACTATGGTTTTGATTTGAATTACTCCAGTGATTAGTGAGGTTGAGCATCTTTTTGTCTCTTGACCATCTGTGATGTCTTTTTTGGAAAAGTATCTTTTCAGGTCCTCTGCCCATTTTAAAATCCGATTATTTGGAATTTTGGTGGTGTTATAGGAGTTCTTTATATATTTTGGATATTAATCCCTTATAAAATATATCATTTGTAAATATCTTCTTTTACCTCTTTGGCTAATTTTATTCCTAGGTATTTTATTCTTTTTGATGCCATTGCAAATTGGATTGTTTTCAGTTTTCCTTTCTGGTTATTAGTGTACAGAAATGCAGTATCTCTGCATATTGGTTTTGTATTCTGCAACTTTACTGAATTCGTTTGTTCTTTTTTTTTCTTTTTCTTTTTCTGTAGAAGAGTCTTTAAGGTTTTCTGATTATAATTACACATCATCTGTGCATAGTAATATCTGCAGATTTACTTCTTCCTTACCAGTTTAGATGCCTTTTATTTATTTATTCACTTTTTTTGTCTAATAGCTGTAGCTACGACTTCCAGTACTATGTGGAATAAAAGTAAGGGTGGACTGCCTTGTCTTGTTCCTGATCTTGGAGGAAAAGCTTTCAAATTTTCACTGTTGCACATGCTGTTAACTGTGGTTTTGATATAGGGCCGTCACCATGTTATATGTTCCTTCTGTAGCTACTTTGTTGTGTGTTTTTATTGTGATTGGATGTTGAACTTCGTCAGATGCTTCTACGTCTGTTGAGATGATCATATGTTTTTTGTCCTTCATTTTGTTAATTTATTTACATTTATTAATTTGTGTATATTGAACCATCTTTGTGTCCCTGGAAGAAATCCCACTTATTTGAGGCAAATGATCCTTTCAATGTGTTTTTAAATTCAATATGCTAATATTTTGTTGAGATTTTTGCATCTGTGTTCATCAGGGATGTTGGCCTATAATTTAATTTAATTTTCTTTTTTTCTTTTCTTTCTTTCTTCTTTTCTTTCCTTGCTTTCTTCTTTTTTTGCTAGTGTCTTTGTTTTTGGTATTCCATTATGCTGGTATCATAGAATGAATTGGAAAGCATTCCTGCCTCTTGAATTTTTTGGGATAATTTTTGAAAGAGAGGCATTAACTCTTCTTTAAATGTTTGGTAGACTTTACCTGTGAATCCGTTTCATGGACTTTAGTTTCTTGGGAATGTTTTTCTTTTTGAGAGAGAGTGCATGTGCAAGAGACGGGGGAGTGGGGACAGGGAGAGAGATTACAAGGAGGCTCCACACTTAGCATGGAGTCCAATATGGGGCCTGATCTCACAACCTGAGCTAAAACCAAGAGTCTGACGCTCAATCGAGCCATCCAGACGCCCTGGGAGTTTTTTGATTAATGACTCCATTTCATTAGTAGTAATTGGTCTGTTCAGATTTTCTATTTCTTCCTGATTCCGTCTTGGAAGTTTTTTGTTTTTAGGAAGTTATTCATTTCTTCTAGGTTGTCCAGTTTATTGGCATGTAATTTTTCATTGTTATCTCTTATAATCCTTTGTATGTCCCTGGTGTCAGTTGTAATTTCTCCTCTTTCATTTCTGATTTTATTTATTGAGTCTTTTTTTCTTGCTGAGTCTGGCTAAATGTTTATCAATTTTGTTTTTAGTCTTACTGATCTTTTCTGTTGTTTTTTTTTTAAGTCTCTGTTCCACTCTGATCTTTTAAGTCTCTGTTCCACTCTGATCTTTATTATTTTCTTCCTTCTACTAACTTTGGGCTTTGTTTTTTCTTTTTTAGTTCTTCAGGTGTGAGGTTAGATTGTTTATTTGAGATTTTTATTTCTTGGGGTAGGCCTATTTTGCTGTAAACTTCCTTCCTCCCACTCAGAGAGCTTTTCTCATACTTATGATAGTTGGTATTGTTCTTTAGTTTCTGTGTCCAAATGGAATAGCTGATTTCCACCTGGCTGAAGGAGATCACTTAGGGTGTTGCAGTTCAAGCAAAGGCAATGATGAGATGAATTAAAACCAGGCTGATTAGGCTGACTTAACTAAATAAAGATAAAGAACTGAGGGGACTTGGACATAAAATCAGAGGGCAGTATCAGAGACTGTGACTGTGCCAGTCCCAGCTTTCAGTTTCTTTCTCTTTTGTGTAAGAGAACCCTAAATTTTAGCTGGACATATTTTTCCTCAGTGTAAAGAATTCATTTTCCAGTTAGTAAGTAGATAGGACCATATACTAAATCACTAAATCCAGAGTGATGAGATGAAAGTAGAAGTACTGTATGCAACTTCTGGAAGAATCTTAGTATTGACTCCTGCTTCCCATCTTTCCTATTGGCTATTACGTACATGTGATAGCAGGAGCTCACTTGCTGAGAATGGCACATCATCACATGGGAAAGAGTCCAGCACTCTGAACTACTATATGCTTAACTGACTACATCAGGGCTTCTCTTTTGTGTATGTAGGAATAAAGTCAATTTCTATCTTACGTAAGCCATTAGTTTTGTCTGTATATCTGTTTGGTTTTTTTTTAAGGTTTTATTTATTTATTTGACAGATTTCAAGTAGGCAGAGAGGCAGGCGGAGAGAGGGGGAAGCAGGCTCCCTGCTGAGCAGAGAACCCAATGTGGGGCTCGATCCCAGAACCCTGAGATCATGACCTGAGCTGAAGGCAGAGGCTCAACCCACTGAGCCACTCAGGTACCCCTGGATATCTGTTTTTGTTCTTGTTGTAGATGACTATATGCAGCTGTACCTAGTCCTGACTAATGAAAGCATGGTGCTAGAAGAGGCCCAAGTTTTTATCCTGGATGACCAAACAAGGGGAGGTGCATTGGGTCAAGAACAAATGAGCTAGGAACTTTTGGAAATAGATAATCCTATAAAACAATTACACACTGACATGGATAAGTCTCTGCAATTAAATTTTTTTTTAACTTTTCTAATTTTTTATTAACATATAATGTATTATTAGCTCCAGGGGTACGGGTCTGTGAATTGCCAGGTTTACATACTTCACAGCACTCACCATAGCACATGCCCTCCTCCCCAATGTCCACAACCCAACCACCTTCTCCCTAAATTTTTTTTTTAATCATGAAACCATTCATCCTGTATTTGAATCTTTTTTCTTTTGTTTTCTTAGGCATAAACATTGATCTCCTGCTTTAATGACTATAGGGATTTGATGACTAATCCTACATCGTAGTGGAGTTCTGAAATATCAAGGCTCTTTCTGCTTCATTTTCTTGTTAATGGAGGTATAGTCCTCAATCACATTCTTGAATTACAAAGAAATTTTTAAATTTAGGTATCCTCACAAGATAAATTGAAATAAAACATGGAGGAATGCATCATATGTTGGAACTATTTATAAAGTGCTATTTTTACTTCTGATTAGGTCTTTTCCCTCCATTGCTAATTGTTAACCTTTATCACATGTTTTGAACTTTCATGTCAAAAGTATTGTTGAGCACACCTAAGGAAAATTAAATTCAATTTACATTTTTGGCATTATTATCAAAACTTTTAAATGATAATAATTTTGGAATGTAGAATTCACTTTGCTTTTTAATTCTTCAGGCTAGTCAAGGAATTTTTAAGATGCAGGTATGTTTTTAATCTATTTTTAATCAATTTTCTCCCTCTGATCTTTCTCCCTCCATAAAAATTTGATGGATTCTTGGTGATAGTTTTAAGCTTATAGCCATCAACGAAGCATTTAAAGTATCTTTAGGCAAGCTTGTTTTCCCTGTCTTCTTGTCAGGTTGTGATAAAAGCTGTGTCTCTTTATATAACTTTTTAAAAATGTGTCTTCTTTAGATGCTGGCAGACAAGTTGGAATTTGAATGACCTGTGAAATCTTTCATGGAGATGACTGTCTGTGGGAAAAGGAAACTCTAGGATAGATTTTGAGCTAGAGCTGATGTAATGAATCCCAGGGAAGCAGGGCTTGGAACTCAGGTAGCTTTAAGCAGGTAAGTTAATAGCAGAGTAAACTTGCCAGAAACAAGCGTGTATAAAAGAATAAAAGAAAAGGAAACAGTAAGACCATTGATAACAAAATACAGGGAGCAGGATTCAGGGCCTTTGTGGAAATCCATAAAGGCCAAAGGCTCTAAAAGCTGAGACTGCTTCATTTTTCTTTTGATTTAACAGTCTTAAAAAAATAATAATAAGACTCAGGCTGGGACCAACATGGAAACTCAACTTATATCAGTGGGTTTTTTTTTTTTAATTTAATATTTGTATATAGTGTAGAGTGGTGTCATATACACAAGGCCTTTTTTTTGGTGCAAACTGTGCATTTCATTGAAAACAAAGACAGGCTTGCTTCAAACTGAATTGACAGCTTTGTGGCTGTAAAGATAAATATCGCACTTTTCAGGTAGTGAATTCATGAATAATTAATGAACCAGCAAGGGACAAAAAGTGACATATGGCAGCCTGGTGTGGATTAAGTGTGATTGTCACATTCCCTTCCCCTTTTTCCCTTTTCTAATTTATTGAAAGGAACAAAGCCAGTCTCATGTAGCCAGAACACAATATCTCTGGAAAAAGTCTACTTAGGCAAAGTGTTAACAGGGAAGTTTATTCATTAAATGTCTCCATACTGTTTTGTTGTTTTAATAGTCTAGCCCAAGTTGTTTGTGTTACTGAAATTTTATTCAGAATGAAAATTTGACTTGAATTCTTAAAGTATTTTTTGTTTTTTAAAATCCCTATTACATCAGTATTTCTAAATAAGTAACACAGCTGTGTTAATTTACCAGAATATTTCTCTAAATAAATCATAAATATATTATAGCTCTGTTTTCATGCCTCCACCTAGTGTATAAAACAAAATAGAAAGTATTCTTAATTTTCCTTCGTATCAGCCAACACTTCTTTGAAGATACTGATTTTATTTATTTTTTAAACAAGAAATAACCAGTTTTTTTTTTTTTAAGATTTTATTTATTTATTTATTTGACAGAAATCACAAGCAGGCAGAGAGGAAGGCAGAGAGAGAGGAGGAAGCAGGCTCCCTGCCGAGCAGAGAGCCCGATGTGGGGCTCGATCCCAGGTACCTGAGATCATGATCTGAGCCGAAGGCAGAGGCTCAACCCACTGAGCCACCCAGGCGCCCCAAGAAATAACCAGTTTTAATGGAAATTCTTTGGTTAAACTAGAAGTTTTTAGAAGTATTCTAAGGAGCTGTTAATGGGGAGGTATTTGTGTATAACCCAAGTAATAACTCTACCACTTTGAAACATCAGTCTTCCTTGGTGTCTAATGAAGGGTGTGGTGTTTAGTCCACTGAGTCTCTTTGCACCTTGTGTTTGTCTGGCTTTGTGCCAAGGAGCTGATTCTGAAAGATTTAATATTGGTGGGTCTCTAGATTAGCCTGATTCTCTAGTCCCCTCAATTCCACTCTAGTCTTTCCAAACTCTTTGAAATCAGCAGAGCAATTAGTAGTAAGTTTTGATAAAGTACATGTGATAGAAAGAATTACTGTTTTGAATGGCTCCTCCCAACTCCCACACAAAAAAGGCTCTGGAAACTTGTTCTTAGAATTGTAGGTTCCAATATGAATATGAAATATTAATGGGGGGCAATTTTTAGAAATCTGTCTAAGGGCTTTTAATGGTAAAGGAATCAACAGAGCAGTACATTATTTTATTCCAGTTGTACAAGTGAGCCACTGATTAGCATCTGGCTTTATTCAGATTCATTGTAAGATTCCTTGATAAGATTTTTCATGTAAATTCTCTTGAACTGTTTACCAGTAGCACTCCTGCCCCCTCCCGCCCCCCACCACAATGTGTAATTAACTTTCCCTATTTGCCATCATCCCCTTATAATTCCGAGTAGTGAATGATCATGAGGTATTCAGCAGGTAATTTGTTAAATCTAGGAATTGGATTAAGTTTGTCATTAATTTACTTTTACAATACAAATTAAGGTAGACTTACACTTAATTTTATAATAGTTTTTGACTCATTTCCTTGAGTGTGGGAGAAGGAGATGGTGTTACTGTGAATGCACTTATTCTATAGCCTGGCATGTATTTGTGAATTTAAATATCATGTGGCATGTGTGTTGAGAAGAAAAAAAAACATGAAGGGCTACTCTTGTATTAATGGTATCTAAGGAAAACAAAGTGTAGTATCTGTTGAAAAATAAACTTGGCTAATAACCTTTAACCTTTAAAATTGCCTTCAACCACGCAACTCTATCAGTTTATCAGCAGTTTTAAAAATGCCTAATACTTATGCCATGGTTCAGCGTGGAAAGCACACACTGGGTTGGGATGAGAGTGGTCATGGGAAGCCTGCCCTTAAAATCCTGAAGATAAGCCCTATTACTGAATTGTGTATATTTACTGCCTCTGTGACTAACTCAGTAAAGCCTATTCATCAAGGAAATCTTGTCCTTGACTCAGGTCCATTGGTCACAAATCCTGCACTTCAACTTTTGCATTACATCAGGCTGAAATTATGAATAAAGCATGTTGCTATGTTCATTCTTTTATAACACAAAGAGTGGCTTATCATCAGATTTGCCTAGGGTAGTATCACCAGCAGTTTTATGTGTTTAGGGTAATTTCTCCCAACTCCTCCTGAAAGCTATTGAGCTTTTACTTTTGGAACAAGAAAGAAAGATTCCCTTTTGTGTATTAAAATGCTTAATTTGTCAAACATTGTATTATGCTGAACCCAGACAAGTTCATACAGTTTCTACTTGTGGGTAAACACAGAGTATTTGTTAGGAAGATACAACACACAAAGGACAGAAGAAAAGCTTACCCAGAGATGAATTTTAAGAATAGTTTTGATTTTTATCAAAGACCATCTTAGTCATTGGAGGTTTATAATCTATAAAACAGAAGTGTTAGAGCTACTATTGGGTGGTGGAGGAAGAAGACACATTAAGAAATTCTATTTAAGAAGCCATTATTGAACCTCTTTTTTGATTCAGCAACTCTTTGATAGTCACTGGGGTTGCAAACCTGATACCCCCCAAGATGAAGAAATATAGGATGATACAGGCAACTCTCAATTGCCTTAACCTTTACAGATTACAGATTGTTTTTATAATATCTCCATTGTTCTTTACAGCAGAACTGCAGGGGCTTTATGGTTCATAGGCCCAGAGAGATTAAATGAAGAATGGAGTAGATATTTAGTCCCACTGCTATTTTTCTGCACTATCTTCGTGATATGCTAACTAACCAAGAAGTTAGCTAACCTATTATTAAGCCATGCAGAGGAGCACAAGGTTCCTTTAGAATATATCCTGTCTTGGTCTTCAGATGACTTTGCGAGGATAAAATGGTGCAGCAAAGCCATTTAGCAGTTTGATAACATTTATTTATTATTTTTTTAGGTTTTATTTTATTTTTACAGTGTTCCAAGATTCATTGTTTATTGATAATATTTTTAAAAATGAGATATTTTTCTTTATATTATGACAGATACTTAAGTGCATAATGTGCATGAGACATTGTATTCATTGTTCCATTTATTTCTGTTGGTACTCTTTGTGATTTAAGCATGCTTAATGAGAAGATTTGAAATTACAAATATGGAGATCCAGAAAAAATTAACTGCGTCTCATCACCTAGAAGTTGTGAACATTTTTATCTATTTCATCGAGTTCTTTTTTATCCTTAAAAAATTTTGATTGAATTCTACTATTAAGTAGGAACTTTCCCCTCACATTGAAAATAGTTAATATTTCTTGGACATTTACTGTATGTTTGGCACAGAGCTAATATTATTTTATATTTTAAAGATTTTTTCATATACATTAAAATACATGCAAAAGAACCTATGGATCACATATGTAAGTTGTGGATTTCTATGAATGGATCACCTAATGTAAGAACAATATGAGAACCTAGAGTACTATCGAAGAGTAGCAGAATATGTCACCTAAGAATATGCCACTTTGACATAAGGATTATTTTTAGCTAAAGGCACTTGAAAAACAGGAGGTACAAAGGAGGGTGCTCTGACCTCCCAAGTGAAAGATGCCCTCCCTCTGCAGGGAGGAAACATTCTTATCACCAAAGTCAGAAGTTGAGACTGAGTATTCTGTACAAAGAGACCTTGTTAAAGTAATTCCAATTTCCTTTATGTTTGCAGTATATCTTACTTTTTCCACAATTGTCCTTGTTCAATCTAATATAGAAACACTTGGGTTTTGCCAGTTTTTAGGTCTTCATTTCCTTTTGAAGACTTCCGTGTACATGTAACAAGATTTATATGCTTTTCTTCTGTTAGTATGTCCTAAGTCAGTTTAGTTCTCAGGTCCAGCTGGATACTCTAAGATGGCAAAGGTAAAATTTTACCTCCCCACTAGAAATACTACTGTCCTCAATTTTATCTTTTTTTTTTTTTTTTTGCCTTCTAAATTTTTAATATTTTACCTTATTTTTTAAAATTTAATTTTTTAGGATTTTTTAATTGAAGAATAGTTGATGTACAATATTATACTAGTTCAAGTGTATAACAGTGATTCAGTATTTATATACATTACAAAATGGTCACTACAATGTCTAATTACCATCGGTCACTATACAGAATTCTTGATACTAATAACTGTATTTCCTGTGCTGTGCATTACATCCTATGTTTAACTTATTTTATAACTGGAACATTATACCACTTAATGTTCTTTATCTATTTGGTCTGTCACCACCACCACAATCCCTCCCCCTTTAATTTAATATAGTCCCTAAGATCAATGTCAGAAAGTTAACTGCCTGTATTTTCTTCTAAGAGTTTTATGACATCAGGCCTTTAATCCATTTGGTGTTTATGTATATAGTGTAAGAAACCAGTCCAGTTTCATTCTTCTGCATTTAGCAGTCCAGTTTTCCTAATGCTGTTTATTGAGGAGACTTCCCCATTGTATATTCTTGCCTCCTTTTGCATAAATTGATGGTATATATGTAGGTTTATTCCTGAGTTACTTGTTCACTTTAGTTGATCCATTTGTCTGTTTTGTGCCTGTAACATACCATTTTGATTATTGTAGCTTTGTAGTAGAATCTGATTCCTCTAGGGACTGTGATACCTAAAGCTGTTTTCTTTCTCAAGATTGCTTTGGCTATTTGGGATCTTTTGTGGCTCCATAGAAATTTTAGGATGGTTTTTATTTTCTTAATTTCTCTTTCTGATTGTTATTAGTGTATAAAAATGTAACATTAATTTTTGTATCCTGCAACTTTACTAAATTTGTTCATTTTAACACTTTTTTGGTGGGGACTTTAGGGTCTTAGTATCATGTCATCTGGATATAGTGAAATTTTGCTTCTTTCAAATGAGGATGCTCTTTCTTCTTTTTAAACTTTTTTTTGCTTAATTGCTATTAAATAAAAGTTGTGAAAATGGGTCCTTGTCTTATACCTCATCTTATAGGAAGAGTGTTTAGATTTTCACTGAGGAGTATGATGTTAGCTGTGTGTTTGACATATATTGTCTTTATTATGTTGAGGCATGTTTCCTCTATACCCACGTTGTGGAGAGTTTTTATCACAAATATATGTGGAATTTTGTCAGATTCTATTTTGTCTCCATCTGTTGAGATGTTTGTATGGTTTTTGTCTTTCATTTTGTTAATGTGGTGAATCACGTTGATTTGTGGATATTGAACCATCCTTGCATCCCTGGAATAAATCCCACTTGATCATGGTGTATAATCCGTTTGATGTATTTTTTAAAATTCATTTTGCTTATGTTTAGTTGAGGATTTTTGCATCTATGTTCATCAGGGATATTGGTCTGTAATTTTCTTTTTTTGTAGTGTCTTTTTGTTAGTAGCAAGGTAATGCTGGCCTCATTAAATGTATTTAGAAGCATTCCTTCTTAAATTTTTTGGAATAGTTTGAAAAGGATAGTCATAACTTTTCTTCAAAAGTTTGGTAGAATTTACCTGTGGAGCTGTCTGGTTCTAGACTTCTGTTTGCTAGGAGGTTTTTGGTTTTTTTGTTTTGTTTTTTAATTACTGATTCAATTTAGTTACTAGTGTATTCATATTTTCTAATTCTTAATGATTCAGACATTTTGTCTAGGTTTTCCAAATTGTTGGCATGTAACTTTTTGTAGTAGTCTCTTTTGATCCTTTGTATTTCTGTGGTATCAATTATAATTTTCTTTTCTAATGTTATTTATTTGGAACCACTCATTTTCTTGATGAGTTGGCTAAAGGGTTATCAGTTTTGTTTCTTTTCACAAAATCTGTTCTTGGTTTCAGCAATCTTCTCTGTTGTTTTTTAGTCTCTATTTAATTTATTTACACTCTAATCTTTATTATTTCTTTCCCTCTACTAACTTTGTGCTTCCCCCCTCCTTTTTTTTCATTCTCTAGGTATAAATTTAATTATTAAGAGATTTTCTTGTTTCTTTAGTTGAGTAAGGCCTGTATCATTATAAATTTCATCATTAGAACTGCTTTTTTCTGTTCCATAGATTTTGAAATGTGTTTTCATTTTCATTTGTCTCAATATATTTTTTTATTCCCTGTTTGATTTCATTGACCTGTTGGTTGTTTTGTAGCATGTTGTTTAGCCTCCACATGTTTTTGTTTTTTCTTTGCAGTTGATTTCTAGTTTCAGATCATTGTTGGAAAAGATATATGATTTCATGCAATCTTCTTAAATTTATTGAGACTCATTTTGGCCTCACATACAGTCCTTGAGAATGTTCCATGTGCACTTGAGAATAATGTGTATTCTGCTATTTGCAAAAATATCCTAGCGTTCTGTAGGTTTCCTTTTCATTTTATTGATTGTATCTTTGGCTGTCCAAAAGCTTTCAAGTTTGCTATTGTTAAACTTGTTGATTTTGGTTTTGTTGCTTTGCTATTGGTATCATATGCAAAAAACCATTTCCAAGACTCACACCAAGGAGCTATTTCCCTATGTTTTCTTCTGGGTGTTTTGTGGTGTCAAGCCTTATGTTTCAGTCTTTGATATATTTTGAGTTAATTTTTTTTTGAGTTTCATAAATTAGGAGTCCAGTTTCATTGTTCTGTTTGTGTTTATCCAGTTTTCTCAGCAGCATTTATTGATGAGACTGTGCTTTCCCCGTAGAGTGTTCTTGGCTCCCTTACAGTATATTAGTTGATTCTATATGTTGGGCATTAATTCTGGGCACTCTATTTTGTTGTCTTGGTCTATGTGTCTATTTTTATGCCAAACCATATTGTTGTAGTTACTATAAATCTGTAGTACAGTTTGAAATCGGGAAATACAATTTCTCCATTTTTTTTGTACTTTCTCAGGATTGCTTTGGCTATTCAGGGTCTTCTGCATTTCCACACAAATTTTAAGATTGTTTTTCCTGCTTCTGTGCAAAATGCCATTGGGATTTTCTTAGTGATTAAGTAGTATGGACAGCTGATGATATTAATTATTTTAGTTCATGAACATGGAATGTCTTTCCATTTGTTTCTATTTTGATTTCTTTTAAGAAAGTCTTACACTTTTCATTTTTAGCTCTTTTCCTTTCTTTCTTTTTTTTTTTTTTTTGGTATTTGGGGTTTTTTTTTAAGCTATTGTTAATGGGATGGGGGTTTCTTTCTTTACTTTTTTGTTGTTTTTGTTTCAGTATTAGTGCAAAATGTAACTGGTTTTCTATGATGATTTTATACCCTGAAACTACTGAATTTTTAACTAGTTCCAGCAGTTTTATGTTGAATCTTTGCAGTTTTCTATATAAAAAAAATCATGTTACCTGAAAATAACAATAATTTTTCTTCTTTTTTTTTTTAATTTTATTTTTTTAAAGATTTTATTTATTTATTTGACAGAGAGAAATCACAAGTAGTCGGAGAGGCAGGCAGAGAGAGAGAGGGAAGTAGGCTCCCTGCTGAGCAGAGAGCCCGATGCGGGACTTGATCCCAGGACCCTGAGATCATGACCTGAGCCGAAGGCAGCGGCTTAACCCACTGAGCCACCCAGGCGCCCAATTTTTCTTCTTTTTTGATTTGGTTGTTTTTTATTTCCTTTTCTTGACTGATTGTCCATCTAGGTCTCCTAGTAATATGTGGAATATGACTGGTTATAGTGGGCATCCTTGTGTTATTCCTGATGTTAGAAGAAAAGCTTTCTATTTTTCACTTTTGAATATGATGGTAGCTGTGGGTTTGTTGTATCTGGCCTTTATTATATTGAGGTGTGTTCTTTGTATAACCAATCTGTTGAGCATTTTTAATCATGAAAGGATGTTGTATTTTGTGAAATGCTTCTTCTGCATCTCTTGATATGATCATGTGAGTTTTATCTGTCATCCATTAATGTGATTTATTACACTTACTGATTTTTCATATGCCGAACCATCCTTGCATCCAGGAATAAATCCTTCTTCATCATAGACAAGACACTTAAAGTGCTCTTAAATTCAGTTTGCTAATATTTTGTTGAGAATTTTTGCATCTATATTCATTGGATCATTGGTCTATAATTTTCTTGTAGTACGCTTATATAGCTTTGGAATCACAGTACTACTGTGGCTTTATAGAATGAGATTTGAAGTGTTCCCTCCTTTTCAGTTTTATGGAAGAGTTTGAGAGGGATTGGCATTAAATTTTCTTTCATTCTGATAGAACTAGCCAGTTAAGGGGGTTTCTGGGGCTTTCTGTGTTGGGAGATATTTGATTGCTAATTCAGTCTCTTTACTCATAATGGGTCTGTTCAGTTTTTTTTTGTTTTTGTTTTTTTTTTAGATTTTAATTATTTATTTGACAGACACAGTGAGAGAGGGAACACAAGCAGAGGGAGTGGGAGCGGGAGAAGCAGGCTTTGCTCTGAGCAGGGAGCCAATGTGGGGCTTGATTCTAGGACCTTGGTATCATGACCCGAGCCAAAGGCAGACACTTAACGACTGAGCCACCCAGGTGCCCGGGTCTGTTCAGTTTTGTTTTTTCCTGATTCATTCTTGGTAGAATATGTGTTTCTAGGAAATTTTATTTCTTTTATAGTATCTATTCTTTCGTATATATAACTGTTAACAGAAGTCTTTATGATTATATATATTTCTGTAGTATCAGTTGTAATGTTTCCTCTTGCATTTCTATTTTATTTTATTTTTTGCATTTCTATTTTATTTATTTGAATTTCTCTTTTTGTTGGTTATTCTAGCTAAAGTTTTATCAATTTTGTTTACCTCTTAGAGAAACCAGCTTATAGTTTTCTTGTGCTTTTCTGTTGTTATATTTGTTTCAGTTTCATTTATTTCTGCTCTGTTCTTTGTTATTTCTTTCCATCTGCTAACATGGACTTTGTTCTTGTCATTCCTTGAGGTATGCAATTAGGTTGTTTATTTGGGAGCTTTTTCTTTTTTTCTTTTTTTTTTTTAAAGATTTTATTTATTTATTTGACATAGAGAGATCACAGTAGGCAGAGAGGCAGGCAGAGAGAGAGAGGAGGAAGCAGGCTCCCCGCTGAGCAGAGAGCCCGATGCGGGACTCGATCCCAGGACCCCGAGATCATGACCTGAGCCGAAGGCAGCGGCTCAACCCACTGAGCCACCCAGGCGCCCCTGGGAGCTTTTTCTTAATATAATGTTTATTGCTATAAACCTCCAGGTTACAACTGTTTTTGCTACATTACATAAATTTAGTATGTTATGTTTACTTTTTCATTTGTTTCAAGTTAATCTTTTATTTCTTTGACACATTTGTTCTGCAGGTGTGTGTCATTTAATTTCCACACATTTGTGAATTTTCTAGGTTTCCTCCTTTTATTGACTTCCAGTTTCATAGCATTATGGTCAGATTGGTATGATTTAAATATTTTTAAAATACAAGATTTGTGATCTAATATATGATCCATTTTTGAGAATGTCCTATGTGCCTATGAAAAGAAGGTATATGCTGCTGCTATTGAATGTATGTTCTGTATGTCTGGTAGGTCCATTTGGTATAAAGTACAGTTTGAGTCCCGTTTCCCAATTAATTTACTGTCTGGATCATCTGTGTATTGTAAAGTGGGATTTTAAAGTCCTCTACTATTACTGCACTGTTGTCTACTTCATCCTTCAAATCTGTTTTATATGTATTCTATATTAGGTACTCCACTGTCGAGTGCATATATATTTACAATTGTTACATCCTCTTGATTAAATGACCCCTTTATCATTATATAATGACCTTTGTTTCTTGTTAAGTTTTGACTTAAAGTTAATTTTGTGTGATAATAAGGTTAGCTATCTGTTCTTTTTTGGTTTCCATTTGCGTTTTAAGTATTAAAGAGTGTATTATAGGCAGCATATAGTTGTGTCTTATTTTTATGCATATAGCCACTCTTTTCCTTTGATTGGGGAATTTAACCCATTTATATTTAAAGTAATATTTGTAGATGGCTACTTAATAATACCATCTTATAATTTTTTCTGGTTGTTTGTAATACCTTTGTTCCTTTCTTTCTTGCTGCTTTTTTTTTTTTTTTTTTGTAATAACTTTCTGTAATGGTACACCTTGGCTTCCTTTATTAAGTCTTTTATGTACCTATGTAGATTTTTGGTTGTTATTTCCATGAGCCTTCTGTAATTCTTTAGAAATTGAACTTAGTTAACATATAGTGTATTATTAATTTCAGGGGGTGAGTTTAGTGATTCATCAGTTGTGTATAACATCCAGTGCTCATTGCATCACATGCCCTCCTTAAAGCCCATCACCAGTTACCCCATCCCCCACTCCCCTCCCCTCTAGCAACCCTGTTTCTTCCCTGTAGTTAAGGGTTTTATGGTTTGCCTCCCTGTTTTTATCTTATTTTTCTTTCCATTCCCCTATGTTCATCTGTTTTGTTTCTTAAATTCCACATATGAGTGAAATCATATGGTATTTGTCTTTCTCTGACTGACTTATTTCGCTTAGTGTAATACCCTCTAGTTCCGTCCACATTATTGTAAATGTCAAGGTTTCATTCTTTTGGAAGGCTGAGTCATATTCCATTGTGTGTGTATATATATATGTATGTATATATATGTGTGTGTGTGTGTGTGTGTGTGTGTGTGTGTATACCTCTTCTTTATTCATCTGTTGATGGACATCTGGGCTTCCATAAAATATTTTACAGATATTTAAAAGTCTGTTTTAAACATTGCAACATAATTTCAATTGCATACAGAAAGCTCTACCCTTTTACTCCCCCTGCATTTTATTTTTTCATAGTATATATCAATTATTATACCTATAGTTATTTTTAATACTTCTGTCTTTTATACTGGAATTAAGTGATTTACTAACCACTATATTACACTATGGGAGTTTTCTGCATTTGACTGTGAACTTAACTTTACCTTGTGTTTCATGTTACTACTACTCAGCATCCTGAGTAGCTTGAAAATATTATTCAACATTATTGGTAATGTAGATCTCTGGATGCATAACTCCCCCAGCTTTTCTTTTGTCTGAGAATATCTTTACCTCTTCTTTATTTCTGAAGGAGGGCTTTGCTGGATACAGTGTTCTTGGTTGGCAGTTTTTTTTTTTTCTTTCAACAATTAGAATATATCATCCTATTTCTCTCACAGTTTCAAAGCTGAAACTATAAAATTTCGGCTTAGAAAGCCACTGATATCCCTTGGGGTTGATGATAAGCATCTTTTTTCTGCTGGCCTCAAGATTCTCTCTGTCTCCAAATTTTGAACAGTGTATTATAAAGTGTCTTCCAGAAGATAATCTTGGCATTGAATTGTTTAGAGATCTATGAGCTTTAAGAACTTAGATGTTCAAATCTCTCTCCATTTTGGAAAGTTTTCAGCTATTATATCTTTAAAAAAAACTTTCTGCCTCTCTTCTTTTGGACTTCCTCTCTTCTTTTTTGGACTTTCATATGCATCATTTATTTATGCCTTTATTTGAGAGAGGCAGCAAGTGAGCATGAGTGGGGGTCAGGGGAGAGGGAGAGGGAGAAGCCAACTCCCTGCTGAGCAGGGAGCCTGATATGGGGACCCTGGGGTCATGACCTGAGCCAAAGGGACGTGCTTAACACACTGAGCCACCCAGGATTCCCCTTGTGCATCATTTATTTACCATAATGGTGTCCCATAAATTTTGCATGCTTTCTTCATTCTTTCTTACTTTCTTTTCTTTTTAGTCCTCTGAGTAATTTCAAATGATTTGTCATTGAGTTAACTGATTCTTCTCTCTGAGTCTGTTGCTGAAAGTATTAAATTTGTCAGTTCAGCACTTCTTAAGCTCCAAAATTTTTGTTTGGTTCTCTTATATTTTTCATCTCTCTGTTCTCATTTTGTTCTTGTATTGTTTTCCTGATTTTATTAAACTGTTTATCTGTGTCTCCTTTCAGCTCTCTGACTATAACAGTTTTTAAAAAGGTTTTGTAAAACAATTTCTTTATCTTCATTTTGAGGAGGTCAGTTACTGGAAGTTAATTGTGATTTCAATAATCGTGGTGTCATGTCTCCTTTTTTTTTTTAATTTTAATAGTTTTAATTTAAATTCCAGTGAGTTAACATACAGTGTAATATTAGTTTTAGTTTAATTTAAATTAAATTTTAACTAATTTTAAATTAGTTTAGTCTAATTTAGTGATTCAACACTTCCATACAACACCTAGTGTTCATAACAAATACACTCCTAAATTCCCATCAGTTTGTTCTCTGTAGTTACGAATCTGTTTCTTGGGGCACCTGGGTTGTTCAGTTGGTTAAGTGTCTGCCTTCAGCTCAGGTCATGATCTTAGGGTCATGGGATCAAGCCCCGTATTGGGCGCTCTGCTCAGCCGCAAGTCTGCTTCTCCTTCTCCCCTTGTGATTTTCTTGCTTTTGCTCTCTCTCTCAAAAAAATGAGTATTTTTATATCCTTTGGGTAAATACCTAGTAGTGTAATTTCTGGGTCATAGTGTAGTTCTATTTTTAACTTTTTGAGGAATCTCCATACTGTTTTCCAAAGTGGCCACAGCAGTTTGCGTTCCCAGCAGTGTAAGATGGTTCCCCTTTCTCCACATCCCTGCCAACACCTGTTGTTTCCTGTGTTCTTAGTTTTAGCCATTCTGATAGGTAGGAAGTGATACCTCATTGTAGTTTTGACTTGTAGTTCCCTGATGATGGCTGATACTGAGCATCTGTTCATGTATCTGTTGGTCATCTGTATGTTTTTTTTGAAAAATGTCTGTTCATGTCCTTTGCCCATTTTTAACTAATTTCTTTGTTTCTTTGTGATCACTTTAGCTGTCTGAGTATTTGAAGCAGCAGTCACTTCTTCCACATTTTATGGACTAACTGCAGAAGGGAAGACCTTCACCTGCAGTTGGTGCCACATTGGAGTGTGCTGTGAACCTGGGTCTCGTGGTGCAGGGGTGCTGAGTGCAGGGGTTTGTGGCAGTGCTGGGTTTGGGAGTCTCTGGTGACTGCTGAACAGTCCATGGTGCATTTACTAACTTACATTCCACCAGAAGTATATAAAAGTTCTAGTTGTTTTAAGATGTATGTAAAGCTCTTACATGTTTAATAAATACATGGTAGCCTTTTCTTTTTTTTCCCTCTTGTTTTTGTAAAGATGTTTCCCAGGTAGCTTACTTGGGCACCTGGGTTGGTTCCACCCACCACAGTAGGGAATGCAGGAAGGGGAGAGCTGGCATAAAGCAGAGAAAGATGGGGGAAGGAGATTACTTGGGCACATATGTAAGTATTTAATAGAGATTTAGTTTAAAGCACAGAAGGGATGCCTGACCAACATAAAGAGATTTGAGAATCATCTTGATTGGTCCAAATTCAAGCCTTTGAGTATATGATCTTAGGTGAAGATCAAAGTGGGGGCAGAAGAGAGTATATGGAGTGCATTAGGACTAATCATAGTCTAGGACTGTCATAACAAAGTGCAAGAGACTGGATGGCTTGAGCAACAACAACAACTATATATATATATTCCCTCACAATCCCGGAGGGTAGATATCCAAGATCAGGGTGTTATCAGGTTTGGTTTCCTTTGAGTCCTCTTCTCTGCTTGTAAATGGAACACCTTCTCTGTTTGTCTTTGCATGGTCTTTACTGTTTGCATGTCTGCCCAAATTTCCTCTTACAAGGGAGTCCTTATCTGATTAGAGCCTACCATAAAGACCTTATTGTAACATAATTACCTCTTTATTTTTTGGTAAGATATATATATTTGACAGAGATCACAAGTAGGCAGAGATGCAGGCAGAGGCTGGAAGGGAAACAGACTCCCTGCCAAGCAAAGAGCCCAATGCAGGGCTCGATCCCAGGACCCTGAGACCATGCATGACCCGAGCTGAAGGCAGAGGCTTAACCCACTGAATGACCCAGGTGCCCCCATAATTACCTCTTTAAAGACCTTCAAATATGGTTATATTCTGAGGTACTGGACATTAGGGCTTCAACATATGACTGGGGGGCAGAGCACACAATTCGTCCTATAACACAGACTGAGAAACAATATAGAACAGATAGAGGGTATAGATTTCAATAAAAAACTTAAGAGGGCAGGCCAGGGAGGTAAAAGGAAAACAGGTAGAGAGTTGAGTCTGTGAAAATGATGGGAGAGTTTCAGGGAAGGACGTTCAACCACAGTTATCCCAGATTCCATTTCTAATCACTGGTACCAAATTGTTTTAGTTTTCTATATACTTTCTTTTTCTAAAATGGAGGCTTTTGATAGAAATGCTGAAGTAAACGTTTAATAGGGTTTGCTTTACATATTCACTTGCACAATGGTTATGAATCAGAGTCCATTGCCAGAAAATACTATTTTGTGTTTTGTTTTCAAATCTGTAAGAGAATGACCTTGAAACTTTTTTTTTCCTTTTTCAGACAGATGAGACCTCATGAGTAATCAAATTTAGAAATCATGGTTTACTATTTAAAGCTTTCTACCACAACTCTTTATCATTTCTAAAGCTAACTGCATGGAAATTTTGAATGCTCAAAGTATTTATAAGGAGGTTTAAGGATCGTAGTGATAAATTCTGTGAGATCACTCTACCTTGTCCTTCTCTGACCTCCAATATCCAGTTTATCAGCAAATCCTGTTAGTTCTGCTTCATACTTTGTGTCTTTTCACTTCTTTGCATCATCACTGCTACAAGCTAGTCCAAGGGGCTGTCATCGTCAGTACGGACTACCACAGGAGCTTTTTAACTGGGTTTCATGCTTCTGTTCCTACCCCTTTTGGAGAAATCTTTAAAAAGGAAAGAAAAGGCCAGCCAGACCATAGCATCCCCTAATTGAAGTCTTTAGAAGCATCTTATTACACTTGGAACAAAATCCGTTCTCTAGGATACCCTAAAAAGACCTATATGGTGAAGACCCTGCCGACCGCCCGCCCTCATTTAACACACTAGCCTGCTTTCTGCTTCTTGAACATACCAAATTGGTGGCTGCCTCATGGCCTTAGCCACCTTTACTCGCCCCTCCTCTGGTGTTCACACCACACCTTCTGTCTTAGCTCAGATGTTGCCGTGGCAGAGAGGCCTTCCATCAGTGCACAGCTAGTATTACTCTTTCTTTCGTTTATATTATAGCATGTGTTCATCTTAAAAAGAAACTGCCAGGGGCGCCTGGGTGGCTCAGTGGGTTAAGCCGCTGCCTTCGGCTCAGGTCATGATCCCAGGGTCCTGGGATTGAGTCCCGCGTCAGGCTCTCTGCTCAGCAGGGAGCCTGCTTCCCCCTCTCTCTCTCTGCCTGCCTCTCTGTGTACTGTGATCTCTCTCTGTCAAATACATAAATAAAATCTTTAAAAAAAAAAAAAAAGAAAAAAAGAAACTGCCAGTTATTTTTACCAACAATAGATAGTTTTTCGGGGGAATAGCAAAGTATTTAAGTCTGCGTCCGGGTAAGCTCTGTCAAAACCATAGGGAAGCTGGGAGAACAAAGGAGAGGTGTACTCTTTTATAGCAGGAACCGGTGGATGGGAACTGGGGCAGGCAGTTACAAACAAGGAGTGCAGGCAGCAAGGGGGTGGGTGGGGCTGGAAGTCCGGCGGCTCCTCACTGGCTGAGTGGTGATTGTCTCATTGGCTGGGCTGTTGTGGGCGGGGACGGGTGGTGGTGTGGTGAGGGAAACCTTCTTCCTGCTGGGGTGGTAAAGTAGTCTCCACCCGTGAAGTCCTCCACTTCCGGTTGGATTTGCATTTGAGGATGATTGATAGGACAGAAGAGCTTTCGCTGATTTTTCACGCGTGTCACCTACGTTTGTTTGTTTGTTTGTTTAGGTGGGTTAGTTTTGCAAGCCACTGCCAAGCTTTTTTCAAAGTGTTTATACCACTTTGCGTTCTGACCATTGGTGGTTGCTCCACATCCAGCATTTGGTGGTGGTCGTGTTTTGGATTTTTGTAGTTGTAGTTAGTAGTTAGTGTAGGTGCATAATGATATCTCATTGTTTTATCTCATTTGTAGTTCCCTGATGACAGATGACATTATCTTTGCATATGCTTATATGCTATCTGTACATCTTCTTTGGAGAGATATTTGTTCACATTTTTTTCCTAGCTTTTAATTAGGATTATTTTCCTATTGTTGATTTTTAGGAGTTCTTTGTGTATTTTGAGTAGCAGTCCTTTATCAAATATGTTTTTTGCAAATACTCTCTCCCAGTCTTTGGCTTGTCTTCCTATTCTCATGACACTCTTATTTTTCCCAATGTATTTACCACTAACTAAAATAATCTTATTATTATTATTATGATTTATCTCCTCCCACTACAATGTAAAGTCCACAAACCACCTTTCTATGTTGTTCTCTGCTGTATCCGCATAGCCTGGTGCCTGGTATTTTGAGTGCAGTTGGGAAATATATGTTGATTAAGTTATTGGACAACAACCTAACATTTTTAATTTATTTTATTCTTTTTAAAAAAGATTTTAGGAGCACCTGGGTGGCTCAGTGGGTTAAGCCTCTGCCTTCGGCTCAGGTCATGATCTCAGGGTTCTGGGATGGAGTCCCGCATCAGGCTCTCTGCTCAGCAGGGAGCCCCCCCCCGCCCCCACCTGCCTCTCTGGCTACTTGTGATCTCTGTCAAATAAGTAAATAAAATCTTAAAAAAAAAAGATTTTATTTATTTATTGAGAGAGAGAGAAGGAGCAGAGGGGTAGAGCAGAGGAAAAGAAAGAAGCAGATGCCCTGTCGACCAGGGGTCGCCCATGCAGCACTTGATCCCAGGACCGTGGGATCATAAACTGAGCCAAGACAGACACTTAACTGACTGAGCCACCCAGGTCCCCCCAGTTAGTTTTATTCTTATTAAAAATGGCATTAAGCTAATTTTAAGTTCATCCATCTTATTTGAAACCCAGTTCAAATTTTACCATCTCAGTCTTCAAAATTAAGGATAATAGCCACTTACAATAGCGTAGGGTGAATTTCTGCTGTGGTTCATATGAATTGGTTTAAGATACATGATTGCTGATCTATACTTGCTTTGTCCTCTCAAGAGTTGTACAGATTTATTCTCCAGGAGATAGTCACTGGCCTGGACAGTGGAAACAGAAAAACATTTATGTCAGTCTCATGAAGCCTTATGAAATGCATGCCACTTGCTAGACACTGAAAAATATCAGTATGTTCAAATATGTATTCACAGATATGTGTGGACACACCCTGAACCTTGTAAGGTAAGAAGTTATTAAAATTCTTGGTTCTTGATGGCTTTTTTTTTTTTTTTTAAGATTTATTTATTTATTTATTTGACAGAGAGAAATCACAAGTAGATGGAGAGGCAGGCACAGAGAGAGAGAGGGAAGCAGGCTCTCTGCTGAGCAGAGAACCCGATGCGGGACTCGATCCCAGGACTCTGAGATCATGACCTGAGCCGAAGGCAGCGGCTTAACCCACTGAGCCACCCAGGCGCCCTCTTGATGGCTTTTTAAAAAAATTTTTTTAAACATTTTATTATTTGACAGAGAGATCACAACATTTTATTATTTGACAGAGAGAGAGAGGCAGGCAGAGAGAGAGCGGGAAGCAGACTCCCTGCTGAGCAGAGAGCCTGATGTTGGGCTCGATCCCAGGACCCTGAGATCATGACCTGAGCCGAAGGCAGTGTCTTAACCCAATGAGCCACCCAGGTGCCCCAGTTCTTGATTGCCTTTTTTTTTCCCCATTGGATTTGCTAAAGATGGAAAGTGACATTTTTATTTCATACTGTACTTTTTAATTTAATTTTATTTTTTAGTAGTTATTGGCTTTATATATTTTAGTGTTAGTTATTTGCTACTACTAATCATAGCTGTTATGTTTTTTGTCTGTCTTTGAGTCCGTTAAAGTCTTTTTGCCTTAAATCTACGCTTTAAATATTTCCACTCTGCTTTGTCTTTCTTTGAATATGCCATTTCTTCTATTTTTAGGCCTTTTATTGCTTTTTAAATTGTTGTCCTTAAAAATAAGGTATATTTTGCAGAGTTTTAAAAATACTTTTAGAAAAGTTTTTAAAGGATGTTTTGGTTTTCTGTTGGTGCATAACACAGCATCTCAAACTAGTGGCTTCAAACTGGAACCGTTCATTGTCCGTCTTGATTCAGGAGTGGTCCCTCCGCTCCATGGTGTTCTGCTGGTACTGCGGCCGTCTGGTGGCTCGCCTAGACGAGAAGGTCTGTGGTTGCTCATTCACGTGCCTAGTGTGTTGGTAGGGACAGCTGGGCTCAAATGGGATGTCGGGACAATGGGGCATCTATGTCTTTCTGTCTCCCTGTCTCCATCTAGTCTCAGACCTCTCCTTCACTGAGTGGTTACTTCACCTGGTGGTTTTATGAGGTCTCCCCAGCAGGTAACCATACTTCTGATTCGGCAGCATCAGGCTCCCCAGAGTGCTAAACTGAAAGCTGGGGCGTGTAACTGCCCCCGCATGAGTTCTGCCTCATTGGGTGTGTTCAAAAGTGTCACAGGGCCAGCCTGGATTCAAGGGACATGTCTGTGAAAATGTGGAGGGGTGTTTTACTGAGGGCCATCTTTGGAGCCCGCCTACCACAATGAGAGTCTAAACCCTTCACATTTATTGTGTTAGTTGATATGTTGTTGTTCCTTTGGCAAAAGCTTTTTGCATGTACTTTCCTTAGTGAATTTGATTCATGGCGTTTAATTCTACAGATTTCTCTCAACATCAAGACAAAAAACAGTATCTTTACCTCAGTTATGATGAGTGAGTCCCTCTGCTTGGTTTTATACACATTTAAGGTTTAGTTTTCTGGAATTTTAGTCAATATTATAAATTTAAATATTTTATATATATACACATTTTTAAGATTTTATTTATTTATTTGATAGACAGAAATCACAAGTAGGCAGAGAGGCAGATAGAGAGCGGGAAGCAGGCTCCTGCTGAGCAGAGAGCCCGATGCGAGGCTCGACCCCAAGACCCTGAGATCGTGACCTGAGCCGAAGGCAGAGGCTTTAACCCCTTGAGCCACCCAGGCGCCCTTATATATTCTTTTAAAAAAAGACTAGATGTTTCCATTCTTTCGGTAACTGTATAAATAATAGTTACTTAGATGTAACTAATTTAATTGATCTCCATGCATGCTGTCAGTCCAAATATACCATTATTTCTAGGGAATTTGGGTTTATTTTTTGATAAGGTGTAATGTATCTTCAAATAATGTTTCAGGAATGCTGTGTAGGTTATGTAATATAATAATACTTAATCTCCAAACTTACAGTGCCTGCTCCTGCGTTTACACAGTTTGGCTGTTCATGGATTTCTTGAAGCACAGTCTTTGTTTCTCAGGAAGTCATTGTAGCTGTTCCATTGTCTTTGGGAATTCATTGTTCTTTATAGGTATAATTTTGGGGAACTGATTTCTATTTGCTTTTCTTTCTTGTAATATAAAATTTTTGCCAGTAAGTCTGGTGAATGGAACTGGAGCATGACCTGCATTTTGGTCTGTCCCACACTTGTCAAGTCTTGACTGTAACTTCCTCATTATGAAGTCAGCTTTTCCACCGTGTAAATTCTGCTCTTTTTCTCATGGGCTACATGTCACTTCTGCTATTGCATTTTCAGGTTTTCTTGAAATCTCTCCTTACCTAAATTTCTTCCATTTCTTTCTCAGAACAATGTCTCCTTATTCCCGTTGCTCTCGGTTTTCAGAGGTAGTAAGTTACTCCTATAAACTGAAATTGTCCAAATCATTTTTCTCCACGTTATTTTACTTTTTGGAGTCACTTGTTGCCGCTGCCAGTCTTGCGTCTAATTATTGCAGGGTGGTACTTACTAGGACAGGAGTCTCCAAATGGATGCAGAAAAAGAGCTTCTGGATGGGGAAGGGAGAGTGGCTCAGGACTTACCTAGCGTGGGACAGGCTGGCCTATTTCCTGATTGCTGCCAACCTAGCAGATCTGGAGTGGTGGAGAGAGGTGGGGAGCTGAAACCTCTTCCCACGTATTTCCTGGTTCTTCCCCTTCAGAGGCCATGGGTGTGTTTTTCGATCTGCATTTACATTGTGCTTATTAGAAATTTCTCCCAGACTCTAGCAAATTGTTAATGCTCAAAGCAGGCTCTACCTTCTCTCATTTCCTTTGTATTTCTTTACAGATGTTTTGGCTTTTTATTTTTATTTTTTTATAATAGTATCTCTTGTAAAGTTCTTTATTCTTTCATTTATTTATTTATTTCACACACGCGTGTGCACACATACACACACACACACACACACACACAGGGGGAGAGGGAACACAAGCAGGGGTAGTGGGAGAGGGAGAAGCAGGCTTCCCGCTGAGCAGGGAGCCCAATGAGGGACTCGATCCCAGGACCCTGGGATCTGAGCTGAAGTCAGAGGGTTAGCGACTGAGCCACCCAAGTGCCCCTTTACAGATGTTTGAAATGGGATTTGTAAATGCAGGTCAGGAAGTGGTAACCTGGTGCTCTCTTAAACTAGTTGTTGTCTTTTTTATCTTACATTTTACTAATATTTTTCAAATGTTAATTATTTTTATTGGTACTGGGCCCTCTCTCCAGGTAATCATGGTCTCCCTCTGATCACTAACAGATACTTATGATAGAAAGAATATGGACAGCCTCTTATTAACATGCTTAACTCAGGTTAAGAAGGGGTGGGGGAGTCACTCATGCCAGGGTCCTTGCCTGTTGATCAGCCTGTTACAAATAAGAGGTTATGGGAACAGTATGGGGGTTTCTCAAAAAGTTAAAAATAGAGCTACCCTGTGACCCAGCAATTGCACTAGTAGGTATTTACCCCAAAGATACAAAGGTAGTGATTTGAAGGAGCACGTGCACCCCATTGTTTATAGCAGCAGTGTCCACAATAGCCAAACTGTGGAAAGAACCCAGATATCCATTGACAGAGGAATGGATAAAGAAGATGTGGTTCATATATACACAGTGGAATATTACTCAGCCATCAGAAATGATGAAATCTTACCATTTATATCGACACGGATGGAACTGGAGCTGAGTGAAATAAGTCAGTCAGAGAAAGACAATTATTATATGGTTTCACTCAAGGTAGAATATAAGAAACAGCACAGAGCCATAGGGGAAGGGAGGGATGACTGAATGGGAAGAAATCAGAGAGGGAGGCAAACCATGAGAGACTCTTAACTCTGGGAAACAAACAGGGTTGCTGGAGGGGAGGTGGGTGGGGGGAGGGGGTAACTGGGTGATGGACATTAAGGAGGGCACGTGGTGGAATGGGCATTGGGTGTTCTACACTAACGGCCACATGTCAACATTATGACCTCTTTTTGTTGAGGTATGATTGACAAAATTACAAGATACTTACAAGGTACATTATGATTTTATATGCATATATACTGTGAAAGGATTCCTCCATCAAGTTAATTAATAAATGTATCACCTCACTTTTTGTGTGTGTGTGTGTGAGAACATTTAAGTTCATTTTTTCTTAATCTTATGTATTTACTCCCATGCTTTGTCTTTTTGTTCTTTGGTATTAGCCATTTTGTCTCCTTTATCTCAAATATAATACGTTTGTTTTTTAAAAGTTTACCTTCTTTTATTTCTTAATTTTGCTATTCCTCCTTTTTTCTTAAAATCTTTTTTTTTCTGTATTTTTGTCTTTTTGTTTGTTATCCTTTCATTCTAATTTAAGTTCCTATTGACTTAGTTTTTTTCATCTCTCGTTTCTTAGGCATTGATTCCCATATGCCTCATGGTTTTGATTTTATAAAGGCTGGAGGGATATGTAATCCTCAGGGGGTAGTAGCAATGGACAGTGTCATTCAACAAACGGGGAAGATCTCTCTCTCCTCCACTGCCTCTTGTCTCTAAATAGATTTTTTACATCTTTGTTTTGTCTTGAGCCCTAAAATGATCACTTGGGGATATATTGATTAAACTCTTTCCCAGGATAGGGGTGATTTGCTTGCTTCCTGCAGGGATCACCTGGGAACTTGTGGAGTGGCTTTTGGACAGCATGTATCACCCACATGGGAAACTGACTGTTCTGAAACCTCTGGTCTGTAACACGGGTTTTGTTACTTAGTGGAAAAAAAAACCGTGGCCTCTGGGATCAGATAGAGGCCTGTAATCGCTCTGCTGTGGAACAGATGAGCTGTTTCAGAACCTTTCCTGAGGCTTTTTGTCTAGCTCCAAAAAGGCAAAAATATCTGTCCTTCACAGATATTATATTAGTAGCGCGTATAAAATGTTCATTGTGCCTGGCCCATAGTAGTCACTAGATGTGGGACAAGCCAGGCCGGCCGTATGTGATCTGGAGGAAAGTAAGTGAGCAGGCAGATGATTCCTGAAGTGGGGCTCCCCTAGCAAAGCCCGGAGTTAGAGCCCATGGAACGTGAATAGTCTTGCTGGGAAGGTCACATGACTCTGGGTTCATGTGTCGGCTTCTGGCCTTTCTCCACTTCCGCTGCCTTACGTTATGCACACAGATTAAGGTAGTCATGGTTTTAACAATTTGGGGATGGTGGTATAGAGGAAAGAATCACTTTACTACAGAGATTCAGTTGGTAAGACATAACCGGACTTTCAGAAATATACAATGTGAGAAAAATGCCTGTTAAAAATCAAGGATTTTTATCTGTAGATTGGTCTGTCTTCCTCAGCTGGGTTTTGGGATGATTGTCTCAATGTGAGGGCCTCCTGAGCTCAACTTTAATTAAGCTCGGGATTTTATCTCATGGACTGGCAAATCTCTGCTTGAGGTTCTCACCATCTGACCTGGCCCCCTAGCTTGGTTTGCCTCTTGTCCGGTCTTGCCAGAATGTTTGGCAAGAGGAGTCCATTCCATTTACTGCCATAGGCTCTAAGTCTCTCAAGATGTGACGGGGGTAGGCGGGGTTTGTGGCCTGGAGAGAAGAGCTGTTTCCAGTCTCTAACTTCCCAGGAGCACGTGACCAGCCGTTGAACTTCAGGCCATTGCTGACTTTCTGTGCTTTGGTCCTGCAGACCCCCTGGTTCCTAAGCATGGCTACATATTAGCATCCCCTGAGGAGGTAAAAAATGCCTGTGCCTAGAACCCTTTCCCATGGATTCTGTTTTAATTGATATGGGAGGTGGCCTGGACATCTGTTTTTTATTTTGGGGGATTTGGGGGAAGCTTTTCAGATGATTCTGATGTGCAGCCCAGGTTGAGGTTGTACCAGCAGACTGCTTTCATGCTTCCCTGGTCAGATCCTGCCTGTGGCTTGAACCCTCTGGCTGCTTCTGTTTATCCCCCTAATGGTACTTCCTGCAGACCTCCATCTGGCTGGGGGTTCGGGGAAGGCAGACCGGAGCGCCCTCCAGCCCTGTGCTGGCTTGAGCAGCTCTGCCAGCATCTGTTTCACAGATTGCCATTTGCTTCTAGAAAGTTTGCAAGCTGTTGGCCTTCAGGGACTCAAGTCACCCTTTGTGTGTCAGAGCAGAGCTACTAGGACTGCTTTCTGAAGAGAGCTTGCCTGTACTTTGTTCTACCTTGTGGCTAACCAACTTAATTTTCAAAATGTGCCGCAAGCCTTGCCTCTTACTTAGCTGTAAAGCAAAAAGTCTTCCCTTAACTGTGTATTAGTAACAGAATTTGAGTTTCTTGCAGATTTTCACATCAAATTTTAAAAATTTCAGTTCTCAAGGGATGCCTGGGTGGCTCAGTGGGTTAAAGCCTCTGCCTTCGGCTCAGGTCATGATCTCAGGGTCCTGAGATCGAGCCCCGCATCGGGCTCTCTGCTCGGCGGGGGGCCTGCTTCCTCCTCTCTCTCTGCCTACTTGTGATCTCTGTCAAATAAATAAATAAAATCTTTGAAAAAAAAAAAATTTCAGTTCTCAAAAGCTTAGTTCTAAAATGAACAATCCCGGGGTTAGCCTAACATCTATCTCTAGTTCTCTACCAAGGCTTTTTCTATTTTGTGTGTGTGAGGTTGGGGGTTGCTGAGTTCTTTCTTCAAAACAGCTGATGAGGCAGGTGAACCGAAGTGGACTGAAAAGGAGCAGGTTCTGAGTCCCTGTTCTCTGCCCCTAACCCCGCTCCCAGACCCTCCCCTCACTTTCACGCACAGGGAGCAGGTCAGTCATGACCGCCTCATGTCTCCTTCGAGTCAAGGTGGCTCATCGGAGCTTCCCACTCAGGCCTCCCTATCTGGCCACTTGGTTATGCTTTTCCGTGGACTGTGATTGTGGCTTTTATTATGGGATATTGCAAAAAAAAAAAAAAAAAGTACTTTGGAAGTTGTGAAATTTTAAAAAAAGATTGTATTTATTTATTTGAGAGTGAGAGAGGGAGTGAGAGAGAGCGTGAGAGGGGAGAAGGTCAGAGGGAGAAGCAAACTCCCCAAGGAGCTGGGAGCCTGACGTGGGACTCAATCCCGGGACTCTAGGATCATGACCTAAGCCAAAGGCAGAGGCTTAGCCAACTGAGCCACCCAGGTGCCCGGAAGCTGTGAACTTCTAGGAAGGAATTCTGGGGATGTCGTTTGCAGGGCTGGCCACTTCAGAGACTCCAGTGCTGGGCGCGTATGGGAGAGCTTTCTCGGGCTTTGTGTGTTGGGACGTGTGTTCCTCCCCCGCTGCTGGTCCGCGGACACTCTGGTGCTTGCAACTGCCCAGACTTCCCTTTCTGCCGAGCACATGGGAAACTCAGTGTCAGATCTTTGGCTTCCTTAGAGAAATATCTAGTGCACGAGAGCATGTACTTTCGTGCACTGACTTTACCTCAGCTCTGTTTCTTTTCTTAAAATTATTTTCTGTTTGGCTTCATGTCCTCTTTCAGTTTGTTTCTTTTCTTCTAAAATACGCAGCCTTTTTATTTATTTATTTTTTAAAAGATTTTATTTATTTATTTGACAGAGAGAGATCACAAGTAGATGGAGAGGCAGGCAGAGAGAGAGAGAGGGAAGCAGGCTCCCTGCTGAGCAGAGAGCCCGATGTGGGACTCGATCCCAGGACCCTGAGATCATGACCTGAGCTGAAGACAGCGGCTTAACCCACTGAGCCACCTAGGCGCCCCAAAAATACGCAGCCTTTTTAGCCCTGTCATCCTTTTGAGAATAAGCTCTTGTACCAATTAGTAAATAAATATTTTAAGAAACTGCCTTTTTGATATACTCTTCCTACCTCGGTGTTAGCTCTCGGTCTCACTCTCTGTCATAGGTCATCTGACTGGTCCTGCTGCGTGGCTGCCCCCCCCCAACCCCCTGTCTGCAGCCCCTCATCTGCGGAGTAGAGCCCAGTAGCTCAGGGTGGATGGCCTCCCTTAGCAGGAACTGCCTCAGTTTCCCTACCACTGTCCTGTGGCCCTAGCTCCACCCACTCCCCTGCACTTCTGTAGCTGGGGGTGGTGGGTGGAGGTTGCTGCTAGGCCTTTGCTCCCTGTTTCCACTGATGGAAGCCTGTCTCGCTGCTTTCTCTGCTGAGTCCATTTCCTCTGTGAAACCTCTGCTGACGCCCTCCAGGCAGAGTCCACGGCTCCTGGGTGTCACTTCCTCTCCTGGTGCACACGTCTGGTTGACTCACCAGGCTGCGGCTGGCCTGTAGGCGCCTTTGTGGAAATTAGGAAAAGGCACCCACCCCTTCCTCCATCACTTTCTAGCACTTCCAACTATTGGAAAACCGTCTTAATGAACAGGAGTCTAGGGCGTGTAACCTGGAAACGGCAGCCTGCGAGGATCCTGCTGCGCCAAACTGCGCAGTTTACTTGATGGCCCTTTTGTGGATCCGCAGCACTGCTTGTCCGACCGGAACAGGCCCTCAGCAACCGTTCGCCAAACAGAAGAGTGGAAGTCCCAGTACCTGCCACTTTCTTACCACGAAAGATAGCAGGAAAGGCATATATGATAAGACCTTCTTGCACTGAACATTATTATGGCTATATTCAGACATATTTATTTTTTTAATGTTTCAGTATTTCTGAAATCAGCAGGTATCTTACAGTCAGCGTGTCAGGGTGGTTAAGAGCATAGATCCTGGGCCTGCCGGGGTCTGAATCCTAGTGCTACCACATGGACGCATGTCTGTGACTTTGGGCACTCTGCTTCACCTCTCTGTGCCTCAGTTACTCGTCTGTAAAATGGGGATGATAACAGTAGTTCCTGCTTCATGGGGTGATTGGGAGAGTTAAATGCATTATTCTGTGTGCAGTGCTCAGAATATAGGTGCCAAGCACCTAACAGTGAGAGATATGTGTTACTTATTATATTAATGCCTATGCATACACTCACTACACTGTTGTTTCTTTTTAACCCTGAGAAACTGTCTTTAGTTACGGTGTACAGCTTCCATTGCTAGCATCTCATTTTGATGGGCGGCTGCCTGGCCCCGGGCTTACTCAAACTGTGGTCAGACACCTGCTGCGGGTCCTGCCCGCCCACGCGGGTTTTCTGATCACGGCAAGAGATACACAGCCCACACACAGGAAACCAGCAGGTTTTGTTGTCTCTCCTTAGTAGGGCAGAAGAGAAAGGGGGGATCTGGGGCCCTTTATAGATCAGGCTTGTTTTGAAATTTATTTTTTTTTTAAGATTATTTATTTATTTATTTGACAGACAGAGATCACAAGTAGGCAGAGAGGCAGGAAGAGAGAAAGAGAGAGAGAGAGGGAAGCAGGCTCCCTGCTGAGCAGAGAGCCCGACTCGGGGCTCGATCCCAGGACCCTGAGATCATGACCTGAGCCGAAGGCAGCGGCTTAACCCACTGAGCCACCCAGGTGCCCCTTGTTTTGAAATTGAAACCTAACTTCTTATTCATGTTGCAAGGCTTGGACTGGTAATACATTTTGGCTGTCTAAAACTGGAAGTTAGAGAGAATTGGGTTTGAAAAGTGATTTTAATGTAAAATCTTTATCTAATTGCAGCGCACCTTTCCTTTGATGATCTTCAAGAAAGCTGTGCTGTGAACTGGCGAAGGTAATGAACGCTCTGGGGCCGCGTTCCCCATCAGAACTGTGGAGTACTATCAAGTTAGACACTTCGTGTAAATTACTCCCGTAACAGTTGCGGGTTTTTCCTGGTCTCTAGTGTCCACTTGGGGCCGTACCTTCCCGTGAGAGATGGGTGGCTCTTCTCCGCATTGTTTCAGGACAGTTTCCACCGCGGGCCTCCTGCCAGCTTTAGAAAGGACAGCCTTGTGGGGAGTTCCCTGGGATTCATACTCACTGCCCCACCCTCCTGACTGCCCTTGGCATTAGGCAAGATCTGATTCATGCATTTTTCGGAGATGCTCTGACCATTTGCATTATGAGACTAAATGGCTTTTCCCAGATCGCATCGCTGTAACTGACCTACACTCAGCTCTGGGGAATGTTCTTACAGGCTACCCAGCACCGGCCAGTACTGGCACAGCAATCCTGCTACGTGTGTCTGGGGTTTTAGTGGCTTTCTCTTAGTTGAATAAAACTGGATGTAAGTAAATGAATACAAGGATGATGTACAGTTTCATCCTCCCTAATTTGATATGTTGATGAAAATCCTTTCCGTATATAAACCTCAATTTAATGTTATTTTAGTGTTGAACTGGTCAACTTTAGCCCTACCTGGGGGTGTGTTTAGTTCTCGGTTCCCAAAAAGAATATCCACATGGGGAACTTTCTCCAACAGGCCTTTTCGTGGATTCATGTACCTGCAGGTTTCAGAAATGATAAGCAGACTCTTGTTACTATGCTCTGTATTCTAGAAGGTCAAGGAGGGGTGGTGAGGATATAGATACCCTGACTCACAGGTCCAGCCGGCGGAGGAACTGGCATTCTGGTCAGTTCTCTTGCACAACAATGCCTTGGACCCCTTTATGTCACATCAATGGCTTTGTCCCAAAGAAGCGCGTAAATTCTAAGGTTAAATCTTCAAATGGGGACATAAACACTTTTCCTCTTTCCCTTTATATACACTGGGATTTCCATCTCTGTCCAAAAATCTCATTTCTTTTTGGAGAAATATCAAGATAGAGGAATTTACCTAAATCTCAGAGGATGAGGATATGGCCCCTGCAGCGTGCGTGGTCGCAGCCTACCGGAAGCCGGCACAGAGAATCTGACTCACAGGGGTCTTGTTGGCTGGAGCCAGGGAGAAGGTGTCCCTTGGCTGCGCCCGCCTCACTTGTCAGTGTCTGCCCTCCTTTGTGTGACTTGTGTAGTCCTGTGGGCATTTGAGTGGTGGCCTGGATCGAAGCCAGTGGCCTCCTCTGTTTTACGGCCGGGTATCTCGCAGCCTCGCAGAAAGGCCCAGGCCAGGTGTGGGCAGTGGTTAAATGGCCGCGGGGACGCAGGCCAGCGGCGCTAGCAGGTCCCGCCCGGGCTTCAGGAGCTGGAGCTAGGGCCAGGGTGGGGGTGCGCGCTGAAGTGGCCGAGCGGGCCCCTCTCCATCTGCTCATGCATCATCCAGGCAGTGGGACATTTTTCAAAATATGAAAGAAAGCAGCCGGTGACCACGCCAGCCCGTTCGCAAGCTCATCAGACCGGCTCTCGGCTCTCGGACAAAAGGACCCGCTTCCTGTTTACCACCCCGCCGGGGACAAAGCGGCTGTGCTTCCTGGCCAGGCAGGGAGCCGGCAGCGCTGAATGCTTGCTCTGTGCTCCGCGGCGCCCCCGTGGCCTGGGGCCTGGATGCGGGCCACTCTCGGGAGGGTGCCCCTGCTTTGCTCCCGGGCCAGCCCGGCTTTCTGAGAGGATGCAAGCGGGCACGGTGGCCTCGCCGCCTCGCTTCCTTTTCAGCTTCCCTTTCTCCGCGGGCCCCCACCCAGGTGAAGGCCTTGGCATAAACCTGAATGTAACAATAAACCCGTGTCTCTTGTTTTCGCGTCTCCAGGAAGCAGCATGCCGTGGGCATTGGGCCGAATGGTCCTGTCCTCGGGCGCGCTGGCCGCTGGCAGCTGCGCCCTCATCTATTACCTGACGCAGAGTGAGTACTGCCAGGCCTCCGCCCGCTCCCTGCCCCTCTCCCGCCCGAGGGAAAAGCTTCAGAGTTTCCGGCAGGTCAGAGAGAGGGGGAGGGAGCTATTTTTAGAAGCCAGGCCGCCGTTCCCATGGGCTGTAGCTTCCTGCTCATCCCGTGATCGGTTTCCTTGGACCTGCAAGTGAAGATAAAGGCCCAGCACCGTGGGCGGCCGAGGCCGTGCAGAAAGCCAGCCCCCCTCTCGCCAGTGCGCGCGCCAGAGAGCCCTTCTGATTCCCGAGGCTCTGTAAAGAGGGGAGGGAGGGAGAGGCAATACCAGATGGTTCACAGGTGGGGAAACCGGCTGTTTCTCAAGTGCCATTGGCCTCTCTGCTGCTGACTTAGTGGAGGAGGGGACTCTGGGGAGAGCAGAAAATAAAAGCAGAGTCCAGGATGCAAAATCAGGACAGAAGCCGCTTCCGGCCCCACTGCCCCCAAATTTGAATTTGTAAAGACAGGCCGCGGTGACTCTGGCGGCCAAGGCAGTTACCGTCATTCCCTTGCTGCTGGTTGCAAAGCAGCCGCGGTTTTTCTCTAGACTGACTTTCTTTGAAGACCCTTTATGCCTGCCCAGCTTGGCTTCTCACCCTGACTCTGTGCCATTTTCGCTTCCTGCCGGGACGCGAGTGTCACCAGCAGACGGCAAAGGGAGCTCAGTGTCCTCCGTGTCCACTCTGCCCCGCCTCCCTTCAGAGCTGGCCCTCAGGCCTCTGAGTCTCGAGGTGGCCTGAGAGGAGCACCGCCTGGGATAGAGAAGTCAGACAGGAATTCCTCAGTCTCCACTGCCCCTGCCTAAGGGATGGGGCCAGGACGCAACAGGAATGGATGCATTTTATGGGCCAGGAGCCTGCCGGCCTTTCCCCCTTCGCAGGCCAGGGTCTGCCAGTAGAGACAGCTGAGACTCCGCACTGGCTGTGTGGCCCCGGGGGGGCCGGGGTCTCTCCCCACAGTTACCTGTGTAATGAGGGATGATAGCAGTGCTGGCGCCTGAGGTCGTTGTACAAGATACCGAGGATTGGAAGCTTTCTGAAATATTGAGGACAGTGTCTGACCACGGAAATCGGAGCCAGCTTCTGCTCCCTCTTTTCCTGCCTTGGCTGGCACCTGTTCTGCTCTCAGCCCCCTGCAGGCCCAGTCCTGGGAAGCGGCCCAGGAGGAGCACTGTCCCTGACTTCTCCCGACTCAGGCTTGCTTTCCCGTCCGTTACCAGGATCGGGCCTACAGGAGCAAAGCTCTTTCTCAGTGCCAGACTGAAGAAGTGCTTGGGAGGCCGACCTTTACCCCTTCCCAAGGGCAGCTTGTCTGCCTGGCACCTCCAGGGCGACGCTTCCTGGAGTTACCAGCAGCCTTTGGGCCAGGAATGCACCTGACACTGAAAGAAGTTTAAAAGCTTTACCTATGGGAACTGTTGCCTTAAACCTATAGACTTTGACAAATGAACACTTTCAGTGTCTGTTTCTTGGCCTAAGGGTTTTGCTATTGAAGTTGTGGTCTTGTTTTTTGGTTGATCAGAACCTTCATCTCAGTGGAAGGGACAGCATGTAGGAGTCCCGAGTCACAGATCTGGGCCCCAGCTCCGCCGCAGACTAGCCGTGTCGCTTGGAGCAGGTCATGGAGTTGTAGGACTTTAGAACCGAGAGGGAAGCTAGAGATGATCCGAGCCAACCCTGTAGATGAGGAAACGAGGCGATGCACGAGGCAGGAAATGAGAGATGGAGAAACGGAGGCACAGAAGGATCCAGTGCCTCGCCCAAGTTCATCTGCCGTGTTCCCCCAGGTGCCTTCTCTGAAATGGACCGCTTGGAGTCAGGGGTCCCTCATTATTTTTCCATCCAGAAATTCCACATTTGTTCTGTTTCTGTGCTGTACGTGAATTGTATCCTCTAACTTTCTATAGAGAGTCTATGTGACCAAATCTCAAAAAGAAAAGTAAATGTGACAACTGTCTTTCCCCTCTAGAGGCCTTCTCCAAGGCTTCCTATTACCAGCTGGCCCTGGAGCAGCTGCACAGCCGCCCCGAGGCCCTGGAAGCCCTGGGCGCTCCTCTCAGCGTACACCACCTCCATCTCACCGACAGGGACAACTTCGTGGACATCGCCAGTGCCCGGGTAACGGCTTCCCCCGCGGGCTGCAGCCTGGGCACCTGGGAGGCCGGGAGAGGCCACTGCCGCCGGGGGGGCGGGTGTCTTGGAGAAGGCTGAAGTAAGGGATCGGGGTGAGAAAATCACTAAATCTAGCCATGACTGGGCATTGTGGAGAACCTTCTGTAAGAGCGATATGGATCTGTTCATCGTCCTATGTCGGGCTTCCTTTCTGAGGGACCAGGGGGACGGGGAGGGCGTTGTTCTGGTTCGGGTCGCCACCTTGGACTGAGCGTTGTCGGGAAGGGACCATGGTGGCGGACCACGGCTTCAGCTGGGGTCGTGAAGTGCGTCCGCAGCCAGTGGGTGCTCCTGCGAGCCCGAGCGGCTCCTTAAACGGTAGTTTTCTCCCTTCCTCGCATTGCCTCCATGGAATGCTGGCCGCTTTCTTCATGGCTCGTCCTTTCTGGTTCCCCTGATAAACCCACCTGAGTGCAAAGTGCGCTCGTCTGTCTGTCCAACAAATGCGTTAGAGTCCGCGGCGAGTGAAGGACCGATTCTAGCCGCGTGCGGAATGCAGAGACGAAGGCGCTCAAGGTCCACAGTGTCAAACTTCCCAGGAAGACGGGGAAGCGCAGGCCGGCGGCGCGGGAGGGAGCAGCGGGTGGGCTAGGTAGGGGCTGCACGCAGAGGAGGGGCTGCCGGGCCAGGGCCCAGCGCGCGCAGTTCTTTCTTTCTTGGTGGCAGTTTGGAGCGGGTGAGATGTGCCATCGCTTAGCTCCTGAGAGGTCAGAGTGTGAACCAAAAGATATGCTGGTAATAGCTCTTCCTTTTAAACCAGGGATTTTTTTTTTCTTTTATTATGAAAACTTTCAAACATACAGAAAAGATAAAAGAATGTACACCGTGGCACCCAGGTAACTGCTATCTGGATTCCACGCGTGGAGCTGATCCTTGCCTGACACTGTCCGGCACCCACCACTTAACACCGCATTTCAGTGCAGCGCGGCACTGCAGATGCATTTGCTCTTCCGTGTGCTTTTCTTGGCTTTTTTTCCCTCTTACTTTATTGTAAGACTAGAGTGTAGAATACATGTAACACACAAAGTATGTGTTAATCGACTGTCGTGTTCTCAGTAAGGCTTCTAGGCAACAGTAGGCTATGAGTCGTTAAGTTTTGGGGAAGTCAGAAGTTAGATGCAGATTTTGAAATCATCTTCAAGGGTCAACTGTTAATATTTTACTTGATTTGCTTTATCCCATAGCTGTTCATCTAGTCCGATATCTGTCCATGAACTCGTTATTTTCAGACATCCATACGCTTCATCTAAACTCATAAGCAACATATCATTAAGCAGAGGGGTTTTTTTTGTTTTTTTTTTTTTTTTTAGGGAAAACTTACCTTTAGGGAAGGATATAAATCTGTCTTATTTGGTGAATTTTAATAAGTGCATACACCTGTGCAGCACAGGCCCCCACCTAGATGTAGCCTGTTCCCTTTGCTTCAGCGTGTGCACGCTCTTCCCAGCAGGTCCTCTCACATCCCTCAGCCCCGCTAGTGACAGTCACTTTTCTGATACTTTTTCCAACACCGGAAATCGTGCATTCCATACTTCCGGGCCTTTGACATCCGTGTTGCCGCATGGAGCTGCGGTTTGTTCTCTTGTAGCAGTGGCTTTCCGAGTATCACTGGAAGTGCCCAGAGCCTTGGGTTTGCCAGCGAGAGGCCTGCCACTGACCTCACCAAACTGTTCGGAGAGGGGTAGGATGTTTGGATGGAGCCAGATGAAAAATCAGGGAAAATTCTGCAGCTAGGCTCAGTCAGAAAACAGCCGATTCTGTGAACGATCATTGGACTTCTTAGGGTTCACTCTAAAAACATTTTTTCACTTCCTTAGAGGACAACAATCCAATTGTATCTCACATTTTTCACCCCCAGCTGAAGATTCCGGTCTCTGGCTCCAAGTCCCAGGGTCTTCTCCACGTCCACTCATCCCGAGACGGCCCCTTTCAGAGGTGTGTGGGAAGGTGGGTGGGAATGGGGGAGTAGGAGAACTTTCTGACGGAAACAGTCCTGATTCCTATTTTCATTTGTAGCAAAGTGATTGCGGTAATAGGAGTTTGTTTTCCAAAGCTTGGAAAGTTTGACAGCCTGGACCCCAAGCCAGGGTGCTGGTTCTTAGCTGAGTCCAGACATTTTATCCAGTACAATCTCCCAAAGAGCCTCTCCTTGAAAAACTTCACAGTTACAGTATCTAGATCTCTGGTAATTGCTGCTGTGCAATAGCTTCTCACACGCCGGACTCGGTCACTGCAGATGAATAAAATCATGGGTTCCTGTTCCAGAACTATTCATCCCATCCCTTATATTAAATCTCCACCCCATTAATTGGCTTTTCTTGTCTGGTTGCCAGTAGCTACATTTGCTCATTTCCCCCTCGGGAAGCTTCCCTCCATGAAGCTTTCCATTGAGCCAAGATGGGTTTGAATTCCCGAGGACGAGAGAGCAGGCAGCCCTCGGGCAGCCCCTACCTGGTGCCCCCTGGGCTCATGGACCCCTGAGCCTGGGATTAATGAAGGAGCTGGCGGAGCCCCAGCACAGCATTGAAGGTGGATGTGAACTAGGAAACGGGGAATAAGCCGCCCCATCTCTTCCCTGCGTGCCCCTAACATTCACCTGTCATTCGTTCTTTGCTGAACTTCCTTAACAGCGATGCTGGTTAAACAATCAGAGTCCGTTAGACAATGTTCAAGCGTTATGGTAACGTAGCTGCAGTATACAATAATGTTTAAAACTTTTAAGATATTATTCAAAAAACTTTTTTTTCCTTTCCTGGCCAGGTCTTTTGCCTTGGTGTGCGTGAGTAAAGACTTTTCTTTTGGTTTTTCTCAGGTGGCGCCTTCAGGAGGTCTTCTTAAAGCTTCAGGATGGGCAGCAGATTCCCGTGTTCAAGCTCAGTGAGAACACGGGTCATGAAGTAGAAAACGAGTAGAGATGATTGAAAAGACTTGGCTCCCTCCAGACAGTCTTACCTCATCACCGCGTGCCCTCGTGGCTGCGAGCCAGGCGTCCCGCCGCCGGGGTGCTTGTGTGTGCCGGCAAATTGGGATTCTGGTAGGATTCTAATTTGTCCACAAGTAGTGTGGATTTTTTAATTTAGTTAGAAATGAAAATTGTACTCTAAATATGTAAGAGTCTGTTTGAAAGTTTGCGGTCTAAAAACAAAGTACCGAATGCCAGGAATCTGTACTAATAAGATGTTAATTTCAGCTGGTTCTCATCTCTCCTTTCTCCTCTCCCACCCGCCCCTCCCATGGTTTTCAGTTCCATCAGTGAGACCAGGACTTACTGGCAACAAGGAGGTCTTTAATTGTTAACACTAGAATGCCCTACCCTGAATTCATGTTGCTAAGTAGCTTGTGAACATTCTCAATCCCTTAGGCATTTTTTTTTTTGGCTTCACTGCTGTTGTTTTTATCTTATTTCTCTTTTAGTCACCAACTGTGTGCCTGATTGAAGATTTGCAAAATAACTGCTTTAATCCAGACATTTTGGAAGCTTAAACTATTTATGTGTACATAACACATGCAAAACTAAGTTAGGAATGGGTAGTTTAAAGCTAGCAGGTCCTTATCCTTCTGTTTCATACACAACCCCCTATTCGAGAAGCACACCTTTAGGTTTTACTTGTTTTATAAGGGAACAGTATTAGGAAGTCAAAGATCTTCCTTCCCTCTGAGCACCGGAGCTGATGAAAACCAGAAATCTGATACCTTTGCTTTGAAAAGGCCAGTTTTACCCCCTTGGTGTTGTTAGGCTTAATGTGGTTATAATTGCCTACAATAAAGGACATTCATGAGCTCTTTTCCTACATTAATATTCCTTGAGGGAAGCCTTTCAGAAAATATTGAGCTTAAACACGCTGGTGGACCATGAGGCCTTTAATCGTTGGAAGTTAGGTCTATTCTGGAGCTTGTTTCTTTAAAAATACACAGTCTTTGAATAGATTTTAGAGTGAAAAGTGAGCCTTTCCCTGAGAGCACTTTTGCCCTGTGTTTATTGATAAACATCACAATCTATACAATCTTTCAAAGTAAATGGTAACATTGGATACACAGTTTTATGCTGCTTTTATTCTTTAAAAGTTAATACTGTGGATTGGCTATGGGTCGGTGTGTGTTGCTTCGTATCTGACTGTTCTCTGACTTTGGTTCCTTTCAGTGTTTGCTTGTTTTTCATGCTGTTGCCAAATCACAGGAAACCCGGGCCTGGGTGGACCATCTGTTCTGAAGTCAAAGCAAGTGCCAGTTGTTGTTTGTGTAGAGCTTGAATTAAGACTTTCTAAGCTAACTGACAGGAAATATTATCATAGCAGGAGAAGATCCTTGATTTCTATTCAAAGTCACCATCTTGGGTGCTTTTCCCAGTTAAGTTTGTTTCCACGTATGCACTTCTTACCTTCTTGTATGATAGTGAACAGGCCAGAACTTGGGTCTTCGCAGTAGACAGACCTTGTCTTCCCTTGCTTTGAGCAGAGCAGTGATGTGTAGCCGCAGCCCATGACGCCCTGTGTATCCAGTCCTCACCGTGCCTCAGCCGTTGCCGCCCATGAGCTACCGTGAGGACATCTCGTAATCCATATTGTCATCAGAGGAAAAAGCAACTCTTCCCCATAAGCAGTTTGAGGAAGTGCCCCTTGCATACCCTGTAATGGACAGGACAGCCTGGGGACTGGAGAAGGAGCTTCACTAGAATCACAAGAATCCTAAGGACCGTGCAAGAGAGCGCACACAGCCACCAAAGTCACAGCCAGCAAATGGTAGTACGACTCCCCTGAGCCTCTCCTCTACAAGATGTGGCTTGTTCTCGCCCCTGTAAGTTGCCGACCAGGTGGCGTGCTGCGTGTGTGGGGAGGGACTGGAGAGCTACAGAGTATTAGGATACTGTGCCAAGAGCGTTTCCAGCAGTGGTGTCAAAATGATGTAAAAGTGTGAGTTACTGTTCAGGAGGAAATCTAGGCGCAGTGCTCTGATGGGCCTGGAGATCTGAGATTTCACACAAGTGGAGAGAGCAACTCAGGGCAAGGCCTCAGCAGGACGAGTATGAACTGCGCCCCAGAAATAAGATACCCAGTTGGCCAGGGTGTAGCTTAGCTTAAGACCTCGTAAAAGAAAGCCCTGGAAAGGTAAGCTGGCTAGAGCATGTTTCCGCGTTGGCATTTTGCAGGTGGCCAATAGAGATTTTGGCGTAAGCACTGGATTCTACAGTTAATGAAGGTTTAAGCGACCATGATGAATGTGTTCTGACAGGGCTGGTAGTCCTGTCCCTTATGCCATTGTGTGAGAATTGACTTCCTTTTGCCTGTCTTCCCTTCAACCATCCCCCCATCTAGAGATTCAACACCACCTGAGCAGACAAGGTGTGACTACTCCTGGTTTTGGTAAAGTTGCTTACAGCAAAGGTGAAGCTGAAATAAATTTTCTGTACATGAAACAGCCAGAACTTGGCAAATAGTGAGCTGCGGCCTCCGCCGTAGTGGAAAGGGCGAGGTAATGCTCAGTAGGCAGCAGCGCTAGCATTTTCTGAAGGCAACCGGTCTTAGGCCTCTTGACTCTGCTGTTTTCAGTTTGTCTGTATGAAAAATATGACTCTGTCTTTCCCAAGCACCTGCCTTACAAGTGAGACAGTGTTTATACTGCTTGTCAGGCTGCTTAGGCAAAAGCTGCTGGTCCACACAGGACACCTGATGACTGCAGGGGTCATGGAGACGGCGGAAGGATGTTGGGAAGACCTCCAGTGCCCACCCACAGGATTCTCACCTCCTTAATAACCTGTTCATGGTCCTGACTTTGGCCGACTGCAGAGTCATTCATTTGAAAGTACTGTAAGGAACATGTACCGATGATACTTCACGTGGAAAACCCAAAATCTTTTGGAAACCCAAAAGATTCCACCCCAAAGGACTAGAACCATACAGCAATTCAGTAATGTGGTAGGCTGCACAATCAATGCACAGTTGCTTTCTTTTACACTAACAGTGAAACTGTGGAAAGGGAAATTAGAGAATTGATTCCTTTTACAATAGCACCAAGAACTGTAAGATACCTGGGAATAAACCTAACCAAAGAGGTAAAGGATCTGTACTTGAGAACTACAGAACACTCATGAAGGAAACTGAAGATGACAGAAAAAGATGGAAGAACATTCCATGCTCATGGATCATAAGAATAAACATTGGTAAAATGTCTGTGCTGCCCAGAGCACTCTATACTTTCAATGCCATCCTGATCAAAATACTATCGGCATTTTTCAAGGTACTGGAACAGTCCTAAAGTTTGTATGGAACCAGAAAAGACCCTGAATCACCAAGGAAATGTTGAAAAATAAAAAGCTGGGAGTGTCATGTTGCCTGATTTCAAGCTTTATTACAAAGCTGTGATCACCAAGACAGCACGGTACTGACAGAAGCAGACACATGGGCCAGTGGAACAGAGTAGAGAGCCCAGATATGGTCCCGCAACTGTATGGTCAACTCATCTTCAACAAAGCAGAAAAAATATCCAATGGGAAAAGACAGTCTTTTCAGTAAAGAGTGCTGGAAGAATTGGACAGCTATATACAGAAAACACTAGCCACAGCAGCTTCTTTCAAGACAGGTCTCCAAAGGCAAAGGAAGCAAACACAAAAATGAACTTTTGGGACTTCATCAAGATCAAAAGCTTCTGCACAGCCAAGGAAACAGTCAACAAGACAAAGAGGCAACCCACGGAATGGGAGAAGATATTCACAAATGACACTACAGACAAAGGGCTGATATCCAAGATCTATAAAGAACTCCTCAAACTCAACACTTAAAAAACAGATAATTCTATCAGAAAATGGGCAGAAGACATGAACAGACACTTCTCCAAAGAAGACATGCAAATGGCTACCAGACACATGAAAAAATGTTCATCACTAGCCATTAGGGAGATACAAATCAAAACCACACTGAGATACCACATTACACCAGTTAGAATGGCCAAAATCAACAGGCAGGAAACAAGTGTTGGAGAGGATGTGGAGAAAGGGGAAACTGCCTACACGGTTGGTGGGAATGCCAAGTTGGTGCAGCCACTTTGGAAAACAGTGTGGAGATTCCTTAAGAAATTACAAATAGAGCTTCCCTGTGACCCTGCAATTGCACTACTAGGTATTTACCCCAAAGATACAGATGGAGTGAAAAGAAGGGCCATCTATATACCCTAATGTTCATAGGAGCAATGGCCCCAGTCTCCAAACTGGAAAGAACCAAGATGCCCTTCAACAGATGAATGGATAAAGAAGATGTGGTCCACCTATACAATGGAATATTACTCAGCCATCAGAAAGGAGGGATGCTCAACTTTTGCATCAACCTGGGTGGAACTGGAGGGGATTATGCTGAGTGAAATCAGAGAAAGTCAGTTATATGGTTTCACTTACTTGTGGAACATAAGGAATAGCATGGAGGACAGGAGAAGGAAGGGAAATCAGAGGGGGAGACGAACCATGAGAGACTGTGGACTCTGAGAAACAAACTGAGGGGAGGGAGTGGGGGTTTGGGTGAGCCTGGTGATGGGTATTGAGGAGGGCACGTACTGCATGGAGCACTGGGGGTTATATGTAAACAATGAATCTTGGGATACTACATCAAAAACTAATGATGTACGATATGGTGACTAACATAACATTTTAAAAAATCAGGAAAAGAAAAAATAGCATTTTACAATCCAGGGTAGGAAAGTGGGAGATGAAAAAAACAGGCCTCTCAGATACAGGTCTATATCACAGATCACATACAGTGTAGTGTCTTTTATCACTAAATAATAAGCCTGAGAGGCAGAAATTACTTTTCCTCCACCACATAATACTTTTAAAAAATAGCTTTTAAAATTAGCTACCATGTTAGTGTCAGTTACGTTGCAGTCTTACTTTACTTGCAAGTTAGTTTTATAAAGTGAGAAACTATAAACCAATCTCTCCCATGAATGTTGCTGCAAAATTCTAAATTTTAGCAACTGAATCCAGTAACATATAGTTAGTGGTATATTGTATTTCGCAAAATATTGTGCTGCCTATTCCTTTGCAGTGCCCCCCTCCATGGGAAGACTCTATAGCCCTGCTTTGAACTTGGGTGTCACCCCGTGGCTTGTTTTGGCCAGTGAATTTGTGAGTGGAAGTGATAGGGAAGACTTCTGAGTAGACGTTTTAAGGGCCAGGGAGCTAAGGTCTGGTTCCCCATGTCCTCTTTTCTCCCTTCCCTAAAATCAGTAATATTCTAGATGGTAGCTACCCCGAGGACTCAGGTTCTGGAACGAAGCTGATATGTGACAGAGCTTACCACTGAAGCACGATGGGCCATGTAGCACATTTGAGAAATAACAGCGATAAGCCCCGAAGATCAGCGGCCAGTTTTATATCAGCCTAGTCTAGCCTCTGGTAATTGTTCACATCGACTGAGAGAGGTTTATTTCAGGAGTGCTCGGTGGCTCAATCATTAATAGATCTAAGGAGGCGAAATTAGGATACTTTCATACAGGATCCACAGTTCCCCTTACAGGAGAGGAGTGTGTGCACATGCCTGCATTTCCCAAAGCCAGCAGCTCACTCAATGAGGAAACTACCAGAGATTTTTCCCACTCAGGTCAGAAACAAGATGAGGCTACACTGTATCCACTATTAACACTGTGTTATATCCAGTGTAGTTAGGCAAAAAAATGGAAAAAGCAAGAGGCCTAAAACCTAGGAAGAGGAAAGCAGTTACTGTTCAGGTAGATTATATGACTACGTATCAGCAAAACCCAAAAGAATCTGTGGAAAACTACAGAGTATTTAGTGGAGAGTATAAGATTAATATAGAAAAATCTTCACGTATACAAGTAGTAACCAGTTTGAAGAAATAACGGAGACCAGACTCTATCTACAGCAGCAGAAAACAAATTATTTAGGAAAAAAACTTAGCAAAAAATCTGCCAAACTTACATGAGAAGTGCTAAAACACTACCAATAGATACAAAGTACGACTGGACAAATACAAAGGTTTCCACATTCATGGATAGCAAGATTCTTCTTCGGAAAGATGCCAGTCCTCCTGGAGTTAAATTTAATGTGTACCAATAAAGATAACATTAGGGATTTTTAAAAGTTAGATCAGCTTATTAGTTTGGAAGAGTAAGCAAAGGCAGCCAGGAAATCCCAGCAAAGCAAGGTCAAGGAGGGAGGGCTTGTCTTGCCAGACATTAAAATATAAATAATGCAGCGCTGACCCATGAAGAGACGCCACAGCAACACCGCACAGAGAATACAGACGCACGTCCAAGTGCACACGGAAACCTGGTTATGGTAACCGCTAGCATCTGAGTCGGGAGGGAGTGGGGGACATCTGAACAATGACGACAGGTGATAGCTAGATGCAGAAAGACAGTATCGGATCCACTGTCAACCATACAAGTAACAATTAGATCAAAGATCTAAATGTAAAAATGAAACCATCTATATACTAGCAAAATTATAGGTAACTCTTAGAACCTGGAAGTAGAGAGATCTTCCCAACGAGTCACCATCTACAAGTGATAAGGCAAATTAATAAACTTGACTGTATAAAAACAAATTTCTGCATGTCTAGAAATAACAAAAACAAAGCAAAAAGCAAATGCTAAAGTGGGGGAAATATTTACCTTTTTTTACAAGACGTATTTATTTGAAAGAGAGAGTCAGGAGGGGCAAAAGGAGAAGAGATCATCTGAGACAGACTCCCCAGCAACTCCAGAACCTGAAATGGGTCTCCATCCCACAACCCCACATGACCTGAGGGGAAACCAAGAGCCAGACCCTCAACGAACTGAGCCACTCGGGTGCCCCAACATTTATAATTTAAATCGCAAAAGTTAACATTCATAATTTGTAAGGAGCAAAAGTAAAGAAAAACCATAACCTGGAAGAAAACTGAGCAAAAGATACTAATGAATGAATTCACAGAAAAAAAATGCAAGTGAATTATATTAAGAAAAAAAAGTTCAACCTCATTCTTAAAAAGAATGCAAATTAAAACTAGTGATACCATTTTTCTTCGAGCAAATTGGCAATAATCCCTCAGTGTGAGAACCTACTTGAAAAGCCGTGAGGAAACAGGCTCTTTTAAATTGCAGATGGGATGAGAACACAGCGATACAACCTCTGCAGAGGGGAACTTGACAGACAGTATCTGGAAGAATGTTACGTACCTTCACCATTTGACCCACCGATCCCATTTCTGAGACTGTGTTCTAAAAAGCAGCTAACAAAAATACAAAATGCCATTTACATAGTATTACTTAAGGAACTCTATTTGTAATAGCAAAAACTGGAGACATACAACCAAAATATCCATCGACAAACTTTGAAACCTTGGATACTTTCAGATCAATGAATCTATATTATAAAATTGTGATTATTGAATGTTGTTGGTTGATGAGTACATAGAAGAAAATGGTAAAATAAATCCCTATTTTGTGAATTTCTGAAATTGGCAATTTTTATGTTAAGTAGCATTTCACTGTTTTCCAGGGTTAGTTCCTTTCCTGAATATTAAGGCCACTGAAACCTCTTTTTACGCTCTTTCATGAATTCTTTTACCATAAACCAGGAGTTTTCAGAGTGAGTGAAAAATTAGACAGGGATCATAACATTTCAGGCAAAACAACCTCTCTTCTCCCTAGTATTTTTTTAAATTCTGCAACTAAATGAAGGTACTAGGTGGTAAATAACCTTGAACAATTTTGACTATTTTAGTCTCATCAGTGCAATTTAATTCTTACAGGTGTGTGTGAGTTTAAAGTATATTTAGGGTTAGTTTGTTAATACCCGGCTAATGACTTTTCCCCCTACATAGGACCATCTATGTTGGTGCCAAGATCAATCCTGCTTTGGTTTCTGTGGCCTGAGCTATAGACCACGCGTTACATTACTAGGACTGTAACTCACCTCTTGTCCAACGTTCTCTGAGCAGCCTTTATGACTTTTTCTCTATTAAATTTTCTTCCAAACTGAGGTCAGTTGTAAAAGTTTAGGAGTTTGTGGTTCTCACCTGACCTTCCTCTATAAGAGTGTGGCATTTTCTCCTACTTTTCATGTGAAAACAACAAAACAAAACATTAAAACACAATTTCTGAACTGACTAAAACCACTTATACATTTTGCCTATTTTTTCATAAACTTCTAAAGCTAAAATATGACAGTATGGAATTTTATTATTATTAAAAATGGACTTGCAGATTCTGTGAACAAATTCAATAATACTGGTTTGGTTCTTCATAAGCTTGTTAAAAGAAAAAATTAACATCATTAGGTGAGTATAAAGCTAATTGATAAATCACTAACGGAAAGATTTTATTTGGCCCACTTTTGTGAAGGCTCTTCATGTTCTGTATAAGTCAAAAAAATGTCAGTATATCTTTACATGTGTTTACAAAAGCCACTAAAGATGCAGCACACTGCAAACAGCAAAGTGGCTGGCTAAAAGAAAACAGATTTTTTTTTTTTTTAACAAATACAACAACTATATTAAATGTATTTATTTGGAATGTAATGTAAAGTGGTTTTCAAAAAAATCTAAATGTTACCTAAATGTTCTGGTTTTAAAACTGGACAAATCTTATCAAGTATAAAAATGTGTCACTCAATAGTGGACATTGTTCTAACCTCCCTTCTATTTTTGTCAGAGAGAGGTTTAAAAAAATGTGCCTAAACTTGTGTTTTTCCTCTTCCAAGAGGAAAGGAACTTACCTGCGGCTTCACATAGTGGTCACAGGTTTTCACAGAAAACCCTGCCATGGTGGTAGCATTTCCTCCTCTTCCTCCTATAGCTCGATTAGAAACACTGGTTTCCAAGAAACTGTAAATGCGGCCGATTTAGTGAGAAACTGCAACCTGCCGGTTGGAACTGCCTAATCAGCTTCAGCTGATGCTGTATGAAGGTCGCGGGGCTCTGACACCTGCAGCCAGGGGGTGGTTACAGACCGTGGGGCAGAGTCCTGTACAGTACACCGCACACACTTTACAACACAACATGTGGTTAGGTGCTGCCACCAGCTCATGACCCTGACATTTAAGAACTCATGCAGAGGACAGCATCGAGTGAGCCCCAAAGAGCAACTGTGAAGGGACTGGTCGGGCAACAGACCAGTTATATTCCCAAGTCTCCTGACGCCCTGAGCCTAATAAAAGATAAATAAGGACACGACTCAGACTTTTTTGTGTGAGAAAGATGTTTAGTTGCTTTAAGTTATACGGCATACACTTTTACATTTACACTTTTTCATAGGAATTTATTACTTACTATGGGGCCTACTTCCAACTGAAGTGTTGATCCTAATCAAATTAAATTCTACTGAGTATATTCACGTAAGTTCTGGGAATGGCTTCTTCCCTGATGACAAAGTATCCAATGTTTTTCATGAACAAAGTATCCAGGTTTTTCATGAACAAAATAAAGTTTATAAATATTTTGTTTTTTTATAACATTTCTTAGTACAGTCAGAGGGCACAGAGTAGAGGCTCAATAGCTAGGACGAATATGCTTCATCTCTACCCTCTCGGGGGTTTTATTAACAAAAACAATGTAATAGCATCTTTTCACTGACCAAAGCAACCCCATGTTGATCAGATCACACTGACACTTGCAAGTGACAAGCACATGAGAAGGCGGCACGGGTGCCGTCTCCTTAAAGACAGTAGACAAGTAACCTGTGGTGGGGGACTGAGAAGTCAGCACTGGTTTACATTACAGGATTACTTAACCTTGACCTTAAAACCAGAATAGTCTGAGGTGAAAAATCATCACCACTCCTATATTATGACACTGAAGAAAAAAAAAAAATGAGCCAGGGCTTTTTCACTGATAAGTTATAAGCATTAGGCAAAAGCAAAGACAATAGAAGTCAAATCAAGTCTATAAAGCAGTAATAAAATATAAAAATATTATCAAACTCTAGTGGATGTTATTCTAAATTTGGAAGATACATAATTAAAAAGCTTACTCCCCCCTCCAAAAAATCCAAAGTGAAAAAGTCAATTTTAGCAAAGATATCTACATCTATCTATATCTATATATATTCATATATATATGCAGATATAGATGCACACAAATAATGCTAAATAGATTTACAAAGATGTTAATTTGGCACTTTTACTTGGATTTTTAAAGAAAGGAAATACAGATATCTTTGCATAGCAAATTCTCATTCTGGAGAAACAAGATTTAGAAACAAAAGGTTCAAACATCTCCCTTCTTAAAAAAATAACATGGACACAGATAACTTTACCCGTTAAAACTCCTGGTTGGCAGCTTTATAAATCTGTCTTGATATAACTAACTCCACAAGTTTGACAAAGTTATTTTAGTTTCTATCAGCGATACCTGGTTTATCCACTTTCAGTACATGTACCATGTGGCCAGAAGTCCATAAATAATAATAATGTTTTCAATGCAGAAATCTTTTTTAAAGTTTTAAAGGGAAGTATTGCTCAGTAGATAAATTCTCCTGGAATTTCTTGTAGCAAAGGTTCCTCAAACTTAAATCGTTTGGAAATGGCCTTTTGCTCCATTTTCTCTTTTTCAGACTGTCTGCATTGTCCTAAAGTATATGAAGTAAATACAATTAACTCTTCTGTTGCACCTAATTCCTCGGTTTCCGGCTTCTGAGTATCTGAATTAATTTCAGGCACAGCATCACCTTCTTGGAGTGCATTTGCTGCTTCTAATGCCCCTTTCACTTTGAAAGAAGGATCGTGAACACTGCTCTCTGTCAACCACGGATGCTTTAGACATTCTTCGGCTGTGGCTCGATCTCTGTAAAATGAAACATATTTTACACTTAAGACAGTTTAAAACCTCAATTAGAGGGGCACCTGGCAGTTCAGTTAAGCCTCTGCCTTCGGCTCAGGTCCGTGATCTCAGGGTCCTGGAATCGAGCCCCGCATTGGGCTCCCCACTCATCAGGGAGTCTGCTTCTCCGTCTCCCTTTGCCCTCAACTCGTTCTTTTTCAAATAAATAATCTTTAAAAAAATAAATAAATAAAACTTCAATTATAAATTAGAGCATACCGGGAGGGCCCCGGCTTGTTCAATCAGTAGAGCACGTGACTCCTGATCTCAGGGTTGAGTATGCACTCCATACTGGGTATAGAGATTACTCAAAAAATAAAATCTTAAAAATACATAAATCAGAGCATAAGGTGTATTTATTGTATTATATATGGGGAGGTATGAAGAGCTGACAAGAATCTTACTGTGATTCCTGAGTAAGACTGGGAGCTTTGGCATCTGTGCAAATGCCACTCCCACAGTGTTGGAAAACACTTGAAGGAAGAGATCTCTGAAAAGCCCTTTTGGAAGACCAGACAGACAGACAATAGCTGTTTCACTGAGATGCAGCTCATGTTTTCTAAGAAACTTCATTTTTGACATTTTCTTTCAACAAATACAAATAAGCTCAAGGTTTCATCTAGTTTAATGTCTACATTGTCCTGCCTCCCGTTTGGTGTTTCAGGTTAGCCTGCTTTTGTTGAGAGCAGATCACTCAAAAATGGACAAAGATCAATATTCACTAATACTTACTCAGGTTTCTTAACTAAAAGTGTCTTGATGAAGTCAATAGCAGACTCAGACATGACATCAAATTCTTCCTCAGAATAACTTAAACTCATTTGAGAGATGTTTAGGAATGTTTCTTGTTTATTGTCACCTAAGAAAGGTGAGATTCCCGTGAGCATGACATACGTTAACACTCCAATGCTCCTAAAGCAGAATGAAAATGCAAGAAAAATTAATATCCTACTCATTTCTTGAAACCAATTTGATCAAGTTTTCAGAAATAACTCTTACCACATATCTGTCGCCATGCTGATAGGATCGTAACTAAGAATTTCAGGAGCTAGTATCAGAAACAAGAAAACATTTAGCTGTGCGAAAAAAATTCCCAATTTGCACTTTGAAATAAAAATTTTTTTAAAATACTCATCAGAAACTCTAAGACACCACCAAGATTTGGGCTAACATGTAGCATTATATAAATTAGCATGAATTACTGTAAAGCCTAACTAGATGTAATTAACTTATTTTCCCACCAGTACCCTCCATTGTTTGGTCTTAATATTTTTAAAATACCCGAATGCATGAGTACTGTAACAGGAACTGACAACTCTGACACCTTTCTCCTCCCATACCCACGATAATTGAGCGTCCTGACAGATGACTGCTTTAAAATCTTAATGCCATCCGCGGTGCTGCTTCCCCATGGCCCGCACCCTAGACCACGGCACTTTCCCCTGACCTGCCTGATCTCTTCTCCATGCTGTGGCCGGAGGGGGTTTTAAGATGTCCACCCACTGACAAGTCAATCAACATGGTTAAAGAAAAAACTGGGCATCCTCAGATGACATGCACCACACACACAGACAACAAAGTTGCCTCTGTAGAGTCCTGGAAAACAGCATGCTTTGATAACATTTAACTAAACTGTCCCAGCAAGCAATATAAAAGGCATTCTCAAATGTGCAAGGACTTAGGAGAAATTTATGAAAATTCTCCTTGAAAGGCAAACTCACTCACTGATACAATCCAGTCAACCACAAGATGAGTTTTTTTTCAAAAGTGGGAAGAACTCAAGACAGGCAATCAAGTATTGAATCCATTTATAAACAGATCAAAAACTAACAACTGTGGTAATTACAATTTTAACAAGTGGGGGGTGAAGATATCTAATCCTAGGAAAAAACGAAACACTCAAGTCACATACTCATCACTGGTAGGGGATGGGGGCACACCTGCCCCCCCAATATTAGGGAGGATGAAAAGGTTGGGAGAAAATGTTAGGTGGGGTATATTTCCTCAACTTCACCTTCTGATGCTGAGTCGTGAAACAGAGGTTATGAATATTATTTTAAAGTTTTAAAAGAAACTATTGGGAAATTTAAAATGAAATGCACAGCATCCAAACTACTGGAGGGGAAAAGGAGACCAAAGAAGCTGCTGGGAGGAGGGAGCAGGAAATAGTAGCTTCCTTTCTCATGTTTATTATAAGCTGAACACGGATGTAAGAGTTGATAGAGCCAATCCGATGGGTAGTGTTAGGGTAGCCCCATTTTAGGGACAGAGGCATGGGGGGGTCTAAAGAGATTTCAGGACCGAGGTCACGTGTACAGCCCCCTGCCCAGACAGGATTCTGTAAAGAGAACAAGCTGGGAGGCTTACACTCACCTTGAAATTGCAGGAAGAAATTGTTTTTCTCTATTAACATAGTTCTGAATTATTTTTAGTCTTCTTGGATTGGGAATTACTTTTATAATAGAGATAGTTCTGGTTTTTTGGAGGGGGAAAAAAAAGTTCTTGGTAGAAAACGGAGAATGTACCCAAAGAACAGAAAGCATAAAACAAAACATAAGAGAACTCCCTTCAGGGCAGTAACCACCACAAGGTTCTCCTCTCACAGCCCTGCGTTCCTCGTTTGCTCTAGTCTGCAAGGCTTTCGACCGGCTGAGGGATCTGGGCTGCTGCTTCCCAAGAGGAGGCCTGCGAAGCCCCATCCTTAAACCTTCCTGAGTGGTCATGACACACACTGGAATTTAAGTGTTCTAGCCCAAAAGAACACATCAACATTCTGAAGGCTGTCTGCCAGTGATACCTTTCATTACCTCATTAAGGATGTTTCAAATCGTAGGACTTTAACTTCAAAGCATTGGGTTATATATTTTGCATTATCATTGCCCAACAGCTTTGTTTTCCTCAACCCTATCTGTCCTCTGGAATTGATGCTTCTTGTAAACTAAGTCCCACTACCCTCGGCTCCTCTCCAGAAAGAGGCCTCGGCTGCCCAGGCCCTCTAGAAATGCAGCCAGCCTGTCCCCTTCACAACTCCAACCTCCGCCTTCTCCCCTGCCCCTGGCTGCTGTCATCGGACACAAAACCACCCCCTGACCCGCCTGCCACCACCCTGGACAGCGTCTGCTCTCCTGTCTGCCCCAGGCAGCTTGGCATCCAGCTTCTGCACCTATAGGTCTAGAGCGCCGCGGGCCACAGCCGCCCCTCGGCCCTAGTAATGATGGAGAACTGCTCCACCTCTGAAATTGTAAATATTGTAAACTCTTGGTCACCACCTTGACACTCTTTCACTGCCTTGCTCTGCTTCCGGGTATCTTTTTTAACCTCATTCAGGCCATAGCTCCCTTTGCATCCTGTAGTTCTGCCAGTCTGTCCAAAAAGTCAGAATTCACTTATTTTTGAACAAAACTGAAAAGCCACGGTTCATCCCTTCAGCTGCTCTTGTACCTTCAAGGCTTAACGCATCTTTCTGCCAGAAGCTCGACCCTGCGTTAATCCAACAACAACGAAATGCCACATGCCGACTGTTTCACAGGGCTTGCAATTACCCAACAGTGTTCGTTATGAACTTAAAGTTCTTTAAAGGTCCTTACTTGTTAAACATCCTCCTACCTTCAGGTAACCTGGTATCCTATACTTTGTTAAGAAAATCCTTTTTGATTCCTTTTAGAAGCAAGCCCTTAAATTCTCTTGATTCCCTTCAGGAAAGCAATAATCAGTTTGGTAACTTACCATTTAATGTTTACCATTTTTAAATCTTTACACAAAAGAAGGACTCTGATGGTAGAATTTTAATATAGCAGATGGCCTGCCCCACTGTTAACCACGCCGCATGTGAGCTCCCTAACGAAGACGATGCCTGACCCCAAATGCAGAACATAACCCCCTCTCAGGAGTACTTACCCACATATTCAGGAGTACCCATAATTTCTCGGAGCTCTTCGCTGTTCTTCATTATTCTTGAAAGACCAAAATCAACTATCTTAATGTCACCCAGCGGTGATGCACTTGTCAGCAGAATATTCTGAGGCTAAAAAATACAGAAAGAGCAAGTAGCCCATAAAGCCTACACAGCTCGCCGGTGAAACCGAGATTGACAAAAAACAAACAAACAAACAAACAAAAAACAAAAAAAAAAACAAAAAAAAAACCAGAAGCAGTCATTCACGAAATACTTCTACAATATATTTACAATACATAAGGCAACAGGCCTCATACAATCTCTTCCCCTTATACTGGCTCCCGCTCAGCACATAAATGTGCATCTACCCCATCTTTTTTTTTTTTTTTAAAGATTTTATTTACTTATTTGACACAGAGAGAGAGATCCCAAGTAGGCAGAGAGGCAGGCAGAGAGAAAGGGGGAAGCAGGCTCCCCACCGAGCAGAGAGCTCGATGCAGGGCTCGATCCCAGGACCCTGAGACCATGACCCGAGTCAAAGGCAGAGCCACCCAGGTGCTCCTCATCTACCCCATCTTAAAAACAAAACCAAGCCACTCATAAATATCCTATAAAACTCTCCATTTCTTTCTAGCCAACGCACTCACTCCGGGCTACTCCCTCAAAGCTCAGCTAGAAAGCACGGCTGTGTACACTTGCTGTCACTTCTCAGTGCAGCTGAGTCTGGATTTTGCCCCCTCTCCTAGGTCTAGCTGTTCTTACTAAGATCGCAAAATCTTAAATAACCAAAGACAACCCCCCCCCCCCAGATCAAATAAATGTCTTTCAAGGCACCATTGTGGCTGTATGATTTGGCCTGCCAACCACCCTTTTACACACTCTTGGACGATTTCCTCCTTAATCTCTCACCATTTTCTAAAGATTTCTTCCTTGTTCTCTCCTTTTAAATACTGGTGTTGCCCCAGATCCCTCACTGGCTGGCCCTCCCCTATGTCATCTACTACTGAAGCTTCAACCACCACTTACAGGCTGGTGACCTCTATCCTAAGTCCTTCTCTGACTCATAGATCCAATTAAAATCAGATCTTTTCATTTGGCTGAAATGGGCCACACCTTCAACTCCCACTACTGAGCAAGGCCATCAATCCAGTAAACAGCTCAGGCAAGAGTTCTTCCTTCAGCCCCATCAACCCCATGCCTATCCTCCTCCTCCTCCTTTTTTTTTTTTTTTTAAAGATTTTATTTATTTGAGTGCTCGCTTCGGCAGCACATATACTAAAAAAAAAAAAAAAAAAAGATTTTATTTATTTGACACACAGAGATCACAAATAGGCAGAGAGGCAGGCAGAGAGAGGAGGAAGCAGGCTCCCCGCCAAGCAGGGAGCCCAATGTGGGACTCGATCCCAGGACCTTGAGATCATGACCTGAGCTGAAGGCAGAGGCTTTAACCCACTGAGCCACCCAGGCGCCCCATGCCTCTCCTTATCTACACCCAATGTCATTGCCCGGGTCAGGCACTGGGGGGAATCAACCTAAAGTGCTCTGTCTCCTTCATTTTCAACCATGTCTCACACCTAGTGAAGTCACCAGCATGCCAGTACCATGTCCCAAATCTCAAAACCCCCAACTGCTTCAAGTTTGGACTTTCATTATTTCTCACCTGGACCACTACCCTCCTGCCTCTAGTTTTCCCCACCTTCAACCCATCCTTCACTGAACAATAAATATTCTTGCCATAAAGTAAGTCTGATCATGATACTGGTTGCTAGTCCTCACCCACGAACACATTCTCAGAGGGAATGTATTTGACAATGGGCAACAGAGCTACCCAAGGCCAAGGCCACAGAATCAATAAGGTTCATATTCCTGGAGTCTTTTTTTTTTTTTTAACCCAAATAACCTCAGATATTTTACATAAAAAAGTCAAACATATATACTATAAAATAAAATTCACTTCAATTTTTAAAATAAAATGATTTTTTAAAAAGATTTTATTTATTTATCCGATATAGATGACAAGTAGGCAGAGAGGCAGGCAGAGAGAGAAGGAAGCACGCTCCCTCCTGAGCAGAGAGCCCAATGCGGGGCTCCATCCCAGGACCCTGGGATCATGACCTGGGCCAAAGGCAGAGGCTTAACCACTGAGCCAGGCGCCCCAAAATAAAATGACTTTTGAAAGAAAAGTTTATGTTGCTTCAGAAAAGGGCTGCACTTCCTGTCTTCTGCCATTAAGAATATTTCCAAAGAGAAATTGAGAACCATACATACCAATAAAGTATAAATACCTCACTACAGCACCCCAAGTGTTTCATGATCTGGCTTCTGCCTCCTCTTCACGATTCATCTCCTGCCACCCTCCCACAGGCAATCTGTGTTCCAAATCCAACAAGCTGTAATCCCTAAACAAGACGTGCACACCCCCATCTCATGCCCTTGCCTTCTGTGCTCCCTTTGCTCAGGAAGCCCTCTCCCCTTCTCTGCAAATTTAGTTGCATCACTCACTCCATGCGTGGCGGGTCTCAGCAAGGCACCGGTGCCTCAAAAAAGCCAACTCTGACGCCCCCTCTGGCCCTCCAGGGAGGGCTCGATGCCTGCCCCCCTCTACTCCACAACACCTTGTACGTGACAGATGTATGCCCCTGCTCAGTTTGTTGTATTTTCCTCTCCCCTCTGTCACACTGTGGTTCTCCAGAGGTTTGTAATGAACGGTAACATCTCCCTTCCTTCCATGCATATGCAGCCACTCCATCTGACTTGTCTCCTTCTTCCTCTCCCGTAGGTCACTACAATCCAATGACCTAATTCCACGCTTTCTGAACATCGCTGACATCACTGCCGCTCCTTCCTTGTTTACAGACTCTTTTACTCTTGGCTTCCACAGGAAAGCACTATCCTGCTTTTCCTCCTCTCTGGCTGCTGCTTCTGTCTCCTTTGTTGGCTCATCGTCCTTTAACTGGCCCATTCAATGGGTTTCTCACAGCCTGGTCTTGAGGCTCCCCGCTCGTACACTCCCCGCTCTCACCTGACACAGTGCATCTGTACCCAGGGCCTAAGCATAGCCTAGACATTATGAGTCACAGATTTTTATCTCTGGCTCAGACCACTTCAACCAACTGCTCACCTACTCTCTCCCCTTTGATGTCTCACAGCTACCTCAAATTCAGCATGCTCAAACCAGACTGTTTTCCCTCCCAAATCAGATTCCCCATATGCCAGTGACTGTCGCCTCAGGGAATGCCACTCTCACCTAGCAAGGTAGAAGAAAACACTAAGAATCACCTTGGCCATTCCTCTCTCCCCACTTTCTCATTTAGCTGACGTTTCACTACACCCTATGGAGTTTAAGTCATAAATTTAAGCATTTCTAGACTTTATTTCTCTCCAACTACAGAACACTCATTCAAGGTACCATCAAGTTTTTGCTCAATTGCAACAGCCTCTGAACACTTTGCTAGGGTCTATTTTGCCCAGCCTTCTGTAGACAAAAGGATCTTTTGCTCCATGCAAACCTGATCTGTCACCCCCTGCCTAAACCTGTCAGTAGCTTCCCGCTAGCCTTAACCTCCAAACTCCTTAACGTGCATGCAAACCCCTGCTGGTCCGAGCTCCTCCCAGGCTCTCCAGACTCATCAGTAACCTGTTCCCCTTGGCTCGGCGACAGTGGAGACTGTCTCAGCAGACACTGTCCAGTGTATCCTACTTGCCATGCTCGCGCTCACAACAATATCTTTGTGTACTTTTTCTCCATTCTTCTGTGCATCATGTCAGCTTGCTGAGAAGACCTCTAGGATGGCAGCAAAGAGATTCTAACAACGTTCAACAAGCAAGAACATATGAAACAGGAAGTTGAGGTCTAGGTGGTTCCTCGCTTGTAAAGGGGTTACTATCTACCCAACCCTCCCTCCTGCACTTCTCTATTAGGAAAATGCTTATAGATTGACCCAAGTCTGGATTCAGGGGCAGAGAAGGAAGAATCCCCGGCTCCAGGAGTCATGCAGTGGGCTGGCACCCAGGGGCACCCATTAGCTGCTGCTTGAATGAAAGGAAGAGACAGAACTATACAAAAGAACCTAACAGGTGTCCACTTTGTGTCAGGAATGGAGGCACTGCAAATACCAGTGATCCCAAGTCTCCAGTGACAGTTCCCCATCAGAAGAAAAATCACAGGGAAGCACCCAGCAGGCTCGACCAGCTATGCTGTGCGTTTCAAGTGTGCTCGTGGACAAAGCACTCGGGCCATCCATCTGCGAGAATAATTCAGCCTTGGAGAACTGTACAGGAGAGAAGTGAGCAGACCTTGGAGGAGAAAAAGGATACTGTGCTTATTCAAAAAAATTTTATTGACGGCGTACTGGGAAAACAGAAAATAAGACCTAAATCCCACGTTCTTTTGGAGGCTTACATTCCAATTGAGACAAAGAAGCAAGAGTAAATAGTTAACACCTTGGGTGCTTTTAAGCACTCAGGAGAACTCAGAAGGGAAATGGATGGGAGTGTCTGCGGGGTGTGTCTGTTGCGCATGAGTGTGCTGGTTCCGGGTAGTCAGGCAAGGTTTCTCTGAGAAAGCAGTAGTGAGCTACGAAGGAGCCAGTCCCGGCACAGTACTCAGGGGCCTGGCGTTGGCAGGGGGCATTCCGGGAGAAGAAAGACCCCGCCAGACGCAAGGACAAGCTACCAGTGGAGGAACCACAAACCGGAGAACAGCGCAAAGGCGGAAGGGACGAGTGTGGTGGCAGGCAAAGCCTAGTGAGCAGATGGGGGCGGAGGAACAGGAATCAGGCTTTGTGAGGCCTTCTGCAAGAACTGATAGAAGACAGACTAGAGGGGAGGACAAGAGGACATCCCAGGGAAAGAAAAGGCCACACGCCGAAGCATATACAGGTGAGCTAATCTACAGCGTGATGCGTGCAAGGGATTCTCAAATACAAGAATATGTCTTCGAAGAATGTGCCTCTACCCTGTTTTTGCAGTCCTGAAAGGGAGACAGAGACAGAGTGAGGAAGATATGATGAAGCACAGAATAAAACAAAACAAAACAAAAATAGAAGGAACTTTACACATTCCAGTAACCAAATCCACAGCCCATTGGGACCAACGCTGTGGAGGAACAAGGTGCTTAGATCATTCACTGATTAATACAGCCAAGGTCAGCAAGAGAGGACAACTGGTTCCATTCTGATTCTCAGACCCAGAAGGAGAGGTGCCTGCAAAAACACCCCAGACTGCTGGCAGTTCAGTCTGGAAAGAGTCCAGGGCTGAGGATATGGCTCCGGAGGACAAGGACACAGAGGCAAGACTAACACCATGGAAGTAAATGAGAGGAAGAGAAGACGGCAAGAAAAAAAGTGGCCAAGATGAGTTTGGGCCAATAACTATATCAAATGGAAAGCAACAAGAGTGACAAGCACGTTCAGAAATAGCAGTCTGAGGGCACCTGGGGGGGCGGGGCTCAGTTGGTTGCACAATTGCCTTCAGCTCAGGTCATGATCCAGAGGTCCTGGGATCGAGTCCGAAATTGGGCTCCCTGCTCAGCCGGGAGTCTGCTTCTCCCTCTTCCCCTCCCCTGCTTAGGTCCACCCCCCACACCATCAAATAAATAAAATCTTTTAAAAGAAGAAGAAAAGAAAGAAAGAGAAAAAAGAAAAGAAATAGCAGTCTGAGAAGTGAGGCTAGGAACCCAGGCACCATGTTGTAGTAAGAAAATCAGGAAGGTGAGAGTCAAAGGTCCTCTTTGACACGAGAAAGAGTGAGGACCAAGAAAAGGCCACTGAATATAGCAAATAAACAACCTCTGAAAGACTTTTGTAGAAGTAATTTTTAGTAAAATCCTGGAAGAAAAACCCAGATTATAGGAGGTTGAAAAATAAGCCGAAAGGCTAAGTGATCTTTATATTACAGGTCATTCTGGCTTAATTATCTGTGGCTGTCCTCTGAACCAGTGCTGTCCTAAGGGAAGGTAATGCAAGTCACAGAATATAACTTAAAATCTTCTATGGAGATATTATAAAAGGTAAAATGAAACAGGTGAAAATAATTTTAATATTTCTTTAATTTAATATATCTAAAATGCTATCCCTTCAACAGATAATAATATAAAATTTTTGAGCTATTTTACTTTATTCCGCCCCATACTAAGTCCTTGAAATCTGGCAAAAAGTTCACACTTGGAGCACATCTCTGCTCTCAAGTGCTTGACAGCCACAAATGGCCTGTGTTACTGGATTGAACAGTGTAGCTATAAACGCCTTTAATTAAAAATAAAAAATCCAAATGATACCCCAATAAATGTTCAGAGAATTCTTAACATCTCTTGTATAATGTCCTAATCTATTACCACTACACAATTACAGAATAGCAGTTCATCTTGAAAACTTATTCATAAAAACTAAGACTTTCTGTCTATAGTGAAAACAACTGGCTCAGTGTAATCTGTCATTTTGTACAAAAGATTGTTTTCTGAATCAAAAAAAGTTTTGGCTACAGTAAAAACTTAAAACAGAAAGACAAAAACCACGAATTGCTGTCACTACAGAAGTCTGGACTGTAGAGGCAAGCTAACTGTTATAAATTAATCCAAACCAGATAAAGCATCCCTCCTGTCACATACACAAAAGGACAGAAAATGTGCAACTGATCACTGTTAGAATCAGTTTCTCTCTCTCTCTCTCTCTCTTTTTTTTTTTTTAAGATTTTATTTATTTATTTGACAGATAGAGATCAGAAGTCAGAGAGGCAGGCAGGGACAGAGGATGAAGAAGGCTCCCCACTGAGCAGAGAGCCTGACTTGGGGCTCGATCCCAGGACCCTGAGACCACGACCTGAGCAAAAGGGAGAGGCTTTAACCCACTGAGATACCCAGGTGCCCCAAGTTTCTCTTTTTAATCATAAAACAACAAGAGGTTTTGGCAAACCACCTTCATTAAGTTGGAAACAAACTCCATTAAAAAGCTATTTTCTCTTTGTTAATTAGCTTCTAGCTATTTCTTCAGGGAAAAAACTAGGATTATGAGTCCCAAGACTTCTCAAGGCAATTTTTATATTATTACACTAATGAAATACTCCAGTAAAATAAAATGTCATTATTCAAGCAAATTAGATAAGAGAAGTTGCCTCTGTTACCTATATTCATCATTGAACATGTTTTGCCCTTTCCAGTACATAAAAAATTCCAAGAGAAATATTGCGAAATGGCAATCTTTACCACATCGTAAGGGCCATCTGTGATTACTAAAACATGCACAGTCTGTAAATGTTCTAAGAACATTAATACCGTTTGTTCCTTTAAAATAGCTTAAATGTTTGTCCTTAAATTTTATTTATACTTTACATTCCCTGGGAAATGCTTTCTTTGGTAATCATGTAAAAATTAGTTGGAGTGGTGGTAATGAAGTAAATTCTAAATTAATGTGATCAGATTATGAAAACGTTACTGTATTTGAAATCTAGGCCCAGTCACATGCATCCATCATCTACCAAAGTGAGAGACATTAAACGGTTGACAGAGGGATTGCTAGGAAAAAACACGTTTTACAATCAGAGCTCTTTCAGGGAATTTCAGTTAATGCTTACTGTGTAGTTTCTGCCAACTGCCCTGGTTTGACCACAGATACATTTCAGAAACAGACCTTACTCTTCTAAATAAAACCTAAGTACAGTTACAGGACTATAATCTGCCCATCTGTGATGGCAAAATATACCCACTTCCAGGAAGTGAGACAGCTGTGCTGCAAACAAAGAGAAGTACATTAGCATTTACAGCTCAGCCAGACCTTCCTTCTAGAGAGTCCAGTTCATGTTAACAAGTGGTGGCTCATGGCACCTAACTCTATTTAAGACGCATGAATCCCAGGTGGTAAAAGAAAACAAGGTCGCTGGAGAAGCAATGACAATGGAAGAAACAGGAAACACACAAACTGTCTTCAAACAGACAAAGGCAGTCAGGAGATCTTTGGATTATCTTATTTCTCTGCTTCACAGCCGGGGAGGGGAGGGAGAGAATTTTATTTATCTTGGTATCGTCATCTTCTCCTATATATAGCTCATTTAACAGTTACTGAATCATCACCCAGGAATAAGAGCACTATAAAGTTGAGATTGACTTGCTTAATTAGCCTTAAGTTACCATGAACAAAATTTTGAGAAACATTTTTATCAGGCAATGAAAATTCAAGCTTTTTATTTATTAACACCCAGTCATAGTACAGAAAGAAGTTAATACTAGTGTCTCAATCAGTTTGGGAGACTGTTTAAAAATGTTACCCCTGGGTGCCCGGGTGGCTAAGTTGGTTAAGCAACTGTCTTCGGCTCAGGTCATGATCCTGGAGTTCCAGGATCAAGTCCCGCCCCCATCAGGGTTCCCCGCTCAGCGGGGAGTCTGCTTCTCCCTCTGACCCTCTCTCCCTTCTCTCTCATTCTTGCTCTCTCAAATAAATAAATAAATAAATAAATAAATAAATAAATAAATAAATAAAAATTAAAAAAAGAAATGTTACCCCTCTTTCAAGTAATACACTGATGTTCAAACTGTCAGTGACCAACTTAAATCTCAAAATGGAAAGTTCCAGCTTCTAGTTCCTGGCCGGCTCCTCTGCTTGTCACATACATGTAACAGTGTGGACGAGCTCATGACCGAAGACCGGGTGTAGAACTGTTGAGAGATCTATCCAGCAAAGACCATTCAAACACAAAGAGCACCAGGTTTTAAGACTGGATTTCTCTGTGTTCTTTCTGGTCAAGTCCATCCCGTGACCGAAGTAGGCCACTATCCCACTATCCCACTAATTCACCAAATCGAGGTCATTTTGAGGCTTTTAGCTTTGTCCTGACTTTGGCAGAGTTGTTGTTTCTCAGATTTTGTCAATCCTGCCACAATTTATGTGAAATGAGTGGGCTTTCCCTTCATCGCAGTTTAGCGTCTTTTCTATTTTTGCAGTCATATAAACAGTCCAAGATCTGCATCTGCTACCCCTCAAAGCATTTGCCATGTTCAATTTAAGATATCTGGCTGAGAGTCATCAGTGAATCAGTCTTTTGGCAAACTGCCCATCTGGGGTCTGATCTGAAGCCAAGTAGCATATTTCCCATTGTGACAATTATCTCTTTTATAGGAGAACTACAATAGTTATTCTAGTTTCTAACTACTTGTCTCTGGGACAAGAATGTCCCATTTTAACCATAATGGAACATAAACAGTCTACTAACTCATAGTTGCCCTAGACATGGGGATTGTCAATTTGAACAGAATTAAAAGTTCAGAAAACATATTAGCTTTGTAGCTTTCCAGCCCTTAGACTCAGAGTCAACATTATAAGCATAAATTGTCATGGCACAGATGGTTCTTAAAAGGTATGGGACAGCAGACTCTCTGTCCAGACTCACAGAGGTCACAGAAAGTCAACTGGAGAGGACCTTTTGGTAGAAATCATTCCCATCGGCACGGCTGCAGCACCAACTCTGTCTCCGACCCTCCCCCTTCAGCAGTTCACATAGGGACATATCTGACTGCACCTGTGACACTTTGAGACAGAGGGATGGCTGAGAACCCCCCAGGCCACCCAGTCTTCTAGTTCCCCTGGGCCTACAAAACATGAAGAGTCCAGTTCCCAACATCAAAGGCCCATCATCAAAGCCTCTATTAAATCCAGAAAGAATTCTACACCAAGTGTACTGGGAGAAAGGAATATGATTTATACTGAGCGTATTAGGGAGAAAGGGATATAATTTCCTTGAGTAAATACACAGTTAAACCTGGTATTCAAGAACTTAATTTTCACCTTCGGCTGCTTTGCTTTCAAGTAACATCAAAGACCCATGACACACAGTGTTGGCAACCTGTCTGACCTGCTACTTAATTAGTTCCTGAATAATAGTTAAAGGTTGAGCTGTCATAAATCGAAAGCGTATTTCCTATAGGTGCAATGTTATTTAAATTAGGGTTCATTCCTGGAAGTTCTTTTCACATCATAAAACCAGCAAAACATCATAAAAAATAAACATAGGACTTTCCAAAGTTAAGTGTGTAAAACCAAACATGAAAAAAGAAAAAAAAAAGCTTAGTGCAAACATTACTTGTGGGAATTCTTCTGCATGCCTGACACTAACTGAGGCTTCCTGAAGTCCGAGTCTACTGAAGTCTGGGCTGCAGAGACCATCTCTTCCGGCTAAGTGTTCCCGAGGGAGGCAGTAGTGTGTATTACTTCCAGCAAATTTCCAAGCATATGACAGACTAAAGGGAAAAAACAAAACCCTAGTTCCCTCAGCCGTGCTAGGAGGGTTTTACCCAGGCCATTTCAGCTTTACCATCCTGGAACTCCATGTGGGTACACCTGCCTTCCAAAAAATGCCACTTTACCTACCATAATCTACAGTTTCATAACCATGCATTTTAGCCGCTGTAGTAAAAAATTGACATCCCTGAGAAAAGTATCTGTTTACAGAATGAATGTAAATTGGCGTTTTTCAGAAAAGAACAAGAAAGTTTCCAAATTGTTTTCTTTCCTCTGTATTTTCTGTAGGAAACTAGCATTTGAAGGAATATCTATTGCCCTTCCACCTTATTTCAGACAGAGTTTTATCAAGTTTACTTAAGAAGTCAACCTCCAGAGCACACACCGTACCCTCCTGTACTCCTCCCTGAGTGTTCCTTCACGCACTGAAGATAAAACACTGGTATTTAAACCGGAGGACATCTACCACGCCCCACAGCAGCAGTTCCCAAAATGGCGCCTGTACTGGTATCAGTACCCAATGGGAACTCTGCAACTGGGGCCTAGCAATTTGCTTTGACAAGCCTTTACTGGCGGTCCTGATCCCTGTTGTGGTTGGAGAACCACTGCCATAAGCAGCTCCTTTCGCTAGAAGGCGAACTACAGCAGAAGTCAAGCGAGATCGGCAGATGAGGAGTAAAACGAGGCTGCAGAAGTCCAGAAGAGGAAAGCCTTTTTGGGGTTCAGGGGTTCAGTCTCCTCAGGTTACCTTCCTTCTTAACCCTGTCTCCTCTGGCTGATAAAGAATTGGAGTCACTGGTGTGTTCCTTGAGGAATGTTTCCTTTCCCACAGTCACACCGGGACTGGATATGGAAGCAACCATCAATGGGGATCTTAGACTCTTCTACCCTGGATGCCTGAAGGGATGCGCTAAGGATACTTGTAGTGGACACTCACGGTCTCCTGAGCATCCACCCACCCTCTGTTCTTTTAGAAAAAGAACTGATCTGAGAATCCAGCTCTTTCCCACTCTTGGTCCCAATGAAACTTTGGATGGGAGGAGGACTTTACCCCTCCAGGGTTGGAGCAGATGACACTGGTAATGCTGGCCTGGCCAGTCAAAACCCTGCACCATCCCCCCACCCCCCACTCCCACATGCTTATTAGTTCCAGACCCATCTAAGTTGGTTTGGTGAGAGTGCATCTCAGCACTTCAGAAAGAGCTAATTAGTAGAACCTGGCTCTTTCCTGCTACACCTCTGGACAATTCTAAGGCTTAAATGGCAGCAGCTAGCTTACCATCTTTCTGCCATTTTGAGAAGGCAGAGCTGGGGATTGAAGAAAAACCAACTACTCGTAATATTTGAATTAATGAATAGTGTCATACCTTAAGTTAAAATTATGCCTGGTCTTTCTAGCCAATAAAATTTCCCTTTTTGCGTCCCCTACTTTCAGCTGGCATTCTGATTACTTGATATGCTGCCCTTTGTGTATTCTTTCTTCCCTCCTCTTCCTTCTTCGATAATTTTCAATTCTAAATCTACCTGCCTTGAATCTCTTTAGTTCTCTATTTTATTGACTGCTGCCTGCCTAATTTTCTACAACACTATCTTTCAGATATTCCTGCTAAAAAGTCATCTCCCTCTCCATAATGAAACCCCTGGAATCTGGTCTTTTCTCAATTGTCAATATCTCCTATTTCATCTCTCAATTCCAGTGATGCTATTCATTTATGTTTGCCCCACAAGTTTTCCTAACTCGTGACAAAATTTTATCTTCTATTTTCTGAATTTTCCCATATTTTTTCCTATATTTTCTCTATCTATTTAAATCCTTTTTTTTTTTTTTTTTTTTTTTAAGGTCTAGCTCAAACCCTATCTTTTATCAGGAAGAGTTTACCTATCCTACCAATATCCTCTAAAATTGCTCCCTTTTCTGGAGCAATTTATTTACCTTTCTATGTACACACCTGTACATTACTTCCTTGATAAAACTGGCTAGAGGATAAGAAGAGACTCGACCTTTATTTCCTTATTACCTTATAAAGCATACACACTTGATCAATGTTTGAATAAATCATGTTAAACACTTTACACCTGGAGTGTCATCATTCTTTAACCATCTCAAACTTGTAAAGTAATTTAGATCTTACCTTCAAATCGAGATGAACTACATCATGAGCGTGTAAAAAGCGGACACCTTCTAATATCTGCCTCATGAGTCTTTGAACATCTTTTTCTTTAAAGGCTTCTTCTCTGTCTGCAACACACTGGTCAAAGATTTCACCCCCAGCAGCACTGGAGAAAGACAGAAACACACTTCAGTTATAAAGCAAAAGGGCTCATTAAAAACGAGCCTTTTTGAGTTCTTAACATTTTACGCATTAAGTATCTTCATTTAAAGTATAAGCTGAGGGGCGCCTGGGTGGCTCAGTGGGTTAAAGCCTCTGCCTTCGGCTCATGTCATGATCCCAGGGTCCTGGGATCGAGCCCTGCATCGTGTTCTTTGCTCCGCAGAGAACCTGCTTCCCCCTCTCTCTGCCTACTTGTAATCTCTGTCAAATAAGTAAATAAAATCTTAAAATAAATAAATAAATAAATAAAACCAATTAAAGTATAAGTTGAGTGTCTGTGAACTTCTGTCTACTTGCCTAAATCCATTTTTCTTTTTCAAGTAAAAATATGAAGCTTCTAGTATGATCTAAGATTAACATTTCCAAAGCTAAAGAAAAACATCAGTTTAAGAACTTCAAGAATTAAACATTAATAGTGAAATATACTAACACATTTTCAAGTGAAAATTTCTCTCTTTTTAAGATTTTACTTATTTGAGAGAGAGAGCATGCATGAGCAGGAAGGAGAGAGAGAAGCAGAATCTCCACTGAGCAGAGAGCCAGATGTGGGGCTCCATCCCAAGACCCTGGGATCATGACCTAAGCTGAAGGCAGACTCTTAACCCACTGAGCCACCCAGGCATCCCTCAAGTGAAAATTTCTCAAGATTTTTGATTACAGAATACATAGAAATATTTTTATAAAAAATACAAATAATGAAAATAGAGCAAACAACCTCCAATTAATTAAAGGTCCCTTCTCCAATCCTCCAAAGGGCCACATCTCCTTTTGGTGTACTATTTCTTTCCAGATTAAAAAAACAATTTATATATACACATACACACACACACACATACATACATACATGAAAATATATACTTATTAAATGTACACAAAATATTAGTTGTGTCGATTTTTTCAAAAAACATAAATGGTAAATAAGACACATTCTACTGATGCTGTTCTACAATTTTTTCTTACTTAAACATGTCTTAAGAATCTTTCCTTGATGGTTTTATATTTATCTACCTACCTCATAATTTTGAACTCTTATATCCCTGTGAATAAACCATACCCCTTTGAAGGACATTTACTTTCTTCCTAATTATTCACAATTACAAACAATGTTGTGATAAGAAGGCACATTAGAGTTTCTCCCATGTTTCCTCATGTGCCAAGAGCTCTCAAGTGTAGATACCTAGAACAAAACAGCTGGAGTGAAGGGAACGTGCATTTTAAATTTTAATAGGAAGAGCCTCTCCTCACCAGAAGTTTAATACTGATTTAAACTTTCTTCCAACCTCTAGGCAAAGCATCTCGGTTTGTTTTCCTCCAAATAATTTTGCCATTAAGAGGGAAAAAAATAATCAACATTTAAAAATTTTATTGCTCTTAGGCTGAAAGTCCATACTTAAACATTGTGCTCATACCAAAAAATGGCAGTTCATGTCTTATCTCAAAATGTCCTTTATGTGTGGAAAAAAGAAAAAGACTAGGTTGTTTTCATAAAGTTGCTATAAATTATCATGAAATATAAAACTCCAAACAGCCATGCTGCTGTCAGACCAGAGCTACTTATTAATTGCCTTTCAGTATGGTAACTTAGTTCCTTTTATTCTTTCCTTTTCTGTTACAGCAACCTATTTCCAAATTCTGCCCATATAAGGAAATACCAGAATTAGATAAAAGCATACTTAAGTTTAGCGGAACAGTTGCAGGTGATGAAAGTGAAAGCAAATAATTCATTGGCTGATAAGGTTTTCATTTTGGCTAAACCTATACAACTGATATTTTATTTTGATTATAGTATTAAAAATATGAAAGCATCAAAATAATTTTTATGTATTTAATTGTAAAATGCCCATATATAGGCATGGTTAAAGTAATATACGAGTCATAAGAAAAGAAATGAACAGTCACAACATCATTACAGAGTACATTAACTGCAGCCTTGCTCTACCGTACTCTGTGAAGATGGACTTGATGACCTAAAGCAAGAGTCAGTATGAGCTACTCGGTCCCAAGCAGCTAGAGATACACCATGACGGAACATATGGCCCTCTGCACGTGTACACCACCATTTGCCAGTTACAACTCAGAACTGTCCATGTTCCTCAACTAAAACAGAGAACAGTATTTTGGTTGAAAAATTTTCCCAAACACAATGGAGTCTCCCGGAGTCTCTCAGCTCATTACTACCATTCACAATAAAATTCAATAAAGGTCAATTTACATAAGTGAAAAGATTTAAGAGCAATTTCTTATTACTTCATTCCACTATAAGGGGTACCAATCCTTGCTATAACCCAAGGGTTTCCTTTGTTTTCCCAACAATTTAAGGAGTTTACATAAGCACAGCATACGAAGTACAAAACTACAGTTTCCTGAAAATTTTCAGAGATGTATTTCAAACGCAGACTATCAAAGCCGTAAAGGTTAGCCTTCACTGACAGCAAGACTCGGTCACCCTTCTGATACAATGTGCAATCATCCTGGTTTATATCTGCTGAAATGCAGTTGTATTAGTGAATGGAACTGAACAAAATTATACTAAAGAACAATCTGCAACACTTAAAAGCATCTGTTATGTAGGGTTACCAGGACATAGAAGACTATTTACCAGCCACTTCATAGGAAGTATCTGCCTTCACTTAGAAGCCAGAGAAACACTACAAGTTTTGTTGTGCCCTATCTTTTAACCACAGCAACACTTCCACAACTATGTTATGGTATATTTACTTTAGTAGTGCTTATTTTCCACTACTTTAAAATTACCCAGAAACTGAGAAATTAACTTAATGATGAATTACATATAATTTTTTATCAAAAAAGTTTTTACAAAAACATTAATTCAGGAACTTTGCCCAAAAAATTTTTACACAGAAACTATTTTTATAAAACATATAAAGAACTTTTCATTTCAACGTTCTAGTGGCCCTTAGAAAGTTAAATATCTTTTGATCAACATTTTGCAGATCCATGTATGTACACGATGTTTGCAGTCTAAAAGCAACTGTTTGCCTGGCTGCCTGCACCTAGGCTAGACTCTGACACCAAACATTCCTTTTTCTATCGAAACTAGCATATCCATTTGTACCTGCTTCAAGGCTCAGTTCAGATCTTTCCACCCTCACTCTTCAAAATTAACAAATACCAATCAAATATGTTAGGTGCTGTGCAATGTGCTATGGATATAAAGATAAATTACAAATAAGTATGGGGACGCCTAGATGGCTCAGTTGGTTAAGTCTCAGGTCATGATCGCAGGGTCCTGCGATCGAGCCCCACATGGGGCTGAGCAGGGCGCCTGCTTCTCCTTCTGCCTGCTACTCCCCCTGCTTGTGCATGCTTACGCTGATACATAAATAAATAAAATCTTTAAAATAAAGAAATAAGTATGGCTTATAACTTCAGGTACTAGTGGGAGAGAAAAAAATGAAACATTTTTAAAAATACATATGTATAAATATATGTGCATGTGAAATTATATATCAAGTGATTTCACAATTCAGCAACTGAGCAATTCATTGGAAAGGAGAAAATAAAGCTTATAAAAAATGATATTTATTCTAAGACTTGTAAAAGGAAAAGGAATCCACTAGCTGAAATGGTTAAGAGCACATCCCAGGCAGAGTGTACAAAGTATAAGGGCATGATGGTGTAAAAAATACAGGACATGACTCACTAAAGGTTAAGTACCTACTTCCCCTTTGAGCCAAATGGCAGAGAACTTACCCTTTATCTATAAACAACTAGAAAATGAGCAAAGTATATGAGCCAACTGTTTTCAGACATGAGAACTTAAGCAGTTTGGACCATGATCCCAAAGAAAAGGGACACCAATAAGTAGCCCTACTGTCTGTCTTCCTATTTGGAAATAATTTATGGACTGTGATACAGGGTGGTAGAGAAGCTTAAGCAGAATATGGCAGCCTTGCTAAAATGAAGACACAGACCAGGAGTTTGATGAAGCTAATGAAGTTGGATTTCAAGAGGAGTGACCTATAGAGAAAGATTTCCAGACATGTGCTTAGCTGTATCTTGAAGTCTTAGATAAAATACTAATAAGGGCAAGCATAAGGTGAAACTCTGTAAGGTCAAGCAAAGAATTGCTGGGAAGTTAGAAGCTGAATAATTCCTAGCATTCACAGAGAACAGTATAAGGTATTTCAATCCTGTCCAGTTGAAGTAGACAAATCATGTGAACCACTTGGCAGTTAGCAGGCCCCCCATCCCAGAAGGGCCATACCTTAGTAGTAAGATTAAGTAGCCTCTGAACTGCCCCCAAGAAAGCTGATTTACAAGTGATTTAACTGCCTGTCAAAACAAACGTCATCATTTTTAATGAAAGATCATAAAATCCACTCAATACTGTGACAATCTTAATGTATGGCATCATTCCAAAAATTAAGACATCTGAAAGTGCCACAAATTACAATCCATTCGGGGCACCTGGGTGGCTCGGTGGGTTAAACCCTCTGCCTTTGGTTCAGGTCATGATCCTGGGGTCCTGGGATCAAGCCCTGCATCAGGCTCTCTGCTCAGCGGGGAACCTGCTTCTCTCTCTCTCTCTCTCTCTCTCTCTGCCTATCTGCCTACTTGTGATCTCTGTCTGTCAAATAAATAAATAAAATCTTAAAAATTACAATCCACAACTTACAGGAAAACAATAAAAACAGACCCAGAAATAACAGAGATTATGGAATTGGCAGATAAGGCATTACAAATATACTCAAGGATTTAGAGTAAAATATGACCATAACGAGAGAGATGATGGGTACGAAAAAGGACCAAATGGAACTTCTAGAGATAAAGTATCTAAAATGAAAACTGCTCTGGATGGGCTTTATAGCACTGCAAAGAATCAGTGAATTTTAAGATATAGCAACGGAATTTTAAGACCTAGCAATTCAATCTTTAGAAAGGGGGGAAAAAAAACAAAAACAAAAACAATAGGATCCCAGGGACCTGAGTGACAATATCAAGCAGTTTAACAGATGGTAACTGAAGGAACAAGAGAAGAGAGTTGGGGGGGACACAAATATTTTTTTCAATAATGGCTGAAAAACTCCCAAACTGATAAAAACTATAATTGCAAAGATCCAACCAAGAAGCTCAAAGTAAACCCCAAGCAGAATAAACACAAAGAAAACCAAGGCTCATCATGCTCAAATTTCTGAATTACTGTCTTTAAAAGAGACATTTATAAAGGAATGGAGAAATCAATGCAGACTTCTTGTCATAAACAAAAGGCAAATGACAACTCAATGACATCTTTAAGTGCTGAGAAAAGACAGTGTGTCCAAAATGCACACTGTGGCTGGAAAAGGACTAGCAGGAGAGGAGGTGTAAGTCAGACAGAAAAATAGGAGAGAAGGTCAAAACAATCTGAAACATTCTAGGTAAGGCAATGAGTTAGTATACAACCCTAAATATCTCCCTCCTAGATGCATAAAGCAGCACAACTCATGGGTAAAAGCTCTGGAATCACACACTCCCAGACTGAATCTTGGCTGTTATTTAGTGTGACTTTAGGTTGATTAGTCCTCTGAAATTTTTTCTCATATAAAATCTTGTTCTAAAATTTACAAATAAATCAAGTTGCAGGATACAAAATCAATATACCAAAATCATTTTTTTATACACTAACAATGAACTTTCAGAAAGAGAAATTAAGAAAACAACCCCATTTTCAATGGCATCAGAAAGAATAAAATACTTAGGAATAAATTTAACCAAGAAAGTGAAAGATCTACACAATGAAAACTGTAAGATACTGATGAAAGAAATCAAAGAGGACATAAGTAAGTGGAAAGATATACCATGATCATGGGTTGGAAGAATTAATCCTGTTGAATAGTTCATACTATCCAAGTAATCTACAAATTCAACACAATTCATATCAAAATTCCAATGGCATTTTTCAGAGACACAGAAAAAAAAATCCTAAAATTTGCATGGAACCACAAAAGACCCTGAATAACAAAGGCAATCTTGAGAAACAACAAATCTGGATTTCAAAATATATTTCCAATTTCAAAATAAGTTACTACTCAACCATTAAAAAGAATGAAATCTTGCCTTTGTGACAACACAGATAGACCCTGATATGCTAAGTGAAATGATAAACACCATATAATTTCACTCATATGTGGAATCTTTAAAAAAATGAACAAAACAAAATTCATAGATATAGAGAACATACTGGTAGTAACCAGAGGCTAAGTGGGGAGAGAGGTGGGCAAAAATGAGTGAAGAGGGCCAATTATATGAAGATGGATAGTAACTAGACTTTCAGTATTGATCACTTTGTAGTACACACACGTCAAGTCAAATTTTGTACGCCTGAAGTTTACATAATGTTATAAACCAATTTTACCTCTAATACAAAAAGTTTCTTGTGAAAAAACTGTGGGTGTGTGTGTATGTGTGTATTAAAGCTACAGCAATAAAAACAGTATGGTATTGGCATAAAAAGATAGATTAATGGAACAGAAATAGAAAGCCCAGAAATAAAACTATGCATAGATGGTCAATTAACTAATGAAAAAGGATATACAATATCCAAGAATATACAATAGAGAAAGGACAGTCTCTTCAATGAATGTTTTTTTTTTTTTAAACTGGATAGCTACACGTAAAAGAATGAAACAGGATGCTTACCTCATATCATGCACAAAAGCCAACTCAAAATAGATTAAAGATTTGAATATAAGACATGAATATAAAACTCCTATGAAAAAACATAAGCTGTAAGCTGCTTGACATCAGTCTTGGCAATTTTCTTGGTTTGACAACAAAAGCAAAGATAAACAAGTGGGACTACATCAAATTAAAAAGTTTCTGCTCAGCAAAGGAAACCATCAACAAAATGGAAAGCAATGTATGGAATGGAAGAAAATATTTGCAAATCATGTATCTGATAAGGGCTTAATATCCAAAGTATATAAAGAACTTATACAACCAATGTGATTTTAAAAATGGGTTGAGAAACTAAACAGACCATTTTTCCAAAGAAGACATATAAATGTTCAACAGGTGCATGAAAATGTTCTCAATATCACTAATCATCCAGGGAATGGCAAATCAAAACCACAACTGGGTATAATCTCATACCTGTTAGGATGGCTATCATCACAGAGACAAGTGTTGGCAAAGATGCAGAGAAAAGGGAATCCATGGGCACTGCTAATGGGAATGTAAATTGGTGCAGCCACTATGAAAACAGTATGGGGGGGCACCAGGGTGGCTCAGATGCTTAAGAGCCTGCCTTTGGCTCCGGTCATGATCCCAGAGTCCTGGGATCAAGCCCTGCATCTGGCTCCCTGCTTCTCCCTCTCCTTCTATTGCTCCCCCCTGCTTGTGCTCTCTCGCTCTGTCAAATAAATAAAATCTTAAAAAAAGAAAAAAGAAAAGGAAAGGAAAGAAAAGACAGTATGGAGTTCATCAACAGAACTTCCATATGACCTAGCAATCCCACTTCTGGGTATATATACAAAAGAAATGAAAACAGAATCTCAAAAAGATTAACACTCCCCTCTTAACTGAAGTATCAATGAATGGAAGAATGGACAAAGAAGATGTGTTATACATAAAATGGAATATTATTCAACCATTTTAATATATTCCACATATATATGGAATCTAAAAAAGCAAAGCTCCTAGAAACAGAGACTAGACTGGTGGTTACCAGTGGGTGGGGAGGTGGAGGAAAAGGAGATATTGGTCAAAGGGCACTAACTTGCAGTTACAAGACAAGTAAGTTCTGGAAATTTAATGTATAGCATGGTGGTGATAGTTACTAATATTATATACTCGAAAGTTGCTGAGATAGTAAATCTTAAATGTTCTTACCCATCCCCCCCTCTCCCCCAAAAGGTAATTATATACCTTGATGCAGGTGTTAACTAATGCTGTGATGGTAATCATCACACAATACATAAGGGTATCGAATCAACACATTCTACACCTCAGACTTACAAAATGTTTTATGTAATTATATCTCAATAAACCTGAAAATTTTTTAAAAAAATAGAACAGAGAATGTATATACAGCACGTGAATACTTTCTATAAAGCTGGCTGAAAGACTTAGCATAGTGCCTGGCACACACAGTCACTTCTTACACGACCAGGACACTTTGTTCCCACAGCAACTAGCAAGCATTTCTGGTTAAACACCAACATCACTGTAATCATTTATATTTCCTTCACTAAGCCTGTAGCATGGAGAGGGCAGAGGCTGTGCTGTTCTTACTTTCATACTTTTTTACTTTTATACCACTTTTATACTATTAGCACCTGGTGCATATGGCAGGTACTTAAGTGTATGCGAAATGTATTAGTGACGTGGGGATCATAAACCTGCCTGTTTCCCTCAAAACAATCTACTGATGTGGCTGAGAATTTTGATACCTCAATATCCAAAAGCATATTTCTAAGACTTTCTCTTCATACAAAAAGTAGAATACAAATATTTTTAGACAGATCATATTGATGTGTGGTCCTGAAACCATGATCACTAAATCAACAGAAGCCACCAAAGATTTCTAAGCAAGGGAATGATATTACCACATCTATGTCTTAGTAACCTACCAGAAGTCTGTGGAACATCCTAGAATTGAAGCCAGAGTGATCAACCAAGAAGCTATTCAGAGTCCATCAGAGACCCAACAGAGAGGAGAAACAGCAGGTACCAAGAAAAAGGAACGCAAGGATGAGGTTTAAGTGAAAAACTTGGTAATTTATTATTTACAAGCTTTTAAAGGAGATAAGGGAAAGGAGGAGAGTCAAGGTTTCAGTCCTGAGCTATGAAATAAATGGGGAATAACAATGGAAATGGGGAACAGAAGAAAAACAGGCATTATCAGGGCAATGCAGGGGAGCCCACATATTCATATCCTGAATTGATAACGATGTGTGGCTGGATACAGAGAGACGCAGTCGGAACTTAGAAGGCCCAGGGCTGGAGACAAAGATTTGGAAATAATCACTATAAATAATAGCTGAAGCCACACAGGTTGTTATCAGAGTAAATGCACAGAATATAAATGCACGACAAGAACACCGCTAACGAACTCTGGGGAGCACTTGTATTCACACGGCAGAAGCAGGGTGAAAGTCTGTGACAGATTTAAAAGAAAAAAGAAGAAAAAAGAGAGAGACCCTGAAAGCCAAGAAAGAAGACATTTCAAGAAAGAAGGTATAATACAACAAAGGGTTTACAGAGAGTAAGAAGTGGAGTGAGCGCTGAAAAGAGGAGACAGATTTTGGCAAACGGTTTGGGAAGAGCAGGTGCGGCAGCGGAGAGTCATGGTGCACTGGCCCGCGCGGCACATGCAAGGATTGGCAGAGAGCGACACGGACGAGGTGAGGAAAGCTGTAAACACAGCCTGCTCCTTTAGAGAGTATGGCAGGAAAGGACAAAGCAAGCCAGGACCATGGTTTAAAGACAGTCAAAACTGAGGAAAAGGAATTTTAGGATAAGAGAGACAGCCACACTGGAAGACAAGGGCAGAGCACCGCCTTGGAAGAGGGGCTGAAAAGCTGAGAGAGGTCAGTGAACTCACCTTAAAACAAAACTACGGCCCTAGAAAAGAAGAGAGTTAAAAAGCACAAATTAAGGTCTTAGCCTCAGAGTTAAGCAGTGGAAACTTCAGATAGAAGCGAAGGGGTGAGGGATGCTGCGGGAGAGTGCCTGCCAGCCTTTATTCTCTCCAGGAAGGGGACAAAGGGCCAGGTGTCTCAGAAAAGATGGGAAGCAGGTGATGTAGTGAGTGTGTTAACGGTTTTGAATAGATCCTGAGATCCTGGGCGAGGGGGGGGGCACATTAAAAGAACGAGAGATTAGGTAAAGAACTACCCAAGGACAGCGAAAGCTCATCTGAGACTGGGAGAAAGAAGGAAATAACGTGAGGTGCTGGCGAGAGACTAGCAGAACTAGCCACGGAAGAAAAGGGAATCACAAAAAGGAAGTGAGTTTGGAGCCAGCAGAAAGACCGGGAGACCTGGGAAGAGCCCAGGATTAAAGGCAGAAGAGCAGGTTTGGTGGGAACAGGAGAGGAATGAGATCTGGTCGGAGAGTAGCATTTCACAGTCTTTTCTAGATCAAATTCCAGTCATGCCTTGATCCTCTCCAAAACAAACTGGAAACCAAAATCTAGGTAGGCAGGGGATTTATAAATGAGATTCCTAGACCAACTTTTTTTTAAGTTAGAAAACTTTATTCAGATATGATCCACATATACTACATTTGTTAACCATCCCATCATTTTAAATATTTTTATTAAAAATACCCTATGTGAAACACATTTTATAATTTCTCTAGAAGGGATTCCTATAAGTGAAATTACTGAATTAAAATTTATAAACACAATGCTCTTGAATTACATTATCAAGAGGAAGCCACTATTTTAGCCATCTAGAATTTGCTTTCTACAAACTTCCAAATTTTTTAAGAATACTATACATTTGTAATGTTTTTTTAACAATATTTTTTTAAAAATCTATGTTGAAACATTTATATCCACCTTAGCTTTTTAAATGATTGCACAGTAATTCACTTTGTGACATTATCACTTATTTAACCAATGAGCCCTTTCTATTAAACAATTAGGTTATTTCTTTTTTTGTTACATTAAAAAAACCTTCACTGAATATTTTCTAACACATCTTTGCTCAACTGCCCCATTATTTCCTTGTGGAAAAATATGTAAGTGAAATTGCTGGATTAAAGACTGTTCATCATCGTCGTTGTTTTCAGTTTTTGATACACAACTCCAGTCTGTCCTCCAGAAAAGTTGCACCAATTAATATTCCCACCTGTAGCATAAATCAGATGTTTCAACCCACGAACATCACTTTTTCTTTATGATCTCTGCCACTCTTGTAAGGGGAAATATTTTTAAATTTACATTATATAATTTCTAAGAATCAATATTTTTCATATACATATAGGCCATTTATATATATGTACATCTATGTGGAATTTCCCTTCATATCTGTTAAAAAGAAAAGCATAGGCCCAACCTGGTGTCACCAAATCAACAAATCACCAAACTAGAGCTTCATATCTAACCTAATTACAGTTTCAACCTCCCCTAAAAGTATAAGTCTTTTTTTTTTTTTAAGATTATTTATTTATTTATTTATTTGACAGAAATCACAAGTAGGCAGAGAGTAAGGCAGAGAGAGAGAGAGAGAGAGAGAGAGAGAGAGAGAGGAAAGCAGCCTCCCCACCGAGCAGAGAGCCCGATGCAAGGCCCAGTCCCAGGACCTTGAGATCATGACCTGACCTGAAGGCAGAGGCTTAACCCACTGAGCCACCCAGGTGCCCCTAGAAGTATAAGTCTTAACCAGTCAATCAGAAAATTTCTGACCAGCATCAGCAAGGAATCTCACATGGGCCCTATCCATCCCCCAAAAAGAAGATGAGGTAATCCACCAAATAAGACTCCCTGCCCTCCCCTTAAGGGAAGGTGATGTTGCCTGAAACAATCCTTTTTCCCCCTCTTTTGCTAATAACTTCTTGCCACACGCTCCTTCCTAGAAAACCTGTCCACTTTGTACAACTTGGAGCTGCCCTCCACTTGCTAGAATCGCTTAATAAAGCTGATCAGATTTTCAATTTTACTTGGTTGAAATTTTAACATATCCTTTGTCCATTGTTTTTAAACTGGGAGGTTCACGTTTGTGTGTAATTTGTACTATCTAGTTACAGAGTAAATAAATTTTAAGCATTTTGGATGAACAGAAAACTATTCTCCCTGAGCTTGTCTTTTCATTTTGTATTTCTTGATGTAGTTATGACTTTTATATGTATTCCAATCTATCAATCATTTCCTTTAGTAGGAGAAGCAGAGAGGGAAAATGGATTTCTTAAGAAGAAAAAACTGTCCATTTTCTGAAGCTGTTTCCTTACAGTCCCTACTTACTCAAATGAAAACATGGTATGAATCAAACAATTGTTTCTGAAAGGAAGGAGAATATTAACTCAGACTATATGAACATGTAAGAGACTGTGAAATGTCTCTTATTTTAATATTACCTTGGTATCACTTAGTTTCTGAAGAGTGCCTTTAATAAGAACACAAGAGAACTTTACTATCAGAAGAATTTCATTAAAGAATGAAAATAAAAAATCTAATATACATGCATTCTTATTAATTTGGTATTTTCCAAATTAACAAGAGAAACACATGAAAAAGTTCTGGAAAATCTTCAGATTTCCAGGGCTAGGCTACAATACATATCACAGATGACTAGCATCCTATGAAGTATGGACTGTCTAACAAACTCTAAGGAAAATAATACTTACTATTCGAGAACTAAGATCATTTCTGATGGCGTTTCATAGACTTCATGTAAATTAATGACCCAAGGATTGTCCTGTGCTAGTTCAAGAACAGCAATCTCATGAATTATTTCCATCCGACAATCTTGACCTTTTCTTCTTTTTCTCATGAACTTTGCTGCAAATTCTTTTCCAGAATCTTTCTTTATGCATTTCCTCACCACTGCAAATTTCCCCCTAGAATTAAAGAAAAACATTCCCTGTTAAACTTGACAACTTTCTAGAGATGGTAAATTTTCATAAAATTTCCAAATATTCATCAGTGGATAATCAAATTCAGACCATATTCAATCACAAATGCAGGACTACCACTTAGGAATTTAATAGGTACAGCTCTAATCAAATAAAATGTAACTGGTAAACCTGCAAAATTACTTCTGAATAGAGAATAACCGCATATTAAAGTAAATATTTTTTGCAGTTATACAATTTATTTTTTTACATTTATACATAAGAATGATTTGAATCTTGAAAAAAGGTATTAGGCTTGTTAAGAGAAACTGGTTATCAGAATTTCTGAAAGAACTGAATTGACTAATACTATATTGCCTTTCAAAACTACAAAAGTTAGGGATCTCATTTATATATTTCAACTACAGCATCAGTTGGAACTGTCTCATTTTCCTATAAAGAGAGATACAACAAGCATCATTTTGATACACTACACTATCATCTGTTATTAAACTAATAAGGAAGTCACAGGGGAGTGAGTGTAACAAACTAAGCAAATTAAGGCTATGAGTTCTGGAATTAGATGTGGGTTTGAATCCCAGAAACAGCTCTGCAGCCCACTTGGGCAATTCATTATACCTTTCAAATCTCATCTTCCTTATCTGTAAAAGAGGACACACCAGAATCCACTTGACAGGGTTGTGTAAGAATTCAACCATATAATACATAGCAATTGCTCAACAAGGGATTTGTCACAAAGTAAGTGCTAAATAAAAAGCTATTAGTCAAACAAATCATTAATTTGTGATAGTCATCACCCAAAATACCCAATCTTTAAGTTGGAAGGCAGCTTAGGAATCAGTTTTTGTTTTTGGGTGTTTTTTTTTTTTTTTTCCTTTTTTTAACCTACTGCCAGTATCAGTGTCTTCTTTCAAACTGTGAGGTTGTTTCTTCCACTCTTGGGTGCATATTATTTTAAAAAGATTTTCATCACAAGCCTAAAGTGAAGGGCTGTTGAGTCTGGGCTTTTTGCTGAGCAGTACAGAAAGACCTTTCTCTTCCAAATGCAAATCTATTGGGTATTGATGGAAGCTGGGATCTGTTAACTGCCACTCCCTTTTCCCATTTTTTTTTTTTTAAGATTTTATTTATTTATTTTATTTTATTTTATTTTATTTTATTTATTTGAGAGAGATGGAGAGAGAAAGAGTACAAGTGGGGTGGGGCAGGAACAGAGGGAGCGGGAGAAGCTGGCTCCCCACTGAGCAGAGAGCTCCATCCCAGGACCCTGGGATCACAACCTGAGCTCTCACACGTCCCTTTTTCCAATTTTCAATCATTCCTTATCCCCATAAAGGTTCTGAAGACTTTCTCATTATTCTAGATTTGGACCCAGAATTCTAGACTATTGATGTAATTTTGAGTACTAATTTTTCCTTCCTAGCTGCTGTTAACCACAAGTATATTTTTCATGCACTTTATACTTTTGTAACCCCCACTAATAAAAATGTTAAAGGATATATGCTTACGTATAACTGTGAACTTAGTTGCTCACATAAGTAACAATCTACCTAACAGCACCCTTGTTCAGATCAAAGTTCTTTCTGTTCACAAAAATGTGAAAGACGTTTATAGATGCTTAGAGGGATTAAATCATAAACCTATTCATCACAGACTAATGCCTTTTATTTTACTCCGCAAAATCATTAGACTAACATCTCTATCAAGTTTTAAAAGATTCCTGATGACTTTTGAGTTCTTTTGAGAAAAAAAATCATAGATATTAAAAGAATCAGGGGCGTCTGGGTGGCTCAGTTGGTTAAGCATCTGCCTTCAGCTCAGGTCATGGTCTCAGGGTTCTGGGATCAAGCCCCACATTGGGCTCCATAGGTTTTCTTTGTTCTACAGTACTCAAAATTACATCAATAGTCTAGAATTCTGGGTCCAAATCTAGAATAATGAGAAAGTCTTCAGAACCTTTATGGGGATAAGGAATGATTGGGGTCTGCTTCTCCCTCTCCCTCTGCCCCTCACTTGTGCTCTCTCTCTAATAAATAAAATCTTTAAGAAAAAAATAAGAAGAATCAAATTATTACTATGTCAGAAGTTTCAAAAGAGAAAAAGAGAGAAAGTTTCATTTATAAAAAACAGGCCAACATATATAATTGACAGGAAGTATATTCCTGGTAATTTAGAAATGACTCTGCTGAACTGCTTTGAATATACTCTTCCATCACATACACAAATGTTCACTGTTCACACACTTAACATTCCAGGCAATACAGTACTCTGCATTAAGTAAAATACAACTTCATATCTAGCCTGAATGTGTATTTTTGAATAGATGGGAAGACAGATGACTCAAAAAAGAAAGGGATTCAGACACATGCAAACCTACAAACTCTGGGAGCCCTTTTACAGAAAAGTTATTGCTAAATTCCAGAACCAGAGGCAAATACAGGAAAGGGACCCATATTCAATTCGACATCTGGAGCCACACAACCACTTCTTAGGGTCGCCAGCACAGTTCCCATGGCTCTCCACCCCCACCAGTGCCTAGTCTGGACACCGCCTTTGTTTTTTTGGAAGCACTCTTCACAGTTTTAGGTTTATTCTTTTCTTTCCACTGTGTCATGCACTATATTGGAAGTCAGCACATTTTTCTGTAAAGGGGCAGATAGCAAATATTTTCGGTCTTGCTGGTCTCTGTTGCCACTATGCAAGTCCGCTATTGTAAAATGAAATCACAGACAAAAGGTAAATGAATGGGTGGCTCTGGGTTAAAACAAAACAGAACAAAACAAAAGCACTTTATGGACTTTGAAATGTGAATTTCATATAATTCCCATGTTATCAAATATTACTGATTTTTTTCAACTATTTAAAAATGTAAAAGTCATTCTATATAGCTCAGGAGCCTTACAAAAATAGGCGGCTGGCAATTGTCAGCCAAGCCCTGCATTATCCCACACTGAAGAAACTCGTCCATCATTCTGATACTAAAACTGACAGCAAGAACAGCAGATCATGAGGGTTTTGAGGAAACCTGTACGGCCTTCACCTCTAGATGACTGGTGCAATGGGAGGGGAACCCTTGAAACTACTCAAGGAAGAGTACAAAGGAGATAAAAAGACTTCTGAGACTGTTCTTTCTGTAGAGCAACACAGTACCCAGAAATGGGAGATTCAGCATTCAAGGTGCTGAGTCCTAGTGAACATATTAAGAATTATATCATCACAGTGTTTAAATGTTACACCCCTCAAGGATTAAAATATGCACGTTTTACCACAGCTTCATGGTAAAAACCATGATTGTATCTAAATCCTGAATTTCAGGTTACTTGGGCAGAAAGATAAAGTGTTCTCCGGAAACTAGTGGCCACAGTTAATCTACAGACTTGAAGCTGATGAGGTTCAAAGGGCATAAGATGTTTGTTTCACATCTGCTTTCTTTATTGATTTAGCCAAAATTCTTCCTGGACTACACAGTTCTCACAATTTACTGAGTTCGCCATGCATTTCACAAAAATCTGTGGTTCACTATTACACACCAAACTGACAACTCAGGTTTGTATTAAATAGTTTTTGGTGGGGGGAATATAAAAAAATCAATATATTTCAGAACCACTGAATGATAATACATTGCAGAGAGGTGGGAAAGTAAAGATACATCAACAAATAATTAGAGGAAGGACATCGAGTTAGATCCACCAGTCTAAGCCTCCTTGGTTTTGTCATCTTGGCATTGCTGAGCCCTAACTTAGGAAGGTGTGGTGCACATCTTTAAGAAGTGCTAAGGAGTTTGGACTCTCTCAAGGTAAAAATGGGTACTTGTTAGAATTTTTAAAATAAATTTTTTAAAGATAATTCTGATAGTGTTTTTAACCGTTTATTGCAAAATGTTAACTAGAGACTAGGGAAACCAATAAAATAATTTAAGGCAGTAGGTCTCCAGTAAAACAGCAGCATAGAGGCTAGGAAAAGACGAAGCATTTAAAAGAGGGTCAAAGTTCATAAGCATCCTTGGCAGATGGAACTGCAGGCAGAGCTGAGGGGAAAAGGGAAAAGTGGAAGCACTTTTTTGTTCCACAAAAATCTGGAAGATTTTTACCTGAGCACTGGATAAACGTGGTACCATCAATTGACAGACTGATTATAAGAATGGTAACAGGTTTGAATGGGTTTGCACATGTTATTTAAATTGGTCTGACATAGTACCATTTGTTGCACCATGCCTGTTCCCCAAGCTAGGCTAGGACGTCCCTAGTTAGACCTCACTTATCATTCATCTTTGTATCTCCATAGTGCCCTGCAGATGGCAGGTGCTCAAATAGGGTATCAGATAAGCACCCTGAATATACACAGCTATTCCTGTTTTTATTAAATAAAAGTTCTCTGGCAACTTAATCTTATGAAGTTTAATATTTTAACCACATCAGACTGCTTGCTATTCCCTCTTTCACTGAATTTTTCTGCCACTGTGCTTATTTATTTTATTGCCAATGGTCGGAGGAGTATCTTCCATCACTACTACTGGAATTCCATCCATTCATTAAGGCTGAGCTCAAAAGTTATTTTCCCCATAAAATTTTCCCAGGTGACAGGTCTTCTTGTTGATAAAGGGAATAGTGACTGATTTGTTACATTTGAGAATAATTGCCAGATGCTAGCAAAGTGCCTTATGTGCTTAATACAGAACATTTACTTAATAGCACTGGAGTGCTATTAAATGTAAGAAGTTCCACTCCAGAAAGATCTAGGACAGATTCTACCTGTCTTCCTTACCTCTAAAAGGAAACCAGCAGAACCCAAAATATCTATGGATCCTAAGTGTAAAAGTCAGTGAGTCCTTCAGATCAGCTATCAGCATGAGTGACAAGAACAGCCAGGGCTTTAAAAGACAAACTATTTTCCATTCTGGCTTGTAACTACATAATCTTGGGCAATTTACTCAACTACTTCTGAGCCTGAATTCCTCATCTGTAAGATTAGGTTGATAGCACTTAACCTTGCAAGATAGTAAAGACTACACAAAATTACATCTCTACAGTGTATAGCATTCAACAAATGATCAGTAATCAGTAACTATTTTTAGTGTTTGGGGCACAAACTTCAGATCTATAATGATAGTAATTTGTAAAGAAGACTCCTAGAACAGAGAAATTTTGAAGGTGGCTAACTTGAACTCTCTACTTGATGTAAAATTTCCCTCATTAAGTGTAGTTCCTTCTTCTTTACCTGAATAGGTGAATTAATGACAATAGCTACTTAGCTTTCTAATGCACTTGGTTCAATAATCTGATTTTATAAAATTTTGTTACATATAGCTTTATGAAGAGGCTGAAATTCTTCAATCCTTAATGTATTTTTTTACACTTGATCTTAGCCAAAAGTTTAAGAAGTGACTATATTTTATTTTTAAAAGATTTTATTTATTTTGAGAGCCTGTGTGGGAGGAGGGGCTGAGGGAGAGGGTAATGAAGATTCCCTGCTAAGTGGAGAGCCTAATGTAGTCTCCATCCCAGAACCCTGGGATCATGACCTGGACTGAAGGCAGACACTTAACCAACTGAGCGACCCAGGCACACCAAGTTTATGTACATTTTAAGTTAAGATTTTAACATTGTAAGTCCCAACTTTTCAAAAATTAGAACAGCTGACTCAATGAAGTATCTGCCTTAGAACTTGCTAAGTAACCCTGCTGCTGAACCACAAACATAGCCAATTTTTTTAATCCTTCCAAAAATACCAAATTACACACAACTATTGGTAAATACTCTTCAAACTAATCACTAGTGGCCAAGGAATCTTAAATAATATCCATCCTAAAACAAGGCAACTTCTACATGGACAATATTACTTACCAAGGGTCTTAATTTCTTTTTTTCAAAGATTTATTTATTTATTTGCGAGACAGAGAGAGAGAGAGATGGGGGTGGGGGGGCAGGGAAGGTGGGCAGAGGAAGAGAGAATCCTCAAGCAGACTCTCCAGTGAGCGTGCGGCCCTATGTAGGGGTGGATCTCAGGACCCTGAGATCATGACCTGGGCAGAAATCAAGAATCAACAGCTCAACTGACTGAGCCAGTCACATGCCCCAGAAAGGTTTTAATTTCTAAAGAAATTATGAATTATAATTTATGACACATACTCAAGTAGTTATAAGGTACAAAAGCCTGAAGCCATTATCTACAGCCATGAATCCAGGTAAAGAACACACAGTTCCTGAAATATACCCGCCCTCCTTCAGCTTGAACATTCTCTTATAATAATCCTTTCTTATTCTAGTTACTCTCAACTGCTCTGAAGAGAAAGATACACAACATCCCTATCTACCACAAAGACCAACTGAAGAGGAAACTATATGACACAGAAGCTTAAATAGAGTTCGTCCCAACATGGAACTCATGTCCTCTCATAAAAACTATGAGAAACTGCTTCAGCTACAAGACAGGCTACAGATTATTCTTTGAGAAATATCTGACTTATATAACAGAAGGGATTTCAAAGAGTGCCAGCTCAGCAGTCTTTCATAAGACTCCATCAATCTCTGCCTTGGTTTTCTCATTGAAAATGGGACTTTCCGGGGGTGCCTGGGTGGCTCAGTCAGTTAAGCATCTGCCTGCCTTAGGCTCAGGTCAGGATTCCAGGTTCCTGGGATAGAGCCTCATATCCAGCTCCCTGATCAGCAGCGAGCTTGCTTCTCCCTCTCCCTCTGCAGTTCCCCCTGCTTGAGCTCTCTCTCTTTCTCTCAATACATAAGTAAAATCTTAAAAAAAAAAAAAAAAAAAAAAGAAAGAAAATGACTTCCCAAACGTGCATGTGAGAATTAAGTAAGATAATACAACTGAAAGCACCTGTATAACCATAAAGTATTTTTGAAATACTCACTCAGCAGAGAATTCATATTTTTTCTCATAGAGAAATTCAACTATCAGTATGTAATAATTTAGTAAAAGATATTCTTTTGGCTTTAAAATCCTTTTTTTCTTAAGATAAAATTTATCAATGCATAAAAAGTGTTAAAGTTGAGGACCAAATAATGAAAACACATGTAAGGCAAATCACTCAATGTGAAATTTGTACTATTTTAAATTTCTAGAAACTTATTTTTGTTCCTATACTTTCAAGCTCAAGGGGAATCAATATTATGAAAAAATTCTCAGAACTCAAGGTCATGTCTCCTGTACCTATAATCATTTATGTGGTTTACACTGGCACATATCCTGACTGAAAGAAAGGTAACAAGCTTTACAAATAAGAAGTCAAGCTTCAAGAAACAAAATTTTACATCCTATATTTACCCACATTTAGGTTGCTATGGACTCTGTTGGAAACATCAAAGAATATGACCTGACATTTCTTAAAAATAATCAAAATCACATCCTCTCATTACTATAGAACCAAAATTGACCGCTTCAAAAATTCTCTTCAACCATTTCACTGAAAGCTTTAATTTTGTGTAAGATAAAAAATGGTAACTTCTTAAAGAACTCAGTTTCTTTGAACATTTATCTCTTCTCATCTCTTCAATATTTTTGACTAAATGAAAGGCCATAGAATGTAGCAAATAGATCTTCGCTTTTTCCTACTACATCATTAAAATATAACAGATAATTTTGTGAATTCTGTATCAGAATGAGATCAATTAGTTATACCAGAAATGCAACCACAGTTCATAGCTGGAAAAAAAGATGCCTTTCTTATTACAGAAAAGATTATGAATAAATAATTATGTCAGAACCATAATATACATGCGAAATTTATAAATCTTAAACAGAGACTGCTAATAACAGAAAACAGAACTTTTGCTTCCTGAGAGTTCTAAACAGTTCCTGTCTGTTTTGCAATGAGATTTCACTACTTTCACCACAGACAGAAGCATAAAATTGTGCATTTTGCTTTCTGGTTACATGTAAAAGAACACTTATTGTTACACAATGAATTACATTTATTGGGTGTTCCCCTTAAGAAAGGTACAGCCTTAATGCTATAGATGTGTTCTATTTAATTCTCTCTACAACTGTGAGGCAATAAATGGTTAAGTTACTCGAGTTCATATAAGTGGTAAGTAAAGAGCTAAGATTCAACCACAGCTTGTCTGACTCCAAAGACCATGGTCTTTATCACTGCATTAAACCTCTCCGTGACAAAAAGAAAAAAGAAAAAAAAAATTAAAGGAATCAAAAAGAAACAAATACATTAATTTGGTTTTTCTGTTTTAGGTTCTTATATTAAGTAGCTATCTAATTGCACTGTTCTGCTGCTTCAGGAGTTGTAACTTTTGTAAACAAACTTATGTGAGCATACAAATATATGTAAATACTTGCAAAAGATAAATACCTGTAGGCAAGTGAATTTTACAATACAGACAAAAATAAACTGAAAAGAACATTCCTGGAGGACTTAGTATCAACACCTGGTAGGGTGCAAATCAATTTTTTCAGATTAAGTCATTTATTATAAACTCTACAAGACAGTGCTTGCCACCTAAAGATATTTCAGCTTTGTAATGCCAGTTTTCCTTCTGTGGAAGGAAGCCAGACAACCAAATAATAGAAAGTCTTAGTTTTCCCTTCTCAGGAGACCAGGGCTACTTCACAATGTCTAGAATTTGGATGAGTTAGAAAACCTAGCTGAGTCAGTAGCTCTCTAGGCCTTCTCCGGTATAACTAAATGTCACATTTAAAGTGTGTACAGATTCAGTTAATTAGTGCGCACCATGGGGCGCCTGGGTGGCTCTGCCTTCGGCTTAGGTCATGGTCTCAGGGTCCTGGGATCCAGCCCCCACATCGGGCTCTCTGCTCAGCGGGGAGCCTGCTTTCCACCCCCCCACCACCCACCCCCCCCCCCGCTGCTTCTCTGCCTACTTGTGATCTCTGTCAAATAAATAAATAAAATCTTAAAAAAAAAAATAGTGCGCACCATAGCGAAGTGTATCTTGCTCTGAAAGGTATTCTTCCTTTTGTGAACATTTGAAATAAGGATGACATGTTTAAGGTAGATTCCCCTCCAAAAAAATAAACCAAAAAAACCCCCAACCCCTATTTATAAAAGCCAGCTTAATATATGCAAAATTGAGCTTTTTAAATACTGCTTGTGAGCAATGTTACAAGACCTTCCTTTCCCAAGACCCCAGATGAAGGCAGTCACCACCGTCAGGCCCTTGCCCCATCCCACCGTGGCGCTGTCTGGCAAGCCGGACAGACGTCTGCAGCAACGGCGGACGTTTCCTGAGTCTCTGTGCCAGGACCTGCAGCATGTGCTCTACAGGCCTGTCACCCGCACAGCACCCCCGCGAGGGAGGCGGGCACGGTCATGATACTGATTTTATGGGTGAGAAAGCAGGAGTCGAAGTGACCCACTCGAAGGCACACGGAGCGGGCCGGCCGGGCTGAACGCGCTCAGGTCTGACTCCAACACCGACGCCTCGGACTTCTCCAAACTGTTCGTAAGGAAAAGGGGAGTCGGTCCCCCGACCCCTCCCTCACCCCTCATCAACACGCACAGTGTAAGGTCTCCAAGCAAGCCTTCGCCTTTCACAGTTTTCACGAAGAGCCGAAAGAGCGGCGGCGGGAGGAGAGGACAAGGGCCGGCTGGAGCAGAGGGGAAAGCGCGAAGCGAGGGCCAAGAGCCTGGGAGTAAAGCCGATGGGACCTGGGCCACAGAGACCCAAATACTTCACAACTAAAGTCGCACGAAACCAAGAAGCCGAAAACGAAGTCGGCGCGAGGCTGAGACGGCCGGCCGGCGCGGGGGCAGCGGAAGCCGTCCCGCCCCGCTTCGCCTTCGCACGGCCACGGAGGGGACCGAGCACACACGCGCGAGCTGAAGGGCGAAGCCAGCGCCGACGCCGCAGCTGCGGCTCCCGGGGAAGTGCACGCAGTTCCCACGCCCCCCTCGCCGCCTCGCATGGAAAACGCCTCAGACGCCGGAAGGGCCTGCGCAGAGACGGGGCTGACGGCCCCGGTCCCCGCCGTCGGGGGACTCGGTCACACCCGCTCCCGGGTGAGAGCCGCGCGCCGGGGAGCGCCTCGCCGGCTGCGGGGACAAGCCGTGGCGCGCGGAGGGCTGGCGGCTGCGACTCGACCGCCCCGCCCGCTGCCCGCCGCCCGCACCCAAGTTTGTGCCAAGTCACGGCGCGCGCTATCGGCCCCGGGCCCGCCACCCCCACGGCGCCCGCCCGCCGGCTTCTGGCACTGATCGGCCGCAGGGCCCCGCCCGCCTCACCTGCCCAGCTCCCGGCCTGGGCTCAGGCTGTAGCCGTCCTGGAAAGGCTCGGTGCGCACGGCGGTGCGGATCTCCGTCAGCAGCCCGCGGGCCTGAGGTGGGGGCGGCGGCCGGCGCGGCGCACCCAGACTCCCGCCCGCCCGGCCCGACCCGGAGGCGGCGGCCGAGGGGGAGCCGCGGCTGCCGGGCTTCTCCAGGGGGATCATGGTGGACCGGCACGCTTCCTTTCCGGCCGCCCCGCTCGCTCCCGGCTGCCCGCGGGTAACGGTCCCACCTGCTGCCACCTCACGCGGACCCAAGAGCCTCCAAGAAGCCGCTCTCCACCCCCCACCCCGGTCAGCGCGCTTTAACTGCGGCGGGCGGACTCCCGGCGTCCTGCCCACGTCCCGCCCCGCCCCTCGCCCTGCCCCTAGCCCCGCCCCTCGCCTGCCCGCTCGGAGTCGGGAGCGCAGGGTATCTCACGCGCTCCCTCTGCAGCCGAGAGGGAGAGAGTGCAGCCTGGGTGGCCGCTCTGGCCTGCAGGAGAAGAGCAGCACTACCCTTCCGAAGCCAGGGCACCCGGCCCCAGCCAGTTACACACCTGTTGAACATCTGAGTGCTCCAAAACTTGGTCCCTCCGTCAGTGAAAGGCATAAGTGTTGCCAGCTGGCGCTTTACCTTGGGCGTGGGGCTTGGTGGGGGGGCGGGTTGTTATGAGACTGAGCCGGGTTGCTGTACAGCACGGGGAGTTGACCAGGGCACCTCGTTCCTTCACACACTGGGAGGAAATCTGGAAGCAGAAGTTGAGTAAATATTATTAACCCCTTACTCTAGCCCTATGCAATACGCAGTATTATACGTCTGATGTCTTCTCTGTATTTAACATGGTGCTCTCGTCTGGTGTTTTTTCCCTAAATATTCGGGTTTTTTTGTTTGTTTGTTTTTTTGTTTTGTTTTGTTTTGTTTTTTAAATGGACTTTAGGGAAGTCTGGGTGGCTCAGTGGGTTAAAGCCTCTGCCTTGGGCTCAGGTCATGATCTCAGGGTCCTGGAATCGAGTCCCGCATTGGGCTCTCTGCTCGGCGGGGAGCCTGCTTCCTCCTGTCTCTCTGCCTGTCTCTCTGCCTACTTGTGATCTCTGTCTGTCAAATAAGTATATTAGAAAAAAATAATTAAAAAAATAAAAAAATTTAAAATGGACTTTATTTTTTATTTTAGAGAAATTTTATGTTCACAGCAAAACTACCTGAAAGGTACAGAGATTTCCCACATACCTTCTCCCTCCCTCATCTGGTCTGTTCTTAATTGAATTAAAATAGACACACAATATTGTATTAGTGTCAGGTGTACAGGATAGTTAAGTATGTTTTTATACATTATGAAATGATCAGCATCATAGGTCTAGTTGCCATCTATCACTATACAAAGTTATTACAATATTATTCACTATATTCCCTGTGTTGTACATTACATCCTCATGACTTACTTATTTTTATCTAGAACTTAGTGCCTCTTAATCCCCTACACCTATTTTGGCCCTCTTCTATCTGCCTCCTCTCTGGAAACCACCTGTTAGTTCTCTGTATCTATATATCTATAAGGCTGTTTATGTTTTGTTTTGTCTTGTTTTTAGATTTCATATATAAGTGAAATTAAATGGTATTTGCCTTTCTCTGACCTATTTCACTTAACATAATACCCTCTAGGTCCATCCATGTTCTTGAAAATGGCTAGATTTCATTCTTTTTAAGGGATGAGTAATATTCCATATATATATTCTCTTAATCTTCTGCATGAATTTACATTCCAACCAATAGTGCACGCCCTCACCAACACTTGTTATTTCTTGTCTTTTTGATAATAGCTATCCTAACAGCTGTGGGTGGCTATCTCCTGATCATTTGGACTCCCATCTCACGGATGACTAGTGATGCTGAACATCTTTCATATGTATGTTGACCATCAGTGTGTCTTCTTTGAAAAAATGTCTATTCAGGATTTTTTAATATGGGGTTGTATGCTTTTTGTTATTGAGTTGTATGAGTTCTTTATATATTTTGGATATCAACCCTTTATCAGGTATATGATTTGCAAGTATCTTCTCCCATTTGGTAGGTTATATTTTGTTTTATTGGTGGTTTCCTTCACTGTGCCAAAACTTTAGTCTGAGGCAGGCCCATTTGTTTATTTTGGAGTTTTTTTGCCCTTGCCTTAAGAGACATCAAAAAAATATTGAGTGATAAAGAGCTTCTGCCTGGTTTTTCTTCTAGGATTTTTATGGTTTCAGGTCTACATTTAAGTTTTTAATCCTCTTTGAGTTTATTTTTGAATATGGTATAAGAATGTGGTCCACTTTTATTCTTTTGTATGTAGCTGCCCAGTTTTCCCAGACTGCTTTTTATTTTATTTTATTTTTTTAGATTTTATTTATTGGACACACAGAGAGAGAAAACAAGCAGGCAGAGCAGCAGGCAGAGGGAGAGGGAAAAGCAGGCTCCTCTGAGCAGAGAGTCTGAAGTGGGGCTCAATTCCAGGACCCTGAGATCATGACCTGAGCCAAAGACAGCTGCTTAACCAGCAGAGCCTCCCAGGTGCCCCTCCCAAACTGCTTTTAAAAGATACTGTCTTTTCCACAGTGTATGTTCTTGCCTCCTTTGTTACAGATTGGACATGTAAGCATGGGTTTATTTCTAGACTCCCTGTTCTGTTCTACTGATCTGTGTGTCTGTTTTTGTGCAAGCAACGTACTGTATTGATTACTATAGCATGATACCTGCAACTTTGTTCTTTCTCAAGATTTCTTTGCTGTTCTGGGTCTCTGGCAGTTCCATAAAAATGTTAGGATTATTTGTTCCCGTTCTGTGAAAAATACTATTGGTATTTTGGTAGGGATTGCATTAAATCTGTAGATTGCTTTGAGCAGTGTGGGCATTGAAATAATACTAATTCTTCCATCTTGTGAGTATGGCATGTCTTTTCATTTATTTGTGCCATCTTCAGTTTCTTTTAGCAACGTCTCATAATTTTCAGCATATAGATCTTTCACTTCATTTGTTAAACTTACTCCTAGGTTGGGGCACCTGGGAGGCTCAGTTGGTTGAGTATCTGGTTTCAGCTCAGGGCATATTCTTGGTTTCAGCTCAGGGCATATTCTTAAGGTCATGAGATCAAACCCCCAAGATCAAACCCCATGTCTGACTCCATGGTCAGCACAGAGTCTTCTTGTCCCTCTCACTGTGCTCCTTCCCCCACTCATGCTCTCTCTCTGTGTCAAATAAGTAAGTAAATAAATAAATAAAGAAATAAGTAAAATCTTTTAAAAAATTGTTCCTAAGTATTTCATTCTGTTTCATGCAATTGTAAATGAAATTTTTTCTTAATTTCTTTTCCTGATAATTTGTTATTTCTGTACAGAAATGCAACATATTTCTGCATATTAATTTTGTATCCTGCAACATTACTGAATTCATTTGTTCTAATAGCTCTTTGGTGAAAGCTTTAGGGTTTTCTATATATAATATCATGTTGTCTGTAAATAGTGACAGTTTTACTTCTTCCTTTCCAGTTTGGATGTTTTTATTTGTTTTTCTTGCCTAATTGCTGTGGTGAGGACTTCCAATACTATTGTTGACTAAAAGTGGGGAGAGTGGCCATCCTTGTCTTCTTCCTGATCTAAGAGGAAACCTTTTAGCTTTTTGTGTCGATTATGATGTCAGCTGTGGGTATGTCGTATATGGCCTTTGTTACATTGAAGTACATTTCCTCTATACAGACTTTGTTCAGAATTTTTATTGTCAAATACCTTTTCCTGACTCTATTATGATAATCATGTAATTTTTTTTTCTCCTTCATTTTGTTGATGTAGTATATCACATTTGTTTGCAGATATTGAACTATCCTTGCCTCATCCCATTTGATGATGGTGTATGATCCTTTTAATGCATTGTTAATTTGGTGTGCTATTCTGGGTGTTCTCTGGTCCCATACAAATAGTAGGATTATTTGTTCCAGTTCTGTGAAGAATGCTGATAGTACTCTGACAGGGAATGCATTGAGTGTGTAAATTGCTTTGGGTAGCATGGACATTTTACCAATATTTGTTCTTCTAATCCATGAGAATTGAGTGTTTTTCCATTTCTTGTGTCTTCTTCCATTTCTTTGTTTTTCTTGCCTAATTGCTGTGTATAAAGGTATAGAACCTTTACTTTGGTTAGGTTTATTTCTAGGTATCTTATGGTTTTTGGTGCAATTGTAAATGGGATCAATTACTTGATTTTTCTTTTTTTTCTACCTCATTGTTATTGTACAGAAATGCAACTGACTTCTGTGCATTGATTTTATATCCTGTGCCTTCACTGAATTCCTGTATCAGTTCTAGCGATTTTTTTTGCTGGAGTCTTTTGGGTTTTCGACACAGAGTTTCAAGTCATTTATGAAGATTAGGGAAGTTCTCAGCTATAACTTGTTCAAATAAGCCTTCCTCCCCTCTGTTACCAGGGTATTATTTCGCTTTCTGGCACAGCTGATTTCTCAAGTCTCCCTTGGTGATCTAGTAGCTGTCTTCCTTTTTCCTGGCTTCCTTCTTTTCTATCCTTTTATCTTTTACATCACTGACTCTCTCTTCTGCCTCATGTATCCTTTCTGCTAGAGCTTCCATTTGTGACTACATCTCAGTAATAGCCCTGCCCTGCCTGTCCCCCAAAAGTAGGACACGGAGCTCCACACAGAGCCCCACGTGGTTCCTGCCCCGTGGTGAGGATGAGGAGACTGGAGGGGCAGGCCTGGTCCACCAGACGTCCTTGGCCCGGTGCCTCCCTGCCAGGCTCGTTTCAGTTGTTCTGGATTGCACTCTGTGGTGCTCTTTTGCTCCCTCAATGCTTTCAGCACCAAGAAGGGGGATAAATATGGCGGCGCCCAGACCTCTAGCCCCGGAGCTGAAAGCTCGCATCCCCCATTCTTCAGTGATCTCTGACAGAAAAGCAGTCAACCCCTCTTGTCCCTCTATTTTCCATTAGAACTCTGTGTTCATTCAGCTCATGACCAACTGTTTTCATCTCAGGCATGGGACCCAGTTTTGAGTCTCAAGACTTTACAGACTCCTGAGGTGTGCACCCACACTGCTCCTCCCCAGCGACGGAGGGAGGTCTCCCCACCCTGTCTTTTGTTGGGAAAAAAAAAGAAAAGTAGTTGCGTGACCATACAGTGGTTATCAGTTTATGGAAACATCGAGCAAAAAGTGGGTGCGTAGCCTGGCTACAGACAGCTTCCCCGCTCCGATGCCCGGGAACCCTACCACACTCAGGCACCCCCATTCTTTTAGTGGCCCCAGGGATCCTGAGACTATACTGTCCCACCTGGGATTCTGGCCTGCTTCACCACCTGAACACGTTTAAGCCAGGGACATCCTCTACCATGGCAGGCTTCTAAAAGTTCTGATTTGGGGCTGCTTATAATACTTGGCAGTGACTCCTTAAGCAGGTGCCCTCCCTCTGCCATATCCTCTGATAGATCACCCCGACTCATGTCTCTGCACCACCTACCTTCCAAAAATGGTGGCTTTTCTATTTGTAGAATTGCAGCATTTCTTTTCTTAGATCTCTGATTGATTTCACAGGTGTTGAGAATGATTTGATCGTTATCTTGCTGAATTCTAGGGATCAGAGGAAATCAGGGTCCCCTGTTCCTCCACCATCTTAACTCAAGAAGCAGACTCTTAATTATGGAAAACAAACTGATGGTTTACCAGAGGGGAGAGGGTTGGAGGGTGGTTTCTGATGATATATCCAGGCAATGAGAGGAGAATAAAGGTCAGTTTTTTTTTTTTTTAAGATTTTATTTTTTTTATTTGTCAGAGAGAGAGAGTGAGCACGAGCAAGGGGAGTGGCAGGCAGAGGGAGAAGCAGACTCCCAGCTGAGCAAGGAGCCCAATGCAGGTCTCGATCCTAATGCCGTATGGTACTATACACGTATTTTTTCTTAGGATTTTCTTAAAAACATGTTCCTGTCTCTAGTTTACTTTATTGTGAGAATAGAGTATGTAATACATATACAAAATATGTGTTAATTGACTGTTTATATTATTGGTAAGGTTTTTGGTCTGTAGCAGGCTATTAGTAGTGAAGTTTTGGGGGCATCAGAAGTTATATATAGATGTTCAACTGTGGGAGGAGTCAGCACCCCAAGCCTGGTATTGTTCAAGGGTCAACTGTACAAAACAATGTCCATAGAGATAAGTAGTATGAAAAAACATGAAGCAAAAATAGGATGTAGGGAGGGACTGGGGGCCATATTTCAGAAGGATTGGCAAGGAGATATCTTTGTGAGAAGGTGCCAATAGAGAGAGAGACCTAAATAAAGCCAGGAAGGGAATCTTGCTGACATGCAGAAGAAGAGCATTTCAAGCAGAGGAAATCATGACTGCAAATGCTCTCAGGGGAAAAGGAGTCTGGGGTGTGTGGCTAGGAGAGAGAGGTAAGAGATAAGAGAGGTAACTCATGGCAAATCATGCAGGGTTTAAAAACTGATGGGAAACCACTGAAGGATTGAAACTGAAGAGTGACATGCTTTAACACATGTCTTATAATGATGATTTGGCTGCGGTGTAGAAGACACACTGTAGCATTGTGACCTGGATACAGGACAGCCGGCTAGGAGACTGTGACAGTCACATCGGTGCACGATTACTGTGGCTCAGACAAGGGACATGGCGACGGGATTGATGAAAAGTTCCAACGGGAATCGCTGGCGGATTGGATGAAGAGTTTAGGAGAAGGATCTCTTTCTGCAGTTTCTTTGAGTCGGGGTCGGAAACGGGTGTGGCTCCATGATGGAAGGAACCATTGCTTTCAGAAGGTCACTGAATTGAGGAGGCTTCTAGTTTGTTCTCATGCATTTCAGTTTATCTCAGCTCCTTATTCTAGTTCCCTCCTTCTTAATATCTGGCTTTTCTTCTGATTCAGGTCAACCATTAGCTGCACAGCTTCCACAGATTTATTCCCCAGCTCCCACAACTGTGCAAGGTCCGTCTCTATAATAAATTTCTTGTTCTGGATCAGAGTGACTGTACTTTCCTGAGTGATACACATGATTTATTAGCCCACTGAATAGAGATGTTCATTGGCCAGTTGAATATGTAAGTATAAGAGATGTTTTTGCTATTTCCATGAGTTAGGGATGACTCGTGTTCTGTTATTATCCCATGGTAAATAATTTTTTTAAGCATTGGCTTTTAATTATGTTGCATTGTGGCCAGAGAATGTGGGGCTATAATTTCTTTGGCATTTATTCAGACATTGTAGTCTTTTTTTCCTTTTAATGTTTCATGTTCTTGGGAGGAGTGCATATTCTCTGTGTGTTGGGTAAAAGATCTTATGGGTATCCACATAGGAGGTGAATGTAGATATTCATAGAACCCTTAATAACTCTTAATAACCAAGAGAGTAGAATTTTAGGTAAATATTGATGGGCACTAAGAAGTTCATTACATATTTGTAAAAGAAACAAGCCACTAAGGAGACCTAACAGTCATAAACTTATATACACATCACACATAGTCTCAAAATAAATGAACTATAAATTCAAAGAGTTTTGGCTTATAATTTATGCAAATTAGTAACAAGAAGTAATTTAAACCCAAATCATATTTATGTATATGTATGTGTTGCTATGCCACTGAAACAAATTATATTTACTATGACAAACAAATTTAAAAAACATTAAACACCTATGGGTCTGTTTTTTTGAAAGTTGAAGTTCAACATTCTTAGGGTAGAAGTTCAGCATTTGTGTATTCTTATCTCAACCTGAACTTGAATTTATAAAATGAAACTAACAGAGCATTTATTTATTTTTACTATGCAATTATGATAAAGGTACATTTTGTAAACACATATATATGGAGAAATATAGATTCAGTTATTTTAGAAGGTACGTCTTTCAAGTGTTATGAGCTGCTATACATTTTCATACAAGTTAAGTACCTAAAGAATTCAAGAGGCTTGCTCCAGAAAAAAATAAATAAATAAATAAAAGGAAAAGAATCTCAGTATTGTCCTTTTCAAGCCTGCCTTTCTAGGCCCTATAATCTCTGTTTCTGATTTATGTATTTTATCATTTCCTTATCTGTTTGAACATTTCAAAGTACTTACCTTAGACTTCTCTTAGATTGTAGTATATTTCAAGTTTCTCCCCTTCATTCTATCTGTGGATTCTCTTTCCTGGCACTGGAGTTCTTCATGCATTTTATAATTTTTTGTTGATGAGCTGATGTAAATATGCTAATTTCTCTTCTGTCTTCAGTCTCATTATTAATTTAAACAGTGGCTATCATGCATAGTGGATGCATTCATACCATTAAACTAAACTTTCTGTGCTTGGTTTCAAAAGTTATCCCAGAAAGGAAAAGATGGTCTTTGAACTGGTTATGCACTTGCCACAATAATAGTGTATAACAATCACAAAATCTCACTGGCATATAACTATGAACTTATATTTCATGTTTCTGGGATCAGCTGGAATTTGGCTTATGTGGCTTTCATAATCTTGGCTGCATTTACTCAAATACCTGGGGGGTCATCTGGCTGTTGATTGACTGAGCCTGGTCTCATCACTGCTCCCCATGTGCTCATCCTCTTCTTATACCAGGCCTCTGCTTCCATGACAGTTGAGTATAAAGAGAGAGAGAGGTTAAGCTCAACTGTGCAAGTAATTTACATGCCTCTGGGCTTGGCTCCCTGTAAGAGGTGACTGGGTATGGCTAATAGGAGGGGATGAAGAATTAAGGCCATTTAATGCGATCTATCACAATCTTAGAAAAGAGACACTCTCTATTATCATTTAATTTTTCCTACTAAAGTAATAAACTTAAGAGTGGTTCTTTTTATAAATGACAAATATAAAAGTTTGGATATGATAAAAGTCATGATCCCATTTTTATTACATTAAAAAATTAATAGAGACTACGTAAGTATAAAGGAAAAAAGAAAACTGTAAGATATACCCTTTGGGAAAAGATGGAAAGAAATACAAATTCTTGAGTATTTATAAGATGATTAATTTCAACACATTTTGACACTAATTCACTCAGCAATTCCAGGCATTAAAATAAATCTCTTTCCAGCACTCATCTCCCAGGTCCTCAATGTATGAAGTTTCTTTCTTTCTTTCTTTCTTTTTTTTTTTTAAAAGATTTTATTTATTTATTTGACAGAGAGACACAAAGGGAGAGGAAACACAAGCAGGGCAAGTGGGGAGGGAGAAACAGGCCACCTGCCAAGCAGGGAGCCTGATGTCAGGCTCGATCCCAGGACCCTGGGACCACGACCTGAACCAAAGGCAGATACTTAACGACTAAGCTACCCAGACGCCCTAGGTATGAAGGTTCTTAGGCTGATTTGGTCATTTCTCATCCCTTCTCTGTTACTATTTCATTCCTCTTCAATGGACCCAATGGCTCTTGTTTTCTTTTCCCCATAGCATTTTGCTTATTTATTATTGTTTTTTAAATGACATCATACCTTACTCATGTGGGTAAGGAGCTGTGGTGAGGTTGCAGCGGGAGGGACTTTTCATATCAAAAACGGGTCAAATCTCACATGAAGCAGAAGAATGAATTGCGTATTGCTAGACCATGAACTCCTTGAGGCAAATATTACCATTTTCCCCTGTACCCAGGACAGTATTCAATAAATGGTTAATTCAAGGAAGGTAGTGTGTGGTGGTGGTTGAGTGTTTGGCCTCTGGAAGGAGCCCAGCCTCTCATTCAGCTCTTGGCTATATCATTTGCTTTGGGCAAATTAATTGGCTTCTCTATGTTTTAGGTTTTTTCAGCTTAAGATAGGGATATAAGTTATCTCATAGGGTTATACATGAAAAGCACAAATTAGTTCTTAAATAGTGAAAAAATTTATTGTGATCACAGTCATTTTCATTAATCCACTGATTAAATAGATGCCACACGGGCACCTGGGTGGCTCAGTGGTTTAAAACCTCTGCCTTCAGCTCAGGTCATGATCCTGAGGTCCTGGGATCAAACCCCGAATCGGGCTCTCTGCTCAGCAGGGAGCCTGCTTCCCTCTCTCTCTCTCTCTCTGCTTCCCTCTCTGCCTACTTGTGATCTCTGTCAAATAAATAAATAAAATCTTTTAAAAAAATAGATGCCACAATATTAATTATTGATTTATATAGTAAACTATTTTAAAAAGCAGTAAACTTACAGGCAATGTTTTTTATTCCTTCTGTGATTTTTGTAAAAGCAATAAAAGAGCCTGGTGAACAGTGTGGTTCTAAATATAAGTTAGCTTTTATTATTATTACTATTACTGTCGGGGCTGATGACATGTGGCAGGAAGGAGGATAGCATGGGATTGGATTGTGTCCCCCATAAATAATACTTTGGAGTCCAAACTCCCAGTACCTCAGAACATGGACTTATTTGAAGTTAGGGTCTTTACAGAGGTAACCAAGTTAAAATGAGGCCATAGAGCGGGCCCTAATCCACTATGACTTGCTGTCCTTATAAAAAGGAGAAATTTGGACACACACACACACACACACACACACAAACACACACACACAATGTCACACGAAAATGAAGGCTGGGGTCTCTAAGCCTAGGAAGGCCAAGGACGGCCAGCAAATCCCTGCAAGCTAGGAGAGCGGGATGGAACGGATCCTCTCTCAGAGGGAGTCAACTCCACCATCACCTTGATCTTAGACTTTCAGGCCGGGTTAAGCCAGTTTGTGGTCCTTTGTTACAGCAGCCCCAGCAAAGTCATGTGGAGGGTCTGTAGCCATAGGCAGCCCATATCCTTCTTTGGTGAGTTCACCCTGACTGGATTCCTGGCACACCCCATGGCTCGCCAGATGGATAATTGCCTCCCTCTCCCACCCTCCTGGCCAATTTCTTCATGGTTATACCAGGTCCAGGAGCTCAGGACCCCAAGGGATATTTTGCGACAGGACATACCTTTAGCCCTCAAGATAAAGCCTGGTGGCCTTGAGCAAATCATCTCTCCTGGCCCCCAGATTCTTTACCTCTAAGAGAAAATTCGTCAGACAGGAGTATCCAAGTGTCTCTCCTCAGCCAAAATTGTAATGATTTCTGCAGCAGTGATAAAGGTTAGCCTGAGCTTCCATAACTTTCTCTTCATTAATTGTTAGAGAACTGTCCTCTACAAACATACCTAAATTGTGTCTGGGCTTTAAGACACATGTGCCTTTTTTTTTCCTCCCACAGTTGTCAGCACTGTGTTGGAAAAGCATGGCCACAGAACTGGGGAGATCTGAAATCTAATCTTGATTTCAGAATAATGATCAGATTAAAATATCAAATAATATCATCTACTGTCTGCAAATTATGGTTTAGGCTAATTTTTTTCTTATGCTTTAAGAGAAAAATTATTTTCAGTTAGAATGAATCTAAAGTAACCCAGAATGTGCATAAAAGTGCAATATTGAGGCTTCTCAGGACTTTTGGTCTCTCAGTCCTACCCACACTATCTGATATTTTTTCCTCCTCAAAGAATAACTCAGCTTCTGACTGCCCAGTGACAGCCACACAGTTTGTCTTTTACGGACTCCCAAGACCATGATGATATTGGGAACTCCGGTACGAGCCACTGGACACAACATTTTTGCCTACTGCTCTTTTCTGGGGGGTCACCCTAGGTGTTGGGCTGTAGCCTGGCATCTTTGTGGAAGCATCTCAACAGGTAGGGATGTAATAAACCCATGTGTGCCTGGTTCAACATGAAGGACACTCACAGGCACAGCCCACGTGGCTTGTGTGCTGTCCTAACAGGCATACAGAAGGAACTCGTTACAAAACCTGTTCCATTATTCATGGATTTGTGAACACGTACTCTGCTCTTTTGGTAAATAATTTTTCCAGGGATGGTTTATCCCAGCAGCTGACCGCCTTCCGTGCTGTTTTACTGCTTACATCCAGTGAGAGCGTGGGCATGACATAAACTGTTACGCGTTGCCCTAGACTTCTGCTTGCAATAAGGAGGACACACGATGCCATACCAAAGTGAGTTTATTGACATTCCTTGAAAGTGGTATGATGGAAGAGAAAGCTCAGCCTGAGTATCACGTGACATTTTTCTTGTTGATGGAAGCAAAAGCAGCCCAGCTCTGTGGACTTCTCCTGCTACTGACTAGAACAAAGACTTTGAACAAAACCGTTATAGACATTTCCTTAGGTAAGTTGGAAGCTGCAGGAAGTAGGCTAATGGAACAAGATTTACTCTATACACTACCTCTAGGCACCTTTTTTTCTACGAGAACAAAGGGACTACATGTCACTAACAGGAAAATAACATTTTCTCTTTTCAACCGTATGATGGGTAGAATATCCATCCCAGATTTTTATGATATAGTATTGCAGTAGTTTTAATACTGGACACTGAAGTACATAATAATAATAATAATAATAATAATAATAATAATAATAAAGCACCACATTTTTTATGTAAAGTTCTAACTACTTTCATTTGAAAGTGTTTCATCTTGACTGGGAAAACATTTGTGGCAACTGAGAAATTTTTTGAACCCAAATTTTGGACACATGGTTTGACACATGGACTGACAAATATCATAGATGGAACATTAGAATTGTTCTGGAAATTCTGGCTTATCAACTTGCCACACAAAGATACTTACCATTAATAGACATATGGTCATGTATTAAAAGAGAAAAAAAGGTTTAAAAATCTGCCAAAGGATCCTTTTTCTCTTTTTCTCAATTTCCTCATTGCCCTTTAAACAATTGTGCTACGATGGTAGTAAAAAAAGTTCTCATAACTGCTGCCAACTTCCATACACAGGAAGCTATGAAGAACTCCTGACCCAGCAGAGGCAGTTTCTGTCTTTGTATGATACAATAAATTGTCCTATCCATGAAATTATAATACTTCATAGCATTTTACAAGTATTTTTCTACTTGAAATGTATGTTTTCTCTTATTAATTGTTGTTTGTTCCCCAATTAAGCTTAATATACTCTTACCAGAACTAGCTCTAAAAGGTCGTGTTTTAGGGGAATGGTGGTTTGTTAAGTGATTGATATTATTATATGTCTCCATGGAGAAAACTCATACTTTAAATGAAAAAAGAAAATATAGTGGTAACAAAACAGATCTGCCTCGCTGGTTGTGTCATATGATTGGGGGAGGCTCACACCTCCAGCTGGTGGAATTAATGGCATAATTAGACACACACGATTTTCATGTATTCTAGCCTCATATATTAGTGAGTAATAGCTATAGAAGCATCACTTGGAACATAGAGAAATCATAGGATCGTTCCATAACAACTGTATGTACTGCTTTTCTCTGTTTACCTTCCTTCAGGATTCTACGCGAGGCTGTCACAGAATCTGGGACCCTGTTAAGCAAACTTTGCATCCTTTCAGCTGACTTTGACATCGGCACTTCTTCTTGGAATTTTATATTTTTACGAAATACGGATCCTGCAAAGCTTTGTGGGATACATTTAGAGTCAGGGCATCCGGTGGGAGGAGGGGAACAGGAAGAAGGAAAACTTAGTTGAAAAACCATTCACGTCCAAGATATCTACCTCTGTATATTTCCTAGGGTACCTCGTTCCTTCTGTGTATGGGTAGAATGGGTATCAAGTAATCTAATTAATATGTTAATTAGATATTTGTGTAAATTGCAAAGCTCCCCAGGAGCCTGTTCCGTCTTTTGAACACCTTCCTCCCTTGCCAATGCCTAACAAATAAGGTAAGTACTAAAAAAGGAATCAAGTGATTGAATTAAGAGTATTTACACATGGATAACACCAAGTTCTAAAAATGAAAGATGCCCCCTAGACTAGAGATGCTGTTCAAAGAGGTAAAATGGTGAGATGATGAGCATTATTCTATAAATAATAGCTCCCTTGGAACCCATAACTTTTCAGATACGGAAATGTGTACTGAATTTTATAGATCCCCCAAATTTATGTTATGTGACTTACACATTCCATCTTATCTTGGTAAATATTCTTTTCAGACAACAACAGAAAGCTCAACTTCTGTAACATATTATTTCCTGATTGACTATGGATACACAGCAGCCAGGGGTGCATTATAAAGAATTCTTACTAAAAGAAGTTTCCTTTTGGAGCCCAGGAAACATAATGTAGTGCCTGGACACACACTGATACCATGAGCACAAGGCATGGCTTCCTGTGGGATTAACTCTGTCTTACATTTCATTTCTCACACTTCTCCCTTGTTTAATATATTAGAAGTAACAATGTGACATCTCAACAGTGGGGGAGGGGCCTTTAGCTCTTCTTTTCCCAGTGAAGAAAAACACTTTCACTTATGACATATTTCAGACAACACGGATAACAAGGTTAGAAAAATAGAAATGACCATTAAGTTTGGGCTTATTCCAAATGTAATCAAGAGGTTAGTCTGTCTCTGGAGCCGGCAACTGTTTTTCTGAAAACACTTGAGTTTTCTGAGCTATCTCCTCACTGAGTGGTGAAAGAAACTGGATATTTATTTTGACAAAACTACGTGCCTTTGGGGTGTTAGGTGTCCGCTCCAGGAGGATTGCTGCGGACGAAGGAGGAATATTATATTGCCCTTGACCCCGAACAAGCACCATCACTCTCTGCAGCTTCTCGTTTAACGTGTCCCCGTGGACAATCAGATGTGAAGGAATTCGAACACCACAGCAAAGAAAAGTTAAAAAAAAAAAAAAGCAGCATGAAAATAACAACATCAAAGTTAAAACAAAAGTCCGTTTGCCATTTCCCTTTAACAAAAGCCATGAGACGATCTTTACATTTTCTTTTCCCTTTGCGAAGGAGAACCATAGCTTGACCAAACAGAGCAAAGCAAAGGAAAACAGAATAGAACCCCGGTATTCAAACCAACCTAACGTGGCCTTCTTCCCTCTCTCCTGCTCGCTCTGTCACGTTCTACTGCACATCACCATGGGGGTGGAAGCCTCGGGCTTCAGGCTACGTAATGAGATCTCCTTCATGTGCACAAGCTTCTGCTTCTTGGTGGTGAGTGTTCACGGGGGCTGTGCCCCTCCTGGACTTCTCTAAACTCAGGCTAAGCCACAATCCCCACAACCAGCGAGATACACTATGTTGCATCAGCAGGGGGCGTTTTTCCCGTTGTTGTTACTTGTTGGAAAGTGTGGTATTTGCACCATATGTCTAAGGCCAGTTCCAGCTGATGGGACTGATGCCACACAGGACTCATGAGTTGAACGTATAAAAATTTCAGCTTTGCCACTGCTGTTTCTGGATGGATGGTATGCGCGGGGCAAAAGGAGAGTGGGAGGAAAAGAAATTGTTGATTGGCTCCTAGACCTGGAGTTGGTCGTTAGAAATTATAAAAAAATGGTGGCTCTGCTCAGAAGAAGACATGGGCGTATAAAAGCTCGGAATGCTTAATGCTCAAATTTCCCTAAAATTATATAAATGGAAGTAAACTTTGATTACCATTTGGTCAAGTGTAGCATAGTTTGCATTCCTATTTCACTGTTAGTAATGGAGGTATGTGGAGATACACACAGACCTTGAGATGGCTGCTGTTTAATATTGCATACAGGCTAGCAGTTCATCGAGAATAGAGGAGATAAGCCTGAAGGTTGGATCTCAGAAGAAGGCAGTTCTTCATGCACAGCTTTTGTCAATCCTGATTTGGTCTGAAAATAAAAATCATGGGATACCAAAAATCAAAGGAGAGTTGATTTAGGGAAAGGGCACGGGGATCATCCCAGGAAAATGTCAGGTGAGTTTCCAGGTCCTCATTCAAGTCCAAAGGTGCTGGTTTCTTCTACTGCCGTGAGCAGCTTTTCATACAACATGGAGTATGAGGGATACGGTGGAAGATCCAGTCGGTTGAAGCACGTGTGTGCCCTGAATGGGGAAAAAAGATTGGTGAAGGCGTTTGCATGTATCTGTGATCAGAAGCTATGAAGCAAAAGGGAGTACAAAGTGAGCGCAACCACGATTTCGGACCACCATGAAGTAACTAGTTTTAATCTTGCAACTAAGAACAACAGCCTTCCAGACACACATAAACCAGTTGAGGGAGGAGAGTAATGGTAACAGACGGTTTGCCTTCATAAGCAAACCATACTAATGCAGGGCTGTACTAGAGGATCGGTCGGCTTCTCTGTGGGTCCGCTCTATTCTGCGTCTGAGCGGTGAACTTGGATGTGACCAGTGAAGGCGGCCGAAGCATGATCGTTATTAGAGGATCACAGTTCCACGTCTCCTTGTCCAGCTCTGATTTCTGGGCCACAGTAAACTACATGCATCAGTGCACGGCTGCCACGAGATGCCCTGGAGTCTTGACATCCAAAGCTCCATCAAGTCCGGTGAGCCCTGGAGACGGTCAGACTCCCCCACTGGCAGTGCGACACAGCTAACCTGACACGGGCACGTGGATTTCCAAGGACAGCTGAGCTCATGGACTAGTCTTTCCTGGTTGCCCGGATCATGCCTGCGCCCTGGGTTCTGCCTTACTTGTCCTATCCTATATTCATCCTCGGGGCCCACGCACGACAGCACCTGGTTTGGACAAGGAATGGTTTCCCCCACCAGGACCAGATCCTGTGTCATCTGTATGGGGCTCAGTGGAGAGCCCAAGAGACCAGAACAGGTGCCTCCTGTGGAACTTCAAGTCACCTGACTAGTTTCTCCCTGTCAGATGGGCTCTGTTTTCATGGACTCTCTGGTTGAGGCCATGGCCTGCATTAGGTAGGGAGGAAGGTGGGTGGGTGCCGCTCGGTTAACTGAATGCCTTTTGCTCCCTCGAAGGGGCGGTGTGTTGCAGCGGTGTTTTGAGAAGCCAACCAGCACAAAAAGGGGCACATTTAGGGGAAATGAAATAAAATAATAAAAAATAAAAGAGAAGAAGATAACATATCACAACTATATATATATAAACAAATAAACAAAACTCTAACTGAAGAGACCATTCTCCCTTCATCTGAATTTCATTTGGGATACGGAATTCTTCTAATCACAAGATCCCCAAGGAAGTTGTGTATTGTTTATACCTTTGTTTTCAGAGTTCCTGATGGAGGCTCAGGGGAAGGAGACTGTTGTGTTTGCCTCTCAACCTCCATTCCTCCTTTGCCTGGTCATAGCTCCCTCACTGTCCTTGGGAAACTACCCCCCAAACTCCTCCCCTCACAAGCGCCAATGGTCAGTAGAGGATAGTAGTGCATCTGGCCTTAGGCCTCTAGGACTCAACTGGGAAGAAGCATAAAACAGACCAAGATTAGTAGAGGTCTCAGATTATGATCTAATATTCCAGTAGGCCTAGGTTGACTTCACAAGAGAATAATTAAAATATTTTACCTAAACTCATTTGAGTAAAAGTGAAAAAGCACTCAGGAAAATGAGCAGGATGACAATGTCAGTGGCTTCTCTATGTTTAGAAAGATTAAAACTACTTTGGGCTCTGGCTAGCTATGTTAAGTGGGGCAGGAACATCCCAGGTATGCTTTTGAACCTAGCTCAACTAGTGAGGTGTGAGATGTGAGCAGACATCATCATCTTGGTTTTTTGTTTTTTTGTTTTTTGTTTTTTTTAAGTGGCACTCATCAGTGGAAATGTTACAGCAAAAAAATCCCTATTTGCAAACCAAATGAATTCTATATAAGGTAATTTCGGGGAATAATCTGAAAGCATTAGCAAATGGTACTCTTTAAGACCTTGTGTGAACACCCAGAGTTTCTCTGAATGGCTTTTACTGTTTTTATGACCAGCTTTGGTTAACACTCTTAAACAGATTCTAGTTTGTGAACTAGGATGAACATACACAATCCAGTCACGGTTCAGTTTCGCATTCTTAGATGCTCGCCATCCTCCTGGAGTGGTTCTGCCCGCTCAGAGCTCCTGCTCACTTTTCCCCCTGGGCACTGGGCCCCATGCTCTGGGGTGCATTGGGGTGCTGGGGAAAGCCAAAACCAGGGCTGGAAGACGTCTCTTTCGACTGCAGTCTAGCCGCTTATTAGCTTTATCCCCTTGGGAAAGTCAATTAGTCTTTCTGAGCCTCAGTCTTCTCCCTTGTGAAATGGGGGTAATAACATGTTCTGTGTGCCTTGGGGGTCTGTTGTGAGGAGCAATGTTAGAATACACATAAATGCCTCTTATAATCCGTGATTCATCATTTAGACACAAGGTTCTCTCAATGTGGCCACAACTGCGGATGACTGCAGGAAGCATGTCGCACCTGTGGGGACTCAAGCCGCTCGGCCTTCCGCACATGAACTCCTGGCAGATGAGTCACCCGGATTTCCCATTTGTGCGGTTGTTATCTTGGAACTCCACACAGATCTTTCCAATCCTGCCAGGTCAATTTTCACTCGGTTGGTGTTAATCTAGGATTCCAGCATTTTGCAGTTAATTCAGGATTTAAATTGTGTCAATCACTGTATTATTTGCCCTTTAATTTGTATCATCTGCACTACTGATCGCCCTGTCTCCTCTATTTCTTTTTTTCAAGTTACTGAGGAAGATGGTAACCAAAGCCAAGGACAGTATGCTTCTCCCCCGAAGAGACCACTTTGAGGCTGGTCAAAAGCAAACACTACTAACATCAGGCAAATCCCTGCCCCCTGCGGCTGCTTGTTCAGCAAGCTGTGAGGCCAGTGTTCCAAGTCCGGTCTTCCTACGTGCCGTCTTCTTCCCCACCCAACCACAACCTCACTCTGTGATGCTTCTCACTCTTGCCACTACTGAACCCACTCTTTCTCATCCTCTTTGAGAACCTCTTGGTCCCCAATCCAGGGACCCATTTCTCTACCCTCACTTCCTCAGGCTCTATAAGAGCCTTCTTGAACATCTCTCTCCCCTTGGCTTCTCTGGTTTCTCAGTGGTTGGCAATTTCTTTTCTGAACTCCCAATGGCTCCCTGAAGCCTTATGGTCCGCAGAGCAGGGTTTCTCAGCTTGGTACCACTAACATTTTAAACGAATTCTCTGTTGGGAGGGGCTGTCCAGTGAACCAGAAAATGCTTAGAAAGATCTTTGGCCTCTACTTGCCAGATGCCAGTAGCACCTCCCCCTACAACCAGAAATGTCTCCAGACTTTGCTGAATGTCCTGTAGGGGGGCAAAATTACATCTCCTAGCCGGCTTGAGAGCCATCCCGGCCCACCTTAACCAGGCCTCCCCCACCCCCGTGCTAGTGCTCAGTGAAGCCTGTGGTTAGAATTCCATTTGCAACTTTTATGCTAATCTGCCCCTGACCCACAGTTCTGTAACCCCTGGTCCCTACTCCAAATGTAAACCCTGAAGTTTGTCTCCTTTCCTTCATTCCACCTCCATGCTGTCTTGTGCAGCATCTACTCTAACTTCCCTGCTTTTCCTTTCTTTGGCGCCTCCCCAGTCCTTGCTCCATAGTAAGGAAACTCTCCCACTCTTCCTTTCTGGACATGACTTACAAGTCCTAGCATCGCTTCCCAGTGCTCCTGAGGGAGACGGCCCACGATCACTCTGCCACATTCTGGGATGTGGGTGAGCCCTGCTCACTCCCCACTGCCAATTCTAGATTGTTATTTCAAATCCTCAATCAAAAATTTCTGTTCTTTTTACTCAGCCATAGACAAAGGATGAGATCTTGCCATTTGTGACACCAGGGATGGACCTGGAGGGTATTCTGTTAAGTGAAATAAAGCCAGACCAAGAAAGACAAATACTAAATGATTTCACATATACATGTAATCTAGAAAATAAAGTAACAAAGAAAAAGCAGAAACAGACTCATAAATACAGAAAATAAGCTGGTGGTGGCCAGAGGCACGGGGGTGGGAGGATGGGGAAAATGCGGAGAGGGGAGCAGGAGGTACAGACTCCCAGTTATGGAATGGAAATGTCACAATAATAAAAGGCACGATCCAGGGAATACAGTCAATGGCATCGTCATACTGTTGTAAGTTGACAGATGGTAGCCACACTCACGGTGAGCACAGCATAACTTACAGACGTGTACACAATGCTTACACCTGAAACTAATGTAACACACTGTGTCAAGTACACTTCAATAAATATGAATAAATAAATTAAAAAAGAAGGGAATCAAATGTTCAAAAAGTTCTGTTCCTTTGACTCTCTTAGATTCCGCCCCCCCATAACTACAGGTTTTTTTTTTTTTTTTAAGATTTTATTTATTTATTTGACACAGAGAGAGAGAGGTCACAAGTAGGCAGAGAGGCAGGCAGAGGGGGAGGGGGAAGCAGGCTCCCCGTTGAGCGGAGAGCCTGATACAGGGCTCCATCCCAGGACCCTGGGATCATGACTTGAGCTGAAGGCAGAGGCTTAACCCACTGAGCCACCCAGGTGCCCTAACTACAGGTTTTATCTTGCATTTTATTTCAATTCAACAGGATAGATTAGAAGATACAGCATGTTATCTGCCGGCAAGAAGGTAAAGTGTCATCTTGAGGAACTTGTATGTCAGACACACACACACATACACAAAGCAAATATGCACAGACTGGGTTGTAATGTTATGTAAAAAAGGTATTTCTTTCTGTGGCCTATGGTTAAAAAGTTTGAAAATCAGTGATCTCGAACTATCTTCCATACCTTCTGACCTGCCAGCTAATTATATTTATTAAAACCTCTGGTTCTTTGCTTAAATCCTTCCCATTTTAAGTTTTCCCGCCAGACTATGTGGTACCTGAGTCCACATGGTGACCCGGCCTGTTCAATGCCCTAACCTGCCAGCTCCTTGACCTCAACCCCAGTGACTATCCCGCCCATCTGGTACGGAAGTTTCTTCACCAGACACTGTAAAATGACACCCTGGAAACCACTGCTCTCATAGCCCTCCTTCCTAACCCTCCTACAGTTTTTAGGAGGCAAGGACTCGAATTGAAGTGAAGTTTTTATTTAGCCTGGGCTATGATTCGGGTTTGGTTGTGACGCTATTTGGCACTCTGGTCTGGGAAGCCAGCTGCCTCTCTATGGGGGGGAAGATCTGAGAACAATGTAGTTTCAGACCACCTTTCCTCCCAGTCTGGGCAGTGTGCGTTGGGCTTCTGTTCCCTGGGAAGTCCCTGGTTGTCCTGTGCCTGGTGCTCTGCTAGCTCTGGGCTTCTTGCCATCTACCATGTGGTCTGGCTAGTCTACCCAAACTACTGTTCTTGGAAGTCAGAAGTTATTTCTTTCTTTGAACACATTGGTGAGCTTTTTCGGTTCTTGGATCTTCAGAAAATGTACAGGGAAGACTAGTTAGGGGTTACTATCCAGGGGGTCATTTTTACTGTCCTCCCTGAGGCATCTCAGCACTTGCTTCTTGGGACCCTCTTGGCCCAAGGTAAAGTCTCTGTCTCCCCAAGGAATCCTCTCTGCAGTTTGCAGAACGGCAGCTTTTTCAGGGATGCCTTGGCCTGGATGTGAATAGCTCGATGATAAGCCCGATGTCCATCTTACAGCCTCCTTGTGTAGGTTAATAGTATTAATGTATATTTCAAAGCTTCTCAAAGAAAATATGTATTTAGGCTCAATCTGTGACCTCCAAATGACAAAAGCAATTCCTATTCCCTTTCCTAAAGAGTAAAACAGAGCCTCCTCAGCACAGCCCTCTCCCTGTGACCCACCAAACTATCTTTCTCAATCACATCCCTTGTGAGCATCACTTTGGATATCTTGACCTCCACGCTGGTTCAGCGATCCTTCCTGCTTCAGCTTGGAACTCTGCTCTACTCATTTATTGCCCCCTCAGTGCTCACCTAAGTGCCATCTTCTTGTGGCATGTCCCCTTCCCAACTCAATCGGGATTTGGTCTGTATTCTACATTACAGACCTTCCCGGTACCTTCCATTTACCCTCCTTCTCAGTGCTTCTCCGATTCCACTTCGTGTTGTAACTTACTATTACTGGGCTGTGCTCCTTCCTAGACTATAAGCTCTTCTGGGAAGATAGACGGTTGTGTCTTAGCCACTCTTCAGGGTACACATGATGCTGGTGGGGCGGGGGGCGGGGGGTGCGTGTGCTATCATCAAATAGTGAGGCAAACCAATTCCTCTAAAAACAGACTGTTTCCAAATAACCTCCTCTACCGAATCTGTCATTAAACTACATAAATGGAAACCTTGACTTTTTATGCCTTATTTTCTTGCCAGATTTAATTCAGTATGCTCAGCTCTCAGCAGACCCATGTGAATGAGCACCAAGGGTCTGCGGAACAAGTGCATGAAGCCAGGGCTGGAAACTGTGCCAAGATGGTAGGCTGTCATTGACCAGGTGGGCATGTACTCTGTTTCCTGGGCCTCCTGACACTCACTGACATCAGCTGACGAGTCTTCATGACATGGGAAGGTCTGGGAGGTCTGGATGCCAATCATAGCTCAGTAGATCCTTCCACTAGGATTTAGCAGTAGTGTCCAGGAGGCCATGTGGAAAGAGCTGAATTAAATGTGGATCATCTTTTATAATCAGAAAATATCATAGTAGAAGCAAATAATATGGATTAGTCTTTTCTTCTGTCATTGAACAGTATTTATTACTGTGGTACCTATGCAGAGGTGCTCTTTTATTTCACTGAGCAGGAAAAGACTGCTCAAGGTGGTCGAGGAAGGATCCAGGAAGTGTTAGAACTCGTGGTGGAGGGAATTCCTTCTGTTACATTGCCTGGATCCCTAGTGTCTCCCTTAGTGCGTTTATCTCACCATCATCTCCTTGACAGCTTGCTATACTGAAGTCACTACAGAGACTTGAGATAAACATGGTCTTGTCCTCTCATGTTTCAAAACACAGTAGGAAAAACGTGACACGTACGAGCATAACCATCCTTCCGAGTACAAGTCATGTGCTGGAGAAGGACAGATACAGAGCTGGAAGGCTTCTGTTGGGCTTCCAGCCTCTCCTCCCTCCCTTACTTGCTGAGACATTCCTCCTCAAGTTAAACTGGGCTACAGACAGCTGGGAAGGCTTCCCACAACAGACACACGGGCCATGACACTACAGCCTAAATGCTCTCAGTCATCAAAAAACCAACCAAGAATATGGTCTAAATTCACCTCCCAGAGACTCCTCACGGGTGCCTTTCGCCAATAAGTCACATAAGAGTAACTTGGGTCGCAGGAAAGAATTCCATCTCGAAGGACCATCCCCCAAACCCCAATATCAAAGTGTGTGGCCCTCTTCGGTGGGTTCGTGAGGGCCGGCAGGAGCGCCTACCTGGGGAGAGAGGTAATCTTCCCCCACTTCTCTATGCAGAAGCGCCGGAGCCCATTGCTTCCCCGGAGGGCTGCAAAGCCTTCATAGGGCACACTCGACGTTCCCGTGACGAATTGAAGTAACCTCAGCCTCTGCTCGTTATTGAAGCGCTCCACAGCGGCCCAGAACCAGCGGATCACAAGATGCCCGTCGTGGTAACCTGAGGGGAGCGGAGGGAGGGGGCAGGGAGGATGTGCAGAGAGGAGAGGAGGAAGAGAGGCGACATGTACCGCAGGGGTGAGGAGGACCGAACTGCTCCTGTCGGTCTGCCAGGTTCTCTAACGTGGGCCTTCACACAGGTCGAAGGCAATCTGTGCACCCAGGTCAGGTTTTATAGCAAAAGCTGATTTACAAAATGGCCATTTTATAAGATTTTATGCTCTGAGGGATGTCCTCAGAGATGTCTGCTTCCCACGTGAACAACTGGGACCCCACCAACCGTTTTCCGGCCTGGTGAGCATGAGACAAGGAGTGGCTACATTAATTTCACCGCAGTCTATGTTTTCTTAAAAACAGACAACTGCATCTGGGCCAGCCCTTCGGCTCACCTCCCCGGTACTCCGTGTTATTCCGCCAGTCGTTCAGGTCGATCTCCGCCGTGCCAGCTATCACCAGCTCCAGCTCCCTGGCGTCGAACACGGAGACAAGCCTCGAGTCTACAACCTGAAATACACATTTAGGCTTCAAGTCCAACCACGCTGAAGTTCTAGTCGTTATTATCACTTCTGTGGTTTTACACTAGGAAACGGACCATCACTTCCAACTTTATTCTTTTTTAAACCATTGTACTTTCGTGTTCAAGTTCGAAGTCATGACTTAAACATTCTGAAACACAACCATCAATGAGCTGGGAACTCCAGAAAGGCCCCAGGGTTTTCACTACCTCTGAAAGTCCCTCTCAGAATGCTTTCATGAGCAAATCTGACTTGACTTTCTCTGGTCGCACTGAAGTTGCCAAGTATCATTGCATTTTAAAGGCAAAAGGTCCCCCCAACATGTTGAAGTGAACTGAGGGCTTCTACTATGATCATTTCACTTACAAGGTATCCTCTCTTCCATATAAAACCATGACTTATTTCCTAGAAAGGGCATTCTATATTAAAACAACTGTATTTCCCTTCCTTTCTCCCTTCAGTTCCTTCCTCCTGCCTTCAAAGATCTGGAAGGACCTCCTTAGCTAGGGCTCTGAGCTCTGATTTTACGCTTTGTTTTCAAATAGATCAGACACAAGTCACAGCTCCTCCAATCAGGCTCCTGGTAGACAAGCCAGTGAGCCATGTTGTCCTCCATCACGGGCAGGGAAAGAAAACCTTCCAAGACCCGAGCCCCGAGAAAACATTTACAGCGTCTTGTTTCTAAACTGCAAAAGGTTAAGGATGTTAACATTTGGTGCACGGGAAGTTGGCGGCTGTCCCTATCCTCTTGACTTACCACCTTGGTCATGGCACAAAGTGACACTATAACACAAGAAATCTAGCAGGAACGGATAGTGCCCTCCGATGCCTTCAGGTCACTTATTTTCATTTCACTGAATGAAAGGAAACACACAGCATGCACATACCTTGACAGGAGATACTGAGGGTTTTCCTAACTGCCACACCGGGGCCACAGCAACACCATTTTTGTGAAGGCATTTTTCACCTACCACAAGAGCTAGGTCTCCCAGAGAACTCTGACCCCTCTGTCCTCTGTCCCAAGGGTGTCCTCTTTGCAATGTGGTGACTGGAGCCGAGCCCTTTGCCTGACTTGGTTCTTCTTCTTTCCCCCTACAAGCTGTGCTGGTGACGAGGGAGGGCCCTGACCGCAGCCTGTCTTCCTCAGCCGGGCCTGGGCCTCACCTCGCAGAAGCCCCGGACCAGGGCCTCGGTCTGCTGTACCACACCGCGTTCCACCCGCCACTTCACCATCCTCTCGATGTACTCCTTCTTGTTCTTCTCCGTCACCTGGGTGTTGGCCCCTCCGGATTTTAACTCCCTCTCCGTTACCTTGTGAGCAAACAGAAAGATGGCGTTGCTTATCAACTCAGCTCATCTGGCCGTGACACATGTCAATTCTAGGAGGACGAATGATTTATAAAAAGTCTTCCTCACATGGGTTCAGCATTACTACCTCCTTCAGTCTTTTTCCTTTTCTGGAAGTTACTAAAAAAGCTCTGGTTCTTTTCAGATGATGGTTTGAGCTGGAAGCTGGAAAGCTGCATTTTTGTTTGTTTTATTAAGGGGAAGCGTATTTCCTTAACTCAAGAGGCATAACAGAAATAAAAGGAAAATGCCCCTCGTTGTCCCAGGGAAAGAGATGGACTGGAAAGTCCTTATACTCAATTCCCCCAAATCCCACTTAGATCACATCCTCAAAAGCCACCAGCCTCCCCACCCAGAGCAGTTAATTGGCAGGAAAATAGCAGACGGTGGGAAGATGGTTTTTATAGCCGGTGTAATATTGACTGAAGAATGACAGACTGACCTTGAGAAAGGAAACAGAGAATGACCTTGCCACTTTGTATAGTGGTGCTTGTAGGACAAATGAATCGTTAAGAAAAGCTAGGATCTGTGCTCTATCTTTTGAAAGGCAAGAGGGTAGATAACATGTTAGCCGTTTTTATCAGGAAGTGTTGGGGTGCCTGGGTGGCTCAGTCAGTTAAATGGCTGCCTTCAGCTCAGGTCATGATCTTGGAGTCTCGGGATTAAGCCCCACATTGGGTTCTCTGCTCAGTGGGGAGTCTGCTTCTCCTTCTGACTCTCCCCTGCTCATCATCTCTCTCTCAAATCAATATATAAAATCTTAAAAAAAAGTGTTGGTGTTTTAAGGAGTTGTCAGTCACTTAAGGGGCTCAGCTCACCACTCGAAGCTGTAAGAAATGAGGCATAACTCTATTTAGCCATGGGTTTAAGAAATGTAGATATGTATATTTGGCATTCATTAACTTAGGTACCTAAACAAGCAGTCCACAGAAATCTGATGGTTATTTTTATTTTTATCACATAGGTGACTAGTGCTAGTTACAATTCTAACATCTTAATTGCTACTCAGTATCCACATTCCGTGGAACCTCTGATTTTCAGCTGCCCAGTTAAAGACTAATTGCTAAACCCACTTGCAGCTACGTGTGCCAGGTAACTAAATCTTGGCAGGTACAGTGTAAGCAGCAGTATTGTATGGCCCTCCTTGAAGGGAGGGGCTGTCATTCCTTTGTCCTGCGGCTTCAGGTCCCACCATGATGGCTGGGCCACGAGTGCAGATGCCCACGGTAGGCTCTGTAGCCGTGACTTGTCTGCCTCTATACTTGGATGTGAGAGAAAAATAAACTGTTAATTTCAGCAGGGTCATTTTGGGTTTCCTCACAGACAGCTGACCCTAATCCCAACTAACACACCCAGGAAAAGCCTATGATGTCCTTTACCGGCAGCTGTTCATCTGCTCTTCAGGATCTCATAACTTGCTAAAAGAAGGGCTAGGACTCAGTTCTCCAGAACCAAAGTCATTGTTCTTAGCGACCTCGTTTGAAGAAGAATGAGATCTGTTTACATTGTACACAGAGAGACATTTTTCTAGATCTACACCACATCCTTATTATTTTTCATTGGGAACATCGTGAACTTCTGAGTTGTTCCTGTGCCCCCCACACAAGAGGAGTATGCTTTTGTATTTTCAGTGTTATTTTTTCCCTCTAATTTTGTGTATTCAGTTATGTGTAGCTTACTTCATTTTTCTCTGAGTAGGTAATATGGGTCCAGGGAGTAACATTCAAGCGGTATAAAAAGCCATGAGTGAAAAGCAAGCTTCTCTCCCGTCTCATCTCCCAGCCGTGTAGTCTCCCTACCCAGAGAAAACTGCCCTCACTTCTCTTCCAGGGAGAACTGACCAATATAGCAGGGAACATGTATAAATCATCTCCTTTCCCCCATAAATAGCATATTTTATACACTATTCATCACCATACTTTTTTCACTTAAAAATGGACCCTGACAGTTGTCATGAACCAATTCAGAACTGACTTACTCTGTTCTGTTGTTGTTGTTGCAATATCCCCTTCACGATCTATGATTTACAAGGAAGCTGATGGGCTGGGATGTCTTGCACTTTTCAGCCCCGCATCCCACTGGCTCACTATTCCATTGTGTGAATGTATCAGACTTTATTTAGCCAGTGCTCTATTTCTGGACATTCAGAGTACTCAGATCTTTTGCAACTATCAACAAGGGTGTGGTGAAGTTCTTAGTACATTACTCATTTGAATCAGGTGTGAATCCGTAGGACAAACTCCTAGACATGGGTGCTGACTCAAGGGCAGGTGCATTTGTTTTTTAATTTTTTTATTTAAATTCCAGTTAGTTAACATACAAGGTAATACTAGTTTCAGGTACAGAAATTAGTGATTCATCACTTACATACAATATCCAGAAGGGCGGGTGCATTTAGAATGAGGGTAGATATCATAAGGGTGCCTTTCACAGGGAGTGAACCAAACTTCCACTTACTCCCACCTACACTCCTGTGCAGCCATGTCTGCTCCCTACACCACCTCCCAAATGGAATATTGCTAACCATTCCGATTCTTGACAATCGTGTAAGGGAAAACGGCATTTCACTATACTTTAATTTACATTTTTACAACTTGTGAAGGAGATTATTTCCTTTTCTGAGAATCACTTATGCTTTGCTAATATCTACTTGTTGATCATTGCCTATTGGTCTGTGGAATCTCTTTCTATGTTGAAAGACTAGCTTTAGTCTATTCAATATTATGACGCTCTTACTTTGTTTATGCTGTATTTTTGCCACACAGAATTAAAGAGTAATTTTAGCTCACTATGTCAGTCTCTTCTTTAATGACTTTGAAAGTTGTGTCACATCTATAGTAGCATTCCTTACTGGAAGACTAAAAATAAAAATTCTATCATTCTTATTTATTTATTTATTTTTAATAGTCAGCTTTCTAATCTAGGTGGTATTTATTGCGATATAATGAGTTAGGTTAGAAATCTAACTTAAAGAGAAAAGAAGGGCTATATGCTCATATGTTCATAGCAGCAATGTCCACAACAGCCAAACTCTGGAAGGAGCTGAGATGTCCTTCAACAGACAAATGGATAAAGAAGATGTGTTTCATATATACAAAGGAATATTCTTCAGCCATCAGAAAGGATAAATGTCTGTCATCTGCATCGACATAGATGGAACTGGAGGGTATTAAGATGAGTGAAATAAGTCAAGCAGAGAAAGACAATTATCATATGGTTTCACTTCTATGTGGAACATAGGAATAGCAGGGAGGGCATTAGGAGAAAGAAGGGAAAAATGAAGGGAGGGCGGGAATCAGAGGGGGAGATGAACCAAGAGAGACTATGGACTCTGGGAAACAAACTGAGGGTTTCAGATGGGAGGGGATGGGGGATGGGTGAGCCTGGTGATGGGTATTAAGGAGGGAAGAGATTGCATGGAGCACTGGGTGTTATACGCAAACAATGAATCTTGGAACACTGCATCAAAAACTAATAATGTACTGTATGGTGATGAACATAACATAAAATTTTAAAAAAAGGAATCTAACTTAAAATTTTTTTAACTTAAAATTTTTTAAGATGGCTACTCCATTGTCTTAATAAAACTTGCTAAATGATTGAGCTTATTTTACAAATTTACCCTCTACTACAAGGCAAATGTAAAGAATGGGCTAAAAGAAGTCATGCACAGGGAAGTGTACTTCATACTTTCACCTAGTACATGGCAGGAGAGTCCAGTGAACTGTATATTCTTTTTGTTTTTGGGGGGAAGATTTTATTTCTAAGTAATCTCTACACCCAACATGGGGCTCAGACTTACAACTCCAAGATCAAGAGTCACATGCTCTACCAACTGAGCCAGTCAGGGGCCCAAAAAATCATATATTTTTGAACACATTTAAATGTGCCCTCTACAGTTGTAAAAAGAAAAAAAAATTCTCAAATATGGAAGAGGGTATTCTTCAGAGGTATGTTTACACAGAGGAAATTCAACAGAATGTTGACATCTTCCAGGACCTGTCCAAAATTCTTGACTATGGTATGGGTGCCGCCAAGTTCAGTGGGTGCCTCTCACACTTGGACTAAGCAGGCAGGCTGCCCACATTTGTGCTTATACTTGTGCTCATAGGTACTTCCAAAGCCTACCAACTCCACTTTCACAACGACCCATTACAAGTTATCACGTGTCACAGGCTTTTGAAATCTCTTGTAAATGACTCAGGTTATGGTTAACCTGATAAAACTATAACCCAGAAGATTAAAAAATATATAAATACTGATGGAAAAAATAAGAAGCTTTATCGTATTAAATAATATTTATATACATGCATTTTGGAGGAGCAAATATCTAGATGTGATAAAAAGAAGTATTTTGTAGTGGCACAGATCACATAAATACCTTCCAAATGTATTTCACATTTCATAAAAATGTTTTCTAATCCATTATCACTTTGATTTTCAAAATATCTATAAAGTAGATCCACGTCATGAAAAGGAAAAGAAGGAAGAAGACATGGGCAGCTTTACTAAAGAAAGTAGTCCTCAATGAATTATATTTTAAATGAATGAGATTCTTTCTTTTCTAGATTAAAAACCAAAGCATGAAAAGCAAGGGCTTGAACAGATAAACGTACACCTATGTACACAGCAGCATTATTTACAATAGCCAAAATGTGGAAGAAACCAAAGCGTTCATCAATAGGTGAATGGGTAAATTAATTTTTTATATAAATAAATAAATAAATGTCACACACACACACACACACGGTGGAATACTATTCAGCCCTAAAAATAAGGAAATCCTATCATGTGCTATAATGTAGGCAAATCTTGAGGACAATGTGTTAAGTGAAATAAGCCAGTCACAAAATGACAAATACTGTATGAGGTATCTAGAGCAGCCGAATTCACGGAAAGAGAAAGTAGAATGGCTGTTGCCAGGGACTGGGGAGAAGGAAAGATGAGGAATTATTATTTAATGGCTATAGTTCCAGTTGTGCAAAAGAAACGAGTCCTAGAGATTGTACAGCAGTGTGACTATATTCAACAATGCTGGACTACAGAGTTAAAAACAATTAAGGTGGTAAACTGTGTCATGTGAATGTTCAACAGTAAAAACAAATGCTCTTTCCAAGCCCCGCATCTCACAAACCTGTCCAAAAACTTCTTCGTTAACAGTGAACGTGAGGTCTAGGATATCTGTGATATTGTTGTCCTTCATCCACTGCAAACTCTGGTGGAACTCCTCATCCAGATACTCCAGGTCGCTCAGATCACAGGGCCTGGGTGCATTCCAAGGGCAAAACGTAACCAGTTTGTTAACTAACCGGACAGATGCCCAGCCTGGCTAAAACAACACAGACTGATTCTAACAATTTGATACTCTGGAATATACTGATGAGTCTTTTCAGTGCATTCAGTGCTTGTTTTTGAAAATTTGTTTTTCAAATTGAAATCTGAAATTCACTTGAGAAATTGAATGCAATTATCCCAGTAAAAAACATGGGATGATTATTAACTCATGGATTCTTGATGGCAACTGGAGAAATGTTTTTAAAAAAATATTTTAAAACAACGAAGTTTTAGACAGATTAATTCTACTTAATGTAATGCAAAGTTTGCAATATGACTGTAACTATTTATATAAACTGATTCATTCCATTATATGAAGTTTTAATAGTCTTCTCCTATGCTTACATAAAAACTCCAAATGCCCTTATATTGTATTAAAAAGTTTATGTGATGTCCAAGCACTCAGAAAAGTCAACGAACAGGAATGGTTAGGGTAAACCAGGGACAGAGTCCGAGGTACCAGGGAGACCACGGCCTACAGTAATATACTTACAGTCTCAGAAGTGCCTTGTAGAAGGGCCTTGTGAAGAAGGCATCAAGAAGGTACTGATGGATCAAAGCCAGGCCTAGGATACGACCACTAAACCTAAACCTGAAACACAGACAAGGCAGAAAAATTGAAGGGCAGGTGGAAATTCACATTGTTAAAAAATTTAACTTGTACTTGTATTTGATGTGTTTCTTGACAGTAAGCTGTTTACAGAATTTGCCAATTGATGACACAAGGGAATTGCCCATTCTCCTCCTTCTTACGCTTTACTCTAAACCACACCTGCGTGCTTGGTATGTACTAAAGGAAATTTCCTCTCCCCCAAGGACCAGAAGACAGTCCTTCTGCTGGAGTCCTCTTCTCAGAGCTGACAGTATAAGGACACAAGAGAAGAAATGCACTGGTAAAGGGGAAGTCTGGAAGCCCAGATAAACAGTCCACACTGAACCTGAGGAGGACCGGAACCCAAGGACATAGGAAGCTTTCTGGACCATGTCTCCTTATCCATTCAAGCATTCCAGAGATATCACCTGAAGGTCTAATGTGTGCCCAATACACTCCAGGAGGTAGAAGACTTGAGTATGAGTCCTTCATGGCAGCTGTGCTCAGAGTCAGGAGGAAGAGTTCCGTGGAATCCCGCTGTGGGAAGCATAAGCTGAGCCTACACGGCTATTTACTATTGCCACACACAAGCAAAGAACAGGTCTCCGCTGGGAAGAACTGGTCCTGTAGGTCTGGCTACCTCCAGATACATGGGCCTTTAATGATTTAAATCCTTATCGGGGAAAATCCTGGGATTTTTTAATAATATTCTAGAATTTTCGCTAATAACCTGCTTGGCTGATTGCTGGAGCTTGATCCCACAGCTGCCCTGCTCCTAAACCAGAAGCTCGTCTGCTTGGTCTAGCACACAGTTTCCTCAGCATGTGGGCCTTGCCCATCTCTGGCTCCTGCCTCCGAGACTTGGGGTCTCCCTGGTCTCTTTCCATCTAAGCAGACTTTCACCTAACTGTAGACTCTGCTGTGACTTTTTTTTCAGATCCCCCCAGTTGGAATTTTCAACTAACCCACCTCCACTACCTTTCATGAGACTTTTTTCAGACTCAGAAGATTTTCTACCCTACAACTACTATAAACATTGTTACAATGAATACATCCTCTGATCCCATAGAATGAGCATAATTCTAAATAACACTTCATACTGGCATATTTCAAGTGGTCAATTCTTTTCGCAGGAGATAACATGCAAACATCAACGTACAAGTACGATCGACTGGGAAGAGAGTGGAGGTAAAGGGAATCTCAGCGGAGAGGCACTGTGGATGGGGAAGCTCGCAGGGTAATCAGACGTCTTGAAGTCCCTGAGGCCAGTGTGCTCCACTAGTGCTTTGTCCCAGGGCTGTCTCCTGACCCGCTTAATAACTGACCAGTCCCCAACATGATGACCAGAATCCTGTATATACAAAAACAGCTTACTTCTATCCCAATACAGGCTTGCCCACTCTAACTGGACTCTAAGCATTACGGCTGAGGCTTCTAGTGTTATGGTGGGGTTGTGACTGTCCAGATGGAGATGACCGAGACCACCCAAAGCAGGAAGAGCGCAAACATCAACACAGGTGTCTGGCCGAGGACCCTCTTCACTGACAGGTGGCCCCCAAAGGCCTGGTAAGGAAGAACTGTAATCTCAGCAGGCAGTAAGTATCCACAGATAGGGAGTAGATGAAAATATTACACAAGAACACAATTTTCAGCTCAATGTTTAAAAAAATGGAATATTCCAGGAAATTGTAAATGTTCTAACAGACTATTAATTATTCAAATCTGTTCAGGAAGAAGCAGAAAACTTAAATAGGCAAAGAACCACAGTATGAACTAGAAAATTGTAAGGAGAAAGGACTATATACAAAATTGATGCTGGGACTGGATACACACACACACACACACACACACACACACACACTCACACGTATTTAAAGACATTCTTTCAAATCCTCCATGGATAGATAGAAAACCCTTCTGCTATTTATGTAGTTCCAGAAATCAGAAAAGGACAGAAAACTTCTTAATTCATCATTATGAGCTACCATCACCACAAAATGGAATCTGGAAAAAAGCAAAAGAAAGAACACTAAAGACGTTTCACGTATATATTTAAAAAATTATAGTTAAAACATGAGAACCTACCAACCCATTCCCAGAACAATGCAAAATGATTAAAGATATTTGATTTTAGGAAACTGAGGACAGTTTAATATTCAGTATTCTATTAACAACACTGGAATTCTATTGTTAAAATGAATTATGGGGGCACCTGGGTGGCTCATTTGGTTAAGCCACTGCCTTCGGCTCAGGTCGTGATCCAGGAGTCCTGGAATGGAGTCCCACATTGGGCTCCCAGCTCTGCAGGGAGTCTGCTTCTCCCTCTGACCTTCTCCCCTCTGATGCTCTCTCTCACCCTCTTTCTCTCTCTCAAATAAATAAAATCTGTAGAAAAATGAATTATGAAATCAAAAGACAAAAATCGTATGGCTTTTGCTGTTGTTAGAAGCTGAAGTTACCCGATAGTATCTGCCATCCATTTCTGGTCTCAGTCATCTACAAAAATCTTTGTAGTAAACCAGGAATAGAAGAATGGTCCCTTACCACAATGAGGAAGGTCGATCTCAGCACCCTATTTAACAGTAAAAACGCAGAAGAATGCTGGTTACCACTGCCCTTTACAATGTGCCAGGAGCTCCAGTGACTGCAATTACTTCTGAGTGAAAAATTGGAAACAGATTGGAAATAACTTTCACTGAATGCCTACTGAACATATTACTGATATCAGTAACATATTACTGATATTATCTCCCTAACCCTTGCAACAACTCTATTTTCACAATTTTTCTAACGTCATTTCACAGATTAAGAAACTGAAGGCCAATATTTAGCCCCAAGCAAGTGGTATGGTGAAGACACAGATGTGTATCTGTCAGGACTTTCCCTCTGTGTCCCTTTGGAGAAGCCAAACAATAGAGAAGTTAATCCTCTGGTCCAGGGGCCAGGCAGCCTGGTGTGTGATCTCCTGCAAGGACTTAATTACCTGCTCTCTGTTTCCTCTTCTGGAAAACGGCAGTTTTTACATGATATTATTGTCTTATTTTATGTTGACTTCCAACACCAACTTGTGTCAAGTAAACTTCAACTAATTTGAGTCAAGGGGGGAATTCCTTGCAAGTTCTTGGTGGTATCTCATGGAATCCAGGGTCAGGAAGGCAGCTGGGAGCCAGCCAGATGAGGCACTGGAGTGACTTCACTGTGTCCCTCATCTACCTTCTCCCCTTGACTTCTCTTTATGCACCTCTGCTCCTTTCTTCTCTCTTGCTGTCAAAACTTCTGTGGTTTTCATCCTAGAGAGGCCAACTTGACTCTTTCTGACTTAGTCCAAATTTCCAACACGATTCCCTGCTTGTTGTGACTCAGGTTGGCTGCCCATCCTGGACCAATCATAAGTGATCAGGAAAGCAAGTTCTGGGGAGCAGGCTCAGACTCAGGGTTTGATGTCTTGTCCAGCGTCGTGTAGCAAGGATCACCACCGCCTACCTCTCAACAAGGGGCTGTGACCCGATGGGAGTGCAGCAAATGGCCTGGTTTCCGGCATAGGACACTTGCAATGCAGACCACCAACAGACAGCTGTTGATTGACTTTGAATGGGTAGACTGTAAGATGGAATTTCTAAAGACAAAATTATACCAGTTTCACAGGCTGATGTGGGCCACTAGTAAGCTCTAGATATTTTTTTGTAGGTGTGCAAGCAATCTATGATAATGTGGTTTGCTTTACATAAACACAGACAGGATGGCTCATAGCCAGACCAATATATATAGTAAAATATTTTCCAGAGCAATGAAGTATGATCTGGGATGTGTCTGTATGAAGCACAATACAATTGTACAACTCAAATCCAAAAGAACAGCTTAAAAAGCAGGGATTGAAATGGAAAACCTTAACAGCTGGTGAATTGCCATGGTGTATAATTTCATTTATAAGAAAACCTCTTCTAGTAATTGTGCACTTCCTTGGTTTATCTCACTTAGCTTGAACAACTACTTGCTGAGAAACTGACTATCCTTTTTGTTACACATGTGTAGGAATTATGAAATGGAAAGAAATTATATCTCTTTAGTCTCTGTATTGATAATCTAAGAAACTATACACATAATTTAAGCAAAAAAAGTTTATGTTTTGGTCTAAATTACTTGGCACAAACAAATAGTACTTTTGAAGATTTTATTTATTTATTTATGAGAGAGAGAAAAAGAAAGAAAGAATGCACAAGCGGGAGTGTGCGGAAGGGTAGAGGAGGAGGGAGAGGGACAAACAGACTCTATGCTGAGCGCAGAGACCAATGCGGGGCTCTGTCTCAGGACCCCGCGATCATGACCTGAGCTGAAACCAAGAACTGGACACTCAACTGAATGAGCCACTCAGGCGCCCCACAAATAAAAAGTTTTAAGGACAAATAAAAGTCTCCATGGAAGTAGCAGACCGTGCTTTCCCTGCCTGTGGATATTCCTGTGTCACTTCAACATCCAGGCCACAGGGTCCCCAGCTGCATGTTCCCATGTGTGAACTTGCAGGACCTCCAGCCCTCCTTCCTCAGCAGGGACCTCACAAGGAGTCTCAGCTGATACTGCTGGTCAGCCTGGCTCCCAGGGCGTGGCACTGTTCCTCCTTTCCCGGGCTGCCATTTTTGAAAGCGTACTGATCTCAGCCCATACCAGCGATGGTTAATGTGCTGCATGATCTAATGTGGTGCCACTGCCATTGACCCCCAGGCTGCTGCTGCCCAAGACCTGCTCTTCGGAGTGGACTGTGCTCATTTCTGTTTTGCTGGTAGGGCACAGCTCCTCTGTGTCGACCTGCTCTGTTGGACAGACTTCACAGCAGAACTGCTAGGGACCTGAGAGTTTACTGAAACTACTTTTGAAGTTTACTCACTGTCCTTCAACCCCCAGGCTGGCAAAGTCATGGTGGACCTAGGGAGCAGCCCCCCAATCTCGGCCTCAGGCTTGTGGACCACTCTGGTTTGCTGTGCCATTCTTCTGCTTCTCTTGTGTTATTTCCAGGACCCCAGACTCCCTGCTCACACTTGCTTCCTGTTGGGCTCCCATATCAGACATGCCCACATGGGTCCAATTCCAGAGGGGGGCATCATTCAACTTCTCTTCACAGGTGGGGCCTCAGGCCCCAGGTACATCAGCAGGTACAAGTGCAGACAGCACGGAGGTGACTGAGGACATGGGAAGACAAGGCATGTCCCCCAATTGCATGTACCAGACATGACAGCTACACCACGCAGGTCTCTCTGGAACCCTGCCCCTGGCACTAGATGGTGGGTCTCAATCTTTACTCCATTCCAGCCACCTGAAGGATACAGTACTCTGATGGGTCAGGAATGGGGCCTTCCTTCATCAGTAATCCTCAAGTCTGGAGACGAAAGAGTTTCCCTCTAGCTCCACCTTGGGTATAATATGAAAACTCCTAGGATATTGTGATATGCTGTCCCCTTAAGATGTATTCCTGACTCTTTAAAAACACATAAGCCATTTTTTCCTATTTATTTCCTGATCAGAGATTAATCCACAGAAATCCATTTGGACCTAAGATGCCACAAAAATATGATCAATATACCAAAATACTAAGAACCCCAGGATAGGAAATAAAAATCCCTTAATAGGGAAAAAAAAAAAAAAACCCTTCTATTGAGTTAGTCACCTATGGGTTTCATCATTACAAAGACATGGTCTGTCTTCCTTCAGGGAAAGAAAGTGGACAGCTCACAATGACATTTCTCAACCTAGCCCCACCAACCCTGTGATTTATAGAAAAAAATCCTTGGACTCTATGTTCTTTTCATATCCTTGGTTTTCCGTGTGTTACCAGTTTTTGGTTTTTGTTATCATCAACCCTTATCTTCCTGCCAAGCGAAACAGAATTGGGTATTTTTTAGTGTAAAGAAAAATACACACAGCATTGAAGGTATCAAATAAAAGAACATCAACTTTGTCTCATGAGGTAACGTCTTTGACCTTGATGGGTCTTTCCCCTACATGTCAGCTGCTGAGCACAGACACACTTGTGTGAATGGGACCACTTGTGTGAATGGGACCACTTGTGTGAATGCCACTCCTGCTTCTCTGCAGCTTCCTCTTTTCATACCACAGGACAACACAGACCCTCTCACATATCTGCAAATACAGGTTTTCATCATGCAGTTTAAATAAACTCACAAAGCATTTCATTTCATAAATGTTCTTCACTTGGTTTGGCCCTTCCCACTCTGATGGAAACCCAAGTGGTCTTCATCTTTAACCATCTGCTCATCAGTATTGGGGGAGGCAGCATGCAGCCAGTTAACTCTGGGACCATCAAAGGACTTCTGAAACAGGCCGATGGCACTCTTCAAGCATCCTTCTGAACACCTCACCAGGTATCTGGAGATGAACTGAGTCTGCCTCTGATGAAAGCAACTGCAGCCACTCTGAGCTTTTGTAAACACATGGAGGGAGATGATGGCAGGAGATATGAAAGGAACTGATGTTCCTGGCGAGGATTTATCTCAGTACTATCTGGGTTTTGTGCATTTTAGTGAGTTCAGAAGGTAATGGAGTTTTACACATTTCTGGCACATCTTTCCATGTGGGATGAAAGCCCAACAAAGACTCGACTCTCCCCTTGAGTATATAACCATTTGCTGACTCATCATTCTTCGGGCTGTTAGCCAATAATCCAAAGAAGGCAGCGTGGTGGGAAGAAGAAAACTGTAGTTCTGATGTCAGGCTGCCTCAGTTTAACTCTACTGACTCGTGTGACTTTGGGCAAGCTGTTAAACAACCACAGTCCTCAGTTTACTCATCTGCAAAATGGGGGTCAAAATGTTGTAGAGGGCAACTGCGAAGACACTACAAGACTTTGCCTAGGGACTAGAGGAGGTCAGTCCACTTGGGTGTTTAATAAACACCACTGCACACTGGCACGTCTGATCCCTCAGAACCCCAGGGCCATACACACCCATGCTGGACTGAGAGGTGCGAATGAATGTGGACTGAGTCCGTGGCTGCTATAGAACTAAGGCTTTTGCTCTGCTCACACACAACATTCATGCATCACAATGCCTGGCACAGGTTAAGGACCCCATTAAGCTTTGCTGAATTGAATTAAATTAAAAATCATCATCGGATTTTATCCCAGTGGAGCATGACTAGACAAGCCTACTGAACATTTCTGAGACATCATTTACCACTGGATGCCCATTTCCAATATCCACAGGAGGTCCCCATTCAGGAAGACAGACAGAAAGACGGAACCACGGAGGAGACTGGGTGACTTGAGTCAACGGATGGAAAGATGTGGTGAATGTTTCACACCAAGAAGCCAACATAGCAGGCTTCTCCCTCCCTTCCTCTCCCTCTTTAGTCTTTCCGGTGGAACTTTGGATGGGAACATGTTTTAGCAGGAGATAGCACGTAATGATTTCACGGTGTATTTTTCAACTGATTCTGAAACAAAAGCAGTTTGCGCAATGGCGAAAATGTTCAGTCAGGAAGTTTGGGAGAGGACTTTCTTGTTCACAGGCTGGATTTATGGAAGGGAAAGCAGATGGCTTGACAAAGAAGAAAATAAGACCTAATGATACCCTGGAGGGCACTTCGGATAGTGAAACAAAATACTCTTAAAAGGCTTCCAATTAATGTCTTTATATGAAAGTGATATAAAAATGTAATAAAACCCTCAGTGCAGTATCCAGGTAATATGCCAAGTCAAAAAGATTCTGCGGTGGTGTATCTGGTAGTTTGATGCCCTGGCATTAAACTTGGGCCCCTAATAATTGTGTCGAGGTGTCTCTGGGTTTACTGGTCTTCTCAGTTTCTTCTCAATCTGTAAGCCTTCAGTCTCTCCTCCTGTGTGACTCTGATTTCTGCATCTATTTTTTTTAAAAGATTTTATTTATTTGACAGAGAGATCGATCATAAGTAGGCAGAGAGGCAGGCAGAGAGAGAGAGAGGGGGAAGCAAGCTTCTTGCTGAGCGGGGTGGGGCTCGATCCCAGGACCCTGAGATCATGACCTGAGCCGAAGGCAGAGGCTTAACCAATGAACCACCCAGGCACCCCATGATTTCTGGATCTTTTGATGCTCAGCATCAGAGAGACCCCTTGGATCACCTTCAGCCTTGAATGACCTAAAGCTGACCCTATCTCCTGGCCTTCCTGCCTGGAAAGGTTATCAGACAGTATATTGGGGGGGGGGTAAGAGGCTGGAAAATTGGAAAATTGGTGATAATATGCTTGCCCCTGCTGCCTGTCAGAGGCTGGGGGCTGAGGAGCGGCAGATGTTCAAGTGTTTGGCAGGAAATGGAGGTCTGCTCAAAATCCTGGATACAGTCTGCAGACTTTGGAGGCCTTTTCCAAATGTCACAAGGTCTCCTAGAGCACAAGCACCTGTCAGAACCAGCACTCTACTGGCAAATCCCAAGGGTTTGAGAACATTGTGCTGAGTCAACGAAGGAGGCCAGAGTGCTGCCAAAACTGTACGCATGCCTGAATGCTCCCAGGACACCATCACCATGGCCGGCCTCATAGGCTAGGGCTCTGTGACAGTACCCACCTGCTCACTGCCTAGCACCTGCAGACCGACAGCAGATGATTTGTGATGGCTGAATTCTAGAATTCTCTCTGAAGCAGCTCTGTTTTCCATTTCTGCCACTTTGTAGATCATCCTAGGTCACTTCTTCCCTGCAAATGACAGGGCTCTGCAGGGTTATAAGGTCCTTTGTGACTCTCAAAAGAATAGAGCTGGTTCCTCAGTTGTAGCACTACCGACTAGCTGTTCTCTCTCCCCCTCTCTCTTTTTCAATAATAGTAGGGGACTTTATTTTATTTTATTTTTTACTATTTTTTTATTATGTTATGTTGGTCACCATACAGTACATCATCAGCTTTTGATGTAGTGTTCCACGATAAAGATGTGGTCCTTATACACAATGGAATATTATGCAGCCACCAGAAGGGTGAACACCCAACTTTGTATCAACATGGACCGAACTGGAGGAGATTATGCTGAGTGAAGTAAGCCAGGCAGAGAAAGTCAATTATCTATGATTTCACTTATTTGTGGAGTATAAGGAATAGCATGGACTATTACTGTTCTGTGCACTTTAAGACAGCTGACACTACTGGTGGCCTTTTCCCACTAGATGCCAGTACCAGTCACGATAGCCCAAACTGTCTCCAAACACTGCTCAATGTCCCTTGGTGGGGGTGAGGGCAAAGCCACCCTCTTGGGGGAAGAATATCCAAATAGGTGATTACAGTCTCCTTTCTAACTGACGTAGGTGTTGCATGCCTCTCCTGGGCCCTCGGTGGCAACTAAGGTCACCAGTCTCAAGGCTTTGTGTTCCACTCTGCAATACCTGAGCAGTTTTTCACCACTCCTAGAATCTCTAAGAATCTCCAGGAACCCTACTCCACCAAATATAATTTTATATTCCCACCAGAAACCTGGCCTCTAGGTTTCTCTTGAGGGAAAGTTGGGAGGCAGTATTGATTCCTTCCAAACACACCAGACTGTGTCATCCTTTCTGAGGGGATGATTTCTGATCTGAATTATGGAAAGGAGTGACCCTCCAGGAGAACGAGCATTATACGTTGGGGGAACAGCGATATCCAAGGCGGGAACACATATAGTTTATTTGAATGACAGGGAAGGGAGCAATGGGACTGGACCCCGGACAGAGAGAGTGAGGAGGATAGAACATGAGTTTGGAGAGACACCCCGAGGACAGAACATTAGGGCTCAGCAGTCCATAGTAAGGACTTTGGATTTTATCCAAAGTATGATGGGAATCCCCTGCGGGTTTCACATAGGGTCTATACATGAACTGACTGATGCACTGAAAGGATCTCTCTGGATGCTGCATGCAGAGAGGTGAGTGTGGTGAGAGTGGAAGCAGAGGGACCAGTTTAGAGGTTCCTGCAGTAATCCAGATGGGAGGTGATGGTAGCTTATACCAGGGTGGTGACAGTAGAGGCAACGAAGTCAGATTCAGGATGTATATTCACGACAGAGCCAAAAGAACTTGCTGATGGACTGGATGGGAGATGTAAGAAAAAGAGAGGCACCGAAGACTCTCCATGGTCTCGGACCAGAGCGGTTGTGTGGATGGTGGTGCCATCTGCCAGATGGGAAACACCAGAAGAGAAGGTTGCAGGACAAACCGGAGAGTTGTCTTTCAGACACATTAAGGCTGTCATGCTTATTCAGTATCTGGGTAGAGCTGTCAAGCAGGCAGCTGTAGCAGCGAGTCTGTACTTCTGGGAAGGGCCTTCTGCAGATGGTAATGTGAGGGCTGGCAGGAGGTAGACTGCATTTCAAGTTATGCAGCTGGACCAGACTTCCCCAAAGAGGTATGTGCAGATAGAGAGGCGGACGAAGGGCTGAGCATTTATAACACGCATGGGTCTGGACGATGAGGAGGGACAATAAAATAGACTGAGAAGGGATGGCAAAGAGGTTGGAGAGGAACCAAGAGAACATGCTTCAGGATGGAGGCAGAGACCAACAATGTCAGCCGCCTCTGAGATCAGGTAACAGGAGGTCTGAGAGTTGCCCAGCGGATTTGGCACCTTGAGGAGAGCTGTTTCCATGGGGGTAAAGGGGAGGAAAGGCTGGCTGGAGAGAACGGGAAGAAGGGAAGTGGAGAACGTGGCAGGGTAACTCTTTGCACAAACGTGTCTTTAAGGGGGAGTGGGAAATCAGGGTAGTAGGTGAAGGAGGGTGTGACACCAAAGGAGGCCTGGGTTTGTTTTTCAAATGTAAGAGAAACTATGCTGTGTTCATGCGTTCTCAATTTCAACAAATTTACTGATATTCTACTATGTGCCGGGTGTGTACAAAGATGCCAAAGGTAAACGTTCACTTTGAAGAGTTTACAGGACAGGGGGATAGATGTAACAATGCCACAATAGATAAAACAATGCCATGATTCATTGCCTTGTAAGATGTGCTTAGAAAAGGACTCAGGTGTGTGAAAACACAGAGGAAGGACGTCTGCTGATTTGGAAGGGATTAAATCTAGCTGGGTTCCTGGAGGAAGTGATGACTGAGGTGAACTTTGAAAAATGAGTAGAAATTAGGTCCCGTAAGGCAGGGGAGGACTTTCCAAGAAAATAACATCACATGAGGAAAGAGGCAGGAAATAGAATGGAATGTGTTCATGATGACTACAGCACACACACACACACAGAGGAGCAGCAAGATTAGGCTAAAGAAAGAGGACGCGGGGAGTCCTGGGTGGTCTTCCTTTCCACGCCTGCAAGCTCAGCTTTTAAATCCTAGAGAATGGGGACCTCTTGAAGGGTTTAAGCAAGGCAGTGATGTACTTGGATGGCATTTTAAGAAATCAGTCTGCAGTCACGTGAGGGGATGGATTTGTTGAAAGGGCAGATTGGAGGGTGATTGACAGTATGTCCAGGTCATGGTGAGAAAAATTGTGAAAGTAAAAATGTCAGGACAGGGAGCGTCATGGGAGCAGAACAAGCAGCGAAGGACGGCAGGAAGCGTCTTGTGGGAGATTCGATAGATGCTAACTTGGGGGAGGATCAAAATAAAAACGTCTAGTAGGTATTTGGATAAAAGAGTTTGCCTCTCAACACAGAGGTCAGATAAAACATATAGCTTTAGAATTTATACTGTCACATAGAGAGAACTTTAAAAAACAGGGAACTTTGATTCTGTTATATTTTATGTAGGATTATATCGATCTTTCCATCCATCCACCTATCCAACCATCCACAAAATATCCTGGAAGGACTGGAGTCAAAAAATATTTTTTTAAAGATTTATTTACTTATCTGAGAAAGAGAGAGAGCGAATGAGAGAGCGTGGGGAGGAGGGCAGAGGGAGAGGGAGCGATGGAGCCCAGCAGATGCCCTGGTGAGCACAGGGCCCCATGCCGTGGGCTCCCTCTTACTTCCCTGAGATCACACTCTCAGCTAAAACCAAGAGTCGGGCATTTCACTGACTGTGCCGCCCTGGGCCCCTCGAGTCAAAATATTAACAGTATTTGTTTCTGTGTGGAGATATTTCCTTATGCGAATTAAATTTCTTACAATGAATGCACATTACTAATGTTATAAAATCATATATGTTTACTGACATATAAAAATCCGTGAGTAAAGGTTTCCACTAAGGTAAGGAGGGATGATAGCTCACCGGGTTTGTTGACTAGGTGGTCTGTGCTGCTCACGGAAAGGGCAGCTTTGGTGATGGATAGAGACATCAGATTCCACAGGAGAAGTGAACCAAGGAAAGGAGCCATAACAGGGGGAGAACGTGTAAAGATGGGGAGAAAAAGGAAACTGTTGGAGCGAGGGCACAGAGGCGAGGGGAGCAGACGGATCCTGAGCCTGAGTGGAAGGGTCTGTCTTAAGCAGGAGGACGGAGGGGCTGGGAAGGAGTCAGCACTGGGCATTTGTAGTTGGGGTGGGAAATTGAGGGGAGAGCCTCAGTGTTTCTACTTGAGGGGGATCTGAAGTCATCTCCTCAACGTGGAAGAGCTTTCAGGACAGTGGAAGGGAAGAAGCATCAAAGGCCCGGGGAGCTCTGCTGTAGAACCTGCTGAGGTCAGACACTGTACCACCTCTCAGAATTATTTCATCTTCTTTGGTGCTAGAGGTACAGGAAATAGCCCTGGCACTGAATGTGGGAGAGTGCCTTATGACACTGATCCAAGGTGGCGTTTTGCCCATCAGATGGAGTGTAAGCACGGAGGCCCGGGGTGAAGGCAGCCATGCCAGATGGGTAGGGGATGGTGTCGGAGGTGCAAATGAACTCAGGGAGCAGCTGTGGTAGGGGGAGGAGGTGGGAACACCGCATGTACAATGACTGATGGTGGGATTTTAAATTTTTCAATTTCAGATATGGCACAGGTCTGGGTGATAATGAGGCTGGGAGGGCCATTGTGGGAGCAGGTGGCCAGAGTGGAATGTAGGTCAAGGCCTCTGGGGTTAGGTAGATTAGGTCTATTCTCTACACCCACCTTTATTCAGAGAATGTTTCAAGAAATGTGCAAAGAATCCCCTCCGTCACACCCCCAAAGTTGTTTAAATATTGCAGATGGAAGGCATGATTTTTATTTGGTTTTCATAGCTCCTTGTGTGAGGAAACAGTGTTGCAATTAGCTGAGAAAACTTGAATTTTTCTTCATCTGCCATGAAAGAGACTCTGCCAACCCAAGATAATGACAGGATATTATCTTCTGATTGCTAATTAGCAACTGAAACGAATGTCTAGCCCTGATGCCTGCCAAGTGCCCACTATTAATACCAGCCCCACAGGGGGCAAACGAGTAAGAACAGGGCTGCTTGGTCCTCAATATGGTGGCCAAATGAGGGACTCCTTTTTAGAGAAAGCTCTTCTAGAAGATTATGATGCAAATTATCTGTGCCTTTTAGTGGGTTGAATGTTGGCCCCCAAGAAGATATGTCTACTTCCCAGATCCTGGAATCTGCTTTCCAAACCCTGGAACCTGTGAATAGGAAAAAGGGTCTTTGTGGATAGGATTCAGGATCTCAAGGAGAGATCATCTTGGATTATTCACGTTAGCCCTAAATCCACTGACAAATGTCCTTATTAGAGAGAGAAGGGAAGACACAGAAACAGAGGGAAAGGCCACAAAAAGACAGAAGAAGAGATTGGAGTGATGCAGCACCAACCAAGACATCCTCAGAGCCCCCTTACCAGAAGGTAAGGAAGAGGCTTCCGAAGGAGCATGTCTTTGCCAACACCTTGATTTTGGGCTTCTGGCTTCCAGACTGAGAATGCCCAGTTTGTGGTAATTTGATGTGGCAACCCTAGGAAAGGTACAGAGAACACAAATATGGAATCCAAAAATCCCTTTAAGTTTTCTGGAATTCTTCTCAATAAGCATATTATTGTGATGTTTGTAAGTTGATCCACTAAAGTCATTTCATTTCATGCCAGAGGAGAATTTACCTAATTTCGAATGAGACATGGAGTCTGGGCCCACACCCAGAATTATGTAGAGAAGTTGACCGGAAACAGCTGCTTGCCTGCATAGCTAAAATGTTCTGAAACCTACTATATCATCATCTGAGTAATCCAGGAAGGTGAGGTTGAAATGGTCTTAATTATCTGAGCTACAGAAAGAAGAGAGTCCGGGAGAGCAACGTCGCTATGCTCCAAGCAGAAGCTACAGTGCCTTGAAATGCTCTATCCCTCTCTTGCCTCATTGAGCAACGCACGATATTTTACTAAAACTCAGGTTATAAAGAAAAGAAGGTCTGCCTTCCTTCCTTCTGACAAATCATGAGCTCCCTACCATTTCTGAGGAACTGGGCTAGTTGTTGGGCTACTCAGGGAACCCAAAAGACAAGGCTCCCGAGCTCCCATGGAGCATACTGTCTAGTGGCATTATTAGTGTTCAGGAAGTGACTTCCTGAAGTCTCAACTTCAAGGACATTCTATAGATTTTATGTAATTGGCAAAATAATATTGGCTCTGACAACATCAAGTTCTTATGCCCCACAGGTACAGATATACCCAGAACAACAGGACTCCTTACAGGAATTTAAGTAATTGGTTCTGAATTAACTGTATTGATGGGGGGGGGGGCATGGGAACATCATAAACCAAATAAAAAAATAAATATGACACTGAGGTGTGCAACTATGTTTTATCTGGCTTGACTGTTTTGAAGATTTATTATTTGGAAGATTGGAAGATTTATCTGCTGACTTCTTAAGATAATAGAATTAATTGATATTCTTTGGGGCTAGAATATAAAAAAGACAAAGTCCCTAGAAGTCTGGCCAGCAGGGAAAGCTAATCTTAGAGTGTACCTTTGTTATTCATCATCTGAAAACTGGAAGCCCTTCTTGCCCCTTTAGTGCCCTTACAGACTCCAAGGTCCCAAGATCTGTGCTCAGCCTGTGCCTGGGGATCTGCGTCCTGGATCATATCGTGCACCTCCTTAGAAGTCTAGAGTGATTCATGTGTATCTTTCAAAATGATACTCTTTTTTTTTAAATTAAAAAAAAAATTAAAGCTTTTATTTATTTATTTGGGAGAGAAAATGTACTGGCGAGCAGGGCAGGGAGAAGCAGAGGGAGAAGGAGAAGCAGACTCCCTGCTGAGCAGGAAGCCAGATGCCAGGCTCGATCCCAGGACACTGAGATCACGACCTGAGCAGAAGGCAGACGCTTAACTGACTAAGCCACCCAGGCGCCCCATCACAATGATATTCTTGATAATCAGATTTGTATGTCTGCACCAATTATCCCCTTTCTCAGATCACTTGGAGCCCCTGATCCTGTTCTCAACTTGGTTAAGGTTAAACATCTGTCCCTGGCTCATCTCTGCAAATGCCATTTCCAACACTGTTTTTCAGACAGTTTAACTATTCTCAATTTAGAAAACCCATTCTGTGTGGGTTACATTGGCCCTGACCCTCCGTTCATCCGTTTCCGCTGCCGTCCAACTTAATCCTGCCCAATGCTCTGAGAGCACATATCCTCTCACGAGATGGAGGCGAAGCAGAAAAGAAGCCTCCATAGTTTCACAGAATTTGTGTTTTTTAAAACCTCTTCCAATAGACAAGATGCTGTTGACTCTGTTAGTTCTATTTGGTATTTAAACAAATCAGAAAATGAACAAATATTATGGGAAGTATATCTTCCAGTGACTTAAACAATAGTTCCAACTTTGTGAATTTTTTTTTTAAATTTTAGTTTATTTATTTGACAGACAGAGATTACAAGTAGGCAGAGAGGCAGTCAGAGAGAGGAGGAAGCAGGCTCCCTGCTGAACAGAGAGCCCGATGCGGGGCTCGATCCCAGGACCCTGGGATCATGACCTGAGCCGAAGGCAGAGGCTTTAACCCACTGAGCCACCCAGGCGCCCCTCAACTTTGTGAATTTTTATACTTAGAAAGCATCAAGCTTAGGGAATTCTTGGCCTAGATGTATTCATAAAAAAGAGTCTGAATCATGTAATCAAAGCACAATTTTTAATCCCTACTTCATATGTATGCCGAAGTAAGGTAATGTAAATAGTCTGGTCAAATTAATTACCTGTGATTCTTTCCAAAGCCTTCCTCAGGGGCACCTGGGTGGCTCAGTGGGTTAAAGCCTCTGCCTTCGGCTCAGGTCACGATCCCAGGGTCCTGGGATGGAGACCCGCATCGGGCTCTCTGCTCAGCGGGAAGCCTGTTTCCCTTCCTTTCTCTGCCTGCCTCTCTGCCTACTTGTGATCTCTGTCTGTCAAATAAATAAATAAAATCTTAAAAAAAAAAAAAAAAGGCTTCCTCAGTTTAAGTCCTAATGCACCAGGGAAATCAAGGGAGCAGTAAGCGGCCTCCCCCATCCCTGTGCCGCAATGACCTTCTCCCATCCCTCCACCAACAGGCGATCATACACATCTGCTGTCACTTCTTTTTCAGTAACATTAAGCATACAGGAAACCAAAGATGAAATTACAGCCTGGAAACCCACATCTCCTATATGATGGGAACTTCTTTTTCTTTTAAGTCTTTTCCCAATTCTAGGTCTACATGGGCATGTCACAGCCTCTCCAGTCCTCTCTTCCCATCTACAAATAAGGGATAATAACGTTAAAATTTGCTTACCTACCTCATGGGAGAATTAAAAAGAAGAGTAATTTAATGTTAATAGGTTCTTTGAAGATGAAAAGCACTTCATAATTGCTAAGTTCTATTTCACTTTATAAACCTATCTCAAAGATACTCCTCTTTCCTTATGCTCACGGCAATTATTAATTAAAAATAATTATCCTTTCTTGACCTCATTACTTAGGTGCATACAATATTTATGATATTCCCACACAACTGTAGGCTTCTGTTCTTTACCCAATATTATTGCCTTCATTTTTGGATCTTTATGTTTTCTGACTTCTCACATATTGGTAAATTGAGAGAAAAGCTATTGTTTCTGCCTGCGGTGATTTCATTTCTCTGTGCGAAAACTGCACGAACACCTAGTTTTCTTCTTCTCCCACACTCTGAGGGCTCTGGAAGCTGCCAGAATTTGTGGTAATGCTTCTCCCAGCCTGGTGACCTTCTACCACCATCAGAATCCCTGGGATGCTTGTTAATATATAGGTGACTGGACATCAGACTCTGTGGGGTGGGTTCTGGAAGTATGCTTGTAAATCAAGTTTGGCATTTGCCAACTAAAGAGAATCACTAACTCTAAATCCCTCATCATTTTTTTTTTTTTAAACTGGGGGGGCGTGGAGGGGACCGGGTGGGTGGGGAGAAATGGTCTGAAAGTCAGAAGTGAAATTTTGCCTTAGGCATTGGCCATTGCATTTTATGAGCAGACCCCAGAGAGGGCGTGGAGTGTAAAGACCCATCCCTTCTCAAAGCAGATGGTACACTTACACTCAGCCCACTCACCCGCACCCACGTGCATCTGTCTTTGCCACCTTCCACCACAGTAAACAGGGGAGAGGTTCTTCTTTCTTGCCCAAACTAACCCCCTTCGTGTGTCCCCAGCCTCAAGTGTGCACCTGCAACCCACCCTTGTCATTTCTCTCCCTCCAACCCAAAGAGGGAGCCGTCCCCGGTCCAAAGCTTCTCTCTTCATTAGTGGGATGGGTCTTCTTCCCTCCTGCCTCCTCAGGGCTCTTTCCCATCAATTTCCTGCTCTCTCTTATAATTCTATATAATTCTCTCTTATAATTTGCCTCTCTTCTTATTATCTGCTCAGAAATCTTATATGCTTCTGCTGCTAGGCACAACTAGGCTCCCAGAAAGAGCCATTTTTAGGGCTATTGATTGCTAATAAATTTTTTTATTCAATTATAACTCACATAGTAATGTCCTACTAGTAGGACAAGTACATGTCATAGTACTTTGATATTTTTATACATTAGAGAATGCTCACCATGGTGAGACTAGTTATCCATCACCATACAAAGTGATCACAGTATTATTAACTACATTCTGTCTGCTGTACGTTACATCCCCATAACTTATGTGAGCAGAACTCCCTTTGGAAAGTGAACACAGGTTGCAAATGGTGGGGTCAAGGGCCAGCAATAATGACCTCCTTGCTATGGAGCTGTTCTGGCCTAGGTGTTAGGAAAGTGGAACTGGGACTCTTGTGGTGCCCTGTCCTCCAACAGGGTGACATTTCCCCAGCTCCTTGCTCCCATGCCGCACCCAGCATTGTTTTCGTTCCCTCTGTTCAGTGCACATTCCTGCCTGCTGAGCGCTGGGTTTGGCCCCAAGCTCGTCTCCCAGTGCCACAGCTACTAGTGGGTTGGACTTGGCCCCGGCAGCCCCACCAGCAGTTTGCTCTGGTGCTGCTCCCTCCGGGTCTACAGGAAGACTGCCGTGGGGTACCAGGCCCTCCTGTACAGCTGCAGGCCCACTGGGAGGGAGCAGGTGGTCTGCGGGGCAGGTGACAGCACCCGGTCAGAGAGAACTCCCTGCCTGCAACCCTCCCAAGGAACCCCATGTGCCTCCTGATTCCTGAGATGTACGGCCTCTGTCTAAGCTTTGCCGCTGAGTCCAGCAGGCAAGTGTCCTGGAAGCAAATGATTAAAGCAAGTGGGAGGCTCTGTTGTGGATGGACTAGAAAGAATCAGAACCTGGAGTCAGGGACCTGAGGGCACCGAGGCTCTTACCTGGTCCCTGCTCAGAGGCTGGGTTATGTGGATCCAGTAAATAAAGACATAAAAAAAAAATGACTTATTCCAATATGAAACATGTTTTCACAATACGATAAGCCTGCAGAAATATTCTTTATCCTGCAAAAATGTGGCTGCCCTTGTTCAGCCGGGAGGTACTTTTCTTTGCCCAACCCCTTTCCATATGGAAACATAAAAGTCCTCAACAGGGAGACATCTGCCTCCCAGGAGACATCTGGCAACCTCTGGAGTCTTTTTGGGTTGTCACAACTGGCTACGGTGGGGGTGGCACAACCATTCCCAGAGAGCAGAGGCTAAGGATGCTGCTAAACATTCTACAACACACGGGACAAACCCTGCAATAATTATCTGGCCCCAAATGTCACCAGTGCTGAGGTGGAGAAACTGCGGATGGAAGGAACCACTCTAGCTCTCTCTAGCACCTTCCAACGTGCCTGCAGAATATCAAGGACAGAATGATGGCATCTACATTTACAGCCTTCTGCTCTACTTTCTGCCCCACCATGCAGAACAGGCATCGTTCTCTCACGGAGGCCGAGATTCAGGTAGGTTAAGAAAGCTGCTCACACAGCACTGAAGAGGAGAGGAGAAATGTGCAGGCAGGTTTGCCAGGCTCTGAAATCATCATCTTGTGCTGAGTGACGCCCCGGCTCAGGAACTGGGGTGCTTGCTGCCTCTATGCCAGACACCAGGCTGGGTGCAAAGAGCAAAGAGAGTAAGGTGTTGACTGATCCAGTTTCCAAACTATCACAAATCTTCACAATGCGAAGACCCAAGGGGGGAGAAGAAGGATCTGAGTGGGCAAGTGAGCAGTCACACAGCACCTGACGGAGACTGGCTCTACTTGCCTTGTTCTAAATGCTGGATTGAACACGCATTCCACTGGCAAGTAGTTTCAGTTAAAAGGGTTTGAGCACCGTGGGTTCTCAAAGAACTCAAGAGAAGAAGCTGTTTTCTGGAAGAAAGTTCAGGAAAGAAATCAGGAAGGAACTACTAACTATTTTAAGTGGGCTTTAAGGGCGGATGGAATGTGGACCCCTATGGCTGAGGGACAGAGGGACAATAGGAACCCTAGAGGGCAGAGGAGAGTAGAGTGTAGCCCCTGGGAGACGCAGGAGGAGGACAAAGGAGGAACTGGTCAGAGAGGCAGATGGTGTCTCAAAGGCGAGCTGTCTCAGACCTTCTGGGCTGTCCCAAGGACCTGAGGAATCTGGACTGCATTCTGTAGACAGCGGGAATTAGTACAGATTTTTGTGCTGAGTAACAGGGGTGGGGGGCGGAGGGGGTGGGTGGGTGGCGGCAAAATGGGATAGAGAAAGGAGAGACCAGGTCAGGAGAGCAAGGCGGCAGCACGAACATGCAGCATCTATAACACACCCGAGAAAGCTCGCTGCCAGGCAGGCTATGTGACGGGCACCAAGTCCCCAGGAGCAGGAGTGCATGGAGGGGTTCATATCTGGGACATGCTTCCAACTAGTAATTCAACTAAGCCCTTTGCACCAAATGGCATTTCAGTCTTTAGGAATGTATTTAATGATTTGTTTTTAAAGATTTATTTATTTGGGAGAGAAGCAGAGAGAATGCAAGTGGCGGGGGGAGGGGCAGAGAGAGTCTTAAGCAGACTCAGTGTCAAGTGCAGAGCCTGACGTGGAGCTCCATCCCGGGACCCGAGATCACGACCTGAGCCGAAACCATGAGTCAGACGCTTAACTGGCTGCACCACCCAGGTGTCCCTGGGAATTTTTTTTTTAATTTTTAAAAAAGATTTATTTGACAAAGAGAGACACAGAGGGAGAGGGAACACAAGCAGTGGGAATGGGAGAGAAAAAAGCAGACCTCCCCCTGAGCAGAGAGCCCAATGCGGGGTTTGATCCCAGGACCCTGAGATCATGACCCGAGCCAAAGGCAGATGCTTAACAACTGAGCCAGCCAGGTGCCCCTACGAATTTATTTTTAAAAAATCGCACATTATCTTTAGATTAATTCATTAAAATGACTATAGATCCATTTTTTAAGCTTGCCTTTTGAATTTGTTTGTGGTACTTCTGCCATAAAAAAGTCTTCAGATTTTTATACATATTCAAATGTCTTTTCTATGATAGATTCTAGGGTTCCAATAATGATTTAAGAAGTCTCTACCACACAAGCTTTCTTGTTTCTTTTACGTTCTCAATAATGTTAATGTTCTAGAATATCTATGGCACCTAGATTTGCTTGAAGAAATTTTGCTATAATTTTTACATATGCTTTCAGATTAGAGAGAAATTTAACCTAACGTTTTGTTGCACAGCTGATTGTATTGGCATCATTAACAGAGGAGTTCATTCTTTCCCAACTGAATTGAGTATTTTAAATATACTAAATCCTCAGGTCTATTTCTAGATAATGCAAGTGTTCAAAGTGAGCGTTCTTTCTAAGTTTTGAAATCTTGCCTAAACTTCCTCGCAAGTTCTGAAGAAGGCTGAGTTAAGAAACGAACAGAATGGACACAGTCACAACAGGTCATGCACAATTTAATGGTGATTTCTAATCTAGTTTCTGTGCCATAGTTACTTGATGGCACGGCTGGGAAGGCTACTCAGATTCAGCCAGGCGGGACCCACGAAGCTCTTAGACCACAGAAAGCCCTAGCGACTGCTGCTGGGTGACGTAGAGTAAGGAGTTTATCTGATCCTGACTCAAATAAAAACTATACACTGAGCTCTTCTGTCAGGAGGGATCCTGGGGAGGTTGAAAGGCCAGAAGACATCCAATGGGATCTTGTGATATTGTGGTTTCTACCTACTAATTCAAGACTCCACACATGTAGCAAGGGACATTTAAAGTATGTTATCCAGGACTTCTTAAGTTCCATAAAACTCTACAATTACACTTAATACCCACTTGGCCAACCTCTAAACATGTTCAAAGGAGTCTCCCTCCTCCCCGCACCTCCCTTTGCTAAAGACCTGAAAGCAGAAGATTTTTACCACCCAAGTAGTGTCTGCTTGCAAAGGGAGAGAGGTCAGGGCAGAAGCAGAATGGGGATAAGAGTCTATGCTACAGATACAAAGGTTCTTGGAGATTCTGACTTGAGAGGTCTTAGAGTTCTGGTTATGACACTGGCAGGGTTAGATGGGCCACCGTCACTGACATGAAATGACCACATGGACCTTCTAGCTGTTGAACAGAAACTGATTAAACAGTGTCAGATCTGAAACCTGGCTTCTGAAAATCTGCTGCTGATGATAATGTGAAGAGTGACTCACATCACAGTAATTATTGTGATGCAACAATTCAAAGTGATCAAGTGATGCATCAAGTGATGCATGCTAGTACTTAAAACAGAGCACGTGTGACACTCTAGCACTCTGCCTCAGAATGGAGAAGCCATTCACCTGTTTCGATTGTTTAGTCTTCAGCGCTAAGATCTTAGGCTTGCTCTGGGAGAAGTGGCATTTAGAATCACTGAGACAGGAAAAGAACTTCCAGTGGTGATCTTAGAGAGGACAATTGGTAGAATCTTAAATGATCTGCAAAAATGAGCACTGTTTTTCCAAATCCCAAATATTTTGAACTAAAAATTGAAATGAGGGGTGCATGGGTAGTTCAGTGGTTTAAGCCTCTGCCTTTGGCTCAGGTCATGATCTCAGGGTCCTGGGATCGAGCCCCACATCAGGTTCTCTGCTCAGCGGGGAGCCTGCTTCCCTCTCTCTCTGCCTGATGCTCTGCCTACTTGTGATCTCTCTTTGCTTCTACACGTATTTATTGAGTGCCAAGTTTATGATTAGGAAAACAAGGCTGCAGTCTTATAGGGCTTACATTCTAGGGGGAGAGACAAACCAATAATGAGTTATAAATATATAAGATAAATATATAAATATACTTTATTTCATACAGCAATAAGTTCTATCACTATGCAAAGCTGTTAAGTTGGAGAGTTATAAATGGATGGGCTATCTTTTTTTTTTAAGATTTTATTTATTTCTTTGACACAGAGAGAGAGAGATCACAAATAGGCAGAGAGGCAGGCAGAGAGAGAGGGAGAAGCAGGCTCCCCGCTGAGCAGAGAGCCCAATGCGGGGCTCGATCCCAGGACCCCGAGATCATGACCTGAGCTGAAGGCAGAGGCTTAAACCACTGAGCCACCCAGGCACCCCTGGATGGGCTATTTTCAATCAACTGATCAGGATAGGCCCTTAGAGGAGATGTTTAAACTGAATGTGAATCTTTCCTACTCAAACATAATAATTTGAAAATATATGCATTTTGCACCATTCATACTTTATATTAGACATAAAAATACATTTAGAGCTTTGCACATTTACAGTTTTGTCACCTTCATTCAGAATACATAAGAAGTTTTTACTTGGTATTTTCTTATATATCACTTTATAGCAAGTGGAAAATTTCATATACTTAAATTAACTCTCTATCTCTATGATTCATCACCAAGCTTTGCTCATTTGCTCATTCTCCTTCTGAAATAAGTCCATTCCCACTGCTTTTGCCCTATTTTTTTTTGAAAGGACGGTTTCAACAGCCTCTTAAATGACACCGCCATTGTCCACTCCAATTCAACTACTTATAACCAGAGTTGACTTTTGAAAATACAGATTTGATCAAGACATTCCTCTAAAGATATCACACTGTCATCTTCATGATAAAATCCAAAATCCCTGGAATGCCATCAGATGCCCTTTCCTACTAATAAGGGGACGCCTTTAGAGCCTCTTTATCTCTGTTTTGTAGCCGTACCAAACGGACATGTGTGTTCACGCCTCCACCCTGCTGGGAATGTTGGGACCTCTATCTGGATGTCCCTTTTCCCCACACATTTATTTATTTATTTATTTGACACAGAGAGAGAGAGAGAGGGAGAGCACGCACAAGCAGGGGGAGGGGCAGAGGGAGAAGCAGGCTCCTGGCCAAGCAGGGAGCCCAAGGTGGGGCTCGATCCCAAGATCCTGGGATCATGACCTGAGCTCAGGGCAGAGGCTAAATGACCGAGACACCCAGGTGCCCCAAGATCCCAGCCATTCTTCTTCTTTTTTTTTAAAATATAAAGGATACTTATTTAAATGTTCACACCAGGTTTTTAAAAAATGGAATAACCCAGGCACTTGGGTGACTCAGTTGGTTAAGCATCTACCCTCTGCTCAGGTCACCATCCTAGGGTCCTGGGATCATTCCCTGCTCAGGAGGGCAGGTCTGTTTCTTCCTCTCCCTCTGCTCCTCCACCTGCTCCCTCTCTGTCTCTCAAATAAGTATATAAATAAAAATCTTTTTAAAAATAGAATAAATCTAAACGTCCAACAATATAATACTCTCACGCTCATTCTTAAGGCTCTTGTACCTAATACTCATTACCATACAATGTGGTAAGGGCATAACATGGTATATATAGCAATTATCATATTGTATTGTAATCTGTCCATTTAAATACCTGCCTTTGCCCTAGTAAGTGGAGCCTGATGCTAGAGCCAGGTTGCCTGGGTTCCCTTTTCTACTTGGTTGGTGACTGTCTCTGTGACACTGGCTACATCTGTACCTTATTGTCTTCATCTGTACCAGCACCTTCATCTACTCAGTATCTGGATTATAATATTGTTACACAAAAGTATCTAGAACAGTGCCTGGCATGGTTGGCAAGCTTTCAATGGATGTTTTATTATTTAGCTTTGTATTAGCTCCTGTATTTCCAGGGCCATAAAATCAGTCTAAAATAGCGATTAAAAGAATTAAAAGGTGAGCATATGAATACCTCATTAATATGCAAATGGCAAAGAATGAAGATGCAGACTTTAGAATAGGACTTGGAGGCTTCTGTAGTCAAAGACACATATGACAGACACACGGAGTCTAGCAAATGGTAATATTTCTAGTGGATGGATTGAAAGTCCGAGCTCTAGAGGCTCTTCTAGTTATTTTTGACCCTGGCCTTTCACCTCCATGGGTTTCCCACCATTCTTTGCCTTGCACAGTAACCTTGGGGACAGGCTGCTATGGGCTACGATGTCTGGAGATCCCTTGCCCTCTGGTTTACGGGTGGTTTGGCCAGTGGGGCTGGAGGATGGGAGAAGAGTGTCGAGATGCTCTTTCCCAGCCCACTGCTGCCTGACTCATGTCCGGCAGGGCTGCAAGCCCCTGTGACTACAGCTTTTATGGAAGGATCTCTCTCTTACTTGTCAGGAGTGTTATCACTGCTGATTCTGACAGGGTCCTTCTCACTTTGTAAAGTCATTGGACAAATAAGTAAAGAAACAGCAATTACAAGAAGTCCTTTTAGGCCTATGACACACTCCCCCCCAATCAGATTTTTTTTCAGTTTCCTTAATGTGTGTACACTATATTCATTCATACTGGGATCTCTCAAAATTTGAGTAGAAACAAAGGGAAGTGGGTAGAATCCATATGCCCCACGGTACAGGCTTCTGATTTCACTGGCTGTTTCCCAGCATATGTGAAGCCCACACACTAGCAAGCAGGGGCCAGAGAATTTCAGGCAGCTGCAGTCAAATGGGAGTGGGCAAGGAAGGCTCTTCTGCCCATCTCTGGGGGGAAGCTGGCCTGGAAGCAGCTGATAGAGAGGCCCAGTGCACTGTGAGAAGAGTTGGAGGCTCTCCATCAGTAACAGCAGAGTACAAAGCTCCCAGGGACATGTGCATTTATTGCCAACACTGTAAGGGCTTTAAAATCACAGATGGTAACAAAGGGTCACCTTTGAGCAACTAATTGTACATGGAAGGTAGGAGCCCTCTATTTTAATGGCCTTGGTACAAGGAAGTGACTGGTGTGGCTTGTGGAACAACACTCAGTTATCCAGCCAATCCTCAAAGACATGTTATTTTAACACCTCAAATTGGCAGGCATGTGCTAGAGTAAAAATAAGACAAACCCGTCTCTACTCCGATGAAGGTATTTTCAAGGGAGAATCACATAAATCAGGGTACGGGACACAGAAGAAGGCCAGTGACAGATAAAGACCAGAAAAAAAAAAAGAGAAAAAAAGAAAGAAAAAAAGAAAGAAAAAAGACCAGTGCAAGGATGCCTCCTCCAGCCACACCTGAGCAAGGTTTCAATCCTGGGTGATGTTGGAATCCTGTAAACCTGATGAGTTTTCTGTTCATTTCTGTTGTGTAGAGTGAAGAGGTGGGCAGGGGGCGGGAGTCACTCCTCCTTCCAGGCAGACCCCAGCCCAGGCTTGTTCTGCATCGGGGACAATTTCCAGCGTTACAAAATCAAGGCTGCAACCAGGATGGGTCCTCTACTCTTTTGGTCTGTTTTCTTGTGTGTGATGTATTGGTCACAGCAAGAATCTTCTTCCTGACAGCCCATGTGGATCGTGGGAGAAAGCGTCCTGGGAGTGAGGAAGGAAGGAGAGCCCTGCACCTAGACCCAAGATCAGCCACAGCCCCACCCATTCTGTTGGCGGGGGTGTGGCACCTGCTTTGAGGTCTGGGAACTCAGGATTCACTGACCAACTCCACAGTGTCATCCTCTCCCAGCTGCAGGAGTGACACTGACAAAGGCTTAGGCAGCAGCCTCGGCACCCACGCGGTGCTCATCCATTGTGTTAGGCCCAGACTGACTCCAAAGTGTGAGCCCTCCTTGGCACCCCTCTTTAAAATGTCTGCCAATGAGCTGATGGAGCACCCCAGGGTGCTCAGTTTTCTTTGTAAAACTATTTGCTACTAGGCACAAGGGCAGCTTCTAGCAAGACACCCAGAACGAATATTCGCTGCGATGCCCACAGCCCACCAGGGCTTCCCATCTAAAGCTTAAGCAGGCTGTGCCCTAGAGGCTCAAGTTTTCTCAGCCATGGCTCTGACCGCCCAACAAGCTTGCTGCCCGCTCCCAGGCCCCTGTGCGCGGATGAGAGAAGTGTCCGAGTCTCTGTGAGGCTCCCTGTGCTGTCCAGCGCCCGTGCTCGTTCTGCATCCTCATGTCTCTACTGGCCCAGGGTGCGGAGGACTGGAAGTTTTGAGTTTCTGCCTTGCATCAGAGGGGAAGTCCCTGCTCACCTTATAACGATTCTCCCTCCAATGTACAGCACTACAGCGGCCTGGTCTGCCAGGGCTCCGTGGAAATGGCGAGCTGCTCAGAAAGCGACCTGCAGTTTTGTTCTAGGCTACATAGCCCATATACTCAACACGAGTAGGGACCTTGGCAGAACAAAGTCCCCAGGTGCTTTCCTCTGGAAAGCAGCGGTTAGCACCTCCAGGGTACCTACTTCTAGGCCTTTGATGTTTATAAAGCATTCACCCAGAGAACTCCGCAAATGCTTGCAACATCCCTGTGTAACAGTCCCTTCCTCACTGTAATAAAGTGTAACTTAAACATCGGCATGGCTGTCCGCCGCCACTCATGCCAGAGGTGAGCGGAAGGACCGGAGTCTGGTGTGAGAGCAGGGGCTGGGCGGCGGGCTAGCCACCTTCCCCAGTGGAAAGTAACGGAGGCCACTCCCAGGTAGCAAGCCGCAAGTCTTTGTCTGTGCCTTTGCTCTGTGTTTGCACTAAAACGTGCTTGACTGCAAGGTTTCCTTCAAAACTCTGGGTCCCAACAATGCCACCATGGCGCTGACCCTCCTTACCCCGTGCCACAATCTGAATGCAGCCCCCTTGGTCATCTGAATGTTCTTACTTCCTGGATCCCCTCAGTTCTGTCCACCAAATCCCAGGCTCCGGAGCCCTGCAGACCCCATTCTGCTGCCTACATGTCCCCTCTGCCTCTCCCTCTCCAGACTGCCTCCCCTGTCCCCAGCAGGCATCTCATGAGCACCTTCTGCTCCCACCAGTGCGTTCCTTCCCTCGTCATGCTCCTCACAGGAGCTCAGCTCTAGGGTTCTTCCTTCTTAGCTTTCTCAAGGTCTGCCCATGCCCGGTGTACCCACACTGTCCCTGTCTTGTGGGTCTTGGCTCTGCTCGTCATCTGCACAAGCTCTGAGGGCTCTCTCCTCTCCTCTCAAAGTGCAGCCACTCTGCAATCTCCCGCATCCCAGTTTCTAGCCCGGCTGCTCTCCAGCTCACCAGGGCCACAGTTCTAGCTACACAACACATCAACCTGTCCTTAGAGAAGAAAGTGCAAACTACTGGCCAAAGGGTGAATTCCTCGCCTTTCCTCTAAATATCATTGAGGGGCACCTGGGTGGCTCAGTCAGTTGAGCATCTGACTCTTGGTTTCGGCTCAGGTCATGATCTCCCTGTGGTGGTGAGATTGAGCCCCGTGCTCGGCTTTGCACTTGGTGGGAGGCTTCAGACCATCTTTCCCTCTCCCTTCTGCTCATGTGCTCTCTCTCTCTCTCTCGCTCTCGATCTAGCTCTCAATTAAATAAATAAAATCTTTGAGTACCGTTTACCTCATGTAACTCCCATCACAGCCAGTAGTATCGGCCCATCCAACCAGGCAACTCCGGACATATGCTATGCATCTCTTCTTCCCTCGAGGCTCCATTACTTCAGTGAACCAACTAGTTCAATTTCTTCTCCCTCCAAGATGCCCTTCAAGCCAGTCTCTTCCTTCCTGGGACACCACCTCTGCCTGAGTGTGAACCCCTTGACTCATCAACTGCTTTAGAGCTGGTTTCACTCTTTCCAGTCTTACCTCCTCAAATGTGTCTCCCTGCAATGGCAAGATTTACTTTCAAAACCACAAATCTAACTACAGTGTACTCTATGTAGGTTATGACCAACTTCCTCTCCTGCCCCAGCCTCACTTCAACCCTGAGGTCATTCTCTGCTCCTAATATGTCTGCACTGCTTGCGGAAAGCTCCATTCCCTCTCATGCTTTTCAGTTCTTAATCCCTATTTGGTTTCTGGGCATATCTTCTCTCCCCTCCTCTGCTGAGTCTCTTAAGACTGGGTGTAGTCATCCCCTCTTTTTTAAGATCCACTGGCTTCACTCCCCACACCCCACACCCCCACCTTGTATCCAGTGGTTTTGAGAGTTGTCATTTAATACAATGTGTTTTAATACATGTATTTAATACAATGTAGTACAATTTTATATAATACAATTTAATACAATTCTCAGGCTTATATATGCATCCCAGGCTTATACACACGTGTGCATGTGTGTTAAGTATGTGTAGCCTGGCATTTAAGACACTGCAGCACAGCTGTTGGTCTACGCATGTGCTGCTCCCCACCACTCTTACCACTCCGTGGGGGAAAGAGCTTCCTCATTTCACCTTTGTATCTCCCTGGCACACAGTGTGTGTTTGGTTCGTCAATGCTAAATTAATGAAGACATCCCCACAACACCTTAGCACAGTCATATATTTGAAGGAAATATTTCTTTCTTGATTGCTGACTGTAAGTCATTATTTCTAACATCTTAAATGTCATGCTTGCAAACAAAGGGATACTTGAGGGACCGTACTGAGGATAACGCGTGTATGCATGTACTCTTGTGTCGCGGGTGCTACCGCACTCTCTACTGTCGGAATGAACCCCTCCTGATATGACTTTAGTCCGAGCTGGCCTTCAGTTCTCAGGGTCACAAACCCCCTTAGTGGCCCCTTGCACGCTCCACCTGCCCTGCCTCTGTGCTTCTGCCTCACAGACTTCAGCATCCACTTATGGATAAACAGGAAATGGAACAACAATGGGCAACTTTGGGTTCTTCACTTGGGCCAAACACTGAGTGCAGATACACTGCTGCTCCACTCAAGAACTTCCGAGCTACGGGTTTTTGGAGAGAGAGGACACGTGCAATAGCTATAAGTCTTAGCAGAGGTGGGTTATTCTGATGCTATATATCAAAATATGGGCATTGGGGCTCTAAGCCAGGAGGCCAGGGATCACCCCAGGAGCTCCCTCCCCCAGCAGCTGTCACAACACATCAAAAATGAGCAACGTTAAGATATTATCAGTTTCTAGGACTCATTTTCCTCTTAACAGCAGTAGCTCCTACAGTAAGAGTAGGAATACTTTTCAAATCAGGTGTGGTGGTGCAACAGCAGGAAGAAGCTTGCATCCTAGATGTACCACGCAACTTTCTGGAGACTTCTAATACCCACATCTGAGGTATCTCACCACAGAATGGCAGACAGTTGACTGACAGTTATCTTCTTATACATCTTGGTAAGTGGTGATGGATGCCTCCATAAAAGAGAATCAAAGAAATAATGGATTTTCAAGCCGGGAGGATGTTCGGAGAGCACATGACCCAGCAGCCTTACTTGCTTCATGGTAAGAGGCACAAGCTGATATCGACAGTTCTAGAGCCACTGGTCCACCATCAAGAACATGTTCAACCCAGTGAATACCTCCAAGGAGCCTCCACCAGGGACTCTTAGGATTTTAGTAGACTTTTTAACATTTGGTAAACATTTCAACATTCAACTACGTCTACTTACCTCAGTGCTTCCTCAGAAGGCAATTACTGGCTCTTTCAGCGATTTGCTGTTCATAGTAAATCTGCAGTGTCTTTAGTAATTCCTTTCATGTTCTGGGTGAAAACTAACAGAATCTTCTTTCTAGGGCTTTCTTGTTCACTCTCATTACCCCTCTTAGTATCTGGCCCACTGCTCTAAACAAGAAATAGTGCTGCTCAAGTCAGTACTACTGACGTCTGACTGAGAAAGACCAGAACTTTCGAGCTGAGAAAGCGAGCCTTCCAGATCTTACCATTCAAGATGGTTTTCCACAAACGCGGACATGGGGCTGATCTGCACTGTGTAGGTGTCATTTGCAGAGTACTCAAAGAGTCCGTAGTAAGGGTTGAATAGCTCCTGAGACAAAAGGAAGAAGAACTCTCGCGAAGGACCACTGTAGTCCAGGCTGCAAAGGAAGCAGAGGCCCAAGAAGCTCGTTACTTGTTGGGGGAGGGGCCTGTTTCTACCCAGGTGCTAGTCTGTTCCTTCAGTCAGTGTAGGGAAAGCAGAGAGAGGCCTCTGATCCTTACAGTGGATGCCTGTGGGAGCACAGTCTGCTGTAGAAAGTGAGGAAGCAGCTTCGGGATGTTTCTTACTAGATGTCCATGAATAAATTTCCTATGGCAGTGTTTCTTAGCCTTTATTCAATCATATGATCCTACTGGATAAAACACAGAGCTGGCCCATCTGAAAGAAGGAGCTTGCTGTGAGAGGCATAAAAGAGTTTCCCATGATAGTACATGGGTGAGAACCAAGAAAACTTCCAAGTTTGTTGTGATATGCCCTCCTAGATAGGCTTATCTTCCAGTGTTGGAGATAGTTTTTCACAAAATCACTGAAATGCTAGGGAAAATTTGCTATGTAGTTCTTTATGTGCACTCTAGGAGGAAGAGCTTTTTGATCAGATACTCAAAAGTGTACACAACCTGAAAAAGTAAAGATCCAATAGCTTAAGTCTATATTTTTGGTTGTGCACAATGTAAATAAGTAACCTCAGACTCTAACACAAGCCAATAATCTTGGGCTTTTGAAGAACATAATCCTAAAGTTTGGCAATGCCTGGAGAGAGAAAGACCTCCTGGAGGGACATGATCAGAATCACCTTGGGGCAAAGGCTAAGAGCTATCCTGTTCTTTTTTCAGAAAAGTCACCAAGATCTGGTGACTCTGGCCTGCCCACACTGAATGAGGTGTCTGCATAAAACTGCTGGTGCCTCACCCCTCCTCTCCAACAAAGGTGACGTAGAGTTTGTTTCGCTGAAGCTCCTTCCGGGAATAGGCCATCACCTGATTGAAGGTTCCCTCCAACAAATGGTCCCGACGAATGATGAGCCTGGGAAGAAGCCATGTGGGCAGTGAGTAGTGGTTCTGGGCTCTGATGTTGGAGAGTGCTCTGGATGAGTTGTGAGCGCCCAAGCTTATGGTGTCACCCCCTTGCCTCTCCAACTTGGTGAAGATCACATGAGTTCAGCAATGGATTTATTTTAACGCTCTTTTCAAAACACTGGGAGCACAAGGACAACATGTACGTTTTTATAATTGGATGACCTCCACCATATTTGCCCTACTTTTAGGATTCTTTTGAACAATTCCAAAGAGAATCTCTTAAGTTGGATTTCTGAGTTAAGATTTAGTGTTTAAAGATGAACACAATAAACCCAGAGGGGAAAAATATAACTATTCACTTAGACCTGTTACAAAGTTATAGAATGTATGAATTTGACCAATGAATTAAATTTGCTCCAAGAATAAGTAAGAGGAAATACATAATTTTAAAAATTTAGTTCAAGATTCTTGGTTTTCTGTAAAGGTCTATCATTAATTTTGTATATGCCTTTGTCTGAAATGTTTTTTTTTCTCTCTCTCCTTCTCTTCTCTTTCCTTCCTTCCTGATTCTCTTCCAATTTAACTTCCTTCTTTCTTCCCAACTTTTTTTTTTTTTAACATTCCTCCTTTCTATGAACATAACTGTTACCACACCATGGAATCCAATCTCCAAAAAGTATCACAAAGTATAGGGGAGAAAAGGATAGGAACATCTAGCATCCGAATTCGGTGAACAAGCATTGGAACACTCACTTAATTTTCCCTGGACCCTGACCAAATCCTTTGGCTTCCAATTTTCGGTAGAAATTTCGGAGCTTGGCTTCAAAGTCTCTCCGGTAGGGTGAAGGGGCTCTTGCACTGGCTCTCTGTAAGCCTGCAGAAAGAAGCACATGGTCTGAAGGTCATCACTGATATGTGGAGCAATGTCAGAAGAAGGGCCAACCGGAGGCACATTCCTATGTCTTATTTTCCTCTCAAAAAAGTTTCCTTTGATTTCCATTATGCTTTCAGTTTCTTTTGTAATAAATGGAAGTAATATAATAAAGAGAAAAATGAATTCTGATGACAATAAACATTTATGTCTTCCACTCCACCTCAAGTTGTATTTCTCTTAACAATACCTTCGTGAGAATATCTGTTGGCTTAACTGTACTTAAATAATCTAAATCAACATATCAAACTAGTCTAAATTTTTCTTGTAAGTTTCTATGTTATAATAAGCGATTATAACTGTAACGAGGCAACTCAGACTAACACATGTGTATGGCGTACTTGTCTAACTATACTGACCCTAAAATAAACAGAGGTGTCCTGTAGGGCCCAGAGCATTGAGGACTTTATATTAGATTATCTTGTATCATAGAGGAAACATTTTTAATAATAATAATAATGACTTTCTGATTCTATTTAGAAAGAGTTTTTATATCACTGTTTTGTGAATGCTTTGTTATCCTTATACACTTTTTAATGAGAAAAGGAGTGGAAAAAATAACATTCTTCTCCAAGTTTTACAGATGACCAGAATCATGGCCTGCCCCTTCAATAACTACTATATTCCAGGTATTGAATTAATATTCTAAAGAAGACTGATACCAATAAACTCACAGGCAGGACAATATAATTACAAGTTGAGATGACTGCTAGCTATGAAGGAAAGGAACTCAGTTCTTTGATATCAGAGAACACTCTGGCCAAGTTTGGGAAGGCTTCCCTGGGGAATATTCCCTGGGGAAGAATAAGTAAGCATGAATTAGACTGAATTAGTTGGGAAAGGCTTCCCTTTAACTAAGAAACGACATGAGCTGGGAGAAGAGCAGTCTAGGTAGAAGATCAGCATGTACAAAGGTACTGAGGCAGAATGGAAAGTGGGGCTCAGGATACATGGATCAGAGTGATGCAAACAAGGCTTGCGAGGTGGGTGGATGATCAAAAGGATAAGGTCCATTCTGCTAAACAATTCTGTTTAATACTAAGCACAGTAGGAAGCCACTGCACGAGGACTGACATGATGACAATTGAGTTATGAAAACATTAGTCTTTCTGCAGGAGAGAGAAAAACGAGAGGCCTGGGGTGGATTTAGAGAGCCTAAACTAGACTAGGGTGGTGTCAGTGAAGGTGAGGAGAGCACAGACTGTGGTGTGTTTAGGAGGCAATGAACTGGACATAGGTAGTGAGGGAGAGGTGGGCTTTAGGTTTTGTAACTGAAGGAACTGCATCGATAGTCAATGAGAAGGGACAATAAAAGAACATATCTGTGGGGGAGATCATAAGCTTGGTCTTTGATGGTGCTACCCTTGAATGTCTAATTGGAAAGAGACATGGTTTGAGAGAGAGAAGAGAAGAAACCTGGGACTGAGTTTTGGACATGGCAGGAAGTGAAGGATGAGTCTGCACAGGTGGCCAAAGAAGTAGTTGAAATGCATACAGTCGTGTCACAGAAGCTTACTGAAGAGGTGACTTAAGAGGGGGAGCAATCAATAATGTCAAATGTGGCTTAATGTTAAATGTGAGAAATTACCCACTGGACTGTGTGTCTGGAGGTCATGGTGACCTCAGTGAAGGCAGGTCCTCTGATGCGCCAGTGTGGAGTGGAAGGAGGGGTAGGCTTGGAAGGCTTGTAGGATTGGCAGCAGGCAGTTGAGAAAATGTCTACCTAATGGCTTCAGTTTTCTCAGTGAAGGGAGAAGGGGCTTCATTTGCTAGGAGAGACACAGAGAGCTGGAGTTTTGAGGGGCGCATAAACATTCAAAATAGCAGTAGGGGGCACCTGGGTGGCTTAGTTGGTTGTGTCTGACTCTTGATTTTGGCTCAGAGGTCATGATCCCAGGGTTTTGAGATCAAGCCCTGTGTTGGGCCCCTCCCCCTGCACACTCTCTCTCTAAAAAAGAAAAAGAAAAAATAACCAGCAGTAGGCAAGTTTACCTAGGAAACATGGTCGAGTTTTCTTTTGGGTATTCAAGGTCTAGGTGAGGTGAGAGATGGCTAACATATAGTTTGTAGTCTCCCCTGTCAGATGAATTTGCCCAAGAAGTCCTGAGCATAGATGCAGAGGAAGCAGATAGTATGTTTATCAAGGGGCAGAGTTCTGCAAACAAAATGGAGAGGACTGGGGAGTTTAGGCCATTGGCACAGATGTTACAAAGAAAATGAACTGTGGAATCTATGCTGGGTAAGGGAAGAACAGAAAGGAAAAGAGAGACATGCATGAACTAAGGTCCTGATGAGGACAAGGGACAGTAATGGGGAGAGTAGTTGAACAAGCATGTTGGATGGGAGTAAGATGCTTGAATCAGTGATTTTAGAGATAACGACAGGGGTGGGAAGATGACTGTGGGAACAAGTGGTTGCACTGGGGGGAAGGGCATTGCAGACCAGAAATTCCAGAAACCAGGAGCTCAGGGAAATGAATGGGTGTCCTTGTGTATGCTGAAGTCATTCAGGATGATGGAAGCACTTGAGAAGGAGAGGGAGATTATGAGACAGGTACCGCAGTCTTTGAGAATGACAGAAAGGCTGGGAGATGACAGCAACCGGGGTGGTGGGGAGAGACAGCTGAGTAGTATAATCAAGGAAGTGTGAAGTGTGAAGGGCCCTAGCCTCACCTTTGTGCCACCAACAGCCACCACTTGAAAAAAGCTATCCTAAGTGAAATGACAGGTTTCAGGCTACAGGTTCAACTAGAATACAAGTCTTTAGGTGCAAGTAGCATTTTCTGCCCAGTAGAATGCAGTGTATTTTATAATATGACTTCTATTACTGCTGGTACTACCACTATGCCCATGATCACTACTATGTATTTTTCTAATAATTTATGCTTTACAAAGTACTTTAGCATAAATACTTATGATTTGCTATCTCTGTAGCACCGAGGTAAATTTCATGAAGGTCTAAAAATATGGGAATTGTAAAATTTAACATCAAAACATTTGGATTACATAATCTAGGATCCCATGGTCAGAGCTAGGAGAATTAAAAATTAAAATGAATTGGATGATTGTTTGCGTTCATGGTATTAGTAATGCCTTTTATAAAAGTTATGCAAATAATTATCATTTAGCAAATAACTCTTTATTCTCTTTTATTTTTCTATTTGTACTATTATATCTCCCCCATGTCAAGATGTTAAAATCATACTCTACTTTCAACTGTTTGAACCAAAGTGCAGATGCTTTATCAGGCAAGGACAACATCTATGACAAAATGAAAGATCATGGTGGAGACCCACAGTTGTCCCTAAATGGAAGGCTCTGCTCCCCAAAAGTAAGTCATCCTGTGTGCACCAGAAACATTTGGCTGTCCTGATGTTGGCTCAGGCAAAGCTCCTCATCCTCCTTTCCCAGGCCATGGCATCTCAATTACACTGTATGTCCTTAACTAAGCCTTTGGTGCACTGGTTTGGAGGAGACGACAATGAGGAGATACTGACTTAGAAACAGATTCTAGCAATTAATAAAACTACCTCTAAGAGATAATTCTGAGGACATGACTTGGAGGAGCCAAACTAATATATTCATTTTAGAGACCTGCAGCAGTTCCAAGTAATGCCGAGTGAGACATCCCTTTGGAGGGACGAAACACACTGCTAAAATCTCTCTCTTGTGACTTTCTCCAGTGGCTTCAAAAACTAAGCTTGGACAGACTCTAGAGGCTGTGAGATATGAACCTACTAGATTTTTATTTTATTATTTTCTCCTTCCTTCATTCTTTCCTTCCTTTTTAAATTAAGTTTAATTAGCCAATATACAGTATTACATCATTAGTTTTTTTTTATTGTGTTCAGTTAGGCAACATATAGTAGATCATTAGTTTTTGACAGTGTTCAATGAGTTGAGTTCAATGAGTTGCATAGAATACCCAGTGCTCTTCGCAACATGTGCCTTTCTTGAAGCCCATCAGCCAGCTACCCAATCCCCCCACCCTTCTCCCTTCTCAAACCCTCAGTTTGTTTCCCAGAGTCTATAGTCTCTCATGGCTTGTCTGCCTCTCTGATTTCTTCCCATTCGGTTTTATACATCATTAGTTTTTGATGTAGTGTTCAATGATTCATTAGTTGCGTATAACACCTAGTGCTCATCATATCACGTGCCCTCCATAATGCCCATCACCCAGTCATCTACCTACTACGTTTTTATAACTAAATCCCTTTACTTTTTAATCTATAAAAAGAAATTTGGGTTTACTACCAAGACTCTGACCAAGGTGGTATAGTAAACCAAGTAACTGAGGAAAAACTCTCCAATATCTGGATCCCATTTGGGAGTATAGATTTTACTTAGTAACTAATCATTTTGATTAGATTTGATGAACTCTTTGTCACTAAAGAGTTCAGTATTCATTTCCTTATTTGGAATGGAAGATACCTATAAAGAATTTCTGTTTCATGAGTAAATTAATCCTAATACATAGAAGAAAACAGCTGGGGAACAATTGTGCATGTAAGAAAAGTCTTCAACGTCTTCATAGGGAACATTATGGTGGCCCCTAGTAACCATATCACTGAGCAACTCCTTAGCAAAAAGTTACCAAAATTGGTATCTAGTAACATTCTGAGTCATAAGGCAGAATGTTTTGGAAACAGTTCTTCCCTTCTAAATGCCTGCGGGGTACAAAAGCAATTTAGAGCAGGGTCAGCAGACCTTTTCCTGTGAGGGGCCAGATAGTAAATATTTTAAGCTTTTGCAGCCATCTGGTCTCATCGTTATTCCTCCTCTACGCCGTTATAGTGTGAAAGTTGCTACAGAAAACACACAAATAAACAGGTGTGGCTGGGGTCCAATAACATTCTATTTACAGACACTGAGATTTGAATTTCACAGAATTTTCACATGTCATGAAATACTGTTTTTGTAAAAAAGATTTTCCAATTATTTAAAAATGTAGAACATAGGGGCTCCTGGGTGGCTCAGTGGGTTAAGCCTCTGCCTTCAGCTCAGGTCATGATCTCAGGGTCCTGGGATGGAGCCCCACATCAGGCTCTCAGCTCAGGGGGGAGCCTACTTCTCCCTCTCTCTCTCTCTGTCTGCCTCTCTGCCTACTTGTGATCTCTCTCTCTGTCAAATAAATTAAATCTTCAAAAAAATGTAGAACACAGTATTACAAAAACGGGCAGCAAATTTCAACACCCAATCTTGGCAGTGTGCTTTCAATCAGAAAACTGAGAGGGAGGAAGAGAGAGAGCTCATACACAACTGTCCTTCTCCCACCTCCGTCTGGGGGAAACACGGGTCGCCACTGACACGAGACAGAATGCCAGACGCTCAAGTTACGCTCAAGTTACGCTCAAGTTACCTGGGGAGTTCTGAGGTGAGGAACAGGGTGAACAGCGGGGAGAGAAGCTGTACCCGGGGAGGAAGGCAGCCTGCAGTGGGACGTAGGACATAATCTCTTCTTCAAAGAGACTGCAAAGTAAAAAAGAAGAAGAGAAATAAGAAGCAGAGGAGAAGGAAGAAGAAGAAAGGAAAAAAGTTAGTTTTCTGTCCATGAGAGAATATTCATGAACTGCGGTAACAGTGGTTACGGTTCTCACAAGGCAACAACAAAAGCACTTAGGTTCACTTAGGTAGGCAGATGCCGGCATGCAAATATTCTCAGCATTATTTTAAACCCTAATTAATCCTGAAATAATTGTCTCTTTCAAGTACTATATACAGTTCTTGACACCCCAGTTGTAAATGTAAAGGCGGCGATGGACAGCAGGTACAAGGGTGGAGGCCCTACTTTAGTTGCAGCCAGTAGAATCCTCTAAAACAAATGGTGAGTGTTTCAGTCATAGCTGTAGTGGAGGAAGACTGCCCAGAGCAGCCTTTCTAGAAGCGTTTCAGGCTTAGCCCCTTACCTCAGCAAAATGACTAGATCTGCATCACAGGACAACTTTTCAAGCCCGTGATTACCCTCAGTCCGAATGTAATGGATTTTCTCCCTAGAAAAATGTGGGAAACAAAGTATGAATTACCAACAGGTAAGTTAGGGAATAAATCTCCCAATTTTTCCCCTCTCTGATGATAATAATGTGAACCCAGATCTTCATCATTACTTGAATATTTTCAGGCAACAATATAATAAATTTGTCCTTTTGGTGGGTATATTTTTGAAAAGGGAAGCGTTTGGGCCTCTACAAAGATATGCAAAATAAGATCGAACAGAGAAATGCACTGTGACTCAACCTCTCAGTATAGGTAGCTCATCACTGCAGTAAAGGCTATTGTCAAAACCTGGGGGTGTTCACAGTGTCTTCACTGACTGGGGTTTTGAAAAACGGAGCGGAACTGTCCGCACCATTTCGCAGGGAAGATGTGGAAGCCCAGCCGAGCGTGCAAGCGCCATTCCTCCTCCACCAGCTGTCTCTCCCTTCATGTTCCTGTTCTCGACTCCATGTTCCTGAGCGTTGGCCTCGAAATCCTGATACCACCTCACAGAACTCTTGTTTGGAAGACTTTGGTGGATCTTCTCCCCTGGTTTGCTAACTCAGTCTCACAAAAGACTCTCAAACATATGTCATTCCAAAGACAGTGCCCCTGCCGCCCATCATCCCATTCCCCAAGGGACCTTTATGTGGGAAAGCCCCTGGTCTCTTTGTCTGGAGGAAAAATGGGAAGAACATTCTAGGGATTGCCCTTTATTCCCAGTATCCCTGAGGACATGAAGTCCAAAGAGGGTCAACTCTACTACGGCAGCAGAGTGCCCACAGAAAGTGTCACTGCCCTGTAGTGGTTCTATTATCCCACTGCCCACATGAACCACATCCATATATAAGAAAGCCGAACACACTTTTCTGAGACTTTCAGTGGCTCTCCACAGGACATAGCACCTTCTGTCATGTCTATGAAAATTTCATGCAGACCCAGTTGTCTGGGGGGGCCTCCAAATGCCCCTGGGACTCAATCCCAAAGGTACTGGCACTGGGAAGGATCTCTAAAGGTTAGAATACCTCTCCTACACATAATAACCCTTGCCCACCAGGAAAACTCCGGTGCAAAACTCTCCTCAAGACTCTGTTCACTACAGCCACCTGCCTCCTTGACATCTTGACATCTCCCCTTGTGGCCTCAAAACTTAATATCCAAATGAAATCCTTGACGTTCTTTCGTCTTTATCGCTGAACTCTGATCTTGTCCTTTGTGGCCTTTAACACATTCTATAGCTATATATTTGGCTTAAGGGAAAAAAAAAAGGCAAACTTGCCTATCATCTGCCCTCCTCAACAGATGGCAAATACCATGCAATGTAAGGCCAATGTCTGCTTTGTTCTGCTACTGTGTACACAGCCTCCCACAGTTCTGATTCAGAACACCGGCACAATAAAAACACCAGGTGAAGGAAGAATGAATGAATGAAAATTGCTACCATGATCCTTAAAGTGAAGAAATGTCATCAGCCGCTGGGTTTCTGGCTTCATCTTCCCTTTCCACATGTGGCTTCCTTATGATTCACTGCTGTCTGCTGAACAGCTTTCTGAGGACCCACCCTCCACCCTTTAACCCAGAAACTGGCTTTGTGGACCCACGATAGTGGATCCATGGCTCCCTGAGAAGAGCAAGGCTGAACAGGGGTCACAGCCCCCACCTGGAGACCACAGAGGAAGCAGTAATTTCTTCCTCTGAACAGTGTCATGGGGAAAGAAGGTTTTCTTTTCAACCTCTGGACTTTTAAAATAGAGCTGAGTCACCCTCCTGTCACACTCGGGGCAAGCACAGGCCCAGTCATAGCTAGTAATGCCCAGGTTCCTGGTTACTGGAAGCCTGACTCCCTGAAGAGCAGTTTCTTCCTCTTACTGTTCTCCCTTTTTTATTCCATAGCTTTTTAGTTACTATGGGCCTTCTGCTTTTGATGAGATATTCGGGCTCTCATCCTGGGCCTACAGGTCCTTAAAGGAGTCCATAATCTTAAAGAAGCTATTAGTTTCTGTACTAAATAATTGCCAAGATTTTTTCCAACTACAAGATATCTTAATTCCAATATCTGGAAAATTGTAATTGTACAATTCTGCACTGCAACAAAGACTTTAAGGTTTCTTGAATTTTGTTATAATGCAATACTATGCAATAGTGCTGAAAATAGTTTACTTTCACTCTTTTACTCACGGGATTACATTTTTCACTTTTAAAGATGACTTAAATGAGACTCTAGTGCCTTTGGTGAGTTCAAATTCCTCAGAAGAATTAGCTGTGAACTCATTACTTAGTAACAGAATCAGTAACATATAAAATGTTTAAGAGCAGCAATCTCTCAGAAACTTTCCAGAGAGTACAATCCCTCTGAAAATCCTTTGGAAATTCCCTTAAGTTATGATATACTGTGAGTCATAGAGTAGCCCACAAATAAATGACCCTTCTGTGGCACAGTAATAAAATGGGCAGAGCGAACAGAAGTGGATGGGACAATCACTCGCGCTGAAGGTCACCTGTTCACAATACAGATCTTCCATTCGCTCTAAATGTAATTAATGTTTCTTATCTTCAAAGCAGAGGACCTGGTTCTGAGGGGGAGAGTAGTACAAAGCAAGGACCAGAAGGTCCTGCTGTAAGGAGTTTACATATCATAGGGAGACAGTAGTACAGACAGTATTCAAGAGATAATGGAAAAAATAGAGTAGAAGGACAAAAAAGGAGTACTAATAAAGTAAGGCAAAAGAAGTACTGAAGTTTGTCTAGGTCAGTGAATCTTTGCCATTTGGTTTGAGCCTTTAAAAGGAGTGAGAGGTCCTTAAGAGAAAAGCCGTTCCTGAGAGGGCAGAACAAGGAGAGAACACAGCTTGTTTAATGGAGGTGGAAGATACCAGAAGGAAAAAATTAGCACGGGATGGAGAGTTAGGTTAGGGCCAGACTTTGGAAACTGCTTAGAAATCCTGACTTTATTTTATACACAATGGGAAGTTTTTTTAAAGGCTGGTGTCAGATGATTTATTCTGTAAGAAGGTAATTTTGTCCTAGATCCAGGGGACACCTTTGAGGACACCCCTAGAAAATCCAGGAGAGAAATGTTGAGCACCCAAACACAGGCTATGATAGGGAAGAAAAAAAAAAAAGGTTAAAAAAAAAAAGGCTGGAAGAGAGGAAGTGAGAGGCAGATGTTTGGATGTAGAGACAGGGAAAGAGGGAAGAGTGGAGATCCGGCAACGGGGAAGACAGTGATTCTAATGCACACGGAGTAAAAAGCAGGGAGAAGAGGTGTCTGTGAGGGTGTGTGGGTGTGTGTGGGGAGAACAGTGAATGATCCACCCAGGCAGGAGTAATAGGAATTTGAATAGCAAAGAGGCTATGTTCAGGTGTTGGTGATTCACTGAGGAAGTCAAATCAGAGTACTACAGCTGTCAGCTAGACGCAAAAGACCACCAAATGGGAGATGACAAGTCAGTGACTGCACTTGTGCCCACCTTCCCTGATCCTTTACACACACTCATAAAAGCATCTCCACAGTGCCCACATGATAACTCTGTATCTGAAGAGATCAAGGGCATCTATGGGCTGAATAACGCGCCCAGATCAATGGTCTCTAAGAGATGGAGTAAGAACTCAAACTCCAAGAGGAAACACTTAACCATCACGTATAGTCAGCTTCCAAATGTTATGTAGTCAGCTGACGCAGAGAGATACCTGAATATCTTGCAAAGAAAGTGGGATCTAACTTCAGAGGATATGTTCTCTTGTTATCACCTTGAGTGGCTGTCCTTTCCAAATGAAGTGGAGTCAGTTTCAGAGACACTCATGCAACAGTGACACTAATGGATATTAAGATATAAGTAGTTAGAACACAGGATACTTCTGATACTTTTGGTTTGCTTGTTGGTGTATTTTTGAATATGTTCATCTAATAGTTGGTTTACCATTAACTGTGATATTTTAAAGATAAAACATTTAAAATGTATTAAAGACCTAAATGTGAGACCTAAAACCATAAAATTCCTAAAAGAGAACATAGGCAGTAATTGCTCTGACATTGGCTATAGAAGCATCTTTATAGATATGTCTCCTTTGGCAAAGGAAACAAAAGCAAAAATAAACTTTTGGGACTACGCCAAAACAAAAAGCCTTTGCAAGTGAAGGAAACCAACAACAAAAGACAATGTAGTGAGTGAGAGAAGATATTTGCAAGTGATATACCCAAAAAGGGGTTAACATCTAAAATATTTAAAGAACTTATACAACTCAACATCAAAACCCCCCTAAGTAATCTAATTAAAAGTGGAAAGGGGACATGAATAGATATTTTTCTAAAGAAGATATCCAGATGGCCAACAGACACATGAAAAGATGCTCAACATCACTCATCATCAGGGAAATGCAAATCAGTACCACAATGAGACATCACCTCACACCTGTCAGAATGGCTAATATCAGAAACACAAGAAACAACAAATGCTGGTAAGGATGTGGAGAAAAAGGAACCCACAAGCAGTGTTAGTGGGAAGAATGTAAGCTGGTGCGCTACTATGGAAAAGAGTATGGAGGTTCCTAAAAAAAATTAAAAATAGAATTACTACATAATCTAAAAATTCCACTAGTGGGTATTCACCCAAAAAATTGAAAACACTAATTCAAAAAGATATATGCACCCCTGTGTTTATGGTAGCATATATATATAACAGCCAAGATATGGATGCGATCCAAGTGTCCATCCACAGATGAATGGATGAAGAAGATGTGGTACATATATGCAATGGAACATTACTCAGTCATAAAAAGAATGAGATCTTGCCATGTGTGACAACATGGATAGATCTAAATGGTATAATGCCAAGTAAAATAGGTCAGTCAGAGAAAAATACCATAGAGTCTCACTCATATGTAGAATTTAAGAAACAAAACAAATAAGCAAGGCAAAACAGGGACAAAGGAGAAACAGACCCTTAACAACAGAGAAGAAACTGATGGTTACACTAGGGGAGGCGGGTGGGGAAATGGGTGAAATAAGTGAAGAGGGTTAAGGGTACAGGGACCACGAAGAGCACTGGGTAAAGCACAGAACTGCTGAATCACTACACTGTACACCTGAAATTAATATCACATTAGTTACTGTGTTAATAACACTTGAATAAAAAATTTATGTGGTGCTTTACATAAGTAATTCTTTTTTGGAAGCTATTTTACTTTTCCTGTGCCTCCCTCCGAATCAACGGAAAGCATATTGGCATTGTATGAATAGTATGTGACCCGGCAATATGGCTAGCTCTGATTATTGTGACACTGCAAAGAATATTAGAACCCCCCGGATCCTTCGTTTTCAGTATTCAAGACATAATTAAATACATGAACAAAACACAGGCTTCTGTTCTCTCCCCACGGAGGTGCTGTCCCACCTGGAAGACCAGCTGGAGAGACCCAGAGCTAGAGGATGAGGGACAAGCCCCTACCTGAGTGCGTGGTTTCTCGCCAGGCTTGGCTGACGCTCTTGCAGCATTTCAAAAATGTTTGGTTGGCGAAGAAATGCCACAATCTTGTCATTATATGCTGAAACAGACAGAACGGCGAGTTGTGGTTGAGTCTTCAACCCAGAGGTAATTTCTCTAGTGGTTGGAAAATGGCTGCTTGATGCCAGGATTAACCCAGGAGTTTGAAGGGCAGGTGACATACTCATCAAAAAATGGAAGCTCTTGCGGGTTGTTTTCTGTGACATAATAGCACTATCATTTTTAAAAGAGCAAACCAAAAGGGAACCAGATCTAAGTTAATCATCCTTAATATTCCAGGAACTTAACTGTGTGTTAACTCATCCCTGTGTGAACAGGTGAAGGAAAATAAAATAGCTCTTCCATGAGGAGAGTTGTACTCTCTTCCTTCTGACTTCTCTTGGTCAGTTATTATAGTTATTATGGCAAAAAATTTTACATGAATTCAAAGAAACCCTTTTTTGAGCACTTGACCCTGACGACCTGTGGCCAAGGTTGACTTCCCAGTAGTGATAATGGAAATATCCAAATCCACTGGGGCTCTCTCACCTCACTTCCCTTGATACAAGTGGGATGTACCTCAGGAGATAACTGAGGTTAGGAACGAAGACTGTGCTGACTTATCCCCATACAAGGGAGTTCTAAATCAAAAACTGCATCTAAGAGCAACAGGTCCCATCACTTCATTTAAACTATGCTCTCCTGGTCTCGGCTAACAATTCACTGACTGGAATACAGAAGAGAGGGATGGGGGTCTGGAAGAGAGCAGAAGAGAAACAGGGAAGATGGCAGGTCAAATTGAGGCGTGAAGGGAAAGGAAAAAGGGGCACAAGGGGGATGGAAATAAAGGGTAGGGGTAGATTACACCATAGGGGAGGAAAAAAGAGAACACAGAATCCTAAATATTAAAAGATTCATGACAAGAAAAAAAAAAAGGCTAAGTGTTGGGTATCCGGGGTCCCCAAAGCATAATACGTACCTAGTGGCAATGACTCGTGTTGGTGTTGGCTTCGAATAGCGGCTACTAGGCTGTGTCCTGGCCTGGCCAGTAAAGAGGCTCCTCTGTTTCTAGAGACTTCTGAAGCCTAATTTCAAAATAAAATTGTTAGCACTGGAAATCTTATCAATTTCAGATGGTCTTTTGATACTAATTTTTCAATATGAGGGGTAAAAGATCCTGATATCACCTAAGTTAAGAAAGAAATGAAGTTACAGTCCTGAAAGTGAATAGAAATAAGCAAGTTAAAAAAAAAAAAAAGACTAAGTAGGGTGGTTGATGGTTTTTTAAGAAAGTGAATGTGCCAAATGTTATCAATGTTATCTGAATTAATACACTATATCGACTAAGAAACATTTCTCCTCATCAATACATTGAAGAGACTTATTTTCTCCAGTCCTGGAAATAAGTCTCTTCAACGTATTGATGAAGAGAAATGTTTCTTAGAGGGTTTCGGCGGGGAGGGGGTTGAGGGGAGGGGTGAGCCTGGTGGTGGGTATTAAGGAGGGCACGTATTACATTGGAGCACCGGGTGTAGTGCATAAACAATGAATCTTCGAAAGCTGAAAAAAGAAAGTTAAATTAAAAAAATTGATCGAAGAGACAAATTCAACATGAATACTCTCAGTAAAGATTAAGTTTATGACTTCTATTTCTCAGAGTTAGCACCGCACTTCAGAACTGAGTGTGAAATGGACCTGCTCTTTTGAACAGCACGGATCACTCTCAGATGGTCATTCTCTGCTGAGTGCTTACCGATCCATTCACTGTGCTGGCTACTCTTCACATAGTATCCTCCCATTCTCCCAAAATTCTGAAAGATAAGCACTATTAACCCCAGATTCCAAACAGAGAAACTGAGAATTGGATAAATTTAGTTTTTACAACATTTTAAACTGTAAGAGGCAGAACCACGGTAGCAACTAATGCTTGACCACAAAGCATCTGTTTGACTCCTCTCCTGCTGTTAGCCTGCATCCAATACCCTGGTTTTGGATGCCCATTTTGATAAAATTTCATGAAATATAAAATTTTCTTAGCTTAAAACTGATATTTGTGATGATTAATTCAGCTCAGTTTTAAGTTTTAACAAACCCCCTAAGTTCTAGAGTGTGGCAGTGAGCTTCCTACCCTGATTCCATGCACTTCTGCTCCTTAAAGGACCCTGCAGGGTAAGCTATTTAAACAAGGACCCTATAGATTTTCCCCATTGGAGTACATTCACCAGATATATGGGGTTTGCTGTAGAGTATGACTCATTCGATGGTGTTTGGTAAAGTACATCAAAATAGGCTTTGCAAACATTTCAGAATTACATTGACTATTACTTTGTGATATTACTTAAAAAGTGTGCAAGATCTGGACAAATAAGGAAAGAAAATTCTCCCTCTGAGAGTGGCGCACGATTCACTTCCACAGAATTCAGGAGCGTTATTGAGTTCCTATGCTACGAAGTCCAGAAAGGGGACTTTCAGGCTAATCCACGTATCATATAGCAGATGACAAATAGGACAGATTACTTAGGGCTTACTCATTAAAGACATGGTAACTGCTGGTTTTCATTTGGGTCCTCCTTCCACACTCCACACAGAGACAGGTAACATCCTTTCTTTGCAAGCTGTGCTAGCAGTTCTGTCTGTATATGGCAGTCTTTGAATTGCTCTTTTTTTTTTTTTTTTAAGATTTATTTATTTGACAGAGAGAGAGAGAGAGATCACAACTAGGCAGAGCAGAAGGCAAAGAGACAGGGGGAAGCAGGCTCCCTGCTGAGCAGAGAGCCCCATGTGGGGCTCAATCCCAAGACCCTGAGATTTTATCCATGACCTGAGCCGAAGGCAGAGGCTTAACCCACTGAGCCACCCAGGTGCCCCTGAATTGCTCTTCTTGAAATAGTAGCCATGCAGATATATCCTTTCTCTCCTGGCTCTTTTCCTTGCCCACTGCTTACTTGGGGGACCAGGAAATAGATTCCTTGGGCTACTGAGGTAGACTCCTCACTTCGACGCCATTAGCTCTCAGCTCTGTACTGCTCCTGTAGCCAGCCACCAAGATTTAGAAGCTAGTACTTCTGCAACAGCACTTTCTAGTCCATGTACATGGTTCCAGTGCAAGGTGATGAAAGAAAAGTTTGCTGATTATTAAAGTAGGCAGCGTGGAGTCTTTACATTTCTCTCTCCTTGAATTAATACATATGTAAAGCCCTTCTAGGACTGAAATGATAGGTCTCTTTTTCTTGGAAGGAGTTACATCAGTCTGCTTGAATGTGTTTGAAATATTTTGAATGCTGCAGAGACAGGTCTCTGAAAGACCGCTCAGTTGAAGATTATCTAAATGATGTATTACAGAACTGAGGAAGTAGGTCTGGTAACAGACCTCAGGAAGGCACGGCTGTATTCCGAACTCAAGTGATGCCTGCTGCCCCACCCTGAGCCTAAGCGTCCCCTTGTTGGTGGCTTGCCCCGAAATAAAGGGCACTCTGAAACAGGAGGAGGCTCAGTTCTATTCCTGGCTGCTGTAGGGAATTCATATGTCGCAGATACGTTTTAGGGAAACCTGGTGCCTACTTCTGAAGTTGCCTGCTCGCCTGCTCACTGGCAAAACTAAGCCTGATGGCAAAACTTCAGAAACCAGATGAGGGGCAGCTACCCTGCAGGTCAATGACTGACTGATGAATGTGCTTTAAGCGAACTAGGAGTGAGGTGGAGAAAAGACACAGGGGGAAGGGAGGGCTCATGGGGTACCTGAACCATGAGAGATACCTGCTGAGGGTAAAGGAGGTAGCAGAGGGCCTACAGATGAGAACAGATGGGAGGGTTAAATAGAAACAGGCTTGTCCAACCAAGAGCCAGGAATTTATAGAGATGGAGATAATTTCAAGCAGGGCTAGGAATGACTTTGAGATCAGTCTAGAGTTTACTATGTGCTAGAATCCTTGTACCCCTAAAGCAGTACTAAATGGTCCATCCTGAGGAATGTCTGGCATCAGCTGAGTGACCTGATTTGGATCTCACCGCAAACATGATGCTAACATTTGTTTTCCTAACTACTGAAAATGACTAGAAAAACGGATTTTCCATTTAAAACCAAAAGTACATGACTCACTGAAGTGCATTTGACACTTTTTGTGTTACTGAGTTTCTCACAGGTGTGTGTGTGTGTGAGACAGACAAAGAAGGGACACCCCCGCTCTTGCACAAGGGCCCACCTCTCTCCCCAGACATGCCATGACTATTCTATGACTGGCTAAAACCCAGTTTGCAGTAGGAACTAATTTAAAGATTTCTTTTCCTTTTGATGTTGAGATAGCTTTAATCATAATTGCAAATGTGAAAACTTCAAACATTTAGCTCTCCAGAAAAAAAAAAAATATGCTCAGAAAATAGTTTTCAGTAACTGGTAAACAAGCTTCTCTTCTGTGTTGCAATTTAGAAATGTAAACTGGTGGTTTTTTTTAAAGCACTGATTGAAATTGCAGGTTTTACACTGAGTTTGGGTTAATAATCAGCTAACGTTCTCTTTGAAAATGCTGGAGACCTAATGATAAAATATTGAGTTCAGAGGAAAAGCCCAAGTAATGAATTTGCACTCATCTCTAGATTCCTTTTGTATTCTGAAAGTAGATCGTTAACAGAGTTCTCAGAATTATCTTAAGGAAACAAGAGAGAGATCTATGCTTGAGTCATTCAACATATTTATAATAGTGAAAGTGAATAATAAACATAATTACAAAGGAAGGCTTGAGCTAAATTACAGTAGATTCATACGATTAAAATACAGAAGAATTTTAATGGCATGGGAACCGTCTCCAGGGTATTGTACTGGTAAAGCAGGATACAGAACCATAGACAACATGATTCAATTTTTTATTTCTGTGTAGACCAGAAGTGTCTCCAGATGGGATATTATACTCTCCTTTCAACTTCTTTCCTGTCTGTGTCTGTGTTTTCTACACTCTTTACTTACTGTTGATTCAAAACTTTATTTTCATAAGTGTCTGAATTCTATAAACTTCCAGTAAAACCTATAACCACATATAGGTTACACGGAATCAAGAGGAAAATTCCCAGTTTTTAGAAGTGGTAAGGAAGTTACCTTCCCCAAAGGCAAGCTTCCCGAATGATGACTTCTCTGTGTCATCAGAGCCACTGGAATAACTTCTACCATCAAAAAAAGCTCGCTGCAAAGAATGACCCAGAGTGACCTCTGCTTTCAAAGTGAAAAGTCAGTTTCTCTTCTCTACCAGATCCCTGCCCTTCCCTGAGGCAATTACTATTATCCTTTTTGGTGTGTACCCTTCCAGAACTTTCCTATGACTAATGACTTTCTAACCTGACCAAAATAAGGTGTTAAAAGAAATAAAAATTATGTACCCTTCCTTATTGTTACAAGACAAATGTGATTGTTAGTGATTTCCTCACAAGAGATGGAACCCAATATTTATAGCCCAATACGCTCTTTCCATTTATCTGTGTCCATTTCCATTGGGACATTATGGGAAGAGTTAGGCCTGTTCTGTTAACACCTTTTTTTTTTTTTTTTTTGGTATATTGCAGACAACGTGACACTGTACTAAAATGCAGGCTAAAGCATCAAATCATGATCTTTTTATGCATAAACTACTATATTCCTGATAACTGCTTTCAGCAAAATGCCTGAAAATTTTTCATTTGAAGTAAAAAAAATCTAAAAGAAATGTGACAGTGCCTCTGTTAATAACCTATCACAGGGGTTTGAGGGAAATTTCTACCATTTAGGATCCTGAATATAGGAGCTGATTTCAATTCTGTCTTTAAAATTGATAAAACATTCAGTGCTGAGTAGCACTCAAGGGAGTGGCTCATGAAGGTGAAACAGAAAATACTGATTCCTAAGGTTGTGGCCTAAGAAACATCTATAGCAAATCCCCCAGTAACCCTGACATGTGACACGAAAAAACCACGGATTATGGAAACAGTTCACTGATCATTCCCGAGTCTCATATTTCCATCTGCTTAACTGTCATTTCAAATTGGATAGCCTACTGCTTTCCTACTCACTGTCTAACTTACCCAAGAGCAAACCCGCCATCCTCCCCAACTGGCTCTCCTGTTCATCTCACCTGTGTTGTTAATGTGCCACGAGGCTCACAGACTGAGAATCACAGAGCCAGCCATCTAGTCCCCTGGTGTCCCCTGCAGATGAGGGAACTGAGGCCCCAGAAAGGAAAGGAAGGAGGAGTGACACACCTCCTCTGTGGCAAAGCCGGGGCTGAGACTCCATCTGCAACTGAAGTCCCAGGTACCCCTTCCTCCCACCTCCTGATCTCTGCAGTCTTCTTCCCAAGGGGTGTTCTTTGTCTTGGGTCTCTTGGCCACCTCCAGTGGCCTCTAATGGGCCCTTCTCTTGCAGATCACTCCTTTCTTTCCTCTTCCTGGCCACCATTGTCTGTTTTCTAAAATACTAGTGTACACTGGACTGGGAGTTAGATCTGAACTGCGGTCTGGAACTCCCTGTGTGACCTGAATTTCTGATTTTTAAGTTTGCCTGACTATAAAATACAATTCTTAACTAAAGTGGTATGACCACATGGGAATATTTGAAAATGCTTAGAGGTATTTTGGTGTTTTTTTGTTTGTTTGTTTCGGTTGTCATAGTGACGGCTGAGGTGAGGGCTCTCCTGACAGTTAATGGATGTGAGCAGGAAAAAAGGTCCTGCAATGGCAGGGGACAATTCCACACATTAGAGAAGTGTCCTCAAAATGCCAATCGTCTTCTCCTCTAAAGCCACTTTTCCACAAAAACCATCATGTTATTCCTCTCAAAAATCATTCAGTGGGCTCATGGGGAAGTGTCAACCATACGGCATTCAAAGCTTTTAAAAAACCAAGACAAAATGCAAGTGGAAACCCTATTCTGGTCACAGTGAAATATTTGTTGTCTCTTTACTGCCCTTTCTTGACCCTATTGCTGCACCTCTGCTCATGCGGGTCTCTGTGGGGTTGCCCTTCCTCTTCCTTTGTACCTGGCTAGATACTAGGGTTAGGTCAAGTACATTAACTTTAAAGATGTCTTTCCTTGGCCTCTTTTGAACTTCTGTGGCACTTGTCCTAACATCTCTCTTGGCACTCAATCATATTTTACTTGTTCTTGGTACTCTACTCTGTGTTTTCTGGCCTGGCTTCAAACACAGGCTATAAAACCCCCCCAGGCAGGGATCATATCTCATACTTCTTTGCATTACGGTGCTCATAGCAAGCCACGCACTTAATCAATGTTTGCTGAGCAAAATAATATCACAGCAAACACAATTAACATTTCCCACCACCCCTCCTCCTGTTTTTATACCAAGATCCTCCTGTTGTTTCACTCCCTGGGCTCTGGGCTTTCACAGCAGGGCGAACCAGATACTGATTTTCATAGAGCCTGGGTCTTTGTTTTCTCTGGAATGCTAACCGGATGAGCAATTCTCTGCCTCCCAGCTTTTCTCTGTTTCTCCTTGTGTCAGCGCAAAGCTACCAGGGGATGTGCGGAGGGATGGGATGAGTTTAAAAACCTGGTCAACTGAGGGTGCCTGGGTGGCTCAGTGGGTTAAAGCCTCTGCCTTTGGCTCAGGTCATGATCTCAGGGTCCTGGGATCGAGGCCTGCATCAGGCTCTCTGCTCAGCAGGGAGCCTGCTTCCTCCTTTCTCTCTGCCTGCCTCTCTGCCTACTTGTGATCTCTGTCTGTCAAATAAATAATTAAAATCTTTAAAAAAACAAAAAACAGGTAACGCAAGTGGCACTCATGACTTGAATCTCATTTCAACAGAAATGTCTTAATACTTGTATTTTCAGACTACTTTCTTATAAATGTAAGAGATCTAGATCTTTAGGGGGTTTACCTTAGGTAGTAGGTAGGAGGTAGGAGGAACCTACCTTTTTGTTTTATTGACAGTGAACCTGACTTCAGGACTCAGTTTCTTTTATCAAATGTGGTTTATCTCTCGTAAGGACGAAATCGCGTTAATAATACTAAAGACCTTGGATATTTTAAATAAATTAAATGGCATGTTTCAAGTTGATTCAGAATCTTGAGTTTATCCACTTAAATAAATCTTGAGTTTATGCCATACTTTCTGAAGTGTTATAAGTAAGTGCCACCAGAGAGGGATATAATCAATGCCTGTTGAGCTGGGACGTTGGGTGCTGCTTTTTGTCGCCTGCGAGCATGGCAGCTGCAGAGTGTCTGCTATCTGTGCTCCTGACACCCACGTAACCTGGGGGAAAGCGTAACATTTTTCTCTGCATGGTCAGGTGCACATTTTACATATACACAGAACGAAAGAATCAGCATGTTTTCAGCAGTATCCTAAAACAAAACCCAAGATGACCCATGAAAGGGAAATCCATTTTCTCACACTGGCATTATACTGTGAGCGCCCTCGGTAGGGAAGAGTTAGGCCTGACAGGATACAGATGCTTCCCCTAAAAGAGTAGTAAACTGGTACCAATACGTCAGGAACAGGCTCTTCCCTTGAGATGTGCTGTCTGAGGCTGCCAGGTGGATTGTTATTTTCCCCATTTCTCCTGAGACATTCACCTTAGTTCTCCCTGGAATGATGTGGGGGCAGTGGGGAGCCACACACACACACACACACTTCCTCTTTTACCCTGTACTACTTCATTTTTTGCCTCATTGTAATCCAACACGACAGGCTGTTTTACGAGAAACGGTTCTCAGTGGCCACCACCTCCTGAGATCCTGCTGGTCTCCAGGATGGTACCGATACCTGGGAAACGTCAATGAGGGATTTACTCAAAGTATTGCCAGGAACGGACTAGAAGTAGAAAAGAGCTATGTTTGGAGTTTCGGTTTGAGAAGGGAGGCCAGGAAAGGGTATGGGATAAAGAGATTGTACTTGAGAAAGACAATGCCCATGATGTTTAAGAAGGATGGTTTCACGATTCAGTGGAAGGTGACCATAGGCAGTGACTAAAGATATAAACAGGAAAGAGCACGGGGTAGGATGCAGAAAGAGTATTCATGTCCCCAGTGGATCCCCCCCAGTTTTTGGTCCATGTATGTCTATGGTACTGATGTCTTCTCCGGGATCTATGAAGAGCCCAAGGTTTAATGATCCTTAGGATCGTTTAGGAAATCACATGTGACTGGCCCGCCTAAGGAAGCACAGTGCAGGCCTGATGTGCGGGTCTCCTGAGCCTGCATTTTCCATTTCGTCCCTTAAGCTAGACATAGTCTTTGTAGTGGCGACTGTTAGGACAAAATGGAAGGCAGAAAGAAGGCGGTCTGAAGATGGGTCTACAGAGTTCAGTGGGTGTCCCTGACTCCGCATTCTTCTAAAGACCATGAGGATAGAGCAGAGCCCTTGGAGAGCAGGCAATCCTAGATTCCAGTCACCAAAATGGAGCAGGGCCTGTGGAACTTTGAGCCTGGCGGGGAGGCGGGGGGGTTACCTCTCCAGCGCTGTAGCTCCGAAGCCTCTGCAGGTGCTGTCGGTGGGTCAGGTGGTTGGGGAGACGCCCGTTCTGAAGAGGGATTCGGGGGTCAATGAAAGTGGTAGCTCGACTGTTGTGGTCCACGAAGAAAGACTGCAGATAGACCAGTAAAAAAGCACACTGCATGAGAATGAGCCAGAGTGAGGTCAATAAAGTAAGGGAGTGCTACAGTGCCCAGTCTTCAAGTTTATTTCTGACCCTCCTTTTTATCTGCTCAAAACGATGGAAGACGGGGGCATGCCAGTCACTGATAAACACTTCACACTGCGGACTTATAGACTCCTGGTCATAACACTTTACTCACCATGGAAAGTAAGAGAAATAGAGCCTTCAATGTATTAAAATAACACTAGTAATAATTCATGAAACATTTTATTTTAAAAACAAAGTCTCTTTCTTTGATTATAGAATTAGCACAGTCTCATTGAGAAGAATTTTTAAAAGGATAAAAAAGTAAGAAGAAAATAAAAATTACCTCAAATTTCACAATCCAAGGGTAATCATCAAAATATTATGGTGACCTTTCCACCAGTTTTTTCTTTTCTCATGCAAATATACAAATATCTACATATTTTCCCCACATCGGCACCTACAGTTTTGTTAGAAGATTTTTTTCCATCTCCTATGTTATGAGCATTTCCTTAAGTTATCAGACATTCTTTTAATACAATTTTAGCAGGTATATAGCTTGCTGGATGTATAGTAATTTTGGTACCCTCTATCACTGGACATTTTACTTTTTTACTTTTTTAAAAATAATGCTTCAATAAACATTCTTGTTCATAAACCTTTGCAGCATGTCTGATTACTGTACATGTCCCAATATGTGACAAAAGTTATTCTTTAAAATTACCTCTCATAAAATTGGTAACTTCTCAGGAAAAAAACCCCTTTTGTACTACTAAACAATCTTTCAAATACTATCTTGAACAAAATGTAATGTTTGGTGAAGGTGACTTCCTCTTAAAGACCTCAATCAATGTTCATTGTAGACACACTCGGATGCCACCTTACAGAGGTAATCCAAGTCAAATACAGATGAAAAAATTATTCTTGGGAAGTATGAGCTTATAATTTCAAGTATTAGATGTCCTTGCAAACAAGTCTCTTTTGTTAAAGAGCTCTATAAAAAGTGATACAGGAAGTGGTTTCATTATGGGGACCAAAAGTTACCTCCACAGGATGTAGGAGATTAACTTCCCTAATATCATGTGACTCAGTATCTGTGACTTGCTGTAAAATTCCCAGGACAGCATCCCACACAGATTCAAAAAGGCCTATTTGGGGGCATCTGGGTGGCTCAGTCCCTTAAGAATCTGCCTTCTATTCAGGTCGTGATCTCAGGGTCCTGAGATCAGTCTCTAGTTGGGCTTCCCCTCAGTGGGAAGTCTCCTTCTTCCTCTGCCCCTTCCCCTGCTTGTGCTGTCTCTCAAATAAATAAATAAAATCTTAGAAATATAAAATAAAAGTTTAAAAAATCCATATGTCCAATTTGGATGGGACTAAATATGATGTGCCCTGAAAAACTGGGTTCGGTGTTTCAAAAGTGGCACTAGTGACATCGAAAAGATGAGTAAAGAATCTGAAGAAGAAAAAATGTGAGTTAAAAAAAAAACATTTATCAACGTGTTTCTATAACATGAGATTTTAAACACACAAGTATAAGCTGAAGTCAATATTTGAAGGGTCTTTTTATTACTGAACTATATGCCTGCAAATTTATAAATTAAAGTTAAATGGGTTTATTGTTATTTGTGCATATGTGGCAATTCTTTAGTATAAATTCCTAAAAGTTGAGTTAATCACTGGGCTAAAATTAGAAAAAATTTGTTTATTGGTCTATATTAACAAATTACCTTCTTATCCTCATCATAAGTCCATGAGTGCTTTTCATGGACTTTATAAATGTGGAGTATTTGAAAGACCCCTTAGAAATGCTGAATGGTAAATGGTGCTGAATTATTGTTTACAGGGGAAGCCAAACATTTTCTCACAGTTTTATGGGTTAGTTAATTAATATGTGGTACAATATTAATTAATTTCAGGAGTAGAATTCAGTGATTCATCCCTTAGAAAAAATACCCGGTGCTCATCACAAGTGCCCTCCTAATACCTATCACCCAGTTAGCTCATCCCACCTGCTGTCATCAACCCTCATCAACCCTCAGTTTCTTCTCTATCATTACGAGTCTGTTTTATGGTTTGTCTCTCTTTTCCCTCCCATGTTCATCTGTTTCATTTCTTAAATTCCACACAGGAGTGAAATCATACAGTATGTCGTTTCCTGACTGACTCTAAATTTGTTGTTTAAAATTTAGCTCTATTGCTTACGGCCATGGAATGCAACATGAGTATTTTATGCTCTTCTGTTTTCTTTGTGCTATAAAATATTATCATTTATTAAAACAAAGCTCCAAGGATCTCATAAAGGAGTTGTAAACTGTTTTTTTCTTTTTAAAGAAAATTGTGGTAAAATGTACAAAACGCAAATTTTGCCATTTTAATCAGTTTTAAGTATACAGTTTAGTGGGATTAAATACATTCTCATTGTCACATAACCATCACCATTGTTCATCTCCTGAAGTTTTTCATCTTCTTAAACTGAAACTCTGTACTCATTAAAGACAAACTCCTCATTACTTTCTTCCCCCAGACCATGGGAACCTCTATTCTACTTTCTATCTCTATGAATTGCACTATTTTTAGATACCTCATGTGAGATAAAGTATTTGTCCTTTTGTTTCTGACTTGTTTAACTTAGCATGATATTTTCAAGGTCCATTCATGCTGTAGCATGTGTCAGAATTTCACTGCTTCTCAAAGATGCATAATCTTCCATTGTATGGATAATACCACATTTTGTTTATCCATTCATATAACTTCTATTTTTTCTATGCTTATTGAGGTATAATTGACAAATAAAAATTGTATGTAATTAAGGTCTACATAAGGTCTATTTTTAACAAAATAATATATATCCATTATTCCAAAACTATATTATTTAAAATCCTGACTTATTTTGTCCTTTTGTCAAACTGATAGATACAAAACTCATTTTCCTACCATGCATTTATTTCATTTCTTTTTGTATTTCTCTTTTAGTTTTCTTTATATATGATATGATGCTATTTGGCTCATAATATATATGAATAACAAATCTTTATTTTAGTTGTGCCTTTGATTGATAAAAAATCTTACTTTGACTCCATTTAATGGTGTGAATTTGAACTCTCCTTTCTATGATATTAATATACCATGGTTTTTCTTGTTATGGTTTTTACATTCTATTAATATTTATTCTTTTATTTTTTAAACTCTGAATCATTTCTTCGGTATGTCTTTTAGTAAGCTGGATCTGTTTGTTACCAAATCTGAAAGTGTCTTCCTTTTTGGTATATAAGTTTACCCTATTTCTACCTATCACTAAGACTATTATGCTTGGCTGTACTTTTGTTACTTTATTTTGGTTATTTACAATTTTTTTTGCTTCCTGGTGAATTTTTGGGGTATTTTGCTATGTAAACCATATTTTGCTTGATCTTATTTTGGTAGAAATTTGAAACAGAAAAATCTTGCTTTCAATGGTACAAACAGTTGCCTTCTAAGTTGATCAAGTAACTATATTTAGCCATTGTTTTTCAAATTACTCAACTATGAACATTAGCACAACTTTCCCTGCCCTGTTCACCAGCCTTCTTCCCTCGTCTATTTTATTTTAGGTTAGGAATATGATTCAGATAGTTGTTATTCAATTTTTCCATTTTTCTTATACATATTCTCCCATATTTTATTGAATCTTTTTCAAAATATTTTAAAGCATTTTAACAATTATTTACACTTACATTCATGTATTTAATTGATTTAAATATTCACCACTAAGGCCCTTTTATACTGTTTTCTCCATTACTGATTTCCTGTTCTGCTTCATTTGTAAGTCATTGGGGGAATGGCTTTTGGTGTTTTCTTTGGACAGGCAAGAGAGTACAGTGAGTTCTGAAATCCTGCATGTAAGGTGGTTTTCCTAGTATTTTCACACTTGAATGACACCAATTTGTTTGGATATAGAATTTGGGGGCTGCAAATTTTTCTCATCAATAACCTGTACTCCTTGCTCTGTGAATTTCTGTAGTTGAGTTTCATGGATGGAAAATTTTAAGCTTGTCTGATTTTTATTCTTTTTAAGGTAACTTTCATATTATCATGGCTATATACTGATAAGACTTTTAAAAAATCCCCATTTAAAGACAATTCCAGAGTATGTGTAGATATAGAATTTTAATTAATTTTAATATAGCTCAGTGAGCCCAATTAATCTGCCTACCTGAATAATTTATTTTAGAGCACAAAATTTTATTTTCAATATTTAATAAGTGAATTTTTATATTCTGAATTTAATTTTTGTTGTTCTACCTATTATTCTGGTTTCTTCTTTAGGAACATCCATAAGCCATTCCCCAACAGAGATTTTAACTGAGTGGTAATTATATGCTAGGAATATTCTAAGCCCTTGGGGTTTCATCAACGAGCAAAGATCCCTGCTCTCAAGGTGCTCAAAATTCTGTCAGGAGAAACAGACAAAACAATAAATCTAACAAGTATATAACTTATATGGGGGAGCACATGGGTTGGGGATCTTGGGTGCTTTTGGTATTAAATAGAATGGTTAGGACAGGCCTGGCTGAGAAAGTAAGATATGGTCTTTTTGCTTTTATTATTTATTTATTATTTTTAACTTACCCCTCCGTGTTTGCGATCTGGTTTCTTCCCTCACTTTTTTTGAGAGACAACAGTTTCCATGTTCTCTCTCAGTGATCTGATTTTTATATAGCATCAGTTCTGCTTGGTTTTATCCCTATGCTATTACATGTTGTTCTTTCTTGTGATTTTAAAATGTTTACTTTCAGCCTTTTTTTTTTTAATTGTAGAAGAACATGTGAGACTTAATCACTGTTCTCTAACAAAATTTCAGCCGTATGGTATTAAGTGCACAGAGCAGAACAGTGTTGTTAACACAAGGCTGTACAGCGGGTCTCTAGAACTTACTCATCTTGTATCACTGAAACTGCACTCATTGAACCCAAACTCCCCATTTCCTCCTGCCCCAGCCCTGGTCACCGCCATCCTGCTCTGTCACTCTGAGGCTATTTCAAATACTTCCCGTAAGGGGAATTATGCAGTACTTAACCCTCTGTGACTGGCTAATTTCATGGAGCATAATGTCCTCCAGGTTCATCCTTCATTTTTAAGGAACAATGAATAATGTTCCACTATATGTATATACCACAATTTCTTTTTTAAGTAAGTTTTCGAATTCCAGTTAAGACATAGTATCATATTAATTTCAGGTGTACAGTACAGCTATTCAACACTTTCATACAACACCTGGGGCTCACTACAAGTTCACTGGGCAATCCCCATCACCTATCTCCCCATCCCCTCCCACTCACCTCCCTCCTAGGAACCACCAGTGTTTTGGGTGTTGAGTTTGAAAAGGCGGGCATGTATTGCACAGAGCGCGGCGTGTTATATGCAAACAATGAATCTTGGAACACTGCATCAAAAAACTACTGATGAGTATATGGTGCTAGCATGCTAATAAAAAAACAAAATCAGTTTGTTCTCTATAGTTAAGAGTCTCTTTCTCAGCTTGCCTCTCTTTTCCCCTGCCCTTTGCTTTTTACTTTGTTTCTTAGACTCCACACATAAGTAAAATCACACCGTATTTGTCTTTGACAAGACTTATTTTGCTTAGCGTAATGCACTCTAGTTCCATCCACCTCCTTGCAACTGACAAGACTGCATTCCTTTTTATGGTTGGTAACATTGCACTGTATATCAGTTGATGGGTACCTGGGCTGTTTCCATACTTTGGCTATTGCTGACACTGCTGCTGTAAACACTGGGGGGCCTGTATCCCTTTGAATTAGTATTTCTGTATTCTTTGGGTAAATACCTAGTAGTGCAATAGCTGGATGGTAGGGTAGCTCTATTTTTAACTTTCTGAGGAACCTCCATACTGTTTTCCAGAGTGGCTGCCCCAGTTTGCATTTCCACCACCAGTGCAAGAGGGCTCCCCTTTCTCTGTATCCTCGCCAACACCTGTTTAACACTAATATCTTAATGGAAGATGCTAAAGATGCTACTTGACAGACACATTATGCACTGTGCAGTTTCACTGAGTTAGGAGCAGTTCTAGTCCCATATGCTTCTGTACATACATTTACAAACATTCCTTTTTTAAAGTTTTTAGTTTAACTCCAGCTCGTTAACATACACTACGTTAGTTTCCAGTGTACAGTCTTGTGATTCGACACTCACATATGTCACCCAATGCTCCTCCTAACACGTGTACTCCTTAACCCCCATCACCATTTAACACCCCCCCACCTCCCTTCTTATACACCACATTTTCTTTACCCATTCTTTTGTCAGTGGGCATTTAGGTTGCCTGATTATTGTGACTAACACTTCAAGAAACATAGCAATGCAGGTACCTCTTTGAGATTTTGATTTCAATTCTTTCGGATTTCCAGATCATACGGTAGTTCTGTTTTCTTACATCTGTCTCCTCTCAGCGTTTCTCAGTTTGTGGCTGCTGCTTCTTACTTCTTACTTCTTCTTGCTCAATAGAAACCACGTGCTCCTAAACCATCTTGTGTATGATTGGCAGGTACCTTTTAAATTCTTCTATTTTCTGAAGGAAATTATACTGTAAGATGTTTTTTTCCTCAAAGGTTCTGTTTCCTTCATGAAGTAGTGGCTCTCTTCATAGGTTCCTGTTTATTTTGCTGTTGTGTGTTCATTCCTTAGTAGAGGATGCCTCTGTTGCATGCCGGCCACAGGCAGACCCTCCCCTGCCCCACCATCTGCAGCCCCACGCCCTCTCTGGATGATAAGCCTCCCCCTCACTCAAGCCTGGAACCTACTTAAGGTCCACATCCAATCTCTACCGAAGCTGGCAGAAGGCTGTGGCCTCCTTTCTCAGACTTCCAAGACAACGGATGAGTCAGACGCCATTTGGGCCTTCACTCTGGTCCTCCTGAAGTGGTGCCACTCTCAGAGCACTGTCCCTGAACCCCTTTGTGGGGATGATCATGCATTCAAAGACATCAAACAGCCAGCCCTGGTCTTCTATGCCCACCATGGTGTACACTAAAAACAAAGGCTATTGTCTTTGCACACGTCAATAAAGCAAAAAGCAGATTGGCTAGAATGAGGAACCAGAAGGTGCTGTGGCATTCTGGAATCTTCTCTGGCCATCTGTGAAAATGTCTTTTGCATAGAGAGCTATGACTCCCTGATTTTTCAGTGACCGCTGTTCCTAGATCCCAGACTCCTGTGCAACACATTCTTTCCGAGTCAGAGAGGTGAGCCTGTAGGAGACAGTCCACAAATGTTCTTGTCAACCTATTCCCATCATCCATGGGCTTTAGCAATGAGGTGTTCTTGTATATTCTCCAGTTGCCAGTCCGATGTTGCATTTTTTTGGATTGGACAATTAATTCCCACAGCATCAAGAGGAAGAACAGCAGGAATTACTAATCTATTCTATTATCATGGATGCCCATATTCACTTATTTACTCTTTATAACTGGCATGAAGGCAATAATAATTATTGCTGCTTTATGACGGACAAAGTGAGGCTCAGAGCAGTAAAGGAACTTGCTCATGGTCACGCGTTTAGAATGGAATGGGGTAGTCCCCACTATCCTTCACTGTTGCTCTCTACCCTATGGATTGTGATAATACATTTTTAATTGAAGGCTACTCCCCCCACCAACCCCTGCAAAAATTCAGTGCACGGTATGCTTCTTAGAAGTTTTGTTTGCCATCTCTGAGTCTGTATATGCTCAATTAGTAAAGAATTAGACCAGTTTATGTGTGTGTATCTAGTCACACAGCTGGTTTGTGTCATAACTGAAAGCAGAATTCAAGCCCTCTCATTTTAGATTCAGACTTCCTTCTTTCTTATATATGGTACCATATCACTGAACAAAATTAGGGGGAAAATGTTTTGCCAGAAATTCCCTAATACACATTTCAAAATGACTAAAATTCTTGGCGCAAGTCTCAGCTACTGTGTTTCTTTGCTAGTGTGATACACCCTGGAGAAACAGGGCTGACGGCACTGGGGGGGTTTCCTGGCATTCTGCTGGGTCTCTGGCTGTTTGCATCCTAGTGTGAGAGCTGTATGCACTTAGGGTGTTATGGAAATCTGGGCTAAGCAAGTTGTTTGCATTAGTGTGCTATTTGCATAATAAACCATAATGACACTTTCTGTTCACTGATTCCTAGTGGTGTACTCTTTTTTTTTTTTTTTTAAAGATTTTATTTATTTGACACAGAGAGAGAAATCACAAGTAGGCAGAGAGGCAGGCAGAGAGAGGGGGAGGAAGCAGGCTCCCTGCGGAGCAGAGAGCCCGAGGTGGGGCTCGATCCCAGGACCCTGAGATCATGACCTGAGCCGAAGGCAGAGGCTTTAACCCAATGAGCCACCCAGGCGCCCCATTAGTGGTATACTCTTGACAACTTAGTTAAGGAATAATGTAACTATGGTGACCACAGATCACCAAGATGAGGCACGTGCACTCTGGCTCCTTTGCTTTCTGTCTGGCTCAGGATTTATTTCCCACCCTAACACACAACCTCAGGTCCTCCCAGCATAAATCACTGTCATTCTCCAAGTGGAGGACACACCTAGTAAAAGAGAAGGTCCTTAGGAGCAGATTCTGGCTCTCGAGGTTTTTCTACTACACAAAGCTCACCCCCCACCCCAGACCCTTTTCCAATTCACCCAACTACACAGGAGCCGGTCATACAGACTTAGTAAGCTAACAGACTTGCATTAGTGGACACTCTTTCTCCACACACTTCAGAGAGTACAGGTACTGAGACATGCTAAGGGGTTTGTGGGGAGGAATCTGTGGTTCCCAGGGGACAACGGCACCCAATCAGCCCACTTTGGGGAACTGTGGCACACTGAACATCGCAGAGACCGAGACATGTCTACTGACAAAATTTCTGATTCCTTTGACCCTAAAAAAGGGAGGCATTCTCTCTACCACAGGCCTCCACCCCCCCCCCCCAAATTACACAGAAACAAGTCTTTCATAAACTGTTTAGCCTGTCCTATAAATACATTGATGTGACTGGTGATGATTAAGAAAGAACATTTTTGCTGCAGCAAACTCAGTGAGGCTTCCAAAGCATCCCTGGGAAAGATCAGTTTTGGCTAAGGTCACACAAAGGCAATATGCAAGCCAGTAACATCACATGGGCCCAAGATACCCTCCCATTTGCCAGGTTGTTTTAATGAGAACTGAAGGCTTATTAGGAAAATCACCACAAGTAATCTAATAACGTCATTCCCACTTAACTAATAATCTCATTCCCTGAGAGTTAGCTGTCTACGGAGGCATAACAATAGAAAGGTCATTGAACAGACTCTGGTTTCAATTTCCAAACACATAGGCAGCAATTCTCAACTGTGCATGATTTGCTCTCTAGGGAACATCTAGCAATATCCCAAGTTGGTGTTGATGCTATTGGCATCAGGGGGCAAGAGGCTGGGGATGCTGCAGGACAGAAACCCTGCTGCAGGATGGGAACCTCTTCCCCCTGGTAGCTGATGGCACATCTCTGAGACACAGACTTTCCTGTCCTCACTCATCTCCCCCACCCCTCACTTTCTCATGGGTCTTCTTCAGATAAAGAGCTCTCTGTTGAAAGGCCCACCTGTCAGTCACACTCACCTTTCCCTGCTGGTCCGTTTTGATCTCCCAGCCCCGGGGCAGTTCCAGCCGCGTGTCTGCAAACATGTTGATGAAATTCACCAAGTCACGGTTGTGCTGGTAGCGTTCGAAATTGCGCGCATCCCGCCGGACTTTCAGAATCATGTGCTTTAAGCAGGTGCTACTGGTGAAGACTCGGTAGGCACCCTGAGAGGGGGGTCAGGGCCGGTTGGGATAGAGGGTTGGGGGAGGAGGGTAGGAAAAATACAGACCAAGTACACTTTGAACATCTTATCGCAATGTAACCTGATTGCTAACACAGTGATTTATTGTGCGCATGGAGGGGGAAGCCTCAGAAGGGAGATCTTGCTCAAAAATTAAATGTGCACGATAAACACACATGGATCTGCTTGATCTGTATGGGTGTTTCCTCATCTCTGATACGGTCACATTCTGGGCGGGGCAGGGGGGACACTCAAAGGCTCCCCTCTCCCTTCTCCCCAGTCAGCGCTAGGCTGGGCTCTCCTGAGTCTCCCTCCGTCACTGGGAGCATTGCCCCCTCTCTTCTCCACCCTTCTCTGCCTGCACCAGTCCTCCCTTGCTCCACTTCTGCGTCTGTAACAAGGAGGATTAATTTAGGGTCCCTGGGGACTTAAGGCTGGCCTTCAGAGGTCTGTCACAAACTTCTCTGTGTGGAGGGGATGGGGATGAGAAGAAAGGAAAACGCTTCCAGAGTTTTTAGTTGTGCCAAATGATGATTTTCCGGTCCACAGGCCTGGAAGCCAGCCCCGCTTGCTGCCAGAGTGGGGCCGTGGCTCCTCCTGACCTGAGCCACCTGGTGCCCAGTGCTTGAGGGCATCAACATCTGGCATCCTTGTCCCCCTTTGTGACTCACTCCTGCCCCAGTGGGCAACCACTCTGAGTCCAACAACAGATGTCCCAGAGTCTTCTCAAATAAAACCTGCTAAAAACTGGTCTCCTCCCGCTGTCACCTAATCAAATAATTACACCTGCTCAGATGCAAGTAATTTCACCCCTAACTCAGGTGCCCAAAGCAGAAAAGACTCCGACTTTCTCGAGTCCTCACCCCTGCCTGCCTCCATCACCATGGTCCCCCCTTCTGTCCTCCTAGCCCCTTCCTCAGGGTGGGCCTCGGTCATCTCTCACTTGCGACACTGGATCAGCCTCTAGCCTTATAGCCCCCCAGTCGCCGCCCTTCTGATAGAGAAGACGTTTAATCGAACACCTGATCTTATAACACAAATGCCTAGGACTATTGTTTGTTCCTACCGCCTCCTGAGGCATAGCCACACTCCTTCTCATGACTTCCCCTGAGTTTTGCTACTTTTTCTCCAGCCCTTTCTGAACCACCTTTGCCCGCCACCACATCCCAACCTCATATACCCAACCCGGAGCCTCTTCACAGCTGCGTCCTTTCTCCCTCTCTCTGGAGCTTCTTCCCACCCTCCTGCAACCTTCCTGACTCAGTTCATCAGCCCTGTCCTTGGGGATGCTCCCCTAGACTGTATCTCTGGTGTTTCCAGAGCATTTCATTCCTCCCTGAGGTTGGGCGCTGTCCTCTCCCGTCAGACTAGTCTTTGTACGTGTCTGTTGCTCCACAAATTGGGAGCTTGTGCTGTTCAGCTGTCATGCTGTCTCTGTGAGGCCAGCACCTACATCTGCATCTGTCCACAGAAAATGTTTGTCTAATGAAAGAATTAATGAATATAGGGAAAGCATGTAATTGCTTTCTTGAAAATACCAAAAAAAATCATATATGCAAAAATAAGTATGGTATTTGAACATCTCATTTCATTAAAGGGAAAACTAGATATTTATCTAGGAGAAATCTAATTTAACATTTCTTTAATGAGAGTGATTTTACAAAATGATGCAGGCTGAGGGGGATCTGTCACAACTTCATAATCTTGTTCCTTTAAAATTTTAGCAGTAACAGAAACACATATCTGTTTCCAAAGGACTTTCACTGATATTGATACATTTGTGCCTAATGAAAACAAAGAAGCAACAGCATTGCCAAATCCAGCTCTTCTCCTTTTTGGGAGACTCCCAGATAGTAGAAAGAGTGGACTGAGTTGGTTTGTTTTGTTTTGGTTTCAATCTTGCCTGGGTTAAAACGCCTTCCTTTTTTATCTATTAAACAATTTAGCAAAGACGTATTTTGAGTTTTGATGGAAGCCAGGTGGGTCCCCTCTGTATTCAAGAGTACTCACATAATTGGCATGTAGTACAGTGAAGAACTCCGGGTTGGTGATGAACTTCACCGCTGGGGACTGCAGCAACAAGGTGATTTTTTGTGAATTCACCGGAGAAAGCGACCCTTCTCTCCGCAGATCTGGAAAAAGGAAAGCAAAGCAACAGACACATTGGAAAAAAGTCATTTTAAATGCAGTACTTTTCTCTCTACACCAGCAGCGCATTAAGCTTTGACTGGACAGCTGGGAATGGACTGTGGTTCTGAATAGTGATATGATCAGGTATCTCGGTGATAGGACCGGGTGTCCTATCACGTTGTTTGTGCCAGTGAAGAGTCATTATCTCCTAGGAGTGCTCCTGCATAACTCCGGTAGGCTCACGTCCTCGAACATCTTGTCCCTTCTATACCAGTGCTGTTCTCCTTATTTTATGAGTGGCTAAGCATAGTTAAGCATAGTTATCTTAAGGCTATCTTAAGGCTAAGCATAGTTAAGAGGCACAATTCTTCTCCTCCCTGCATCCACAAGGCTCTGCACTTCTCTTGCCGAACTGAGCTAGCCTGTGTCTTCCCTAGAGTAACAGAGTTTGGCAGAACTCGTAAGTCAGGGTTCCAGAAAGTCTTCGTGTCCCTACTCTGTCTTAGGACCCTGCCACCACTGTGAGAACAAGCTTGGGCTAGTCTGGGACAAGATGAGAAGCTACAGGGAGCAGGGACCAGCCAGCCCAAATGAGACCACGTCAGGGTAGTCAGCCTGCAGGGGACTGGGCAGCTGACTGAGGACGCATGCGCGAGCCCCACCGCAAATAAAAAGTTGCTCTCCTGTGTGATAAATGCAAGGCTAGGAGTTTAAGCTGCTACCTTTTGGGATGGTTTGTTACATTGCAAATGCAAAACTTCCCGAAACCAAACTCAGAAAGAGATTTTCTATTCCTTTTTTTCCTCTTGCTTTTAATTACTTGACCACTTGAGCACACCTCTCTCAGAGGTCACAAAAAAAAAAAAAAAAAAAGAAAAACTAAAACCAGTCAGTTTAACTAGCTTGTCTGGTAAAATGATGAGAGTGGACGCACTTACAGTCGTTGGTGGGACTGTGTGTGCATGGAAATCCACTGTTCTGCCCTGCAGTGAGGAGCTTCTGCCCCGAGCTTCCAACGTGCCAGCACTCAACCCAACTTAAGAGAAAGTGGATTGGGAAGTCACTGTGATAATCTTTTGTCATTACGGGTATAAAAAATTGAAGCCAGTCTTTTATGCCTCTTGAATATTCTCGTCTGAGTCCACTCAGGCAGATTCAAAGAAATGAAAAGCAGACAACTGGCGGAGGCCTAGCCTCCGGTATTAGGTAACCAGGCGCGGGGGGCAGAAGAGTACCTAAGGTAAGCTTTTGGGAAAACCTCTTTACTCCCACGTTGCTCCCTCAAGGGGGAATTGTATTTTATTTTAAATGCAAACAAATAATTATTCCTAGTGTTGTTATGTAGGTTCTTTGATGTAGACTGTGAATTTTCAATGCATGTTTTATTTATAAGTGGAAAATTCTTAGGACACCCACAAATAAATTCACTCGACGAGAAATCATTAGGCCCCTGGAAAAATTGCCTCAATGCGCAAGTATGAGTTCTCTTACTATGAATTCACTTCTCCTTTATGTTCATGGTGGGAAAATGCTGTCTGTTTCACACTGCTGACACCAAGCCTCTTTCCCCTCCCCCATTCCACCACTCTTCCCCCGGGGGACCCAGTCCATCCCCAAGGCAGGGCAGGGGTCCATACACTGTCACATGGCCACCGGATGCCAACCCAGGAGACTCAGGTCTCCTCCTTCCATACCTAAACTTGACTGAGAAGATTCAGCCTCTGAGTCGCTCCCACCACCTCCTCCATTGCCTCCTGCCGGGACCTGCTCACAAGTCTGGCTGCCAGAATCTTCTTCCGACCTCTCTGTTGCAATGGTTCGCTGAATGTTTTGATACCTTTGCATCAGAAAATGGAAAGACAGGAGTTAACTTTTGCTTATTGCCTTGCTGGGGGCTGATGCTCTGAATCAGGGAACTGGAGAAATCTGTAAAGAATCGTCTTGAATATTGGCAAATAAATGCTTAAAATTCCCACAAGATACCGAAACAACTGGCAAGACAAGTGTGTCCAGATGAGTGGACTTCTTTTCGTTTTGTAAACTGTGATAAGTTTCAAGTATGGTAACTTTCACACATTAACACAGATAACTAGTCACAAAAAACCAGCCTCTGCCCTGCATTAAACAAAACCAGACTAAGTTTAAAATAATGGTTTGGGAAATAACTTTAAATGTCACAACTAAGATATCAAATTACTTCTACATTATTGTACATATTGTGGTCTATAAACCAGAGTAATAATTCTACTCCCTTATTGTCATCTGACAGGTAACTGATATCATTGGCAGGAACTGTGGAAATATTACATACTAAGAGCATGCTGGCCGACAAGCAGATGTTTTCTGCTGATTTGAAGGCTCATTTTATTTTTCTTCCCAGGTTGAGGATTCGGCCAGTCAGTCACCTTTCCAGGTACTTACTAAGTATGTACTGACTCTCCCAAAATGCCCAGGCTCCGTGCTGGACTTTCAGATCCAAGTCAGGTTGGGAATAGGATTTCGGCCTCTGAACACACACAGTGGAGACAGAACAAAGAGGGGAATGGCATGCAAGCCATCACTCTAACAATGTCAAAAAGCTGTCCCAAAGCATAAGACACAGACAGAGAAATACCTCGATGCCTACATTTTGAATCAGTATGAGCCTGTTGGGGACCTTTCAGGGAAAGAATGTAGACTAACAGAGAAGAGTTCAGTCTTGCGGAACTCTGAGTAGCTGGGTGGGTTCCCGGGAGGTGTGGGGCTCAGGCAGCGAAGGGACCAGCAGAGAGGGAGACAGGGAGCCCTGAGGTGCCCCTGTAAAGACGGGTTCTTGAGCTGCAGCAGAATCACCTGTGGGCTTGTTGAAACACAGACAGCTGGGCCCCACTCCCAGAATTTCTTAGATTCAGTAGATCTGGGGAGGAAGGAGGCAAGACCCTGCATTTCTAACTAGTTCCCAGGTGATGCTGCTGCTGCTGGCCCAGGGACCAACTTTGAGAACCACTGCGGCAGGATCTGGCTAGTTGCTGAAAAAGAGGTTGAGCTAGCAACTGAGAAAGAGGACTTCCGTCTAGGTGGGGCATGCACTGCAGGAGGAGAGCATGAGTTGGGGAGAGCAGCTGGGAACCAGCCACTGCAACAGCCCAGTCTGGAGGTGCTAAAGGCCTGGACACAGGCGGGCATGGGGGACGATGGTGGCTCTGCAAGCATGGGGGAGAGGAACAACCCATGGCTGGGGGAGAGGAATACCCCCCCACGGCAGGGAGAGTAAGATCTGTCTCTGCCCCAAATGCAGACATTTCCTAAACCTCCCTGCCTGTCTCATTTACGCTGTAATTTATAGGTTGATGTCTAGCCGTGTCCTTCCTCTTTGCTCTACTTCCCTCATCCATGTAGCCCCCTTATCCTCCCCGCCTGACCTCTGTTTTGCCTAATGTCTCAGCCTACCAAGGCATACACCTAGGATTCAGCTTCCCCTTTCCTCAAGGCCCAGCAGGAATGGGAGAAGGAGCTGAATTCAAGAGAGACTTCGTGGAAGAATCGGTGTAATCTTACATGCAGACTGCGCAGGACCTGGCGGCCTGTCTGGATGCAGAGATTGAAGGAGGAGGAGACAATAGTGACGGTAAGTGAGGGAGCCAGTCCTGAAAAGGGACATGTAGGAGAACAGGCAGGAGGGAAGGGAAGATCTTGGTGTGGATTTGGATATGTTGACTTGGAGGTCGTTGATTTCATGCAAGTGACAAGAGGCAAAGGACCGGTTGCTGTATGAGTCTTGCACCTAGGAAGGAGATACAGGGGGTGGCGAAAGAGGTGTGAAGAGGAAGAGGAGAGTGAGAGCCCAAGGAACAGTGAATAACCAAGTCTCCGAATGCAATCCAACATGGGGCAAGGGGGAAGCATCATTACAGAGTCCACTGTGACGGGGCTTCTGAAGACCAGAGACCTCCTTCTTTGTTCTTTAAAGGAATTTTTTTTTCTTAAGTGTGGTCTCTACACCCCTTGCAAGAGAATCAGCTGGGCGATTGTTATAATCACAGAAATCAAAGCAAAATTGAAATCTGCATTTCTAAGAAGTCCTTCAGGTGGCATTACTTCTGTCTAGGTTTAAGAGTCACCAGTTGGGGGATGCCTGGGTGGCTCAGTTGGTTAAGCGGCTGCCTTCGGCTCAGGTCATGATCCCAGCATCCTGGGATCGAGTCCCACATCAGGCTCCTTGCTTGGCGGGGAGCCTGTTTCTCCCTCTGCCTCTGCTGCCACTCTGCCTGCCTGTGCTTGCTCTCTCTCTCTCTCTTTGGCAAATAAATAAATAAAATCTAAAAAAAAAAAAAAAAGAGTCACCGGTGTACTTTATCTACAGAGGCTCAGCCACTCATTCATGACGTGTGTCAAGAGACACCTTTGCCTGCAGCAGTTACTGTGGGGCATTTTTGAGAAGTCCTCTAATAAGAAAACAGGGAGAGGGCAGGAATGAGCAAAGGATTATATCGAGGAATCCCATGTTTATTTACCACGTCAACCTGTCTGTGGTCTGGAGGTTGTGGGGAAGGTGAAGGATGGCTGTCTGCTGTTCTGCCTGTTGGAACTCAGAGAGTGCCACCATGGTGGGAGGGACAGAGTGGGCCACTGAGAAGCTGCCTAAGTGTGTAACCTTGACCAGGGGAGGAATGGGGCTGCCAAAGACCAAGGGAGCTGTTGTCAGGGAGATTCCCTAAATGATTCATGGCAGGCTGCATTTTCCAAAAATGGCTCAACAATATTTTTAGTCCCACATGCTCTTCTGGAACCTAATTACTCATCTATTAAGACGTGGAATCAATGTTGCCTCTCCTTGAACCTGGGAAGAGCTTGTGGGTACCTTGACAAATTGAAGATAACATAAGTGACAGTTTGCAGTGCCCATGCTGTGAGGTCCCATGGGAAGGCCATAGATAGGTGTTTTGCTTGACAGTCACAGCCAGCATCAACCTCCAGATATATGGGTCACCAGCCCCGGCAACCCTCTGCAACCACAAGACAACACAATACCCCAAGAGAGAATGGCTTCACTGAACCCAGTCAGCCATGGAAACCATGACAAATAAAAGTGATATATAATAACAATGATGGTAGCAATAAATTATCATTGTTTCATGCCGCCAATTTTGGGTGGTTTGTTACTCTGTGAGAGATAACCCAGAACAGAGCACAGACAAATATAAAGTTGTAACCTCACTTTTCCTTCCCAAAGTACAGTGACCACAGAAGAGAATGTCTGTGAATCAATGCAATCTTATTTGATGATGAAAATGTCAGTAATTTCACAACATGCTGTGTGTCCTCAGTTGGACTTTGGTTGTCTTGGGCTTTACTGCGTCAACAGCCTCAAATCCCAGGTACTACACCCCAGCCCTGATCTGTCCTGAAGTACAGGGACAGTTCTGGGGAAGCAGGACACTCAGCGAGGGTAGCCTCAGACACTCGCTCTGTTTTAAAGATGAGAGGGAGTCAGAACAGGTTCTCTCGCATTTCATCAAGAATTATCCTTCCACGTCCTCCTTCATACTTTTTAAAATATTATATAAAGAGTTTATGGCAAGATGGGATTGGGAGGGAGACTCTTAATCTTACAAAACAAACTGAGGGTTGCTGGGGGGTGGGGGTTAGGGATGGGGTGGCTGGGTGATGGACATTGGGGAGGGTATGTGCTATGGTGAGTGCTGTGAAATGTGGAAGACTGATGAATCACAGACCTGTTCCCCTGGGGCAAATAACACATTATATGTTAATAAAAATTTTTTTAAAAATACTTTATTAAAAAAAAAAAGAGTTCATGGAAATTGGTAAGAAAGTCAGCCAGAATATCTAATTTATAAATGAATACACACACAGGGATGCACAAAGCCAAGCAAGAGGAAAACCTTCCAGAATTAAGCCAAACCAAACACAAAAGCCCAGGACCATACAGTTCTCATGGGAGGAACTATAACTGGTAAAAGAAAAACTTATGGAAACAAAAGTTGACCCTCCCTGTCAGAAATCAAATGTAAGAACTAAAATCCTGGGAGCACCTCTTAGGTCCACAAAACCACACCCAAAGATGGGACAGGAGTGAAGTTGTTGTTGCTGGCAGAGCGAGCCTGCACTTTAGGAAACATTAGGCATTGATATCAAGTACCAAGACCACAGTGATCTCCTGTGGCTTGCGCTTTGGAGACTATAACCCCCAGAAAATACTCCTGTGAGACAATACTAATATTTTACAGGGCCTTCAGCCTTATCCAAAATAGTGATGAAAGCAATAAGGAAAACATCCAGCACTATGGCAAATGAAGTTAACTAAAGTACAGTCCATTCATTGGAATACTATACAACCATTTAAATGATATTCTAAGTCTCTGTAGCAATATGAAAATGCTTATAGTGCGGCAAGTGAGAAGAGAATATAAAACTAACTACATATTATCATCACAGCTACACAAGGTCTATGCATGCACATGGAAATTAAAGACAAGATTTTTTTCAAAAGGTAAAGCCTGGGGTCATAGAATTATATATACATCTTTTTTTTTTTTTTCATTTTTAAACTTCCATGTCTCAATAATAGAAATATTTTATCCAAATAACTAAAAAACCCCAAACTTTAGTTGATTATTTGAAGTGAGAATACATATTTATATTTTCTGCTTGTTCGATAAATATCTGTGAAGGTGCATCGAGTTAATTCAGAATATTCTGAAAGTGAAAGAATTAACTAGAGAAACTCTTACACTGAGTCCTGTTAGACTCTGGTACCCATCAGGCATGGGGAGGGGTACCCGGGAGGACAAGGCAGAAAGTTTCAATCACAGAAGAGGCAACCACTAGCTCTGCGTGAAGAGTTCTGGGAGATTTCAGGGACCACAGGACATTCTCATGGGCCTTAGCAGAATGGAGCATGGCAGACAGGTGGTGAGGGACGTCTCTGCCGCAGAAGCACAGTGGTCAAGCCATAAAGGCCAGGAAAGGTGTGCTGCGTGTGGGTACCGGTGAGTTTGAATGTGGTCGCTGTAGGCTGCACTGTGCATTCTGCCTTTTTCAGTGTGCATCTTCTTGCACAAACACACTTGACTTTCATAATTATGCTGTTGGGAGTCCAGGGAAACCCCACTGGGTCCAGGACAGGCCACCCCAAAATATGCCATTTCGGCATATTGATTATTTTGAATTAAAGTTTTAAGAAACCACTAGTGCAGAAGGACCCTCTGACCGTCCTCTGATCTCTGAAGGCAGGAAGTGAATTTCCCTTGTGAATCTGCACCTGGAGGGCAGTATCCTCTTTATCATCAGGGATAGGGATCAGGCTCACGACGGCTGGGTAAACCAACCTTGTTCCTCTACACCAATTTACTACCCCAAGCCCAAACTGGTTTGTTAATTCTTTACACAGAAAAAATGTTTCTTGTCATTTCTTTGAGTCTCATAGTTCTGTGAGCTTCCCTACATATGAAATTAAATTTAGTTTTCTCCTTTTAATCTTTTTCTTATGTCAATTTAAGTATTAAGTCAGCCAAAGAACTTAGGAGGGAAGAAAGAAGGTTTTCCTTCCCTTACACCTTGCAACACTGAGAAATACCTGTTTTGCTGTGAGACGGGGATTGCTGTTAATTCCTTCTGATAACCAACAAAGGTTTTCAGAAAAACACCCCCCAGGAGTGATCACATCCCAAAGACCAGCAGTGTACTTTCTGTGGCCGCCTTATCATGCCCGGTCACTGAAAAACTCTGTAAGCTTGAATGTATTAGGTTAAGATAAGCGCTGAAGAGCCGGGATACTTATCTCGAGGTTATCTGGCCTTCCCTAAGTAGGTTTTCTCACAAGAAGTAAGTACTTTCTCAAGTCACCAAATTTCTTTTCTTTTTATCTGTCCAGATGGATGTGCCAAATACCACTTCCTGTTTCACAAAGTCTGGCTGCCTCTCCTGACGGTTCAGCTCCACTGGAGGGCACAGGAATTTACACATGAAAGCCTGTAGAACTTCTCTAGAGGCCTGATTCAGGATGGATTTGGCCTAATTTTTATATTATATAACCTGAATATGATGAATTTTCATGGATTTTAATGTCCTAGGTCAAGGTGCTTACTTCTGCTTCAACGTATTGTTTTCTTTCAGTGCTTGGAACTGTACCTCCTGTAGATAATAGCCTGGTGATACTCTCCCTATGTCTCAGCCTGCCAAGTTCAGCTCCTAATCAAGTTTAGCTTCTCTGTTTGGGCAGGAAAGATCTACAGACTATTTCTGCCTATGCAATCTCAGTGCAGTCTGTGTAAAATGAGCTTGCTGTGTCCTCCACATTTTTATTGACAGGAGTTTCATTGTAATCACCAAGAAAGGGCTCTCCTGTGGATTTCTGATGCATTCTTAACTAATAAAGCTGGGTTATCACAAGTTCTGTAACGTGTTTTCCTTCTGTGGGAATGACGGTAGAGAAATGTACTGCCGATGAACATCCAGCACGGTTCTCATTAATGACTTTAAATGCTCAGCTACTAATGGACAAAAAATGGACAGTGAATGTCTTCCAAATGCTCGAGCAATCAAAGAATCCTGGCGAATTTCACCTAAGCGTGTTCTTCTGTGTGCAACAGTAACCAGAAGTTCAATTTTTTGCCTCTGTGTGTTTTTCATAGGACTAAATTGCCCACTTTATTTTTCTGGCTGATACCATCAGCTTCTAGTTCCTTATACTGTATAGTTCCTTTCAACTTTTCCTTTGTTTCATCCTAATGAGATGGCTCGTGGATAAGGCTGAATTCAAGCATGCAGTTTGCGGTCCTGGCTACGAAAAGTATCCCCAAACTGCCATCTTGGCCTTAAAGAAGGAAGAGGTCGGATATGATGCACATGCTAGCTTACAGCGTGATAGAAATGTTATTTAGGATCTCATTTGCAGGTTAAAAACAAAATGGCATCTTGACAATTTCACAGGTAAGAGTCTGGTTTTTAGACCAAACAATCCTCAAAAACTGCTTTTAAACTTTTTTTTTTTTCTAAGATGAAAGCTGTTTAGGAATTACTGAGTATATAGCAATTAGGGGACCGGGGCAGACATGAATACAGACAGACATGAATACAGGATGGTACTGTTTTTTCTCCAGACAGCTTTTAGTATTCTACTGAACACATCTTTGGAGGGTTCTCAGCTGTTTGAGTTCTGGGCCCTTTTGAGAATCTCATGAGAGATATGGGCCAGTCTAATGGGAAAATGTGCATCCATGTATAATTTTGCATACAGTTTCTGGAGGGTTCATGGAACAAAGGCATCCTCAGTGAATACCTAGGGAGGAGGGTGGTCTGAGAGCCCCTGGTTAAGGAACACCTGTTTTTGAGCACATGCCATCAAGAAGTTCAGAGAGGGATGCCTGGGTGGCTCAGTTGGTTAAGCAGCTGCCTTCGGCTCAGGTCATCATCCCAGCGTCATGGGATCGAGTCCCACATCGGGCTCCTTGCTCCGCAGGGAGCCTGCTTCTCCCTCTGACTCTGCCTGCCACTCTGTCTGCCTGTGCTCGCTCTCGCTCGCTGTCTCTCTGACAAATAAATAAATAAAACCTTAAAAAAAAAAAAAAAAAAGAAGTTCAGAGAATTCTCCATCTTTAAATGACACTCAGGCTTAATTAGTCTCCTGCCACCAAATTCTAAATCTAGCTTTCTAAGTACCTGCTACAAATGGGTTTCTTAAGGTACATAATTACTTTCCAGGTTCCTCATACAGTCTGAGCAGAAACGTGTAAGTGGGGGGGATTTTCGCTGGCTGCCCTTCTCCTTTCCAAGGGGTTCCCAGGGGTTCCCCGCATGCCGATCACCAACCGCCTGTTGAGCTGCTCCATCTGCTGGATGGACCCCGATCTCCGCATTCCATCAGGGGTGGCTGCTGCTGTCGGACGCTGCCATGTGGTTGTGCGGTTCACGTGGTCCACATAAAAGACCCGCCCGTGGCTGTCAATGCGAGCTTCCCAGTCTGGTGTGTGATAAAAAGGCAAAAAGAGAAATCAAGGACAAACTCCTGATTCACGGGAAATAGATACCACTGCCAGGTCTTCTGTAGGTAGAACTCACTGTTGGTGACCTGCTAAAGATCAGACCCTGCCCCCAGCACCTGCCATGACTTTGGAGGGACTACTGCTGTACTGGCTTTCCGAAAAATAGCCTCCTGCACTCAGCGTCTCTTAGTAGCTAGGGTTCCTCAAATACGACCTATGCTACGATTCTACTGTTTTCTAAAGAGAAAGTCTGATGTTTACTTTATCTCTTCCCTTAACAATCTCTATCCTGTCAATCTTGTTGGCTACTCCAATGACAGCTGCAAGATTGGAAACACCCTCCAGGGAGCGCTGACAGTCTGATGCCGGAGAATCCTTTCTTTGCTAAATCTGAGAGACAGCGACTCGTCGGTGAGGGGATGATGGCCCTCGTGTTAAAACCACTTTTAGCTACAGTTCTAAGATACTGTACCTGAAACTTCAGATGACCTCTATCCAATACTCTGCAACTTTAATTCATTGCCATTCCTCTTGAGGAAGAATGGAAGGATCTGAGCCCTTCAAACCATCCTTTTGGTAAGTTGTAAGTTCAGTGTATTTTCAACCCACCTGTGGCTGCCAAATATCTCTTGACAAAACAAAACAAAACCAGTAACAACTATTAACACACATCAAGATTTTAAATACCTCTTCACTGATAAATAATGAACACACATCAAGCGTTGGACTACCTCTTTGCTGATAAGGAAACATCACAAACAGCAGGGGGAGCCCAAGACAAAGATAAATTCTTTCCTTCTCGGATTTCAAAACCAAACAACTGAACGCGCACACATGGGGGGATACACGACATAAATACACGGGGTAGGGCGGGGTGAGTGCCAAAGTCCTCAAACCCGGGAGAGCTAGAAGTAAAACACACATAAATAAGCTTCACACAGAAGAGCAATGTCTGCTGTACAGCAATGGGCAAAGCTTTTAGAGTCCAAATGTGAAAACGTGGTGGAAATAAGAGCTTCATGATAAAGTTATGCTGCAAAATGCGTTAGGCTAAGGAAGAAAAAGCAAAAAATGACTGCAAATGGAGGAAAACTATTCAGCCTTTTAAGTAAGAAAATCCATAGCTTTAGGGAGTAGGTCAGATATTAATAATTCTATTGAGAAATGATCATTCAGGTAATGACATAGCAACTCTCAATTTTTTTAAATGAGAAAAAACAATATATTTGGTATATTTATGGTTTTATGTATGCATGGTACATCTGTGACGATGATAACTTACGTCTGACATTTACCTGAGGAATTGCCAAATAATGCACAATGGAAACCAAAATACCAGAACACACCAAATCTTGTTTAAGACAAACTGAAGGAAAAACATAATCAGATTGTATAAATATATTCTAGAAGGTGTGGACGAAAATTGTCTACTAGATAATCCAGCTCAACTGTTAGCTGTAAATGAAAAATAGCCCACTGATAAAACTGGGTATATGTGTAACTACTAGGTAATTAATCTTGATCCAAAAATTGTTAAAATTTCAGTGATTCCCCAACAATTTTTTTTTTTTCTTGAACTCAACATGACTGTCATTCAACAAAGAAGGAACATGAGTCTTTGAAGAGTATTGTGGTATCTGGTTCAGGTGAACAAACAAACTCCTCTCAGCACTCCCTATGAACGAAAAACTACGCCAGGTCCCATGGGCACACTGCTGAGAAATGAGGGTCCCCACCCTCCAGTTCCAGCCATGAAGGAAGGACTCCAGTCTCATAAATCCTCCAAGGAAAACACTAGCAAATGGGGCAGTGCAGTGGTAATAACAATTTCTTTCTACAAGTTCCCATATTTGCCAATCTCTCGTGGAAAAGGATGGCAAGCCAGCCAGACATGTCCTTCTGTCAATATATTAAATATGTAATAGTGTTAACTATAAATGCATAACTGTACATTCATATGTGTTCAGAAATATTTATATATTTCTATTTATATATTTATATATTCTTATATATATTTATATATTTATAATCTCTAGAGATTATAAGCATTTTTTTCTGGGTTAGTTTGTAAAGAATTTACTTTTACATATTGTGTAAAGAAAGATTTCCAAATAGAACTTTAGGCCTCAGTGTATCCTGACAGACACGGCACTGTGTTGGCTAGACAGATTCCTGCCAGTGATTACCTTTATGATGCTTGGTAAGTAAGGGTGATTCATTTGTGACTGAAAGCCCTAGCAAATATAAAATTCTATCCTTTCCATGAAGTGTAGGAACAATGTAGAGCCTAACAATGTACCATCTTTAGTTATTATACTAAAAAAAGCCTGTAAAATTATTCTCCTTTTCTTCTTTTACTTTAACAAATGCAATACCATGTTTGCAGTCTACACCTTTCTCTTAAACTTCAGCCACACATCCAATTGCCTTCTTGACATCACTACCTAGATGACATCTCCAATAGAACATGGTCAAAATCAAGCTTCAGATCTTTCCCACCAAAACCTCTATCTGCAGCCTTCCCTTCCCGCCCCCGTTGAAGGCAAGTCCATCTTTCTAGGTTAAAATGCTTGAGACCATTCTTGATTCCTGTCTCTGTCTCAGACATCACATCTAATCTGTAGGCAAACCTACCTACGGAACATAGGTCTAGAACGCAACCGCTCTCCTCACTACCTCCACAGCTCCCACCCTGGCCCTAGCCTCCTCTGCCTCTCACCTGGGCCACAGCCATAACCGTATGTTGGGTTTCATGCTTCTATATTTCCTCCTCAAAATTTAATGCCAATAGAGCAACCGCAGAAAAACTTACAAAACCTAAGTCAGAGAATATCACTTCTCTGCTCTAAATGTTTTCCTTTCATCCAGAGTCAAAGCTGAAGCTGTTAAGTGGCCTACAGGGCCCTGTGTGTTCTGGGTCCCTGGTATCTCCCTGACCTTATCCGCCACTACTGTCTCCCGGCCCCAGACACACTGGTCTCCCAGCTGTTCCTCAACCTCCTCTAAGCCTAGCTTCCAATGCTGCCTCTTAAGGAAGCCTGCCTGACCACCGGATTTAAACGGCGAACCAGCCGCCAGCGCATCCTCCAAATCCCACCTCGCCACACTCTGCTTATGCCTGCCCACAGCACTGCCCACCATCTAACCTGTTACACTATTGCCTTGTTCACTCTTTTCATCATGGGTGGGTCTCCGCCTGGCTACACCGTATGCTCCGCGAGGGCAGGGATCTTTGTCTGTTTTGTTTACCTTTTATTGAATATTTGTTGCATTTAATGAATATTTGTTGAAAGAATGACTATCAAGAAAATTCTGGGGGCACCTGGGTGGCTCAGTGTGTTGAGCCTCTGCCTTTGGCTCAGGTCGTGATCCCAGGGTCCTGGGATCGAGCCCCGCACCGGGCTCTCTGCTCTGCAGGGGTCCTGCTTCCCTCCTCTCTCTGCCTACTTGTGATCTCCCTCTCTCTGTTAAATAAATAAAATCTTTAAAAAAAAAAAGAAAGAAAAAAAAGAAAATTCTGTTGTTAGGCTTCCCTACCAACATTTGTCATATTTTTCAGTGTTGAATGAACAGAGAACTGAGACCCAACTGGAGAAATTTGTCTTCATTATTGAAAACAGCTTATATAAAGTAAATCTTTAAATTAGACTTATATTCAATTATTTACCAGGTCCGGAATATAACTAGTAATTACTCTTGCATGGATTGGAGGTCAATTCATGCACACAGGAACTGATAGGTTTTTGTTGAGGGGAAGTGTTCCTTTCCTGGTAAGAACATGTTATATATATGTATTTATAATAGATATTTTTTACATAAGTGCTAAGTATAGTGATGCTGAAATTTTACTAGTCATCTGTGGACTATCCATAAATCAATATATAAATAAAGAAAGGAATCAGGTATCAAAAATTAAAAAACATAATGTTTGCCCTGATCCCCCAAACAAATACAGTATTCTTTTAAATGTTTACATATTAAAGGTATTTATTCTTTTCTCACTGATAAATTACAACTGAATAGGACAAGAATGGTGTAAATGCAAAATATATCATGTTACCAAGAACAGATGAATCAGGAAAATTTTTTTTTAACTGTAACCTCCTAATGTAAGCACAGGCAAAGGAATGTAAAGAAATATCGATTCCTTGCATCCTGGCAAGATTCTGCAGTTGTAAAATTTATCAAATCTTAAAGGTTATCTCTGCTTGAAAAATAAGCCTAAGCCAAAACAGAGATGTTCTAGAATTATTCGTGAACATATATATGCGAAGTGACTGTATAATGTCCAGGGTATCAGTTCCTTCTTAGAAATGTATGATAATGTAGTATTATAAGGTTAAGGCCAAAATGATATCTAGGAACTACCCAGTCTAGATCTAGCATGTAGCTAATGAGAAAATTAAGGCTTTACTTTACAAATAAGAAAACTCAGTCTCTGAGATATTACATGATTTTCCCAAGTTCAAATGACTAGTTAAATAGTAATGAGTTACACCATTACTATGGATGGAACACCATCCCTAAAGATGATACTTTTTTCTGGAAGCTCCTAAGAACTACCGAAGAAGTAGGCTGTCACCTATTGATGGAAGTTATAGCAAGGCAACACAGGTCCTTGCATCCTGATGGGTTGAATGTTTTATTATATGGAGGCATCTGCGATGTAACAGCTTCAATGGAGAACAACAGGATTAGTCTATCTTGACCTGTGAACTTCTGAACAGAAAATAGTAAAATTCAGGACTTAAAGGTCATGTACAGTTTGCAAGGACTAGTCAAGTCTCGTAAGAAATACTCTGTTTCAGAAGTTGAGGGGCACTGAAGGTAATGGATTATTTCTTCAAGATCCCATACGGAAATCATTCATCAAAACACCCCATTTTTACAGTAGGTGCCATGTATATAAATGTATATATTTTATAGTCGTGTAAGGTATGGAGTTGAGGAAGACTTTGGATCTGTACACACAAGTTCATACTGACCTGTTTAGACTCGATAGGAAGAATTAAGACATAGACTTTAAACACTAAAGCTTACTTGGTGGAAGAGGCTCATCGATTGTTGGGTAGTGATGATGTTCAGGTCTCAAGGAAGGAAGCTGGCTTACTGGCTGGGAATTATGGAGTATAGGACATTCACCTACGGACAAGATAGTCAAGACATTCAGATTCACTCATTGCTGCAGCAACTTCATCAAAAAAGCATGACTAAAACAAATGACTACAAGAAAAAAAAAAAAAAACCCAGAGCGGGCAATCTATTTTTGTGTGTGTCAGTTTGCTACATTCACAGTCGTTCATGAGAGAGGGAATAGGGGGATTCTTTTTTTTTTTTTTTTTTTTAACCCAAGAAAATAAATACTTCACGACTATGATCTGTATCACACAGACCAGTATGTAGGATCAGGGGTCTGATTCTGTACCCACTTGACTTTTGTTAATGGGAGGGTGGCATCAGACGGGGACACAAAAGAAAATGAGCAGAGCCTGACTTGAGCCCAGCTAAAGAAACAGGCCTGTTTGAGGGAAGTGCAGCATTTGTGAAGTCTGGTAAAAGCTTGGTGAGCCCATACAAAACCAAAGGTCCTCATTTGGATAGGTTTCACCAGAGGGCTGCCAAGAGGCTGTTTTTCAGATTTCGATTTCGGAATCAAACTCTTAGATGGTGCCTTTCAAGATGGCGCTGAGGAACTGGTGGGCCAAGAAGGTAAATTCCTCTAGTATGGAAGCTTAGGGACTGGGGTGAGGAGCAAGTAGCTATGGATCTTGTGATTGTTCTAGATTATTCTGAGGAAAAATCAGACAAGCCAGGGTACTCTGGAGAGAGAGAAAAGGACAAGAGACGAAGGAAGTAGATAAGAGGCAGGAAGACTAAGAGAGGAAAACTTGAAACACAGAAGTGGGATAGAAGGAAGAAAGACAGACATGGAGAAATTTTAGAAATAAACATATCCATGGAATGCATACCTTGATTATTATAGACATAGTTAATATTATTGTCAAACAGACTTAGAGTGAACTGAACAATGTGCTAAAATGATGTTCCTATTTCATGACGTTCTTAGGTCCTGGTAATCCTGCACGAGAGTGGCTATGTGGAGGGGAGGCCCATAGGGTCAGGTCACATCATCAGAAGCAATCACTCTTGACCTTTGGAGAGCTAGGAAGACCTATGCCCTGAGACAGCCCCCGTTCAGAGTGGTATCCCTCTAGCTCACACACTCCTGGCTCACTGGCAATAGCCTCTATTGGCCCGAAGACAAAGGTCAGGCCTTCTCCTTCCTCTGCCCTCCACGGCTGACGCAAATAGCAAGCGTTCCATCATCCCTTAGGTCAAAAAGGAGAGAAGCTAAAAAAGAGTAGTGAAGATCTTTATGGGACCCCAAATTTCAAACATGTCCTAGAATGTCCATACACGGAAAGGATAATTTCTTCTCACTCTAGATCCAAAAAAAAAAACCACAAAAACAAAAAAAAACCCCACCAAAACTGATAAAAAAAAAATTAATTAGGAAGTTAGGTGGGTTTAATTTAGCCAGTTAATTCCTAGAGCTAACTGTAAAACAAAAACAGAGATGTATTCATGGGTCCTTTTAAATGCTAAATATATAGCATGATTTCTTGTGCAAGCTTTGGTATGTTGCTCAAATCCTGGGGGCCTTCTGAAGACCCTGAGGAGACCGAGGAAGGGGTCCCTTGTGCTGGTGCACCACTCCTTGTGACTGGACTCCTGGTTCAGACAGGGGCTCTGTTTTTAGTGGATCCCACACTCATGTTTGCTTTTGCATGTGCTCAGTGTCAGAAACGAAAAAGCGATGGTACCGTTGTTATGTCACCAGCTGCTGCATTTTTTTAATTTGGTTTCTTAAAAAGAACAACAAACTTACCTCTTGTAATTAATTCGACCAATCGGGTTAATTACTCCTCCAAGCTAGTGGAAACACAATACTGCCGTTTGCTGGGGTTAATGGAGCTGACCCCACCTGCTCGTGAACCCCAAGCAAATGCAATGATACGACAGGCGCAGCTCAGCCCACTGAATGGATGGAGCGCAAGGAAGAAGCAAGCGGGTCTGTTCTGCGGGAGGGCAGGGCGCCACACACTCACCCTTGCCTCAAACACAAAGCAAGTGGTCAGACCTGCTAGAATCCCTGAGAAGGAAACATATTCCACTTTAAAAGTTAGCCTCCCTGCCTCTCTGCCTGGAAGAGCCCTTCCTCGGTCAGAGCTGAGCCCTCCACGTGCATCATCTCATTTCATCCTTTCCAGAACCCTTGGAAAGCGAGTCTCCCTTCACACCCACTCCACACACGAGGCACAGAGCATTCCAGGAAGCTGGCTTAGGTGGCACAGCTAGGAAGGGGCGGGAGACTGAATTAAACCCAGGAGGCCTGATTCCAAGGTCTGGAGGTCAAATCACATTACACTGCTCTTTTCATTCGATCTGCAGACAATTTTTCAAAAACTGTTTAATGCTGAGGTTAAAAAGGAGGTTTTCACAGAGAGGGGAAGAAACAAAAGGGAGATACGGAACCCATCTTTCCTAAATGGCTGCAGATTCAGTTATGTGGACACGTGTACAGCCAGCCTACCTTACCTAACTTAGTGAAGGAATTCCCTGTCTTGGAAGCCACAGGAAGGGGCGAGAGTGATTCTTGTGGAAGAACAGTGCACACGTGCCAAAGTCAGGCGGGTGGTGGTGAAGCCCTGCTTTCTTCAAGTGTGTGCTGGTGAGGGACAGTGACTCACCACCAAGAGGGGACAGGGTAGGCTCATGTAGCCTGTGCCCAGCTGTCATGGGACTGGCCATCTCAGGAATCTTTGTGTTGCCCCCAGCAGGCACAATCTAGAGACAATACTACCACCTCTAAGTAAAGTAAAGCCTGTAGGTGCTTCTCAGCCATTTTTGAGTTTACAGTCGGCAGAATTCAGAAATTCACAATTTTCTTTCGAAACTGCCCTGCCAAGAGGTCCACTATGGCCCCCAAACACTTTCCTGTCCTTTCTGTTAAGGTGGAGGTTTCCCAGTTGGACTGTTCATCCGTCAAGGGCATGGAGAGTGTTTGTTCTGTTTTTTTGGTAAAACATGCCTTTGTAAACTGAACCAATTTTCAAGTAATGATTACCTCCTGACATGGTGGTCAAAATACACACCACAGGCTACAGCAGGTGACAAACCATGACTCTGGCCTTGTTATGCGGCTCTGAGCTAAGAATGGTTATTACACTTTAAAGTGTAAAACTGTTAAAAAAAAAAAAAGTAGCCTTTGGGAAGAAGAGTAGCTTAATTCTGCCCACTTGATCTACAAAGTCTAAAATACTTGTTTTCGGGTCCTTTACAGAAAAGGTTTGCCAACCTCTGGACTAAAACACCCCGGCCAGCTCCTAGTTGTGCCTCTTACGTGTGTATCCCCAGATCTCTTTATACTATAATTATTTTTAATTCTGTTGTAATTACTGAGCCCCTCTCACACCTCTGACAGTTGTCCATCTTCCTGGGCTCAGCACATAGCATCTGGCCCAGAGCAACTCAAAACACCCACATTAAAGAGAGGAATTGTCCATCCCATTCTCAGCCCTGCCTTTCCATATTGTATGTCACCGTGGTTTTCCTCCCTGTGTTTCTCTTTCTTGACCAATCTCTTGGCACTCCTCCTTATCCCAAGTGCTATTTTCCCTCACTCCATCTTTCTCTGAAATGTAGAACTGGGCATTGTCGAATACTCAAGATTAAGTTTTATGCTCACTTTCGTTGCTATAAAATTTTATAGGTGCCAAGCATTTGTTTACGTGCTAAGAATCAATCAGACAGAAAATACGGTTCTGGCCCTTGATGAGCTTACAATCTAGAGACAATACTACCACCTCTATTTGGAGGCTAATGTAAACAGGAGAGCAGGAAAATAGCAGAATCTGTATTTTTCTCCTTTAAAGCAATGGAATTATTTCATAGTATCATGTGACCTTTGAATTATTTCCCCCATGTCACTGTCATTGACTGGAAGATGGTTCCCAAATCTGGATAAAGAATTAATTTTATAGAAGATTCCACAGGCATGACTAAGAACAAACATCTTGGGTTAAAATATAGAATATATTTTAAAACTAAAGGTGGCAGCTTTTGGATCAGAATCCCACTTGAAACGAGGTGACTTATGAATTCACGTGATTTTTTTTCCCCCTCCCATTAGCCAAAATAGCCAAATTAAAACAAAACAAACAAGAAACAACAACAACAACACAAAAAAACAAAACCAGAATTAGTTACTATAGCTTTGTTGTTTGAAATCTGAGTGTGAGTCCTCCAGCTTCGTCCTTTATCAAGACTGTTTTGGCTATTTGGGGTCTTTTATGGTTCCATATAAATAATAGGATTGTTCTATTTTTGTGAAAAATGCCATTGGAATTTTCATAGGGATTCTCACAATCTTGTAATACTGCTCTGGGCAGTGTGGACATTTAACAGTATTGATTCTTCCAATCCATCAGCATGGAAGATCTTTCCATTTATTTGTGTCTTCTTCAATTTCTTTCATTAATGTCTTGTAGTTTTCAAGAGAACAGGCAACAGATGGGTGGCTGCCAGAGGCAGGAGTGGGAATGGGAGAAATGGGTGAGCTGTTTATATTTTTAGATTGAATAAATAGAATAATAGTAAAAAAACAACAGTAACGAGAACTGAACAGACAGAAATAATGACAAATATATGTAGGCTATACATTTCCATATGTACATAGGCTACGTTAAATTCTAAAGCAAAGGTAAAAATCAATGTTCTTCAATTTATATTAACATTTATTGCTAATCTTCAGTATGTTTGGGGAAGTCAGCAGATATTTATACATTACCCACCGAATGTTGCCGAATATTTTCTGCTTGTATCATTCAAGACTATCTAGGGTGCTCTGGTCATTGTCAAGACCAGAAGGGTCACATGTACACTAACCAGTTCTAGTGATTAGGTAAAACAGACAGGCACGCATACTAGAGCACACTCACATGAGTGCACTAGTTGTACTTCTTGGTGTGTATCTGAGAGGTGGTGGATGTCTGCTAGTCACAGTCACGAATACTTACATACACAGATACACACGCACATACATGTACAGGACAGGCATACATTGCCCCGGCAACCCCATTTGAGACTGATCTCACTTGTTTTGAAACCTTGCTGGTGAGACCTGGGTCCCCCTGGTGGTCCTATTCTCACTCTGATCAGGTTTGAGGTCTAACCTTCTCTCCGATTGCTTGGCCCTGCCACGGGGGACTCCAGACCTTCCACGGTTCTTGCCACGCTCCCGGCGGGGGTGACCAGCTCGTCGTGCCACGGCCCAGCCCCGTTGGCCGACTCCGGGTCAAGCTCCGGGCTCTGCACCGAGTCTGGCACAGACTCGAACGCACTGTTCTCCTCCTCGTCGTCGTCTTGCGACGAGAAGACAGTGCTCTCGGAGATCTTGGCGCTGTCCACGGAGGAGAAGCGCGTGTGGCTGGCGAACCTGCTGCCGTTGTAGCAGGAGGGGCTGTAGCAGGAGGCGCTGTAGCAGGAGCTGCTGTAGCAGGACGTGCTGTAGCACGAGGAACTGTAGCAGGACGGGCTGCAGCAGGACGTGTCACAGCCCTCGCAGCTGTGGTCCCCGCCCTGCCGGGGGCTCGAGTCGCTCTCACTCCCCGTGCTGGGCAGCAAGTCGCCATCCGGGACGACGCCGTTGGTCAAGCCGGAGTGGCCCGGGGTCGCCGTGCCTGGAGTGGCCCCCTCGGGTCCCTCTCCATCCTCCTCGAGGGGAGGTGGCGCGGCGGCAAGCGTGTCCACCTCGCTAAGCCCGTCCTTCTCCGAGGCATCCTGGAGGGTGGCCTCCTCCTCCGGGCCATCGTCGCCCCCCTGGGCGGAGGGCATGCTGTGCAGCAGGGTGTGGATGCGGATGTAGTGTGTCCGCGGGGTCTCGGGGTCCCCGCACGCCGACGCAATCACCGTCTCCAGCTCGGACACCGGCAGGGAGCACGGCCTGCTTTTCCTCTTCACGGAGGCCCGCAGCGGCAGCCTGTCCTCCCCCTGCCCCAGGGCAGATAGGTCGCCCTCCTCCTCCTCCTCCTCGGCCTGCTCCTTCTCCTCTCCCCCCGCGCGGCTCTCTGCGGCCGCTTCCTCCGCCTCCGTCTCCCCAGGGCTGCCCCGGGCTTCGCTGTCCTCCAGCAGCCCCGGCGGGGGCACCTCCCCCCCCAGCTCCAGCCGCTGGGCCAGTTCTTCCGCACTCAGGGCTGGCTCGGCGTCCTCGCGCCCCGGGCCCAAAAGCTCCCCAGCCCCGTCAGGTCCCACAGAGCCCGCGCCGTCGTCTCCTGCCTCGGTGGTACCTGCCGCTTCCTCAACCGGCTCGGCAGGCTCCAGGCTCTCGCTCCCGGCAGCGTCGCCGGCACGGTCCTGGCTCGACGGCTCGGGCTCCGAGCTCCCGGAAGGCTCCAGGGCCTCGCCCGCAGGCTCCCCGCGGCTGCTGGCCACCAGGCTGTTCATGGGGCTGTCCTGAGTTTCCGCGGACTCGGGATCGGTGCTCAGGGAAATCTCCTCGTCATCTGCGGGCGAGAAGAAAATGTCATTTCTCCCAGAAGAGGGCATAGTGGGGTTCGTGCATTAGTGTACTCTGCGGGCCCCGTAAGCCATCCTAAAGGATTTCTGCATGAGGATATCGGATGGAGGCGTTGATGAGGATTTCTCATAGGCCAAAGCTCTGCTAAAAAATTCTTTAAGAATGAGTTCTCCGTTTGTTAATGACAATTTGTGGTTGTGATCTTTCAGAATTCTGTTTCAAGGGAATTCATAGTTTTGGTTAAAATACCCAAACCCTATAAAACTAGCTCAACAATGTTTGCTTCAGGGAAGACTGTACAGAAGCCCTTGGCGGGGGTGGGGGGCGGGTAGTGGAAGGGTGGTTATAGGGCCTTGCCCTAAGGCAAGGCTGATGTTTGCTGAGTGTCCTCTGTGGGGTCCAGCAGGTGGCAGAATGGGTAAAGCCAGGTTCTTAGCAACTACAGAGCAGAAAATGACTACTTGATGGGAGCAACCAGGGTCCTTCTGTAGCCTGTTGCAGGTTATTGCAATGGAAAATAAACAAGGTCTCCACATCAACCAACCATTCAAGGAACAGCAAGCACTGTTTACTTCTACCTTCTCCCAGCTGCTTGCTCTGTTGGGTGCCTGCCTGGTGTGAACCTCCCATTTCAAGAGCACTAGTGCAATGCACTCACTGAAGATGAATGATCTCTCTGGTGAGCCGTGAGGCCATCTTTACTGCTACAGTGAAGGAAGAGTCAATTTCATTCTCGGGATGAGTGTGAAAGGACAAAGCAGTCAGGGTGTTTTCTCACAATCTGCATTATCTGTTGGGCACAGACCACCACAACTGGACTTTGACAAGTGGGCCATGAAAAACTACAGACTTAAGAGTTTTCAAAGCCTCATTAGCTTTAACAGCAACTCATAAATGTGGCCCAGAAGGGCTAATTCTGGCTAATTCTCAGCGTGATCTACACTCAGTAAGGGGGTTGTGGGAGAACACCAAAGTAGAATTATGAGGCATCTCATCATTCTTGTTTGGAAATGTGTTTTGGCTTGACAAACAGAAAACTGGATGATTCTGAAGTTTTCGGTCTGATTTATGTTTTTCATTTTCCCCTGTGATAAATCCATTGTACAATAATAGTTCTTCAATAATGTGATATGCATCACATTCGTTCATGTTTCTCATTCATTCATTCATTCATTCATTCATGTATGCGATGATTAAGCATCTATTGAGCATCTCCTATGTGGGTGCTGGGAGTAAAATGATAAATTAGACACGGCTCCATACCGGTGCTCATTGTCAATTCCCCCTCCACTGTCTAACCCTCTACCTTTGGGTCACCAGAATGAAGAGGAGCCTCTCAATCAAGGGGACAGCAACCTGGCTTCCAGAACAGATCACTGCCTTCTGGGTCTCAGATGGAGAAGGGAGAGAACCACAAAACCTAGGACATGTCTGGAGAGAACCATGGTTATTGTATTTTAAGAGAAAAGAACCACACCAACCCTAGGCTAGGACAAGACATGAAGTTGATGCCAAAAATACCTGGGTGGATGGAGGAAGTGATCTCAAACCGGAATTGCAGCTGTCCACTCACATGATCTGTTGGAAGCCTGCGGCCCAGTGTATAGCTGACCACCCTATCCCTAGAAGGAAATAAGCACCATTACAATCTGGTCAGTACCTCTCCTTAAATATTAGACAGCATGCTGTCTATGCTGGTAGGTGAGATGGGTAAGTCCAGGGAGGCCCTGCTAATAGGAGGCAATGATCCACTCAGGTGCAGAGAAGACAGACAGAAGCTAAACATCTGCTCAACAGCAGTGAAAAAATTCAAAAAAATCCTTATTGTATGTTCTACAGCAGGAGTCAGGAAACTGTAGCCCAGGGCTCAAATCTGGCCCCCTACCTATTTTTTTTTTTTTAAACATCTGAGCTCTGAGCCTTTTACATTTTAAAACAGAAAAAAAGCAGAGTAATATTTTTGTGACACATGAAAATTGTCTGAAATTCAAATTTCAGTTCCTCGAATAGAAGTTTTATTGGAATGCAGCCATGCTTATTAGTTTACTTATTGTCTGGTGCTGCTTTCATGCCACAACGGCAGAGTTGAATAGTTGAAACAGAGACTACATGGTCCACAAAGCCTAAAATATTTACTACTTGGCCCTTTACAGAAAGTTTGCTGCCAACCTGTGTTCTAAGCCAAGAAACCCCCCAAAAGACAACCATAACAACAAAAAAGACATGGGTATCTTTGCCTGCTTTTCCTGTGCAAGCTGACGTTTTCCAGTGCCCTCAATGGACATTGCCAGCAATAGAGGCATGTCTTGGAGTCTGTATACATACTGTCTAAGAAAGGATGCTGTCATGGTAACTGGAGCGGTCTGGATAGCTGTGGAGTGCTTCCACAGGGGACCTGCTGCAGGACGGACTGAAGCAAAACTGGTAGGTTGCTTTCCAGTTATGCTAACTCCACGGTCCCACATACAGACTCTGAAACTCTGCCCTGGAGTCTGGCATATTCCCCTCTGCCCACTCAAGGCTACTTCTTGATTACCAAGAAGAGAATTATCCAGGGGGAATCAATGTGAAACTTCGCTTTCATAGTTTCATCAGCAATGGAGCTTTAGCAGAGCGCTTTTCCCTCCCCCCACCTTGGCTTCAATAGGAAAGGTAATTATTTTGGATATTCAAGAATCAACAAATCCAGTTTAATAATAACAAGACATATTCCTAAACTGTTTGTTACTCAAATGATTCTGTATTCACTCCATTTATTCACTGGGCATGCTAAAATAGAAAGATAAATGGCTGGCTGGTAGCATTTTAATGTTTCTAGAAAATACTGAAAAACAATCTGAGGGGTTTGAAGGGGCGGGGGGTGGGAGGTTGGGAGAACCAGGTGGTGGGTATTAGAGAGGGCAAGGATTGCATGGAACACTGGGTGTGGTGCAAAAACAAGGAATACTGTTATGCTGAAAATAAAAAAAAAAAAAATTAAAAAAACCCCCAGCATTATGAAACAGTCTATATCCCAATGATACACTGAGTTAATGTATTTCTTTGGTCAGCCATAGTTTAGCATTTGAGGTTCCTAGGAGGTCCATTAAATAAAGTATTATAGGGAGCAAAACCCAATGAACCACAATCTTTATTAAAAAGGACCTTGGTCAATATTATGAAGCAAATCTACTATGACCACAGGAAAGAGATCTTGAACCCAAAAACCTAGTTGAAATCAGGGGATGCCTAAAGACAACCAGGCAGTGAGACAAAAATTAAGTTTTCTATTTGTTCCAGGCTTTTCTTTCTTCTGCTCCTCACTCACTTCATTAACAAATATTTTTTGGAGCCTGTGCCACATGAAAAGTGTCACAGTTGATACAGAGCTTGTAATGCATAGGCCTGCCTTTAAATAGCTTACATCCAGCTAGAGGCATAAGGCAGGACTACTCTAAAAAGTTCAAGGAAGCCACGGCTATCCCACGTGAAGCTGAGGTGGTCCAGCTATAGGACTCAGGGGAGGCGGAGAACTAGCCTAGGGATGGGGTGTTATAGGCAAAGGAAATGAGGGTGCCTTCTGAGTTGCCTTTATTTTACAAGCCAAGATTACGCTATTTTTTAAAAAAATGGATGATCTAGAGTCTTTTAGTCCCTATGTGCCAGGGACTGCTTTGCATTCTTTTTTTTTTTTTTTTTTTAAAGACTTTATCTATTTGACAGAGAGAGAGAAGTCACAAGTAGGCAGAGAGGCAGGCAGAGAGAGGGGAGGAAGCAGGTTCCCTGCGGAGCAGAGAGCCCGATGTGGGGCTCGATCCTAGGACCCTGGGATCATGACCTGAGCCGAAGGCAGAGGCCTCAACCCACTGAGCCACCCAGGTGCCCCTGCTTTGCATTCTTAATGTACATTTGTTTGTTTGTTTAATCCTCACAACCATAAACAGAAAGCACAAACACTGTGTCTGACACAAGGACATGGCTGTAGCCCCATAAATGTCTCTCCCTTTGGCTTGAGAGTTAATGGCACGCCAGTACGCACGCGGACGCACACAGGCTACAATGCGCTAATTAAATTATGATAATCATTTGTGATTCCAAAGTCCTGAAAATCCAAAAAGCTTTAAATGAAGACAGTTGGAAATTCTGCACATTCTCCTCATTCCTTCAATATCATTCTAAGGGCTGCAGTGGCACAGCACAGCATAGCATACATTTATGTCCCAAGAACTCTACCTAGCATTTTCAAATATAGTTGCTGTTAACTAGGGAAATATACACTATATATAAATATCTCATCTGCTAAGAGTCTGTTTTAATGAGAATCATGAGAGGACATGAAAATGAAAGATACAAAGAGAAACATTCTTAAATATAACTGAATTCTGCAAGTGACCTAATTGCTGTTGTCCATGAGAATTCATGCTTTTAAAATTTCATACATACTATCTAGCATTTTCTACAAATACTAGCATCTTCTAAATCTCTCTACGCTAGTAAACCAGCATTTCATCTTGTTATAGAAATGTCCCAAATGATTAAATTCTATACACAAGCAGAAATAATATTCTCGATAGCAAAATAAATTTTAATTTCTAGCTGTATAGAAAAATACCCCATGAAGGGCTCCTTTCAGTATATACGTCTTGGGATTTTTCTACTCTTCTGCAGAAATACCCAGTGATACATAAACAAGAGGAAAGGGAAAGGTTGGTGTAACTCAATGCTGTATCTCAAGCAAGATAATTAATGGGAGAAGCCAAGGAAGTTCAATACCACCATTTTAGTCTGAGTCCCCACGAGACTACATTGTTGCAGCTTGGAGGTGTCCCCTCGCCTGCTCACTGAAGTCTTAGTGATACTGAGATCTCAGGCACAGGTTTACCCTATGGCGTGTCTTTCCAGGAGTCTTTGGACGGGCATCGACAGCTTTCCCAAGAAGCGCTTGATGATGGGGCGGCTCTTAGCAAACTTGTCCTTCACTTCAATTTCCAGTACATCAGTGGGCAAGGACACAAAGCTGAATTGCTGTAATTAAACAATATGTCACATCAATATTATTTGCTATTGATCAGATAATATTTTATTATTTTGATAAATAATACAATATTTTATTTTTATTTTTTATAATTTTTATAAAAATAAATATTTATATTTTTATAAAAATAAACTTTATTTTTATAAAAATAAATATTTTCATTTATTTTATTTTATTTATTTTATTTTATTTTCACCTCTCAGTTTTTAACTGAGAGGTGAAAGGGCTGGCCAATTCCCAGCCCATCTGCCTTGGATGAAGTCATTATAAAACATCTCAGTGGCAATATATATATATCAAGGTCTTAGAAATGCTATGAGCCCTGTTTATTCAGTAAATGAATAATAACTACACTGAGGCACCTTTTTTTGATGCTTAAAAATAAGACTATTCTTGGGGCACCTGGGTGGCTCAGTGGGTTAAGCCTCTGCCTTCAGCTCAGGTCATGATCTCAGGGTCCTGGGATCAAGCCCCGCATCGGGCTCTCTGCTCAGGGGGGAGCCTGCTTTCCTCCTCTCTCTCTGCCTGCCTCTCTGCCTACTTGTGATCTCTGTCTGTCAAATAAATAAATAAAATCTTAAAAAAAAAAAACAAGACTATTCTCCAAGACTCGAAGAATAAAAACAGCTCACCTTAAAGAGAATGAATCCACTTAGGTCCCATTATACTAAAGGTATTAACATATTTAAAGAAAGAACAAGCATAAAGTCATCTATAATTAAGGAAGTGCACTTTAAACCGTAACAAAATACCTCTTTTTCTTGATTATAATGGCAGAGATTTAAAAATGTTTCATAGTACCTGTATTCTTGACAGTGGAAAAAGAAATCTCACACTATTGATGTACAATCCCATTCAATTGATTCAACCTTTGGGAAAGGAATTGGCAATATTTACTGGCATTTAAGCTGCAAATCCCCTGCAACTCAGAATCCCAATTTTAGGAATTCTCCCTCTGGATTAACTTGCACACTTGTGCAAATTAACAATAGCAAAAGACTGAAAAGACCAAAAATGTCTATCAACAGCAACCAGTTAAACTAAGGAAATCTAAAATAGAAAACTCTGTTGTCACTAAAAAGAAACAGGTAAATATGTACCAACATGAATAGATACTTTAAAAACAAAGTAAAAAAGCAAGATGTATAACAATATCAAGAGTGGATTTCATTTGTACTTGGAACTGCAAAGAAAATACCTGGAGGGGTAGGCTCCAAACTTAGCCTTAGGAAGTAGGTTAGTAGGGAGGAGAGAAAAACATCTTTTGCATTTGATTCTTAAACTGTTCATTTTTTAAACAGCTGCATGACCAGTTAAATTAAGGATAGTAAATCTTTGAAATAGAAAACTCTGTTGTCATTAAAAAGAAACAGGTAAGTTAAATTAAGTAGGCTAGTAGGCTAGAGGAGAGAAGGCAGATCTTTTTCATTTGATTCTAAACTGTTCATTTTTAAAATAACTGTATGACTTTTAAAACAAAGGCAGCAACAATTAAAGAAAGACTGTAACCATCAGAAGGTGGCATAGTGAACAATGAAAAGTGTAGAAAGAATAAACAACCTAACTTTATACCTAAAGGAGCTAGAAAAAGAAGATCAAATAAAACTCAATGACAGCAGAAGGAAGGAAATAAAGATTAGAGCAGAAAGAAATGGTATAGAAACTAAAATAAATAAATAAATAAATAAATAAATAATAAAAAAGTAAAAAAAAAATAGAACAGATCAATGAAATCAGGAGCTGGTTCTTTGGGATAAAAAAATACAATTGATAAACCTCTAGCCAAACTCATCAGAGAGAGAGAGAGAGAGAGAGAAACAGAGAGAGAGAGGACTCAAACAACATAACAAATTAGAGAAACACCACAGAAATATAAACAACTATAAGAAAATACTATGAAAAATTTTATGGCAACAAATTGGGCAACCGGGAAGAAACTGATAAATTCCCAGAAAGATAACCTATCAAAACTGAAGCAGGAAGAAACAGAAAATTTGAACAGACCAATTACTAGGAAGGCAACTGAGTCAGTAATCAAAAAACTCCCAATAAACAAAAGTCCAGGACCAGATGGGAATATAGGGGAATTCTACCAAGCATTTAAAAAAGAGCTGATATGCATTGAGGTTTCAAAATACCAGCAAACTGAATCCAACAACACATTAAAAAAAAATCATTCAGGGGCGCCTGGGTGGCTCAGTGGTTAAGCCGCTGCCTTCGGCTCAGGTCATGATCTCAGGGTCCTGGGATCGAGTCCCGCATCGGGCTCTCTGCTCAGCAGGGAGCCTGCTTCCTCCTCTCTCTCTCTCTGCCTGCCTCTCTGCCTACTTGTGATTTCTCTCTGTCAAATAAATAAATAAAATCTTTAAAAAAAAAATCATTCAGCACTATAAAGTGGGATGTATTCCCAGGATGCAAAGGTGATTCAATATTAACAAATCAATCAGAATGATATTTCATATCATTAAGAGAAAGGGCAAAAGCCATATGATCATTTCAATAGATGCAGAAAAAGCATTTGACAAAGAACAATATCTATTCATGATAAAAATCCCTCAACAAAGTAGGGTTAGACAGTATATACCTCAGTGTATATGAAAAGCTCTCAGTGAACATCATACTTCATGGGGAAAATGGAGAGCTTTTCCCTGAAGGTCAAGAACAAAACAAAGTGTCCACTCTCACCACTTTTATTCAACATAGTACTGGAGTCCTAACTATAGCCACCAGATAAGAAAAAGGAACAAAAGGCATCTAAGTAGGTAAAGAAGAAGTCAAACTTATTTGCAAATTATTTTCAGAGGATTTCTATACAGAAATCCAAAAGACCACCAAAATACTGCCAGAACTGATAAATGAATTCAGTAAAGTCTCAGGATACAAAACAAATGTACAGTAAACTGTTACATCTCTATATATTAATAATGAAGCAGCAGAAAAAGAAATTAATAAAACAACCCATTTACAATTGCACCAAAAAATAATCAAGTACCTAGAAACGGACTTAACCACAGAGGTGAAAGATCTGTACTCTAAAAAGTATAAAACATACTGATGGAAGAAACTGAAGAAGGCACAAAAAAATGGAAAGACATTCCATGCTTATGGATTAGAAGAACAAATATTGTTAAACTGTCTATATTACCCAAAGCAAGTTACAGATTTAATACAATCCCTATCAAAATACCAAGAGCATTTTTCACAGAACTGGAACAAACAATCCTAAAATTTGTATGGAACCACAAAAGACCCTGAATAGCCACAGCAATCTTAAAAAGAAAAACAAAACTAAAGATGAACTATCTCCAGACTTCATGTCATACTACAAAGCTGTAGTGATCAAAACAGTATGGCACAAAAATAGACACACAGATCAATGGAACAGAATAGAAAACCCAGAAATTAACCTACAATTATATGGTCAATTAATCTTTGATGAAGGAGGAAAGAATATGCAGGGGGAAAAAGACAGTCTCTTCAACAAATGGTGGTATGAAAACTGGACAGCTACATGTAAAAGAATGAAACTGGACCACTTTCTTATACCATTCACAGAAATAAATAAAAAATGAATGAGAGACGTAAGTGTGAGACCCAAAACCATAAAAATCCTGGAACAGAGTGCTGATAGTAATTTCTCTGACATCAGCTATAGCAACATTTTTCTAGACGTGTCTCCTGAGGCAAGGGAAATAAAAGCAAAAATAAACTATTGTGACTACACCAAAATAAAAGGCTTCTGCACAGCAAAGGAAACAGTCCACAAAACTAAAAGGCAACCTAAGAATGGGAGAAGATATTTGCAAATGACATTTCTGATAAAGGGTCAGTATCCAAGATATATAAAGAACTCATGAAACACAACACCCAAAAACCAGATAATCCAATTAAAAATGGATTGACATTTCTTCAAAGGAGACATTCAGATGGCCAACAGACACACAAAAAGATGTTCAACACCACTCATCATTAGGGAAGTACAAATCAAAACTACACTATATCATCTCACACATATTAGAATGGTTAAAATAAACAGCACAAGAAACAAGTATTGACAAGGATATGGAGAAAAAGGAACACTTGGGTACTATTGGTGGGAATGCAAACTTGGTGTAGCCACTGTGGAAAACAGTATGGAGATTCCTTAGAAGTTAAAAATAGAACTACCTTGGGTGCCTGGGTGGCTCAGTGGGTTAAGCCTCTGCCTTTGGCTCAGGCCATGATCTCAGGGTCCTGGGATCAAGCTCTCTGCTCAGCAGGGAGCCTGCTTCCCCCCCTCTCTTTCTCTCCCTACCTCTCTGCCTACTTGTAATCTCTCTCTGTGTGTCAAATAAATAAATAAATAAAATCTTAAAAAAAATAGAACTACCTTATAATCCAGTAATGACCCTACTGTGTATTTATGCAAAAACCAACCAACCAACCAACCCCCAAAACACTAATTCAAGAGGATATATCCACTCCTATGTTTACTGCAGCATTATTTACAATATCCAAATTACGGAAACAGCCCACCTGTCCATTGGTAGATGAATGGATAAAGAAGATTAAAAAAAAGAATGAAATCGTGCCATTTACAATAACATGGATGAAGCTAAAGAGTGTAACACTAGGTGAAATAAGTCATAGAAAGACATATGGCTTCACTCATATGTGGCATTTAAGGAACAAAACTAACGAGCAAAGTGAAAAAAAGAGACAAACCAGAAACAGATTCTTAACTATAACTAAAAAAACAGAGACATACCAAGAAACAGATTCTTAACTATAGAGAACAAACTGATGGTTACCAGAGGGGAGATGGGTTGGAGGATGGGGGAAATAAGTGTTAGGGATTAAGGAAAGCACTTAACCATGACGAGTACTATGTGATCTATAGAGCTGTTGATTCACTATACTGCACACCCCAAAATAATATAGCACTGTATGTTAACCATACTGGAATCAAAATAAAAACTTAATAAACAAACAAAAAGTGCAGAAAAGGAGAAGGTACATGTTGGCATTGCCTAGCTCAGACTACCTGGGAGAAGGGAGTATTAATAATGTTGAACAAAAGATAGAAAATGCTTGTTTTACAATGTTAAGTGATAAGAGCATCCTATTCTTAACATTTAATTCATGATCACAAGAATACAAATTACATGAATAAAAAACTGGAAAGAATTACAATCTTTTTTTTCTTAAAAGATTTCATTTATTTATTTGACAAAGAGAGATCACAAGTAGGCAGAGAGAGAGAGAGGAGGAAACAGGCTCCCTGCTGAGCAGAGAGCCCGATGTGGGACTTGATCCCAGAATCCTGAGATCATGACCTGAGCTGAAGGCAGAGGCTTAACCCACTGAGCCACCCAGGCGCTCCTACAATCAGTTTTAATAGCAGTTGTCTTTCCAAGTAGGATTGTTTCCCCCTATTTCTTTTTCTGTATTTTCCATACTTCCTGTAATGAGCATATATTATTTTCAAAATGAAAAACTTAATCACCTTTATTAAAACAAGAGTATTTCTGGTTATAGCAGCCTACACTAGACACCAAAGTCAACTTAGCAAAACTCACTGTGAAACTCAGTAACAATGCTTGAGTTTTTCCTTCTCTCCCCATTAAGCTCTCCCTACTAGGCCCTTCCTTACATTCCATAGATCCTGGAGTCCACGTAAGCTCCCAGCTATGTGAGGTTCTTCTAAGAACCAGTGAGTAGCTCTGAAAATGTAAAAGTCTGTCTATTCATGAGCAAGCTTCTTGTACTGGTGAGCCAAGGGTGTTTCTCCTGGCTGCTTCTGTTGACCTGGCTTACTTGAAGCTCCTGAAGAATCTTTGTTGTGACACTGAACTTGGTTTTTATTTCAAGTTCTGCACATCCAAATTCTTGAGTCTCATGAACAACCTCACTGAGGCTCTGCATCTTCAATTGTCAAATGGGAAAAGAAGGCTCATTCCATGTTAAATTAAACTGTATTCTTTCCTTCCAATTCTGCTCTATCCAGACTCTATCTGCCACATCCACTACAGATCTTCAACTTACAATGGAGTTACATCCTCATAAATCCATTTTAAATGAAAAATCTCAGAAGTTGAAAATACATGCAATGCATCTAATACTAAATATCATAGCTTAGCTAGCCTGCCTTACACATGCTCAAACCACATTTTGCAGTTGGGAAAAATCCTCTAATACAAACTTTTTTTTTTTGCATATCTCATGTAATCAATTGAATACTATACTGAAAGTGGAAACAGAATGATTGTACAGGTACAGAATAGTTGTAAGTGCATTGGTTGTTGACTATCATGATCACCTGGTTGGGAGTTGTGGCATCACCAGATAAGCTAAGCATCATGAAAGTATATCACACCCATTCCCTAGTCCAAGAAAAGATCAAAATAAAAAATTTGAAGTATAGTTTCTACCGAATGCATATCACCTTTCACGCTGTCATGAAGTTGAAAATTGCTAAGTCCAGTCATCATAAGTTGGGGATCATCTATCCTATCTCTTTCTCCTTTTGACTTTCTAATTATTGTACTTTTTTCAAATTCCCTACCGCATTTCATCTGGCCCATAATGACCAATAATTCCACAGCTGCTTGTAGTAATCCATAAGGCCTGGTTCAAATACCTACAGCTCAGACAAAGCTATAGTTACCTACTGCTAATGTTCCCTCTGTCTTTCTATCCAGAGAAATAGCTTGGCTATTGGCCAAAAGAGAAATCTCTGAACTGTATCTGCAAAAGATTTTTTGAAAAGATGCATTACTGCTCTAAGCCCTCTCTGTTTGGGGAATTTTATCTTTTTTATCCTAATTCACCTGTGAAAGAAAACCAATGTGGCAAATGAAGGAGCCTTCCCTGAACATTCTTAGGGTCTAAAGTCTGGCCATTTCCCACTTCACCCTCTTTTTGCTCATGGGCATCTAAAAGCAACTGAAACATTGTTGGTGAACACTATAAAGAAAGACCGCTGCTCGAGGGGCACCTGGATGGCTCAATTGGTTAACATCTGACTCTTGATTTTGGTTCAGGTCATGATCTCAGGGTCCTGGGATCAAGCCTCATGATGGGCACCGCACTCAGCGAGAAGTCTGCTTGACATTCTCTCTCCCTCACCCTCTGCCTGTCCCCAGTCTCTCTCTCATACAAATAAAATTAGAAACTCTTAAAAACAAACAAACAAACAACACTGATTGACCTGTGAGCTGGACCCAGACACAGCACTTTGCTGCAACACACCCCCATCCTTGGGATGTGGGTTTGCTTGCCTTTCTTACTGCCAGAGGCTGCTCCAAGGACACAGCCTCAAGATGGTGATGTGATGTTGAAAACAGCTGCATGGTGCACATGACTAAACCCATTTAGGGCCTCTTCGTCACCTTTTAAGATTTAGAGGGTAGGTATGGGGATCCATTCATCTTGCTGCTGCCCAAGACAAGCCTCATATGTAAGTTCCCTTTGTTACTGTTAAAACTGCCACCTACCAACCTGGAATGGCATGCCTCTTTCTTCCTCTCTCCCTGCCCTCCACATATGGGGTGTGGTTTCAGACTATACCTGGGAAGTCTCCCTAGAGAACTGTGAATCTACAAACACAGGCTTGGACCAACGAATCCATAAATGGCTCCTTATCTCCACCTAAACATAAGACTGTCCTAAACAAAGGAACTCCTGGTGTCCCCAGGGTCAGAGAAGTTAAGTTCTTCAGGTCATCTTTACTTTATAGCATTGGATTCCATTCTTGGGTGTAGTTTAGGCAAATGTCAGATCTCTTACACTTGGGCAGCAAGGGCAGGAATAAAGCTGTGCAAGGCCCAACACCTGGGTATAAGCTGGAGTGTTATATGCAGTACTCCTACAGCATCAAGCCTCCTTTTGGTTAAAAGTAAACTTCACATAAAAGTAAACTTTCCAACACAAAGTAAAAGTTTTGCTTAAGCACATATTGTTGGGACTCTTATTTTTTGCTTTGGGCCATTGGTACGCAGCTCTGGCTCTTGTTAGAATAATCTGGGGAGCTTTCAGAAAAATACCTGTAAGTGAATCCCATTCTTGACTATTTAAATCAGATTTCCCTGGGGGGTGGAGCTGGGAACTGGTCATGGTTCAAGCTTCCCAGTTTACTTTGCTGTGCACCCAGAATGAAGAGCCACAGTTCTTTGAGTAACAATCCATTTTTAACTTCAAATACTCTCATTGTTAGGAAAATATTCCTTAGATCAAATCTAAATATTTTTCTGTGGCTTAAATATTTAGTCCAATGATTCATAACCTATTATTCATCCCCAATTTAATAATTCTTTATTTTGGTCTTGGCATTCTTAATAATAGCAGTGGATGTTAGTGGGTGTCTACCCAACAGATGCCAGTAATACCTAGTTGTGACAACCAAAAATAGCTCCAGATATTGACCAATGTCCCCTGGGGGGAAAAAATCACCCTTGTTGAGAACCCACTGACGTAGGCCTGACAACTTCAGTTTTCCAGAGAGATATTAGGACTGGTATTACAATCTGTGGGGGAATTTGTTTATTTTAGTTTGCACTGTTACTCAACATGCCTTTTATAGAAAGAAGATACTTTATTTATTATGTTCCATTTTGCTTCAGGAAAAATACAAGGCAGATCTTTTATAAAAAGAACTTCCATGAATTGAACTTATTGAAATAAAAAGAGTAGCTAATTAAAGGGACTATTTAGTTGGCAATTATGTAAACTGGCAGCAGTTCCACAATGGGAAAGAAATCAGGAGTGTCATTAATGAAGGAGGCAATGACTCAGGAGAAGGGGAATGTTGTACACTCACTCAAAAACACTCACTGAGCACTGACTCTGAGCTGAGTGCTGATGGCACAGCCACCACCCTTAAGTGCTGGGGCCTTAGGTCTCTAACCTTAAGAGTCACAGTGTTTATGTTGCAAGTAGACAACCATAAGACAGGAAGTGCTATAGTGAGAGTCCCCAAAGGCTCATCCTAATGAATGAATAAAGAGAAGAGCTATGATGGTGGGGAGGAGCCTGATGGACAGGTAGAGATGACATCCCAGAGGGTGCAATGCTTTAAATGAATCTCAACATACAGGCAGACATCTGCCAGGTAAAGAAAATGTGGGAAGAACATTCCAGGGAGAGAGAGTACCATGGACAAGGGGTTGAACTTCACAGAATGCACAGGTCCCTTTGGGGACTGTGGGCTGCTCAGTATGTTTGGGTTCTGGTGTGGGTCATGTTGTGAGATAAAACTCCTGGCCAGAGCTTGGACTTATTCCAAAGGCATCTGGGATGAACTGAAGGATCTGACTCATGCAAATGACAGACACACAAAGGTCTTGCATTTGAGGAATGTAGTAGTGCTGAGGAGGTGGTCCATACATATGGCTGCCCACTTACCTGATCTGAAAGTGGGCAGATCAGGTAAGACAAGTGAGATAAAAGGAGGAAGACTGGCAGGGAAGGAGGAGAGGGTGGCGGATTTGTGGACTGGCTAAATGTTAGTGAGAGCCATGGCATGTGGGAGAGAAAGAGGCTACAAATTTCCAAGATTGGATTCCCAGGATTGAGGGCATGTGGGAGGAGTGATATTTAGGAATAAGAGAGGGGTTGAGTGACCAAATGTCCCAAAGTAATCAGAGAACAGAGTGATGGAAATAAAGAGTTGGGTATCAAACAGTTGACTGTAAAGAAAGCTGGAGAGCTTGTGATATTTTAACAAGATCTAGGGTATAAGTGTTGGAATGGATGGTTGGTGATGAATGAAAGTGAAGGCCAAGGAAACTGAGGAGGTTAAGGAAACTGGGAAGTTTGATAAGTCATTTGTGTGGACCATGATCATCCATAATAATAGGTCTTAGGTAGAAAGGGAAGATGTCACCACAGGTAGAAAGGTCTTTACTGGTCATGTAAAGGAGTCCTTTAATGGGGCTCATTATTGCCTCAATGTAACTGAGATGAGAGAGGTATCAATGTGAGGGTGATATGATAATAAAAATGAGGAAACAGTTGTGGGAAATTTAAGAGACATGTTCATCATGATCTGGAAAGTATTTTTCCATTGAGTGTTTAAGGAGGGGTATGAGAAAAAGATGACCCCAGTCTTTAACAGCAGTAGTATAGTGTTTTATTCACAAACTTATGCAAGTTGGAAAAGGTTGAGAATCAAAAAATGACAGAGATGGTTAACTTTGCTTTCGAAAAGGTAGGAGGATATTCAGGAGTAAGGCAGGGAAACCAACTAGAAGCCAAGATTATGTAACTGGTGATATGGAGTAAGAGTGGTCCAGTTTGGCGAAAACAGGTCAGTTAGAAGGGACATCTAGTTTTGCCTTGCCTCTCTTGCAGTGGGGCTTAATAGGGAAATAAGTCAGTTCTGTTCACCAAAGGCTGCCGGTACCACCCAGCCAACACTATTATTCATTGCTAATGAAAGTTAAATGGACTAGGTCTGCTACTTCCTCCGCAAAAGTTCTTCAAAGAGGAGGAAAGCAGGAAAGAAGTAAATGGAGCATACAAACTGCAGCTACTCTCCGGTGGAACCTTGCACGGTATATGGCTTTCTATCCAAGTGGCATTATTCATTGAGTTTTAAAATGGCCCTTGAAAGCAGGGCTGCCTAAAGTCAAGGATAGAAAAATAACTCCATCAGTAGAGCAATATTTGAATCAAGAGGAACTTTTTAACTCTCCCTAGCAACATCACAGGGTTTTATACTAAGAAGGGATGGCCCTGGAGTCCAGGCGTAAGCCCCTCTAAGCAGTGTGTGGTTTAACTCTGTGCTAGGAAAGAAGTGCCAAAGACAATTCTGCTGGGACATGAGCCTTGTAACTGCAGGGAATCTAACTGTTTGAATAGTAAAGTCTGCTCTTGCAAATTTGTGATATATACGAAGTTTCCATCTCTTCTGCCCAAGAGTGAACAAACTGGATTTTGACAGGGCCTCAAGCATCTCCATATGAGGCTCTAAGAATCCCCAGCTTCAGAATACAGTATTATTAATTTCATTTTTAGGTACTGCTATGGCAAAGTTAGGCCAAGATTTACTCGTGGCTTGGTTGAGTGGGAAGTAAGATCTGTATGTGTGTGCCTATAAATATGTAATGTGTTTATGATTACACATTACACATAAAATATATCAAAAGAAAAAGTATATATTATATATACATGTACTCTATCTATATCCATATCCATATCCTTATCCACATCTATATCTCTAATCTTTTATTTCTGGAGATGATTCACTTAAATACTTACAAAGAAGGAATAGGATTAGGTTACTAGATTGGAAACAAAGACCAAAATTTGCTGTGTGATCACAAGCAACTTACTTAACCTTTCTGTCCCGACTTTATGGTACCCCTAATAGAGTATAAAGAAAAGAGCTTTTCTTTCATCTTCAGCATCTGCACATGCTTTGTTGGTAAACTGCCATCATCCCTGATGTGGTTCCTCACCTGTGCACCTTGGGCCACCCTGCTTGTTCTTGCACCTGCAGAAGCCCAAATCCAGTCAGTCAGAGCCTAAATTCTCTTATTGACTCTCCATTTTCCCTTCTTCACTCTGGCTGCACTGGCCTACATATGGCCCTTGTCTCCCTGTATTCAGCTTCTCTCTTACAGTTGCCAGTAAAGGTATGTCTCTGAAACACAGATCTGATCATTTCATTCTCCTGCATAGCTATTTCCTTCTTCTTCTCATTTACAGGATGAAATCTAAATTGCCCAATGACGTGTCCAGCTCCTGCCAGCCTTTCCAGGTCCATTTAACATACTTATTCCCTGAAATACTCAGAAATGAAATGGAATACTCATTTTCTTTCACACATTCTCAGATTTACTCTTTGCCTGGTAGTTGTTCTTTCCTTATTTCCTTGCCATGTTACTCAGGCTTTAAAAACTCATTCACATAAAATTTATTCCATGAAGCCTCTTCTGACTTTGGGAACCACCAACAGAGGCAGCGACTCTTTCTTCTGCTTCAATAGCTCCTCTATAGCCCATTTATTTTCTTGTGGTTAATAAGGATGCACATGTAGTATCTGTTTTTAATAGAGCTTTTTGCACACAGAAGCCACACATTACCTTTGTATTCAGCACACCAATAAATGAGGTAATGAATGACTGGCTAGTTCTTGAAGTAATTCCATTCCATGTGAAACACCAATGCTGTAAAAGTGGAATACACTCCAAGCTTGTGATTGAGTAAAAATATTCTATGAACACTAGATTGAAATATCAGTGCCCAGGCCACACTAGTTATTGTTCTGGAAGAAAACCTGGGAATCATACTATAGTGGACTTTTCTGAAATAAAAGGAAAGTGAAACTCCTCATTTGGGTGTGTGATGTAGATACTCACAGGCTGGCAAAGATGAATAATAAATGTGGTAGGGAGAATTCTGAGATGACCCCTCCAGTTTCTCCCTTCCCCACCCAAGCCATATAACCCCCTCCACAGTGTGGGTGGGGCTTGTGAACATGATGGATGGGACACCCACATTTGGGAATTACCAATCAGTGGACTTTGACCTAATACAAAAGAAATTAATCTGGGTGGGCCAGACCCAATCGGGAGGGCCCTTTAAAAAAGACTGGGCACTTTTTGAAGTCAGAGAGATGAAAAGTATTGAGACAGATTTGATGCATGGGAGAGTCCCCATGACTGGCTCTGCTGATGAAGAGGACCACATGACAAGGACCAGAGAACAGTCTGTAGTGGCTGAGAGTGGTCTTCAGCCAACAACCAGCAGAGAACTGATTCTGCCAACAACCCTCATGATCTTATAAACAGTCTTTCTTCTAGACAAGCCTAGATGAAGATACAGGTCAGCTAATACCTTGATCTCAGCCTCTTAGACCAGGAGCATAGAACCCAGATAAGCTGAGCCCAGACTTCTGACTTACAGGACTGTGAGGTAATAAACAGTTGCGGTTTTAAGTTGCTAAATTTGTGGTAACTTGTTACACAGTAATAGAAACCTAAAACAATAAGGTAGGGTAAGTAAGAGCAGGATGAGACCTTATGAATATGTTTGTGATTATTTGTAGATAGTATTTAAATCAGTGTACTGTAGTATCTCTTGAACTAGTTTCCCCATCATGGTGAGAGGTCCCCCTCAAAAAAGAAGAAAGAGAGAAAGCTCTGATAAGAAACACTGAGCTAAACACGGGAAACAGTTCTTTAATAGCAGGTGATGCAGGGGCTTTAATTATACAAATATGCATCATGAGTCTGCAAGATAGAATTCAGTGTTACATATTTGATTACGGCACCTCTCTGGGCACATGTGCATGCATGCGTGTGTGTATGTGTAACTGTGTGTTGTTATGTGGTAGGATGGCTGTAAGCTAGATCATAGTCTGGGAAATTGGTGTTTTGTGTTCAGTTATAATTCAAAGTGCTGAGGGAAAAATAACTGTTAACCTAAAGTTTTATACGCACTAAACTTTCATTCAAGAGTGAAGTAAAAATTAAAAACATTTTCAAATAATAAAGACTTGGAGAAGGGAGGCAAGATGGCAGAAGAGTAGTGGACCTCATTTCACCTGGTCCTTTGAATTTAGCTAGATAACTATCAAATCATCTGTACACCTATGAAATCAACCTGAGATGAAAGAGAACTGCTAGAATTCTACAAATATAAAAGTGACCACTTTTTACAAGGTAGGAGGTGCAGAGAGATGATTCAGAAGGGACTGAAAGATAACTGGTTGGGGTGTGTGGGGAAGGAGCCTACATTAAGCTGGCTTCCATAAAGTGATATAGCCCCTGAGCAGAAAATTGGAACTTTTAGAAAATGCTCCAGTGAGAGAAAGATTTGTCTGAAAGGTGCTCAGGTGGCAAAGTGGGGCAGAATCCTAGCGGGAAGAGTGTGGTCTCAGGATCCCCAGGGTAACAGAAAGAATGGGGGTGCCTGAGCCAGCAGAGTTCCTAAGCACTGGAGCGGGGAAACTGGCTATGGTCAGTGAGCCTGGGAGTGGGGTCTCAGCTGTGTTTGCCATAAACTGCAAATAGTGGCAGGGTCAGGTGACTACTCTCTGAGTGGGGGCCCTGGAAAGGGCAGAAACCTTGGTGACCCTCCTCCACCTTTCCCCAGGAGGATCTGCACTGCTGTGCACCAAAGGAGTCCACAGAGTTTGGTGCATACAAGAGTGAACACAAAAGGGAAGACTATTTTCCCTGAGGATTTACTGAAGAAAGGCAGCCAAGATCTTTTAGGCCCAGGGCTGGAGATTGGTGGAGTTGGGTGGGGGGAAGGAGGAAGGTCATCTTTATTTTCATCCTCTGAAGTGGCATAGAAAGCCTTCAGGGAACAAAAGCCATATAGAAGAACCTGAAGCAGCTCACACTGAACCTGGATCCCGGCAAGGAATAGTGCAACTCTGCCTAGGCAAAGACACCTGAGAATTAGCACAGCAGGCCCCTCCCACAAAAGACCAGCTGGAACAACAGGTGAACAAGTTTACAGAGCACACAGGACTGCAAAACTCTAGTGCTAGGGGAAAGCAGTATATAGAATTTGAGGTTTTTTTTTTTCCTTTCCCTTCAATTTTAAATTTTCATTTTCTTTTTCCTTTTCAACTAGTTTCCTATTTTATTACCTCTTTGTTTTTAAGTTTTTTTTTTAAATTTTCACTTTTTTACATTTACATTTTATAGATATATTCTTCATTTTTGGCTTCTTTTCACTGTATTGAATTTTTGTATATATATATAAGGTTTGCTTTCTTTAGAATTTTGGGATTTAGTGTCTTCTAACAAACATACCAAAATGCACCTAGGACCAAGTGGACCACCCTGTTTTGTCCACCTGGGAGATTATATTATGTCCTCCCCCTTTTTGTCTCTAACTTTTCTTTTCTTTTTCTGGTTTCAGATGTCTTCAAATTTGTCTAGTGTGTACTTTACTTGGGTGATGGTTGATATTTTTGATTTTGTTCTCTTGTTCATTCTTCTCTGGGCAAAATGACTAGGAGGAATTCATAACAAAAGAAAGAATCAGAGATAATACTCTCTGCCACAGATCTAATCGATATGGATATAAGTAAAATGTTAGGGGTGGAATTTAGGATAATGATTATAAAGTTACTAGCTGTGCTTGAAAAAGCATAAAAGACACTAGAGGATCTCATTGTAGAAATAAAATCTAATCAGGCCAAAATTTAAAAATGGGTTAACTGGATTTAACTAAACTGGATGCGCTAACAGCTAGGATAAGTAAGGCAGAAGAGAGTCAGTGACATAGAAGATAAGATGACAGAAAGGAAGGAAGCTGAGGAAATGAGAGAAAAATACCTATGGACCATGAGGGGAGGCTTCGAGAAATTAGTGATACCATAAAGTGAAACAATATTAGAATTACTGGAGTCCCAGAGGAAGAAGAAAGAGAGGACCAGAAGGTATATTTTAGCAAATCATACCTGAGAAATTTCCTAATCTGGGGAAAGAAATAGGCATTCAAGTCTAAGAGGTAGAGAGAAAACCCCCCAAATCAATAAAAATAGATGAACACCCCAATAGTGATGTTTGAGAATTTCAAAGACAAAAGGAAATTTCTAAAAGCAGCTAAAGGCAAGAGCTCCTTAACCTACAATGGTAGAAACATCAAACTGGCAGAAGACCTATCCACAGAGACCTGGCAAGCAAAAAAGGGCTATATTCAGGGTGCTAAGAGAGGAAAAAAAAAAAGTAGCCAAGAATACTTTATCCAGCTGGGCTATCATTCAGAATGGAAGGAGAGATAAAGAGCTTCCAGGACAAACAGAAACTAAAAGAATTTGTGATTACTAAAGCAGACCTGCAAGAAATATTAAAGGGGATCCTGTAAGCAAAGAGAGAACCCAGAAGTAACAGACCAGAGAGAAACAGAGACAATCTACAGAAACAGGGAATTTACAGGCAATACAATGGCACTAAAGTCATATCTGTCAATAGTTACTCTGCATTTAAATGGGTTAAATATTCCCATCAAAAGACACAGGGTATCAGATTGGATAAAAAAGCAAGACCCATCCAAATGTTGTCTCAAGAGATTCATTTTAGACCTAAAGACACCTCCAGATTGAGAGTGAGGGGATGGAGAATCATTTATCATGCCAATGGATATCAAAAGAAATCTGGGGTAGCAATCCTTGTATCAAACAAATTAGATTTTAAACCAAAGACTGTAGCAAGGTATGAAGAAGGGCACTATATCATACTTAAAGTGTCTATCCAATGAGAAGATCTAACAATTATAAATATTTATGCTCCTAACTTGGGAGCAGGCAATTATATAAACCAATTAATAACCAAAATTAAAGAAACACATTGATAATAATACAAGTATAGTAGGGGATGTTGATACCCCACTCACTACAAAGGACAGATCATCTAAGCAGATCAAAAAGGAAACAACAGCTTTGAAGGACACATGGACAAGTTGGACTTCACAGATATATACAGAGCAATCCATTCTAAAGCAACAAAATACACATTCTGCACATGGAATGCATACTGCACATGGAATATTCTCCAGAACAGATTACATACTGGGTCACAGGGCAGGTCTCAACTTATACCAAAAGATTAGGATTATTCCCTGCATATTTTCAGACCACAGTGTTTTGAAACTTGAACTCAATCACAAAAGGAAATTTGGAAAGAACTCAAATACATGGAAGCTAATGAGCATCCTACTAAAGAATAAATGGGTTAACCAGGAAATTGAAGAAAAATTTTAAAAATTCATGGCAACAAATGAAAAATGAAAACACAACTGTTCAAAATCTTTGGGATGCAGCAAAGGTGGTCCTAAGAGGGAAGTACATGGAAATACAAGCCCTTCTCAAGGAACAAGAAAGGTCTCAAATACACAACCTAATTTTATACCTAATAGGGCTGGAGAAAGAGGAGCAAATAAAACTTAAACCAAGCAGAAGATAATTAATAAAGATCAGAGCATAAATTAATGAAATAGAAACCAAAGGAATATTGGAAGCAATCAATGAAACTAGAAGCTGGTTCTCTCAAAGAATTAATAAGACTGATATACACCTGGCCAGACTTATCAGAAAGAAAAGAGAGAGAGGACCCAAATAAATAAAACCATGAATTAAAGAGGAGAGATCACAACTAACACTGAAGAAATACAATTATAGGAACATATTATGAGCAACTATAAGCTAACAAATTCAGCAATCTGGAAGAAATGGATGCATGCTCAGAAACATAAAAGTACCAAAACTGAAACAGGAAGAAAGAAAACCTGAGCAGACCCATAACCAGCAAGGAAATTGAAGTAGTCATCAAAAATCTCCCAAAACACAAGATTCCAGGGCCAGATGGCTTCCCAGAGGGATTCTACCAAACATTTAAAGAAGAACTTAATACCTAATTCTTCTGAAACTGTTTCAAAAATAGAAATGGAAGGAAAGCTTCCCAACTCATTTTATGAGGCCAGCATTACCTTGGGCCCAAAACTAGACAAAGACCCTCCCAAAAAGGAGAATTACAGACCAATATCCCTGATGAACATGGATGCCAAAATCCTCACCAAGATATTAGCCAATAGGATCCAACAGTATATTCAAAGGATTATGCACCGTGACCAAGTAGGATTTATTCCTGGGCTGCAAGGGTGGCTAAACATCTGCAAATCAATCAGTGTGATACACTACATTAATAGAAAGAACAAGAACCATATAATCCTCTCAATAGATGCAAAAGAAGCATTTGACAAAATACAGCTTTCTTTCTTGATTACAACTCTCCACAGTGTAGGGATAGAGGCAACATACCTCATTATTATAAAAGTAATTTATGAAAAGCCCACAGAGAATATCATTTTCAATGGGGGAAAACTAAGAGCATTTACCCTAAGGTCAGGAACATGACAGGGATGCCCACTCTCACCACTGTTGTTCAGCATAGTACTAGAAGTCCTAGCCTCAGCAATCAGACAACAAAAAGAAATAAAAGGTATTCAAATTGGCAAAGAAGAAGCCAAAATCCTCTTCACAGATGACATGATATTTTATGTGGAAAACCCAAAAGACTCTACCCCCCCAAACTTCTAGAATTCATACAGGAATTCAGCAATGTGGCAGGATATCAAATCAAGGCACAGAAATTAGTTGTATCTGTATACACTAACAATGAGGTAGAGGAAAGAGAAATAAAAGATATAAGTCTCATTTACAACTATATCAAAAAACACAAGATACCTACAAATAAACCTAACCAAAGAGGTAAAGGATCTGTACTCTACAAACTACAGAACACTTATGAAAGAAATTGAGTAAGATACAAAGAAATGGAAAAATATTCCATGCTCATGGATTTGAAGAACCGATATTGTTAAAATTTCTATGCTGCCCAGAGCAATCTGCAAATTCAATGTAATCCCTATCAAAATACCATCGACGTTTTTCACAGAGCTGGAACAAATAATCCTAAAATTTGTACAGAACCAGAGAAGCCCCTGAATTGCCAGGGGAATGTTGAAAAAGAAAACCAAAACTGATGGCATCAAAATACCAGACTTCAAACTATATTTCAAAGCTATAATCATCAAGAAAGTATGATGGCATAAAAATAGACCCATAAATCAATGGAATAAAATAGAGAACCCAGAAAAGGACCCTCAACTCTATGGTCAACTAATCCTTGACAAACAGGAATGAATATCAAATGGAAAAGGGCAGTTATCGTCAATAAATGGTACTGGGAAAATTGGACACTCACATACAGAAGAATAAAACTGATCATTCTTTTACACTTTACACAAAGATAAACCCAAAGTGGATGAAAGAGTTAAATGGGAGTCAGGAATCCATAAAATCCCAGAGAAGAACGCAGACAGTAGTAACTTCTTTGATCTCCACCACAGCAACTTATTGCAGACACATCTCCAAAGACAAGAGAAACAAAAGCAAAAGTGAACTAATGGGACTTCATCAAGACAAAAAGCTTCTGCACAGCAAGGAAACAATCAACAAAACTAAAAGGCAACCTATGGAATGGGAGAAGATATTTCCAAATGACGAATCAGATAAAGGGCTAGTACCCAGGATCTAGAAAGAACTTATCAAAATCACCACCCAGAAAACAAGGAATCCAGTCAAGAAATGGTAAGAAGACATAAACAGACATTTCTCCAAAGAAAACATACAAATGGCCAACAGACACATGAAAAAATGCTCCATATCTCTTGGCAGCAGGGAAATACAAATCAAAACCACAATGAGAATACTACCTTACACCAGTCAGAATAACTAAAATTAACAAGACAGTAAACAACAAATGCTGGAGAGGATGTGGAGAAAGGGGAACCCTCTTACACTGTTGGTTGGAATGCAACTTGGTGCAGCCACTTTGGAAAACAGCATGGAGGTTCATCAAGAAGTTAAAAAGAGAACTACCCCTAATTGCACAGCAATTGCACTACTAGGTATTTACCCCAAAGAATGTGCAAATGTGATCCAAAGGTGCACCTGCACCCCAACATTCACAGAGTCCACAAGAGTCAAAGTATGGAAAGAGCCTAGATGTCCATCAACAGATGAATGGATAAAGTAGATGTGGTTTATATATACAATGGAACATTACTCAGCCCTCAGAAAGGATGATTATTTACAATTTACATCAATGTGGATGGAACTGGAGGGTACTATACTGAGCAAAATAAGTCAATCAGAGAAGACAATTATCATATGGCTTCACTAATACATGGAATATAAGAAACATCGCAGAGGATCATAGGGGAAGGGAGGGAAAACTGTATGGGAAGAAGTCAAAGGGAGAAAAACCATAAGAGACTTAACTATATGAAACAAAGTGGGGTTGCTGGAGGGGAGATGGGTGGGGGATGGAATCAGTGGGTGATGAGCATTAAGATGGGCATGTGATGTGATGAACACTGGGTGTTATGAGAAACTGATGAATTATTGAACACAAGATCTAAAACTAATGAGCTAATTGAATAAAAAAAAAAAAACTTGGAGAGTTTACCAGTCACAAAATTTCAGGGCCCTTTAGGTGAATAAAATCAAGGCATCAGATTAATATAAAGAGAAATAGTAGAGACATAAAAATTGTACATATATCCACACACACAGCACATGGCCTCCACATTTGTATTTTATATGTATTTTTATGAACAATTTTATAAAAATAAATAGAAAACATATGCAAATAGATACTTTCTAGAAAAAATTTTAAAATAGATTCAGGAAGAAATAAAAACCTGAATAAATTAATAACATTAAACAGTTGACTTTGTAATCAATCATTCTGTCTTCAAGCCACTTTGGAAGTAAATTTTACCAAAACTCGCGGAGTAAATAATCTTTTCTTATATAAACATTTCAAAGAAAGTAAAAATAAAAAAGGAGACAACTACCCCAATGATTTGCTGAGGACGAGACACCTTTTCTACAAACTGTACAATAATGTAAGAAAATAAAATTAAAAATATCTTACTTGTTAACATAGACAGTTGCACAAATTCTAAATAAAATTAGTTGCAAATCAAAATCAGCATTTGTATGAAAAGTACCAAAGTTTGTCTTCTAGGCTAAGCACTACCTGTGTGACCATTCCTCTGAGATTAGAAGGCCTTTTCTCCTCACTCATTCCTAACATTCTTCTAGAGGGTGCACAAGACTTTGAACATTCATTTTGTGTACTACCTTTATCTTTGTACTAAAAATTTATTTCCTTTAAAAAAAAAAGATTATTTATTTGACAGGCAGAGATCACAAGTAGGGAGAAAGGCAGGCAAGTAAGGGAGGTAGGGAAGCAGGCTCCCTGCTGAGCAGAGAGCCTGATGCGGGGCTGGATCCCAGGACTCTGAGATCATGACCTGGGCTGAAGGCAGACTTAACCCACTGAGTCACCCAGGCGCCCCCAAAATTTATTTTCTGATTTCCTTCTTCTCGCTTATATTAAATATATTTTATCTTGCTATATTGTATGCATTTTGTATGTTTCCAGGCACAAGAAGAGAGGTGAATATTTAAAATACTATATTAGGATGAGGAGTCAAGATGGAGGAGAAGTAGCAGGCTGAGACTACTTCAGCTAGCAGGAGATCAGCTAGATAGCTTACTCAAGATTGCAAACACCTGCAAACCCATCGGCAGAACGAAGAGAAGAAGAACAGCAATTCTAGAAACAGAAAAAGAACCACTTTCTGAAAGGTAGGACTGGCGGAGAAGTGAATCCAAAGTGATGGGAAGATAGACCCCGGGGGGAGGGGCCGGCTCCCGGCAAGCGGCGGAGCAATGGCGCACAAAATCAGGACTTTTAAACGTCTGTTCCACTGAGGGACATCGCTCCAGAGGCTAAACCGGGGCGAAGCCCACACGGGGGTAGCGAGGCCTCAGGTTCCGCAGGGTCACAGAAGGATCGGGGCTGTCTGAGGGTATTGGAACGGGAAAGCTGGCTACAGAGACAGAGCCGACAGGAAGCTCACAGCTCGGGGTTACCTTGAACTGGTTGCAGGCTCGGTGAGCTCGGAGCGAGGCCGGAGGTCAGGCAGACGGGAGTTACTGGGCGCTGTTCTCTGACGGCGCACTGAGGAGTGGGGCCCCGGGCTCTCACCTCCTCTGGGCCGGAGACCAGGAGGCCGCCATTTATATTCCCATGCTCCGGAATTCTACGGAAAGAGCTCAGGGAACAAAAGCTCCTGAAAGCAAACCCGAGCGGATTACTCAGCCCGGCCCCTGGTAAGGGCGGTGCAATTCCGCCTGGGGCAAAGACACTTGAGCATCACTACACCAGGCCCCTCCCCCAGAAGATCAACAAGAAATCCAGCCAAGACCAAGTTCACCTACCAAGGAGTGCAGTTTCAATACCAAGGAGAGCAGCAGAATTCCAGAGGAGGAGAAAGCAAAGCACGGAACTCATGGCTTTCTCCCTGTGATTTTTTAGTCTTGCATTTAATTTAATTCTTTTCTTTTTCATTTTTTATCTCTTCTTCTACTAATTTTTTTTAACTTTTACCCTTTTCCTTTTTAACGTTTTTTAACTAGTTTATCTAATATATATATTTATTCTTTTTTATACTTTTCTTTATTCGTTTTCTTTTTTTAATTCTTTTTTTTCTTCTTCTTTCTTTCTTTCTGAACCTCTTTTTTTTTTTTAAGATTTTATTTATTTATTTGACAGAGAGAAATCACAAGTAGATGGAGAGGCAGTCAGAGAGAGAGAGAGAGAGAGGGAAGCAGGCTCCCTGCCGAGCAGAGAGCCCGATGCGGGACTCGATCCCAGGACCCTGAGATCATGACCTGAGCCGAAGGCAGCGGCTTAACCCACTGAGCCACCCAGGCGCCCCTGAACCTCTTTTTATCCCCTTTCTCCCCCCTCACGATTTGGGATCTCTTCTGATTTGGTTAAAGCATGTTTTCCTGGGTTTTTTGCCACCCTTTTAGTATTTTACTTGCTCCGTCATATACTCTTAGCTGGACAAAATGACAAGGCGGAAAAATTCACCACAAAAAAAAGAACAAGAGGCAGTACCAAAGGCTAGGGACCTAATCAATACAGACAATGGTAATATGGCAGATCTAGAGCTCAGAATGACAATTCTCAAGGTTCTAGCTGGGCTTGAAAAAGTTATGGAAGATATTAGAGAAACCCTCTCCAGAGATATAAAAGCCCTTTCTGGAGAAGAAATAAAATCTAACCAAGTTGAAATCAAAAAAGCTATTAATGAGGTTCAATAAAAAATGGAGGCTCTCACTGCTAGGATAAATGAGGCAGAAGAAAGAATTAGCGATATAGAAGACCAAATGACAGAGAATAAAGAAGCTGAGCAAAAGAGGGACAAACAGCTACTGGACCACGAGGGGAGAATTCGAGAGATAAGTGACACCATAAGACAAAACAACATTAGAATAATTGGGATTCCAGAAGAAGAAGAAAGAGAGAAGGGAGCAGAAGGTATACTGGAGAGAATTATTGGGGAGAATTTCCCCAATATGGCAAAGGGAACGAGCATCAAAATTCAGGAGGTTCAGAGAACGCCCCTCAAAATCAATAAGAATAGGCCCACACCCCGTCACCTAATAGTAAAATTTACAAGTCTCAGTGACAAAGAGAAAATCCTGAAAGCAGCCCGGGAAAAGAAGTCTGTAACATACAATGGTAAAAATATTAGATTGGCAGCTGACTTATCCACAGAGACCTGGCAAGCCAGAAAGAGCTGGCATGATATTTTCAGAGCACTAAACGAGAAAAACATGCAGCCAAGAATACTATATCCAGCTAGGCTATCATTGAAAATAGAAGGAGAGATTAAAAGCTTCCAGGACAAACAACAACTGAAAGAATTTGCAAACACCAAACCAGCTCTACAGGAAATATTGAAAGGGGTCCTCTAAGCAAAGAGAGAGCCTACAAGTGGTAGATCAGAAAGGAACAGAGACCATATATAGTAATAGTCACCTTACAGGCAATACAATGGCACTAAATTCATATCTCTCAATAGTTACCCTGAATGTTAATGGGCTAAATGCCCCTGTCAAAAGACACAGGGTATCAGAATGGATAAAAAAACAAAACCCATCTATATGTTGCCTCCAAGAAACTCATTTTAAGCCCGAAGACACCTCCAGATTTAAAGTGAGGGGGTGGAAAACAATTTACCATGCTAATGGACATCAGAAGAAAGCAGGAGTGGCAATCCTTATATCAGATCAATTAGATTTTAAGCCAAAGACTATAATAAGAGATGAGGAAGGACACTATATCATACTCAAAGGGTCTGTCCAACAAGAAGATTTAACAATTTTAAATATCTATGCCCCCAACGTGGGAGCAGCCAACTATATAAACCAATTACTAACAAAATCAAAGAAACACATCAACAATAATACAATAATAGTAGGGGACTTTAACACTCCCCTCACTGAAATGGACAGATCATCCAAGCAAAAGATCAGCAAGGAAATAAAGGCCTTAAACAACACACTGGACCAGATGGACATCACAGATATATTCAGAACATTTCATCCCAAAGCAACAGAATACACATTCTTCTCTAGTGCACATGGAACATTCTCCAGAATAGATCACATCCTCGGTCCTAAATCAGGACTCAACCGGTATCAAAAGATTGGGATCATTCCCTGCATATTTTCAGACCACAATGCTCTAAATCTAGAACTCAACCACAAAAGGAAGTTTGAAAAGAACCCAAATACATGGAGACTAAACAGCATCCTTCTAAAGAATGAATGGGTCAACCGTGAAATTAAAGAAGAATTGAAAAAAATCATGGAAACAAATGATAATGAAAATACAATGGTTCAAAATCTGTGGGACACAACAAAGGCAGTCCTGAGAGGAAAATATATAGCGGTACAAGCCTTTCTCAAGAAACAAGAAAGGTCTCAGGTACACAACCTAACCCTACACCTAAAGGAGCTGGAGAAAGAACAAGAAAGAAACCCTAAGCCCAGTAGGAGAAGAGAAATCATAAAGATCAGAGCAGAAATCAATGAAATAGAAACCAAAAAAAAAAAAAACAAAAAACAATAGAACAAATCAACGAAACTAGGAGCTGGTTCTTTGAAAGAATTAATTAAATTGATAAACCCCTGGCCCGACTTATCAAAAAGAAAAGAGAAAGGACCCAAATAAATAAAATCATGAATGAAAGAGGAGAGATCACAACTAACACCAAAGAAATACAAACTAATATAAGAACATACTATGAGCCACTCTACACCAACAAATTTGACAATCTGGAAGAAATGGATGCATTCCTAGAAACATATAAACTACCACAACTGAACCAGGAAGAAATAGAAAGCCTGAACAGACCCATAGCCAGTAAGGAGATTGAAACAGTCATTAAAAATCTCCAAACAAGGGCGCCTGGGTGGCTCAGTGGGTTAAGCCGCTGCCTTCGGCTCAGGTCATGATCTCAGGGTCCTGGGATCGAGTCCCGCATCGGGCTCTCTGCTCAGCAGGGAGCCTGCTTCCTTCTCTCTCTCTCTCTCTCTCTGCCTGCCTCTCTGCCTACTTGTAATCTCTGTCTGTCAAATAAAATAAATAAAATCTTTAAAAAAATAAAATAAAATAAAATGCTCTTCTTATTAAGTCAAAAAAAGAAAAAAATCTCCAAACAAACAAAAGCCCAGGGCCAGAGAGCTTCCCGGGGGAATTCTACCAAACATTTAAAGAAGAACTAATTCCTATTCTCCTGAAACTGTTCCAAAAAATAGAAATGGAAGGAAAACTTCCAAACTCATTTTATGAGGCCAGCATCACCTTGATCCCAAAACCAGACAAGGATCCCATCCAAAAAGAGAGCTATAGACCAATATCCTTGATGAACACAGATGCGAAAATCCTCACCAAAATACTAGCCGATAGGATTCAACAGTACATTAAAAGGATTATTCACCACGACCAAGTGGGATTTATTCCAGGGCTGCAAGGTTGGTTCAACATCCGCAAATCAGTCAATGTGATACAACACATCAGTAAAAGAAAGAACAAGAACCATATGATACTCTCAATAGATGCTGAAAAAGCATTTGACAAAGTACAGCAACCCTTCCTGATCAAAACTCTTCAAAGTGTAGGGATAGAGGGCACATATCTCAATATCATCAAAGCCATCTATGAAAAACCCACCGCAAATATCATTCTCAATAGAGAAAAACTGAAAGCTTTTCCGCTAAGGTCAGGAACACAGCAGGGATGTCCATTATCACCACTGCTATTCAACATAGTACTAGAAGTCCTAGCCTCAGCAATCAGACAACAAAAGGAAATTAAAGGCATCCAAATCGGCAAAGAAGAAGTCAAATTATCACTCTTCGCAGATGATATGATACTATATGTGGAAAACCCAAAAGACTCCACTCCAAAACTGCTAGAACTTGTACAGGAATTCAGTAAAGTGTCAGGATATAAAATCAATGCACAGAAATCAGTTGCATTTCTCTACACCAACAACAAGACAGAAGAAAGAGAAATTAAGGAGTCCATCCCATTTACAATTGCACCCCAAACCATAAGATACCTAGGAATAAACCTAACCAAAGAGGCACAGAATCTATACTCAGAAAACTATAAAGTACTCATGAAAGAAATTGAGGAAGACACAAAGAAATGGAAAAATGTTCCATGCTTCTGGATTGGAAGAATAAATATTGTGAAAATGTCTATGCTACCTAAAGCAATCTACACATTTAATGCAATTCCTATCAAAGTACCATCCATCTTTTTCAAAGAAATGGAACAAGTAATTCTAAAATTTATATGGAACCAGAAAAGACCTCGAATAGCCAAAGGGATATTGAAAAAGAAAGCCAACGTTGGTGGCATCACAATTCCGGACTTCAAGCTCTATTACAAAGCTGTCATCATCAAGACAGCATGGTACTGGCACAAAAACAGACACATAGATCAATGGAACAGAATAGAGAGACCAGAAATAGACCCTCAACTGTATGGTCAACTAATCTTTGACAAAGCAGGAAAGAATGTCCAATGGAAAAAAGACAGCCTCTTTAATAAATGGTGTTGGGAAAATTGGACAGCCATGTGCAGAAAAATGAAATTGGACCATTTCCTTACACCACACACAAAAATAGACTCAAAATGGATGAAGGACCTCAATGTGAGAAAGGAATCCATCAAAATCCTTGAGGAGAACACAGGCAGCAACTTCTTCGACCTCAGCCACAGCAACATCTTCCTAGGAACATCACCAAAGGCAAGGGAAGCAAGGGCAAAAATGAACTATTGGGATTTCATCAAGATCAAAAGCTTTTGCACAGCAAAGAAAACAGTTAACAAAATCAAAAGACAACTGACAGAATGGGAGAAGATATTTGCAAACGACATATCAGATAAAGGACTAGTGTCCAAAATCTATAAAGAACTTAGCAAACTCAACACCCAAAGAACAAATAATCCAATCAAGAAATGGGCAGAGGACATGAACAGACATTTCTGCAAAGAAGACATCCAGATGGCCAACAGACACATGAAAAAGTGCTCCATATCACTCGGCATCAGGGAAATACAAATCAAAACCACAATGAGATATCACCTCACACCAGTCATAATGGCTAAAATTAACAAGTCAGGAAATGACAGATGCTGGCGAGGATGCGGAGAAAGGGGAACCCTCCTACACTGTTGGTGGGAATGCAAGCTGGTGCAGCCACTCTGGAAAACAGCATGGAGGTTCCTCAAAATGTTGAAAACAGAACTGCCCTATGACCCAGCAATTGCACTACTGGGTATTTACCCTAAAGATACAAACCTAGTGATCCGAAGGGGCACGTGCACCCGAATGTTTATAGCAGCAATGTCCACAATAGCCAAACTATGGAAAGAACCTAGATGTCCATCAACAGATGAATGGATCAAGAAGAAGTGGTATATATACACAATGGAATACTATGCAGCCATCAAAAGAAACGAAATCTTGCCATTTGTTACAACATGGATGGAACTAGAGCGTATCATGCTTAGCGAAATAAGTCAAGCGGAGAAAGAGAACTGTCATATGATCTCTCTGATATGAGGAAGTGGTGATGCAACATGGGGGCTTAAGTGGGTAGGAGAAGAATAAATGAAACAAGATGGGATTGGGAGGGAGACAAACCATAAGTGACTCTTAATCTCACAAAACAAACTGAGGGTTGCTGGGGGGAGGGGGGTTGGGAGAAGGGGGGTGGGGTTATGGACATTGGGGAGGGTATGTGCTTTGGTGAGTGCTGTGAAGTGTGTAAACCTGGCGATTCACAGACCTGTACCCCTGGGGATAAAAATATATGTTTATAAAAAATAAAAAATAAAAAATAAAATAAAATAAAATACTATATTAAAATGTGAACTTTTTAAAAGCAGTGTGTATGCTGTGTGGCCTAGATTTGGCACTTGTGGGCTCATAGGAAAAGTCAGGTCACTAAGGGTTCCATATCTTTAACAATGGAGTTGTGTGTGTGTGTGTGTGTGTGTGTGTGTTTTAAGATTTTATTTATTTATTTGACAGAGAGAGATCAAGTAGTCAGAGAGGCAGGCAGAGACAGAGAGAGGAGGAGTTTGCCTCCCAGCTGAGCAGATCAAGCCCTATGCAGGGCTTGATCCCAGGACCCTGGGATCATGACCTGAGCCGAAGGCAGAAGCTTTAACCCACTGAGCCACCCAGAAGCCCCTAAGGGTTCCATATCTAAAGAGCTGGTCCAACAAATGGAGCCAGACTCCCTCCTCTTCCCTGCAACGTCAGGTGGATTTGCTTTCTGCTTTTTCATGTTCTGTGTGGGCTGCCTGGTACCCCCTTTCCATCACTCTGGAAGTCAACAGACTAGTGCTGTATTACTTCTGTCTGAATGTCTCTTTCACAAATGTTCTAAGTAACACCCATACCCAGTAACGCCTCCCTTAAATACAAGGGTTTCTTAGCCAAAGACAGACGCAGTTAGCAGCCTAGTTTACCAGATTTTTGAAGATAAATATATTCTCTTTAAAACAAACAAAACCCCAGGAACTGTGAGATTAGCTAATTAATCATGGTAGCACCATAATAATAATGTTATAATACAGGAAATCAATAGCCTAATAGTAATACCGTCGTAAAAAATTTGCAAATTAAAGTCATTGATAATATGACACGAACTCTATTGATTTTCCCTGATATTTTTAACATTAAAAATACTGTTATCTATATTTGCTTTTGTTCATATATCTTTATGGTTTTCTGGGTTAATTACCTACAGCACTGGAAAAGCTGACAAAGCTAAATAGATTAAAGACTTGACTTGGAATTTGTCCCTGGAGCACAGTCATTACTTCCTGCAAGACAAGCATAAGGGAGGCAAAGATGGGGACCTGCTGTCGGCCCCCAGAAGGACAGGATCACTCTCAGGGATGGGCCTTACCGAAGCAGAATTTATGCTGAATGAATAAGGAAAGAGAATGCTCAGGATTTGGTTTCTGTGACACTGCCTTTTTTTTTTTTTTCTTTCATTTTTAAAAATAAATGTGACCAGCTTATATGGCTACACTAAGCACAACTGCATGCCTCCTCTGAAATTTCCCACGGCCTCTTCCCACTGTCTGCTCCCCCATTCCTCATCCTTGTCTTCCTTGGTTCCTCCTCTTTGGCTCATCTGCATTTGATTTCTTTAACTCTCAAGTCTTTATTCTTGGAAATCCACTTAGGTCTGTTTCTTACGGATTCTAGCCTCACCTTTGATTTTGGTATCAGCCCTATAGGATGTCATTAGCTTAACAGCCAGCTGACATCAAACTGTGTGCCTCTGAGTTCAGTGCAGGAGCCATCACCTGGGAAACAGAGGCAGTAGCTCTGGAGCCGAGCCCCTTGTGTTTTTACGCTGGTGTTCCATTCACGAGTTCCTTTCAGAAAAGTGTTCAGCTCCTGAGTTCGTCAATTAAAATAACTTATTTGGTGCTGAGATTATCACTGTTTGTATCAGTGAACTTCGAAAAATCTTTATTTTTAATTTTTTATTTATTTGAGAGTGAGAGAGCGTGAGAGAGAGAATGACAAGTAGGCAGAGAGGCAGGCAGACATAGATGAGGAAGCAGACTCCCCACTGAGCAGAGAGCCTGATACAGGGCTCGATCCTAGGACCCTGAGACCATGATCTGAGCTGAAAGCAGAGGCTTAACCCACTGAGCCACCCAGGTGCTCTGATCTTTTTTTTTTTTTTTTTTTTTAAGATTTTTTACTTATTTGTCATAGAGGGAGAGAGAAAGAGAGATCACAAGTAGGCAGAGCAGCAGGCAGAGATAGATGAGAAAGCAGAAATCCCTGCTCAGCAAAGATCCCAATTCAGGACTCGATCCCAGGACCCCAGGATCATGACCTGAGCCGAAGGAAACAGCTTAACCCAGGCATCCCATTCAAAAAATCTTTTTAAAAACTATTGTCCTGGGACGCCTGGGTGGCTCAGTTGGTTGAGTGGCTGACTTTGGCTGAGGTCATGATCCCAGGGTCCAGGGATCGAGTACCGACCGCATCGGGCTCTCTGCTCAGCAGGGAGCCTGCTTCTCCATCTGCCTGTTCTGCCTGCTGTTCCCCCCTGCTTGAGCTCTCGCTCTCTCTCTGGCAAATAAATAAACAACACCTTTAAAAAACAAAACAAAAAACTATTGTCCTGGGACAGGGCTGTTATCTAGGGCTTCTCTCTTACCACCAGTGCCAGCTTTGCATTTTGAAGAATGCTTTTCTTCCATAAATGTGATTTTTGTGTTTATGAAAACTGTTCATCTAGTCCAGGTTAAAAGTACAGTTTAATTTCTGATTAAATTACCTTTCAATTTCTAATCAACCAGCACTGAGGTTAACCATCTTTTGTAAACCAGTCAGAGCTTGATTAAAGCCTGTTAGGGCTGGTGATTACAGTAATCATCTAGCATTGCCCTTAGAGATCACGGGCCTTAGCCAGGGTCTTTTATCTCATCTCTAGAGCATGAGGCTTGTAGCCGAACGTGGTCCACTTGCTCTGCTTGATCAGTGAGGTTTTTGGCAATCTCTTTGACAATAAGTCTCATTCTTACCTACTCATGATGTTGCTGGGGTGACTAAATGTGAAAACTCTGGTAACAGCCTATTAGCACTTGGCATCTACAAGAATGTTCTAAATGTCGAGCCCAAGCCTAACTCTTGTGAGTTTATGCCCACATCTGACACATCTGGTGGTTTGTGGTTTGCTTAACTGTAAGCTAATCTTTTGGGGGTTTTGTGCCTAATACTGGACTTACAGCCAGCCCCAGCACTAGATGCTACTCTGAGCTACCTGCCAGAGCCCTATTTTAAGTGCCTGGTATCTGGGAGATATGGAAGGGACCCAGTAGACAAAATTGAGGCATAATGGCTAATTATATCTACATCTACACTTCTCCATGTTCACTGCCACCTCTCTGGTCCAAGCTTCATCGTCTCCCACCTAGCTTTGGCAACTGCCTCCTAACTGATGTCCCTTCTCCCCCTCTTCCTTCTCACTCCGCCCCCACTATCAGCAGAGTGTGAGTCTTACTTGTTCCATACCTCACCAGCAGTAGTCATTGTCCATTTCCTTCATTTTAGCCATGCTGGTGGGTGTGCAGTGGAATCACACTGCACTTTTAATTTTTAGTCCTGGATGACTAATGAAGCTGAGAAGCTTTTTATATGTTTATTGGCATTTGGACAACCTCCTCTGGGAGGTGCCTGTTCAAGTCTTTGCTCCATTTTTCTGTGAGTGTCTGTCCTTTTCCTCTTGATTTGTAGAGGTAGTGAGTGCTATCTAGATACAGTTCAATATATTTTCCCACTCTGTGGCTTGTTCTTAATGTAGAATTTTGAGGAACAGACATCTGTAATTTCAATGTCATCCGATTAACCAAGTTTTGCTTTGTGGTTAATGCTTTCATATTCTACTTAACAGCCCCTCCCCCTTTTTTAGGCTTCCATAGGGTCACGAAGGAATTCTCATGTTATGAATTAGAAACCTTATCATTAAACTTCTCTCGCTAGATTAACTATCTATTGGGAACTGATTTTTGTCTATGCTATGAGACTACATTCGAGACTCCTGTGCTTTGTACATGGACAGCGCATTGACCCAACATCAAATTCTGAACAGGCTATCCTTCTCTTACTGTATATGGCAGTACCACTGTTGTCATAAAACAGTGATACTACGGTGTATCTAATTTGTCATTTCAACTAGCCATTCATCTATTCTATGCCAATGCATATCATTGTAATTCCTGTAGCTTTATATTTATCATGGCATCTGTAAACTTAAGTCCTTTTTTTTTTTCAAGATATTTCTGCCTATTCTTGGCCATTTTTAAAATTTCTTTATAGATTTAGAATTAGCTTGTCAAGTGACATTAAAAATACCTCTTAGAATTTTGATTGAAATTTCACTGAATCCACAGATCAATTTGAGAATGAACTGCCCCCATACAATAATGAATTTTCAAATCCTTAAGTATATAATATCTCTCCTTTTATTTAGGGTGTTTTTAATTTCTCTCAGAAATGTGGCAGTACTTAGTATAGAGATCTTTTACATTTTTGCTAGATTTACTCCTAGGTATTTGATGTTTTGTGATGCTATTGTAAATGGCATCTTTTAAAGTTTTCATTTTCTATTTGCATGTAGAAATAGTGTGTGTTTATATATTAACCTTTTATTTATTTAGTGACATTAAATTCACTTATTAATTCTAATGGTTTATTATTTTACACTGTTCACTTATATGACAATGTTATTTGAGAATAAGTAAGTCTTCCTTCCCAACTGTGATATATTTTCTTTATTTTTGCCTTATTCCATTGAATGGATCTTCAGTAAACAGAAGTGGCTAAAGCATGTATCCTTATCTTATTCTCAAGGTAAAGTATTTCAATATGATGTTTACTCTAGATTTTATTCTTATTATTCTTAATATTTTAAGTCCTCTTTCAGAGTGAAGAAGTTCTCTTCTATTCTCAGTTTTCTGAAAGTTGTTAAAAATCAGGAATAGATATTAAATTTTATCACTACACTTTCTGGATATACTAAGATAAACATGTTTTTTCCCCTTCATTAAATTTAAATAAATTTTAATAGCACACTTAAAATGAACACCACAGAAGACAGCTAGCCATTGTTGCTTCTTTACAAAAAATTCAAATTCTGGCCATGTCCAGAAAAATCAATTTGAGAATGAACTGCCCCCATACAATACTGGGGGCAGGATTGCTTATAATTGTGATACAGCTGAACTGTGAGAACTTGTTCACTGAAATAAGAGACTGGGGGTCTTTGACTTGAATGCAGCTGTAGTCTACTCCAATAGTGGTAAAGAGTAGCTAAAACTTCAGTAAAAACACCATCATCATTTTGGCTGGCAGAAACCAGGCAAAGGAGCCTGCAGTAACCAGCATCACCAAAAAGTGAAAGAAAAGTGCCAGAAAGAAGAAAGGCAAAGAATGAAAGCAACAAATTCTTTTTTTAAACTCAGCCCAAGTTTCTGGCTGATCACAGAATCATATAGGTACAGGGAAAATGAAATCAGCTTGCAGTTAGGTCTTAAAGAACTGAACTGAAGTCTGAACTGCTGGCCACCACGTTCACGGCAGTGTGAGCCCAACCAAGTTAACTGCCTGCTACCACAAAACAACAAAATAATGAATAACAACAAAAAAGGGGCACATATGTTAGAATTATCAGGAAAGGACTCTGAAGCAAATATTTTAACTACACTCAGTGAGGTAAAGGAAAATATACTTGTCATGAATAAATAGACAAGAAACATCATCAGCAAAACATAAATAAGAAAAACAAGACCAAACTGCAATTTCAGAGTTAAAAATTCTAATATATGAAAAAAATTCACTGAATAGAGGTAATAATAGAATGGAGGTGAAAAAGAGTCAGTGGAATTGAAGACAGATCAACAGAAATGATCCAATTACAAGAAGAGAGAGAATTGCCTTAGAGACCTGTGGGACAATATTTAAAGGTCTAGCATATAATATTGGGAGTCCAAGAAAAAAAGGAGAGAGAGCATTCAACAGAAAAATATTGGAAGAAATGAAGGCCAAACTTCACTAATTTGGTGAAAACATAAGTTTATAGATCCCAGAAGTTCAACAAACCAACAGGATAAATTAGAAGAAAACTGTTATAGGTTGAATTATGTTGTTCTCCAAAAATGTGTTGAAGCTCTAAACATGTGAATGTAATCATATTTGGAAATAGAATCTTTGTGATGTAATCAAGTTAGGATGAGATCAGTAGACTGGGCCCTAGTCCAATGTGTCTGTTGTATTTATAAGAAGAGAGGAATATGGACACAGAGACATATGGTGAGAATACCATGTGAAGAAGGAGGCAGAGATTGGAACAACACATCTACAAGCCAAGGAATGACCAAGATGCCAGCATCACCAGAAGCTAGGGCAGAGGCATGGAACAGATTCTCCTTCAGGGCAATCACAAGGAATCAGCCCTGCTTACTCCTTGATTTTGGACTTCTAGTTTCCAGAATTATGAAATAATATGTTCTGTATGTGGCAGGACAATGTATGTCCTAGAAAACTTATACAAAAACCGTATCTAGGAATGCCATAATCAAACTTGAAAACCAAAGATAAAGGGACAAACTTGAACCAACCAAAGAAAAATGACACATTCCATACAGGAGGGCAATGATTCAAATCATTACAGATTTCTTAGTAGAGACTATGGGGACCATAACACAGTGGAACTACATTTTTAAAGTATTGGGGATACCAGTCACCCAGAATTTTATATTCAGTGAAAATATCTTCCAAGATGAAGATGAAATTGAAACACTCAGATAAACAAAATACTAAGAGAACTGTCACCAGGCTCACTCTACAAGAAATGCCAAGGGAAAGATTTCATGCTGAAGGGAGATGATACCTGAAGGAAAACTCAGATCTTTAGAAATGAGTGAAAACATTAGAAATAGTTAACAAATGGGGAAAGTATAGGGGTCTGTACTTTTTCTTAACTTCTTTAAAATACATATGTCTGGTCTTTTTTATTAGAGAGGGGGAGAGGAGGGAAGGGCATAGGGAGAGAGAAAATCTTTTAAGAAGGTTCCACACCCAGTGTATAGCTTGATATGGGGCTTGATCTCACAACCTTGAGAGCCAAAACCAAATGAGCCACTCAGGCACCCCTAAAATACATATATGTCTGTTTAAAGCAAAAATTATAACATAGTTATGTGGGGTTTAAAGTGTATGAAAAATGTACTATATATGGCAACCATAACATAAAGGATCATGGGCACAAGTAAATATTGTTGAAATGTTACCACATTTTTGTGAAGTGGTATACTATTAAGTCTATGTGGATAATGAATATATAAGAAGGTATATTGCAGTCCCTAAAGCAACTACAAAAAAAATTATCCAAAAATGGGTAGCTAAAAATCCAACAGATAAATTAAAACAGAATTCTATAAAGTATTCAAATAATCCAAAACAAGAAAAAAAACTGAAAAAAAAGAGGACAGACAAAAAATAATAAAAGAACAGACCTAAATACAACCATATGAATAATGACATTAAATGACAATGAACTAAAGACTCTTATTTAAAGGTAGAGATTATCATAGTAGGTGAAAAACTGTCTACAGGATATGCATCTTTTATATAGGAACACAAATATCTAGAAAGTAAATAGATGAGAATAGGCATACCATTCAAATATCAAACATAAGAAGGCTGGAGTTGCTATATTAATGTGAGATAAAATAGCCTTCAAGAGAAAGGGGATTGCCAAAGACAGGGTATTTCAAAGACAGATATTTCATAATGTTAAAAGGGCCAATTCATCAGGACAACATTACTATGCATGTACCTAACAAAAGAGAGCCTCAAAATACAGAAAGCAAAAGTTGGCAGAATTGGAGAAATAGAAAATTCCATGATCATAGCAGGGGAATTTAAGCATCTCCCAATTTTCTCAGCAACTGATAAAAAGCTAGATAGTAAGAAATTAATTTTTACTACGTAAAACATAAAATACACATTCTTTTCAACTGTACATAATAAATCCACCAAAATATACTGTATACCAGACTGTAAGACATGACTGAATGTATTTAAATGGAACTGAAATCACAGTAGGTATGTTTTCTGACCACAATTAAGTTGAATTAGAAATCAATAACAAGAAGATATTTAAGAAAGCCTTAAAATTTAGACTTTACACCGTCTATTTCAAAATAATCCATGGGTCAAAGAAGGGATATTGAAAAATATGTTGAACTGAATGATGAAAATAAAAAAATATCAATTTTATGAAATGCAGCTAAACCACTGACTAAAGAAAATTAATGGTTTTAGATGAACATATTATAGAAGAAAAATAAGTTTAAAATCAAAACCTAAAATGTCACCTTAAGAGGCTAGAAACAGAACAGCAAAATAACCCTAAAGTAAGTAGAAGGCAACAAAGGAGAGAAATAAAATTAAGAGTAGAAATAGAAAGAAATAGAAAACAAAGAAAAATAGAGAAAATCATCATCAAAACCTGGTTCTTTGAAAAAAAAATTAACAAGATTTATAAAAACATATATAGATTGGTTAGCAAAAAAAAGAGAAAATATAGTTCACCATTAAAAAAATGAGAAAAATATTATTCTTAATGAATTTATAAACATTAAAGGACAATAAAATACTATTTGGAACACCCCTATAAAAACTGCATGAAGAAAAATGTCAATATGCCTTGAGAGACATAAATTACAAAAGCTTACCCATGTATAAATAGTTAATTTGAATAGCCCTATTTCTATTTAAAAATGGAACTCACGTTTTAATACTGCAGTCTAAAATGTCTTCATCTATATATTCTATTAAACATTTAAGAAGGAAAACAACAATTATACACCATCCTTCCAGAATATATAAAAGAAGGAAAATTTCAAAACTAATTTCATAAGACCAGATTACAATTATACCAAAACCAGACTAACAAAATTAGATCAAGATTCTTCATGAATGTACATGTAAAAATCCTTAATAAATTATTAGTAAAAGAACCTCAAAAATATATAAAAATAATGACACATTTGACCAAGTAGAATTTATCTTAGGAATGCATGGTTGATCTAATATTAGAAAGAATGAAAGAACAGAATGAATAGAATAGTCATACAATGTTCTATGAATATCCATAGAATATTCAATAGAATGAACAGAATACCCAAATTTTGGGTATGAATGAATGAATGAATAGAATACCCCGAAGGAATGAATACTCAATTTTTGCATCAATAGGACGGAACCGGAGCAGATCATGCTAAGTGAAATAAGTCAAGCAGAGAAGGTCAATTATCAAATGGTTTCACTTATTCTGGAATATAAAGAATAGCATGAAGGACATTTGAAGAAGGAAGGGGAAAATGAAGGGGGGGGGGAATCAGAGGCGGAGACAGAACATGATGGGGGAGATTATCGACTCCCGGAAATAAACTGAGGGTTTTAGAGGGGAAGGGGTGGGGGATGGGTGAGCTGAGTATGGGAATTAAGGCGGGCACATATTGTATGGAGCACTGGGTGTTATACGCAAACAATGAATCATGGAACGCTGCATCAAAAACTAACGATGACTAATGATGACTAACCTAAAGTAATAATAAAAAAAGAAAATCAATCATGGTAATTTACCAAATTAATAGAATAAAGGTGAAAATTGTGGAATCATTTCAACAGCTGTAGAAAAAGTGTTTAACAAAATTCAACATCACCTATGATTAATAAAAGAATTCTCGGCAAACTAGGAATAGAAGGAAACATTCTTAAGCTGATGAAGAGCATCTACAAAAATCTAGTGGCACTATGCTTTTTTAGTGCTCTTTGCACTATTGCATATTGCAATAAGGCAGACCACCAAAAACAAGTCAAAAGGCATAAATTTAGGAAGGATTGAGTAAAATTATTTTTATTTGCTGTAGTATGTTTGTTTACTTAAATATCTTCACATGAAACAACTAGTGAATTAGCAAGTGAAATTAGTATGGCTGCAGGATTCAAGACTAATAGAGAAAATTTATATATATAGGAAGTAAATAACTGGAAATGAAATGAAAAAAGATTCCACTTACAATAGACCCTCCCCCCCCAATAGGCAAGATTTCTATACTGAAAACCACATCCATTGTCAAGAGGAATTAAAGACCTAAATAAGTGGAGATATATCATTTCACAGAATGGAATAGTTAACATTCAACAAATTGCCAAATAAGATTCTAGAACTTCTTTTTTTGCAGGTTCAAAGGTCTTTCTAAAATTTATCAGAAAATACAAAAACTCTGGAGGAGCCAAAGCTATTTTTAAAAGACTTTATTTTTTAGAGCTCTTTTAGATTTACAGCAAAACTGGAGGGAGGAACAAAGATTTCTCCTACACCCCTTGTCCCACACATGCATAGTCTCCTCCGTCATCCACATCACTCACCAGAATGGCACCTTTTTTTTTTTTTTTTTTTTTAAACCAAGGATGAATCTTCACTGACACATCATAATCACCCAAGTCAACAGTATACCCGAGGGCTAATTCTTCCTGTTTTATATGCTACTGGTTTGGACAAAAGTAAATTAAGATTCACCCACCATCGTAATATACCAAGTATTTTCATGGCCCTATAAGTCTTCTGCTCTCTGCCTATTCATCCTTCTCTCCTACACATTCCTGGCAACCCCTGACAATTTACTGTCTGTCTCTATAGTTTTGCCTTTTCCAGAATGTCATATAGTTGGAATCATGCAGTATGTAGTCTTTTCAGATCTACTTTTTTCACTTAGTAATATGAATTTAAGTTTGCACTATGTCTTTTATGACTTGGTAGCTTGATTCTTTTTAGTGCCAAATAACACTGCATTGTCCGGACCCATTACAGTTTATATATCCAATCACCTCCTGAAAGACATCTTGGTTGCATCAATTTTTGGCAATTATTCTTGTGCAGGCTTTTGTGTGGACATAAGTGTTGAAATCCTTTGGATACCGAGGACCTTGATTGCTGGGTCATTTAAGAGAGTATAGTTAGTTAATAATCTGCCAAACTCTTTTCCAAAGTGAATGTACCATGTTGCAAGCCCACCAGCCATGTATGAGATTTACTGTTGATCCACATCCTCTCCAGCGTTTGTGTTTGTGTTGCCAGTGTTCTGGATTTAAGCCATGCTATAGGTGTGCAGTGGTGTCTCCTTGCTATTTTAATTTGTATTTCCCTGACGACATAAGGTGTGCAACATCTTTTCATGTGCTTATTTGCCATCCGTGTATCTTTGGTGAGGTGCCTGTCATGATCTTTGGCCCATTTTTAAATCGACTGTTTGTTTTCTTCTCATTGAGTGTTAAGAATTTCTTCCAGGGGCGCCTGGGTGGCTCAGTGGGTTAAAGCCTCTGCTTTCGGCTCAGGTCATGATCCCAGGGTCCTGGGATGGAGCCCCGCATCGGGCTCTCTGCTCAGCAGGGATCCTTCTTTCCTTCCTCTCTGCCTGCCTCTCTGCCTACTTGTGATCTCTGTCTGTCAAATAAAAAAAAAAATTTTTTTTTCTTCTATATTTTGGGTAATAGCTATTTAACAGCTATGCCTTTACAAATATTTCCCCCCAGTTTGTGGCTTATCTTCTAATTCTCTTGATACAGTTTTTAACAGAGCAGTTTTAATTTGAATGAAGTCCAGCTTGTCAATTCTTTCATTCTTGGGTCATGCTTCTGGTATTATATCTCAAAAGGCATCACCAAATTCAAAGTCATTTGGATTTTCTCCTATGTTAATATCTGAGGTTTTATAATTTTGCATTTTACATTTAGGTCTATGATCCTTTTTGAATTAATTTTTTGAAGAGTATAAGGTCTGTCTCTAGATTTTTTTCTTTCCATGTGGATTTCCAGCACCATTTGTTGAAAAGACTGTCTTTGCTCCATTATATTGTCTCTATTTCTTTGTCGAAGATCAGTTGACTATGTGGGGGTCTAATTCCAGGCTCTCTACTCTACTCCGTTCCATTGATCCTTCTTTATCTTTTTTTTTCCCCCCTCAATACCACATATTCTTGACACTGCAGCTTTATAGTAGGCCTTGAAGTTGGGTAGCATTGGTCCTCCATTTTTGTTCTTCTCCTCTTAATATTGGCTAGATATTCTAGGTCTTTTGCCTCTCCATGTAAAGATTAGAATCAGTTTGTCAATACCCAAAAAATAGCTTGTTGGGATTTCAAGACTACATTGTATTTATAGATGAAATTAGAAAGAACTTAACATCTTGACAATGTTATCTTCCTATCCCTGAACATATATCCATTTTTTAGTTTTTTGATTTATTCACTATAGTTTTCATTCAATACAAGTTTTATTCGATATATAGCTAAGTGTTTCATTTGGGGATGGTAATATAAAAGTGTTGTTTTTAATTTCAAATTCTAGTTGTTCATTGTTGGTATACAAGATAGCAAGGGACTTCTTGTATATTAACCCTGTATCCTGCAACCTTGTTATAATCAAATCATTTGCTTAATTTTTTAAAAAGATTTATTTATTGGAGGAGGGATGGGCAGAGGGAGAGAGAAAGCTCAATCAGACTCCCTGCTGAGCACAGAACCCAATGCAAAGCTCAATCTCATGACCCTGAGAACATAACCTGAGTCAAAACCAAGAGTAAGATGCTCAACCAACTGAGTCACCCAGGCACCTTCCCCACAAAATGTCTGCTTTAAATTAATGTAGTTTTTTGTTGTATGTAATGAATTGTATTTTTGTTTATAGATTGTCCCTTAATAAGCATAATGATAAAAATAATAATGTAAAGAGTATTTCCCATTTCATGGAACACTACATCAAAAACTATTGATGTACTGTGTGATGACTGACATAACATAATAAACAAAATTAAAAACAAACAAAAAATAATAATTCTGGGAATAATATAGGGAAAACTGAGGAAACCTAAATAAAGTCTGTAATTTTGGCTATTAAAAATTATTTCCCATTGCCTCTAAATTTTCAAATTTATTTGCAAAATATTTTCATAATACTCATGTTTTTAATACAAGTACAATAACTACATTGTAATTTTTGTTAACTTTCTCTGTCAGGTATTTGTTTTCTAGTTCAGTGATATCTGCATTCATCTTCTTCACAGTACTGGTATAGTAGATTAATCACATGGAAACTCACATCACTGGGATCAGCTTATTTTCTAATTTAGCTGCATCCCATAAGTTTAAATATGTCATATATTCATTATTATTCAGTTCAAAATATTTTCTAGTTTCTATTATGATCTCTTCCTTGACCCCTAGATTTTTTAGGAGATTTTGCTTAATTTTCAAAGCGGATGGGCATTTTCTAGTTTTATTTTTATTATTTATGTCTAGCTTCTTAAGTTTAAAAACATAAAATAGTATTTAAAATCTACCTCTGATAAGTCCAAGAATAGGCACCTGTGTATTAAGGAGGGCACATGTTGTGATGAGCACTGGGGGTTATACGCAACTGATGAATTGCTGAACACTACAAGAAAACTTATGATGATGGGGTGCCTGGATGGCTCAGTGGGTTAAAGCCTCTGCCTTCGGCTCAGGTCATGATCCCAGGGTCCTGAGATCAAGCCCCACATCAGGCTCTCTGCTCAGCGGGGAGCCTATTTCCTTCTCTGTCTCTGCCTGCCTCTCTGCCCTCTTGTGATCTCTCTCTGTCAAATAAATAAATAAAATCTTAAAAAAAATGATTTTATTTATTTTTTTGTCAGAGAGAGAAAAGAGCACAAGCAGGGGGAGCAGTAGGCAGAGGGAGAGGGAGAAGCAGGCTCCCCGCTGAGCAGGGAGCCCAACGTGGGATCCCAGGACCCCAGGATTATGACCCGAGCTGAAGGCAGATACTTAACCGACGGAGCCCCCCAGGCGTCCCCCTCTCCAGGATCTTGGCCACACAAGTCCTGTTGTCCTGAACATCCTCTCACGATCACAAATCTTTTTTTTTTTCTTCTTTTAAATTTTATCTGGCTTTTCTAGGTGTTTTGTGTTACGGTGCCACATGCTGTTTCATGACAGCTGGAAGCAGAAAGCAACTGCTTCCATTCTACACAGAGCCGCAGGAACATTTGGGTAAATTTTGACCAGAACATAATGCCTTCTTACCCCAATAGCATCTTACCACATTTAGGATAAAAAAACAACCACTTTCCCTGACTTAAAAGATGCTGGGCCCTGCCTCTCTGCCCAACCTCATCTTATCCCCGACTCCCATCCCTCACACATGGTTATTTTCCAGCCATAATGACCTTCCTGCTATTGTGCAAGCCTGCCAGGCTTGGTACACTCAGGCCCCTTCCTAGGGAAGGGTAGAGGCTGACAAACACCATGGCCCAGGCTCGATTTTAATATTTGCTCAATCCACATGATATTTCTAAGCATTTGCTTTTAGAAATTCCTTGTTTGATTTAGAGGTTTAAATATACTCTCCCGATAGGCACTCTGAATAAAGAACCCCAAACCCTTCAGTTGCTGCCATTTTCTATTTAACTTCTCTGTGTGGATATAATCTCATTAAGTGCTTATTATACCCATTCAGGAAAGTAAACAGACTTGAAAATCAGGAGCGTTTTCCCTGTGTGAAAATAGTTTCTAATTACAGTAGTAATCATAAAAAAGAGATCAATCAACATGTAGTCTTCTTTAAATTTTTTTTTAGTTGACATTATACTTAGTATGTATTTTCTCTCAATTTTCTCTCTTCATTTAAAAATTCTGATAGTAAAAATAAATAAGTAAATAAAATTCCAAGAGTATTTTTTCTAAGGTTTAGAGTGTTTTAATTAGCAAAAACATGTTTTAAGTTTGAACTTGCATAAATCTGAAAAAAATAAAGTAAGATTTTAATGCAACATTAATCACAGAAATAAATTTAGCATTTAAACTATACAGTAAAGGATATTCTTGCTCTTAAGTGCAGGTAAATTCAATTATTTCAAATGAATGCGCTTTATATGTTAGTAGGTATATACAAAGAGTAGGACAGTTTGGTTCTCATTCACCTGTTTGCACAGTTATTTAAAAATGTGCGTGAATTCTGTAGGAGCAGGGAATCTTCATTTCATTCACCAAGGTGCAGTATGAGACCCAGAACCCAACATTAGGTTTTGTTTGTAAGAATTAAGAGAACCAAACTATGAGAGACTCTGGACTCTGGAAACAAACTGAGGTTACAGAAGGGAAGGGGTGGGGGGATAGGTTAACTGGGTGATGAGCATTAAGGGGGACACATATTGTGACGAGCACTGGGTGTTACAGGCAACTAATGAATTGTTGAACACTATGTCAAAGACTAATGGTATACTGTATGTTGGCTGACTGAACATGGGAAAAAAAAGAAAGAAAGAAAGAAAGAAGAGAACCATGCTGGATATATGCAACTGTCTGTGTGGATATATGCACTTGTCTGTGTGTACCGTGAGCTCCAACCACATGGTATTTCTTTCTTTTTATTTCTCAATCACATGCCATTTCTATAGAAATGTGTTTGTGAGATGCCTTGGTAATTTCGCACATGCTGTTCCTTCTACCTGGAATGCCCCCATGGCACTCACCAAAAATGTCTCATCACCTATCACGACCTAAGTCCCACAGCACACCATCTGGGAAGTCCTCCCATCAGCATTCTGCTGCATTCTGTCCATACCTTGATTAGATCATTTATTTCCTTGTGTTGTCTCCTTCCACCCGCCTGAGAGGTCTTACCTCTCAATCCTTTTTGTCCTTCCAGAGATTTCTATTTCTACCACAGAACAGATACCCAGTAACATTTCTTATATTAATCTTATCAGCCATAGAACTTCACCTGGCTTTCCCCATTAAAAACATTCTCACTGATCCTTCAAATTTACCCTTCAGAAGTAGCAATTCGTATGATTAGCTGAAAGACCACGTTCGACTTGATAACCGTCTTCAGCCTCATCATCCAATGCTATAGATTTAAACTTTATTCTTCCTTTGAAGGGGAGGGGGTTATACTCATCACTTTGAGTATCCGATAAAATCTGTGGATACTCTTTCCAGAATTTATCCACAACCACCTATACCCCAAACTGATCAGTATCAGGCTCTAAAGGCAGATGACCTGCTTCAAATTCTGGTTCTGCCATTTACCAGCTGAGACCTGGGGAAAATTACTTAACTTCTCTGTGTCTTGGTTTTCCCATCTTTAAATGGAGGTAAGAATAGTACATTAGAGTTGTTGTGAGGACTGAGCTAATTACATAAAATGTTTCCACTGCTTGACATAGTAAGCCCTATATATAAGCCTTATAGAAGTAGGTTCTCGGAACTGGAGATGCGAAGAAAAACTGGATATTAGCATCTGCTTGAGGAGCTCAAAGGCTCACGGGAAAGATGGATGTGCAAATAAAAAAAGGGACAGAGAGGAAGGAGCACTTTCCTCCTGAGGTCCAGGGTGGGAATCAAGGAAGGCCCAGGAGGGAGGTGGCATTTTAGCAGAGTCTTGATGGGTGAGCAGGACTTGCTAGTTGGATTCGTTGGGAATGTACATTTCAGGCAGACGTGAGCAAAGATTATCTTGCAGCCCCGTGAAAGCATGTGGGGCAGTGGGGGATGGCAACTACTGAGAGTGTAAGGTACTGGTGAGGGGAGCTGAAGCACATTGCACACACTACAAATTATTTATTCGATACCCATGTTCAACACCTTCTCCCTTCCTCTCCTTTTTTTAGAGCTGGGGAATCGAAGTACTAGATTTTCCCAAACAGGTGAATGTCTGTGACAGATAACAGGGCTTTTGCTGGGAAGGGCTTCTCTTACAGAATAAAAATGCAAAGCCTTACACGGAGAAGGCTTTTTGCTCTCTTCTTCCCTCGAACTTGAGGTTGAGGCTTTAAGACAGGACGATGAGTGTCATCGGCAAATAGTGTGGTGGGAAGACCCAGAGAGCTCGAGTCCCTCGTTGGTGTTCTCAGCAGCTGCACTTCCAGAACCACCTCCCTCTGGACTTCTTGTTTGTAAAAAATACCACAGCAGGCCCCACATCCTCTAGCTCAGAGCCAAGTGCATCCGTTACGGACACAAGCGGTAAGTAACGCTGGGACAGCCAAGTCCCTGAGTGCTCTGCACAGGAGAGCATTTAGGGGTGGAAACTGCAGATCTTCAGTCAAGTTATCTGATATTTAACTTGAGAAATCAGTTACCCTCAGTCTAATCCTCATAGGGAAGACCTGTGGCAAAACTTATTGTAGAACACCAACTTTTTTTTTTTTACATACTTAAATTAAATTAGTTAACATACAGTGTATGATTAGTTTCAGATGTAGATTCAGTAATTCATCAGTTGCATATAACACCCAGTGCTCATTATATCACATCCTCTCCTTAAGGCCCATCACACAACCCAGTTAAGGAAATAAAAAAAAGAACACCAACTTTAACCAGGGGAGGCTGAATAGAATGCAGGAGGTCAAAAGCAAAGGACTAGTGAGAGTGTGCTAGGATCTTTCCAGAGTGAAGTAAATCTTAACTAAAGATGCAGAAATAATTTCAGAACTTAGAGTGGATTCTAGCTCACATTTTTAGACCAAAAACATTCTGATAGTGGTGGGTTTCTGAACTGTTCTTTGAGACTTATAATACCTTTGTGACTAAATGTTTTAGAACAAGTTGCTCTGAAGTTCTTCGGAAGAGAGAAGCCTCTCCGCCCCCCACCCCCATGTACTACAAATTCCTGTGGCGTCTTTTATTATCCTCAGGAATGCAGTGAGGAGACCAGAAATAATTGGTGACAATAGCCAGGACTGAAGGATCAAATAATTTAAGATTCAGTATTCCATGCTACTGGTACTCTCAGTGCTCTAGAGTCTGTTGATAACCAAAGCAGTAGGAAGTTCAAGTGCAATCCCATTGCCTTTACATTGCTCTAACTTTAAACATTGCTCCTCTGTAAGGCCTGGGTCAGGGTTTATTAAGCCTAGGAAGTGGGTGGTGTAATTTAAGAGACAATGAACGAGATTTATCCCCAGACATCTAATTACGCTTTCTTATTCAAGGACGCTTGTAAAGTCTACAACAGAGATGATCTACTCTGAAGAATAAAGGAAGAAAACCTGTCCAAAGCAAGTGCCTTGGAAAGGAGGAGCACATTCCCGTCAGTAACAGCCTGGTGAAGGTAACCTCAGGCTCAGATTGAGGATGATTGATTTCTTAAATCCACATGAGTAACAGGTCATGCTGAGATTTGAACCAAGATTTGTGTGGCTGCAAACCTGTGCTTTTAACACCAACATTAAATAGTAGCCCCTCCCATGCCCTAAGCCTCCCTGCTTCCCCAGCCCACACAGTCAGCAGGTCACAACCTCAAGCCAAAGCATGTGAGTTAAGCTGCCCAGCAGGTTGTGACAACTTTCTGTTAGTTCCGTAGGAGAGAACTTAGTCACTGTGAGGCCAAGTCTGACATGTGCGTGGCTTTACTGAGGAATGTCCTCACTTCTGGCCGGTAGAGGACACACATTCGGGAGTGGAGACAGGCCTTCATGAGACAGAACCAACCACTCGATACTCCAGCAAGTTACCAAACACCGTTCAGACCAGGAAGGTGGGATGCAAAATTAGGGTTTATGTTTATTTAAATTAAAAAAATATGTAACTCCCAAGGGTATTGTAGGGCTTCATGATTTACCTGTTCTAGGAAATGGATGGTTTTAGAAACTCTGGAACTGGTCTAGAGGGACACATTTAAAATCTGGCATTCTTGCCTAAGGACTGCACACATAGGAAGAGTGTAAGAATGCTTCTCTTCTTTCTCCCACACAGAGGTACTGGGAGGCTGTCTTGCTCTCAGATGCAGGTTCTGAATCAGATGAAGAGCTACAGCAGGCCTACTGAGTGTTACTGCAAGTTTCCTGGTATTGCCTTGAGGGCCTCCAGCAAGATCCCTGAGTTACAACCCACAGAGAACACAGCTCTCTTCTAAGATCAGAGAGCCATGAACTTAGCAGCAGTCTGGGGCTCCAAGAAAGGAGGGCATGGCATATGGGCTGGTTTATGGTCAGTTGTTTCAGTTGGCCACTCAGACTTCTTTTCAGGGCCCACAACACTCACCTCGGCCTGCCAGATGGGGTTCACAGTGTTGCCTATGATCTTGGATCTCCTCTCCTGTCCATGGTGTGGGAGGGCAGGGAAGATGCTGTGCTTTCCAGGCTGAATGGAAATCTTCAGGTAAGGGTCTGGGTTGAAAAACATCCCTTTCTTCAACCCCATGGCCTGGAAATCTATAAAATTAGGAACATTTTAATTTAAATGTGTTTTGGTGAGGTTAAAGATCATATCAGGCTTTACACAAGGAGAAAAGTCCATCTAAAATGTGGAAAAGTCTTTCCAATCTTTAGACTGTTTTCTACCTCATTATAAAGACAGACTGGTATGTCTACAGAACCCATTATATGGAACAATTACTGACATGTAGAAAACCATTCCTTGTCAAAAATCAATACAACAGATATTGTGGTTACTATGTGTTTTAAGAGAGGATGGTTGGCCTTTCCTGGACTGGACTTCCAGCATTCCTCAGGACAGCTGAGGTGAGGGCCTGAGGTCACCTCAGGAAACCTGGTGGACACTGAGAGAAGAAATCCAAATGAAAATTCTAAGGGTCTAAGTGAAAATTCCTCTGCAAAGTGGAGAGGTAAGATGGCCAAGGGCTGTAGTCTCACACAATGAATATAGTAGGTCTATCAACCCATGTCTATGTGGCAGAACTAAAACGGGAACCAATTAACAGAGATATTGTCTCCTTCCCCAGCCCCATGCTGTCCATCCTACATGGCATCCCTCTCAGGTTTCAGGATTTCACTGTTTTGGTTAATGAAATTCCCTCTTGGTTTCTGGAAGGCAGTTGAGAAGTTTTCTATGCTTCTGCTGTTTCTGCAGGTTTGCACAATTAACTGTTATTTCTCAAGCATTTCAACAGGAACATAAGAATGGTAAATCAGGAGCTGTTGGCTTTCTGCCCTAATAACACAAAAGTATTGAGTTTCTTCTTCCTTTTTCTTTAACTTAGATACATGCTAATGTCATCAACTATTTTATTTTAAATAAAATACTTTTTTTTGATGGGGGGAGTTGTAGGTTCATAGCAAAATGAAGAGGAAGTACAGATTTTCCCATATACCTCTTTTTTTTTTTTTTTTTTTTTTTTTTTTTTTAAGATTTTATTTATTTATCAGAGAGAGAGGTGGGGAGAGAGTAAGCACAGGCAGACGGAGTGGCAGGCAGAGGCAGAGGGAGAAGCAGGCTCCCTGCTGAGCAAGGAGCCCGACGTGGGACTCGATCCCAGGACGCTGGGATCATGACCTGAGCCGAAGGCAGCTGCTTAACCAACTGAGCCACCCAGGCATCCCACCCATATACCTCTTGCCTCACACATGCAGAGCCTCTGCCATTATCAACATTCCCCACTAGCGGGGTGCATTTGTTACAACTGATGAACCTATACTGACACATCATTATTACCCCAAGTCTGTAGTTTACATTAGCATTCACTTTTGGTGGTGTATCTTCTATGGATTTGGACAAATGTATCCATTATTAGAGTATCATACAGAATATGTATACTGCCCTAAAAAGTCCTCTGTTCTCCACCTCTCCCATAACCCCCACCCCCACCCCCAGGCAACCACTGAGTTCCCTACTGACTCCACAGTTTTGCCCTTCCCATCATGTCATAAAGTTGGAATCATATAGTATGTAGCCTTTTCAGAATAACTGTTTTTCACTTAGTAATATGCATTTAAGATTCCCTCATATCTTTTTCTAGTCTGAGAGCTCATTTCCTTTTAGCAACGAACATCAATCCATTGTCTGGATATACTACAGTTTATTCATCCATTCACCTACTGAAGGATGTCTGAATTGCTTCCATGTTTTGGCAATTATGAAAAAAGCTCCTATAAATATCTGTGTGCAGGTTTGGTACAGAGTTAAGTTTTTAACTCATTTGGGTAAATACCAAGGAATGCAATCACTGGATCCTATGGTAAGAGTATGTTTAGTTTTGTAACAAATGACCAAACTGTCTTTGAAAGTGGCTATACCACTTGTATTCCCACCAGTAACCACTGAGAGTTCTCACTGTTCTACATTCTTGTAAGCATTTGGTGTTGTCAGCATTCTGGATTTTGGCCAATCTAATAGGTATGTGGTGGTATCTCATTGTTGTCTTTATTTGCGTTTCCCCAGTGACATACGATATGGAGCATGTTTTCAAATGATTTTTTTGTCATCTGTATGAGATGTCTGCCACGATCTTTGGCCCATTTTTTAAAATTGAGTTGTTTGTTTTCATATTGAGTTTCAAGAGTTCTTTGTATAATGGATAATGTTCTTTTAACAGAAGAGTATTTTGTAAATATTTTTGCCCAGTGTGGCTTGTCTTCTTGTTTTCTTGACATTGTTTTTTGTGGTGTAGAAGTTTTAAATTCTAATAAATTTCATCCTTTATCAATTATTTCTTTTATGCACCACATCATCAGTGTTGTAGCTAAAAAGTCATTGTCATACCCAATGTTATGGAGATTTTCTCCTGTTACCTTCAAGGAGTTTTATAGTTTTGCATTTTACACTTAAGTCTGATCCATTTTTGAGTTATTTGTAAAAACTGAGGTATATTTGACATTTAAAATTATATTAGTTTCAGGTGTACAACATAATGGTTCATGTATTTGTATTATATTTGTATGAATGCAAAATGATTACCAAATAAGTCTATTTAACAGCTGTCATCACACATTGTTATAACTTTTTCTTCTGATAAAAACATTTAAGATCTATTCTCTTAGCAACTTTCAAATACACAATACAGTATTATTAACTTTAGTCACTATGCTGTATATTATATTCACATCATTTATTTGTTTTATAACTGGAAGTTTGTATCTTTTGACCATCTTCATCCATTCTGCCCAACCCCAACCAATCCACGAGCTTGATTTTTTTTTTTTGAGTCCATGTATATGTGAGGTTATATGGTCTTTGTGTTTCTCTGTGTGACATTCTTCATTTAGCATAATGCCCTCAAGTCCAACCATGTTGTCCAAATAGCAAGATTTCATTTTTTATTTAGCTGAATATCATTGTATTGTGTATATATATGCCACAATTTCTTTATCCATTCATCTATCAGTGGACACTTAGGTTGCTTCTGTGTCGTGGTTATTATAAATAATGTCTCAATGAACATGGGGGTGCATATATCTTTTTGAGTTAGTGTTTCCATTTCTTTGGATAAACACCCAGAAGTGGAACTGCTGAATCCTATGGTGTTCTATCTTTAATTTTTTGAGGAACCTCCATACTGGTTTTTATAGTGACTGCACTAACTTACATCCCCATCAATAGTGCATAAAGGTTCCCTTTCTCTACCACCTCACTAATACTTGTTTCCCCTTGTCTTTTTTTAAAAAATATTTTATTTATTTATTTGATAGAGAGAGACACAGTGAGAGAGGGAACACAAGCAGGGGGAGTGGGAGAGGAGAAGTAGGCTCCCCACTAAGCAGGGAGCCCAGTGGGGGGCTAGATCCCAGGACCCTGGGGTCATGACCTGAGCTGAAGGCAGACACTTAACAACTGACCCATCTAGGCGTTCCTCCCTTGTCTTTTGATACTAGTCATTCTAACACGTGTGAGAGGATATCTCATTGTGGTTTTGATTTGCATTTCACTTATGGTAAGTGATACTATCTTTTTGTGTACTTGTTGGCTATCTATATGTCTTCTTTGATGAGCTGTCTATTCAGATCTTCTGCACATTCTTTTTTTTTTTTTAAGATTTTATTTATTATTTGACAGACAGAGATCACAAGTAGGCAGAGAGGCAGGCAGAGAGAGAGAGAGAGAGGAGGAAACAGGCTCCCTGCTGGGCAGAGAGCCCAATTCGGGAATCGATCCCAGGACCCTGGGATCATGACCTGAGCTGAAGGCAGAGGCTTTGACCCACTGAGCCACCCAGGTGCCCCTCTTCTGCACATTCTTAAGTCGGATTTTTTTTTTTTTTTCTGCTGAGTTGCATGAGTTCTTTATGTATTTTGGATATATAACCCCTTTATATATTTTATATTTTGGATATTAACCCTTTTTTAGAAATATAATTTGCAATTATTTTCTCTTACTCCTTTCCATTTTGTTGACAGTTTCCTTTGTCGTGAAAATGCTTTTTAGTTTGATGTAGTCCCATTTATTTATTTTTGCTTTTGTCGCCTTTGCTTTTGTCAAATCCCAAAAAATCACCACCAAGACTCATGTCTATGCTTTCTTATAAAACTTTTGTGAGTTCAGGTCTTATGTTCAAGTCTTTAATATATTTTCAGTTATTTTTTTGTACGGTGAAATATAGGTCTTGTTTTATTCTTTTGAATGTGGCTGTCCTGTTTTCCCAGAATTGTTTATTGACTGGATTGTCTTTTTCTCATTGTATATTCTTGGCTCCTTGCTATAAATTAAATGGCCATAAAAGAGTATGTTTACTTCTGGACTCTCTATCTGTTCCTTTGATCTATCTATGTGTCTTGTTTTTATGTTAATATCATACTATTTTGACTGTTATAGTTTTGTAATATAGTTTGAAATTGGGAATGATTCCTCCAACTTGGCTCTTCTTTCCTCAGATTGCTTTGGTTATTTGGGGTCTTTTGTGGTTCCATACAAATTTTAGAATTCTTTGCTCTATTTCTGTGAAAAAATGCCATTGGAATATTGACAGAGATTGCACTGAATATGTAGACTGCTGTAGGTAGTATGGACATTTTGACTATATTAATTCTTCTCACCCATGAGCATGGACTATCTCCCCATTTATTTGCATTTTCTTCAGTTTCTTTCATCAGTGTTTCTTGTTTTTGGTGTACAGGTCTGTCTTTCCTTAGTTACGTTTATTCCTAGGTATTTCACCCTTTCTGATGAAATTATAAATGGGATTATTTTCTTAATTTCTTTTTCTGCATTACCACAGAAACAGCAGATTTTTGTATTTTGATTTTGTATCTTCCAACTTTATTGAATTTATTAGTTCTAACAGTTATTCAGTAGGTTGATTTTTGTGAAGGGTATAAGTTCTGGATATAGAGTCTTTTTTTTTTTTTTTTTTTGCATGGAGATGTCCAGTAGTTCTAGCACCATCTGTTGAAAAGACTGTCTTTATTCCACTGTATTGCCATTGTTCCTCTGTTAATGATCAGTTGACTAAATTTTTATGGGTCTCTTTCTGGATACTCTATTCTGTTCCACCGATCTATCTGTCCCATCACAGTATGACACTAACTTGATTACCACAGCTGTAGCAAGTCTGAAGTTGAGTAAGTCAGTTCTCCAACTTTGATCTGCTCTTTGAATACTGTGTTGGTTTTCTGGGTCTTTGCATCTCTCCATAAATTTTAGAGTCATATATCAGTATCTACAAAATGACTTACTGGGGTTTTAACTGGGATTGCACTGATTCTATAGAAAAATTAAAATCTTGACAATACTGACTCTTTTAATCTATCAATATGGCATATCTCTCCATTCATTTAGTTCTTTAATTTCATTCATCAGAGTTTTTTTTTTAAGATTTTATTTATTTATTTGACAGAGAGAGATCACAAGTAGGCAGAGAGAGAGAGAGAGGAGGAAGCAGACTCCCTGCTGAGCAGAGAGCCCGACACGGGACTCGATCCCAGGACCCTGAGATCATGACCCGAGCCGAAGGCAGCAGCTTAACCCACTGAGCCACCCAAGCGCCCCTCATTCATCAGAGTTTTGTAGTCTTCTTCATACAGACCGTGTACAAATTTTGTTAGAATTATATCTAAACATTTTGTTTTTGGGGGTACTAATATAAAAAGGCATTTTGTGTTTAATTTCAAATTCCATTTGTTCATTGCCAGTATACAGGAAAGCAACTGACTTTTTGTTTATTAACCTTTATCCTGTAATCTTGCTATAATTATTTACCAGTGGTTCTTCAGGCACACATTTGCTTTACTGGGGCTCACTTAGACATGAAAAAAATGCCAGTTGACTGTCTTATCTCCCAAGGACACTCATGTACTTAGTGTACTTAGTGTCTTTGGTCTTAGCTCTCTGACATTCATGGCCTGCGACATTTGTTGGTTGACAACAAGCCAAGGTAACAGTTTTCTGTGTTCCATAGAGTCCCAGAGCTTCACGCCATTGTGTCTCCCCAAAGACCACTTAGGATGGAATTTAATGTGTAGGGCTCTGAGCTTTGTATATCATTTTAGGCAGAGTAACTCAGTTTTTCTTTTAATTCTGAAATTATTCTGGATTTACAGAAGAGTTGCAGAGATGGTACAGATATTTTCAAGACATCATTACCCAGTTTGCCCCACTATTAATATATTACAGAACTATAATGCATTATGAAAACTAAAAAATTAGATTACTCAACTAAATACTATTAATTAAGTTACATACTTTATTTGGATTTTCACTGACTTTTCCACAAATGTACTATTTTGAGCAGCTTGGTTTTTATCTGTTTTACCAAATGAGCTTCATGTGAGATTTCACTTAAACAGTCTGCTGGTTGCTTCTCTCCCTGGGCTTTCCCCTACCTCCACTTTATAAACTTTCAGATAATGCTAGTGACAATGGAGGCAAAGTGAAATGGCAGCTTTTATTCCTATTATCTCAAAGTGCTTTAGCATCTATTACTTACTGTCTCTTCTGGTATCCTTATGAGGTCAAGGAAAACGGAGCAGGTATTTTTAATTTTTGTTTTAAATTAAATGTGGAATTACACTAGAAGATAGGGAAACTGAGGCACATAGAGATGGAGTAACTTGTAGGTAAGAGTCAAATAGGTCACCCAACTGTTGGTTGACCTTTTATTGTCTCCATGGCCTTCAGGTGAGCAAAACATACCTGAGAGAGAAAAGCTGATCAGCCTCCGACTTCCTTGGCCTTGGACAGTCTCATCAGAGCCAATGCTTTTAAAAATCTGTAAGAAAGAAAATGGGAGACAAGCAAAACAAGCATTGAAATAGATACACTGCAAAGCAAACATGCTTAATCACAGTTATTTTTCCAACTATAGTCTACAAAGACAGCAGTGTTGTGATTTTATTAGGCTACTATTGATTAAAACAAGCTTCTAGCAATCTTATATCTTTCCCAGTAATAGAGGATCTGCTAGTGGGGAGGAGGGGCATTTTTCAGAGTAATGGAAATCAACAAACACAATTACTGTAATATTAGAGGCTCTTTGTAACTACTTATGTAAACAACATCTTTTCACAAATTTGCAAAAACTATTTATTAAAGCAGACCCTAAGGAAACAGAATGATATAGGTCAATAGATGTTTACTGCTGTAATTATAATGTGTTTCCATTTAGCAAAGTATGCTGTAAAACTGCGGTACCTCCATTTCTTCTAATCTGTATTATTATCTAGGGATTTCCAGGAAATTCTGTGTATTAGGGAAGAGCCTGAGCATAGCATTAAGAACTACTTTGAGTTCTCTCTTATTTAATCTGGGAAACTTCAGAAACATAATTGTTACATGGATTATCTGTAGTCTGGTGAGTATTTGCAAGTCAAGTTGCTAAAATGTTTTATTTTCCAGCATTGCTCAATATATATCTGCTAATATATTAATCAGAACACCTAAAGTCCTTGCTTCCATTTTCTCCTAGGAAAGTTCTATTCAGAAATGATCATGACTATTTATTCCAACACAGATTTACTATTTAAAGCACTGCATTTGCAGAAAATAATTTTTAAAAAGTTAGATTATTAAGCAAATTCATACAGTGTCCACTTCTTTTTTTTTGTAAGGATTTTATTTATTTATTCGACAGAGAGAGAGAGAGAGAGAGAGAGAGAGAGAGAGAACACAAGCAGGGGGAGAGGTAGAGGGAGAGGGAGAAACAGGCTCCCTGCAGAACAGGGGAAGCCCAATGTGGGACTTCATCCCAGGACTCCAGGATCATGACCTGAGCTGAAGGCAGTGGCTTAACCAACTGAGCCACCTAAGCCCAGCTGCCCAAGTGTCCACTTTTTAGAAGATAATCTGTCCTGAGAAAGGAGAAGATAGAAAACTTGAACTTGTCAGCCTCTAGCTCAAAGTCTCTGTTGTAAGTTGTGGGGCTGTTTCTATTGCCTTTCAGTATCCTTGATGCTGTAAGAGTGTGACTATATGCTACCATCAAGCCGCCTTTGTAAGACTTGAGTGTAACGACTAGGCATCTCTAGGGCTCACAGCTTTGGCCCAGCAGAGTACAAAGGGATTTCTAGAATCCTTCTTCACACTGAAGCTGGTGCCCCTGGTGTGCCTACGTGCTTGGCTTTAGCTAATGTGCGAATCTCCTCAGTATACCTGTTTTCAGACCCAAGTGCAAGGTGCATCTCAGGACTCCTGGGCTGTGGCAGAGGAAATCAATGTCAGTGGCATATGGAATGGATCTTGGCATCAAGTGAGATAAGAGATAGGTCTGTTCTCTGAATCTCATTTGATAATAAACAATTAGAGGAAGACATGGCCTGGGATTTGTGGGTTGGGAATATGGGCTGGTTCCAAGGCATTATCTCCCCTCCATTTGGAAAGCCTGATTCTTCCTGCTCTGTGTGTGGTCTTCACATTGCCTGGCTGACAGAGCCTGAGAAGTCAACAAACAGCTCAGACACTGTGTCCTCAGCCTTGACCCTTCTCCTAACTCTTGAAGTGGCCAATACACCTAGGCATAAATCAAAATTCCTTAATGTAATTTTTTTCTTCTTTGTCAAACCTCTGTCCAGATGAAGGCCATAGGAGCTCTCAATAAGCTAGCCACAAGCCCTTACGCTGCTGTACGTGCCAGAGTAGGACAATGACAACTGTCTTCCTAATTCTAGTTTAAAGATGCCAACATCTAGCTTATCTCCTCAGAATATAAGTTCACTGAAGACACAACAGAAACCATACTTTAATAAAGACTTGTAGAATTATAAGTCTAAAGTGTGTGCATTCCAATTTTTAAAAAGTGGAGGACTAAACTACATATTTCATAACAGGCTAACACAAGCTTAAACCTGCAATCATAGCAAAGGATAGTTTGAAGCATACATATTTTGCTTCTTCCTATTTAAATATTCCTCTGCTCGTTATGCAGGATATTTACAAATTTGTAAATATGCAGGATATTTACAAACTATTTCTTCATCTTTATGGTAGCAAAAATCAGGTCTGTAGACAAAGAGAGAAGTGTGTATTTTTCAGAGGCTACTAAGCTCACAGAGGAGACACATTTAAAACCCCACAGAAATCTACTTAGCTCGTGGATTTTTGTTAACATTATTTACAGTCATCTCGGCGCCAGATTGACAATATGAACGTGGTGGCCAACAGTAACTGTGATTAACATTTTCCAGGAAGTAAAAATGTTTGCGTGTTTCAGGAAGGTTCTGCATCCTGACGTCTTGGTAGAGGTGAGTTCCAGGAGTGTGTTTGAGGTTAAAAGATCTGCTGCACATATAGAAGCCCTACCATTTATGGACTGTGAAAACGGTGTGAAGACTCAGCCAGAGTTCACCCTGGAACCACTTGACTGAGGTGATAGAGGCAGGTGAAGACTGCGCATCTTCTCAGGTCTGTAGGTTCTCTTAGTTCCCTTTGCTCTTTCCCATGTGTGATGCCTCGCCGTTACCCTAACCGCCCGGTGCTAGTCTGGAGGCCCCTCGTCGGATGCAGCCCTCGCCAGTTCATTGGTTGTTTTCCACAAAGATGTCTCCACAACAAGCCTCCTCGGCAAATGGCTTAACAGATTCACAGCCCAATCTATTGGTGGTGTGCAGAAGATTCCCGAAGGCTATGGAGAAGGCTCCTAGGGTTGAGGGAAGGGCTTTGGGGTTAGTTCTGATGTATCTCTCCTGCTCAAATTCTCATTTTCTCTTTAGGTCTGCTGTCTGAAAGGCTCTAATTATGAATCCACATCGTTACATGCTCCCAAAACACAATTAGGCAAAAAATTGAGTGGAGAGTAGGCCTTTTTACCCCGGCAGGGGAACTCTGCTTCAGCAGTATGAAGGTGTGTAGCTGTTTGCTGGAAACATGCATGCCTCGAACACGCGGTCATATGAGTGTGTTAACCTATATCCTCCGTCTCCCAGTCTCTGAGAACACAGAGGTTTCTCGACAGGTGCCTGCTCTTTCCCAGAGGTAGGCAAGTGTGCCCCAGGGCGGGGTGGGGCAGCGGGGAGACATCTGCTGTGGAGCACCCACTGTACTCAAAATTGGGGGTAAAACTAATTTAAAAACAAACATAAAGAGCTTTAAAGTCAAATGCAAAACATGTGTGCATTTTGAGGTAAAAAAGGAGTTTTCAAAGAACTCTTTTGCATGGGAAAGGTGACTCTGAGTTGTTTCTGTAAATGTCCTGGACCTGGCTCTTCTTCCTCAGGTAAAAGCTGGAAAAGTTCCATGTAGCACACTGCCCACCCCCAGCATTTCCAACAGGGGTGTGGCCACAGTATGTTCAACTCTAATGCATTAACTCCATTTACATAGCCACAACTATTCTCAAATAATTGTAGATGACTCTTCCTCCTAAGATGCTGACAAGGTTTGTGTTCAGTTCCAGAACAATTCAAGCAACAATGATGCCAGATGTTGAAATTCATGACTTCACTGAACCTTTATTTATTTATTTTTAAAGATTTTATTTATTTATTTCACAGAGACAGAGATCACAAGTAGGTAGAGAGGCAGGCAGAGAGAGAGGAAGGGAAGCAGGCTCTGTGCTGAGCAGGGAACCCGATGTGGGGCTCAATCCCAGGACCCTGAGATCATGACCTGAGCAGAGGCTTAACCCACTGAGCCATCCAGGCGGCCCTGAACCTTTATTTATTTACCTAACCCAGGTAACTCTCATTTTCCTATAAAAGCAAAGTGCAGGCTCAATGATTGTTAATATGAATTTAAAAATCAGGTGCCAGCTAACACAGCATTACCAATAATAAGCTATCCAAGCTGTGGCATATTAGCAGCCAAGAGCAGGGAATTACAGGTTCCATTTTAGATCAGAGATCAGTGGTTTCCATACAGTTCGATATATTTTGCCTCCATCTAATAATTAATCTGATATGCCTCCAACCTGCCTTCAAAAAAACACATAAAAAGAAAGCAAACAAATCCAAGTTCCAAGTTTCCTTTCTATCTCCAAGTCTCTGAAATGTTCAATGTGCAAATAATAAACAAAGAAACACATTATAAATGTTTATAGAGCACTTTTAAGTACATTTGTCTTACTGAATCCTCATAATATGATTATGAGGTGGTTAGGCAACTCATTCCAAGTTCTCCAGCAGAAAGGTCTATAAATCTAAAGTGCAAAGTCATCTTTAGGGGCATAAAAGAATAAAACATAAAATTCTAACAGTCAGCCACATTCCAGGCCATTTCCCAACCCCAGGGACACCTGTGATGGAAGACTTACAAGGCCCATCAAAGGGGCAAGAGACAAGTAACAGGGATGAAGGCTGGTGACATGCAAAGCCTGGAGCCAGTACTTCTAGACATACTCTGAGAATGGTTTGCAAGTCAAGCATCATTCACTCATCACTAGTTCACAAGTGTGAAAGCTGAGCTCAGAACAATTTGTTGGCTTCCCCAAATGCACCTGGGATGAATCCATCTATGGTCCCTCTGGCTTAAATAGAATGAGTTGCAGAACCTGTGACAGAGCCCTTCAGCCCTGTGAGACCATTTCCTCAGACCCAGTCTGGCTGCTCAACTCTTCAGCTCCTATTCTGTTATTTTGCTTGCTCCTCTCTGCCTTCTGATGCTGCTGTCACCAAGTCAGCTTCCAGAGTCCCCACTGCTCCTACATTATTGCCTTGAAGGCAAGGCATGGCCTTCAATCTCAGGGGTCTTCTGCTAATCACTTTGGGCAAAAAGAGAGGGGTTGGAAAATGAGGTATTCCTCTTAGTTTTCATTGTGTGAATTGAACAAAACATGTAACTACTGGGGAATGATTTTCTAGCTCTGACTGCTTTGGGCAAAACAGGACTGCAGACATTAGCACCAGGAGCAAATCTCCTTGGGGGCAAGGGGCTGCTGTGCTGAGAGGCTAGGCATTTGGCTTTCTTTTCTTCTTTTTTTTTTTTTTTTAAGATTTTATTTATTTGACAGATCACAAGCAGGCAGAGAGGCAGACAGAGAGAGAGGAAGAAGCAGGCTCCCCACTGAGCAGAGAGCCCGATGTGGGGCTCGATCCCAGGACCCTGAGATCATGACCTGAGCTGAAGGCAGTGGCTTAACCCACTGAGCCACCCAGGTGCCCCGCATTTGGCTTTCTTAAATAAAATGAGGAGACTGGGTACAGAGCAATGCTAGCTGGAAGTAAGCAAATCCTGGATGTTCCCTGATGATTTTTAGTTTTTCTAGCTATTTGTTTAAAAAATAGTTTCTTGTGTAGTGTAGACTATTCTGAAAGTAGGCGTATAACAAACTCTACCAAATTCTAAGACATAGTTGAGTCATTCCCTTTGTTCCGGGGCTGAGGTCTCTGACTTTAGAATGCATCAGAATCACCGGCGGGGCTTCATAAAATATAGATTACCAGACCCCATCCCCGAGAGTCTGATTTTGTAGGTTTCGGGAGGGCCCAAGAGTCTGTATTTCTACCAAGGCTCAGATGAGGCTAATGCTGCTGAGGGGACCACACTTGGAGAAGCATCAGTCTTAAGTGTCGATTTCTTTCAAACAGTAATAGAAAGATGCCTTTGATTTGTCTGTAACTCTTATCTCAAACTGTCTTGATCCTATTTCCAAGCACCAGAAGCAGGTTCTGTAATGCCTTGGCCCATGGAGGCCCCATGCGCTGTGCTCAAGCCTGTATCTATTAGGGACGAAAAATCCAACTCTCTGCAGATCTCACTTCCTGGTCTGGATGACTGTCCCCTAAACAGTGAGGCCCTCAGTGTGTGAAGGGTCCTCCACTCTACTCTCTGTGAGCTGATCACTGTTGCCTGCTTCCACCTACAAAAGGCACTCTTGCAATCACTGAGCACAAGTGACACTGCAGGCTGTAAGATCTAGTGATGTGTTTTCGTTGGCTAATACAGTCATAGAATTTTAAAAAATTAGTTTCCAACATATTTTTTTAATTAAACTATTTAAAATGTGGGTTTCAGACTTTTCCAGAATATCCAGAGTAAGCAACTGAAGCTGAGAAGTGGCAGTAGCACACCTTCCCAGGCCATCTCTTTGGAGCTGCCTTCATCAATCCTAAGATATCCATTGCTTTCCATGTTAATGCTGTGAAGTCGGGGTATTGCTAATCATCAATGTGTCTTGTAATTGGGAAGCTTTTTCCATCATGGTGGTATGAAAATCAATGATGCATCTTAATATCCATGGCATTTTAGATTCCATGAAATGTGATACCAACTTGGCTCCCTGGAAGCTTTTGGTGTGTATGTATGTATGTACGTATGTGTGTAGTATGTATATATGCATGGGAGTATGCATGTACACGCACATGTATGGGTATACATACATGTGTGGGGCATGTACGTACTGTGTACACATGTAATCATATATTCACATGTGTGCATGTGTGTATGTACATGGGTGTGGGGGGTATGTATGTATGTATTTTTTACTTTTTTCTGTTTCATTTAAAATAATTTAGGAGGTGAAACTCACATAACATAAAACTGACCTTTTTTTTTTTTTTTTTTAAAGATTTTATTTATTTATTTGATAGAGAGAGATCACAAGTAGACGGAGAGGCAGGCAGAGAGAGAGAGAGAGAGGGAAGCAGGCTCCCCGCCGAACAGAGAGCCCGATGTGGGACTCGATCCCAGGACCCTGAGATCATGACCTGAGCCGAAGGCAGTGGCTTAACCCACTGAGCCACCCAGGCGCCCAAAACTGACCTTTTTTTAAAAAAAAAATTTTATTTATTTGACAGAGAGAGATCACAAGCAGGCAGGAAGGCAGACAGAGAGGGAGGGGGAGAGGTAAGCAGGCTCCCCGCTGAGCAGAGAGCCTAATGTGGGGCTGGATCCCAAGACCCTGAGATCATGACCTGAGCACAAGGCAGAGGCTTAACCAACTTAGCCACCCAGGCACCCCTAAAATTGACCATTTTATTTTATTTTTTATTTGACAGAGATCATAAGCAGGCAGAGAGAGAGGGAGAAGCAGGCTCCCCACTGAGCAGAGAGCCCAATGTGGGGCTCAATCCTAGGACCCTGAGATCATGACCTGAGCCAAAGGCAGAGGCTTTAACCCACTGAGCCACCCAGGTGCCCCTAAAATTGACCATTTTAAATGGAACAATTCAGTAGCATTTAACATATTCACAATATTGTGTGACCACTGTTCTATTTCTTAGACATTTTAATGACTCAGAGTGGAATCTTAAACCTTATGCCCATTGAGCAGTTTCTTTCCATTCTTCTCTCCTCCCCAGCCCCAGGAAACCTCTAATTTACTTTCTGTCTCTGTGGATTTACATATTTTAGATATTTCACATATACGGGTTCATACAATATATGGCCTTTTGTGACTGGATTCTTTTATTTAGTGTAATGTTTTTGAGGTTTGTATGAATCAGGGCTCTCCAGAAAAACAGAACCAACAGTGTGTGTGTGTGTATGTGTGTATGTGTGTGTATGCGCGTATGTGTATACACACACATATAATAAGGAACTGGGTCACACATTTTTCGAGGCTTACAAGTCCTAACATCTGCAGTCAGCAAGCTGCAGACTCAGGAGAGCTGATGGTGTTAATTTCCAGTGTGAAAGCCAGCAGTCAAGACCCATGAAGGGCTGACGGTTCAGTCTGAGTCCTAAGGCAGGAAAAACCGATGTCTCAGCTAAAAGGCAGTCAGGCAGGAGGAATTCCCTTTCATTCAACAGAAGGTTAGGATTATTTTCTATTTAGATCTTCAGTTCCTAGGATGAGGCCCACCAACATTGGGGGGGCAATCTGCTTTATTCAGTTTATTAACGTAAATGTTAAGCTCATCTGAAAGTACCTTCACACGAAAACCCCAGAATAATGTTTGACCAAATATCAGAGCACCCTGTGTCCCTGTCAAGTTGACACATAAAATTAACCATCAAAAGGTTTCCCCATGATTAATCCTCTTTATGGCTGAATAATCCATTGGATGTATATGCCAGTTTTTCTTGTTGTTGAAATCCTGTCAAATTATTTTTCCCCTAGCTTTGAGATATAATCGACATAAAATGATTTTGTAAGTTTAAGTCATACAAAGTGTTGGTTTGATACACTTATATACCACAGAATGATTACCACCATAGTTTTAGGTAACACCTCCATCATGTCATATAATTACCATTTCATTTTTGTGGTGAGGACATTTAAGATCTACTCTCCTAGTAACTGTCAAGTTCATAATGTAGTATTATTAACTATAATCACCATGATCGACATCAGATCCCCAGAACATTATTCATCTTACAATTAAAAATTTGTATGCTTTGACCAAAATCTCCCCACCATCCCCCACCTCTCCACCCATAGAATCCACCCCTCTACTACTCTGTTTCCATAAATTTGGCTTTTTTGGATTGCACATATAGGTGATACCATACAGTATCTGTCTTTCTCTGTCTGCATTATCTCACTTAGCACAATGCTCTCAAGATCCCTCCATGTTGTTGCAAATGGCAGGATTTCTTTTTTTCTCATGGCTGAGTAATATTCACATATCTATATACCTATATCTATATTTATCTCACATTTTCTTTACCTATGTACTCATTGATGGACACTTAGGTTGTTTCCAGAGCTTGGCTACTGTGAATAATGCTGTAATGAACACAGCAATGCAGATATCTCTTCAAGATTCTGTTTTCATATTTTTGGATAGACACCAGAAGTGAGATTGCTGGATTATATGGAAATTCTATTTTTAATTTTTTAAAGATTTATTTATTATTTATTTGTCAGAGAGGAAAAGAGGGAGGGTGGGAGAGCATGAACAGGGGGAGTGGCAGGCAGAAGGAGAAGCAGGCTCCCTGCTGAGCAAGGAGCCTGATGTGGGACTTGATCCCAGAACCCTGGCATCATGCACGACCTGAGCCAAAGGCAGACATTTAACTGACTGAGCCACCCAAGTGTCCCTATATTTAATTTTTTTAGGAAACCCATACTATTTTCCAGAGTGGTTGCACCAATTTACATTCCCACCAACAGTGCACAAGGATTCCTATTTCTCCACATCCTCACCAGCATTTATCTCATCTTTTTGGTGATGGCCATTTTAATAGGTGTGAGGTGATAGTGCATTGTGGTTTTGATTTGCATTTCCCTAATGATGAGTGATATTGAGCATCTTTTCATGTGTCTGCTGCCCATATGTATCTCTCCTTTGGAAAAATGTCTATTCAGGTCCTCTGCCCATCTTTAAATTGGTTTGTTTTTGGCTACTGAGGTCCATTAGTTCTTTACATATTTTGGATACTGGCACCTTATCAGATAACATGATCTTCAAGTACTTTCTCCCACTTTGTAGGTTTCCTTTTCATTTTGTTGATTTTTTTCTTTTGCTGTGCACAAGTTTTTTAGTTTGATGTCGTTCCACTTATTAATTTTTGCTTTATCGTTGATTTTGCTCTGTTGCCTGTACTTTTGGTGTCCTATCCAACATATCATTGCCAAGACAAGATCAAGGAACTTTTTCTATATGTTTTTTCTGAGGAATTGTATGGATTCTGGTATTTCACTAAAGTTTTTAATCCATTTGAGTTAATTTTTGTGAATGGTAGGAGATATAGGTCTAATTCATTTTTTCTGCATGTGGTTTCCCCAATACCATTTATTGAAGAAAAAACGATCCTTTCTACATTGAGGATTCATGGCTTCCTTGTCAATATTAGTTGACTATATATATAAAGGTTTATGTCTGAGCTGTTGTTTCTTTTCCATCAGTCTACGTTTCTTTGTGTATGCCAGTGCCATCCTGTTTTGATTACTATAGCTTTGTAGTATAGTTCAAAATCAGGAAGTGTAGTATCTCCAGCTTTGTTCTTTCTTAGGATTTCTTTGATTATTTTGGGTCCTTTGTGGTTCCATACAAATTTTAGGATTGTTTTTTCTATTTCTTTGAAAAGTGCTATTGGAATTTGGATAAAAATTGCACTGAATCTATCCATTCCTTTGGGTAGTTATGGGTGTTTAATAGCATTAATTCTTTTGCTCCATGAACATGAAATATCTATTTTTTTGTGTGTCTTCTTTAATTCCTCTCATCAAAGCCTCATACTTTTCAGTGCACACTTTTTACTTCTTTGGTTAAATGTATTTCTAAGTATTTGTTTTTGATGTTATTTTAAGTGGTATTTTTTCCCCCTTATTTCTTTGGCATTTTCTGATAGTATATAGAAAGAATTGATGTACATATGTTAATTCTGTATCCTCCAACTTTACTGAATTCACTGAGTGATTAGTTCTAAGAGTTTTCTGGTGTGGTCTTCAAGATTTTCTATATATAAGATCATGTGTTTTTTTTTTTTTTAAGATTTCATTTATTTATTTGAGAGAGAGAGAGAGCACAGGGACAGAGTGAGAGGCAGAAGCAAGCTGAATAAAGAGCTTGATGAGGGACTTGATCCCAGGAACCTGAGATCATGACCTGAGCCAAAGGCAGATGCTTAGCACACTGAGCCACCCAGCCACCACCTTAAAAAGACTGTATCATTACAAACATACAAATTTTACTTTTTCTTTTCCAATTAAGATGCATTTATTTCTTTTTCTTGCCTGATTATTTTGGCTAGGACTTCCAATACTATGTGAATGGGGACCCTTATCTTATTCTTGATCTTAAAGGAAAATCTTTCAACCTTTCATTTTGGCCTTTCACTGTGGGTTTGTTATATATAGCATTTATTACACTGAGGTATGTTCTGCCCATTTTTTTTTTTTTACCATGAAAGGATGGTGTATTTTATCAAATGCTTTTTCTGCATCTACTGACTTGATCACGATGTTTATCTTTCATTCTATTAATATTTATTTTACGTATTGATTGATTTGCATATGTAGAACCATTCTTGCATCCGAAGGATAAATCCCACTTTGATCATACTGTATGATCCCTTTAGTGTACTGTTAAATTCTGTTTGCGAATATGTTGTTGAGGATTTTTGCATCTATATTCATCAAAGATATTGGTTTGCAGTTTTCTTTCTTATAGTGTCCTTATCTGGCTTTGGTTTTAGGGTATTGCTGGCCTTGTAAAATGAGTTTGGGGGTGTTCCCTCCTCTTCATTTTTTTTTTTTTTTTAAAGTTTGAAGAGCACTGGTGTTCATTTTTCTTTAAATGTTTGATAGGAAAAACCAATGAAACCATCTGATCCTGGGATCTCTTGGAAAGTTTTTGATTACTGATTCAATCCCCTTACCTATTATTGATCTGTTTAGATTTCTATTTCTTCATGATTCAGTTTTGGTAGGTTGTATGTTTCTAGGAATTTCTCCATTTCTTCTAGGTTATCAAATTTGTTAGTGTATAAATATTCACAGTCATCACTTATTAGCTTCTGAATTTTTGAGGTATTAGAATGTCTCCTCTTTCATTTCTGATTTTATTATTTCAGTTTTCTTTCTTTCTTTTTTTCCTTAGCATAGTTAAAGGTCTGTGGATTTTGTTTATCTTTTCAAAAAATTAGTTCTTAGTTTTGTTAGTCTTTTCTATAGTTTTGTTGGTCTTTTTTCATTTATTTCTGCTGGGATTTTTGTTATTTCTTTTTTCTGCTAACTTTGGGCTTAGTTCTTTTTTTCCCTAGTTCCTTTAAAGTATAAATTTAGGTTGTTTATTTGATCTTTTTTTTCTTAATGTCAACATTTATCACTATAAAAGTCCTTCTTAAAATGGCTTTTGCAGCATTCTACAGGTTTTGATATGTTGTATTTTCATTTTCATTTGTTTCAAGGGATTTTTAAATTTCTCTTTTGATTTCTTCTTTGGCCCACTGGTTGTTTAAAAATGTGTTGTTTAATATATAAATATAGATATATAGATATAGATGGTAGACAGATGCTATAAATAGACCCCTTTGTAATTATATGATGACCTTTGTTTCTTATTACAGTTTTTGGCACACACAGTGATGAAGGTCAGCCATGGGGCTCAAGGGTGGCATCTTGCATTTGCAACAGATGCAGAGGCCTAGGCTGGCTCCCGGTGTGGTTTGCAGGCTCTGGTGGAAGGGGGTAGAGTGAGCTAAGACAGACCGTGATCGTTTGCACGGGCAGACACAAGTACTTATGGGGCAAAAGCTGGTAAAATCTGGAGGAGTTATGCCACAGATGAGCTGGTCATTAATTCCTTTTACAGTAATGGAAGCTGCTCGGTTTGTCTATAGAGCAGGTCACTGTGAATCATGATCGTTCCTGCTGCGTGCTGCTATTGGTAGTCCTTATTTTCCTTCCTTGTTCCTAGCTAGCTCTATACAGCTCAGCTTTGCTGGTCTGGGTGCGGTAAAATCCAAGTGCGACCTTTGTGTTGTGCCCTAAAATACTGGGGACACTCACCTGTTCTTCCTTTCCCAGAGAGGGGAACTCCTTCTATTGGGGGCTTCCCTCAGCATCCCTGGGGTGCTAAGCAGTGTCAGCCTGGGAATGGAGATGACAATGCTGCGAAAGCTGTCTTTCTTCTATTCTTGTGTGATTATTCTTAGGATTTTTGGTCACTGCATTGCTGAAGTTTCTTATGTGGACTCCACAGCTCCCCCAGAGCTGTTTCTGCTCATGGGCAGCTAATTGTGGATGCTTGTGGGGTGACAGAAGCTACAATCTCCTATACCACCACCTTGATGACACTACTCCCACAGTTTGTTTCTTGCTCTCACATTTCACCAAAAAAAGTATGGAGGTTGTGATAAGCAGGTGTTCTATTGGGTGTTGACAGCTCAAGCCAGTCTGTACACCCCCTTCTCTGCTGGCTTCTCTTCAGTGTGTGGCCCAAGGCAAGACAATCAACTCAGTCTGAGTCTCATGTTCCCTTTCTGCCAAATGGAGGCCAGAATGGAACCTCCTCTCAGAGTTTTCCCGAGACCTGAATGAGGTGCACATGAAACACTCAGCACAAAGGCTGGCACACAGTAGAAGCTCTCAATGAGGCCAGTATTGTTATTTATACTGTGACTTGTTTTTGAGCCTCTGGCTTTTTATTGTTAAGTATTATGTTAGTGGGTTATCTAATATTTGATTCTTTACTCTTCAATGAAGAACATGAAGCATAAAGAGGTCAATCGAGGCATCAGCTTGGCTGGCTCTAAAAAAGAGACATGACCACAAGGTAGTCTGAAAGCTGCCTCCAGGCCTTCTGCATGTCTGAGCCAGTTTTCTGCTCTGCCAGACTCTCTTATAAATCTACCTCAGGTCAACAAATGCATTGTCTGCTATGCCACACTCATCTGAATTAATTTAATGTACTTGGAATCTTGTCCATATTTTTCTATCCTCAGTTTTCCAACAAATTCATGTTAAGCTGCTATTTTAATCATCTTGGCCTTCATGAAATAGAAAAATAGAAGCAACTATGCACTAAGCTTGTGTTAGCTTCTACGCTCTTCAGTTGGCCCAGACAGCGGATGAGCACATCTTGCTTATTTTGGAGCTGATCTGAGGGACCATGGGTCTAGGATGAAGGGTCACAGGTTGAGATTAGGGGTCACAGAGCTGCAGCAGGCAGGGAGGTGGTGGTGGGCAGAACTTCTGGAAAGGTTCCATCAGAAGATAGGGGAAGCCTATAGGGAGTTTTGAGCATCTCCCTGGTTACTTTGTGGTAAAGCTGGACTAAGGGCAAGTTACTTGGCAGCTCATGGGGAAGGAAGGGTGCCAGCTCTGTTTCCTCAGAGACCATGTGCATCCTGGGAGTGAACATCTACATATTGTGGGTAGTTAGGAACTCCCGTTGAGTTGGTTTGGCTTGTCTCTTTCCTCCCCCATCTTTAACCCCTAAAACTGGGAGTCCTGAAGGGGCCCTTTTAAGCCTTGTGGCAGGAAAGAAGGGGCCTAAGAGTTTTCTTGGACCAGGCAAGAGTTTCCGGGGGCCTCAAGGTTTCCTGCCTCTGGTATACCAGCCCTGCATAATCCCATGATTAGGTGATGGGATATGTCACAGTTGACTTTGAGAGGCAGAGATAATATGGTGCATCTAATCTAATCAATGAACCCTTTAAATTTGGGTCCGAACGCAGAGAGAAAGAGAGAGTCAGAGTTTCAGAGTGAGAAGGATTTGATGCACTATTGCTAGCTTGAAGAGCCACCAAGGAAACAGGAACTACAATCACGAGGTACTGAGTTCTTCAGCAAGACTGGGCTTGAAAGCAGAATTCCCCTTGAACTCCCAGATGAGAACTCAGCCTGGCTGATGCCTTGATTTTGTATTTACCTGCGATCCACTGAGCAGAGAATGCAGCCACCATGTGTGGGACTTCTGACCTTCAGAACTGTGAGCTAATCTGTGCTGTTTTAAGCTGCTAGCTTTGTGGTCATTCATTACACAACAATAGAAGACTAACACAACCTTCTTCACTCTATTTCCTTTATGAGCCAGAGCTCATTTTCCACACATTTTTCTTGCCTTGTGAAAAATATCTGCCCTTTCTTAGAACCAACAGATGTACTTCTCCTGAGCAGCTGTGGCCAGTTTTCATCCCTGGTAAACCATGAACTGTGTAACTGGACTTGTTCTCCTGTTAGCAAGGACCACTTGATACAGAGCTATCAGCCCCCACCACAGCCCTTGTAAAATGTGTGCCCACCATGGTCCTGAGCACAGGAACCTGACCCAGGAGCCCCACCCTTCACTGCTTGTGTATTCTGTTAGTAGCCTGAGATCCTCCTTGGAGCAAGGCAGGGCATGTGTGTGCGCGCGCGCACACACACACACACACACACACACACACTTTTCCCTGTGTTTCCAGACTCTTAGAACACTTTGTAGGGGCACGAAATTGACAGTTCATGATTAACAACTGGAGACACCGCTTTAAATTTAAAATACCTGGAAAGGTGTTTAGAGGGTAAATATGTTAATTGTATCACTTGGAAATATAACCAACCTACTATCTAAAAAAGAATTTATTCTGTGTTTCTCAACTTTTCAGAAATACCTATGTGTGTATAAAACCTCATATAGCATACAGAATAACTTATGTTGTATATTATAAACATGTATATGTATGTACATGTGTATCTGTCTGTATACATAAATGTATAAAACTTCTCTAGTCTCCTTGAATGATACCCTCCCCTTAAGTAACAATTATTTCATTGTTCATCAGTCTTTCAAATCAATCATTTTGTGTGCTTTATGCACTGACAGACTACACTTTCACTAAAACCAAATCATGCCAGAGCACACTCTGAAAGCCAGGGGAAAAAAGTCAGGGAAAGGTGCCACAAAAGTACACGAAGGGGAGAGTGGCAGAGGGAGAGGCAGAGCCAGGGGGTCCACCCCCAAATCTCTCTCCTGCAGCCCTCGAGTGCCATGGGGTACTTGGCATTTTCCATTAGGGAGCTGATCTTCTGACAGGCAATGGACTGCTTCAATCCTGTGCAGCTGGAGGTATGGCCCAGGTTTGCTCTGGAGCTGAATACTCCTGAACTGGGTATCGCTGGATGAGGCGGAATGAGCCAAGGGAGGTAAGGGAGGAAGGAGGCTGTAGGCAGACAGAACCGCTGCAGCAAAGGCAGAGTGATGCAAACTAGCCTGGTGTTCTGGGAGCTGCCAGCACGGCCCCAGCCCTGAGCTGGAAAGCATGGTGTCCCTGAGACTCTGCAGCATCAGAAAGTTGAGGCTGGTGTTGCCAGGTTTGGGACATTTAAATGTATGCTTTATTTTTATTTCTTTTTTATTGTGGTATATGTTTAGGAACTTGACCTTTACCGATAGGCAAGAGAGAGCCAGTGAATGTTTGGTTTTATTTTTTGGTGAATAACTTTGTATTTAAATGATCTGATTCACTTCAGAAAGGAAGACATACTCATTGCAGAAGCATGGTAATGTTCTGGACGGGAGCTCAAAGCTTAGATTGTGCTCCAAAGGCTCCCATGGTCATAGCCCGGAGGCTGATGTGCAGGGCATTTCTGTACCTACATCCAGGCTCTCCAGACCCAAGGAGGTGGACCCTCTGGGTGTGGCAAGGACATTCATCCTTAAAGCTCCCCTGGTGAGTCTAGGTTACACCTCAGGCTGCGAGCCACGAGGTCAGAAGCCACAACACTGAGGCAGCTGCAAGGGCCCAGGTGAAGCATGATGAGGGTCCCAACAGTGTGATAGGACAACAGTGTGGAGGAGAGGACCTTGCTCCATTAAGTGGTAAACAAGAATGCTCAGGGAAAGAGAGGAGCCCTGTACTGAACCTCTCTGTCTTTGTATCCTCTTGGAATTTAGAATCTTGTTCTAACAGGTTATAAAACTCCTCAAATCCGCTGTCCTTTCAGACCTCGGTTTTGTACTTTACCACCACCAGTAGCTAAGAAGACAGGCGCACCAATAGTTAGGTCTTTGCATCTAAATCTGTGAGGTTGGAGGGGAAAAAGAGAACGGCTTTAATTCTGCTTTTTGAAAACAGCTGTTAAATTAATTACCTGAAAACCTCTGGTTAAATGAAATCATGGGGACTATGTCAGCAGCTATTTCTGCTGGTGAAAGAAAAGGACTGCATTCTGCATGGAGCTCTTTGTCACCATCTACTCCCTTGGACTGAGCAGACCAGCAATGTGAGTGATCACCCAGGGAGGGATGGGCAGTGTTTGGTGAAACTGTGACAGTATGTACCCCTCACCAAATGAAAGATGCTCCTGAAAAGATACCTATAAAATGACTTTGCTTCCACACAAACCATTTCCCCCTTGCTAACTTGCTCTAACATTTCTAGGATGCATTCTCATGTAAAAAGGTATTTATGTTTGGGCAAACAAACGTATCTGCCTCTCTCTAGTATAATGCCTTTTGGCACATGACATGCCACAGGGATACTCATTTTCCAAGAGAAACTAGGAAGAGCCTGCTAACATCCAAGGATGGGCTTGCTGTTGGTCCCCAGGCACTCTGCCATCACAGGGCCCTTGAGGAGCAGCTTCCTACTCTCCAGATGCATTGGGGGCCTCCTGCTGCCTACACTTTGCAGAATCATGTGATGAGTGGGTACTAACCTTTCTCTCACATATGGCAGGAGAGTTCTTGCTCTTTCATTAGAGACTGCTCAGCATCCACTAACCTCATACCTACTTCACACCTCTGCATTCCCCAGGGCTTTATAGAAAGCCAAGGCCCTCCTTCTAGTTGCCTAAACTGTGATCTTTAAAGACAAGGTCTCTAAACAAGACTCAATTGTGCACTACAAGTAATCCATACTACTTCTGATCTAGTTCTTTTCTTACAAATATTTGTTAAAATAAAACCCATAACTCAGCCATCATTTGGAACAATCCCCATCCATCCAACCATCCATCCATCCATCCATCCATCCAACCATCGATTCATCCATCCATTCATCCATCCAACCATCCATCTCATGGGTACTATTCTAGGGCCAGTAAATTCTTTTGAAGAAAACATCTTTAACGAAAGAATTAAACTCTTGCTTACAGGTACTAACTCATTACTTTTGGCATTTTCAGACTTTCCGTATATTATCCAAACATGCATTTAGCTTCTCTCTATTCTACTGATACTGAAGTCTATGTATTTTGCAACCAGAGAGCTGAAGCAGTCCCAGAGAGAAATGGTTTCAGGATTAGCTCATGCTCATCATAATATGAATTAATCCTTACTGCAGGCACATTACCTGATAAACTAGTACTGAAAGTGTCACAGGCGCCATTTCATCCCTCAGACATCCTTCCAACAGTCCTGTGAAGTGGGTCCATTTTTATCACTTACCTATATCATTGAGTATCAATGAAGTTTAGTAACTTGTCCAAGGCCACCAAGTTAAGTGTCTGAGCCAGGGCTCAGACCCAAGCTTACTGGGTACAAATGTTTTATGAAGGCCCTCTTACATGCTAGATATTGTTCTACCTGGCACTGGGAAACAGCTCCTAATAGCACAGGCAGGTGCCTCCATGACCCTGGAGGTTACCCTTTAACATGGAAGCAAACACAGACAAATTATAACACAATCCCAAACAAAGCATAGGGGTGTGTGGGGAACAAAGATTTCACTTTGGGTGGTTACAGAAGCTTTCTCTGTGGAGGTACGTTGAGAAAAATCCTAAATTAAGAGAGAGAGTATCCCATTTCAATATTTGGGGAAATATTCTAAGCAGAGAAATAGGAAGTGCAAAAGGCCCTGAGGCCCTTGCTATATTCAAGAGTCAGAAGGACAACCAGTGAGGCTAGAACTAAATGGAAAACAAGGAGGTGGCAGTAGGCTGACCATCTAAGGGTAGACCATCTAGAACTTGAAGGCTATGGCAAGAATGTTGTTTGGGGAAAAAGTCAGTTTTGAGCAGGAATGTCATGTGATGGCTTGGGAAAGCTCCAGTAGGGGAAGAACTGACTATGCAAGAGCCAGATACTACTTTCAGCATGAGTTTCTTAGAAGGCAAGATGGGATAGGGCGCTGCACACATGCAGAGGCTGAAATGGCAGCAATAACAGGAGGGGGCATTGCCCACATGCAGGCAGGCTAGTAGACCTGAGAAGCCAGAGGGTGGCTCAGAGATTTCTTTTGTGTGATATGGAAACCATCATATCATCAAGAATAACAACAGAACTGCCTTTCAGCCCCATATCATAGTACAACTCTGAATGATAAGAACAGTGGCCACTGACTTTTGTCCATGCAGATACACAGACTTAGAAACCCAGAGAAGACAAATCCTGGACCCATCATGTCCAGAGTTCTGGACCCTAACTCTACATGAATAACCCTGCTGTAGTGTGGGTGCCAGCTGGTTGTGTTCTGATTGCCTCCATTTTCTCAATGAAGGAAGACAGGTAATCAACTGACAGTGGAGGAGTGTTGAGGTTTGAGGAAAAAGAAGAAAATGTGAAATAGCCTTCTCTAAGTGTGGGAAAGGCAGAGTGCTTCTGGGGAGTACTAAAGGGCCCCTGAGGTTTGTGGTCAGAGACTAATGGAAGATTCTTCTGCTTCCTAGAAGCAAGTAAAGAGTAGATGGAATTGGGCTTAACCAGGACTGGGTTTAGCCACGTGACAGTGACACAGCGATGAAAGGGGCAAGCAACAGATTGGAGTGATATATGGTAGAATCTCAGCCAGGGAGGAGAAAACATGAGTGCAATACGCAGGGTGGAGAAGTTCGCTGCAAAGTAGGGAGAGGATGGCCCAAGAGTCATGTACTCTTGGAACTGAGAATTTGGAAGTGATGCTGTCACTGGTGGTATGAAGGTGTGGAACAGAAGCATGGGACTCCATGGCTGGAGTAGATTGGTGTTAGGAACGGAGAAGCCAGAGGGTGGCTCAGAGATTTCTTTTGTGTGATATGGAAACCATCATATCATCAAGAATAACAACAGAACTGCCTTTCAGCCCCATATCATAGTACAACTCTGGATGATAAGAACAGTGGCCACTGACTTTTGTCCATGCAGATACACAGACTTAGAAACCCAGAGAAGACAAATCCTGGACCCATCATGTCCAGAGTTCTGGACCCTAACTCTACATGAATAACCCTGCTGACCAGGAGTATGAACCCAATTCAGTTTTTGTTTTTATATCCCTGTGTATTGTTTGGGAAATACAGGGTAATTGGATATTTTAATATTTGGCAATGAATGAGGAAAGCATCAGGCCAATTTTAACATGTACAATCCAAGTAAGAAGAAAAATTATGACAAAAATGGTATTATCTGTTTCTTTATTCCATATTTCCCCCTATATTATTGTTTTTAAAATTTTAAGAGTGAGAACTAAATATATGAAGGAGTAAAGGAAAAAATGCCCATACAACTGTTGGGTTTGGGTATCTTATTCCCAGCTTCAAAGACATACAGTTGGTAGGTCAGAGAGCAGGGATTTGAATCCAACTCTGTTTCCCTACTCCTATTAGCTTAAAAAGGTGTGTGCCCACACATGTACATGTGTACAGACTCAGGCACACACACACACACACACACATGCACACCCAGAAACAATAATTGGCCCCCTGTGTTCTATACCTGGGATGTATGTTGCCCATATGTCCTTTTTAGTTCAAAGTGCTTCATCATGCACCATTGGAATGTCTGAGAGAACAATACAGATTCTTCCTAAGACAGGTTATCTGGGAGCACACCATAAACCACAGGATTGTTCCAGGTTACAGAGTAGCTCTTTGAAAAGTCAGATTCTCCTGCTCTTGAATAAACTTCCTCCTGAGAAGTCCCCTTTTCCCTCATCCAACAAAATCACCTTATATTATTAGCTCTTTAAGTCCTTAAGAAAAGGCAAACTAAAGAGTTAGACATAGCTAGAAAGGGTCTCAAAAGAGAAAGAATAATGATTTCAAATAGCTAGATTAAAAAAAAAACTTAATGTTAGCAATTTTAAGCAAGTTTTTTTTTAATCTGAAAGTGTAATACACATATATTGTATACTTGGCCAATAAAATTAAATTGGCTCCAGTTACAAGGAAATCTCAACAACCTGTTAGTGACTATATAGAAATGTATCTATTTGGATGTATAAATAATAAAAATTCCTACTCCTATTAGCTTAAAAAGGTGTGTGCCTGCGCATGTACACATGTACAGACACGGGCACACACACACACACACACACACACACACACACACACATACATCAAAGCATCAATGCTAAGATTCTACTGACCTCCTCTGAAATGCAGACAGAGTACCATTTTTCATAAAACATGGCTGCAGTCAAGAATGTGGGAGGAGAAATTATCCACAGCCCTGGGAGAGGTATAAGAAAATCGAGGATCAGACTTCCACTTTAGATCCTAGAGCTGCCTGACAATTATGACTTCCCTTTGGTGTAAACACATATAAGGGCCTTGATACCACGGCAACATGCCTGAAGACTTTATTAATTTTAGGGTTTCTGCCACCTTTGTCGAAAGCAACACAGAAAAACTGCAAAGGACAAAAAGTAATTATCTGTCTGCATTAAAATGCAAGGAATGGATTCTGACTTTTTGAAATTCTATAAGACAGCATCTGGGAAGAGCCAGATCTACAAGTGTTGGTTGGCCCTGGCTTCCTGTTCAGCCACAGTGCCTTAAATTCATGTGGCTATTCAATTTCCCAGCAACATTTATTGAAGAAACTGTCCTTTTCCATTGGATGTTCTTTCCGGCTTGTCAAAGATTAGTTGACCATAGAGTTGAGAACCATTTCTTGGTTCTCTATTCTGTTCCATAGATCTATGGGTCTGTTTTTGTGCCATCTCTCATCTCTCGATGATTACAGCTTTGTCATAGAGCTTGAAGTCTGGAATTGTGATGTGACCAGCTTTAGTTTTCTTTTTCAACATTCCTTTGGCTATTTGGGGGTCTTTTCTGGTTCCATATAAATTTTAGGATTATTTGTTCCAGTTCTGTGAAAAGTGTCAATGGTATTTTGATAGAGACTGCATTAAATTTGTAGACTGTTCTGAGTAGCAAAGACATTTTAACAATATTTGTTCTTCCAATCCATGGAATGTTTTTCCACTTCTTTGCATCTCCCTCAGTTTCTTTTATTAGTGTTCTATAGTTTTCTCAGCACAGATCCTTTGCCTCTTTGGTTAGGTTTATTTCTAGGTTATTTTATGATTTTTGGTGCAATTATAAATGGGGTCAACTCCTTAATTTTGCTTTCTTTTGTCTTTATTGTTAGTCTGTAGAAATGCAACTGAGTTATGTGCATTGATTTTATTTCCTGCCATTTTGCTAAATTCCTGTATGAGTTCTAGCAATTTGGGGGTGAAGGTTTCTGGATTTTCCACTTAAAGTATCATGCCATCTGCGAAGAGTGAGAGTTTGGTTTCTGCTTTGCCAATTTAAATACCTTTTATTTCTTTTTGTTGTCTGATTGCTGAAAAGAGGACTTCTAGTACTATGTTGAACAACAGTGGTGAGAGTGGGCATCCCTGTTGTATTCCTGACCTTACAGTAAAAGCTCTCAGTTTCCCCCCATTGAGAATGATAATCTCTGTGGGTTTTTCATAAATGGCTTTTATGATAGTGAGGTATGTTCCCTCTATCCCTACAGTGTGGAGAGTTTTAATCAAGAAAGGATGCTGTATTTTGTCAAGTGCTTCTTCTGCATCAATTGAGAGGGTTATATGGTTCTTGTCCTTTCTTTTTTGATGTGCAGATGTTAAGCCACCCTTGCAGCCCAGGAATAAATCCCACTTGGTCACAGCCAATAATACTTTTAATTTACTATTAGATCCTGTTGACTAGTATCTTGGTGAGGATTTTGGCATCCTTGTTCATCAGGGATATTGGTCTGTAATTCTCCTTTTTTGGGGGGAGGCTCTTTGTCTGGTTTTGGGATCAAGGTAATGCTGGCCTCATGGAATGAGTTGGGAAGTTTTCCTTCCATTTCTTTTTCTTTTCTTTCTTTCTTTCTTTTCTTTTTTTTTTTTTTTGAAACAGTTTCAGAAGAATAGGTATTAAGTTCTTCTTTAAATGTTTGGTAGAATTCCCCTGAGAAGCCATCTGGCCCTGAACTCTTGTTTGTTGGGAGATTTTTAATGACTGCTTTCAGTTTCCTTGCTGGTTATGGGTCTGTTCAGGTTTTCTATTTCTGTTTCAGTTTTAGTACTTTTATGTTTCTGAGAATGCATCCATTTCTTCCAGATTGCTGAATTTGTTGGCACATAGGTGCTCATAATACGTTCTTATAATTGTTTGTATTTCTTCAGTGTTGGTTGTGATCTCTTCTCTTTCATTCATGATTTTATTTCATTTGGGTCCTCTCTCTTTTCTTTTTGAAAAGTCTGGTCAGGGGTTTATCAATCTTATTAATTCTTTCAAAGAACCACCTCCTAGTTTCCTTGATCTCTTTTAATGTTCTTTTGATTTCTATTTCATTGATTTCTGCTCTATTCTTTATTAATTCTCTTTTCCTGCTTGGTTTAGGCTTTACTTGCTCTTCTTTCTCAAGTTCTGTTAGGTATAAAGTTAGGTTGTATATTTGAGACCTTTCTTGTTTCTTGAGAAAGGATTATATTGCTACATACTTCCCTCTTAGGACCACTTTTCCTGTATCCCAAAGGTTCTGAACTATCCTGTTTTCATTTTCATTTGTTTCCATAAATTTTTAAAAATTTCCTTTAATTTCCTGGTTCACCCATTCATTCTTTAGTAGGATGCTCTTTAATTTCCATGTATTTGAGTTCCTTCCAAATTTCCTCTAGTGTTTGAGTTCGTTTCAAACCACTGTGGTCTAAATATATGCAGGGAATGATCCCAATCTTTTGGTATCAGTTGAGAACTGATTTTTGACCTCATTTGTGATCTATTCTGGAGAATGTTCCATATGCAATCAAGAATAATGTATTCTGTTGCTTTAGGATGGAATGCTCTGAATATATCTTGAAGTCCATCTTGTCCAGTGTGTCATTCAAAGCTCCTGTTTCCTTGATCTTCTGCTTAGATGATCTGTCCTTTGCAGAGTGTTAAAGTCCCCTACTATTATTGTTTTATTATCAGTATGTTTCTTTAATTTGGTTATTAATTGGTTTATATAATTGGTTACTCCTATGTTAGTGGCATAAATATTTCCAATTAGATCTTCTTGTTGAACATAATTTTTAGGTATGACATAGTATCCTTCCTCCTCTTTTATTACAGTCTTTGGTTTAAAATCTAATTTGACTGATAGAAGGATTGCTACCCCAGCATTCTTTTGATGTTCATTAGCATGATAAATGGTTTTCCACCACCTCACTTTCAATCTGGAGGTGTCTTTGCATCTAAAATGAGTCTCTTGCAGACAGCACATTAATGGGTCTTGCTTTTTCATCCAATCTGATACCTGCTGTTTGGGCATTTAGCCCATTTACATTTAGAGTAACTATTGAAAGACAGGAATTTAGTGCCACTGAATTACCTGTAAAGTACCTGTTTCTGTAGATTGTCTCTGTTCCTTTCCGTCTATGTTACTTTGGGGCTCTCTCTTCGCTTAAAGGATCCCTTTTAATATTTCTTGCAGGACTGGTTTAATGATCACAATTTCTTTTACTGTCTATTTGTCCTGGAATTTTTCTTTTTTAAAAATCTCTCCTCCTATTTTGAATGACATTCTTGCTGGATAACATTTTCTTAGCTGCATGTTTTTCTCATTTAGTTCCTGAATATATCATACCGGTCCTTTCTGGCCTGCCAGATCTCTGTGGATGGGTACTCTGCCAGTCTAATTTTCTACCCTTGTAGGTTTTGAACCTCTTGTCCCATTTGCTTTTAGGATTTACTCTTTGTCTCTGAAGTTTGCAAACTTCGCTATTATATGTTGGGATATTGACCTATTTTTATTGATTTTGAGGGGGTTCTCTGTGCCTCCTTGTCTTGAATGCCTGTTTCCTTCCTCAGATTAGGAAAGTTCTCTTCTATAATTTGCTCCAGTATACCTTCTGCCCCCCTCTCTCTTTCCTCTTCTTCTGGGATCCCAATTATTTTAATATCGTTTCACTTAAAAGTATCACTTATCTCTTGAATTCTCCCCTCATGATCCAGTAGTTATTTCTCTCTCTTTTCTCAGCTTTCTGTCTTAGGTATCACTAATTCTCTCTTCTGCCTCATTTATCCTACCAGTTAGAGTTTACATTTTTATTACATCTCATTAATAGCTTCTTTTGATTTAGACTTGGTTAGATTTTAGTTTTCTTTCTCCAGAAAGGGATTCTCCAATGTCTTCTATAGTTTTTCAAGTCTAGCTAGTATCTTTATAATCATTATTCTGAACTCTAGTTCCAACATCTTACTTATATTCATATTGATTAGGTCCCTGGCAGTCAGTACTGCCTTTTATTCTCTTTTTTAAGGTGAGTTTTTCTGTCATGTCATTGGTGGAGAAAGTGGTTGATTTTCTATTTGTACAGTTATACAGTTATAGGTTTTCTTTTTCTTAGATCTTTGGTTGAGTTCACAGGTGTTCAGAATGATTTAACAGTTGTTTAGCTGAATTCCTGGGACTATACAAAACTAAGGTCTCCTAATTTTGATATTAAAAACTTCTAAAAAAAAACCAAACTTCTAGTGTTTCATGGCTAAGTGTTGTAATGTATGAGTATATATTTGGTTTGATGGATTGTGGAAAGAGGATCAAGCTCATGTAAATACAAAAAGAAAAATCCATATATGTAATTATATATATATGCATATATATGTATATGTATATGTATATTTATATCTACATCTACATCTGAATCTGTATTTCTATGGCCAAGGAGATAGGACTGGTGCTCTAAGATCAGCATTCTTCTCCTGTGTTGTTTCATTATAGAGTCCCAGAAAATCAGACTGAAATCCTTACATTTTAATATATATTAAATATATAATTATATACTTATGTGACAATATGTATTTCTATAAATATATAAAATATATATTATGTACAACAGTGGTGGATAGTGAGCTAGCTGTATGAATTCTCCTGGAGCACAGGCGCTGTACAACAGACAGCTAGAGTACACTTTGTCAAGTCAGCCCAAGGAAACAGTAGGTCTCTGTTATAAACTGACTTGTGTCTCACAAAATTCATATGTTCATAAGTCCTAACGTAACTATATTTGGTGATAGAGCCTTCAAAGAAGTAATTAAGGTTAAATGAAGTCTTTAGGGCAGATCCTTAATTCAATCAGACTGGCATCTTTATAAGTAGAGGAGGAGACACCAGAAATGCATGTGCAGAGAGAAAATGCCAGTGAGGAGGACACAGGGAAGAGGCCATCTGCAAGCCATAAAGAGAGGCTTTGGGATAAACCAATCCTGCCAACACCTTCTCTAGGATGTCTAGTCTTCAGAAAGCTAGAAGAGAGAAAATAAATGTCTGTTGTTTAAACCATGCCATCTGTGGCATTTTGATATGGCAGCCCTGCCCGCTAATACAGTCACCATGTTAATCCTCTTTGGTGGTCAGGAATAGAAGTGAAGCTTATTGACATATAGAGGCATATGTCAGTGGATTCAACATGCAAACCTTCATTTTCAACATTAAGAGATCAGATCTATGGGTACAAGCTGCCTACTGTGGACACCTGCCCTTGAGAGGTTTGTGGTGGCTAAAGGCCCCACGGACGTCGCTGTGGGCCTCAACAGGAATGACACTCACTATTTGGTTTAAGCAAGTATTCCTTACCATGGCAAGTCTCGATATTGAAGGTTTGCTTGTTTGTTTTAAAGGGTTTTTAAGGGGCGCCTGGATGGCTCAGTCGATTAAACATCTGACTTCAGCTCAGGTCATGATCCCAGGGTCCTGGAATCGAGTTCCACATCAGGGCCCCTACTCAGCAGGGAGTCTGCTTCAGCCTCTCCCTCTGCTTCTGCTCCTTTTCACGCTCACTCTCTCTCTTTCAAATAAATAAATAAAATCTTTAAAAAGAGAGTTTTTAAGAGTGCCTTTTTGATTGTTAAGTTTAAAGTACTTTTTGTTCAACCCATTTATGCAATAAATCACACAATATATATTTGAATAATAAAATAATAATGTGTCCTCACAATTATTGTGCCTATCATTTTATAGCTAATTAGTTTCCTTACTCACTTTAAACCACAATTTCCTCAGACTTGGGACTGCATCTTTAATGTGTGGGCAATTTCCATATTCTTATATGCTTGAGAATATCCATCTTCCCTTGTCCTCACATATCTTTGACAGCTGAGACAGTAGAAATCAAAATGTTTTCTTTTTTTTTTTTTTTTTTTTTTAAAGATTTTATTTATTTATTTGAGAGAGAAACAGTGAGAGAGAGCATGAGCGAGGAGAAGGTCAGAGAGCGAAGCAGACTCCCCATGGAGCTGGGAGCCTGATGCGGGACTCGATCCCGGGACTCCGGGATCATGACCTGAGCCGAAGGCAGTCGTCCAACCAACTGAGCCACCCAGGCGTCCCCAAAATGTTTTCTTTAAATACTCATCTTGCCACCTTTAATGCCATCATGAGTTCTATGCCATCTGTATATCTTTAGTGCTGTGGAGGAACATTCAAAGTTTCTTGGGTTTTGTTTTTTCCAAGTATCCTGGAAGTTTCTCCTGTTTGTTTACAGGATTCTTCAGTTTGAAAATTCTTGAAGATATTGTTCCACAGGCCTGCTGCATGCTGTGTTATCATTTTTCCTTCTTATTTATGCACTTACTAAATTTTCTACCATGAACATATATATGTATTTTACCATGAAATTCAGATATCTTAAATATGATTGGGATTTTCAATGTCTATTCTAAAGTATATCTATATATTTTGAGATCAGAAATGTCTTTTATCTTTTATTTCATTGGCAATGCTTTTTTTAAAAATCCTGTTGTCCCTAGATTTGATCTCTAGATCCTTTTTGTTCTTTCTCTATTTTTGTTTCTTATTTCCACTCAGTTTTAGGTGAATTTTCTTAGGTAGTCTTCTAATTCAGTGATTTCCTGTAGCCTTTAGATCAGGCATCTGTGCCTGCTGTTTAAAGATGCCCCATTATCTTACAACCATCATTTCTTACGAAGTCATTCTCTTACCAAATTTCAAAGATACAATGTTGTTTTATATTTGCTTTCTAATTGGAGCATCTCTCTTTTTTAAATTGACTTTATTTTTCTTTAAGAGCAGTTTTAGGTTAACAGGAAACCTAAGCAGAAAGTACAGAGAGGTCTCACAAACCCCCTGCCCCTACACATACATAGCCTCCACCATCACCAACAGCTTCCATCTTTGTTGCAATGTATAAATCTACATGCTTCCCCATCATTTTCACTGAAAGTCCCTGGTTCACACTGGGGCTCACTCTTCGTGTTGTATATTTTGTGGGTTTGAACAAATGTATAATAACATGCATGCATCCACCATTATAGTATCATATGGAATAGTTTCACTGCACTCAAAATTCGCTGGGCCCTTCCTGTTCGACCTACCCTTCCCACAACCCCTGGTAATGACTCATCTTTTTATTGTCTCTCTGGTTTTGCTTTTTCCAGAATGTCGTATATTTGGAATCCTACAGTACATAATATTTACAGATTGGCTCCTTTCACTTAGCAATATGTATTTAAGATTCCTCCATGTCTTTCCATAGCTTGATAGCTCATAATAATATTCTATGATCTGGATGTACCATAGTTTATTTATCCATGCACCTAATGAAATAAATCATCATTGCTTCCAAGTTTTGGCAATTATGGAGAAAGCTACTATAAACATCTGGGTGTAGGTTTTTGTATGGACTTAAATTTTCAACTTTTTGGATAAACACTACAGAGTGTGATCACTGGATCATATAGTAAGAGTTTGTTTGGGTTTGTATGGAACTACCAAACTGTCTTCCAAACTGTCCGTATCATTTGGCACTCCCACCAGCAATGAATGAGCATTCCTGTTGCTCCACATCCTTGTCTGTTGGCAGTGTTGTCTGGATTTTAGGCACTCTAAGAGGAATCTCCTCTCCTTGTTTTAATTTGCATTTCCCTCTTGACATATGATATGGAGCATTTTTTCTTTTACATATTTGCCATCTGTGTATCTTCTTTGGTCTGGTGTCTCTTCAGATCTTTTGCTCATTTATAAATTGGGTTGCTCATTTTCTTATTGCTGATTTTAAGAGTTCTTTGCATATTTTGCATAACAGTCCCTTGTCAGATAAATCTTTTCCAAATATTTTCTCCCAGTGTGGTTGTCTTTACATTGTTTTGATGGAGCATCTTTTTATGTGCTTACTGGTGATTGTACTTTTTTCCCCTAAAAATGGACTTCAGGCTCTTTGCCTGTTTCTAAAATGGTTTCTTTTCTTTAAACAATATAAATGAGTTCTATGTAAATTAAAGAAGTTAGCTTTTTGCCTGATTTTTTAAATCAGTTTCTTCTTTTTGTTTTCTACTTCTTTACTTTTTAGAATGTTTTTCCATTCAGATTTTTTAAATGTATCGAATAGAATTTATTGCTACTTTCCATTTATGGTCTTAGGCTTTGTGTTCTGATTTTAAAGAACTATTCCTCTCCAAGACTTCAAATTATACATGCCTTTTTTTTTTTTTTAAAGATTTTATTTATTTATTTGACAGAGAGAGATCACAAGTAGGCAGAGAGGCAGGCAGAGAGAGAGAGAGGAGGAAGCAGACTCCCTGCTGAGCAGAGAGCCCGATGCAGGACTCGATCCCAGGACCCTGAGATCATGACCTGAGCCGAAGGCAGTGGCTTAACCCACTGAGCCACCCAGGCGCCCCTATACATGCCTTTTTTTAACTAGAATTTTTAAGTATTGAAAATATCTATCCATTTGTACATAAGGAATTAGGAATAATAAGAGGGTTTGATGCATATATATATATATTTTTTCAATAGTTTGTTTAGCTGCCATAATACCAATATGGTAAAATCTCTCTTTCCCACACTGATTTTAAATATAACCTTAACTGTTAATTAAGTTTCCCAATATCCTGGGGTCTATTTTCTTACTCTCTTCTCTTCCATTGTTCTATTAGTCTCTTTCTTCATTAACAATTTTAATTATTATAGCTTCATAGCCCTTTTAATTCCTGGCAGGCTAGTCTTTCCTTATTATTTTCATTTCCCAAAACCATTATAATTTTTCTCACATATTGGGTCTGATGAAGCTAGGGTTACTTTGTTATCAAAACCATCTTATTTATATTTTAATTGCAGTTGTGTTGAATTTTAAATTAATTTACAGGGAATTTATATAGGTTAAATGCTGCTTCTGAAACAAAAATACAGTTCATCTTTGCATATATTTAAATATTCTATTATCCTTCATTAGTTCTAAATTTTTTATTAAATTGGTCTTGTACAGGAGTGCCTGAGTGGCTCAGTTGGTTAAGTGTCTGCCTTCAGGTCAGGTCACCCTGGGGTCGAGTCCCGCATTGGGCTCTCTACTCAGTGGACAGCCTGCTTCTCTCTCTCCCTCTGCCTCTTCCCACCCACACTCATGTTCTCTCTCTCACTCTCTCTTGCTCTATCTCAAATAAATAAATACAGTCTTTAAAAAAAATAAAAAATAAATTGGTCATGCACATTTTTTCCACTTTCACTGAGATATAATTGACATATAACATCATGTGAGTTCAGCCTTTTTAGATCCCACATATGAAATCATATAGTACTTGTCTTTCTTTTCTGGCTCATTTTTCTAGCATGATGTCTTTGAGGTCCATCTATGTTCTCACAAATGGCAGGATTTTCTTTTTCTCATGTCTTAACAATATTCATCTATCTATCTGTCTATCTCATAAAATCTTCATCCATTCATCTATTGATAGACAATTAGGTTGCTTCCATATCTTGGCTATTGTGAATAATGATGTGGTGAACATTTGAGTGCAGATAACTCTTTGAGATCATGGTCTTGCACATTTCTTACTGAGATATTTTATTATTTTTTTTGGTTAATCTAAAATGAAAACCTTTTTTTCCATTATGTTTTCTGATTGGCTTTTCTTTGCTTATAGTGGAGGTATTAATTCTTATATATTAGAGATAATTTATTGTTTCTAAGAGTCTCAATCAATTATTTTACATAATACAGTCAAGTCATTTATAAGTGATGATAATTTCGTTTTTCTTTCCAACATTGAATCTTCATTTCTTGCCTATGTTTTCTGGGGAACCACTAGAAATGGTTTCATTAAAGTTGAGAACAAGACAAAGAGCGCTATTAATACCTCTAGTAATACCACTATTACTTAGCATTGTTCTGAAAGTACAAGCATCACTAAGAGAAAGAAATGTCAGATGATTTTTTTGTATCTATAGAAAAGATGATGTGGTTTTCTGTTCACATAGTATAATAATAATGAGGCAAATTTATAACTTGGGTATAATTCTTTATTTTAATAATACTTTTGAAATCTATTTGCCAATATTTAACTTAAGGATTTTATATTTATATTCATCAATAAGACTGACCTATAGTTTTCTATTTAGTGCTCTTTTTGACAGTTCTGGTTTCAGTGTTATGGTGGGTAAGGAAAATTATTTAGAAGTTTTTTTCTTTCTTTTTGCTCTAGAATGTTTAAACTGTATCTGACTTACTTATACCTCAATCATTTGAAAGACCTCACCTATGAATTCATTTTGCTTTGTTTTAGGAAGAATAAATACTTTTTAGTTTGTCTACTCTGTGCCAAGCTCCCTGCCTCTAATCCCTGGACATCAACATTTGTATCCTACTGCAAAAGAAAAACAAAAAGATTTCTGTTTAAGAGGCCTTCATTTAATTTTGATGTCCTCCTATATCAGGCTCATGGGGTACATTCATGTCTAGATTCATCTCTTTTCTAGATTTGTGTGCCTTATCTAGGTATTTACTACCTGTTTCCTTTCATTAAAAACATTCTTGGCTTTACGTAGGGTTGCCAAAGACTAGGGTGTTTACTCCAATAAAGGCAAAGGTAGACTTTTAACAGTACAAATCCTGACAAATTAGGTCTCCATATCAGCAAAGAGTGATAGGGGTGTTTTCTCTAACAGTGATGAGCTTTTTGGGACAATGAACCCTGTTCAGAATCTGATGAATGCCTGGGATCCTCCCCTAGGACATGCATGAACACATCCATATAATATCAGAGCTTAACAGACATCCCAACTCCAGTGTAAGAACATGGCTCTTACAAACACAGAGAGGATCTCCACTTCCCATGAGTGATATGTGTCTAGTATTTTCAAATGTGGTTTCTATGGAAAAATGCAGAGAATGTTATTTGGCACTTGCTTCCTACAACCCAGGAAGGAAGCATGTAAACCACCCCAATGCCAAAACAAAGCTGGTAGAAGAACCTTATCAGGAAACACCTCCAGACTCAAGATCCCAAAATTCCACTTTAAAATAAGCTCTGAACCTCTTCCACTGAAATAGAACAAATTTCTTAATGTTGGGCCACAATGGAATCCAAACTTTCAGGGTACCTTTTTAAGAGGTATGACTGTGGGCAGGACCTGCATAAATTCTCTAGAAGAGGATGTTTGGTGTGGTTGTGATTTCCTTTCCTCTTACTTCTGTTTGACAAGAATGAATCCATCTGATGTGTTAGCCAAAATACAAATGTCTAAATGTTCCCCTGCTTTAGTCTAATCAAAACCTCAAGGGACTTTTGCTGAAGATATGCATATGAATAACGTGCCCCTACACATGGGCAAAACAGTGTAGAAAAAAAATAAAAATAAAGGGCTTGATCAAATCCCGGCCGTGATTTGGTCTGTTCCACTTAGAAAGCCTTCCATCATGTTCTGGGCATGCTCATCTTTGGTCCTCCCAAAGTGCCCTATGTGTCCATTCCCACAGCACTTAGAATAGTCCTTTGTTATTGCTTGTTTTCTTGTCTGTCTCCACACTACTCAACCTCATCCCAGGCATGTAGCTTCAAGAGGATGGGCATTTATTCTGTTCAGTTTTGGATGACTAGTGGTCAACACAGAAGAGCTCACTAATAAAGAAATAACTGCATAAATGAATTATGGAAGCAGTAGGCTACACAAAGGTGTACAAAATAACTATGTTCTCAGCAAAACTCCAAGGTGGGGGAACCAGAGTGCTGCATATATTGGGGAGGGTTGCATCTGAGGAGGTGGGAGTGGTTTCTGGGGAAAGAGGATTAGAAGCAAGAAGCTCTGAGCACCATAAAACAATTTGCCAGGTTAGGAGTGAGACAAAACGTGGCTACAGATTCTCAAATACAAGAAATGGTATGTTATGTCAATAACCATAAAATTGGTTCAGGGGATGAAAAGGTTAACAACAACAACAACAACAACAAAAAACCACTAACCACCAAATTCTCCCTATTCCTCTGAGAAACCCCTTTCCCAGTGCACCCTAGACTTTGTGAAATGGAGACAGACTTTAAAGTCACAACAGTCAGGAGATCTTGTAAAATACCCCCTTATAAAATCATCCTATAGCTTGCTGGTAAATGGATAAGGCAGATCCTTTGCATGTAAATAAATCATGCAAGAAGTTTTAGGAGGAGCATTCAAGTTTACATTTGTTGTGTTTTATTTGTAGCATTTGGTTTATGGCTTCTACAAATCAAAACGTTTTCTTAAGTTCTCTCCGAAAGAAAGGCTAAGAGGTATAGATATAAAGGAAAGAAATGAAAAATTAGAATAATGTACAGTCTAATCACGTCAGACTTATTGCCCTTCTAGCGTACCTGAGATTATTGCATTAAGAATCTGATTTTCAGAATATTAGGGACTAAGCCTCAGAATTTCATGTCAACATAGGATTTTTGATGAAGTTCTTTTCTAATGCCTGGTTCGATAGGTACTGGTGACAAGCTACAAAAATGAATTATGGATGTGTTAGTAAGAAAACAGACAAAACAGAATTAATTCACAAATGACTCCTATGGCTATTATAAATTCCACATCCAATTATAAAATAAACATCATGTCACCTTCCCAAAATGTCATGGGGCCAGGTTTCTAGAATCAGAATGGGAAAAGAGGGCAGACTGAGGGATATGATTGTAGGGCACAAGTCTAGGGAGATTGCAAAAGGCTCAATTCTGACTAAAACCTTACAAGACCCAGTTTTCTTATGATTTAAAAAAAAGGGCTCTGAACTTTCCTGAAGTCCTTCTTCCACTGTGTAGAGGCAATTCTTTACACAGCACAACTCACATAAAGAACTAAAATTATGAAAAAGAAGCCCTTTGGGAAGTGCTGCTATCCCAAGGTCTGCTCAAGGCTGCCTGTGCCGGGTCTCTCGTGGATCCAATGCTAAGGTCACTCCAGCATCGCGGTGCCGTCCCTCCCACTTAACAAGAGGGATGAACTCTTACTCCTCCTTTAATTTTGGGACTACTTCATGACAGACTGGGGCTGAAGCTGAGACTCCCTGTGGACACACAGGATGAAGGGGACCCTTTGGTAAACTGGGAGACCTTCACCCCCAAACTGATGATACATTGCCATGGATGCTTACCAAGAAGGACTCCATTCAGCAACTAGTCTTGCCACTTCATCTCTCCCAATAATAAACCACAAGATCATTTCACCCTCTTTAATGAAGCTGATCAAATGATCGGTTCATGTCTAACAATTCTGTTTGATAGTTGCTCCCATCAGTCACTTGCCTGTGAGTTAATTTTGTAACTAATTTGGCCAGAGTGTTTTCCAGGAGGTTTGTAACTTTAAGGTAGCTATTCTATAGTTATTTTTAATGATTTAAAATATTTTTTTCTGAAAAATCTGCTTTAAAACTCCCAAGACAAATATTACTAGAAAAAAGTTTAATGACTTGGAGTTTGGGGGCTATTTTTCAACTATTAGTTCAATGGCCATTGCAGGAGACCCAGACTGCAAAGAAAACCTTAACCTGATCTTATTTTATTTTATTAAAGATTTTATTCTAGAGAGACAGAGAGAGCATCAGTGGGGAGAGGGGCACTGGGGAAGGGTCAAGGAGAGGGACAAGCAGACTCCACATATCCAGGTTCCAGAGTTTGGAGCCTGATGGGGGCTCGATCTCAGGACCCTGAGATTATGACCTCAGACAAAACCAAGAGTCAGCCACTTAACTGACTGAGCCACCTGGGTACCCCATGAACCTGATCTTACTTTAGAGTAATAATAGCCTACATTTCTAGACAAATGGCCTATTCAGTTTTGTTTTGTTTTGAAATAGGAGACAAAGCAAATGACAAAGCAAATGAATGTGTGAACATGAACTGACAGAAAGATATCTCGAGTTCTGGCAGAAAACTTTGCTTTGAACTTTCTGCTGTTCAATTATTACTGAAAGCTTGGCTGCAGAGACACTGGATCAAAGTGGTAGAAGAAGGAGCAGAAATGGATATGTTCACTTCCAATTTCTCATTGAGAAGGCCAGAAGATACTAATAGGTAGCCAGAAAATAGCAATGTGAGTTAGGGATTAGAAACAATCCAGAATAACAAAATTCTGATGAGATTTCTATAAATTAAAATCTTGATGAAGACTGAGGAGGAATATACTCCTGTCTAAATGGAAATCTGGGGAACCAGCTACAGCAGGCCCCAGATACAGCAGGAACGAACATCCCCAGCCGACCCCTTTCTGCGGTGGCCCTTCCCCACTCCCTGGACCCTGTTTCCCCATCCTGCCACAGATATGTGTCCACCAACCACCTATTTTCTGTATCCAGAGGCTACAGTCCCCGGGCCTTGTCACTTTTGGGGATGAGGGAGCACATGGTGGTCCTCCACTGCATGTGCAGTGAAGGCTCCTCAGGGACCTGGAAAGCAGATGTGCAGGGCATACACTGAGAACAGGGACATGTTGCATCTGAATCTCATGCCCCGTAGAGAACCCAGCAGGTGGAGAGCTCTCTCCCGAGCCCACTAGTAGATCCCACTGGAGGATGCTGCTTGGTCTACAAAAAGGGAAGGGAAGATGATGGAAAACCTGTGTGGAAGCATGGACCTGAAGGGAAAGCTGGAAAATTCACAGTGTGCTGAGCAGAGGACAATTTACCGTCCCTGTCTTTTGGCAAATTGGGGAGATTTCTGTCCTTCAATGTATGAATAGGGAGAGGAAAAAAAAAAAATACCACGAGGCTTATAAGAGGGACTGTAATGCACAAGAAAAGGAAGCAAAAACACTGAGAGAAAGAGCTTATTTTAAACATGATTTTCTACAGAAAATATAAGTAAAATATAAAATACATGTTAAGTGCTCCCAATAAGATGCAAACAGTATGAAAAACAAAGTACGGGGTGATATATGGCAAAAAAATTAAGTAATTCGTATATTGTTTAGCTCTAACACAATGTAGGTCTCCTTCTCTGTCACGCTGGTGGTACTTCACAGCCCCACACCTCTGCACTTGCCGTCCTTCTGCCAATGCCTTACCTTCCTCCAGGGCCTCGTAACTCCCCTCCACAGTGCCCACACACCACCTCCTCCCAAGGCCTTCCCAGTTGCTGCCTCATGGCTTACACCAGCCCAATGGGTTTTCACAGCCCAGCACCAGACACTTCAAAGAGTATTTATAATTCACAACAGAATAACCATGAGTTCTCAATGCTGGGATTTGTATTTCATTTACTCCCATACCCCTTACTCATCATATTTTCTGATACACAATTAAGAATAATAAACAGATGAGAGCCTTGGGAAGATAAGCATAGGTGACATCTTTCCCCACCCCCGACTGGGACCTCAATGACTGTCAGTAGGACAAAGGCAAAGGATAAGATGGAATGAGGAAAATTAGAAAAGGAACTAAAACATACTGAGAACCTGCTGTGCTCAAAATATTGAAGTGCTGGTTATATACTAACGGGGCATTTCGCATCTTTTCCCCCTTTTCAAAAAATTATACTTTTAGATTATTGCCACAAACTAACTCATTGATCGTTGGGGCATGACATAATGGCCACTGGCAGCCATCTTTGGATGGAAAATGGAAGCCATCATTGGAAAATGGATACTCAGAGTTTATTGGCAAATTGATTTTGGAAAACTTGAATAGCATTTCCCCTTAGAAAAAGTTTGCATAAGTCCTTAGACCAGATGCCGCTAGATTATTTCAGAAACAAAACTGAGATTTGTTTCAGCTCCATCACCAGATAGCCAAATGGTCCTGTAACCAAAATGGTACTTCCTGCCTATCTCACAGATGTGCTGTGAACCAACTAAAATTAGGCAAGTGAAACTCCTCTGAAGAGTGCACCATGCTGTAAGAGCCAGTAGTTTAACTATTATAAAACCCAAATGCATATTAAAATACTGTCTCCAGGAAAATGCATGCTCCCTCTGCAAATGACTCCAACATGGCAGTGGGTAGACGACTCTGTTCCCGGCTTCATTTGGCCTTATGATCTGAGGCTCACGTGCGTGGGGATTAAAAGAGAAACAAAAGTTGTCGACCCAAGTGTCTACTGATTTATGTGAGAAAATTATTATGGAGATAATCATCAGGATGACGGCAACATGTCAACACATTTCAAGATGTCTGAGTATAAGCAATGGTAACACAAGAGGAGTAACCAAGATGAGGTCAAGGCTGACTCAGATTCAATGCTGTCTCCTCTACTTTTTGTCAAATAATAGGCTGAAGCTGTTTCTCTCCTCAGCCTGTTTCTTGTCAGCAGCCCCTGGAAAGCCTGTTTGTTGAGAGTTTATCCCACTTGGTAAAGCCTGTCCACTGTGCAATTCTGGCAGTTTCCAGGGAGCTGGCACCTTATTTTCTTTTAGGCTTAAACTGTACACCTGCATTCCTGTAATCACGTGTCTTGTATTGGTTTGAGAAGCAGATGACATCTGGAGTCCCCAGGAGGCTGAGTTCAGAGAAGCCACATGTTCCAGAGAGCCTTGTCCAAAAAGGAATCCTAAAGATTCCAGAGCTGCCCAAGCTCCCTCACGGCACCACTCATTTCAGCCTTGAACCAAAAAGGCTCGTCCATCATTGAGCAAAGCCCCTTCTGGCTGAGAAGTCAGTGTGTCTGCAGAGAAGCTGCCTCATTGTGTGACATGCTGTGCCTGTGCCCGGAAGGCTTTTCCTGTGTCAGTTGCCTCCACTTCCGGGCTCTTTTCTTCCTTATCTGCTGTGTGCTCAGGGCCTCCATGCTTTGTCCGCCTTGCCTCTGGTCAGTTCAGTATCAGCTCCAGCTTGGCGGACTCCGTTTAGCTGACCCTCCTGCCTGAACAACTGGCCACTTCCATCAAAGCCTCTTTGGCCTTTCCAGGCACCCTCTTTTTGATACTTTCCCACATGTTGGGCCCACCATGGGGGGTATCTGGCATTCTGGGAATACTTCCCCAAAACACTCTCATTCCTGTCCTATCCAGTAAAATGACAGACATCACCTTCCAATCTGTCTGGCTAGTGTAGGAGAAAATGGTACAACCAGTGAGAAGTACAGATGGTCCCTCTCTCTCCCCTCTCCTGCTGCCTGCTGTATGTCATCCGACAGGGAGCCCTGGGACGCCCTCTCCAGCCAGCATCCAGTTCTGCACCAATTATCTGGATTGAGGCAGCCCAGCCTGTGGTCCCAAGCCCTGCCTACCTTGGTTATACCACCAAGGACTCAAGTCACTCATCTTCCACACCTTGAGGGACTGACTTAGGAAACAGCAAAACCATGTCTTTTAGGGGCAAAGGTCTTTCCAAATCATTCATACTTCACTTTAAGTTTACTCACTGGAGCCAAGTGTGGGGCTTGAACTCACAACCCTGAGATCAAGACCTGAGCTAAAATCAAGAGTTCAATGCCTAACGGACTAAGCTACCCAGGTTCTCTTTTTACATAGGGGAAACCAAATCTTTTTTACTTACACGCCACCCTGACAAAGCCCTCACCGGTTTTTGGTCAGCCTCTCCCACTGACTAATCTTTATCTTATGTGAAAAGGACATGAAATGCCACCTGAAGGTAAATTTCAGCTAATCAGATGCATTGAGAACAAAGGTAAGCAGCACCAGAAAGATGCAAAGTAGACTGTAATTTAGGAAAAGGCAGCATTTGTTACTGGAGTACTGAGCAAAACCAGAGGACAACAAACGAAAGACGTGACTTAAATCTCTGGTCTGCAGCTGTGAGCTTAGGTCCATTACTTAGGCATGTCAGACAGTTTCCTCATTCATATAAAGGAAAATACGACCAGTGATTCTAGTCTCTTCTAGGCCTACCATTTTATAATTTTATGAACCAAATCAGTCTGAGATTATAAATTTCTATTCCATAAATTTCTCTATAAGCTTAAAAAGAAATTAAAACATATGGAAATATAAATCCTTAAAAACCAAGGAATTTTTAAAAATGCACACCAGAGAAACACTTGTTCCTCACACCTGTGAAGCATGAATCTATTGCAAACATCTCACTACTATAGCTTAACATTTCACAAACAAAAAGTGGTATGACTTTAATAAGTTTGCCTTTGGATCTCCTTCCTCCTCACTATTCTGTCTACTTATAATCTCTCTCTATATATAATCCATATGCCCATATGTGTATAAACACACACACACACACACACACACACACACACACGAAGTGGGAGAAAGCAAAGAAGCACCAAGATTAGCTCTGACCAAAGAGGAAGAAATGGGACTTACGGGAGCTGCGGAGTTTTTGACTGTGACACTGGGGGTGGTGGCTCGCAGGGCTCCACTCACACCGTGGTAGTATTTGAAGCAGATCTTAGTTTCAGCTGAAAAATAGAAATCAAATGGTACTGAGAACTAGGGTATGATCCAGAAGAGATAACCATTTCCAGAAGGACACTCCCAGAAAATGCCCCGTAATTCCTCCCATGAGCCAAGCAGTTCTCATCTGCTGATGCTTATTCGACATGTGGCTCTGTGGACAGGTCTGACATCTCCCTAAAAATGTGTCCTCAAAAATTTCTCTTTGTACCCAAGTGAAATCCATTATTTCAAATTCTCTGCATTCATCCAATCCTGCATTGGGCTCTCTGCTCAGCGGGGAGCCTGCTTCCCCCCTCTCTCTCTGCCTACTTGTGATCTCTCTCTCTCTGTCAAATAAATACATAAAATCTTAAAAGAAGAAACAGTGGACTAAAACAGCAACCATTTATTAAAAAAAAAAGTTATTTGTAATAAACCCTTACTTCTGAGATTCTAGCTGGTGTGATGCCTACCACCAGGCTGTTCTGTAATTTTTGGTTATTGAATTCATTGTGATTACTATCTTAGCAACTTGGAGGACGACTTTGCGAAGTTACTGAGATACATGGATGGGAGACATATTTTCTAAACTGTGATACTCATTAATGATAACCTATTTGCATCACAGTTTGTTTTTCTTCAAAATCCTTTCTATGTAAGTAGGAAAGATATGGCCATGGGGGTCCACACTGCCTGGGTTTGCCTTTTGGCTCCATTCCTGACAATCTGTGAGACAAGAAGCAAGTCCATGACCTCCCTTACCCCATGCTTCCTGTAAAATAAATAGAACTAACAACAGTACCTACTTCATAAAGTATTGGATAAGCAAATAAAGTTCTTAGAGTGCAAATAATGCATGATAACTAAAGACAAAATCTGTGGCCAACCTGGGTCTAGTTTATTTGAAGGTGACTTGCTTTTCCCAATTTACTGTTTGTAGGATTTTTCTTTTAAATTTGAAAAATTTGCCAGGCTATGTCTTAGCCCCTTACTTAATTTTGTTTGGAACAACATGAGAAATCCCAAATTTGAGATCCTGTTTCTCAAGTCTGGGAATCTGTCATCAGACTCAATGTTTCAAAAAAAAAAGTCTATAATTTTCTTAGCTTGCATTTTAGATATGCTCATTATGGAAAATATGGACAGTGAAAAGTATAAAAAAATCTTCTATGAGTGTTTTTATGCATATCTGGGAGTATAAGCTTAATACTATATGTAATGTAGTAAAATAATAATGTAATAATACTGCATTTGAAAAAGTTAACATTAAACAGGTTCAACTATCAAATCTTTGTTGGTGACATTCATTGTTTTACGGAATCATTGACTTGATTTGTAATTGTAGTATTCATGTAATTTTGAAAATTTGGGCTCTTCCCTAAAAATGAATGACTTTTTGAAAATTATGTTGAAGTTCAAGTTTGTTCCCTAGGATAATGGAGCAAAACTTGCTGGTTATCTTTCCAACATCCATTCTCCCTTTCCTCCTTAATACAAAAATCTCTATTTTATTTTGAATGGTAATGTCCAGCTAAAGCACTATATTTTGGAGCCTCCCTTGCAGAAAACATTTCTGTTGTTTTCCACTGTTATTTGGGATTTCTGTTATCTGTAAATTTTACAATATAGAAAGCTTGCTTACTTTTTCTTTATTTTTTTATACTTTCATTTTTTTATTTACAGAGTTCAAGCACAAGTTAAAAGCACAATTGGTTCTTGACACAGAAGATATGAGTACCGCAATATTATTCCTTAGAAGATGTGAATATTTTAAGGATTCCCCTTTCTTGTGGGCAAAATGCTTCTCAAAAAGCACTTACACTTTCATCAGGAAATGTAGCCCTTGTTAATATTAAGTATTATCAATTAAGTATAAGTTTAAGTAGTATTTCATCTTTATTTCATGTATTTGATTAGTAGTGAGATTAAGCATTTTTTCATCAAATCTTTTTTCTCTTTAAAGATTTTATTTATTTATTTATTTGACAGACATAGATCACAAGCAGGCAGAGAGGCAGGCAGAGAGAGGAGGAAGCAGACTCCCTGCTGAGCAGAGAGTCCGATGTGGGGCTCAATGCGGGCTCGATCCCAGGACCTTGGAATCACAACCCAAGCCGAAGGCAGAGGTCTTTTTTTTTTTTTTTTAAAGAGAGAGATCACAAGCAGGCAGGCAGAGAGAGAGAAGGGGAAGCAGGCTCCCCGCTGAGCAGAGAGCCTGATGCGGGGCTTGATCCCAAGACCCTGAGATCACGACCTGAGCCGAAGGCAGAGGCTTAACTCTCTGAGCCACCCAGGTGCCCCGAAGGCAGAGGTCTTAACCCAGTGAGCCACCCAGGCACTCCTCATCAAATTTAATTAGCCATTTTTATTTACTTTTTTATCCATTGGACTGTACTTGTCAAGACTTCCCACCACCTGGATGACACTTGGGTGCTCACTTTTTAGTGGATATGTTCTTTTAGATACACCAATACTTTCCATTTCCCTCCTAAGTCATTCTTTTCTTGCAGTGATTTTGCATTACTGTTGATTGCCTTTTAAGCTCTTGGTGGACAATCTTACAACCCAGTTCTGTATTCTTCAAGGCACCTCATAGTTATCTGCACATTGTTAGGTATACACGTCCAGACCCAGTCCTGCTCCAGCCTGTAGGTTAGGGATTAGGAGGGAACACTGAATAAAGCAGTGAGCCTATATAGCTAGGCAACCTCACTGAGCTGGTGCAATTTAAGTTCCTCTGCTTGTAGGTGCCATGACATCAGCTTGATGGGGCCAATGGCTTCAGCTCAAGCACAGCTGGGTGGAAGGAAATTTTACGTAACAGGCATTTCTAAACAGGCATTACTAGCTTTCCTTATGAATAAGATTATTCCAATGTCTTTAAGTAAGAAAGGTCAAGGTAGATAAGAGCCATATGATCCTCTCAAAAAAAGCATTTGACAAAATACAGTATCCATTCTAGATAAAAACAAAGAAACCAACAACGTAGGGATAAATGCAACATACTTCAACATCATAGTGATATGTGAAAGACCCAGGGCTAATATGACCTTCAAAGGGGAAAAACTGAGAGCTTTTCCTCTACAGTCAGGAATAAAACAGAGATGTCCACTCTCACCATAACTATTTAATGCAGTACTGGAAGTCTTAGCCTCAGTGATCAGACAACAAAAAGATATAAAGGCAACAAAACTGGCAAGGGAGAAGTCAAATTTCACTACTTGCAGACAACAGTACTCTATGTAGAAAACCTGAAACAATCCACCCCCCCAAATGCTAGAACTAATATATGAATTCAGCAAAGTTGCAGGATATATGATCAATTAAGAAATTTGTTGCATTTCTATACTCCAATAATGAAGCAGCAGAAAGAGAAATCAAGGAGCTGATCCCATTTATAATTGCACCAAAACCCATAAGATACCTACAAATAAATCTAACTAAAAAAGTAAAAGATCTGCACTCTGAAAACTACAGAATACTTAAGGAAGAAATAGAAGACAACACAAAGAAGTGGAAAAGCATTTGATGCTCATGGATTGGAAGAACAAACATTGTTAAAATGTCTATACTACCCAAAGCAATCAACACATTTAATGCAATCCCTATCAAAATACCACCAGCATTTTTCATAGAGCTAGAACAAAGAATCCTAAAATTTGTATGGAACCACAAAAGACCCTGAGTAGTCAAAGCAATCCTGAAAAAGAAAAACAAAACTGGACACACCATGATTCTGGACTTCAAGCTTTATTACAAAGCTATACTCATCAAGACAGTATGATACTGGCACAAAACCAGACACACAGATCAGTGGAACAGAATAGAAAAACCAGGGATGCACCCACAACTACATGGTCAACTAATCTTTGACAAAGCAGGAAAAAAATAACCAGTGGGGCGGGGGGAGGGAAGACACTCTTCAATAAAATGGTTTTGGGAACACTGGAGAGCAACAGGCAGAAGGATGAAACTGGACCACTTTCTAACACCATATACACAAAAATAAATTGAAAATGGATTAGAGACTTAAATATAAGTTAGGAAACCATCAAAATCCTAGAGAAGAACACAGGCAGCAACTTTTTTGACTTAGGCCATAGCAACTTCTTACTAGACCCATCATCAGAGGCAAGGGAAACGAAAGCAAAAATGAACTATCAAGATAAAAAGCTTATCAACAAAACTAAAAGGGAAACGGGAGAAGATATTTGCAAGTGACATATCTTATAAAGGGTTAGTTTCCAAAATCTATAAAGATTTATATGAAATGAAACACCCCCCCCCAAAAAAAATCCAGTTAAGAAATGGGAAGAAGACATGAATAGACATTTTTTTATCCAGATGGCCAACAGACACATGAAAAGATGCTCAATCTCACTCATCATGAGGGAAATGCAAATCAAAGCAATGGTGTGATACCACCTCATACCTGTCAAATGGCTAAAATTAACAACACAAGAAACAAGAGGTGTTGGTGAGGATGCAGAGAAAGGGGAATCCTCTTACACTGTTGGTGGGAATGCAAACTGGTGCAGCCATTCTGGAAAACAATATGGAGGTTCCTCTAGAAGTTAAAAATAGAGCTGCCATACAATCCAGCAATTCCACTACTAGGTATTTACCCAAAGGATGTGAAAATACAGATCTGAAGGGGTACATGTACCTTGATGTTTATAGCAGCATTATCAACAACAGCCAAACTATGGAAAGAGCCCAAATGTTCATTGGCTGATGAATGGATAAAGAAGATGTGATGTACACACACACACACACACACACACACACACACACACACACACACGAATATTATTCAGCCATCAAAAAGAATGAAATCTTGCCATTTGCAATGACACGGATGGAGCCTACATTATGCTAAGTGAAATAAGTCAGAAAGACAAATACCATATGATCTCACTCTTTCTTAAATGTGGAATTTAAGAAAGAAAACAGATGACCACGTGGGAACAGAGAAAGGAAGAAAAAAGAGAAAGGGAAACAAGCCATAAGTGACTATTAATGATAGAGAATGAATCGAGGGTTGATGGAGGGAGTTGGGTGGGGATGGGTAGATGGGTGGTGGAGGGCACTTGTGATAGGCACTGGGTATTGTATATATATGATGGATCACTGAAGTTCACCCCAGAAACCAATATTGCTCTGTATGTTAACTAACAAAATTTAAATTTAAAAAAAATTGATGGGAGAAATTGAGGGTACACAAAGAAATGGAAAGACATTTCGTGCTCATGGATTGGAAGAATATTATTAAAATGTATATATTACCAAAAGCAATCCACACATCTAATACAATCCATATCAAAACACAAACATCATTTGTCAGAACTAGAGCAAAAAATTCTAAAATATGTATGAAACCACAAAAATCCCTTATTAGCCAAAACAATGTTAAAAAAAGAAAAGAAAAAAGAATAAAGCAAAGCTGGAGAAAGCACAGTTTCAGACTTCAAGTCTGAAAGTCTGACATGGTAATCAAAATGGTATGGCACTGGTACAAAAATAGGCACACAGTTCAATGGAACAAAATAGGAAACCCAGAAATGAACCCACAACCATATGGTCAATTAATCTTCAACAAAGTAGGAAAGAATACCCAATGGAAAAAAGACTGTTTCTTCAACAAATTGTATTGGGAAAACTGGACAGTAACATGCAAAGAAAGAAACTGGATCACTTTCTTACACCATACACACATGAATTCAAAATGGATTAAAGATGTAAATGTGATACCTGAAATAACAACAAAACCTAAAGAGAACACAGACAGTAACTTCTATGACATCAGCCACAGCAACGTTTTTGTAGATATGTCTTCTGAGGTGAGAGAAATAAAACTAAATATAAACTATTGGGACTTCATCAAAATAAAAAGCTTCTACACAGTAAAGGAAACAATCAACAAAAGCAAAAGGCAATCTACAGAATGGGAGAATATATTTCCAAATGATCTATCAGATAAAAGGTTAGTATCCAAAATATATACAGAACTAATAAAACTCAATACCCCAAAACAAAGAATCCATTAAAAACTGGGCAGAAGGGGGTGGGATTATGGACATTGGGGAGGGTATGTGCTTTGGTGAGTGCTGTGAAGTGTGTAAACCTGGTGATTCACAGACCTGTACCCCTGGGGATAAAAATATATGTTTATAAAAAATAAAAAATTAAAACACACACACACACACACACACACACACAAAAGAAAGAAAGAAAAAAACTGGGCAGAAGACATGAATAGATATTTCTCCAAAGAAGACATCCAAATGGCCAACAGATATATGAAAAGATGTTCATCATCACTTACCACCAGGGAAATACAAATCAAAACTACAATGAGGGGCGCCTGGGTGGCTCAGTTGGTTAAGCGACTGCCTTTTGCTCAGGTCATGATCCTGGAGTCCTGGGATGGAGTCCCGCATCAGGCTCTATGCTCAGCAGGGAGTCTGCTTCTCCCTCTGATCCTCCCCTCTTCTCATGCTCTCTCTCTCTCTCAAATAAATAAAGGAAAAAAATTTTTTAAAAACTTTTTTTTGGGGGCCCCTGGGTGGATCAGTGGGTTAAAGCCTCTGCCTTCAGCTCAGGTCATGATCTCAGGGTCCTGGGATTGAGCCCTGCATCAGGCTCTCTGCTCAGTGGAGAGCCTGCTTCCTCCTCTCTCTGCCTACCTCTCTGCCTACTTGTGATCTCTGTCTGTCAAATAAATAAAATCTTTAAAAAAACAACAACAACTTTTTTTTTTAAGTTAAAAAAAGAACTACAATGAGATATCATCTCCCACTGGTCAGAATGAGTAAGATCAACAACACAAGAAACAACAAGTGTTGGCAAGGATGTGGAAAAAAAGGAACCCTCATGCACTATTTGCAGGGATGGAAAGGGGTACAGTCACTGTAGAAAAAGAGTATGGAGATTCCTCAAAAAGTTAAAAATAGAAGCACCATGCAATGCAGAAAATTCACTACTGAGTATTTACTGAAAGAATTTAAAAAGCACTAATTCAAAGAGACACATGCACCCATATGTTCATAGCAGTGTTGTTTACAATAGCCAAATTATGGAAGCAACCCAAATATCCATCAGTTGAATGAATAAAGAAGTTATGGTATACATATACAATGGGAATTTATTCAGCCATAAAAAGAATGAAATCTTTCCATTTGCAATAATTTGGATGGAACTAGAGGGTATTATGCTAAGTGAAATAAGTCAACCAGAGAAAAACAAATACCATTATCACTCATATGTGGAATTCAAGAAATAAAACAAACAAGCAAAGGTGACAGAGAGTGAGACAAATGAAGAAACACTTTTAGCTATAGAGAACAAACTGATGGGTACTGAGGGAGAGATGGGTGGAGGAATGGGTTAAATAGGTGATGGGGATTAAGGTGTGCACTCCTCTGGTGAGCCGGGTGATGTATGGAATTGTTTGTTGAGTCTCTACATTGTACACCTGAAACTAATATAACACTATATGTTAATTAACTGGAATTGAAATTAAAACAAAAAAATAGAACTACCATGTGATCTGGAAATCCTACTGGCTATTTAGCCAAAAGAATTGAAATCAGGATCTTGAAGAGGTATTTGCTCTCCCATGTTCACTGTACCACTGCTCACAACAGCCAGGATGTGGAAACAACCTAAAGGTTCATCAATGGATGAATGGATAGAGAACATATGGTATACAATGGAATATTACTGAATCTTCAAAAAGAAGGAAATTTGAAATATGCAACCACATCGATGAAACTTGAGGATGTTATGCTAAATGAAATGAGTCAGTCGCAGAACAAATACTGTGTGATTTCACTTATATGTTGTATATAAAATAGTCAAATCATAAAAGCAGAGAGTAGAATTATAGTTTCCAGGGGCTGGGAGGGGAAGGGAAATAAGGAGTTGATAATCAGTGGTATAAATTCTCAGTTACATAAGATAAGTAAGTTCTAAACATTTGTTGTATTAAATTATTCCTATAATTACCAATACTGTATTATACACTTAGAGATCTACTAAGAGGATACATCTCATGTTAAATGTGTTTATTACAACAGAATAAAAGTAAAAGTAAAAAAAGCAAAAATAAAAAAAAACAAAAGTTACAACAAATTTGTCTTAATAGTTAATTAGCAGTTAGCATGTACCCAATCACTCATACTACTAAATCTGACCCTCACAAAATCCCTAATTTAAGTAATTATTATTAATATTTTTTAAAGTGCTTAGCACAATGCTAAGCATATAGTAAGACCTCAACAAATGTCATCTAGTATTCTTTTTTTTTTTTTTTTACATCTAAAAAGAATGAGACCAAAATGTGAAGCTAATTATACAAGGTCACATATATAATTCATGGCAACTAGGATTTCAGTAAACATTTTAAAATTCCATTTGGTGATTTGTCTTTTAAAAATTTTTAATAACTCAAGATTGTTGACTAGGTAGGCAACAGCAAACTTCTTATTCCAGTAACAATGTACTAGTTAATTCAGAAAACATCTAGAAAAGCTGGAAAAACATGGATATCAATCTGCCTGAAATAGGACTGCCAGGTAAAATATAGGATACTCAGATAAATTTGGTTTTCAGATAAACAGAGAATATACTTTTAATATAAGTATGTTCCTATTATTACATGGAACAGACTTATACTAGAAAAGATATTCATTGTTTATCTCAAATTCAAATTTAGTTAGGTAGTCTTGGAATATTTTCCCTCTAAAATTGGGAATTCTAGTCCAAAGTCATCAGAGACCTGATGAGAATGGGAATATTGAGGACAAGATCCAGAAAAAGAAAACCCACAAATGAGCCTAGGATTTGGGGTTGTCATTTCCCTAGTTGGGGCTGAGGATTATGTTGATTCCAAAAAATGCAGCTGAGAAACTGGAAAAGCTAAAAGAACTTTTTTTGACTTGCAGGGCTAAGGGTATCAAACGTAAGGGTTCAGGGCCTGCCAAAGAGGAAGATTTTGGTAATTCCTTCATGATTCAAGTTGGAACCCTGAACAGCAGAATTAGATATGCTGCTGATAACCTACTTGCCCTTCAAATCATTCATGTCTTAAAATGACTAAATATCACCTAGAAGGAAAATAAATCCTTTCAGGAGGGAAATCATAACATGATTCTTAGCCTCAAAGTATTTCTGCAAGTTTTCATTTCCAATGTCCAGTTCTGTGTGTCCAGGTACACACAGATACTAGACAATGTACAAAATACCAACAGAACAAGTAGACATCATAAGCTGATTCATATGGCTTCTAGATACCGGGTTATCAGACACAAGCTTTACTGAACATATACTGAAAACATTCAAAGAAGTAAAATACAAAATTGAAAATATCACCAAAGTATGAAGCCTATAAAAATGAACCAAACAGAAATTCTGGATCTAAAAAACTACAATTTTGAAATAGTGTACTTAATAGATGGGTTTTAAAGCAGATTAAACAAAACACACGAGCATATTTAGGGAATTGGAATATAGGTCATGAAAAAATTCAGAATGAAGCAAGCAGAAAAAAAAGGTATAAAATATAAAAGAGAAGTAAGGAACATATGGGATACTAGGGGGTGGTCTAATTTATGTATAAATTGGAATCCAAAAAGAGAGGAGAGAGACAGAGGTGTTAAAGCCAAAAATTCTCCAAAAGTGAAAAATTCTCCAAAAACTTCCAAAAGTTATAAAAAACATCAAGCTATAGATTAAAAAAATCCTATGAACCAAAAAAAAAAAAAAAATACAGCACGCAGATATCACTGTAAAACTTTAAAAAAAGAAGAGAAAAATCACATCATCAACCAGTGAAGTTAAAAGCTAGATTATCTTCATAGGAACAACAATTTGACATATGACTATTCAGTATCAGCAGAAATCACAGAGAACAAAGGAATGACAGCTTCCACATGCAAAACAAACAAACAAAAAACCCCCAATAACAACAAAACCCAACAACTGTTATATAGAATTCTGCAACCCAGAAAAATATTCTTTAAGAATAAAGTGATTATTCCTATTGCTGTCCGGACATTGCAGATTGCCATCACCATGAACATCGGAACTTCATGGTAAGTTTTTAGCTATCCATACATTACCATGTGTGCAGAAATGCCCAAGTCTTATGAATCAAAATATGATCAGAGTAGACGACTGAGAAAGACATTTGGACCAGCACAGAAGTAAAATGCCATCCTTTACCACTTGCAGAAAGAATGAAATTCTCTGTTCAATAACATTCTGTAGCAAGAAAAATGAGCTTACATCTAATATTTCATTTATAAGAGATGTGAAACAAATGTAAATCCTATCTTCAACATCCAAAAAAAGCAATTTTAACTCAAGAGGTTATAATAACTGTGAGAGAGTCAGTCCCAACAGTTATCTAAAAGGAGTAATGGAGAGTACAATATTTTCAAATGCTCAAAAAGATCAAGAAGCAATGGAGAGGATGTGGATTTAAAGGAATCTTCATGTACTGTTGGTGGGAATGCAAACTGCTTCAGCCACTGAGGAAAACGGTATGGAAGTTCCTCAAAAAATTAGAAAAACAGAATGACCAAGTTATGGAAGGCGCTCAAGTATCTACTGATAGAGGAATGGATAAGGAAGATGTGGTATAAATATACAATGGAATATTACTTAGCCATAAAAAATGAAATCTTGCCATCAGCAACAACATGGATCAAGTTAGGGTGACATAAATCAATCAGAGAAAGACAAATACCATATGATTACAGTTGTATTTGGAAAGTAAGAAACAAACAAGCAAACAAAGAGACAAACACACAGACTCTTAACTACACAGGACAAACGGGTCATTGCCAGAGGGGAGCTCCGGGGGGATGGAGAAATACATGAAAAGAATTAAGAATACACTTATCTTGATAAGCACTGAGGAAAGTATAGACTTGTTGAATCACTATACTGTACACCTAGAACTAATGTAATAGTGCATGTTAATTAAACCTCAATCAAAAAAGAAGCAGTGGAACAATAAGATACAAATTAAATTTTGAATCTGAAGAATACTTAGCTTTAGCAAGAGGAAAAAATCCCAAGAGCAGTATTTTTATTTTTATTTTATGTATATATGTTTTAATTGTGTTGTTAGTCACCATACAGTACATAATTATTTATTTTTTAATTTTTTAAAGATTTTATTTATTTATTTGACAGAGATTACAAGTAGACAGAGAAGCAGACAGAGAGAGGCAGAGAGAAGCAGGCTCCCTGCTGGGCAGAGAGCCCGATGTGGGGCTCGATCCCAGGACCCTGAGATTATGACCTGAGCCGAAGGCAGAGGCCCAACCCACTTGAGCCACCCAAGCGCCCCTATCATTAGTTTTTGATGTAGTGTTCCATGATTCATTGTCTGCATATAACACCCAGTGCTCCATGCAATATATGCCCTCCTTAATTCCCACCACTAGGCTCACGCATCCCCTTACTGCCCTCCCTTCTAAAACTCTCAGTTTATTTCCTGGAGTCTCTCATGGTTTGTCTTTCACCTCAATTTCTCCTCCATTTTCCCCTTCTCCTAATGTCCTCCATGCTATTTCTTATGTTCTACAAGTAAGTGATACCATACGATAACTGAATTTCTCTGCTTGACTTATTTCACTCAGCATAATCTCCTCCAGTCCCCATCCATGTTGATGCAAAAATTGGGTATTCATCCATTCTGATGGCTGAGTAATATTCCATTGTATATATGAACCACATCTTCTTTATCCATTTGCCTGTTGAAAGGCATCTCGGCTCTTTCCACAGTTTGGCTGTTGTGGACACTGCTGCTATGAACATTGGGGTGCATATGGCCCTTCTTTCCCTACATCTGTATGTTTGGGGTAAATACCCATTAGTGCAATTGCAGGGACATAGGGTAGCTCTATTTTTAACTTTTGGAGGAATCTCCACACTGCTTTCCAAAGTGGCTGTACCAACTTGCATTCCCACCAGCAGTATAAGAGGGTTCCCCTTTTCCACATCCTCTCCAACACTTGTAGCTTCCTGTCCTGTTAATTTTGGCCATTCTGACTGGTGTAAGGTGGTATCTCAATGTGGTTTTGATTTTAATTTCCCTGATGGCTGATGATGATGAACATTTTTTTCACATATCTCTTAGCCATTTGTTTGTCTTCATTAGAGAAGTGTCTGTTCAAGTCTTCTGCCCATTTTTTGACATGACATGATTATCTGTTTTTCGGGTGTTGAGTTAGAGGAGTTCTTTATAGATCTTGAATATCAGCCCTTTTCTGTAGTGTCATTTGCGAATATCTTCTCCCATTCCATGGGTTGCCTCTTTGTTTTGTTGACTGCTTCCTTTGCTGTGCAGAAGCTTTTGATCTTGATGAAGTCCCAAAAGTTCATTTTTGTGTTTGTTTCCTTTGCCTTTGGAGACCTGTCTTGAAAGAAGTTGCAGTGGCCAATGTTGAAGAGGTTACTGCCTATGTTCTCCTCTAGGATTTTGATGGATTCCTGTCTCACATTGAGGTCATTCATCCATTTAGAGTTTATCTTTGTGTATGGTGTAAGAGAATGATCCAGTTTCATTCTTCTGTATATAGCTGTCCAATTTTCCCAGCACCATTTACTGAAGAGTTTTTTTCCATTGGGTATTTTTCCTGCTTTGCCGAAAATTATTTGACCATAGAGTTGAGAGTCCGTATCTGGGCTCTCTACTCTGCTCCACTGATCTATGTGTCTGTTTTTGTGCCAGTACCATGCTGTCTTGGTGATCACAGCTTTGTAATACAGCTTGAAAACAGGAAACATGATGCCCCCAGCTTCATTTTTCTTTTTCAATATTTCTTTGTGGCAATTTGGAGTCTTTTCTGGTTCCATACAAATTTTAGGATTGTTTATTCCAGCATTTTGAAAAATGCCATTGGTATTTTGATTGGGATGGTGTTGAAAATATAGATTGCTCTGGGCAGCATAGTCATTTTAATGATGTTATTCTTCCAATCCCTGAGAATGGAATGTTTTTGCATCTTTTTGTGTATTCTTCAACTTCTTTCATGACTGTTCTGTAGTTCCTAGAGTACAGATTCTTTACCTTGTTGGTTAGGTTTATTCCAAGGCATCTTGTGATTTTTGGTGCTATTGTAGATGGAATCGATTCTCTGATTTCTCTTTCTACAGTTTCACTCAGTGTATAAGAAAGCAACTGATTTCTGTGCATTGATTTTTGTATCCTGCTACATTACTGAATTGCTGTATGAGTTCTAGTAATTTGGGGGTGGAGACTTTTGGGTTTTCCACATATAGTATCATGTCATCTGTGAAGGGAGTTCGACTTCTTTGCCAATCTGAATACCTTTTATTTATTTTTCTTGTCTGACTGCTGTTGCTAGGACTTCTAGTCCTATGTTGAACAACAGTGGCAAGAGTGGACATCCTTATCATGTTCCTGATATCAACGGAAAGGCTCTCAGCTTTTCCCCATTGAGAAAGATATTTGCTGTGGATTTTTCATAGATGGATTTTATGAAGTTGAGGAATGTTCCTTCTATTCCTACACTCTGAAGAGTTTTAATCAGGAAAGGATGCTGTATTTTGTCAAATGTTTTTTCTGCATCAATTTAGAGGACAATGTGGTTCTTGGCTCTCCTCTTATTTATGTGTTCTTTCACACTGATTGATTTACAGATGTTGAACCACACTGCATCCCAGGGATAAATCCCACCTTATCATGACGGATAATCCTTTTAATGTAGTGTTGGATCCTATTAGCTCGGATCTTGTTAAGAATTCTGGCATCTGTTTTCTTCATCAGGGATATTGGTTTGAAATTCTCCTTTTTGACAGGGTCTTTGTCTGGTTTGAGGATCAAGGTAATGCTGGCCTCATAGAAAGCATCTGGAAGTTTTCCTTCTGTTTCTATTTTTTGAAACAGATTCAGGAGAATGGGTATTATTTATTCTTTGAATGTTTGATAGAATTACCTAGGGAATCCATCAGGCCCTGGACTCTTGTTTTTTGGGAGGTTTTTGGTCACTGCTTCAATCTCGTTACTACTTACTGGTCTACTCAGGTTGTCAGTTTCTTCCTGTTTCACTCTTGGAAGTTCATAGTTTCCAAGAATGCATCCGTTTCTTCTAGGTTGCTTAATTATTGGCATATAGCTGTTGATAATAATTTCTGATGATTGCTTCTATTTCCTTGGTGTTAGTCATGTTCTCCCCCCTTTCATTCATAATTTATTATCCTTTCTCTTTTCTTTTGGATGAGTCTGGCCAGTGGTTTATTGATCTTATTAATTCTCTCAAAGAACCAGCTTCTAGTTTCAGTAATGTGTTCTACTGTATTTCTGGTTTCTAATTCATTGATCTTTGCTCTAATCTTAATTATTTTCCTACTCATGTGTGGGTTAGGTTTTGTTGTTGATTCTCCATATCTTTAAGGAGTAAACATAGTTTGTGTATTCAGGATTTTTCTGGTTTTTGTTTTTTGTTGTTTTTGTTTTTGAGTGAGGCTTGGATGGCTATGTATTCCTCCCTTAGGACCACCTTTGCCATATCCCATAGCTTTTGGATTGGTGTGTCTTTGTTCTCATTGGTTTTCATGAGGAGTGATTAAGTTCGATGATTTCCTGGTTGACCCGAACATTAGCAGAATGGTCTTTAGCTTCCAAGTGTTTGAAATTCTTCCAAACTTTTTCTGGTGATTGAGTTCCAGTGTCACAGCATTGTGGTCTGAGAATATGCAGGGAAAAATCTCAATCATTTGGTATAGGCTGAGACTTGATTTGTGACCCAATATGTAGTCTATTCTGGAGAAAGTTTCATGCATGCTCAAGAAGAATAAGTATTCTGTTGTTTTAGGGTGGAATGTTCAGTATATATCTCTGAGGTCCATCTGGTTCAGTGTGTCATTCAAAGCTCTTATATCTTGGTTGATTTTTCTGCTTAGATGATCTATTTCTGAGAGTGGTGTGTTAAGGTCTCCTACAAATTAACATATTATTACCAATATGTCTCTTTATTTTGCTAACGATTGACTTATTATAGTAAGAAGTATGGTTGCTCCTATGTTGGGGGCATAGATATTTACAATTATTAGCTCCTCTTGCTGGATAGATCCTTTAAGAATGATGGAGTGTCCTCCTATATCTCTAGCTATAGTCAAATCTAAGCTGTCTGATTCAAGAATTGCTATCCCAGCTTTCTTTTGAAGTCTGTTGGCATGAAAGATAGATCTCCATCCCTTCACTTTCACTCTGGATCTATCTTTAGGCTCAAAATGAGTCGCTTGTAGATAGAATATGGATGGGTCCTGTCTTTTTGTCCAATCTGCAACCCTGTGTCATTTTATGGGAGCAGTTAGGCCATTCAAGTTGAGAGTAATTACTGACAGATAAGTTGCCTGTGAAGTTCCTGTTTCTATAGATTGTCTCTGTATATCTCTGTTCTGTACCACTCTTGGGGTCTTTCTTTCATAGAACCCCACTTCCCCTTAATATTTCTTGCAGGGTTGGTTTAGTGTCACATACTCTTTCAGTCTCTGCCAGTCCTAGAAGCTCCTTATCTCTCCTTCTATTCTGAATGACAGCCTTGCCAGATAAAGAATTCTGGGCTGCATATTCTTCTCATTTAGTACCCTGAATATGTCTTGCCAGCCCTTTCTGGTTTGCCAGATCTCTGTGGACAGGTCTGACATTATTCTGATGTTCCTCCCTCTGTATGTAAGGAATCTCTTCCTCCTAACTGCCCTTAAAATGGTTTCCTTGGTTCTAAGATTTGACAGTTTTACTATTACATACCTGGGGGTCGATCTTCCTTCATCAATTTGGGGGTTGTCTTTTCTGCCTCTAGGACATGATTACTTGTTTCATTCCCCAGATTAGGAAAGTTCTTGGCTATGATTTGGTCAAATATATCTTCTAGTCCTCTCTCTCTCCACCCCCTCAGGGATCCCAATAATTCCGACATTGTAATGTTTCATGGTATCATTTATTTCTCTAATTTTGTTTTCATGGATTTTAAGTTTTTCCAGGCCTCCTCCTGCTCCTTCTTTTCTATAAGTTTGTTTTCAAGATCACTAATTCATTCTTCTGCTTCATTTACCCTGTTAGAGTGCCTAGATTAGATTGCATCTCAGGAATAGAATTTTTAAGTTCTGCCAGATCTGCTCTCACTTCTGCCCTTAACGAATCTATGTTGCCATTAATAGTTTTCTCCAGCCCATTGTCTTCATAATTGCTACCCTGAAGTGTATTTCTGACATCTTGCTTAAATCCATATTCATTAGATCTGCTGGAGAGGCCACTGTCTTTGGGTCTTTTCTTTGTTCGGAATTCCTCCTTCTTGTCATTCTGTTGTGTTGTGGTTGAGGGGATGTATAGTTGAAAGTATCAACCACTATCCAGGCAAGGTACACCCTGGGAAGTTTCAGAGCAATTGGAAGTCACCGCCAAAGAGAAAAGGGGAAAAAAACCCCACCCAAAATGAGCCCCAAGAGTAAGTTTAGAAAGTACAAAACCAAAAACAAAAAGACTGACAAAAGAAAAAGAAAAACCCAGACAAAATGAGCCTCCAAAATAAGATTTATAAAGTACAAAAACAAAAGTGAACAAACAGAAAGACCAACAAAAAAAAAAAAAAAGAAAAAGAGAAGAAAAAAGGAGGGGGCAGGTGACAGAAAGGTGGTTATAATCCCTCGATGTGGACAAGGAAGGGTATTTCAATTCTTGCTGGGTGTATCTTGTTATCTTTGTTAGAGAACTCAAGTTTCCAGAGATACAGGGAAATCAAAACTGGTATATACATAAAGGCAGTATTGAATAGGGAAAAAGGGACTACACTGAAGCTTATATCTCTATATATTTATTTAAAAAAAGAAAAAGCATATGTATGAAAAAATTCAAGTTAGAAAGTTTCTATGGAATATGCTATATTAAACATCTAGTTGAAATGGTAAGTAGGTAAAAAAAAAAATAAAAGAAAAAGAATCATGAGAATTAAAAAAAGAGAGAGAGAGAAAGTTGTATCTAAGAAATATACAGGCCGTGAGGCACTACCAGGAGCTTAGTATACAGTTTCCCCAGGATGTTGGGCTTTAACAGTTTTATGGGGACCCTGTGGTTATTGTCCTCTTGTTCCTTCACCTTGTCTTCTGGTGGAGGTGGGGGGCTGCTGCGTTGTTTTTCAGTCAGTCCTGCTTGGGCAGGGTTGCCCTAACCCCTATCAAGGGGCTGGGTTCTGTGGAAACTGTTTTTTCAGGCTTTTGTTCTCTGGAGGTTTTTGTTTTCTGGCGGCTTTTCACACCTTTTCAGAGGGTCAGAGCAAAGTAAACTGCCTGCACCCAGACCTCCGCCTCAAAGAGAAGCCACAGTCTGTTCCCCTCTGAATGGTCTAGAACACACAGACTCCCCCTGTCAACACTGCTGAATACCGCAGCCTCCCGCAGGTGGTGCACACCCCCAGCCACTGTCTCAGTGGTTGCCCGAGGCCTCTGCTTTCTGCACCCCCTGCCACCAAAACCACGACCAATACTGGTCCAGGTGAGTCCGGTCCCGACACCCGCCATTCCCAGGACTGCTGACTCAAGCCCTTGGTGGGTCCTCTCAGGCAAGGGTGGGAGATGGCTGTGGCCAGTTGGGAACTGTGGGCTTAGGTCCCCACCTGCAGCCACCTGGTCCTAACGACTATCCCTTATGGTCCTTTGTGCTCTTTGAGTACCGTTATTAGTCCCTTCCCATCTCACAGCCACGGGTCTCCAAGCTATTGCTGGTTCCCAAGAGCAGGAACTTTCATACTGGAGTAGTACTTTCCAATGGCTCACTTCTGGTGGCTCTCTCCTCCCTCTGTTTATCCTCTGATATCTGCCCACACTCTCCCAACTCCTTTCTACCTCTCCTCTGATGATCCTCTGCCTGCCTAGAGATCCAGAAGTGTGTAATCTTACATCTCAGGCTGATTTCATGGGTGTTCCAAGTGTTCGGGCAGATATCCAGCTCAATTCAGAGGACTGGTTGAAATAGGGTCCCCTACTCCTCTGCCATCTTTGCCCTTTCCTCTCCCAAGAGCAGTATTTTTTTAAATTTTTTTCTATTTTATTTTATTTCTTTTCAGTGTTCCAGCATTCATTGTTTATGCACCACACCCAGTGCTCCCTGCAATACGTGCCCTCCTCATTACCCACCACCAGGCTCACCCAACCTCCCACCCCCGCCCCTCCAAAACCCTCAGTTTGTCTCTCAGAATCCACAGTCTCGCATGGTTTGTCTTCCCCTCCAATTCCCCCCTCAATTCTCTCCCAATGTCCTCCATGTTATTCCTTATGCTCCACAAGTAAGTGAAACCATATGAGACTTGACTCTCTCTGCTTGACTTATTTCACTCAGCATATTTTAAAAGAAATAATCAACATTAATGATATGAACCTTTTTGGGGTCTCCCAGTCTATCCTACATAGCAATAAGTTCATTTCTACTAATTTTCTCATTTTAAAATTGAATTACATGGAAAAAATAAAATGGAATTAAATGGATTTTAAGAAATAAGTAGCTTAGAGAAAGGCTGTGATTTTTGACAAAAACAAAAGGAAGGCTTCCTAATAAATGGGAATAAATGGAATTAGTGTTCACTGACAAGATGCCTAACATTGAAGATTCCATGATGTATGTAAACAGTTAACACTTGGAAAAGTCACTTTAATTTAAAGCTGATACTGTCTGTTGGATATCTTGAAAGTAGAGGTTTAAAGCCTTTCATATATCAGGCCCTGGTTTTGGACTAACACCAGAATAAAGCAGTCTACCTTTTACATAAGCTTGTCCAGTAACATTTCATTTAAGCAGTCTGCATTCAATAACTCATTCAAAAAAAGGAAAATATGTAAATGTGAATGCCATAAGAAGTTGTACCAAAAAACTTTGTTCTCTACACATAGCTCTGAAAACCATGGTATTTTCACTTGGCATTCAAATGATATTTTTGTAGTAAAATTCTCATTAAAGTAATATATGACTCTAATAGAAAAAAAGTCATGGTATTACAGAATATCAAATTGATCTGTCAAAAGTTTGTAATTTGGTAAGATATTATCCCACTTAAATCTGCATTTCCAGAATTGGTTTAGAATGCTATATTATAGACTAATTATATTAACTTTTTAATTTGAAAATAATTGAAAAAATAAAGTCATAAATTTTGAATAAACAGAGAAGATGTTCACATCTTTAAGTATTTCACATTTGCCTAACTTATAAAAATTGCCATGAGGGAAAAAAAATTGCCATGAGGTAAGGTCACTTTTCTCTAATAGCTAAATTATGATTACTTCAATGAAAAATACTTAATTGCAACTTCTTTCTGAAGTAATTATAATAACCGATATTTCTCTTTTTACATGAAGAACTATACATTATTTGAGCAATTTCTTATTTAGAACAGCAGCATAAATCCTATGTTCGTGCTTTCAAATATGGTACCACAGCAACAGAGGGATATTGATCAAACTAAACCATTAGGTAAAATAACATTACAACTTCAATTTATGGACAATATTTATTTCAGGTGCTAGAGGGCTGATTCTAAACTCAACAATGATCCAATAAATGTATTTCGTTTCCTGTTTCAGTGCAGGTTATTAGACAAGTATTTCTGGTCTCTGGGATCTTGCATGTGGAGTATTTGCTAAAAGGCAATTAGCGACTTGCTCTTCCTTCTAGAACAGAGTAATCGTAGCAGACAAATGCTTCTGCTGCTAACTCAGTAAGCTGATTTTGAAACAAAATATTTAAGGCACTGCAGAGCAATGGAAACAAGAGAAGGGAGAGACCAGTTGGGTGAATGATAACCTACATACCCTTCCCTTGGTGGCAGAGGACAGGCACAGCAGCTGCTGCCAACGTGGGACCAGAGTGAAAGGACTGGAGACCTCAATACCCAGCTGATTTCCCCTCACATTTTGCCAAATCTTTGCTTTTAGGGCAAAAGACTAGAAATCTAATCATGGAAACATCTGAAAAGTAGAGCCCAAATCTTCTGTCCCTTGGTCGGGAGGAGATCTGGCGGGGAGAGGGTCAGGGAAAAGTCCCTGGAGAAAATCCTTGGATCCCTATGCAAACCCTGGAGAGGGGTCGTAGGAACACAGTGAGCCAGAAGGAGATTCCAGCTTACCAAGACTGTACTGCCCTTCATTGAGCTCATCCTCTCGTTAGGTCCCCACCATCAGCACCTGCACCACTGAGCTGAGGAAAGGGCAAATGCCCTCCGGGAGGAGATACCACCACCGAAGCTTCTACCTTTCATGGCCAACATATGATGATGGATAGAAAACTGCCAGGTACGATAAGAGACAGAAGTAACCGACCTAAAGCACTAACCAAAACAGAAATAGGGCCCTGATACTGAAGTCATTAGGCAAAGACTTTAGGGTTTTTTTGGTAATTTCAATTCAATTAATTAACATATAGTATATTATTAGTTTCAAAGGTAAAGTGATTCCTCAATTGCATATAACACCCAGTGCCCTCCTTAACGCCTGTCACTTAAGCAAAGACTTTAAAGAAAACAGATAAAGTGCAACCTTTGTCAGAAAATTAGAACCAATAGAAATGAATCAAATAGCAACTTTATTATTGAAAAACAGAAGAGCTAAAATTAAGAACCCAATACAAGGGCTTAGTAGCATAGCACATGTAGCAGGAAGAGGGTCAGTTAGATGCATTCATAGAGCAAATCCAGACCGAAGAAAGAGAGACAAAAAAGAATGGTAAATACAGGCAAGGGAATAGGGATATATGGGACAGTAGAATGACTGGAGTCCCAGAGAACTGGGCAAAGGTAACCAGGGAAATAATAATAACTTGTCATCTAGCCTCAGGATAAAAACAAAAATCACTCATTAAAACATCATAGTTCAGGGGCGCCTGGGTGGCTCAGTCAGTTAAGCCTCTGCCTTCGGCTCAGGTCATGATCTCAGGGTCCTGGGATTGAGCCCCACATCGGGCTCTCTGCTCAGCAGGGAGCCTCCTTCCCCCACCCCCGCCCCATGATCTCTCTCTGTGTGTCAAATAAATAAACAAAATCTTAAAAAAAAATTATAGTTTAGTTGCTGAAAACAAAAGACAGAGGGAAAAGTCTTAAAAGCATCAGAGGAAAAAAAACCCATATTATTTTCAAAGGAATGAAAGACTAACAGATGACTTTTCAGAAGACAGAGAAGTGACAGACCTAAGTGCTAAAAAAATAACAACTAACCTAGAATTTCATATAACTGTGAAATTATTCTTCAGAAGTCAAAGTGAAATAGTGACATTCTCAGACAAAAATGGAGGGGTTTATCACTAGCAGGCCTGCACCAAAAGAAATACAAAAAAAGAAGCTCTTTCCTTCTAGAAGGAAAATGACCCCTGAGACAGAAACATAGAAGTGGAGGGGCTTGAGCTAAATGGCGGCATAGAATTAGAACCATAGGCTTGTCTCATCCCCTAAAAAGAGCTTTATAACTAACGATCAGATCAACCTGAGGTGTAGCAGAATTAACTCCACAACTAGAGGGAGAGAAGAAACCACATCAAGGGAGCGAGGTAGTACAGAGACCTGGTTTGGGGCTGAAATGGATCACTGGTGCTGTGGAGCTGGTGTGGACAGGGTGGGGGGAGCTGTGGTTGTGGGCAAAGGTGAGAGAGAGAGAGACAGAGCTAGAGACAGAGGAGCACACAGGGGAAGACAGAAGAACATTTCCCCAAAGCCATTGGCTGGGAAAATGAGAGGGGCTAATTTCCTTGATTTCTTGCAACCAGCAAGGCTTGAAGGCAAGAGTTTTATCTATCTATCTCTCTATCTATCTATCCTTATTTTAATTTTTTTATTATGTTATGTTAGCCACCATACAGTACATCATAAGTTTTTGATACAGTGTTCCAAAATTCATTGTTTGTATATAAACCCCCACTGCTCCATGCAATACATGCCCTCCTCAATACCTATCACCGGACTAAGACCAGAGTTTTAAAGGTCGGTAGGCTTGGCTGGGATGAAACCCCAAGGGTGCCCCTCGCCTGGAGAGAAGATAGGTAAGCAATCCTGGGGGCAGATGGCCTGGAAACGGCAATCTCAGGAGCTCCTGGGGCACAACAGGGGGCAGACTGTTCACTCTTCTTGGAGCTCATGCCCGAGAGGTAGTATTCACAGAGGCTCCTCTCCAGGAACAAAGGAGTCAGTTGGCACCATTTCCCTCCCTTGACCCTCAGCCTAGGTGCAGAGCCAGGGACAGAGGGCAGCCAGCCCAGCACTGGCCTCCTGGCCTGCTCACTCCGAGTTCCATCCCCCTGCACTCTGCTGCAACTGCCCTTCTTAGTCAAACCTCTCTCAATCCCAGTGTGGCGGGACCCAGCCCCCAGAAGACCAATGCAGGCCCCTGCCCAGACCCTGTTTTATTATTTTTTTTTCCTTTTTTAAATTTTTTTAAATTTCTTTTCAGTGTACCAGAATTCATTGTTTATGCACCACACCCAGTGCTCCATGCAATACGTGCCCTCCTTAATACCCACCACCAGACCCTGTTTTAAAAGTTAGCAGGCTTGGCTGAGATAGAGCCCAGAGGACAATGGGCTGCTTGGGGCAGAAAAGGCAGGCAAACAAGCTGGGCGCAGACGGTGTGGAAATAGCGGAGTGAAAAATGAATGGGACACATGGAGAGAGATTATTTGCTGGTCTCAGAGTGCTTCCCTGAGAGCCAACATGTACTGAGGCTCCTCTCTGGGGACAAAAGAGTTGACTGGTGCCATTTTCCTACCCTGCCCCTCAACATAAGCACAGAACCACCTGTAGGAGGCAGCACGGGGCCTACAGGGGCTGCCTCGCCTGCTTACACCACACCCACTCCTGAGCTCTGGCAGGGCTGTGTTCTCAAGCAAGGGCGCCTCCGTCCCCACACAGGGGGCCTCTTCCCCAGAAGACCAACCCCTGCCCACACCGTATCTTCCAGCCAGAGAGATCAGTGGGGCCTCAGTTCTAGCAGAAGTAGCTTCGGATCTCATTTCACAAGCAGACCAAAGCATACACCTTGTTAAAACTTCCCACTTCTGGCCAGGTACCAAACACTGCCCACGAGAGACAAGGAGAGTCTCTGCAGACAACTGGCCTGAAGGATAAAACAGATGAGAGACAGCTGCAGAATGCACACGGTGCACACCTGAGACGCTCCCAGGAGCACCAGGCCCTGGACACATGTATGATCGCTTCCTCATAAGGCCATCACTTCCGGGGGCAGGAGCCATAACTGGCTTTTCTTTTCCTTCCTTCCTTCCTTTTTAAATATTTTATTTATTTATTTGACAGAAAGAGACACAGCAAGAGAGGGAACACAAACAGGAGGAGTGGGAGAGGGAAAAGCAGGCTTCCCACTGAGCAGGGAGCCTGATGTAGGGCTCCATCCCAAGACCCTGGTATCAAGACCCTAGCTGAAGGCAGACGCTTAACAATTGAGCCACCCAGGTGCCCCCATAACTGGGTTTTCTAATACACAAAAGAAGGCAGAGACTTTGAATGCCAAGATGGAGGAATTCACCCCACATGAAAGAACAAGAAAAGGTCATGCCAGAGATCTAAATGAAACAGATGTAAGTAACATGCCTGCTAGAGAATTTAAAGGAATGATCATACGGATATTTGCTGGGCTTGAGAAAAGAATGGAAGCCTTCAGGGAGGCTCTTAGCATTTGGACAAAGAGTTGAAAAACAATCAGTCAGGAATGAAAAATACAATTACTGAGATTTGACTGGTTATAATATCCACCAGGCTGAAGAAGCTGAGGAATGAATTATTGACCCAGAAGACAAAAGAATGGAAAATAATGAAGCTGAACAAAAGAAAGAAAGCAGAATTATGGATCATGAGAGTAGACTTAGGGATCTCAGGATCTCCATCAATGTAATAGTGTTCATATTATAGAAGTACCAGAAGAGGAAGAGAGGAAAGGGGGGGGCAGAAAATTGATTTGAGGCAATGAAAGTTGAACACTTCCCTAATCTGGGGAAGGAAACAGACAGGTTCTGGAGGCACAGAGGACTCCCATCAAAATCAGTAAAAACAGTCCAACACCAAGATATATTGCAATTAAATTTGAAAAATATACTGATAAAGAAAGAATCTTAAAAGCAGCAAGACAAAAGAAATCCTTAACTTACACGGAAGACCTATAAGGCTTACTGCAGATCTCTCCCCAGAAACTCAGGAGGCCAGAAGAGATATATTCAGTGTGTGGAATGGGAAAAATCGACAGCCAGGAATACTCTATCCTCCAAGGCTATCTTTCAGAATAGATGGAGAGATAAAGAGTTTCTCAAACAAGCAAAAACTAGAGTTTGGGACCACTAAACCAGTCCTGGAAGAAATATTAAAGGGGGACTCCAAGTGGAAAGGAAAGACTAAAAGTGACAAAGACAAGAAAGGAACAGAGAAAGTCTCCAGAAAGAAGAACAAAACAAATAATAAAATGGCACTAAATACACATCTATCAAAAATTACTCTGAATTACCAAATGTTCCAATCAAAGACACAGGATATCAGAATGGATTAAAAAAAAAAAAAGACCCATCTATATGCTGCCCACAAGATATTCATTTTAGATCTAAGACAACTATATACTGGAAGTGAGATGTAGAGAAACATTTATTGTCAAATGCACGTCAAAAGAAAGCCAGAGTAGGAATACTTACATTGGACACATTCGGCTTTAAACCAAAGACTATAACAAGATATGAAGATGGGCACTGTGTCATAATAGAGGGGAAATTCCAACAAGAAGATCTAACAATTGTAAATATTTATGACTCCAAAATGGGAGCACCCAAATATATAAAACAGTTAATAACAAACATAAAGGAACTCATTGATAATAACACAATACTAGTAGGGGACATTAACACTCCACTCACAGCAATGGACAGCTCATCTGAGCAAAAAATCAATAAGGAAACAAGGGCTTTGAATGACACACTGGACCAGATGGACTTAACAGATACATTCAGAACACTGCATCCTAAAGAAGCAGAATTCACATTCTTTTTAGTGCACATGGGACATTCTCCAGAGAAAATAACATAAGAGGTCACAAATCAGGCCTCAACAAGGACAAAAAGACTGAGATCATACCATGCATATTTTTCTGACCAGAACACTATGAAACTTGAAGTCAACCACAAGAAAAAATTTGGAAAGACCTCAAATACATGCAGGTTAAACACATACTAAATTGAAAAGAATAAGAATTAAAAATTAAAAAACTAAATTAAAAAATTACATGGCAACAAATGAAATTAAATAAATACAGGGAAACAAACGAAAATGAAAATACAATGGCCCCAAACCACTGCAATGCAGCAAAAGTGATCCTAAGAGGGAAGTATATAGCATTACAAGCCTATCTTAAGAAGCAAGAAAAGGGGCGCCTGGGTGGCTCAGTGGGTTAAAGCCTCTGCCTTCGGCTCAGGTCATGATCCCAGGGTCCTGGAATCGAGCCCCTCATTGGGCTCTCTGCTCAGGAGGGAGCCTGCTTCCTCCCCTCTCTCTCGCTGCCTTCCTCTCTGCCTACTTGTGATCTCTCTCTCTCTCTGTCAAATAAATAAAATCTTAAAAAAAAAAAAAAAAGAAACAAGAAAAATCTCAAATACAGAACCTAACAGACCAAATAAACACCTAAAGGACCTAGATAAAGAAAAACAAACAAAGCCTAAAGCTGGCAGAAAAGGGAAATAATAATAAAAATTAAGGCAGAAGTAAATGATATAGAAACAAAAAACAATAGAACAGATCAGTGAAACCAGGAGCTGGTTCTTTGAAAAAAGTAATAAAAATGATAAATACCTAGCCAGACTTATCAAAAAGAAAAGAGAAAGGACCCAAATAAATAAAATCACAAATGAAAGAGGAGACACAACCAACACAACAGAAATACAAGCAATTTTAAGAGAATATTATGAAAAACTATATGCCAACAAATTAGACAGCCTGGAAGAAATGGATGAATTCCTAGAAACATATAAACTAAAAACAAAAACAACAACAACAACAAAAAAACCTGAAATAGAAGGAAGGAATAGAAAATTAGAAGAAACAAAATTAGAACAAACCGATAGCCAGCAAATAAATTGTATCAGTAATCAAAAACCTCCCAACAAACAAAAGTGCAGAGCCAGATAGCTTCACAGGGGGGAGTAGTACCAAATATTTAAAGAGTTAATACCTATCCTTGTCCAACTGTTCCAAAAAAAACAGAAATGGGAGGACACTTCCAAACTCATTCTATGAGGCCAGCATTACCTTGATACCAAAACTAGATAAAGTCACCACTGAAGAGTGAACTACAAGCCAATATTCCTGATGAACATGATGCAAAAATTCTGAATAAAATATTAGCAAATGGAATCCAACAGTACATTAGAAGAACCATTCACTAAGATGAGGTGGGATTTATTCTTGGGCTACAAGGGTCGTTCAATATCTGCAAATCAATCAACGTGATACCCTACATCAATAAAAGAAAGGGTAAGAACTATATGATCCATTTAATAGATACAGAAAAAGCATTTGACAAAGTACAACAGCCATTCTTGATAAAAACCATCAACATGGTAGGGTTAGAGAGAACAAAACTCAACATAATAAAGGCCATATATGAAAAACCCATAGCTAATATCATTCAATGGGGAGAAACTGAGAGCTTTTCCTCCACAGTCAGGAAAAAGACAGGGATGTCCACTCTCGCTGTTATTTAACATAGTACTGAAGTCTTAGCCACGCCAGTCAAACAACAAAATGATACAAAAGACATCCAAATCAGCAAAGAAGAAGTCAAACTTTGACTATTTGCAGATAACATGATACTCTATATAGAAAAAACAAAAGACTCCACCAAAAATTGCTAGAACTGATGCAGGAATTCAGTAAAGTCACAGGATACAAAATCAAGGTACAGTTGTATTTCTATACACCAGTAACAAAGCAGCAGACAGAAATCAAGGAATTAATCCCAAAACTGCACCAAAAATAGTGAGATACGTATGAATAAACCTAACCAAAGAGTTAAAAGAACTGTATTCTGAAAACACTGATGAAAGAAATAGAAGACAACACAAGGAATTGGAAAAACATTCCATGCTTGTGGATCTGAAGAATAAACTTTGTTAAAATGTCTATACTAACCATTTAATGCAATCCCTATCAAAATACCACCAGCATTTGTCACAGAGCTACAACAAACAATCCTAAAATTTGTGTGGAACCACAAAATTACTCTGAATAGCCAAAGCAATCTTGAAAAAGAAAAGCAAAGCTGGAGGCATCCCAATTCCGGACTTTAGTTACATTATAAAGCTACAGTGATGAAGACAGTACGGTACTAGCACAAAAACAGACACATAGATCAGTGGAACAGAATAGGAAACTCAGAAAAGAATCCACAACTATTCGGTCAATTACTCTTCAACAAAGCACGATTTTTAATGGGGAAAAAAGCAGTCTCTTCAACAAATGGTGTTGGGAAAACTGGACAATACTGTGCAAAGAATGAAACTGGACCACTTTCTTACACCATAAACACAGAAAAATTTCAAAATGGATTAAAGACCTAAATGTGAGACAAGAAACCATTAAAATCCTAGAGGAGAACACAAGTATTAACCTTTTTGACATCAGCCATAGCAACTTCTTACTAATGTGTCTCATGAGGCAAGAGAAATAAAAGCAAAAATAAAACTATTGGGATTTCATCAAAATAAAAAGCTTCTGCACAGCAAAGGATACAGTCAACAAAACTGAAAGGTAACTTAGGAAATGGGAGACGTTTGCCAATGACACATGTGAAAAAAGGTTTGTATCTAAAATATACAAGAACTTATAAAACTCAACATTCAAGAAACAAATAACCCAACTAAAAAATTTGCAGAAGACATGAATAGATATTTTTCTAAAGGAGACATCCAGATGGCCAACAGACACATGAAAATATGCTCAATATCACTCATTATCAGGCAAATACAAATGAAAACTACAATGAGGTATCACCTCACACCTGTCAGAATGGCTAAAATCAACAACACACGAAACAACAGGTGTTGGCAGGGATGTGGAAAAGGGGAACCCTCTTACACTGTTGCTGGGAGTGCAAACTGGTGCAGCCATTCTGAAAATCAGTATGGAGGTTCCTCAAAAATTAAAAATAGACCTACCCTACAATCCAGCCATTGCACTACTAGGTGTTTATCCAAAGGACACAAAAATACCAATTTGAAGGGATACAAGTACCCTGATGTTTACAGCAGCATTACCAATAATAGCCAAATTATGGAACAAGCCCAAATGTCCACTGGCTGATGAATGACTAAAGAAGACATAGTACATATACATAATGGAATACTATTCAGCCATCAAAAAGAATGAACTCTTGCCATTTGCAAGAATGTGGATAGAGTTAGGGAGTATTATCTACGGGAAATAAGTCAGAAAGACAGATACCATAAGATTTCAATTGTATGTGAAATTTAAGAAACAAAACAATCATGGGGAAAAAAGAGGCAAACCAAGAATCAGAGTCTTCACTGTAGAGAACACACTGATGATCACCAGAGGGGAGGTGGGTGGGGGATGAGTTAAATAGGTGCTGGGGACTAAGGAGGGCACATGTGATGAGCACTTGCTGTTGTGTAGAACTGCTCAATCAGGAAATTTTACATCTGAATCTAATATTACACTGTGTCTTAAGTACCCAGAATTTAAATAAAAACTAAAAAAAGCAAAAAGGCTGCAAGATTAAAAAAAAAAAGGAAAAAACCCCACAGATGTACGGAAAGGAGGGAGGAGATACAGAATGGGTTAAAATGTGAGTAAAGCTCTGCTTCTTGATTTGGGTGCTGTGTACATGGATGTGTTCACTTTCTGAAAATTCATAAGCTCTGCGTTTAAATTTGCGCGTTTTTCTGTTGTGTTATGCTTCACTTAGAATTTTACCAAAACAAAGCAAAACAAAAACTGCTTAGTGGAAAATGTACAGCTTTAAATGCATACATAGAGAAGAATAGCTAAAAACCAATGAGCTATGCAGCCATCTCAAGAAATTAGAAAAAGAACAACAAATTAAACCCAAGGGAAGAAGACGGAAGGAGATCATAAAAATAAAAATAAGAGTTGAAAGGAAAAAAACAGAAAACATATAGAGAGGATCAAGAAAACTAGAATTTGATTCTTTGAAAAGATTAATAAAATAAGATTTTAAAAATCCCTGATAAGAGGTAGATAGAAGGATCAAAGAATCTGAAGTGAAAAAGAAGTACCATCTAGTCGCTGACACTTTCTTTGTCCTCTCTCCTGGCTGAGGTTGTCCCTCAACCTCCCTGGGGTATTCAAGCTGGAAGCAAGGATCCCAACAGATCCTCAGAGGCCAAATACAGGATTGGCCATACACCACAAAGTCTAGCACGTTCTGTGCCACATATTTTTATCCCTCATCCTGGATTACGGGGGTCGGTCTCTGCATTTCAGTCCACGTAGTGGGAAGGCTTTTAACTGGTCAGATGGTGGAGAGCTGAGTTCCCTAGGGTTGAGATAGGACACATAAACTAAGAACGACAGACTATCCTACCGAAGAGGTCCAGATGGTAGAAAGTACAGTTCCTGGCATAAAGGGACAGGGTCAGATGGAGACCCTACCCCACATCCTATCCTGGTCACTAATAACTTAACCCAGCCCTTGACCAGCTGGTGTGTTTTCTTGAACTCTTTCAGGGAAGCATGTACTTTTATCAGGTACTCGCCAAATTCTTCCAGATTTGCCAGTGCCATGAAGGGCAAGGATGCATTGGGGCAGAGTGTATGAAGGACACTGAGAGTGTATGGGTGGAGGAGGGAAGCAATCTCAGCGAGAATTTTAAAATGAACCGTTTAGGATCAGTAGAGCATTTTGAATATTGACTTACAAAACTGGACCAAGGTGAGAACCACAAATGGAATGTCAGCAGCCTATTATCAGAAGACCTGACTGTTGACGAGGTTTCATGACAATTGGGGCACGAGATATACTGCACTACGGCAGTAAAGGGGGTCAGAGCTCCACACCCATGGCTCTTCAGGAGGTTGGGAGGGTAACTTTAGGCTAACTGGGTACGTCCTTGACCATGCACAGATCTTAGGGATCTAAGGCAGAGTAATTTCTGATACCTGGTCACCAGATACCAAGATAGCCCTGTGACCACATTTAAGAGGGCTGCTATGCTACCAGCTCCAGGGATGCGGCTCACAGAACTCTACCAAAATAGCTCTCCGGGAGTCACGTAACACAGACAGTCACGCTTTAATCTTGCAAACAGGCTGCATGACAAGGTAAGATCCTCAGAGGTGGGCTAGCCTGGCAAAAAGTGAAGCATTCAGCCCAGTGGAAAACGCTGCTTTGTCTCCAGATACCCCTTTGCCTCACAGGGAGCCTCTCTTCTGCCCCTACCCAATTTTCCCTTAGATTCTAGGAGACACTTAACTTTTTCACCATCTGATGCTCAGGCGGGACTAACGGGGTCAGCTGCAGATAGGCCCACGGTTTTCTGCGGAGAGACTCTTGCAGGCTAGGAATATTCAGACCTGCAGGTCCAGCCCAGGAGAGCCCACCCACCAGTCTGGCTCCCAGCCACACAGGATGTGGTAGCTCGAAGCTCATATAGAAATGCCAGGCCATCTGGCATGCTGCATATTGAATTGGCTGCTGCTTTTCCCAGGTGCAGCTGATTCCAAAGCCTAGGACACAGCAACTGAATCTTGGGTCTCTCTAAGAGACCTCTGCATTTAAAAAAAGCAGCCTTGCAGCAGGCAAATTCCTTGCCTGAGAAGGGGACAATGCACTCCAGTGATGTGGGACTTCATGAAAAGAATAACATTTGCGGGTTTTGAATTTACTGCCTCTTGGGAAAAACTCATTTCTGAATTGGAGGCATTGATTTTCACTATTTGGCTGAGTTGGGGAGTCCATTCAGGAATAGAGGCCACAGACGCTGAGAGGGGTGATGGGGCAGGTTAGTGTCAAGGCTGTTAGAGAAAAAAGTGATGAATGAGGCCCACATGCCATCCCATAAAACCCAGAACTATCAACCTGGCTAATGGTGCAAGCTTCTGATGGGCTCGCAGGGCCTCCCTTTCCACGTGTCTGGCATCCACAGACCAATCTGTAGAACTGGAAGTTTCAGCATCTCTTTCTGGGTAAGCTCAGAGAGGAGTCTATTCCAGATAATCAGGAATTGTCCTAAAGGAAGGTGTGTGGAAGTGGGAGAGGTGACAGAAGATCATCGAACACACCAAGTTCAGCCACTCCTTGCTTGTGTCAGAGGTGGTCAAGCGAGAGGAACATGCGTCATCAGAAACAGTCTTAATTTGATGTAAATATCCCAATGGTAACTACTGCCTTACTTTTCTACACTCCCTCGAGCTGGCCGGAATCACAGGTTTTATGAACTTCTTACTACCTTGCATCTGGCTTAGCTTCTTGCCTGCAGCCAGCCTGGAGCTTCCTCTGAGCTTTGTATCATCCCTCCGCGTTTCATACAGAGTCTCAGGACACCCGGATCCTTTAGGCGAGTTCCGAATTACCTGGCTCCTTTCCAGCCCTGGCAGGTGTACCCCGCGCAGGAACGACCCTCCCCCGTTCCTCTTCGCTCCGCCGCCGACAGAGGGCGCCAGAGGGGCTGCGCATCGGAACCCCAGTTAGGACCCTCGTGAGCACTCCCGGGTGGTGGTGGGGTGGGGGGGTGTGGTGTCGGGTCTTCTTTCAAGAGTCCATCTCTTACAAGAATTTGCTTTGTGCAGTTGCCTCGTGTGGTTACTTCGTCTGTGTCTTGTATCCAGAGCTTCTATTTAACGGGTTCTGATGTTTTAAGTATTCATTGTTTTGTATTGAGTTTTGCCTGAATTTTATTTTCTCCAATTTGGGAACCACCTATGATTACGCTAGTAGGAAGAGGGCTCGCGGTAGAACATTTTGGTCATTCTTTTCCATGTTCCCACACCCTTCTTGCCTTTTCCCTTCTGTTACTGTTTGTGTGTTTTTACATCTTCTCTTCCCCTTCTGAAAAGTATTTCATATTATATATATTCTTTATCTTTTCATCTTTTCCTTTGTTAAAGGGTCAGACAGGACTTAAAATTTTAATACTCACAAGAAATTCATGTTCTCTATTACGGAAAACCCACACTGTAAAATAAGCCTCCTTTTTTCGGGGTAACTATTAATGGAGAGAGAGGGGGGAAGATATCAAGAGGTTTTTAAATAGAAGGAATAGAAGACCCATGAAAGGCTTTGAATATAGAGGTTCAAATTTCTAGATTCTGTATAAAAATAGCAGTGCTTCATATATGTCATTCTCTGGTAGATGGTGTGGTATTTGTAACTATATTTTCTCCAAGGATATGGAGGGCATAATGACACAGTTCCTCCCTTAGAAGTCACGTTCTCTGGTTTGGATTTTAAAGACAGATTGGTGCTCATTCTGGTGAAACTGAAAGAAACACAATTCGCTCCTTTCTCCTTTCAGCTTTTTGTCTGTCCTCTTCTCTCAGGTAACAGCCGGCAGTAGAAACGTGGATCTAAATATGGACCAGGACCTGCCGACTCTGGTTTTGCTTGGGAAGCAGGAAACTGTGCTAAGATTAGCAGCTGCTGCAACAGAGAAGGCATTGTTTGCATTTTCTAGACCTTGTGGATGTTGTTGGGTTTTTCAGTATTCTTGGGTATCATATGAATTCTAGGATTTTGAGAAAGTGAGACTCATGAGTGACTGAGGTCTGGATTAATGAGAATTTGTGAGGAGTTAGTGCTTTAGTGCTTTTTTTTTAACAGTACATGAACTCTGAACTCTTTCTTAGCTCTACAAAGCCCGTAAGGACAGACAGCATCACTGGCATCATTTCAAAATGGCCTTGGAGTTGACTTAGGGAAAACCTGTTTTGGTGGATGACAACAGCTCCTGGGGGTAACCTCTGAACTGGCCCCAGGTATGTGCAAAGGACAAGTGTCTAGGAGGTCACACATGGTGTTCCGTCAGGTTTCCCTGACCTTTGTGGGTCTCTGTCCTCAAGAACACTACAGCTGTGCACGACATAGACTTGACTAAAAGGCTCAGTGGGTCAAAAGGAAGAAATGTAAGCTGGGAATGTAGTAAAAAAGGGAAAATGCTCTTCTGGCATCAGCTTCCAGGACCTGAATCAAAGAAGGAAGAGTTCCTAATCACTAACTAAGACCTGAACCAAAGAAGGAAGCGTTGCTAATCACTAAACTGATTGGTCCAGTTCCCAGTGTGGACTGGCCCATGTTAAGGGAAGAGCAGAGTAAGTCTGCTTAAAAAGGTGGTACCGCTCTGCTACCTCCTTATTCCAAGAACTGGACAGATCAGAACTACATGCTGTCTTTGTAGTACCTGGTTGCCATATGCATCTGCCTGGGGACCACTTGGTTCCCTCCCTTACCCATATTTCTCTGTCTCTTCCTCTAGATGGCTCAAAGGCCAGGTGTGGGAAAAAGAAGACAAAATGGTTGTTATCCTTGTGCATAAGTCTCTTGCTTTCTATACAGGAGTTCTGAACACTAACTTAATTAATTCACTAATTAAAGGAATAAATATTTATTAAGCCTCCCTAAGAGGAGATGCTACTAGCAATAAAAAAAAAAAAAAGTTTTAAAAAGTTATCTTGTGTTGAAATTATGGGTGATTTTTACTTTAATCCTTTCTTCAGATTTTGTTGGAAATAGGTAAACTTTAAAAAATGTCTATACAAACGGGATTCATACACATCTAACAAATACACTGAAACAGATAAGATTCTGGATTTATGTGTGAAGGAGTAACTGACATCTTTGAGTGCGTCTGTCTTCTAAGCTGAATTTTATAGCTTTTTATGGTGGAGCCTACAAGCTCCTCACTCGGAATCATCTGGATGGGAGGAAGGCCATATGTTAGTCATCTCCACTTTCCTTCCTCTGGTCAAGGATTTGCTAGAGCAGTGACATCCGGATTCCCATTCTGATGGCCATATAAGTTCCCTGCCCAGTCATTCTGGGAGATATGCCCCCAGCACTGACTCCGACTTCAAAGTTCTATCTAGCATATTACCTGATAACCCACCCTCCATGGGACCAGAACCTTGCACTGAAACTCCACCTTACTGGTGGGGGCCCTTCTGGTCTACTTTGACCTTATCAGGACATCATGGTTGGCTCTGAGGTCAGAGGGTAAAGGTTCAAGTCCTGGTCCTACTCTGTGGATAGTGGACCAGTTGCATTCTCTTTTTGCATCTCAAAAAGAAAAGGGGAAAATACCACTGGCCTCCCAGGGCTTTCATGAAGTTAAGTGGGACAATACGTCTTAGGTGTTCAGCATGGTGCCTGGCATACTGGGAGAGCTTGAGATGTTTCGCTGCACTATTCCTGTTGTGACTCCTCTATTCAGGACATCAGCCTTATGCCAAATGGCTGCCCAGGGGTCAGATCTTATAACCCATGCACAGATCCCCAGGGACAAGCACAGGCCACCCCCTGTGGGATGGCTGGAGCCCCTTCGTGCCCATCTGCTCTATCCGTCTAAATGGACATCAGCTGGCCATGCCCTTCGGACACAGCCTCACCTACCTGGCTGCAGGTCCAGACACAGTATCTTAGTTAGGTCAGGCTCCCTTGTCTGCCCCACATACTCTCCTGACAAATGTGGGCTCTCTCTGCCCTCACCCACACGGGCCTTTATGCGCGAGCTCTTGTGTCCCCATCTCATGGAGATTAAAATGGGCAGAATACTCCCTCCTTACCTTGTCAAAGCACAGTCTAGAGGCAGAGCTATAGAGAACCTCATCGGCCTGCTTATTTCTAGCTCCCTGTGTCTGTGGTCTTGACTAAAAGAGATTAATCCTGTGTGCAGAGAGGCTCTGAGAGGGACAGAGAGAGTCTTTTCTGGGGGAGTGCTGATTTCACTCTACCACATCTGTACAGGTGAAAACCACTCCTGAGTTCTTCCAGTTTCTTCTTCTCTCCAGTCTCGCTAGGAAAGGGGTGCTGTAAGGTTGCTCGCACATGCATTTCTGTCCTCGAGTCCTGTTCCTATCCTGCCCCAACAAACTTCTAGTCACCTGGTCCCTAGCAGGTCAAGGGCTTCCAGGACAGGCTGCGCTCTTCACTTTCTCTGCCTCCTGTCCTCCCGACTCCTTCTGAACCCCAGTCCAACTCTCCACAGATGCATTCCAGACTGTGTCTCCTACGTCTCCTCCACTGGCACTCACCAGGTCGTGTTGACAATGCCTCCTCTCATATTTTCTTCTCCCTGATTGCCCTGGCCCCACTCTTTTGGTTTCTCTGATGCTACAGTTACTGTTGCTCCATAACAAAGGAAACAAGACCTTAACAGCTTAAAACAGCACCGTATTAGGATCTCTCAAAGTTCTGTGAGGTGACTGGGCTCAGCTGGACAGCTCTCCCTTGGGGTCTCACATGCTGTTACCATGGATAACAGCTGGGCTGCACCTGCTTTCCCCTGGGTGGGGATGGCTGGAGCAGCTGGGCTGGCCAACCGTCTCTCCAGGCAACCTTATGCGTGGCCACCTTGGGCTTCTGACAGCACAGCTGCCTCACAGCTCCAAGAATGAGTTTTCTCAAGGGTAAGGAAATGGAAGCTACCTGTCTCTTAAAATCTGGGCCTGGAAGTTGGCACAGCATCCATCACTTTAGCATGAAAATGCACGCGGGAGAGGAGACTTGAATGCCTCCTCTCGAGAGGACTGTCAAGGAGTTTGTGGCCATACTTAATCCTGCACATTGGATGATCTCTCTTCCTCCTCCTCCCTCTGCTCCTCTTCTTTGTCAGGACTCTGTCCTCAACTCTCCCTTATGCCTGCCCAACCCCCTCCCCCCCTCCCCCGTGCCTTCTGGCCTTTGCAGGTGCTGTCCCTTGCCTGCAATGATCTCTCTACCACTTGGCCCCCAATACCAGCCCTTCCCTCCCACTGGCCCCATCTGCCTACAAGCCCCCCTTCCTCATGGGTGATGTTCAACTCTGTACCACAAAGCTGGGATGGGTGCTCCTTATTGTCACTGATACCAAGACACAGTGAGAGGTATGTGCCCGGAGATAAGCACATTCCTACTGGAATGCAACAAATAGCCTTGGCTGGCAGGGACCAAGCCTCTCCCTCCAGACCTGACGTCCTGAAGATGAGTACAGTGCCCAGGAGGCTTCTAGCACTAAAGGGTTCAGAGAGGCAGGTGAATCTGTATGCTCTTTTATCGACACAGTGACTCAAGTTTCCTCCAGAATAGTCTCAGTCGGTGATAATAGGGCCTGACCATTTATTTGTGTTAAGAGCGTTCACCTCATTGGGAGAACCTGACACATACCCAGCTAGATCTGCTCGGTAGGGAGCCTGCTTCCCCTTCACTCTCTCTGCCTGCCTCTCTGCCTATTAGTGATCTCTGTCAAATAAATAAATAAAATCTTTAAAAAACAAAACAAAACCTTGTATCTTGTTGCGGTTCTCAGATTATAGCAATTATTACTATAGTCAAAAGCAGCCCACTAGGGAAAAATTATGCCAGAGAAAAGGAAACCTTTCTTTTGTGTTTTATCTTGCATGTAACTCCTTGCAGAGTGCAGGAAATGCTTATTTTGAATGGTCCTCATTTAGTAGTACTTTCAAAATCTGATTTAGTCAGACCTTAAAAAAAATTATATAAATCAATAGCAATTTCCTAATTCTAAATTGAATCATGACCCCAAAGAAATGTACTATTAGAACATTACAGATTCCAGGTAATCTGCAATATATCTCTACTCCTAGAAAAGGACAAAAATAAAAACAGAAAATAAAAATAAAATAAAAACATCATCTATTATTTTAATTTAATCCTCAGATAAAAAGAATGGTCTTCTGTCCTATTTCAACATTTAAAATCTGGCCCATGAGCAGTTTGTAAAATAGATTTTAATTTTAAGAAGATATAATTTACAAATTAGATTAATGCACTTAGTACTATTTAGATACTATAGGAGTCTGATTTTTATTAATATCAAAAACTTGTGTAACCTTCTGGGTAATGGCCTGGCTTCTGCATTTTTATTATAGCAAGAGGACCTCTGATGCTTTTATTGCATTAATGAAAGATAGCCTTATCAGAACATTTTGTACATTCAACCCCTTCCCATTTGTTAATCTGGCACTTTTCCAATCATACATTTTGAAAATATCAATTACTTCACATTAAAAATATGAATTCACATAGCATATTATATACAGTTTTAATGTACTCAGACTCCTACAGCTATTATCCATTACCGCATTCTAATTTATTTGATTTATAGGTGTGCCCGGAGTTAAGATTCTCGTCATTTGTGAACTCAATTAAGTTTTTTCTTGATAAATTTTTTGTTTTTGACACATTAGATTACATTTGTACAGAATAATACATTCTCCGTACATTGAACACGGCTTTGATGAATTTGCAACCACCTTCTCAATTTCACTTTCATCCATTTGAGGTAGTTCTAGTCCAGCAGGTGCACTGCCCAGTGAGCCCTTCTCAAGTCTGCACTAGGACGTTTGCAAAATGTCATTTTTCTGACGTGTTCCATTTTTAGTTATTTTTGAATATGACCTGGCAAGCCATTTGTTTATTCTAGAACTTTGCTACTTAACCAAGTTCGAATACACTTTTACTCAATTATGACAATTATTTTATATAATTTACAGAGCTGGCTTTATGTTACAGTATCTCTCTAGTGGCACTTTAAGTGTCTCTTCATCCTCCTGATGAAGACAATTATATTAAATGGTTTGCTATTTGAAATGAAAGAATAGCACTATTGCTAGATTAATTTATACACAACCCACTTTTTCACATTAGCTCATAAAATTTCACATTATCCATAAGAGTTATTTCCTTGCCTATAAAAAAACATATACTTGTAGGATGTGCTCATTCCTGCACCGTTTTGAGCTGATACTATGTTTTGACCCTAAATGGCTTCTTTCTCAATTAGTTAGAACTCCAAAGAAGATAACAGGTGTAAAGATGGCCTCTCCATCCAACTTCCAACATAGACTAGAGAATACAGTCAGCTCTTGTGTCTAATATTCATTACTAATGCAAGTTTTTACCTACCATTTGGGAAGTCACTCTAGGGACCACTAGCTGGAACCCATCATTATCCCCAGATCAAGCCCATCTATGTCCTTCATGATCAATGATACTATTTGTGGGATGGGGAAGATACTGGCATGACTTGGGCAAAAGAGGGCATGCTGGGGCGGATGGAGAAGGGGGTTGAGGGAGGAGAGTGCGTCTTATTTGGTCTCGACAGCAGGGCGGAGAAGTTTCAGTTCATGTAATCAGAAAACAGAGCCATGAGGCTTTTGTCCAGATGGTATCAGAGTTGAGTTCAAGGCATTTTGCCTGGTATTAACATGCAAAATGGATTAGCAGGAGGAAAGCTAGAGTCAGGGAGCTAAATATTAAGGAAAAGGAAATCTCTTGTTGGGAACTTCATTATGACCAAACCAAAGTCAAGGGCCCAACCACATCTCATAAAATCATTTCACCTCTACATCCGACAGTATCAAATCGCTTGTCTACACATTCTGCACGTGCTAATGCAAAATAAGGGGGCATTTGTGTCATTTCTAGTAGGAGAGATGCCATAAGCTTCTAATGGGCAGACATTAGACCTTTCACTTTCAAATCCCTGATATTTGAAAAATAGTAGGTCTTATAAAGTGCTTACTGAGTGGAAGAATGGAAATGAGAGTGAATAAAAATAACATAAAACATAAGAATTGAGAGCATACAGCTTTTCTTGAACAACGAGTCCAATGACAACAGACAACTCTAGGTTCCTGGCCACATATGCTTTCCTCTGGAACAAGGGAGTATCTCATCATTGCCTTTCAGAAGAGTTACAGGGCCTGAATCCTTGCTATGAACGAGAAGGTGCAGGAAAGGATTTGCGCATTCTGCCCTCTCCAGTACCCAAGTGGGAAGGGAAGGACTTGGAGATAAGGGTAAACTGTGCTTTCCTTCAGCTGGTAAACATTAGGCCCACAAGGCTATTTCTTCATGCAATGGGAAATGCATCAATATGGGGACCTTTTGAAAAAAATCCTTCTTACAGTGAAAGAAGGATTTTTTTCAAAGACAGATAGAAAGTTTCGAAAATATCTCAGTAAAATACATGATGACAAGTTTATAAACCCAGAAATGTCAGTAAATCAGGAATCAAGGAAATAGGTTGTTGGTAGTAATGGATCATCCGCCTCCTGGGGAACTGTGGACAGAGTCAAAGGTCAGGGCAAGGCAGCGCGAGGAACATCCCCAGCATGGGGGGCCATGAGCAGGGACGCCTTGAAGAACCCACTCAAGTCAAGCCAAAACTGGATAAGATACAGCAGGGCAGCTACTGTAAGGTTAGCACCGGGAGGAGCCACAGAGTGAAAGCTAAGAGATTTAAGCCAAAAGGTCTTGAATGCAGAGGCCTATGAGCAAAACTTCTTTGAAATGAAAAGGAATGGCTCCCTGGGCTGCTTTGGATGGCGGTTGCCCAACTAACCCAGAACTTACTTCTTCTTATTTTTAAGCACTTCATAAACCTATGGCTCTCTTGCATGGCACATTTCTAAGGGGAGGCAATGCAATGAACAGCAACAACAACAACAACAACAAAATTGCAGCTGAACTCTGCTTTATCCTGAGCAACAAGAATAGGAAAAGTACTTACGTTCCACAAAGTAAGAGCTGGCATCAATCTTCCAGATGATCTGGCCCCGATGAGAACCATTGACTCCACGGTTCTTATAGTCCAGAAAGTTTTCTGACAAGACCTCATCTAAATGAATAGCAGAACAGAGAAATATATTAGCTTACAGCATATTTAGAACAAAAAAAGAAAGAAAGAAAAAGAGCAAAGGATATTAAGGCTATCTCCAACTCAGCCAAAGAAAAAGTACCTGGAATCAGAATCAGAAAGCTGAAAATATCCTCAGATACTCTCTAAACCAACTCCTTTATAAGACAAGACTCTCCCCACTCTGTGATACTCCTAAGCTCATCTAGCTGGTTCGTGAACACTTCCCAGAACACAAAATGATTGCTCTTGTAGCCATCCATTTTGCTTTTGAACAGCCCTTCCATGTGTGAGTCTGAGTGTGAAAATCTCCCTAAAACTTTCAGTATCTGGTCTCTATGGGGGTCTGTGAATGAGCCATAAGGAAAACATCCAATCACACTTTCTATTGGGTCCCAATCATCACAGGCTCCAACCAATAGCATTTCTTCTCCAGCCTGAATACCATCATCCTGTAATACCTGGGACTCGTCCATGATTGTGTCCATCCATCCTTCATGCACTCATACATTCATCTATTCATTCAACAGATACTTATTGAGCTCCAACTGTCTGTCATGCTGGGGAATATGCAGGAGCCACAGTTGGGCAAAACCAAGATGGTCCTTTTTGAACTAAAGCTTACAAGCAATTGAGGATACAGACTTGAAACACCAAGTAGAGAAATAAAGGTACTATTACAATTTGTGTTAGGGGATAGGAAGGAAAAGATCAGGGTGCTCTGATGGGGAATTTCAAGGAGGGAGGCCAGCAGGGGTTCAGGGAAGTACCCTCATCAAGGGCAGAGATGAGGGTGGATGTGTGGAGGGCAAAGAGAGAGGTCCTGATGCGGTGTCCAGGGCTCAAGGTCAGGGAGAGCCTCCTGCCTGGTAGCACTGAGAGGAGCTTGTGGGGAGACGATGTACTTTTTCTTTCCTGCTATTTCTCTACTCAATACAGTGCAACAGTCAATATCCTTCCTATAGCCGGTGTCCAGAGAGGAACACAGCATTCCTGAAGAGGACAGATCTCTGAAGACCTAACTGACTTCCTCCTCTCTGGCTCTAGACCTTATGTTTCGGGGCAGACTAAGACAGAGATAAGAATTTACTTTGATCATCCATGGTGCCCTGGTGGTTTCCTCTTCACCAAAACGTAACCACTTGAGCTGGATAGATCTGAGGCTGTGGGGAAACCGTATTTGAGAATCCAAATCGACCACAGTGATGGGAGGAATAAAGAGAACTCAGGGGCTCCTCTACAGAAAGCAGCTAGGTCATGGTTATCCTTTTTGCAACTAGGATATCCTGAGGTTCACATCCTGTATCTGAATGGACTGGGAGAACAGGCTAGAATGATGGCAGGGCTTGTAGCTGAAGGACCCAGCTCTCAAGGCCCTTTGTGCCGTGTACCAATGGCATCACCTGCAAAGTTGAGGGGGACGGGGCGGTGGAGTCCTAATAACTAGGACCTCCTAGTGGAGGATTAAATGAGATAGCTGGTCAATGTGCTTGTGACCTGCCATGCTGATTGCACATTTTGGCTGTCTCTTATTTGGTAAAGATGACTGGGCAAAGCAACACTCACTACCTCTGCTTCATTAATAACAAGAACTCTTTGTATCCCTCGGGAAAATCACTTGGTTGCAAAATTTGCCAGTCTTAATATTCACAGTGTGTGCTCACATCCCTGCTTAGGTTACTAAGATGATTGCATAATATGTCTTTTAGAGTAATTGCCTCCTTTCTGCAAAAAAGGTGTAATATTTTCCTAGCTCCCTGGGTCTTCAGTACAGATATAACCAGTCTCACATCCAGAAAGAGATTTGCCTCATTATAGCAATTCTCTAAGGAGAGGTATTTACTTGAATCTATCCACTCTGATCACCAGAATATTCATTTGAACAGTTACAATCAGATATCCACGTAACTAATACCTAGAAGGGGGATGTTCATTCATGCATTAATCATGTAATGATTGTGTAAGATTTCCTCCTCTTCAGGCAACAATGCTAAACTGTGGGGACATAATGGCAAGTAAGATATGGTCTATGTTTCCAGAAAGTTTCTAACAGATTTGGGGATTTATTCAAGAAAACAGACAATGTCCCTAGATTATAGTAAGTATAAGAATGGGTTAAATATCAAGAAAGCCCAGGGCCACAAATGAGAAAAGGATGGGCTGAGTAGGGGGGAAGAGTCAGAAAAGACTGAACTAGGACGGAGATCCATGTGGTTGTACAGGTTTAAACACGACACATTTGGGAGGGAGACAAATCACAAGAGACTCTTAATGTCACAAAACAAACTGAGGGTGGCCAGGGAGAGGGGTGTAGGGAGAGGGTGGTGGGGTTATGGACATTGGGGAGTGTATGTACTATGGTGAGTGCTGTGAAGTGTGTAAACCTGGTGATTCACAGACCTGTACCCCTGGGGCTAATAATACATTATATGTTTATAAAAAATTTTTTTAATTTTCAAAAAAAAGAAAAGGAAAAAAATAAATATTTGAATTGCATGAAAACATTAAAAAAACCAAACCAAAACAACAAAAAAAAAACCAAACAGGACACATTTTAAGAGACTGTCAATTGCTCCTAATAAATAGCCCATTCTCTTGCATTGACAATACTTCATAACAAATACCACACCAGAAAACAGAATAGTCGATATTCTTGTCTGGCCCATCTGTGCTGAGGTCAGTTCCTTCCCCAAGGTCATTTATGGCCAATTTTTAGAAAAGCTACTGGTCTTTGCATGGAAATCCAAATGTACTGTGGGGGTCAGATGCAGAAAAACAGAATCAGTCCAGACAGTTCATGCAGAAGGGGATTTAATGCAGAGAATAAGGTTTTGGAGACATGGACTCTAGGCCGGGCCTCTGTGAACAGCCCGAGAATAACAGAAAAACTCCAAGGTGCAGCTTCTGCCTCGCTCACAAAGACCTCATGGGAACTTGCTAAGTTCAAGGACCTCACAGAGCAGCTGCAGCCCATGAGCTGAGAATTCAAGGCAAAGAGTAGCACAAGGAACACAGCAGGGGGCTGCAGCCCTACTAGACCGCGACCAGCCCAGGGCCCAATGAGTACCTGCCACCTTGAAGAGAGGGAGCAGGCATAAGGCATCGTGGTGGAAAGCTGAATTTCTCAGCCACCGGCTAACCAGTAGGGGGATCCCCAGAGCTCAGGTCCTCCCTCCCCATCTTGCATAAGTGCACCTGACGAGGGGACTGGCGTGCATCTGAAGACAGCTGCACAAAAGTCAGAGACATTAAAGGTGCTGGGACCAGATTCTGCACCACCTGAAATGGATGGTGGGGGCTCAGCCAGGCCCTTTGCCACCCTGAGGACTGGCAGCCCCTAGACCCTATGACCCAAAGTTTTTTTTTCCATATTCTTTGTCATGGTGGAAGTCTTTTTTGGGAGCAATGTTTGTGTGGTTACAGGGAAATTTACAGCCCTTTGAGGAAGGAAGGCTAGGCTACCTTAGTAGGTATGTGATTTTACGCATCTTATTTAATCCCTCTGTGTCTTTCCTTCCTCGCTACAGCCTGGGTATATTATCAATACCTGCCCCAAAAGTCTGTTGTGAAGACTGAATGAATAATACAGGGAGTGGTCTTAGATCACCGTCAGACATCACCAGTAAGGAGATACTTCTGTTTATAGTCTGGGCTAACAATAGAGCTCTCTATGGCAAAGCTCTATGATGCACATGCAAAACCATAATAATAACCTGAAACATTAGCTTATTTAGGCCAGTGCCGTTTAAAGTTTTGTCATTACTCATTTTGTACAGAACACATAGAGATGTATTAAGTTTTTCAAAAGGAGATTATATTTGTTGAATGATATTTATTTATTCCGGTGTGTAGACTCCTACTCTTTGTTCCAGTCTATAATAGAGAAAAGATCTTTACAGGTTGTTAAAAATTTGTATTAGAAAGTTCTAGTGAAGTTTACTGAAACAGCACACCTGGGAAAAATGAAATGTACTTCTCTTGCTTTGTCTTCCAAATGAAAGCATAGGAGCTATGCTTTCTATGCCTTAATCTGTAATAGAAAAGACTATTGCTGTTGAGAGCAGCATGGACAAGTAAGCACAGAATCAGATAGAAAGGACAACTGATCCACTACATCTAAGCCCAACAAAGAAAATGCAACCTGGCTTCCACTTCTCAGAGGAACTCGTGCCTTCTGATAATCGAATGGGGGCAGAAACACCCTTCATTGAGAACGTCTGGTCTCTGATTAAAAGCACTCATGACAAGGACAATAAGAAAAATGTAATTTTTAGATTGATAGATCAATCTAATGGAAAGAAGAAAAGAAACAAAAAGAAAACACAGTAGATAAAGAATATGAAGAAATGATAAAAATAAATTTTAATGTAACAGTAAATACAATAACGGAAAAGTGCTATTCTGGCCAGTTAAAATCCAGAGACTCCTAGATCAGAATATAAAAGCATACACACATGCTACATTTAAAGAAAAGATGAAGTCTGAAAGTAAAGTAAAAGATTAAGCAAATATGAAGCAGAAGGAAACTGAGAGACTAATCTTAAATAGTTTTTAAAAAAAGAATTCAAGGCAAAGAGTAGCACAAGGAACACAGACAGATCTGTAATAATAAACTAAGAAATGGAAGTAGAAGAAAGATATGAAACATTTACGTAGCAGGTAATTCACAGCAACATATGCAAAGCATAGAATCTGCAGAAGTGAAGGTAGAAATAAATAAATTAAGATTAAAATTTATACATTTTTTACTAGCAATTTTTGACACACTGCATTCAAAAATCAGAAGAGACAAAAAATCAGAATATACCTAATTAAACTTTCTACATATTAAATACACAGGAGAGAGAGAGAAAAGTCCTTGGTTTGTAAGGCGCCCTGTGAACTGAAACTTGTGTGTATCAGAATCGTGTCCTTGCTCTGCAAGGTTCTTGGAAAACTGCTACCATTGTTACCTCAGCTCCTATGGAACTGGGCAAAATGAGGATACAGCCTCAGGACAAAGTTTGGGAATTAAGGTAATTTGCTATCCCACATCCAGAGACTAGAGCTCCCTGACAAGGTAGATCAAGGCATGAAGTCTCGATCAACAGGCATTAAATGTGCATTAAATGTCTCATCAGTTCAGTTCAGTAATTCTAGAAGAAAGTCCTATTTTCTCCTCTATTTTGGATAGGAAACCTGGAGCTCTGACGACGATACCTGGCTGGGGCCATACATTCTGGCCAGCCACAGGACAGGATTCTAAACAAGGTCGCACTGTCACGGAAACCATGTGATCTTTCCCCATTCTGTGTCACTAGGAGAGAGAATCCTTCATTACACTGTATTGAGCTCATGAACTACTCCCTAAAGGAGGGCAGCTAAATGGGATTTCACCGATGATGATAATAATAACAGGGTTGCTCCTGTTACTGCCCCCGACTCCACTGCGTTCCTGGCTAAGGACAGCACTGGGATCAGTGGGAAGGCCACACATCCCCCTCCACATCCAAGGGTCTCACTCTCTCCCCAGTCATGTTTGCCTGGGGAGCTTGAAGGTCAGAGCTGAAAGCATCCCAAACCCGGCCTCCCATGGGCATTTCGGTTTTCCTTGGATATGGAACGGCCCCCACTGGATACTGCACCAGGATGTGCTGAGATGTTCCTATGGGCAGCATGGGGTCTGACACCAGGCCAGGCAGCTCTGTGGCCTTGGGAGCCACTGCATTGGCTTCACTTCTGTGGCGAAATGACAGATTAAATTAAATCATCACCTCTAAAATGTTAGGTCTATGTCAGTGATCTGATCTTTGGCAAGGCACTGCGAATGTGACAGATATGTTACTAAGGACCTACAAATTATGAACTCTTAAGACTCCCAGATAATTTTGGATTTGAAAATTATTTCTGAAATGCTATGTTGCCGAAAGTGTTGGCGTTCTGCATTAAATAACTTCACAGTTATATATATGCAGCTACTATGAGGAGAACAAACTGTCAAGTTAAGATTCTAAGATGATGAGCTGTGTTTACTTTTGTCTTAGTCAAAATGTCACGTTAACACCGGATCTGATTCATTTGCAGTTTCACGACCTTCGGAGCCGCTGAACACCCCTTCCTTCCTCCGCCACCTTCTCTTTTCTGTGACGTGGTCTCAGTTTGATCCTAAGTCTCCATCCCTCCTCTACCTCCTTTGTGGGTGCGTCCCTGTCTCTGACAGAGACTTTCTGGTGCTCTTTTCTACACAATCCACGGTGACTTCCATCAACTCTTGGGGGGCCCATGACCTGAAACCTCCACCCCCAGCCCGGATCTAGGGCTGAGCTCCAGATCCAGCCACTCCTTCACTTTGGATGAATGCCCTTGGGTGTCACACCTTCCCCCCATCACATGTTCCTCCTCCAACGGTTCCCTGGCCTGGGAATGAATGGCACTGCACGAAGGTACAGCTTTAAAGAGTTGCTTCAGAACCAGATCTGTGGTCAAAAATCTAACTGCCTAATGTGCTGAACAAGTAACATCCATAATGAATGACTGAAGGTAGGGACGGATGGGAGGGAGACTGTGGAAAGACTGAAGGGTACAGATAGGCTACCCAAAGCAGCTAATGCTTAACTTTGGTGCACTAAAGCCAAGTAGAATTATGGGCTCGGGCTGCCAAATTGAGGGCTTTTGTGAAAGAAGCTAGAAATCTGGATTTCACTGTGAAATCTCTACACTTTACAATGTTGGTAACTAATCAAATTTAAAATAATATGGACTAAAAAATATGCTTGGGGGCTCTTATTTTACAAGCTCTGTTGTAGTCTGATGGTATCCAAACAATTTTACTCAAGAACTATTCTGAAGCAAATTAAATTTTACCTGAATCCAATTGATCTAGTAACCACGGCTTGCGTACAAATTTCAAAAATTACATTTCTCCATCTTTATAACAAAGAGTCTATTGTAAATAGGCCAGCCAAGCAGATTTCAAAACCTTTAAGAGAGCTAAAAATATTCCCTGATAGCCAGTCAGTTAGATAAGATCCCCTTTATTTTTATCAGATAAACAGGTCGTAAACTCCTCATAAAATTCACTGGTTTCTGTGATACTTCATGATATTAAATTGGGCATTTTGTGTCCGAATGTGTAGTTTGGGGTTTTTTTTAAGATTTTATTTATCTACTTGACAGAGACACAGCGAGAGAAGGAACACAATCAAGGGGAGTGGAAGCGGGAGATGCAGACTCCTCGCCGAGCAGAAAGCCTGATGCGGGGCTGGATCCCAGGACCCGGGGATCATACCCTGAGTCGAAGGCTGACACTTAACACCTGAGTCACTCAGGCACCCCTGAAATGTGTAAACTGCTCCACACACAAACTGACAGCAGAAGGCCTGGCCTCCCCTGAGTTTGATGGCTGACTCTAGAGATCACCTTCCCCCCTGCCCAGCAACCACAACTTCGCTTCGTAAATGCACCGATTTCCAGCACATCCGATTCTATCAGGAACAACAGATTAAATCCATGTTTCAGGTGAGTTCGAATGTGTGAGATCCGCTGACTTGTGCATTCTCCTCTCAGCTACCACTCTGCTCCTCAGCCTGCTGTGTGCCTGCTCTCACTGTACATCGAATCCAGTGACATCTTTTGAATACAAAGCAGTAAGAACATGGAAAGAGCAGGTGAGAAGAGGTGCCCCACTATGCTGGAAACGGTGAAATTCCCTCCACGGAGATGGGCGCACATCGCTCGTGTGTATGGTGTTGCTTTGGTCTTAGGAACATACGGACTTGACAAGAGGCTTGTAATACTAATTTATTCATAAGTAGAAGAGCTTCTACACTTGCCAATGGTAATGACGTTTGTGTCCAAGCATACCTGGCCCTCCTATCTTAGGATTTTCTTCCACTGAACGGAGGTAGCAAGAGACACCTCAGTACCTGGTCTGCAGTGTGTTAGAATCTGGTGTGTATGTGACACAGGTGACTGCAAGCTGTGTGAGTCTGTGACATATGAAAGCATACGTAAAAAGGCACTGTGAACAAGTGTGTGGTGTCCAGACCCTTCTGTCTGCAGCACACTGCGGGCTGGTCCTGCTAAGTGCACCTGACTCACCGATGAGATACATGCCAATCCAGTCTCCAGCGTCCACTTCCTCCTTGATGTCCCAGTGGATCACCAGGTCCTGTGAGTGCCCTATGGAGTAGTAGGAGCTGCTGACCATGAGCGTGGAGCGGCTGTCCGAGGTGACCAGGTCGGTGTCACTGGTGGAGCGGGGGATGGTGACGGTGCCATGAGGGCCGTTCCTGATGGCCATGCTGTGGAACTGGCCGGGGTTGTAGCTATGACGGAGCGGCTCCTTGCACCGGCGTCGATTCTGGGAGGTTCTGGATGGAGATGCCATGGCAGCCAGGCCTAAGAACCTGTTCTGGTACAGATTCTGTGGGGGCAAAGAGACAATGAGCGGGGGTGTGAGACCTAGTCCCGTCTTCACAGAGAGATGAACTGTGAGTGAGTAACCCTCCGAGGAAGGTCGGAACTCTGGCTCGGGCTTCACACAGCGGAGGCAGGAACAAGGATGCAAGCTCACCAAGGGACTGGGCATTGCCACACTTGGCTGGGGTCTGTCTCTCCTCACTCCCTCTAGCCCGGGGGTCTCAGAAGGTCCAGATGGCTCAGGTGGGGTGACCGCCCCAGACAAACAGCCATCTCTTGAGAAATCCAGCACCAATTCACTGAGAACAAGCTTTATCCTTCTTTAGGGGAGATCACAGTTATTATCACTGAACATTTTAGTGATCCCACCAGGATTCGAGACCCTACACACAGCCCAGAATCAAAGGTGGTCCCTGCATTACAGCTCTCCCCATTACAACTCTCTGCCCTACAGAATGTCCCCAGTCATCTGGGATTTCTATCAAGAACCTCTGATACCTAGGGATCTCCCAACACCATAATTTTCGACAAAATCCAATCTCAGAGGACTAGGACTCCCTTGGAGCCAATGGTACTGTAGAAACCATTGGATCGGATGAGGAAAAGGCAAGCTTTGTACTGTACATAACACTGAGCACTTCATATGAGCTGAGTGGATACACAGTGATAATAGCTGGATTGTTCTGGATACAGATGGCTTTTAGAACATGGAGGAGGGGCGCCTGGGTGGCTCGGTTGGTTAAGTGACTGCCTTCGGCTCAGGTCATGATCCCAGGGACTTGGGATGGAGCCCCACGTTGGGCTCCCCATTCAGTGGGAGCCTGCTTCTCCCTCTCTTCCCTGCTTATGCTCTCTCTCCCTGTTTCTGTTCTCTCTCTCTCAAATAAATAAAATTTTTTTTTAAAAAGTCTTAAAACATGGGGGAGAAACATAGCGAACTTACACAAGAGACCCTTTTTCGAAACAAGGAAGGGTGACTCTGACTTCATCAAAGTATATTAAAATAGGGATTTAAAAGTATCATTTTGGCCATAAAACCTGGCTATAAAATTACATGCTGGTCTACAAATAGGAACACTTTCATTTTTTTTTTTAAGATTTAATTTATTTATTTGACAGACAGAGATCACAAGTAGGCAGAGAGGCAGGCAGAGTGAGAGGAGGAAGCACATTCCCTGCTGAGCAGAGAGCCTGATGCGGGGCCGGAACCCAGGAGCCTGGGATCATGACCTGAGCTGCAGGCAGAGGCTTTAACCCACTGAGCCTCTCAGGTGCCCCAGGAACACTTCCATTTTCAAGAAGAGAAGATTAAGGGGGTGCCTGGGTGGCTGGGTCAGTCAAGCATCAGACTCTTGATTTCAGCTCAGGTCATGACCTCAGGGTGGTGAGATCAAGCCCTGAGTCAGGCTCCACACCCAATATGGAGCCTGCTTCAGGTTCTGTCTCTCCCTCTCCCTCTCCCACTCCCTGCTCTTGCTCACTTGCTCTTAAAACAAAACAAAACAAAACAAACAAACAAACGAACAAAAAACAAAACAAAACAAAACAAAACAAAACCCTCCCAAAAGACAACAGAAGAGAAGATTAAGGCCTAAAAACGGGTTGAGTCATGCAGTTTCGATCCCAGGAGAATTACTTATTGCACACATCCATCAAACCAAGTTTCTGTTTACAGGTCACGAGGCCCAGGCCTCAGCGGCCGTCCCCTCTGCTCTTGAGATTACGTAAGTCTGTTCAGCAGTCACTTAGGCCTGTACCTTTCCCATCCTCCAAGACCAGGGCCCTTGTAAAAAGTCCATGAACTTAATGAAGCACACTGCTGGCATTCTCCATCTCAGGCCTTAATGGCCATGTGGCAGGCCTATCCGTTGCTTCTTTGAGTCTCTCGTTAGGAATTCCTCAGGCCCCCCTGGCGGTAACCATGGCATTACTATAGGCAGAAAAGCCCAGACTTCAGAAAGCGTCTCATCACACTACTGACACCATATGGTCTTTTTTTTGGGGGGGGGGGGGGGGTTTAAGAATGCTTGTCATTGCAACAGTATGAAAATGGACAGACCAGTGTCACCTGGAAACCAGTCCTCCTCTCAGGAAGACAGGCAAAGCCCAGGAGCATGGGCCATCCACGCACTCAGCAGGCCCCCTGGCTCTTCTGGGCAGTTCAGAGAGGACATTGCTAGCCTGCCCATGCTCCAGTGGGCTTTGCCCAGAGACCTCCAAAAAAGAAAGGCTGTAGCTAGAGCATGACATTTCTGCAGCTCATATATACCTTATGTGGACAAATAACATCTTATAGTATTATTACGGAGAATAAAAACAACTTGCAAGTAAGTAGTCAAGTTGATGATTACAGGTTAAACCAAAGCTGGTGCAGCACCTACCGAATTCCAACATGCGTATCCCTAGACGTTTTACTTGATCCTCCTGGTCCTCAGTTTCCTTATTTTAAATGGGTTGTTGTCAGAACTTACTGAGAGAATGCAAACCAAGCTCTTGGCATAACAGGCACTTAATAAATAAAAGTCTACTAAAACACTACTGGTATTGCTTTACTATGAAAGCCTCACCAAAACATATGTTCTAGGCAATCGGCCAGGCCCACTCACTAGCCGAAGGTCCCCTCACATCATCCCCAGAGACCTCACACTTAATTCCTCCTGCAACCAAACCCCAGATTTTTTCCCAAGTCACAGCCGTGCAGTTACAAAACTGAAATGCCAAGCTTAAACGGTCTAGTGTATTTATAAATGTACCTTATATACCAATTTTTTGGAGGGGAATGTTCCCTTTATCTGTAAGGTGCTTGAATAGGATGTTTTTGTATTAATGTTGAGGCTGAGGGAATTTTATCAATGTAGTATCAATGTAGTATCAATGTAAAAATCACAAAAGATTATGGATTGCTTTTCTTTTGTTGAAGACATTTCTGCTGTGGTATTTTTATTAGACTTCCCTGGAAACTAGGCAACTCCCCTGAAACTCAAATTATACCAGTGCTCACTGTCCAGGCGGTGGGAACAAAGGCATAGGAGGAAACATTAGCCAAGGAAGACATTTGTCAGTAATTGAGTGGAGTGGAGGAATGGCATTTGCCCAGAATAAGAAGGGGAGTTTCAAAGCTGCTCCTTGAACACCGCCCTCCCTCGCCCTCCCCACCCCTGTCTTTGTCCACACCCTTTCCTTCAGGAATTGTATTTCTGCTTTAAGATTCTGCCACAGCACCAACTCTGCTATAACCTCCCCTTGTACCCTCTTCCGATTCCCTAAAATGTGGGCCTCGGCTCTGCGATCCCACAGGAATCCCCTTCCCCTGAAGAGAGTCCTACTGAATTATTGCTAGCTGACCAGTTCGCTCACATCCCTAAGCAGTGAAGACTTCAAGCCAGCGTTCCCTGCTCTTTATAGCCTCTGGAACTGGCATGACTCCTGGCACAAAAAAGGCCCTTGAAACTTCAGTTGATATGATTTATTTTATTCAATGTCCCTTCTTTTTGCAGAAGGGTTTAAGTGTGCTATTACAAATAGATAAAATATTGAAAGATGTAAGTTAGTAGACAGTGCAGAGAAAGAAGAGACAAAAAGTTACGTTCAAAGGCTCACATAAAACTATATGCCATCACGTCCCTAAACAGGTGTTCTTGCTAAAGACCCACGACAGCTGCCTCTCAACGCGCGGCCGGTGGATAGTTGATTCCCAACATGTGTTCCTTTGTGGCTCCATTTTCCCTGGCCATTCACGTGTTCCAAGCTCACACTACAGACTCATCCAGCTGGAAGAAACAATTTAATCATTCTCTGTTCACATCTGAACTGTGAAGAGAGAGTGAGAGAGAGGATCTGTCCTGTTTTCAAATAGCCCTGGATAAAAGACCACTCTCTTCCCAGAAAGGGATTTCACTGTTTACAACCTCGCAATTCTTCCTGATCTCTAAAGCCAGTCTCGTGGCACAGAGACCTGCCTTCTCCCTCCTCCCTACAAAGAGCAAGAGTGGCTTTCCTGTTATCTATGAGAAGGACGGCAACAAGTATCACTAGATTGTTTCCAGCTTTTTCTCCATTCCACTAAGCAATTCGAGTGTCTTTTATTTTCCCTTTCCTTCGGGATGGGTAATTGACATGGATAAGAAACCCCAAAAATACTAGTAACAGTTTCAGCGACACCGTAATTTTCCAATTATTGGTTGTAATCTAATTATGGCTATTTTATGGACTAGTTTTCAGGAACGACTCCAATGAGTGAGTCACTGAAGACAATCTGATCACATTGTGACCTACTTCATAGGGAGTAAGATTCCATTTGCTGGCTTGTCTCCTGTTTGCTGCTGAGGATTCAACAACGATGTTTTGTTTACTAATTTTGCTTTCCAACTTAAGTAACTCAAATTGTTAAGAATATTTTTAGTCAAGTGACATGTTCCTGGATTTAAAAAAAAATCTTGGAACAGGTCTCACATGTTTAATATTTTAAGTTATTCTTATGCATTATAGTACATAGCAAGACCAAAACACGTAAGGAGATGGAATCCTAAAAGAAAAAACTGCCACTTCTAAGAAAGGGGTATGTTGTGGATTTTTTTTTTTCCAGAACACAGGAAAACAAAGATTCTGCTGTGTCAGTTTCTAACTGACAAAGTCATTAATAGCTTTTCTGTTTTGAAATATATAAAGCTGTGAATCCCATCTCAGAAATGAAAAGAAAGTGGACAAAAGCCACATCTATAACAGAGAAAATGATTCTTAAAAAAAATTGCCTCTACACTGTGAAATCAAAACGATGAGTGAAAAACAGAAGCCCTGAAGGAAACCTCACTAAAGTGTACAAGATGAGGTTATAGAAATGGGCATTAGGTAGCTGGGCAAAGAGCAAAATAGTTTTTGAGTTCAGGAACAGATTTTATTTTGAGCAAGTAGATGCCTGAAGCTTTTTTTATCTTACACTCAGCTTGGGTTATGCCATCAGGGCGGTAATGGAACTTAAAACAAAATTATATGTAACTCTTCTCTTTCTACGATGGATCTGAGAAAATTTACAACAAAAGAAATGTACAAGGAACTGGGGAGATAAAGACTAGACAGAAAGCAGGAAGTAGCAGTATGAAAATAGCTAATAATTATGAACCTTCACTCTATGCAGGGGACTTAGGGCATCATCACATTAAAAACTGATCAAACATCACTACTCCCCTGTTGGTAAAAAACCCAGCTCAGAAGGGTGGTTAATAAACATTCATAAGGTCCTCTGGCAGCAGGAAATGGGGATTTGAGCCTGTTCTGTGTGACTGTGAGGGGGCACTTTCATCGCTCTTAAGCACTCTCCCCAAATTGTAACATGGGCAGACAGACTTGAAGAAATTGATTCAGATGGAGTATCTGATCCTCTTGACAGCCAAGAAGACATAAGTAAAACATAGTTCTAGGATGCGTGGGCGGTTCAGACAGGTAAGTGTCTGCCTTTCCCTCAGGTCATGATCTCCAAGCCTGAGCCTGGCATCCGGTTCCCTGCTCAGCAGGAACTCTGTTTCTCCCTCAGATAAATAAATACAATTTAAAAAAAAAAAAAAAAAAAGGAACGCATAGTTCTCATGATCAGAATATTTGAATTTTTTCTCCTTCCACATTCTTAATAAAATGCTTCATTTAGACTTTCTCCAGAGAACAAACCATGATGCAGTGAATGTTCTTTAAAACACATTTTGTAAAAATTACCAATGGTGGCAGATTCTTGCACAGGTTTTTGACCAAAGTTGAGGTTAGAATATAATATAGTCTATCTGGGGCTGTGCATGGCTATGTTTTTCTGACCATATTCAAAAGCCCCCCTGGCTTTTTCTACACCTACTGCCCCCAACCTCCTACTCCCAATTGAGTGCCTGTTCTCAACCTCACATCTCTCTCTCTCTGACTTTGAAGCAGATAAACGGGAGTTTGGGCACCTCTTCTATCTGCAACTTTCTTATTTCTTAGCAGTGCTGCTCTACTAAGAAGCAGGTGCCAAGATAGCACGGGCCTTGCCCGGCCCCCGTGGACCTGTGTTTCCATGGTGAGAACGCAGTGGGTGCTCAGTAGATGGTTTTTATGTATTTATTTATTTATTTATTTTAAGATTTTATTTTTTATTTTTTATTTATTTATTTGACAGACAGAGATTACAAGTAGGCAGAGAGGCAGGTAGAGAGAGAGGAAGGGAAGCAGGCTCCCTGCTGAATAGAGAGCCCGACTCGGGGCTCAATCCCAGGACCCTGGGATCATGACCTGGGCTGAAGGCAGAGGCTTAACCCACTGAGCCACCCAGGTGCCCCTCAGTAGATGTTTTGTTGGATTGGGGCGCACCTGCCTCTGGTCCCAGAGCCATGTCATGAGCTCTGGTGCTCATGACCCTTCTGGGAAAGAACTGGGAAGGAACCCTTCCCAATGCCTGTCTTGCCCAAAGCACAAGGCTTGTTGTCCAGAATCCTCCATTACCAGTTCCTGAATGACACTGATCAGAAGCGAGAGGAGGGAATGAGAGGAGATCCCACTCTGTGTCTCACCTCCTGAGATCCGATTCCTGCCTGTAGGTTTGCACATCGGCTTGGGAACAGCAGTGTCGGAGTGAGGTCATGGGACAGAGGTGGCCAAGACCCGCCAGATGGCCAAGCCCTTCTGCAGAGAAAAGTGGGAGGCGGCTGCAGTGTTACCATCTCTAGCCAACTCTTCAGCTCCTCACACCTGTCTCTGAAACTGTCTCAAAACTGTGTTTTTAGCCTTGAAGCCATGTGTTGAAAAAGCTGTTTTGTGCTGGCCATTGTGCAGAAGAATATCACAAAATTATATAAACTGAATTGTGTGGGTTCCTTTTCTTTGAAGAAGAAATAGAATCCCACACATTGCCGACAGGAAGGGAAGATTAGACAGAGGAAATTTTAATAAGCAAATCAAACCAAGTCAGGGATTATCCACATAGGAAGTCATGATTTAACAGACAAGGGACCTGTTAAAATGACAGTCAAATGAATTATTTTAGGAACACAGAAAGCCTCACCACTAACGAGAAAAATCCAACAATAGATTTGAGAGGAACAACTCCCATCCCCACTTCTCTCTGGGGCCCCTGTGATGGCGGCAGAGAGAAGTCTTGGCTCCCTGCTTCTCCGATGCCATTCTTGCTCCTTGTGCCCAAGAGAGGTGAGCAGGAGGCCTGGCTATGCTTTGTGGGATATGCAACTCTTATCACTTTGGTCAAATACGGAATTTCTGGGTACAACTCTGAGGCTCTTGGGAGGGTTATGCTTAGACATGTTCAAGAATGAAGCTGTGGAAGCCTGGGTAGTTACTATGACCAAACTAATGGAGCAGGGCAGGGGAGGGACGTGGGTGAGGGGAGAGAGGAAGACTGGAGGCAGCAGGGGCCTTCTTATGTTATTTAAGGGAAATTTCTGATCCCCAGCAACATCTCCTCTGATTACTTAAAAAGAAAGTTCACTGAAAGTGGTATTCCTCTGTGTCTGTGTGTATGTGAGAGAGAGAGAGACAGGCAGACAGATGGACACACTGACAGAGACCAGGATAGAGAATGAATAGGAATGCACAGATGTCTTTCCCTTTTCAGTCTCAGACATGCCCTTTTCTTCCTCAGGATCGTCCCACCTTGATGCAAGCTGGGAAGGTCCCTTCTTTCTGTGTTGACACAAGCCGAATAAAGGATATGCTCTTACTTCCCAGAACCACAGTGATCCCTGGCTGGTCGCGGCGCCTAAGCCCCAGGGACCCTGTTGACCACTGAGGAGCCCCCTGCGGGATGGCAGGGGAGCAACGTGGCTGCAGAATGGGGCAGCCGTGAGCAATGCCCCTGACCACCGCAGCCGCACTCCTGGAGCTCCCCATGGCTGCTGTGCCAAGCAGAGCGACTGCGTCTCTTTCCCAGCCAGCACATGGCCACCTGCCTCATGACGGTCAAGTCCTAAACCCCGCCCTATAAAGCCGAGTCACTGGGACTCCCAGAGTCAGTGGTGGGAGGTCATGTCCAGCCTCTCCTGCTGCTCCAGAAGGGCAGTGGTCTGAAGTGAGCAGCAGAGCCACGACTGGAACCCCAGCCCGATGGCTTGGACTGTGCTGCCTCACTCAGGAGGGAGCATCAGTTTTGCAGAGAATGTAAGTCACGGTGTGATTTCCTCCTCTATTCCCAGTCCTGTTCAGATTTGCTAAGAGGCAACCTGGCCAGGCAATGAATACGCTTCTAAGAAGGACAATTCAGCAGGACTGCAAATGAGGTGCTACGTTTGCATACACAGTGAAGTTAGCGTTCAAATACCTTATGATTCGTTGTGGAAGTTCAGGGTTCCTTTATAGATGCCCTCTTAAATTCTCCCACCTCCTGGGAGGTTGGGCTCAGCAGAGTTGGTGAGATTTTTAAGTAAACTGTTCTTTTTTGTTTGTTTTTGTTTTCTTCCTTCCTTTAGCCCATTCAATGAACAAATGTTTATTGAGTCATTAGTATGTACTAGACACTGTGCCAAGCATCAAGTACGTGTAGAGAGATGAATTAAACAGTGCTCCTATTCTCAGAGAGTTTGCACAGGAGGCAAACATTTAAGCAGGCAACTCTGACTCAACGCCAAGGCCCATGACAGGAGTGGCAGGCAAGGTCCTCATGGGAGAAAAAGGGATTCTGGAAATGCCCTCCCAGATGGGAGAACAGTGACACTGTATTTGGAAGGAGTAGTAGGGAGGTCACCCAACTAACTGATCAGGGTTAGAGGGAAAGCCAATCTCTGCAGAAGGAAGTCTTGGTATAAAGACAGAGCTTTATGAACAAGCATGGCGTGACAAGCATGGTGGGGCTGTATATCTGGAAGAGGTCCTCCCAGCTGCCTGCCAGAGTGTTAGGAGGGACAGCGAGAAGTGCTAGAGAGGGTCTCCCTTGACACACCAAGACACAGGACCTCCACACAGGACCTCCCTGCCTTAAAGGATGGGAGGGCCACAGGAGATTTCTGATCTGGAAAAGGATATAATCTGTTCGCCTTAGAAACATCACCTTGTAGCAGTGACAGAGGGGCAAGGTGCAAGGAGCCCACTGTGTCTGGGGAAGTCCAAACTACAGCAATCCTGAAAACCAAGTGTGCCTGTAGGGAGAGCCTTCATCAGATGATCCCTTGGTGCCACCTGGGAGCCAGGCACTAAGTCTTGTTGTGGGAGGATGAAAGGTAAAGGAACAAGAAATGGCCTGCTTCCTGGAGGGGGTATGTAAAAGAAGGAACAATCGAAAGACACAGTAATAGAGGTCACCGACAGCACCACATGTGGTCTGTTTCTACTGAGATCTCGTGGCCATGGCATTCACCCAGAAGGAGGGCAGTGCCATGTACCACGCCATGCATTCTAAGGCGAGTGGTACTTGTGTCTAATTTTATTGTTGGGGACACTGCCCAGGATACTTTCCTCCTCAGAACTAATCAAAGAGAAGTAAATTTCAGGACTTTGGCATCCACTGTCAAAGCTTCGACAACACTTCCATCGATACAAACTGAACTAGACTGACCTTCTGGAACATACTGTATTTATAATCTTATTTTGCCCTAGAATACAGTACAAAAGCTATACTTCACTGTTATATAGCAAAGTAATGTCACCAGTGGCATAGCAGAGCTAGCTAACATATCAGTTAAACACACGTGAGCAAGGAGAACATGACTGACATCACACCAGAGGTGAGGTATATGCTATGAGCTGGATACTATCTAGTGACGAGAAGATACATAAAGTAATCATTTCAATGTAGGGTGAAATCAAATGACGGTAGAGTTATTCACAAGACAGGAAGATAATTACTCATTTTGTTAGATAGGGAAGGAAATAAGACTTAGGGAGAAATTGAGAAAGTATATTTAGGCAGAAGGACAATAGGCAAAGTCATGATGAGTGTTACAAACACCGCCCACACATATCCAGGGGACTGGAAGACCAGTGTGTCCAAAACATGGGGACTGGCGAGGTTGGAGCTTAATCAAGACCAAGATCAAGACCAAGGCCATGTTTCAAGGAGAGAGTTGTTTCTTTTGGGGACTCTGAGCTTTTTTGAAGACAGGGAAAGACGTAGTGGTGGGCTTGCCCACACTGTGCTCTCATGAATACTGTGATGTTGAACACCTTCCTCCAGGAACAACATGGCAGAAGTTTCTGCCAAGGCACTAGAGGAAGCAGTGGTAGGTCAGGTAGCTAGACAGGCCCAGCTCTCCCCTCAGGAAGTTGGGGGGTGGTCAGCACTGTTCTTTCAGATCACACAGCAGGACAGAGAAAGGCACCACCCAGGACCACAGTTCTACGAGAAAGGCCAGTCTTGAGGGACACGAGCCAGATGGCCCATTATCAGCACACAGGTGAACTGAACTAGCTACACAGTGCTCTGGTTATCGAACAGAGATAAGTTCCGTGTTAATACTTGAGACCATTTTTTGGAAGACAACTTATGGCAGGGACAAAGAGGAAAATAAACAGCATCTGGTCTCTGCCTCCTGTGTTATTCGAGTTTCTCTACCTCCCTTGAGAAGTGACATGGCCAGTTCATATCCCAGATGGGGTCACAGGTAATACATTCTTTCCCAAGGGCCCTCCCCTCCCTCCCATCACTGGGCCCACGCCTGTGGTATTTCCAGTCCAGGTACTCAAGTCTATGCTAGCTGTCACTCATTCTCTCGGCCACAGCAGGTTTGTGCCATCACAGCACCCAGGCTATTATATGAGGGCCATAGGGTAGACTTAAATTGGGAGATATCTGTTGGGAAAAGAAGGAAACGATTAAGAACTGGTGCTATTAAAAAAGAATTAGGCCTATCCCCAGTGATTTACGATAAAATGATTGGGAGATTGGAATGACAGGGAGAAAAATCAACCCACCAGCATCCCCATCAAACTTTTTCTCTTTTATAGGAGAAAAAAATAATTAATACAAGAGCAGGACAAAGCATTGCTTTTTAAGTGAACCACAACTAAATGAACTGAGTATCTAAATCTGTGAAAAGCTCTTGGAAGTTCCCACAGCCTCAAGATATCCCCATGGTCAAAACAGCAAATCAAGTGACCTACTAAGTGACATACTACTGTATTATCAATCACTTATTGAAATGACATAAGGAAGAATTCTATTTTGAAAACAAAACAAAAAAACCCAGGACATGTTATTTAGTTCTATTGGCATTGGGGAAGCCACCATGAAGATTATGGCTGAAGGAGCTCACAGTCAGGCTGTGGTCATTCAGACATCTGGGTTCCCTACTTGACTTCTCCCGTGTAGGGACGACCCCAGTCCAAAGCCTTGCTTGTTTTTAAGAGAACTTTAAGAGAAAAGACAACATTTAGCCATTACTTTTTCAAACATGACACATGGAGAGATCCTTGAATACCTTTCATAGATGGTCCCATTCCAACACCTGTTATACCAATGAATCTTTTGGATTTGTCAGAACTAGGGAGAAGTGGTAATCAGTTGAGGCTTCTTGGAACCTATGAATCACAGACAAAAGCTACGAGCAGACACAGTTTTCAGTTTTCTGGACTAAAGGAAAAGAATGGCTTTCTCCTAATCTGTCTCTCATTTGGATGCCTGGGACCATCACCATAGCTTGTCTATGACACGCAAGATACAGCGGACACCCTGGAATTTGAACTCCCAGTGCTTCTCCCAACAATTTCCAGCCACAGGGAATCTTTGCTCAATGCTATAGGTTTTCATTACATTCAATGAGAATACAATTGAATTTGATTCTCTGTAGCAATCACCAGAAAGCAAACTAGATTATCATCCGGCTAAGGCATTTTTTACTCGTAAGCCGATGCCTACAAGTCGTGGGTCTCCATGATACAGTAATATATCCAAGAGCACGGACTGCCATTTCTAGGACTTAAAAGATAAGCTGCCTACCCAGACAAATAGAACTCAGAAGTCTCAATGATCTGGATTATTTTAGGGAAAAAATCTTTTTTTTTTCCATTTGAGGCTTGAATTAATTATTCAGATAACATCTCTAATTTTCCCTTTTACCTTGTAGGTAGGAAGATTAAAGTTCTGTATCCCTCCAGGGGGTGACAGCTGTGGGAGGAGTCAAGGGATGTAGCAAGAGCAGACACAGCCCCTCCCTTCCCGGGGTGGCAGCAAGAGAGACCGGGTCATCACAATGAGGTGAGCTCATCAAGCTTTTTCACAAGACCCCAAAAGACCGTGGTATTAAAAGGAAAATGAGAAAATGCAGTAATCTGGGTTTCTGGAAGGCTGTTTGAGATGAAACATGAGCTCCGAGGAAGCAAGAGCCACAGGTACATGCTAATGAATGTTAAGTACATGCCTTTCCAACACATTAGCTTTGTTCTTTGCGGAGGACAAGTCTTATCCTCTCTGTGACAACGTGCTCCATCTCAGAACCTCAATTATGACCCACATCAGAGGCCAGCATTTTACTCTTGCTTTATTAACATTACTCGGAGATAGCCTGGGCCACATTTCAGAATGGCTTTAAACTGCTAAGGGTGCACTTCCCAGACAACCTTCATGTATTTATTCATTTGGTCAACGAATGCATATGTTAAACACTGGAAAATGAACGAGAGTATGAGAGTATAAGCTGTGGGATCAGCCCTGGAAAACCAGAACACACTTGTGTGAACAATTAGCAGCTCCCAGGTAGTCTGTGGAGTCTTACCGACTCTACCGCCAAGGTAAGAGTTACCCGAAGAATCACAAGGGCAGGGTGAGAGCCGGGGGGATATTCCCAGCAGGGAAAATGGTGCATAATGATCAGAAAGTAAAAGAACCGAGACCCATATTTTAAGTCCTACTCAATTTAGCTTTGCAACTATCTTCTCCCATTTGGTACATTTCCTTTTCATTTTGTTGATGGTTTCCTTTGTGTGCCGAAGCTTTGTAGTTTGCCATAACCCAAGTTGTTTGTTTGCTTCTGTTTCCTTTGGCTTTCAAATCAGATTAAAAAAAAAAAATCACTAAGACAAAGGTCACATATATCCAGTAAGGAGTTAATATCCAAAATATATGAAGAACTCATGGAACTATGGCCATAAAAGCCTAAATAACCTGATTTTAAAGTAGGCAGAGGATCTAAATAGACATTTCTCCAAAGACATACAGATGGACAACAGGCAGGTGAAAGATGTTTGGCATCATTAATTATCAGAGAAATAGAAGTAAAAACCACAGGGAGATATCACCTTCCACCTGTCAGAATGGCTATTATCAAGAAAAGAAATAACAAGTGTTGGAGAGGATATGCATGAACAGGCACCTCATGCCCTGTTTGTGGGAACGTAAATTGTGCAGCTACTGTGGAAAACAGCACGGAAAGATCTTTAAAAATTTAAACAGAACTACTCTATCATCCACTTAATCCATTTCTGGGTATTTATCCAAAGAACAGGAAAACACTAATTTGAAAAGATACATGCACCCTTGTATTCATTACAGTTTTATTTACAAGAGCCAAGCTATGAAAACTATCACTATTTGCAGATGATATGGTAGGAAACTACTGCCTATGTTTTCTTCTAGGAATTTTATGGTTTTAGGTCTTATATTCCAGTCATGCCCTGTGTACGATAAAAGAGAATAGTCTTCATTCTTTCTCATGTGGCTCTCCAGTTTTCCCAACACCATTTGTTGAAGAGGCTTTCCTTTCCCCACTGTATACTTTTGGCTCCTCTGTCATAAATTAAGTGTACGGGTTTACTACGCGAGCTCTCCATTCTGCTCCATCCGACTGCGTGTTGCTATGCCAACACCATACTGTTTCTATTAGGATAACTTTGTAGTATAGGTTGAAATCCAGCTTTGTTCCTCTTTCTCAAGATTACTTGCTTTGTGTTTTGGGGGTATCTTATGGGATTCCATAGAAATTTTAGATCTATTCTATGAAAAATGTCATTGGGATTTTGATAGAGATTGTTTTGAATCCATGAGCGTGGAGTATCTTTTCATGTACTTGTTTGTGTCTTCTTCAGTTTCTTTCATCAGTGTCTTACAGTTTTTAGCGTACAGGTCTTTCACCCCCTTGGTTAAACTTATGCCTTAGGTATTTTATTCTTTTGATGCAATTATAAATGGTTGTTTTCTTAATTTTTCTCTCTGATAGCTCATTATTAGTGTACAGATATACAAATTCCTGTATATTGATTTTGTATCCTGCAACTTTACTGAATTTGTGTATTAGTTCTAGTAGCTTTTTAGTGGAGTCTTTAAGGGTTTTCTATATATCGTATCTTTAGATTGCTTTGGGCATTTTAATGATGTTCTTTGAATCTATTCATTAATCTTTTCTATTGTCCTTTGAGTCTCTATTTCATTTATGTTTATCCAAGAGGACGGACTGCCATTGTTATGAGTTAAAAGATAAGCTGCCAGGGCGCCTAAGTAGCTCAGTTGGTTGAGCAACTACCTTCGGCTCAGGTCATGATCCCGGAGTCCTGGAATCGAGGCCCGCATCAGGTTCCTTGCTCACCAGGGAGCCTGCTTCTCCCTCACCCTGCTACTCTGCCAGCTTGTGCTATCTTTCTCTCTGTCAAGTAACTAAATTAAAAATAATAAATAAATAAATAAATAAATAAATAAATAAAAGATAATCTGCCTACCCAGACAAATAGAACTCAGAAGTCTCAATGATCTGGATTATTTTTGGGGAAAAAAAATTTTTTTTTTTCATTTGAGGCTTGAATTAATTATTCAGATAACATCTCTAATTTTCCTTATTTCCTTCCTCTACTCACTTGGGCTTCATTCTTTTCCCTAGTTCCTTTAAGTATAGATTATTTATTTGATATTTTTCTTGTTTTTTTGAGGTAACCTTGTATAGCTACAAACTTCCCCCTTATAACTGCTTTTGCAGCATCCTACAGATTTTAGACTATTGTATTTCCATTTTCATTTGTCTCCAAGTATTTGTTATTTTTTCTTTGATTTCTTCATAGTTCAGTAGCATTTTGATTAATTTCACATATTTGTGAATTTTTCCAGTTTTCTTCCTGTAATCACTTCTAGTTTCTTACCACTGCAGTTGGAAAAGATGCTTGATACAATTTCCATGTTGTTGCATGTATTGAGCCTTGTTTTGTGCCCAAACATATGATCCATCCTGGAGAAAGTTTGATGTGTACTTCAGAAGAAGGTGTATTCCGCTGTTTTTTAATGGAGTGTTCTTTCAAGTCTATGAAGCCCATTTGATCTAAGACATAATTAAAGGGTCATTTTTCCTTATTGATTTTGTCTTGATGATCAATCCATTGATGTACGTGGTGTGTGTGTGTGTGTGTGTGTGTGTCTATTTCAAATTGATAGCATTGTTTGAACATGTTCTAATAACTACCCTTTTACTCCCCTCCATGTGTTCTGTCTTCAAGGTCATATTTTATATCTTCTTATTTTGTGTATCTCTTAGCTAATTATTATGTTATGGCTAATTTTACTATGTTTGTCTTTTAACCTTCATATTAGCTTTATAAGTGGTTGGCCCAATACCTTTACTACACCTGCATTTACCATTGAGATTTTTACTTTCATGGGATTTCTTGTTACCAGTTAGTAACAAGCTTTTTATCAGCTTAAGTACATCCCTTTCACATTTTTGGTAAGACCAGTTTAGTGGTGATAAACTTTTTTAGTTTTTGCACCTCGGGAAAATGATCTTTCCTTCTGTTCTTGCTAGAAGACTCTTCTTGGTTCAAAGTTTTTCCTTTTAGCACTTTGAATGTACTGTGCCACTCTCTCTGGCTTGCAGTTGCTGCTGAAAAATCAGCTCAGAGTCATGGGGGTTCCCTTTTGCATAACAATTGGTTTCTCTTACTGCTTTTAACATTCTCTCTTTAACTTTTACCAACAAAATTATAATGTGTCTTGGAAAGTAACTGCTAGGTTCATTGTATTTGGAAGTCTCTGGGCTTTCTGAAGCTGGATGTGTGTCTCCTCCCACAGATCAGAGATGTTTTCTGCCATTATTTCTTCCAATAATTTTTCTGCCCCTTTCTTCTTTCTGGGATCTTTACAATGCAGGTATTTTTCCACTTGATGTTGAGCCACAAATCCCTTATGCTATCTTCATATTTAATTCTTTTTTCTTTTTGCTGTTCTGTTTAAGTGATTTTACACTGCCCTGTCTTCCAGGTCACTCATCTGTTCTTCTACATAGTGTAGCCTACTATTGAACCTATCTATGTATTTTTCAGATCAGTTATTGTATTCTTCAGATCTCTGACTTGTGTTTGGTACTTTCTTCTGTTTCCCATCTCTTTGTTAAAGTTCTGTGATCATCCTTTCTTCTTTCGAGTTCAATCTGCATCCTTATGACCATTACCCTGAACTCTTTATCAGGTAGATTACTTATCTCCCTTTCATTAAGGTCTTATTCTGAGGTTTTGTCTTGTTCTTTTGGAACCTATTTCTCTGCTTGACTCTCTCTGTGTTTGTTTTTATGTATTAAGCAAAACAGCTATGTTTCCCAGTCTTGAAGAAGTGGCCCTGTGCAGATGATGAACAAGTTGTTCAACCCTGCCACAGCTTTGGCTGTTCCTCAGACCTTTGTGATTTTTTAAGTAGTCTGATTTATTCTTGATAGGTGCCAGTTGTTGAGAGTGTGCTAAGACTTTGTAGCTTTGTTGTGTTCATGGGAAAAGGTGAGTTAAGGATCCTTCTATGCTGCCATCTTGAACCCCACATGTTGAGCATTTGAAGGTTTTTGGAATGCAGAAGAACTCAAGAACATCCAATGATACAATAAGTTGATCACAGAATGGTTTCAGATTGATACTGGGTCCCTCACCAACCTCAAGAAAATTTCTATGCACCAAAATATACTGTAAAGCACTGCACAACCCAGGGACATATCCCTTTTAGGTATTAAATTGGCTTTCAGAATCCCAAAGCCTTAGCTAATGGTATCCTTAACCTCTGAAGAGCCAAGCATGACATCCGGCACACCTACTTTATCTAAAATCTATGGTCCTAGGGGCACCTGGGTGGCTCAGTGGGTTAAGCCACTGCTTTCGGCTCAGGTCATGATCCCAGGGTCCTCGGATCGAGCCCCGCATATGGCTCTCTGCTCAGCAGGGAGCCTGCTTCCACCTCTCTCTCTGTCTGCCTCTCTGCCTACTTGTGATCTCTGCCTGTCAAATAAATAAATAAAAAATCTTAAAAAAAAATAAAATAAAATCTATGGTCCTAGAAGCAATAAATATCTACAGAAATGACAAAATCTTCCTAAAAACAACCTAGAATTAGGAATTTTCCAGTTAAATAAAATCATTTAAGTGCACTTAAAAGAATTCTAAAATTAAACAGAATGGGATACTTATTTTAATTGGTATGCATAAAGATTCAAAGGTTTCAAAATTCCAAAATGGCTACATTGAAAGATTTTCCATAAAAGGCTAATGAAACATTAAAGACACAAGAGGTACCTAGAACAAAGAAATGTAAGATGGATGTAACTCCTACCACTCTCTACCTTCCTTTATTCAAGTCCTCATTCTGGTTATGCTTTGTCAGAATTGTCTTTATATGACTATTAACAAAAGTCCTCCAAGTTAATGGTCTTACAGACATCCCCATTATCTACCTTTGAAGGAAGGTTGCCGAACATGCCCTTCTCAGTGTTGAGACCCTAAGAGATTTTCTGGTAAACCACTATATTATTGTCTCAAATGGCCAAAGGAAAATTAAAATAAAAAATAATGAAAAACCTCGCCCAATTCTGGGAAATACTGGAGCTACAGATGGGAGCCTAGAGAAACTGACAAAAGCTGGGTAAAAGGAAGCCTTTATGAATCTCTATCATGCCCAGTCAATAGAGAAAAATAAAACTTCACATTGTCCCTGTCCTTCCAAACCCATACCTATGGGTTAACGGGTCCTTTCTTTCCCAGGGATAGTTATCACCTTCTTGCTTGTCTCAGAGTGTGGCTTGGGTTTCTGACTGCCTGGGACCTGTCAGTTTCTTCTTTTGCTACCTTTGGGAGTGACTCCGGATCTTGGGGAGATAATAACCCTTGTACCCTCTTTGAGGTCAACTTTTTCTTTTTTTTAAGCCTCCAGGAGCATGTGCTCATGTCCCCTGAAGGCGGGCTAAGGCCAAGCTCCCCAGGCACTGAAACAGGGCAAGCCTCAGTCTTGCACTACTGCTTCTGAGCCCAGCTCCCTCTGCCATGCCCCTCTGCTGCTCAGAGTCCCTCTCCTCTCCAGATAAGTGGGCCTAAGCACCTGAGGGCCCCTCCCAGGTCAGGCAGCTGGGTTAATTGCACTCACGCATAGCCCAGTACCCTGCCCTGGAGCAAGTACCCAATTTTATTTTTGCCTTCCTCTAGAACTTCTGAGGCTCTAGGCTCCATGGGGCCAGGGCACAGGCTCCTACTTCCCTCCTCCTCCAAGCAGGGCTTCAGGGGGCTTCAGACAGGTCACAAGAATAGTGCCTCTCCAGGACTGGGGGGAATCCTGGCCTACAAGAGCCCCTGGAGATTTTCTTCATTCCTGGAATAGCTTTCACGGGCAAGCCAGGAGCTAAGAATAGGGTTTTGCTGAAGGAAGAAAATCAGATTGACTGACCCCTGCCTCCCTAGCTGCTTCCAACATTCCAGGGCTTCCTCTGGACAAGTGCCTGGCTGGTGGGAGGTGGAAAAGAGTCCTGGGAACAGCAAAGCAGGATGGAGAGGAGCTTTGAGTCCTGTGTTTAGGGCCTCCCATTCTGCTGTGTCTCCCATGGTGCAGTGCTGGAGGGCCTCCACCCCTTCCTCATCTCCCCATGGGCCGGCATGACCGCAGGTCCCAGCCAAAATCACAAAGTAGCTCTGTGGTTACAAATTGGCTAACTGCACAGCCTAAAAGAAACTTTATTTTAGGCTTCTCCCACAGGATAAAATAAAACTATATTTGGGAGGTGGGGGGAAACAAATCTTTTAAAGCCTTCATAAAAAGATGGAAGGATGGATCAATCTAGAAGGTCATTCTAATTGCAACCCAGTTCTTGGAGAGATTGTGAGCAATTGTTCTCAACTTATAAATCTTTGCAAAACTAGAAATGCAACTCTAATGGAAATTCAAACATCACCTATTCCTTTTTACCTTTCCCAAAGTCTCCCCTATTTATATTAAAAGGCTTGTAACTTGCCGTCTCTCCCTGTGCTTTTGAGACATAAATGTTAAAGTACAAACTTCAGGGGCACCTGGGTGGCTCAGTGGGTTAAGCCTCTGCCTTCGGCTCAGGTCATGATCCCAGGGTCCTGGGATCGAGCCCCACATCGGGCTCTCTGCTCTGCAGGGAGCCTGCTTCCTCCTCTCCCTCTGCTTGCCTTTCTGCCTACTTGTGATCTCTGTCAGATAAATTAAAAAAAATCTTTAAAAAAAAAAAAAAAAAAAAAATAAAGTACAAACTTCAGAGAGGTAATCCTTATCAGAAGAAAAACCAAAGGGGGAAAGCTCATTTAAAACTTAGCTTCAGAAGGGGCACCTGGGTGGTTCAGTGGGTTAAGCCTCTGCCTTTAGCTCAGGTCATGATCTCAGGGTCCTGGGATCGAGTCCTGCATCGGGCTCTCCGCTCAGCGGAGACCCAGCTTTCCCGCCTCTCTGTGCCTGCCTCTCTGCCTACTTGTGATCTCTCTCTCTCTATGTCAAATAAATAAAATCTTTAAAATTTTTTTTAAAAAATAAAACTTAACTTCAGGAGCACCTGGGTGGCTCAGATGGTTAAGCGTCTATCTTTGGCTCAGGTCATGATCCCAGGGTCCTGGGATTCAGCCTTGTATCGAGCCCCACATCGGGCTCCCTGCCCGGCAGGAAGCCTGCTTCCCCTCTCCCACTTCCCCTGCTTGTGCTCCTGCTCTTGCTCTCTCCCTCTCTCTCTCTCTGTCAAATAAATAAATAAAATCTTTAAAAAACAAACTAACCAAAAACTTAGCTTTAGACATCTAAGCAAGTAGATTTCACTTATTCTATCTACCAGAGAAAAAAAGTAGATCCTATTTCTTTTGTAACTAGTAAAATAGAAACTACAAAGTTTCTGTTTATATGTTTCCGTATGTTTATGTGTGTCTACATATGTGTGCTCTACATGTGTGGTATTTTCTACTTTTGGATGATACCGCTAAAATCAACTTGTAAAAGAGCTCTATTTAAGTAACTTAGATAAACCCTTGCATGAATTAAGTATTCCTTAAAAATCTCAGAAATATAACAGAAATTAACCCAACTACTTTTCAGATTCATGTGATCTGGGATAATCCTTGCATATGAAAGGTAGTTTAAGTTTGGTTTAATTAAAATAAGCATATCTTCAAAGTTACCATTATTGAATATAATGCAGACATACAATTTCTATTTTACCTGACTTTACTAGTCATTAAGTTCATGTTATCTCACAAAATTTTTCAGCAAGAAAAATAGCTTGGGATAATGGCTCACTCTGACGTCTCATGAAGTTTAGTGGGTAATCTAAACGTAGTTATTAAGAACAAGCAAATTAAATAGATGTAAATAGAACAAAATATTTTAGGTGAAATTTTAAATAGTTGCCCCAAATCATTTTGGTAACCTGAAACCTTAAAGTTTGGTAAGTTCACTTAAATGATGAATAGTCATTAAATATTAAATATATAAAATTAAATACCTAGATCATTTCCAAGTAAGATAAAAAATACTAAAATATTACTCACTAGACGTAGACTTTCTTTTACAGAGGAAAGATATTTGGGTTTATTAATAAACATGTTTTGCGTCATGCTGAAAAGAAAGTGTACTATGAGAAAACATGTTTTTAGAAAATATAAACAGCATTTTAAAATTTGCTAAGCCACAGAATGCTAATATAAAAGACAATTCATGGTTGTTTATTTTCACTAAAAATTGAGTTTTTAAATAATTTTTAAATTCTAATATATAATTGGGCACCTGCATGGCTCAGTTGGTTAAGCAACTGCCTTCGACTCAGGTCATGATACCAGAGTCCTGGGATTAAGTCCAGCATCAGCATCCGGCTCCCTGCTGGGTGGGGAGTCTGCTTCTGTCTCTGATCTTCCGCCTCTCATGCTCCCTCTCTCTCTCATTCTCTCCCTCTCAAATAAATAAATAAAATCTTAAATTCTAATATATAATTAAAGCTATTAGAAATTAAATCTACCAAGGAAACATCTGTGAATGCAAGTGAAGCAGGATGTGTGTTTTCAGTAAAAGAAGGTGTGAAGGATGGAAATGCATTTCTGTGGAGGGAAATGAAGTAATTTTGTCTTAAAGAGAGGCTAATTATTTCAAAATGAAAAAGAAGAAAAACACAGGATAAAATCTTAATGTAAGAAAGAAATTTGTGAAAGGCTTATGGGAAAGGAATCTTTGAAAAAGAATTTAAATGTGCAGCCAAGCTAAGATTAGAATGAACTCAATTAATTTAAATGAACTTTAATACCAAAAGTAGGCTGGTGCAAAATTAAATTTGGTTTTCTCTCTGTTAAAAAGGACAACATTTTCTTGGACTACTGGTTTGCTCATAATAAGAGACTATAAAGAGTTTTTCTTGACCTTTTAAGTAACATGCCTAGAAAATAGATTTTATGCCTTGTGAAAATAATTTCCTATGTTCCTGTGTATTTATCAGTTCTTTCATTACTTAAAAAAACTAACTCCATTAAGAAAGCTAAATTTTGTTTATTTTGTTGTTGTTTTCACAATTTGACAAGCCACAGAACGATTTAACTTTTTGTATTTGCCTGTGAAATCTGTAACCCTCATGATATGTAAATGATAATGAAGTATTGTTTTACAATGATCTGTAATCCTATCTGACCAAGTGTTTTAAAACCTTTTGATATATTTTACAAACTTCCCCCAAATCAAATTCTAAATAAAGTGTTTTTGAGATCTAAGTTTGGGATTTTTTTTTTTTTTTTCAGAGGATCCTGGAATACCTCAAAAGATTTATTCTCTGTCCTTTAATAGGAGATAAAGTAAATTAGGCATATTTGATACATTAAATTACATGGAAGCACTGTAAAATAATACTAGGCCTTCCCTAGGTTGTATTTGTACATGTAATTAGTTTCCTAGAAATCATATGGAATCCTAAACTCTGAGAGGTCCTAGCATAATGTTATCAGGCCTAACTCCAGTTATTATTTTAAAACGTTGTATGCTACAGAAAGCACCAAATTTCCACATTAATATCATTATAATGAACTCTCATTAGATCTTTAGCAACATTTTTTTTTACATTTTTTATTGTCATCTGTAGACAGTTATTGTTTTACTCTGATGATTTGTAGAATTATTCCTGCAAAAGTACTTCATCTTAAGGAGATTTAAAGAAAGGATTTTGACAAGTATAGGTTTCTGATCATAAGAAGCCTGTAAGATCATAAAAATGAACTGAGTGAGAATTCCCAGAGCTAAAAATAACAACAACAACAAAACCAAAAAAACCCAAAAAACAAAGAACAAACAATGACAATTAAAAAAACACACCTGGATTCAAGCAGAATAAGAATTAATTACTTGGGACTGAATAAACGGAGAAGGATGATCATCATTTGTATGACTTCCTGTTTGAAACAGTGCTGTTTTTTTTTTTTTAATGTTTTGTTTTTCCAGATTTAAGGAAATCTTTTCTATGAAGTTATCTTATGACTTACAACAATTTGGCAAAGCATAACTTGGTAAACAAAGATGAAACATTTACTTCCCCCCCCTTCAAGATTCCTCCAAAATTCCCTTCAGGGTGAAAGAGTTCTTTACATGAATTCAGTAAGAATCTGTTCAGAGTCTAACAGACAGTTAAAGAACTCAGGTTGACTTTATGTAGCCAATAAAGCCCCTTGGAAAAACTGACCTGGTATTTTCCTTACAAGCAATACTAAAAAGAGCTTACAGGGTCAACCACTATTCTTACGGGACTTATGTAAAAGACCAGCTCAAGTCTAATGTAAGCAAATCAGTTTTACTGTGAATGTCCTTGGAAAAAATGGGGATAAGTGTAGAGAAAAAAGTTGTATTTGCACCTCTGTCTATATTACATTTGAATCCTGTTCGTTATCTTTGAAGTTTTGTTATATACCATAAGCTGGACTAGATCCTAAATCCTAGTTTCCTCAAATACCGGACATCAATTCACCAAACCAATGTTCCCAATTTTTTTCAACCCTCCTGACCTGGAATAGCTAAAAACAAAGACTGCCATTGACTCTCTCTAGAAGGAGATACGAAGTTCTTTTCACTACTCAGATGGCAGCCAACCTTTAGGGACCTAATTCTTAGATATCCATCACATAGCTGAAGAAGGCCCCACTATACCAGCACTGGAAACATAGAAATCAAACAGGCAAAGAGGCTGACATTCAGGTAGACTGCTTACACACAAGATACCAGAGCAAGACTTCATACTTTAACTGACCATAAAACCTTTTTTTCTTCTTGCTCTTTCCTTTATTCTGGCATCAGCCTGGAAAGATAATGCCCCCCACCCCACATTTGTTTCTCCCAGGCCACAGCTAAGGGGGTGGTAAACTTGCCTTTCAGACTGCTGGATTTGTCATCAAAAACTCCTATCTCTCCCTTAATGGTGCCAGCTTAGTGGGGGTGATTCGGCCCCTGACGGGATCTTTGTCTGTGGTAGTCACCATGCTCCTTGAGCCTCTGAATGCCTAGAAGGCAAGTCATAACCAGACAATGTCTCCAATTACTGAACTGTGCCCCTAACTTTCCACAAACGAAGACACCTCATTTGTGGACTATCCTGGATCTACACCAGCAAGTTAGGAAGGAGTGACCAGGAGGCCTTCATGACTCAGGATCAGGATTCACCTCCTTTGGCAGGGCCGGGTTTCCCTGGTTCAGAGTAAATGTCAGTAAGAATATGATCAGAAACCTCTCTTTAGCTCCTGGAGATCCCACTGATAAACAATAACTACCCACAAGATTCTCCAGCCAAAGTTGTTCTTGGTAAGATAACCCTTGATTATCTCTTAGCTGAGCAAAGAGGGGTCTGTGCTGTGGCCCAGACCACTTTCTGCACCTGGATTAACACTTGTGAGGAAGGTTGAAACTCGGTTACATACGATCACTGAGCAATCCACTTGGCTTAAAACGGTGACTCCTTCAGCAGAGTCTTTGACTTGATTTTGATTGGTTTGAGCCTTCGGAACCATGACTCCAAAGTACACTACACATATTGGGTATTATCCTGTTTGTAACAGTCACAACGATCTCCTTGGTGCATTATATTCTCTCCAAAGCTTTAAGTGCATGTTTAAAGCTGCATGTTTACACCAAGAAAATGATTTCCCTAAATGATATGGAATGTCAGAAAAGGAGCAAAGAAAATGGCCAACTTAGAAACCATGAACCCGAATTCAGGACCTGTAACTATCACAGAGATCAAGCAAAAGATGTCGTTTCTTGTGAATACCACACAGAGGACTGACAAAAGCTGCAAGAACTGTAGAGCGATAGCTGATGGGGCTAATGCCTTACATTTTAATCACATCTCTCTGTCAAGCGAGAGTCTGACCAAAAGGGGAACATTGTTAAATAGGAGACAGCACTCCCAAAATTGAGTAACCTGTACTAAATCCCACGCCAGAAAACCAAGGCTTACTACCTAACCTAACTGCAGTTTCCACCCCTCCAGGAATGCAACCTTTTATCTGGACAAAATGGAATTACCTGGTCAGCACTAGTGAGATAATCCACCCAACAGACCCCTTCCCGTTCCCTTTAAGAAGGTTGCATTCTTTACTAGTAATTTCCTCTTCCCACCTTTCAAAACCTTTTCTTTAGGTTTGGCAGAGCTCCTTCCAGAGTCATTGCATAAAACCAATTTAATCTTCAAATTTACTCAGCTGAATGTTTGTGAACACCAGCTAGGACCAGAGGTAACAAGGCAGTCAAGTGCATCCCGAAGGTTCAAATGTCTTGAGAGGGGCTAGGAAGAATCTTGGGACAGATTCTAAATGGATTCACCAGCCTTCCCGCACATTTGACTTCATTCATCAACCTAGGATGGTGGAAAGGGACTATAAAGCAGATTGAAGAGAAGCAAAATGGTATGGCTGAGCTGGCTCCCGATCTGAGAGTATCAGTGGAGGATGAGCAGGGTCACTCACGGTCACCTTCTTTCAGCTCTGTCATCCGACGGCTGTGCATGGCTGGGCGGCCGACCTCAGAGCTGAACATTCCGGTTAGGTCTCAACTATAAGCCTCACTCTCATCACTGGGCAGAACCTGCCACAGTCTTTCCTGGGCAAGAAGAAAGCTGAGCCACATTCTGCACATTTCCAGGACCCAAGGAACTCCAGAGTTGGGATTTTGGAATGTAAAAAAAATAAATGCTAAAAATTTGAAAATACGCAAATTTTTAAAAATATATCATGTCCCCGTAACTGTATCATTCAGAGGCTCCCAGTAGGGTCATTTACAATATTTCCTTCTTTTTTCCTCACCCATTTTGTCAGGTAATTGAGAGTACACATTCTGGTATCTTGCTTTTCATGCATAACAGAGTGTAAGAATTTCTCCATGTGATTAAAAATATGCTACAAAAGTCATTTCAATAGCCCTAATTATTAGCACATGGGTATTTATAGTAATTACCACACTAATTTTATTTTTAGAAATTTCGATTGCTCAATTTTTCTCCATTGTAAATAATGTTAATTAAGCTGGCATGACCACATACTAGTGAAGATGTCCAAGTCAAAAGCAGCATTTTGAGATCTTAAAAATGATAATCTATAATTTGAGATGTTAAAAATAATTTAAAACAATAAGCTTTTGTCACAGATGCCATTGATATTTAAAAACAATTTAGAGGAGCTTTGTTTGTCTGCAATGAACTACAACCATTTGTTTCTTTCTTACCAAAAGGTCCTGGGAACCACCGCTTAGAGCTAGGAGAGATCATCAGATCTCAACAAAGGTCAATTTCAAAGCGTTTAGGTTGGCTGGAAAACGCGCACACACGCAAATCCGGTGTCCTCTTCTTTCCCTGCCTTCTGCCTGTTCCTCCACCAGCTGCCCCCACCCCCTCCTCTTAGCCTCTGGTCTTCCCCTCAGTCTGTGTAAAACCTCCCTCCAAGAGTGGGCTGATCCAGGTCCGTCGTCCAGAATGGTTCTCGGTCCTCAATCCTGCTGCCAGCCTAGAATGGCAGAGTAAGAGAATGCCCCCCCCCCCCCCACTAACTTAAAGGCTGGCGTTGGGGGTAAAAGCCTTTGAACTCCGACTGATTTGGACTTATTTACACTTCTAACTGCTGTGTGATCCCGACCTTTCCCAAATTTCAGTCAATTCAATAAAATAAGACCTGATCTCAGCAAACGGTTGTACAGCTGGGGTAGAGTCAGGCACTAGGCTGAGGAGCTAGTAGGGGATGAGGACTAGTGAGAGGAATAACCCACCCTTGTTTGGCCTTATCTACATGGCTTCAGTGGGACTGTTGGGACAGCGGCAGGGAATCCCCTAGGACCATCTCTGAATCAAACTTTACTTCTCTCTGCTAAGAAACGCCTTTTCAGAAATACCCTCTCTCCCACCACCTGCCCCAGAAAGGCTGGTTATAGGGCTGCTACCATTGTCTTGATTTCCCCTGGGGTGCTTGCCTCCACGGATGCTTTTGAGAAAAAGGGATGCCATGCTGAGGGGACCAGGATATCTGAGGTCCCAGGGACGCCCAGGCTTTCCCCCTAGTTATATGATGCACTAGAAGTAAGCCATTTCTTTCTTTTTCTTTTTTTTTTTTTTTTAAGATGCTTTTATTTATTTGGCACAGAGAGAGATCACAAGTGGGCAGAGAGGCAGGCAGAGAGAGAAAGGGATGCAGGTTCCCCGCCGAGCAGAGAGCCCGATGTGGGGCTCGATCTCAGGACCCTGAGATCATGACCTGAGCTGCAGGCAGAGGCTTAACACTCTGAGCAACCCAGGTGCCCCAGAAGTAAGCCATTTCTAATGAAAAACAAGCAAACCAACCAAAAGCCAACCTCTGCTCCAGAGGACTCTCTTTAGACCTGGAGAGTACCCTAGGGCACACAATGATGAAGATGGTACCTTGGGTGAGTGCCGATGACAGCAACAGCACATTATCTGCCACAAAAGCCTAGATTTTGCTTTGGACTATCAGAAAAGCTGAGCTGACTATAGAGGGGCCACAACTCCGCTGGAAACGCTACCTCACACACGATAAAGTCTGAGAGGCCCAGGGTGGCCTTAAGAGCGCTGGACGGAGAAGAAGGTCGTCCAGTAGCGACTCGCCTACTCTGTCACCCTCCTCAACCCCCATCGTGCCACTTGCTGCTGGTTGTACCCGGCCACCCCTGTAATGAGTCCTTAGAGGGGAAGTATGGGGACACAGCAGGAAATTCAATTGGCTTTGATTCTGCTATGACATGTGACCCGGGTTATGAACGATTCCAGTTGTTTTTAGGTAACTTCTCTCCACTTTGGTGTCCATCACTGTGGCTGGTTCCCTGGGGCCACAGGATAGGAAGGAGAGAGTATTTGCTTTAGATCAGACGTACCTGTGCCAATGACTAGCGGTGTATCTTACTACCAATGTGACCCCAAACCCGCTATGCCTAGTCAGGTATGCTTATGCTTCCTCTGAGCCTTAGTTTCATCTGATGAATAACTACCCTGGATGGCTGTAAAGTCAAGGAAAATTGAAGAGAGGTGCCCAGCCCACTCAGGCTGTTGGCATAGCACATTATTACTGAGTATTCTTACATCTTGTCTTGATGGAAACCTCATTGCTCTCCTTGCTATCCTAAAACTTGGTCCCTACCTTGCCCTGTCATTCTCCCTAGAGAAAGAACAGACCATGATATTCAGTCCCGTAATCAGCTCTCAGATCTTCACCACGTCACTGACCAGGTGGGATCCCCTATCCTGGCCTCCCAGGCTCTCTCTGCTAGCTTGAAGACCAGTTACTCTACCCCTCCTGCATGGATCTGCCACTTGTCACTATTGGCTCTGGCCATTATGACCTTCATGTCAACTCCCTTATACCTCCTGTGGGTCAGATCGATCCTGCAAATACTTGGTCCATTGACAGTGCTTGCATAACTGTCTCCAGATCCTCATTCTCCTCTACTCTAGCTCATGACCTCCTAAACCCTTGAGTTATCATTCTAGCAAGTGAGAACACCAGGGAGGTCTTGGAAAGTGGGTAGAACCCAACCTCAGAAGGGGTAGGGCTACCACTACATATAGGAATAGCATTAGTATTAAAAGACTATACTCCAGGGTGCCTGGGTGGCTCAGCTGGTTAAGCATCTGCCTTTGGCTCAGGTCATCATACCAGGGTTCTGGGATCGAGTTCCATATTGGGCTCCCTGGTCAGCAGGACCCTGCTTCTCCTCCCTCTGCCTGTGGCTCCCTCTGCTTGTGCTCATTCTGTCAAATAAATAAAATCTTAAAAAAAAAAAAAAAGGACTATACTCCATTCTTTCATTGAACAAATATTGTTGAGTGCTTGCTACCAGCCAGATGCTGCTGTAGGCAGTGAGATGCACCAGCCAATTAAAGAGGCAAATGGCCCTGCCCTTGTGAAGCTTGCATTCAGCTGTGCATGGCATACTTGGATGTTGACCGAATTGGAGAACTTGAGGGTAAGGTGAGAGAGGCAGGCTGGGAACAGGGTTGGGGAGGTCAGAATGTTGGGAAATTATCTTTGGGATTCACTACCTCCGATGGGAAAGAAAATGCCATTGCATGTTCTTCAGGAAGGGTGGAGAGTAACAGAATGAAAGCAGACAGCCAGAAAAGCAAGACTGACAGAAGAGAATGGATAAATGGTAACAATAAGCTTTGGCCCAGCATTTTCCAGTTTCAGCTATCACGTCACACAATCATCCTGGTGACAGTGGCCGAGGAAGACAGCTTACAGCCCATTCTGAGGGGTGTGGGGTTCCTGCCTGGGTTCCCACTGAGCAGCAAAGTGGGGCCTCAAACCTCTGTCTTGTGGCTCCTGGTCTTCCGGTCTATATTTCCTTTTCTGGCAAAACTCTTATGTACTCCAAACACATTGCATGTTTTCTCTTAAAAACACAAACAAGGGGCACCTGGGTGGCTCAGTGGGTTAAGCCTCTGCCTTCGGCTCAGGGTCCTGGGATCGAGTCCCGCATCGGGCTCTCTGCTCAGCAGGGAGCCTGCTGCCCTCTCTCTCTCTCTCTCTGCCTGCCTCTCTGCCTACTTGTGATCTTTCTCTGTCAAATAAATAAATAAAATCTTTAAAGAAAAAACAACACAAACAAAAACAAAAAACAGGGCACCTGTATGGTGCAACAGGTGAGGCGTCTGTCCCCTGCTTGGGTCATGATCCCACAGCCCTGGGATCGAGTCCCACATCAGGCACCCTGCTCAGCAGAGTCTGCTTCTCCCTCTACCCTCCCCCCTGCTCATGATCTCTCTCTCTCTCTCTCATCCCTCAAATAAATAAATAAATAAAGTATTTAAAAAAACACTCTCAATTTAAAAATCTTTAAAGCTTTACCACTGTGTTCCCACAAAAATGACAAGAGGGAGGAATACTATCAGAATTACCCTGGGATTTTTTTCCAAATACATATGGGTACCTTGATCCTCCCTCTGTCCTCTGCTTCCCAATTCTAACTGTGTCATTGTGATGCATGTGATTTGCAAGAGCTTCCTTTTAAAACAATTTTTTTCCTCATTTTTATTTATTTTTTTTAAATTTAAATTCAAGTCAAGTGACATACAGTGTAGTATTAGCCTTAGGAGTAGAATTTAGTGATTCATCACTTACATACAACATCCAGTGCTCATCCAATAAAATCCCACATACGAGTGAAATCATGGGATATTTGTGCAAGAGCTCCCTCGATTCCACTGTCAATCAGCCTCCTGTGCAGCCGGTCCTGACAGTCCCCTCCCCCACTCATTGAGCACACTGGGTCCCGGTGCTTTCAGCTGTGTTCAACTATGCAAGCTCCAGAGAAAGAGATGATGTTCCTAAAACACCATCAGAGAGAAAACATGGAGACTATGTCCCCATTTGTAACACGAAGAGAATCATAGGATTAATGCTGGTGGGTTCCCCCTAACTAGCGACATCTACTTGGATATGGACTCCCCATCTCAAGCACAACATGTCCAAAATACAAGTTCTAGGTCAACCCATCCCCAAGGCCTCCCTTCCCCACTTCAGTAGACAGTAACCCCATTCTTCCTGGTGCGCAGGCTGAACATCTGGAGGCACCCTTGACTCTCCCTCCCATTCAGCACATCTGCTCATCCCTAATCACCCTGTACCAAGAAGCCTCCTTTCCCTGTGTTCAATCGCTTCCCCCTTCCTCCTGCACTGTCTTAACAGCACTTGACATGGCACCATTTTTAAAAACAATTTTTAAACAGGTACCATTTTTGAGAGCCAGCCAGTGGCCAGCACTTTTGCTAAGATTTACTTCAAGTATTTACTATAAAGAGACTGACACTGTATTTATTCTTTCAGGGAATAAATGAGCAGAGATTAACTGCACAATCAGAGAAGAAGTAAGAACAGGAAACACCGCAGTTCAGAAGCCTTGAGGACAAGCCTAGCCACAAACTAAAGAAGAGAAGAGAATCGTAGGCCTCCCTGCCACCCCAGCAGAGGTCAGTCTTTGTGGCATGATAGCTGGGCTTTGTGCTGCGTGCTTTGGATAGTCCCAACCACTGGGTCTCTGCAGCCTGCTGCTATGTCTCTTCCTCACTGAAAGTTTGTTTGGAATGTTTTGGTTTTTCATTCCATCTCTGTTCAATTCTCTACCTGCCCTCCCCAAGCCCCCACCCTCCAGGCTCCTGAGCCCCTTCCTTTGGAACCCAGGGCAATGACGCACTTGCTCTCACAGCTTCAAAGCCTCTGTGATCTATCTTTGTGGTCTTTCATTTATAGGCAAGGTGTTAAGGATAGACATATACACCATGGACCAAGAGGCTGCTGACCAGCTTCCGCAATTAGACCTTTGTCTAACTTGGATTCCTGGTGCTTTCAGTAGGACTTATCCTTCCCTGTCTAGGCATTTTCCTGGGATCAAAGAGATTAAAGCTTGCTGCTATTTGTTATTTGCTTCCCCAACACCCCCCCGCAACCTGCTCTGGGTCCTTTATTTTTTATGACTCAGAGCAAGTGCATTCCTTACCGTACTCCTCGTAAGGAGTTGGAATCCAAGTGCCATCTGCTTCACGAAATTCAGAGAGCCTCACGGATCTTTGCAGAGCTGTATTTTGATTTTCTAGTCCACTAGCTGTCAACCTGGGAAAGTGCTTGGAATAATCCGAGTAGTTTTAACAGATGCATGTAAATGCTTGGTTGGACCCCAGCCCCAGGGGTTCAGACTTAATTGGCTGGTGGTCTGGCCTGGGCTCCCCAGGTCAGAGTCTGATTCATTTTGTCTAGATTTCTAATCCCAGGAAGCTCTGACAACAACCCATACCACCTCCCACCCCACTCCCCCCGCCCAGTCCCACTTTGTCTAAAGCTGCTTTTTATAGTGAGGGCTCCAAGAATCACACTACGTCTATAAATATTCTCCAGCAATTCCCAGTTATTTGTAAAATCTGCTCTTTTAAAAAGCCAGCCAACTTATTTTATAGCAAAAAGTTATATTAAATTCATATAACCATGAGTTTAACAAATTTAAATAAAAACTAAAGCTTTAAATCAAGAAAAAAAATCCATATTGGAAGCACATGAATGTGAATAAAACGCAGTGAATAAAATCACACCCCCTTGGGATTTTGAATTATAAAGCCTGACCCTCCCCCTGGCTCTCTGCCCTAGCTTGATATTCAATCTTGGGCACGGTCTCTTACCCTCGTGCTTCCTGATTTCTTCATTTTTTTTTTTAATTTTTAATTTTTTATAAACATATATTTTTATCTCCAGGGGTACAGGTCTGTGAATCACCAGGTTTACACACTTCACAGCACTCACCAAAGCACATACCCTCCCCAATGTCCATAATCCCACCCCCTTCTCCCAAACCCCCTCCCCCCAGCAACCCTCAGTTTGTTTTGTGAGATTAAGAGTCACTTATGGTTTGTCTCCCTCCCAATCCCATCTTGTTTCATTTATTCTTCTCCTACCCACTTAAGCCCCCATGTTGCATCACCACTTCCTCATATCAGGGAGATCATATGATAGTTGTCTTTCTCTGCTTGACTTATTTCGTCAAGCATGATACGCTCTAGTTCCATCCATGTTGTAGCAAATGGCAAGATTTCATTTCTTTTGATGGCTGCATAGTATTCCATTGTGTATATATACCACCTCTTCTTGATCCATTCATCTGTTGATGGACATCTAGGTTCTTTCCATAGTTTGGCTATTGTGGACACTGCTGCTATAAACATTCGGGTGCACGTGCCCCTTTGGATCACTACGTTTGTATCTTTAGGGTAAATACCCAGTAGTGCAATTGCTGGGTCATAGGGCAGTTCTATTTTCAACATTTTGAGGAACCTCCATGCTGTTTTCCAGAGTGGCTGCACCAGCTTGCGATTTCTTCATTTTTAACATCAAAATGAGTAAGGGACAGGTGGGGCTAGGTAGGAAAAGACAGGTAGGGGGCCATGGGACCACAAAATTCCAAAATGGGAGAGATGAAAGGAAACCAGAGATAAGGGAACAAACCAGGTCTTGTTCTAACAGCTACTTGTGACCAGCCGAGAATGACCAGACCCTTAAAAAAAATGTCAGTCACTGAAGGTGTTACCACTAGTCCTGACTCAATTGTGGTATCAATAGAGATAGTAAAAGATTTAAGTTCCCTGGTTTGCTTTCTGTGAAAGACAATCCCCAAAAGCCCTCAGTGGCAACCTGGTCAGGACCCCTCTCACTCCTGAGAGCTTTTTTCCCCCCCTGTATCGTTGCTTAATAAACTTCTATGGCTTTACTCACTCTCTGTGGTCCCCGAGACTCATTCTTCGACTCCGTGAGACAAAAACCTCACTCTCCCGCAACATTTTGGTGCTGAAACCACAGAACAGTCCCACCGAAGGGTGAGTAAGAGCTGACTCTTTTCTTTCTTGGGAGAAATCTCTCTCTTAGATGACCTCTTTTAACAAACAACAAAACCGGGCACCTTAAATTAAAGGAGAATAGCAGGGCCCCTAGTCTTCCATCTCAGGTGATAGGCTTCTGGGGAAAGGTTTGGTCAATCCCCCTGCCACAGAAGACAGGAATATAGGCCTAACCCTACGCCGTTTTGCTTTCCGTTCACTGGCTTTTTTTTTTTTTTTTTTTAAGATTTTGCTTATTTATTTGACAGACAGAGATCACAAGTAGGCAGAGAGAGAGGAGGAAGCAGGCTCCCCATGGAGCAGAGAGCCCGACGTGGGGCTCTATCCCAGGACCCTGGGATCATGACCTGAGCCGAAGGCAGAGGCTTTAACCCACTGAGCCACCCAGGCGCCCCTCACCGGCTTTTCTTAAATGGTTTTCTCCCTGCAGGGACTTGGCCTCAGGCCTTTCCAGTCTCCAATCAGTACGCCGGCTCACGAGGGATCCATTTCGGGGGCACCTTTATCCTCCACAATTCTTTCTCTAAGCACCTGGGAATTTTAGGAGTTCAGTGATCCCTCTGACTGGTCACTAGGGGAAGAGTGTTGCCTATGTAGATATAAGGTTTTTTTCATTTAAAAATGTCTTTCACAGCATTTATTTCAGGATGGACAGAATAAGTGCCCAGGGGTAAAGAGAGGAAGCGTAATTGAAATTGGCTTTTAATTGGCCTGATCAGGCACCCTGGGGCTAGGAATGCAAGCGAATTTATATGCGCAAACAATGAGAGCTCAATCAAGAGAACTCTAAGACTGAGGTCATTAAGAGGATTCCCTGCTTTAAGGTTCATCTGGGGAATGCACAAAGGACTGGCAATCCAGCCCTCTGAGCCTGCCCTTTGGTTACCATGGGTGACCTTGGGGTCTTGGAGACACATAAAAGGATAGAGATTTGGCCCTGGGGGTCACACCCCAGAGAAGCCTCATCTATAAGCTGCACACGCCTCCCACTAAAAGAACCTACTCCTTTTGCTTGCATTCTTAGGCTTCTGAAAAGTATATCAATGTGTAAACTGTTAACCTCTCCAAACCCTCATCATTAGGCCAGATAGGGGTGGAGTCGCAATCTGGAGGAGAAGAGGAGGATTAGGTGACAGCGGGTAGGAGTGGCTACCCCAGCTGGCCTGAGTCTTCCTCAGCCCAAAATGTTAGGCCCGTCTCTCACCTTCAGTAGGAAACCATGGGATTCCTGGTTCAGGGGTGAGAGCTCCTGTGGAAGGACGCCTTCAAGAGTCCCCTCTCTGTAACAGGTACAGCGTAACTCCTACTGGGATTGCAAAATGGGAAACAAACCATCCTCCCAGGAGACGCCTCTGGATTGGGTGCTCCAAAATTGGGTAATTTCCCCTTGTAAAACTTCTCTAGCGTTTTTCATGGGTTAAACATGGCGGGTTCTTCAAGACCAGGTAAAATAAGGCGTGACTTTTGCAGTAAGGCCTCCCCTCTCTTCTTCAGTTTCCAAGGACTCTCCCTTGGGGTGCTTTTCAACCCCCTGGAGACCATTTGGATTGCAAATTTAGGAAAGGACTGAGCTCCTGGAATGCTTATTGCATGGCCACACTGGGGTCTCTCAGGTCTCTTCTGCAGGAAATGCTGCGAACAGACCAAGGTACCCTAAGTCCGTACAGACTTTCAGGGCTCTAAATCAGGACCCAGACATGGGGGCCCTTTGCAGAACATGCGTGGAGGTAACCAGACCAGTAAACTCCCTCCTGACATACTGGATAATTGTCTAAATAGTAAACCCCAAGTAAACTTTACTATCTAGTAAATAGTTCACTAACCCTAACCCTAACTCCAAGTAACCCCAGGTTGTTGGAGGAAACCCAGGCCCTCCCTAGCAAAGGGGATACTGACTCTCTCTGCTCCTTCTAATTGATGTGAAGTCTTCTCCCTCATTCCTTGCCCAGGTTAATGGCTATAATTAGGAGCCGACTGTGGTTAGTCTACCTTCTGGACCAGAACGTTAAGGAATATTCCCAAGCAGCTGCTGAAACTCCCTTTATTTCCGGGGAAATTCCCTGTCTTCTCTGGCCTGACTTCCACTTGTTGGTGGAAAACCATGGCATCTACTCATCTGTCGCCGTGGATGAGCTTTAGAGGTAGGAATCCCTTTTCTCTGCCTTGTGGCAGCACTTTGTCTCTTCTGTCTCCCCCGCTCCTGTTTCTGCGCACGCTGGGCGTGGACTGCCTACAGCACACACCAGATTTCCCCACCAGTGTCTCAGGGAGAAATTGACAATGAAAAATAAATTGACTGACGTTTAAAAGTGGGCCCAGGTGAGATATAACAAGTATTTAAACTAATTTAGGTTTCTTGGTTTAATTAAGATAGACATGTCTTCATAGGATAATTGCCCCTCTCTGACTTACTTTGCTTAGCATAATACCCTCTAGTACATCCACATCATTGCAAATGGCAAGATTTTGGGGGTTTTGATGGATGCATAGTATTCCACTATATATATAAACCACATCTTTATCCATTCATCTGTTGGTGGACATCTAGGTTCTTTCCATAGTTTGGCTACTGTGGACACTGCTGCTATAAACATTCAGGTGCACGTGCCCCTTTGGATCACTACGTTTGTATCTTTAGGGTAAATACCCAGTAGTGCAATTGCTGGGTCTAGGGTAGGTTCTATTTTCAACTTTTTGAGGAACCGCCCACCATACTGTTCTCCAGAGTGGCTGCACCAGCTTGCGTTCCCACCAATAGTAGAGGAGAGTTCCCTTGCTTGAGAGCTTTTTCTGTATCCTTGCTTAATAAACTTCTGTTGCTTTACTAAATCTCCTTTGTCTGCCAAATTCATTCTTTGACTCTGTAAGACAAGAACCTCGCCTTCCCACATCAAAAATGTAAATACTGGGGACGCTTGGGTGGCTCAGTGGATTAAAGCCTCTCCTTCGGCTCAGGTAGTGATCCCAGGGTTCTGAGATGGAGCCTCATATCGGACTCTCTGCTCAGCAGGGAGCCTGCTTCCCCCTCTCTCTCCGCCTACTTGTGATATCTCTCTCTGTCAAATAAATAAATAGAATCTTTTAAAAAATGTAAATACTATGATTTCACACATAGGGAGAAAGTGGAATAGAACTTGTGAATGTGTCTCAGAAAATTATTAAGAATAGAATGAAAATTATATTAGATCATAAAAAAGACAGTCTTTGCATTTCTTACAGTGAAATGGCTTATGACTAGTAGAGCCCACAGACCCAAAAGGGAAGGGTCTTGAGACTCTGCTTGTTGTAGAGAAATCACGTCTCAAACACAGGTGAGCCCCTGCTGCTGGATACCCCATGGTTACCACCATGCAGGCTCCAGAGATCACCTCCCCCACAGCCTCAGAAGGCTGAGAAGTGCTCACGACCTAGCAGAGTGGAGGCTGTGGAACGTTGGCATTATTGAATCACACAATTACCCTTAAACTGGTATAGTTGTAGCTCTAAATCAGTGATTCTAAACATTTGGTTTCAAGATCACTTTATACTCTTACATATTGTTGAGAATCCTAACGAACTTCCACTTATGTGGGTTATATCTACCAATATTTATCACACTAACAGCTGAAAATTTTAAGTTTATGTATTATGTCATTTAAAAGCAACAATGAAAAAACATAAAATATTAACTTGGGAAACACTGTATGCAAAAAGAAAAAAAAACCTACATTTTTCAAAACAAAAAAGAGAATTGCAGCATTGTTTTATGTTTTTGCAAGTAAAGGTCTGGTGTAATTGAAGACAGCTGAATTCTCACACCTGCTTCTTACTTTAGTTTGTTGATATAATACATCATGGAGCTTCTGAAAAACTCCAGGGCACATCATGAGAGAATGAGGTGAAAAAGGCAAACAGAGTCTTACTATTACTATAAAGTTAGCATTGACCTTACAGACCCCCTCTGCTTTATGGGAATTCCTGACGGTTCAAGGAACCACAGAAAGGCTGCATTAGACTGCACATAGTGAGCAAGGAAAAGAGGCATGGGGCAGAGGGACAGGGACTATGTATGGGAAGACCTGCAGTTTGTTCTCAGTACAATGGGAAAGGCTTCGAGTGCATCAGACATGATCCAACAGAAGTTCAGGGGGTTGGGACGCCTGGGTGGCTCAGTTGGTTAAGCAGCTGCCTTCGGCTCAGGTCATGATCCCAGCGTCCTGGGATCGAGTCCCACATCGGGCTCCTTGCTCGGCAGGGAGCCTGCTTCTCCCTCTGACTCTGCCTTCCACTCTGTCTGCCTGTGCTCGCTCTGGCTCGCTCTCTCTCTGACAAATAAAAAATAAAATCTTTAAAAAAAAAAAGAAGTTCAGGGGTTCCAGGTATGAGCAAATCACATTTTGTTTAAAATGCTTCTTTTCACCTAACTGAAACACCTACATCCTAAAAGGGAACAAAAGAGCATTTTGCTTCTAGTATTCATAAAAATGTTCATTCTGGAACTTTCTCCTTGTATAAAAAGTAGTCCCCAGAAAAAAAATTAAAGTAAAAGGTGGCAGTGCAAAAGCCCAAGGCTGCCCTTTGTCTGCTGCTTGTTCTAAATGAGTTCAGGAAAATGCAAAGAAACTCCATTCACGATCACAGGGTGTCCTCGGCTGGAAAGAAAGGGCCCCCACTTGTAACTCAACCTGACTACTCCCTCCTGAAACTCGCCTAAATGTTGTATCTAGGATAAATGAGACGACATGTAACCTAGACCAGATCAAAGGAATTAAAAAATACGCATCTACACCTGTGTCCTCATTCTTAATCCCTGAAAATCTTTGGGCTTATTTGTTCAGGCAGCTGACTGTGTTCATGCCTCTGCAGGAGGCACTCTCGCCTGGGCAGCAAACAATAAGACAAAATTCTCTTCCCTCTGAAAGCTTACATTCTAATGACAGAAGGACCATAAACAAGTCAATTGAACCAATCACAAACCATATCAGAAAGGGATAAGAGCACGGAGGAAAACGAGTCAGGAAAGTGAGTTCGGGAGTGGGGTGGTTGCAATTTTAATAGGGTGGTCAGGGACGTTATTGTCTGAGGAGGAGAGGGAGCAGGGTGTCTGGATATCAGGGAACAAGAGCAGACACCAGGCACAAAACCCCCAACTAACTGTGTGGACAGTGACCAAGACCAGCAAGGAGGCCTGAGTGGCTGCGGCAGAGTGAGCAAGGACAGGAAAGCAGGGACCAGATCATGGAGGGCCAGGGAGGCTGCTGAATTGGCTTTGGGAGCCTCCATCAGAGGCTCAGAGAAGTGACACATTCCAAACAGGGTTTGAAAAGGGGCACCCTTGAGGGAGTGTCACCATAGGCGCCAGGAAACAGGGGAAACAGGAAGAGGAGTTAGGAAGCTGGTGCCCAGATCAGGGGAGCCGTGCGGATCCCCCCACTAGGGTGCTAGCTGTGGACATGCTGAGAAACGGTCTATTTTTGAGGATAACGGTTTGGGTGTGGGGTGCAGAGAAAGGATGAGTCAGGGATGACTCTGCAGTTTTTGGCCTGAGAGACAGGAAAGATGAAATTGCTGGCAACGGACACACTAGGGAGACTGTGAGTGGAGGACGATGGTGAGCCGGCGAGGACGTCAGGCAGAGAGTTGCTATGTGAGATGTTCATCTGGGATCCAAATGGAGCTCGCAATCAGGAGCCAACCCCTCAAGTGTGCAGTTTAGGGGAAAGGTCTGAAACGGACGTATAAACGTGGGAGTCACCCTCTTAGAGACCTTTTGTAAAGTCTTGGCAGTGGATGAGACCCCCAACGGGGAGGAGAGGGCCAGGGTCTGAGCCCTGCGGGAGGCCAGGGCTGGGGGAGGTGGGAAAGAGCCCAAGAAACAGTCAGTGAATTAGGGGGAAAAAAAACAGGAAAGGATGTTTTGCTGGAAGTGAAGAAAAACACTGTTTCATGGAAGGTGCTGTCAACCGCGTCGGGGGCTGGGAGGTGAGAACTGACCAGTGGATTTTTCCAAAGTGGAAGCCAATGGTGAACGTAACAAGAGCTGGAGGTAGGGCAGCTTGATCAGACGGTGGAGAAAGGAATGGGAGGCAGTCCAGATCGCTCTGAGGTCTTGCAGGGAAGAAGGGGGTGGGGACGGGTGGGAGGGGAGGGAGGCCGGAGAAGAAATCTGGGAGAAGGAGCTGGTTCACACTTAGGGGAATGATCCAGGAGAGACTGGGGGGCAGGGGTGTGTGTGTGTGTGTGCTGGGGTGATGTCCTCCTAGGAAACAGAGCAGGGGCTAGTGCTCGAGTGGGTCTAGAGAAGGGGTGGGTGGTTTATTGGCACTGAAAGGCAAGAAATTTCCTCTGATCATTTCTGACCCTCTTTCTGATCTTTGCAGTTGTTTCAACAAAGTCTGAAGCATCTGACTAGGAGGATGGGAAGGACATGGCGGAGATTCGTTCATCATCACATTTTAATTCACCAATGGATTCATTTTTCTTTCACAAATACAAAATCTGTTCTTCCACAGAAAGAGGAAGAACAGGACTAGAAGGGGGAAGAGGAAAAAAGCCCCAAACATCGTGAGAACCCAAGAGAAACCCCAAATGAAGCTTCCAGCCAACACTGCGAGTGTCCAGCTGATACTTTCTGAGAGACGAAGTGGGATAAGAGATATCTGCATTTCTGTTGGATGTACTTCCTATTCCACAGGCAAAGGAGGGCTGCAGTACGTTCCTTCTGATTCAGGTAGCTGACATCACTTTAGAAAAACAAAACAGAAAGAAGACAGGCTAGGCCGTGTGCCATAAAAGGAACTGCTCCTCAGGAGACAGCAGAGCTGAACTAGGTTTGCAAATACTATAAAACATTAATCAGTTTCGGTTCGAGGTCTGTTTTCAAATGTAGTCTATGCCAGTGGACAGGCGTGTTCCAAGAAGAGCTACTAACACGTTCCCAGTGTTCTCAGCATTTCCCCAGGAGACTGCGTTTAGCGTATGGCTGTGCAAAAATAAATAGTATCATCTAAGAAATGAAACACTTTTTATTGACATTAGTAACAATTCATAATTACACGAAGATGGTGGAATTCCCCTTAACATAGGAAAAGACAGGAGAGTTTATCACAGCTCTTAAAAAGTAATAATGATGTGAATTTCTGCCTGCATTTTATTTTGAATAGTACCAGGTATTTAGAAAGATTAAATTTAACACCTATATTCTAAAACCACTGTGGGAGACCTGTGTGTGTGTGTGTGTGTGTGTGTTAATTAATGACAAACTGGGAGCAGAGTCATAGGAGGTCTCTCTGGTCACATGCTGGGACAGGGAGGGCTTCTCAGAGGAGCCACACACCCTTGGAGTTTATGAGTCTCAACGTGGAAATCAATGTTGCTGGTATTCAGATGACTAAAGAACAGGCAGGCTGTAGGTCAGCCTGTTAGATTGATCCAAAACAAACTGTCCGTTGCATGGTTTTTATGTAATTATGTGATTTCCTACCATTTCTGGTATCCTTTACATAGGCAGCGAAATAAATAAGTGTCACTTGCCACGGGGCCTCCATCAGCTGGAACCAGACTGGGGCCTTCTGCACAATCAGTTCTTGAAAGCATGATCTCCCCCTCCCTCCACCTCCTTCTGGCACCAGTATCGAATGCCATTCCCTTTAATAGATCTCAATTTATGAAACAATTCTAACAACAAAAATCCAGGAAGGAAATTCAATAAAAGCTAACACCACGAAACACCGCAAATCACTGGAGGAAATGGTCCCATGGATCAATTAGCAGGATATTGGCAAAAGCCCTTTAAAGCATTTGATTGAATAAAACTAAAGCCACCTGTCCTGGTTTTACATTGTTCTTTCCAACAGTGATTAGATTTGTTGCAGGGGGTGGGGGTGGTGTGTGTGTGTGTCCTGGGGGGGCGGTGGGCAGCAGGCTCGGGGTAGGGGAGAGAGAGAAATTATAAAGTTTAAGTAAATAGTGAAGGGAACTACACAGATTAAATTAATGACCAAGCTGCAAGGCAGCTCTGTAATTTGGTAAGATGCTCCCGACATCTACAGACATTCTTCCTTTTGCCTTTTCAAAACATATATACTGGGGCGCCTGATTGGCTCAGTCATAAAGCATCTGCCTTCAGTTCAGGTCATGATCCCAGGGTCCTGACATCAAGCCCCACATTGGGCTCCCTGCTCAGCGGGAAGCCTGCTTCTCTCCCTCTCTCCCCGCTTGTGTTCCCTCTCTTGCTGTCTCTCTCTCTCTCTCTCTCTGTCATATAAGTAAACAAAATCTTTAAAAAACAAACAAACAAGGGGCGCCTGGGTGGCTGAGTGGGTTAAGGCCTCTGCCTTCGGCTCGGTTCATGATCCCGGGGTCCTGGGATGGAGCCCAGCATCTGGCTCTCTGCTTAGCAGGGAGCCTGCTTCCCCCTCTCTCTGTCTGCTTCTCTGCCTACTTGTGATCTCTCTGTCAAATAAATAAATAAAATATTTAAAAACAAACAAACAAACAAACAAACAAAACCCTTAATATACCATTTCTAACTCATAGTTTCTAGGATCAAAACAATGCTACCTAATTAAAAATAGCTTATAAAATAAACAAAATCATACCGAGAAAAACCAAGAGCACCTCGAGCCCTATCACCTCAAGATCTGCACTGCTGAAATACCAGTGATTTCCTCTCCAACCATCTTTGAGGTACGCATATGCATTTTTCAGCCAAAAATGTTGTGCTGTGTACATTGTACTTCTATAACATGATGTCATGGGCAATTTTAATTTTATTCTTAGGAGATTTGTTTTATAAAAGAGGCACACTATTCCATATAATGGTATTACTTTAAACATTTTAAGTCAGTTTGTTGAATTCTATAAGATAGTTCTCATTTTTCACTATTGTGAATGTATGCTGCAAATAAACTATAGCTTATTCTTTGTACCAATATCTGAGTATTTTGTTATTTCCTGAGGACCCTGGTAACACATGTATGCCTGCTGACAGCTAGCCAAAACCTGTGACTCACATCAACTCATTCTGCATATTTTGAGTGCCTGTCCCAGTGCACATTTAACACTTTTTTGGGGGGGAAGGTTTTATTTATTTATTTGACAGAGAGAGACACACAGCGAGAGCAGGAGTGGGAGAGGGAGAAGCTCGGCAGGAAGCCTAATGTGGTGCTCATCCCAGGACCCTGGGATCATGACCTAAGCCGAAGCCAGACGCTTAACGACTGAGCCACCCAGGCACCCCAACATTTAACACATTTTTAAAATTGTAGTATCATTAAAAAAAATTTTTAGCTTGATAGGCAAAATGGAAGAGGGTTTTTCATTAATTTTTGTTTTGTGTTTTAGTATGGCTAAATATATTCTCGGTGGTTCAACAGTCTTTTACATGTATGACTCATACCTACCACAGAGTCTGGCACATCATAAATGCCCAATAAATATATATTGAATGGATAATCAATGGAGAGGCAGCTCATGTCTCTTCTATTTTGTCATAGGGTTTTACTGCTTTATTTATCATAAAAACATATTTTACTACTTATCTATCAAGGACACCCACAGTTTTCCATTGATATGACAGAATTTGCTGATCTTATCTAATTTTGCTTACAGTGTTTTTTTTTTTTTTAATTACACACAACATTTTATATTGGCAAATACCTGGGTTTCTTTTCCATTGTTATCATTCTGTTAGTTTATGCTAAAGAGATGCGCTGTCTTCAATTCAAGGTAATATTCATCCATATTTTCTTTTGTCTCTTTATGGTTTCACATTTTATATTTAATGCAAATCTATTAAGAACTGGTGTATGGTTAATGGAGAAAATGATTACTTTTTTCAAGTAGTTAATTGTATCTAATATTTATTGTGTAAGATATTTTGTACTCAGAGGCTTGTATTTCATCACTATTACTTACAAAATTTATGCTCAGGCCAATTTGTGGCCCATTTATATAGTTCCAATGATCTTCCATTATATTACTGTACTAATACCACACCAACTCAAATTACTTTAGAATATATTAATGTTAAACTGAAAATTCACACTTCTTTCCCTAAAGTTTCTTGCTTATGTTCATGTATTTATCTAGATTGTTTCTGGAATTGTTTAATAAAATACATACAAAGAAAACATATAGGAAATTATATTTATAATCCAATCTTTGATGTCCCTTTGTGAAATTTTATATTTTACTTCAAAGAGTTCCCATGGACTTCTTTTTGCAGCTAGCTCTACATACTTTATAACTGGATTTTCTTTCCCTCACATTTTCTAACTTTAATCACTAGTTTAGATGAAATCTACTGACATCTATTATATGTATCTATTTTGTTTCCTGTCACGTGACTTAACTTTTAATTCTAATATTCCAGTTGACCATTTTTTAATTTAGACAATTGAACACCTTTAGCCAGCCTCATAAAGGACTCCCAGTGATCCTGACCTCCTGGCGCTCACAGCATTACAAAGTGCCCTTTGCACTAAGTCAGAGCTGGTCTGGGTGACCAACACAAGCCGGCAGGAGTGACACTTCTCAGGCTAAGTCATAAAAGTCCTGTAGCTTCTACCTGTAGGTTTCTTAGTTTACCTGCTCTGGAGGAAGACAGCTGCTATGCTGTGCCAACACACACTCGCAAACACATACTCGCGTGCACGCGCGCACACACACACAGACACACACACACGCACAGTACGTTTACTGTGTTTCTCAACCTGGCTTTGTATTTTAAGCAAGATGGTTCTTTACGATGGGGACTGTCTTGTGCACTGTAGGGTTCCTGGCTTGTACAAGTCAGACGCCATCAGCAGCCACCCAACTGTGAAAATCAAAATGCCTCCAGGCATTGCCAGTTGTCCTCTTAGGCCACCACCCCCTCCCCCAGTTGAAAACCACTGCTTTATATTCTTGGCTTCATTAGATCAAGTCTGTGTTACCAGACGTTTCAGACTTTGGGCAGCTATTACCAGTGCTCTAAAAATGCCCCATGAGGGGCGCCTGGGTGGCTCAATCAATTTCTAAAATGGTGTGGTTCTGGACACTTTAATAGGTACTCTCTGTCAAGTTTTATAATTTCTATCATAATTTTGGTATTTTGAAATTTTCTACTTTGCAAATATGGTAATTTTCCTCTTCTAAGAGATTAATCCAAGTCTTTACAATATAGTATTATAATTTTGAACATAATAACTTATATTTCTTTGAACTTTATATAATTTTATATGGCTTTTCTGATTCTAATCATGGATATTTGTTTTCTTTTCATTAGCTGTCTTCTAGAATGTTGCCTTCTCTCAAATAAATGCTTTTAGATTTATTTATCAATGCCATTGTTTTCCTGTATTTTATGTTTAGCACATCCATTTCTTCTTATATTTTAATTATTTAACTTTTTTTTTCTAAATTTAGGTTTTCGCTAATTTCTTCATCAGCGTATTTAGTAATTTTCTTTTCTTTGATTTTAAGTAATAAAAATAATAATTGTGAATTTTCCCATATAGATAATTTTAGCAATATTTGACAAGTTTCAATGTACAATAACCACATTGACATTATTTTCTAAATAGTCAAAATTATAACTTTAGCTTTTTCTTTGGCCAAAAACTATTTTTCAATTTTAAAAATTGTTGGGATTTTTTAAAACTTTATTGTCTAATTGTATTGTGAGCAGAACTCAATTACTCTAATTGTAATCATTATGGCTTCATTTATTTTCTCAACAAATGATCTGTTTAGTAAAAAGGCGAAAGATTTATGTGATCTGAAGAGAAACCAGAGTATTATCTGTTTAAAGTTTCATTGATTTCTGCCCTGATTCCTATTATTTATTTTCTTCTGCTTACTTTGGCTTTGACTTGCTGTTCTTTTTCTAGTTTCACAAGGTGGGAACTTAAATTATTGGTATTAGATTTTCTTTCTTTCCTAATAGATCCAATCGATGCTAAAAATTTCCTTCTAAGTACTGCTTTTGTTTCATTCCATGAATTTTGATAAGTTGGTTTTCAATTTCGATTAGTTAAAATATTTTAAAACCTCATCTTAAGATTTCTTCCATAACTTAGGGTGCCTAGGGTGGCTCAGTTGCCTAAGCATCTCACTCTTGATTTTGGCTCAGGTCATGATCTCAGGGTGGTGAGATCAAGCCCCTCGTGAGGCTCTTCCCTGGGAGTGGAGCCTGCTTGAGATTCTCTCTCTCCCTCTTCCTCTTCCCCTCTCTACCTAAAAACAAAGACTTTTCCCATGTGTTACTTAGAAGTGCTTGTTTAATTGCCACACATTTGGTGGTTTTAAGTTTCTGTTAACTGATTTTTAGCTTCATTTCATTGTGGTCTGATAGCAGCTATTGTATTATTTCCATTATTTCTTAGATGTGTCTTAAGATGTGTTTTATGTCCCAGAATGTGGTCTATCTTGGTGAACGTTCCATGTTAAGAAGCATGCGTGTTCTGCTGTTGGATGAAGTCGTCTATAGATCTCAGTAGACTGTATCCAGTAGACTGATGGCATGTTGAGCTCAACTGTCCTTACTGATTTTCTGCCTGTTGGATCTGTCAATTTCTTTCTTTCTTTACATTTTTTTTCTTTTTTTTTTTAATTTCTTTTCAGCATTCCAGAATTCACCGTTTATGCATCACACCTAGTGCTCCATGCAATGCGTGCCCTCCATAATACCCACCACCAGGCTCACCCAACCTCCTACCCCCCACCCCTCCAAAACCCTCAGATTGTTTGGATCTGTCCATTTCTGATACAGGTGTATTGAAAGATCCAGCTATGAGAATGCGCTCATTTATTTCTCTATGCAGTTTTTGTCTCATGTAGTTTAACATGATGTTTTAGGTGCATACACATTAGAGGACTGTCATGTTTTCTTGGAGAACTGACTCCTTTATCATTATGTAATACCCTTCTCTAGCTCTGATAAATGTCTTTGCTTTGAATTCCACTATCCAAAATTGATAAATGTCTTTGCTTTGAATTCCGCTATCCAAAATTAATATAGTTACTCTTCTGATTAGTATTAGTAGGGCACATTTTTCTCCATCCATTTATTTTCAATCTATATATCCCTTTATATTTATATCTATATTTATATTTATATTTATATTTATATCTGTATTGGTTGCTTGTGGACAACATATATTTGGGCCCAGTTTTTTGATCCATTTTGATAATCTCTAACATTAAATAGGTACATTTAGACCACTGATCTTCAAAATGATTACTGATATACTTGTATTAGTATTTATCATATTTGGTGTTATTTCCTATTTGTTGCCCTTATTCTTTGTTCCTATTTCTGTCTTCCACTCTTTTTCTGTTCTCTGTGGTTTTAAAAAGGAATTTTATGTGACTCCATTTTTTCTTTCTTATTTTCTTCGTTGTCCTAGTGTTACCAATATAAATTTACAACTAATCTAACTCTATTCTCAAATAACACTATACCACATCATGGATAGTGTGAGTACTTTATAATAACAAAAGAATCCTGATTCCTTCCTTCCCTCTGTTGTATCATTATTGGCATTCATTTCACTCATATATAAGCACACATAAGTATATACATATATATCTGCATTTACATAATATATCCACATAAGCATATACAATCAAATACATTGTTGCTATTATTACTTTGAACAAACTGTTTCTTGTTAGATCAGTTAAGAATTAGAAATATGAGGGATGCCTGAGTGGCTCAGTCAGTTAAGCCACTGCCTTTGACTCAGGTCATGATCCCAGAGTCCTGGAATCGAGTCCTGTGTCTGGCTCCTTGCTCTGCAGGGAGCCTGCTTCTCTCTTAGACTCTGCCTATTTGTGCACTTTCTCTTTCTCTCTGACAAATAAATAAAATCTTAAAGAATAAGAAATATGAGAAAAATATGAAATACAAGAAAAATAAGTTTTTATTTTACCTTTACTTATTCCTTCTTCAGTGTTCTTCCCTTCTCTATGTAGATCTGAGTTTTTGACCCATATTATTTTTCTTGTCTCTAAAAAGTTCTTTTAACATGTCTTTCAAGACATGTCCACAGGCAACAAATTCCCTCAATTTTTGGTTGAGAAAGTTTTTATTTCTCCTTCACTTTTGAAAGAGAAAACTTTTGAATGAGGAAAGCACAGTTCTAAATTGGTGGCTTTCTTCTCTAAACACTAAATATTTCACTCCACTTTCTTCTTGCCGCATGGTTTCTGAGGAAAAGTCAGATGTAAATCTCTTCTTTGTTCCTTTATAGGTAAGGTGTTATTTTACTCTGGTTTCTTTCAGAATTATCTTTGATTTTCTATAGTCTGAATTTGATATGCCTAGGTGTAATTTTTTTTTTTTTTTTTTTTGTATTTATTCTGCTTGGTGTTCTCTGAGCTTTCGGGATCTATAGTTTTAGTGTCTGACATTAATTTGGGGGAAATTCTCAGTCATTGTTTCAAATATTTCTTTTGTTCTTTATTCTCTTTGTTCTCTGGCATTCCCACGACATGTATGTTGTCCCACAATCCTTAGATGTTATGCTCTGTTTTTTTGTTTTTTTTAAAGTCTTTGTTCTCTTTCCTTTTCAGGTTTTTGAGGGTTCCACTGATATCCCCAAGCTCAGAGATTCTTTCCTTGGCAGCGACCACTCTTCTAATAAGCCCATCTCGAAGGCATGCTTCATTTCTGTTATAGTAATTTTCATCTCAGGCATTTCTTAGGATTTATTCTCTTTGCTTACATTGCCTGTCTTTTCTGGCATACTGTCTACTTTATTCACTAGAGTCCTTGGCATATAAATCTTGAGAAAGTATATGAATCACTATTATTTTAAATTCCCAGTCTGATGATTCTAACAACCTTGTCATGTCTGGTTCTTATGCTTGGTCTGTCTCCTCAAATTGTGTTTTTTACCTTTTAGTATGCCTTGTCACTTTTTCCCTGATAGCCTGACATGATGTACAGGGTAAAAGGAACTGCTCAAGTAAGCCTCTAGTAATGTGGTAGTGAGATGTTGGGGTAGGAGAACATTCTTTAGTCCAATGATTAGAACTGTCTTAAGTAAGAGTGTGAGGTTTAAAGGGGTTCAGGACACTGTGGTATGTGGGTTACTTTGAGCTTAAGGCACTTGAGAACACATGGGCTCAAGAGAAATGTTTTCCCTTCCTTTAACCTCACAGATGAATCTAAATTGGGGGTCTTTCCAAGAATAAGGGTTATTAGCAGAGATAAATTTTTATCTGAGTTACTCATCGATATGGTAGGACAAACATCCAATTACCAAACATCTGTGATAATAAGATAGGAATGCTCCCGTCCTCTGAAATCCTAGACTCCTACCCCTTTCTCCTTAGTCCAGAACGGCATGTATATCTCCTTTTTTCCCTGTCTTAGGAATTTCCGTATCTGTGTGGATTACATACACTACTAAATTTGATTTCCTGTTAATCTGCCTCATGTCAGTCCTTGGTCCATGGGCCATGATATGTCCATGGTCCTTAATTCACCTAGATGGACTTTGAAAGGACACAAATTCTTGCTTCCCAACAATTTCATAAGTGTTTCTTCATTTTTTTCTCCCCCATTAGGTGAGACAGGGTTGAGGTGGGCATTTCCCTCCTCCCCCGGCACCCTGGTCACTTAGGCTCTGATAATAATCTAACAGGTTAGGCTCTGGTCAACTAATTTCCACTGAGGACAGGCTTTGTTAAGAAGAACAGAGTGCTCTGAGGTATGTCAAGATGTTCCCTTTCCCCTCCCTCTGCCAGAAGTATGAGGGTATTTCCCCCTGATATTTATTGTCAGAACCAGGTTGAGCTCCTGGAGGTTAAATCGTTCAAAATCATGGCAGCCCCCTAAGACTAGGTCCCTGGGGTTTCTGATTCTCTGAGTTGTCTGCACTGAGCCTCCAGCCGTCCATCAATTACAGCATAGGTTTTCTTCCATCAATGTGATTCCTGTGGCTGTTTCTTCTCATAAGTCTTCACACGGGTAAGTCACAACTCCCTGTATTTGCCAGTCTGGCTCACCAGTCCTGGGGGGCAGCAGTGTGCGCTATGTCTTCCCCTCTCTTAACTACTCAGGAGGAGTTGGTGACTTTGCAGCGTGTTCAGCTTCCTGTTCATTAGGATGGAGTGGAAATTTCCCAGCTTCTTGCATGTGGAATCAGGAACCATCATGCAGCACCAAAAACTGGTATAATTTTTAACTTTATATATTATTTGGCTTCTGTGTAATAATATTTATGTCACATCTGTATGCCAAAGAATGAGTTAAAACTCTCAACAGATGGACATTTCTGCTCATTTCCTGCAGCTTTACCTACTTCAGTGCTACATTGTTAGGAAAAGCAGAGAGGTTCATGGCTCTTTCACTGAAGACTGTAGTTTTCATCAATATAGTATTATCATCCTTGTCACATTAAGAAAATTTTCCCAGAAAACAGTACTTGACTTGATAGTAAGCTGACTTTTATTGTTTTTATTTCTCATTTTTCTCTCTTAATCATTTACTTTATAGACATCTCCTTTAAATATGATATACATAGAACATGTGGGTGGCTCAGTTAGTTAAGTGTCTACCTTGAGCTCAGGTCATAATCTCGGAGTCCTGGGATAGAGCCCTGCATAGGGCTCCCTGCTCAGCGAGAAGCCTGCTTCCCCCATTCTCTCTCTGCCTGCTGCTCCCCCAGCTTGTTCTCTCTCTCTCTTTCAAATAAATAAATAGATGATACATAAATCTTTAAATATGATACAAATAAATTTTGTAGTTTGATTTAGTTTGAGAATTTTCTGTTCTTAGGAGATATGTATTTACATTTGTTCTTATAAGAGGTGTGTGGTTTCAGGTCTTATATTTGGTTTTTGTCCTCAGTTCTGGCACAGAGCTACGTAAACCCTTGGAATTTTCCTGAGTAATAAGATCATCTTTTCTTATTTGCATAAGCCCCTTTCAACCATGCCTGAATTTATGCTGATGAGGTGACTCTTCATGGGCTCTGAGCTTTAGGATGGGTCTGGTCACCAGAAAAACCAAACCTGCAATCATAACATTGGAACTTTCAGATCAGGTGCCAATGGCCAATGTATTAATCAATCATGCCTACCTAATGAAGCCTCCATTAAAAACTCCTAATGACGGGGTTCAGGGGAGTTTCCAGGTTGGTGAATAAATCCATATGCCAAGAGGCACCCCAGCTCTACAGAAACGGAGGCTCCTATGTGCCTATACCTTTTAGGATCTTGCTCTATGTCTCTCTGGCTGCTAACTGGAATGATTTATGATACACTACAATGTTAAGAATAGTGTTTTTCTGAGTTCTGTAAGTCTTTCCACTAAACTATTGATCACCAGGAGGAGTTACGGGAACCCTGGAATTTATATTTGGCTGGGAAGAATTTATAATTGGCCTGGGCACCCCATTTGTAGGTAGGGCCTAAAGAGAGGAGCAGTGTAATGGGGCTGAGTCCTTAAACTATAGGGTCTATGCTGATTCTGGGAGTTAGTGTCAGAAGTGAACTGAATCTCTGGACACCTGGTTAGTGTCAGATAATAGGAAGGCATTTTAACCTTATCACTGTGAGCCTTATGAAACTACAGTTTCGTAGATCAAAATAGAATATTAGCAATTATATACATTGTAACATATACTTACATAAGGGTTCTCTTTCTTTCTTTGCAGTATTGTTATTGTAATTTCCATTTACATATGAAAAAAATTGAACTTTAGAGAGGTAAGGTAACTTGCCTTGGGTCATAGAAATCAGCAGTGGCAAAACATAGATACAAACCTAAAAAATCTGAAGCAAGAGCCTACAGACTTTATCTAGTCTGCCGAAATTCCTGACCTTATTGACCCTCAAAGCCTTGCTTTTACTATTAATGCTTAATATTATTAAAATTAGTAATGCAAATAAAATAAATTGCCATCAAGTTTGCTTGGTCTCTATGACTATGGTTTGTCCTGGTTTTCTACCTCTTCACCACTAGAGGTTTGCCACTGTCCCTCCATCCCAGAGAGAAGTCTGAGCAGATCCCCATGCTTCCTGCTAGGGGTCCTAATGGGCTCTGCTAATGTCGGCCTCCTTACCCGGAAGGCAGAATCCTGCTTAAATGTACAAATCCCAGGGCATAAGCAAGGAATCATGAGTCAGTGGATGATGTTTAAAAAAAAAATGTTACATTTCTGAATTTCCCTCTCACACACCTGAAACTCTCTGAGAGGTCCTGCAGCGAAGAAATCGAATGTTTGCCTCAATCCAGTGTATCTCTAGCTTACTTGACCACAAAAGTCTTTTATGGAAAAAAAAAAAAAAAAAAAGTCTTTTATGAATGACTACTAACGTCTCCTCTTGGAATATCAACACACATGCCATATTTATCTAAACATCTGTTTGTGTCTTGTCCATTTGGGGGACCCCACAGCTCTTACTATGGTAATCAGTTAAGGGTCACAGAATGAATGAACAATGGAAAGAATGAGCAAATGCCTGGTAGTAATACTGTAACACAAATTGTTAATTCTGGAACAGGAAAAGAGTCAACATTTTTCTTTCCTTTTTGTTTCCTGATTTCTGTACCAATTATACTAAAATATTTAGATCTCAGGTTGAAACTGAGCCTAACAGAGCATAAATAGAATCAAACGAATGATTGACAATACGTATCTATATCCATTTTTTTTTTCCCTTGAAGGGGAGGGGAGGGGGGAGCCATTACAGAGGAAGGAGATAAAGAGGAGAATGCGCTCTTCTAAGAAATAATGCTTTGAGGGCAGTAGATTTTACTTAACCAATTACTCCCTTGGCACACATTAGGATAATGCATTACTTATTAATTATTCCAGCATTTCACTATGGTATTAGTAATTGGGAGAAATTACTTAGGTGCTCATCTTTTACTCTGCTATATTTTTACTTGGCTTGAAATGTAATTCTTCCCTTTTATGGTGCTCAGTAGACCTCTTCTGTCACACACGGCTCTGTGACCAACATACTAACTCTGCAAATTTATTATTTCGGGTAGTTGGATAAAGTAGATAGCCAGTCATTATTCTTTCCTTGAAGACTCTCAAAATATTATGAGAGCCTACTACTGATCTAGAGTATGCGGTAACATGAAGAACAATTGCCTAGAAATACAGGAGGTGGTTTGCAAGGTAATGAGCAGTACACTTTAGATATCATGAAGATTGTTCTGGAAAAATGAACTAGAAAATATTAACTTGCTTTATTTTTCACACCCCTCCATGTTAAATAATGAGGTCATATTTTCTTGGAAGCAGATGACATTAATTTTTATAATAAGAAATCTCCCCTTCTTACCTCGTTAACTATAATTCATATGTCAATTCCCGGGTAACCGTCCCTTCCTCAGGTACACTTCCTAAATCCCAGTTTAGGTAAATATCCCCCTTACATGCGTTCATAGAGCAATGTTCTTTTCCTTCTGAATGCCCATATGGGTTATGGTTTGAGTGAGTTTTCTCTTTCAGTAGACTCCATACAGCACAGCATCTGGCCCAGAGTGACCACTCTATAAATATTTATGAAGTAATGAATCTATAGTAAGAAAGTATCTGTAGCACCTCAGTTGTTTTCATTTCAAACTTCCTAGCTTGAAAGTAGGATTCCAGATGAGGAATCATCATAAATGGGTTAGCAATGTGGATTGCACTGGGCACACCTATTGGGCTTCTAGATGCCTAATTCTTTTTTTTTTTTTTTAAGATTTTATTTATTTATTTGACAGAGAGAGATCACAGGCAGACAGAGAGGCAGGCAGAGAGAGAGAGAGAGAGAGAGAGGGAAGCAGGCCCCCCACTGAGCAGATAGCCCGATGCAGGACTCGATCCCAGGACCCTGAGATCATGACCTGAGCCGAAGGCAGCGGCTTAACCCACTGAGCCACCCAGGCGCCCTACATGCCTAATTCTTAAATAATGTAGAATTGGCACACTGATTTTTAATCTATCCTAACAATTAACCAAGACATTGTGCTCCCCTTCTTGACTTGCAATTACTCTTTTCACACACGGATGCTAAAAAAACAGAAAGTGGATTACTGGAATGAGTATACAGTAACAGCACTGTACTGCCCAGTGAGTAATGAGAAAGTGACTTGAGAGAAAGTAATTCAAAATCCTTCCTTCTAGTGACACCACAGGGCCTTGGGGTGGACACAATTTTAGATAAAAGTTACAGTTGGTCCTGTGGTTTTCAAGAGAGTAGAGACTGGCCATTTCTCTGAGAGGTAGGACCAGCGCTGGCAGAGAGGGGAGGAGGGATGACAATTCAAAGCAGCTGGAGCTGAGAGGGCTCTGGGTCCCCACACACTCTCCTATATCATGTTCTGGCGAGCTGGAGGGGTGAACTCTCTGCCAAGGAAAAACAATGGTGGAGGAGGCAAGGAGCTTTTTGTCAAGGTTTCCAGGAGGGTGGTGTCAGTGGACTGTGTATTAACTTAATGTTTGATAGATATGCTCTCTAGTACATTCTGCAAAACTTCTTGACATAGCTTTCCAGTCGAAGTGTTTATTGGAGATTTCCAAGTGGGCTCGGAAAGTAGAAAAGTGCCACCTGGCAATACTTCATAAAACTAATTACCTTAGGGAATTCATGAAAAATTGCAGATACAAGTACTATAATATAGGGTTAGTGGACCATGTCATATTTTCTTCTAATAATTACCAGAATCATGTTATTTTTCAGTTAAGTGGGCCTTTATTATTTTGCTCTCAGTGGTCATTGATTCTCCATTTAAAAAAAAAAAAAAATCCTCTCTGGCCTCAGATTTGAAAAGACCTAAAAGTAAGACTAACTTAGCACTTGACTCAGGAAACAAAGATATTTCCCAGACAACTATTAATCTAACAACTGGTGGGGATTCATCAGCCCTCAACCAGAAAGATTTGCCAGGGAAACTTTCCTTAATATGAACTTTTAGGGACCCCTGGGTGGCTCAGTTGGCTAAGCTTCTGCCTTCGGCTCAGGTCATGATCCCAGAGTCCTGGGATCGAGCCCCGCATCAGGCTCCCTGATCAGTGGGAAGCCTGCATCTCCCTCTCCCACTCTCCTTGCTTGTGTTCCCTCCCTCGCGGTCTCTCACTTTGTCAAATAAATAAATAAATCTTTAAAAAACAATGAGCTTTTAGTATAAAAACAGCAAACAGTTTCTATAGGGTTTCTATAGAGACGCAGGGTCCAAAGACCTGAACCCCTTTGAGGTTGTGCAGTGAGCAGAGTTAAGCAAGCCCCTTGCTGCTCTGTGTCCTTATCCAGTGATGTTAAGATCACACGAGAGCTCTGTGCATCCCTTAAGATCAAACGGAATGTCAAGGGAGATGATGTACAGCAAAGCACCCGGAAAACTGAAAGTACAAGGTAAACATAAAACACCATCATTATTATTCCCTATGCTGTACTTTTTGCCCCCATGACTTGTTTATTTTATAACTGGAAGCTTGTTCCTCTTAGTATAATAGGTCAGCTATACTTCCATTAAAAATAAATGTAAAAAACTTAAAATAGAACACTCAGAATTATTAAAAAGGAGGATTCATATCTGGTGCAGGCCTAGCAGACACCAGAATAAAATAATCCTATTTATTCTGACAATTTCTGTTACTGGGCTTCCACACTGATCCATATATTAAAGTAAAGCTTCTATTTCAGAAAAAAGGATGCAGATCGGTGCCTATCCAGCAGGCCTGTAAGTGGAACCTACACCATCATCATCATCATCACCATCACCATCATCAGTGCTCCCACCACTGTCTTCCCCAGCACCTCGTTAAGAATCTATGATCCATCATCACCGTCATCCCCACCCCTATCATCACCCTCGCCATGATCACTATTTGTGTTGAACAGCTACTCTGTGTAAGGCATTTGACACAATCTTTCTCTTTGTGCTACCATTAAGTTCTCTAAAAAACCCACGTTACTGTCCTCCTTTGAGAAAAGGGGAGTTAGAGGCTCCATGAGGGGCCTGTGGTTCCCAAACTCAACTGGGCTTCAAAACGACCTGAAGATTTTTCAGAAATTAGATGCTTGCCTCTCAGCAGAAAGCTACTGAAGCAGTCTTCACTGGTGGATCCCAGGCAGCTGAAGATGTATTTCCAAGCCCTACGGAAGGTTCTATCTACTGAGCAGGGGAACTTGCAGAGGACCGGGCTGGTAACTTCCTCAAGGAACCTAGCTGTTGGCCACTGGACTCCCACGTCAGCTCTTAATCACTTTTCTGTCCCGCCTGACTGGTAATAACATCTTATTTAATTTAACAACCGTTTTTTAGGGACTTTAATTGCTTTTTCCACGTTCTACATCCTCCGTTCAACTACACTGACAGATTGTTTTTTCCCTAATGACCACTAAGATGTTTTGATAAATACTTAGTTCCCAAGGACATTTTATATTGTGGTCAATGCTTAAAGGTCTACATGAATTTCCTGGGACACTTATTAAAATGGCAGATACTGAATTAGCATTTCCCGAATGGGCCTGGCAGTCTGCATGTCTGAGCTTCCAGCTGATGCCAGAGTTGTTGGTTTCTGCATTGAGGCAGCTGCAACCCTGCGGTGGGTACAAAGAGATCCACTCCTGGAAAATGAGCACAGGCCTGTGAGTGAGGGTCAAACTGCCCCTCACTGACAGGGATACTAACCAGGGCAAAATGTTGTAAAGGACACTCAGACGTGTGATTCTGACATGAGGAGGGACACGTGCAATAGGGGAGAGGGCATTGCCTAGCAAAGAATCTAGTATCCATCATGGATTTAAGTGAAAATCACACATACTGATTGGGGGACCGCAAACATATGGTTATGACAATTATATACATTCAGAAATATCCAAACACTGGTTGAGACAGTTCAAACAAGGAGGAGGACACTCCTGAACGCTACCCTTCTTGGGAGGTGACCTGAGGATCCCAGGGCATGTGACCCAGGAGCCTCCGGTCTAGCTCTTGGAATTCCTGTGGTCACACTCTGATGCCAGGTAACGAATGGCATCATACTATGGAAAGCCACACTGAAATGAAATAAATGGTAATTGGAACAAAGTAACATACTTGGGTTAATTGCATTTTGGAGAAGAGAAAGTCCGGGAAGGTTTCGGTGGACTGAATTGATAAAGGACAAAAGATGAAATAACAAAAGAATGGGCTTGAGTTTTAATTAGGCAGGAGTGTAATGGGACCCATAACTCCAAGAGCTTCTTAGATACTTAGACCTGCAACTGTCATGAGTGAAAGAAGTGTAAATCATCGAGTCCCCTGCTCTGCCGGGCTATGTGAGATCCTGTGTGAAGGGTAAGATCCCCAGCGCCCATCCAGGAAGCAAGGCTCCCTCGTAGTCCCTCGTATACCACCGCTCTGAGCATTGCACGACTGGCATCAAAATGGGCTGGAGCAGGGGTTGCCTTCAGAGGCCAGCAGGAGGTGAGCAAAGTGGAAACAATGACAATCTGAAGGTCATACGCCCCCTGATTTAACAGGGACTGCCTCCCTCAGCTCCCAACAATTGCTGCCAAGCACACGTGGACCAGATACTGTAAGAACTATTGATTTTTTTTTTCAAAAGAAGCTCAGACTTTGAATTTTTATATCAAATTGTCTGTTTTTTTCAGTAAATTCATCAATAGAATCAAACCCTTCCTCAATACAAAACCAACAACAACTATAAAAAAAATGCAGCCCAATAAAATAATCTTGCGAGGAAGGATAGCAGTGATGACTTGATAACTTCTGGGTTAAATTTTTAAGCAAGTTCAGAGATAACATGAGTTTTTGGTGATGATACCCAAAGCTGGGGTACAATGGCAAAGCAGGCAATGCGAGGTATCCCCGGGTCCTCTCTTCTCTACCTTCTCTACCCTTCTCTACCTAACCTTACCCTGCTCTCTCTTTCTTCGTAGAACGTCCCAATTCCTGACATCATACTGTATACTTACTTTAATTTCTGAAAAACCCCCTCCCACAACTAGGTAGAAATCCCCATGAGGGCAGGGGCCTGTTTGTTCACGACCATGTCTCCAACACAACTGTGTCTGGTACACAGTAGGTGCTAATAAACAGTTGCCAAATTAATAATGCATGACGGGTCCATATCTCCATCTCCATCATCCAAATCAGAATGAGACTGTGTCTTAGGACCCTTATCCTGGGGTCTGATATCTAACACCTAACAGTTCATGAGGCCAGAGTGACATGGATAATTTATATCCAAAACTTTTACAGAGAATAAAATACTCCAAAATCCTATGTCTACTTTATGGGGGGAAAAACCCAAAAAATCTGCAAGAGACAAAAGAAAATACATATCCATTCTTGGTATAGTATATATTTGGCTGTGATCATTCACATACTGACTTATTGTTTGAAATCATGTAAAACACGACTCTTCGCTAAGAAAGCATAACTAAGCAGACAGACCCAGAACCAACATCTGCTGACACACAGTGCTGGACTCAGACAGCAGCAGGATCCCAGAGATGCTGTGTTCTCTAAGAACTCGGCACGATGCAAATGGGCATAAGGGTATAAAAAAGCAGTATGAAGGGACTTCTAGTTCTTGCTGAAAAAGAAGATTCAGGTTCTAAATCCAGCACTTCCAAGAAGAGAGGCGTCTCATTTGGGGCTACATATAAAGCCGGCACTCCCTTGTTTGAACAAAACCACTCACTACACGCTACTTCAAAAGCAAAGCTCCAGACAATTAGCTACACACGCATGTTTCCAGCCACCTGCTGTCTGAGGAAAACAGCTCTGCAATGTGCATGCCCTAGTTTCAACCGATCTTTAAGTTGCACACAAAAGCGCTCTTCCCTTACCTGTCTCCTTTTCTCAAGCTGAGTCCACAAAAGAGCCTAGAAATAACTAGAAATACACTTCCCTTTAAGTGAGAGAAAAATATGTTTAAAGGACAGCCCAGACCTTGGATAAAAGCACTTACTTTGAAAGAACAGGACAGATCATGTATTCAAAACAAGACACCTTCTAAAGGGCAGACCAAGAGGATGTTCAATGCCACAGCCTTGCTCTGTGCTGGAGGCTCTGGTCCTGCTGGGCATGGTGGGCAGAGTTGAGCCTGTGTGGCCCGTTCCGCTGGGACTGCTGCGTCAGATGACGCTCAGAACAATTATTGGGACAGGCTGTGAGCAAGTCAGCAGGAGAGTTTTATTTCTGGCCGGAGATTGCTGCTTCCTAATGAGAAAATACTGGTAGCAGAGCTCCTCCCTGGTATCAGAGTGAGCCAACGCTCCCCAGGTGATCTGGGTTCTGAGCGAGGTGAGGAGGGGGTGCCCATCCTGTGTTGGGGGGCAGAGGGTGAGTAGCCCCTGAAGGAGACCTCCTCTGTCAGGTCAGACCCCTTCTAGGTTCACCTAAGGATACTGGTCTCCTTGATGTAGTTCCTTGACTCTGCCAAGGGCATGACTCAGCTCACCCACTAGCAGAGCGAGATACACAATTTCTCTCTCATAGCCCAGTAAAGCTGAATTCAAGGCACTGAGTGGAGAACAGCTGTGGGAAGAGCCTGGTGGTCCCCAACTCGGTGAGGTCTAGAGTTTGTGGCTTCACGTGCAGGGAGCTTCAGAGCTTCTCTACTAGTTATTTCTATCCAGTGGCTCGGGGCTTCGGAACCTGCAGTCTATGAGGGGGAGAGGGATGGGAGAGGTGGAGGAGGAAGGGAAGGAGTGAGCAGTGGATCTTTCAGTTCAGTTCCCAAGCCAATAAATGAAGAGAATTCAAGATTCTCTTTGGCTGGTTTTCTACTGGTGTCAAGATGAACCATTGTGGGATGGACTTCAAGGCCTTTGATGACTTTCCATTTATGCCTGAATGACTATAACTGAAAAGCAAGACAGAGATATGGTGGCTATTTAGGGAAGCTGGCTGTGGGCTTCAGATGCCCAAGAATCCCCACCTCTGTCTACTAACACATTCTAGATACAGAACTCACCTCCAGGAAGTGATGGTGTGGGGAGAGGGTGTAGGAAACTTTGGGATCATTTTCAGTTTGGAAGACTTTTTGACAAAAACACTAAAGTTAGGAAGACATACAATTTCTTTCTGTCATACAGAGATTGAGGTCAAGGAGGATGAAGAGACAAGGAACATTCTGTTTCAGGAGGGGTGTATGGTCTCGGGCAGACATGAAGCTGGGTGGGGTAGAGGTTGACCCCATGGATCCCTTGAGTCCTACCCCTCTGAATGATCTGGGATAGTGCACAACCTCTCTGGACTTCACTTCCTACATGAGGAGTTTTTAAGATCCCTCAAATCTTCATGCCCTGTTCTACCAAGCCCTGGCTTCTAGCACATACCCTAACACAGAGAGAAGTCTAATGAGCCAAGTTTGTCTCCCTCTTTTTTCCGTTCCCCCCTCTCCCTCTACAGAAGACAGAGATTTCCTGCAAAGACCCCATCTTCATTCTGCCTCCCTATTCCAGCTGCTTCTGACCAAATTCTGAAAAGCCCAGAACCGATTTTTTATGAAGTCTCTGGAGTATGTGGCAAACAATGGCGCTAAGGACTCATTGTTTCCAGCTGCCAACTCCTCCAGGGACCCCACAGTTTACAGGGTGTGGTCGCGGTCTTCTTACAGTGCTCCGAGCTCAGTGGGGCTCCAAGTGCCTGGCCGTTCCCCACCCAACATGGGTGTTTCTGAGCCCGCAGGCTTTGCTCCCAAGGGTCCCCCCGGGGTGGTGGTGACCGTCAGGCTGAAGGCCCCAACCGGTTTCCTTCCTCTCTCCTTTCACAAGTGTTACTTCTCTCTTGCACAACCAGTATCTGTACCCTGGGGGACCCGACAGACACACAGAAGCTAATCATTGCAACACATAAACCCTAATGTTTGTTTTCTTTTCCAAAATGGACCTTTTACAGGCTTTAGGAAGCCTGTCTTTGAGCAACAAGATCCTCTCTCTAGCATGAAGATCTGCAGTATAGATTTAGGTTCTATTCTCATTCACAGACACAGAGAGGTTTAATTCCCATCAGTTTTGGCCGCTAGTTCTTAACCAGGGGTGCATATAAGAATCACCCCTGAGACTTTTACAAATGCAGATGACTGGGCTCCACACACAAAGCTATACTTACTGATCTGAGACCTACCCCTGGTTGAGAATCACTGGTCTCAGTATGAAATTCCCTCTTATTGGGGCTTCTTCTAGAGATTAGCATTCATCCTTCTCAGGATCATTCCAGAACCTGAAAAGTATATCTGCATAAAATGGTCAGATATCTGCATTAGTCTTCTCTCGTTCATCTCCAGATTTTTTTTTTTTTTTTAATAAATCCAGCTAGTAATGCAGACTTCTTCTGGACCATGGTGAATCTTCTGGGAAAGTATTACAGAAAGGCATAGGAAACCTTGGGATTATTTTCAGTTTTGAAGGTCTCAACAAAATACACATTAGTAATGGGGCTGTAACATTTCCTTTATCATGCAATTTGGGACAAGGAGTTTTGCACTGACTTTCCACAGAAACTGGGGATAAGGTTGTTTCTAGTGTCATTGTTGTGTAGGAAGTTGGGGTTATGCTTATATTTCACAAAGTAAGTGCTTTGGGAACATAAGTCTGATCTCTGTCTTCTCCCTCCTGTTAATCAGGTAGCGCTCACTTCCATAAATGTCAAGGGAGAATAGCTGGACAGCGTGTTTCTTGGAATGCTGAATAAAATCCCTTGAGATTATCTGTGTACCCACTTAGCTTTGTAGTTGCAGTCAAGGCAAAGCTTGTAACTTTCCAAGATACCAGTCCTGAAAAGAGCAAGTGAGAACATTCTTCCAGAAGGTTAAATGTATCCAAAAGGTATTTTTAAGTCCTCCTATTGTATCTTTCTAGCCAAAGAGAAAATTTCAAAAAGTCTCAGGGGAATGTAAACAGACAGGAGTGCTGTGTGTTGGGAAAAGCATTCTCCTAAAGAAAGTTGAACCTTCCTGGAGGGGGAAGTCTAGTGGATGCGTAGCTGAGCGAACTCAGAGAAATAAAGGGGCTGCTGACGGCACAACAAACTGGGAAACAGAGTAAGAAAAGAAAAGTTTAACATTTAAAGTAAAACATTTAAAGTCACTGCCCTCGGAATGTCCCTGCACATTTGGCAGCATGGGATTACCTACTAATTTAATGCTTCCTGAACATAAAGTGCTCATTCCCTAAGCGCGTTACTCTGAACTTCCTAATTCAGACAGCTCCCTCGTGGGTGAGTTGGAGGCAGTGCTGGGGGTGGAAGAGGGATCCGAGTGTGAGGACTGCCTTCCTTCTGAGAGCTGATGAATGCCGAGATGCTCACTGAACATCTCAGGGCTCTGCTCTCCTTCCTGCCGGGCTAGTTCACGGATTAGCTGAATATGTACGTGGATATGCTTAGTACATTTGCAAAGTACTATGCAGATGGGAGCTTTTCATTACTTTCAGACAAAAGCCTCATTTACAGGTTGCCACACTAGGGCCTGTGGGTGGAGATGCCAGCTCAGATAGGCAGGTCCCTCCCTGCTCCTCACTTACCCACCCAGAGACTCACCAGTGATACGGCCCTTCATGCCCAGTTCCCTCAAAAATAAGATGGGGATGACGGTCATACCTACCTCTTCAGATTGTTGTGGGGAGAGAGGATTCATGCAGCAAAAGCATCTAACACAGATCATGACACACAGCGTCCACTAATGTGAACTATGATTATTACAAACCAGGGCTGTCCCCGACAGCTGTAAAGCTGTGATATACAGGAAGCAGGAGACGTGGCAGGAAGTCTGCAGGGACCCGGGAAAAGCTCTTCCAGGGAAAGCCCCCCCACCCCTAGCTGCAAGAGACCCCCTCCAATGAACTAGCAACCTCCTGGTGGGTGGCCTGACCGAGTGAGCCAGAGAAACCGCGGCTCCAGTCTCCATGTGAATTTCAGTGCATTCACATCAGCCATAGGTAGTTCCCGACAGCCCCGCAGAGTTCTCTGCTATCATTTTGGAAGGGCCATCCCAGAGTGCTTGTTTCTAGGTATCAATTCACTTGTGACAACTGTAGGTTCACATCACACAAGGGAAACTTGACATGCAAAAAAAACATCATCTCGAAATGGAGCACGGTCGATAGGGGTAGATGCAGGGGGCAGGGGAGGGACGGGTGATGGATCTCAGATGTCAGAGCTGCCCGTGGAGAACTCCTGGGCCAGGCGGCCATGGTGGGCGGTGGGCTGAGGCACATTCCATTATGAGCGGAGTGGGTTTATAATGGAATGACATGGATGGGTTCTTAGAATCAGAAAAACACACTGACCTTCACACTACACAGGTGCAGCAGCATAATGACCCACCACGTGTACGCGCATCAATTCCTGGGGAAAAGGCCAACGAGGTTAACTCAGCGTGTATCTCGAGCAAACAAAACCAGCGACATTACCCGAAAGAAGGACGTCGTGCCCGCCACCCCCATTGAGATATTTGGCTTGGGTGATCCCCAGGTGAATGGAAAAATCACACGAGGATCAAAATCATTCTCGTGATGTGGATCCAAGGTAGCAAGCCACGTTATTTTGCGGCATGGGTCATTTGATTTAGATTTTAAAATTTACAGTCAAGGAATAAGAATCATGGGACTAGGGGGAAATTTTTTTTTTTTCTTTTCAGGAAACAAGGATTTGGTGTGGGGTTTGTGGGGAGGAGATGGGAAAACTTCCTAAATGCATCTTCAGACATGCCCCACTTACCAGATTCCCTCAAGCACAAAGGAACCAGAGCTACAGTTAAACTGCTGGAAATATCACTGACTCATCTCAGCGCACTCACTCAGATGTGAATACTGTCCTTTGCATCGCCAGGAGAGTATTACCCCAAATAACAATCCCTGGCCACACCATCTGCATTTCAGTACAGCAAAACCAGGTCCAAAATTAGGAGCTTAGAGGAGAGACACCAGACACGGGAAAATTGCTGGTGGTGTTTACACCAGGGTCCTATTAATCCCTGTACCACTCTGGGGTTCATGAGTCTTTACTCTGGTAAAACTCCTCTTCCTTGGAAGTTGAAGTTACTATGGATGGAATCAATATGGTTGCACTCCAGAAAAAAGGGGTATATGATATCGGCTTTCCAAAAATCCCAGTGAAACCTGAAGCTTTGCTGACAGATGGGTTTGTGTAAGAAACAAGTTGCAAGCTTGCATTCTGAATGCGCAGATGATATTCTCATCCTGATCTGAGCAGATTTGCACAGGGGATGGAGAATTTAAGGTCCATGTGCTTGGGTCCTGCTTTGTGCCCTTCCTCCCCATTCTGGACACCATCTGTGGCATTCATATCTTTCCCTATGGTGGCCACTGTCTTCCCAGCTGCTCCTCAGGTTGCCCCAGCCCTGCCCCATATGCAGGCTCTTCCTCACTCACCTTTTCCATGTTGGAGGGCTTCAGACCCTCCTATATTCACACGAGGGGCCTGTATTCCCATCCATGAATTACTATCAGAGCACTGACAATTCCCAAATTCCCATGACAACTCAGAGCTCTCATCTGAACTCCAAACCAACATCCACTGGGGCTTCTTACAGCCCAAAGACAGTACAAAAAGAAGTTGGGATCTTTATCCTCGAACCCAAAGCCCAGAGTCAGTGACGGCTGTTTACCCACTGGGTCTCCCTGTCAGTAACTTTGTTTTCCTTGTTAGTACCTTTTGCTACTACTTTTTAACCATTCTAGAATCCATTGCTTCTCATCATTTCTACTCCCTCATCATGACCCAAGTGTCCTTCCTACCTAATCTCAGTTAACCCAAACCTATCTCCCCACCCTCTGCGTGCCCTATATATACTCTCTACAACAGGTAGGATGCTTTTTATAAAAGGACATCAGACTGTGGCTCTTCTTTGTTTCCATAGCTGCACACTTCCTTTAGGCTAAAGCTGAAGACAGGTCGAGATATTTCATATGAGCGTGAAAAATGGATCTGGGCCTCCTGCCCACCTCTTTACAACCCACATGTGACACCCCAGCCACCCGGGGAGCTATGCTGTCTTCAGAGACACTTGCTTCTCTTTTTCTTGGAGATGTCAGGACACGGCCCTCTCTGTCTGAAACATGCTTCCCTCAGTCCCCTTCCACAGCCTTTAGTCCCTGGTCTCCTGGGCTCCCCAGCCAGCACAGGTGCTCCGGGACAACACCCACTACTTGTTTTTGGATTTTCCAAAATAATTCTAAAGAACTATTTGTTTAACATTTGTCTTGTGAAGCCAACACAAAGTTCTCTGGCAGCTCGGCTGCCATCCTCAGTACTAAGCACAGATCTGGTCGAAGGGCTTAACTTACCATGTTCAGTGAGAACTGGATGGATGAAAGAATTGCTGAATGACGAGGACTGACTGTTTATGTCCTTGAGCAACTCACGGTCTAGACTTTAGAAGATAGGAAAGAAGCCTCTTGGTACACCTGTCCCAAGCCAAATGTTGATCCAACTAATCAAACGTGCATAGGCACGTTAGAAGAGTAAGCAGAACAGGAAAAAAGACCATTCAAATCACACATTCCTGATTTAGCACTTAACCTGGGAGAATACTGGTATATTTTACTTTACAGTTTACTTTCCTTTTTTTTTTTTTTAAACAATTTCTTCATAGTTTATCTGTAAAACTTGACACTGGCCAAGAAGAATGAGAGCAGAATGGAGAGTTTATAAACAAAGTAGGGATTAAAAAGGATCCAGCTCTAGATTCCAAAATCTCATGCCACCCCACCAACCAGAACCTGGATGGCACCTCTTCCATCAGGAATAGGTTGAAACCCAAGGAAGTTAAGGAATGAAAAGAGGACCAGGTGCCTGTCTATATGAACGCAACCGGAAAAGTGCCCTACCCTTTGCTTTTGGCCCATCTAAGCTTACAAATCCACCAGGCTCTTCAAAGTATTTAACTAGAGGAAACCCCAACAAGAAAGCGCAACTGGCAGTATTGGGGATCGACACAGTTGTACCTTGAAAGTAACCCGAGATTACACAATTCTTCCTTCAAATGCACGAGCATTTATATGCAGTTTTATCAATTTCTTCTACTGCACTTGAGGGTCTATGATCCTTGGGGGGACTCTCAGAGCGCCCTGCACAGGGCAGTGGGGAAACTAAGCAGGAAGGATGCTTCTGAAGATCACTACAGCAGGGCCTGTGGTAGAAGTCCTAACAGCAGAGCAGGAAGGGCACAGCAAGCACAGTCCTCAACAAGGCCAATCCTTCCTGGTTCCCATGTCAGCTCCCTGAGGCCCCGACATCCATGCTCATGCCCTGCAAACCAGCCGTCCAACAGCATCATTCTAGGGATCAAGGCTGAAAGGTGTCAACACTCTGCCCCTCCTACCAGGTCACCAGAGGAGAAGTTACCATTATTAAAAATCAAAAAAAGCAGATAAGATATCCATACAGGGCCAATATGGATCTGTCCCTACCCAAATGAGCTAAGATTAAACACTAATACACAAAGTATAACACAATGATTTATCATGTGCTAAAAAGGATTTTTGCTGTTTTGCTAGCCTCCTGTTCCCTTTGGTCTGGATGTTGGAAGTGAACAGTTTTGGAGGAAGACAGCTGTATCATTATTGGTGGAATGGATAAAAGGAGGCAATATAAAAGATGAAAAAGATGACAGATTTTTTTAAAATCCTTTTTTGGTAATCATAGGGAAAAAATGTACATTTGCTGTTTAAAACGCCAAGCCATACAGGCAGTATGACAAGAAGTCACTCATAAACCCACCCCTGAAGAAATCTAGAGATTCTGGTTGAGAGTGGGTTTCTTATTTCCAAGAAGTAGTTTCAGGGAAGCCTAGTCAAAGTGCCACCTTCTGGACATTCTAGAAAAGCCCCAGAGATCCTGGCCTTCCCAGGAGGCCTGTGATACTGAAAAAGAATTTAGAGTTACTCTAAGCGGATGTGTCTCATAGCCTCAGAAAGCTGGTCAACTCGCACAATCACCCCCCGTAAGAGACTTGCCATCATGACTATCAGTTATTTTTAGTTGTCCTCACAATGGATGATTGACAGTGAGGATCGACTGAATTCCAACAGGAGATGCCAAGTCCTACGTGGGCAATTCCAAACGCAACACAAGGGACCCGCCTGGAAGGACAAATTAAGCTCAACTGTTCGTGTTTGGAATAAGATTTTTAAAAGCTTATTTCTTCTTGGAGACCAGAATATTGGACTCGCTGATTGAATAAAACGATTCTTGTTGAGAGATCCCGGTCACAGCTGTGTCACTAGAACTTCCCTCACGTTGCTGTCACAGCAAGGACTCCTCTACTAATGGCCAGTGGGACAAGGCACTCACACAAATGAGTCTGGTCCGATTTTCGATTTCATGACCATGAGCTTGTCAGCACGACTGGGGGTCTAACTCGTCTCATTTCATCCCGAGCTCATTTCTTTTAGTCCCTTGACTTGATGCCCTTTGCATTTTCAGGACACACAAGATTTACTATCACATAACCTTAATGGCACTACTGCCGCTGAATTCCTTTTTCTGGGAAGAGGTGCCTTTATGAGCCCCTACCACGAACATCAATTCATGCCATTAACAACTTACAATGCCTTCCAAATTTTCAGGCCCTACTATCATATAGATCATTGATCTTAAACTAAAATTTTTTTAAAAAGGCTTTGACAAACTAACAAGGCTTTTCTCACCAAATATGGACTTGGCAGCATACCCACAGAATTACTCATTTTTTATCCTCATTTTATTAGTGTATTTTTGAATTTCATTTATTCATATACTTCTCCAGTTCTCTAGCATAACCATAACCAAAGCTCTATTGATCATGATACACAGAAGGAAAATAAAGATGTCCTGACTTTCAACTTCCAAGTTCACCAAACTTCCATGTGACATTTTCTTCCCAGCCCAATGACATGCTAATTCTAAGGAAGACCGGTTCCAAAGATGACCAGTTTGTCCTTACCGGGACAGGTCCAACTCCAAGAGCGAACAACGTAAATACGTGAGTGCAGCTTCCTCCTCCCAGTACCTTGTTCCTCAGACCCCAACTCTGAGCAGCAGCATGGAATTGCCAGGAGGAGGGGTGAGGCTGAGTCCTACAGCCAGGATGGTAAGGAACAGGGGAGGCAGCCCCCGGCAGCCATCCTGCGAGGGTCAGAGTTCATGGCATAAGCTGGGTCCCCAACCTACCACTTCCACCCTTCCCAGGGCCAAAATTTACCACTGCTCAGCCCACGGCTGCTCTTCCTCAACCTTCAGGATCCATCCACAGGACATCTGCGATGGGGAAACTCTCATAACAGAACTCATACTTGACTGACTCCACTACAAAGCTGTCTTCCAAGAATAATAGCCGATCCCAGGATGTTTTCATTAAAAACAGATTTCAGTGACAGACTAGCAAAACATTTTCCTTGTACAATAAGCAATAAGAAGGGGCAGAATTATGCAAAACATATGGACTTCTCACTGTCCTCAGCAGCTAGGAGCTCACTTACACTGTCTTCAGTATCTCATTTAAACTCATGGAAGATGGGTACGTGCAGGCTTCATCCTGCTCAGTGCTTTTCATGCTCCAAGTGGCCGAAGAAGAAGAAAGGCTGGTTGAGCTGAATTTCTGCTTCCATTTTCAAAATCTGTCACCCGTTGTCCCTGAGGGGGACAACTGAGGGGTTTGCCTGTATCCTTGGAGTGTCAGAGAGGGGCTAGTAGCAAAGCAGGCTCAGAGTCGTTCATTCGTTGACAGTTTACCACTTGCCTGGCGTCGTTTTCACACTGGAAAAACGCTGTGGTGAGAGCTAATATCCAGTATTTGTATAGCTTCTGATGCGTCAGGCCCCTTTCTAAGTGCTTCACGTAGAGGAACTCCCTAACCCTCGCAGCAGCGTTGCGAGACGGTGGCTACGACTGTCTATAGTTTACATGGGAGGAAGATGAAGCGTGGGCTGGTTATGTCATTTGCCAAGCGCTGTACACAGAATGAGGAACAGACCTAGGCATCAGGCTCCAGAGCGCAGACAGACCTGGCCCTGCCCTAAAGGAACCAATATAAACAGACCAGACCACCTGAATACAAAACCTGTCTTAGAGCACTGAATCCGAGAGCTGAGGAGTGTCCTGGCAGCTCCTGTTCATTGATCAGAAAGTTATTTTGGTCAGTAATACCTTTAAGACAGTAATGGGGACAGGCCTTCTGGAACCCCAGTATGGTTCATTATATTTAACATCTGTTTCATTTTTGGTTTTTTGCCCCTACAAATAGTTTTCTAAGTGCTATTTGTTAAGCAATCATTTAATATATTAGAAATCAATAAATTTTTTATAAACTCACATATTTCAAGATCAATCTCTTCTACTGTTCCTTCTAGTCATACGTTGATACACAAAGTTTTCAGGTTTGTGTGTACGTGTGTATCCATATACACAGAGTAAAACATAAAAACCTATTTACTATATATTTATAAGAATGGATCACATTGGGTAGCAAAAACGCTCCCTTTATTAATTTTTGAAATCAATTCTTCTGCTTGCATTTCTATTTGTCTAGAATTTGGGCAAATAAAATGTGGACACAGGGGGATGTGTAAAGATGCCATAACAGAGCTATGTTTATCACAAGGCACTTATAGGGCAGGGAGCCAGAGAGTGCTGGCAACACCACACAGAAGACTCTGCCCAAGATTCAATGGAACGCAATCCTTACACTCAACTGACCACATTCTAGAACATAAAAATCCCATGGATCTTGTTAGTGGGATTAAGTTAAACTAGCAAACGAATAGGGGAAGGGTTTATACACTAAGTTATTCCAACCAGGAACATGATCTCTTTCTCCACTTATTAAATTTGTTTTTTTTTTTTTTAAGATTGTATTTATTTGAGAGAGAGTGAGGGAGCCCAAGCTGGGGGGAGGGGCAGAGGGAGAGGGGGAAGCAGACTCCCCGCTGAGCAGGGAGCCTGATGTGGGACTGGGTCAATCCCAGGACCTGAGCTGAAGGCAGATGCTTAACCGACTGAGCCACACAGGTACCCCATTTTGATTTAAATGAATAGTCGTAACTTTCTTCACATAGGTCCCACAAAGTCCTTGCTGTCTGTAGCCAAGGTTTCTTTCTTAAGATTTCAAGATGGTTTCTAAAATTATCATGGGTGTGGGCCGAAGAATACCTTTCTTATTCTGGTTTTGTGTGTGTGTGTGAATAATGGCATTTTATTCCCTTCTGTTTCAGATTCTTTTTATTGGGCTAGTATTTGTGTTTGTTTGATCATATTTTATTACCATGCATGGTCAAATATTAACACATTTGCTGCTCTGACATTCAGCACCAGCCAGAGAGGAAGACTCCCACCTACATCCCCCTGTAGGAAGGACCAAAGTTTCCTTCCCTGCACCCACTCCTGGAGTAGGGGCAAGAGGTTCTCTATGGGGTTCCTCAGTGGGGTGAGCTCCACCTTCCTTCAGAGTTTCAAAGGAACCCCTCGAGCAAGGTTCTGCCTCGTTCCAGGTGAGGGTTCCCCCTTATCCAGGCCTCCTCCCTACAGGTGTGCTAGAGTCGGGCCTCACAGGTACAAGGGTAGTCAGGACTTGGATTGGGACCATGGCTCTGGCAGGGGATTGGTCTGATTTGCTAGTCAATCTCAATTCAGTGAGACGAGACCGAGGAGGACTAGCAGGACCTTGCTTTGGGTCTGCTGTCTAAAACCCTCAGAGAGTCACAACATGACCTAACTTTGTTTGTTTTCATTTGCTGGACATATATCTCCCTCTAGGCCTTCATGGGGAAGAGTCTTTCCATTCAGTCATATATTCAACAAGGGTTCATTGAGGCTCAACTGCACACCAGGCGCTGGAGATGAGGCAGTGTTTGTGAACACCACAGACTATGAGGCCTGGCTGTGCAGCTCATGTTTGAGAGGAGACAGCAACAACAACAACAACAACAAAGAATCATAATAAATAAATGAAATACCCATGTTCGATGGTGGGAAATTTTAAGAACAAACAATAAATGAGAAACGAAATGTTAAGATGTAGATAGAAGGTGACATTTTAGATCGGGTTTTTCAAAGGAAAGAAGATTTTGAGTAAAGAACAGAAGGAAGAAAGGGAAGTGTCTAAGGAGATGTCTAGGGAAAGATGGCTCCAGTCAAAGAGAACAGCAGATGCAAAGGTCCTGAGGTGGAAAGTGCCTGGGCTTTATTTGAGAAACAGCAAAGAGGCTAATAGGGCCAGACAGAACGAAGAAAGCAGAGAGGAGAATAGTAGGAAATGAAGTTGAAGATGTAGCATGGGGCTGGATGGCTCCAGGCTTCCTAGTTCAGTGGAAATACTTGGGTCTCCACATGGAGTGAGGCAGGGAGTCATCAGAGGGCAGGGAAGTGACACGACCTGGTTGGCAATGAGCAGAGTGTCTTTCACTGCTGCTTTAAGAGCATACTGATGGGGAGACAAGGGAGAAAGTCGGGAGAGCTTGCAAGAATCCAGCATACACATGAAGGTGGCATGAACGGAGTGGGGGCAGTGGGAGTTCTGCAAATTTGGTCAGAATTACAGAGAGAAGAGTGCTGTCACAGGCAAGGCTGTTTTCCATTTAACTTAATGCCTCTAGTTAGGCTCGCTGTTGGTCTAGCAACGCGGAGCTCTTGCAGACCGAAGGGGATCCTTGCTTCTCCTTACCTGTTCATCTACCCACAGGGAAACTTCTTGCTGGGTAGGATGAAGCAGTTCCTCTTTCCCTTGCCAGGAACTGTCCTCCGTTTCCCTGACTCTCCCAGTTCTGCTTTTGCTTATTGGAGGCAGCACAGCTCCTATGCCCACTCTATCTCTATGTCCATTTCCAGCTGCGCCACATCTGGGGAGTGGAAGACCCCAGATGAAGACAGGAAGAGGGGAGAAATGGGAGGCTGGCCAGCAGGTAGGTTGGTGCTGGTCTGGCCCTGGTCTTCTGGGTGCCAGCCATACTCTGTACCATGGAAATCAGTTCTGGAGACAGGTTTATCAATCACTGTTCCTAGGCCCCAGAGTGCTATCATTGTGCATCATTTTGGAAACTTTTCATAAAATTATTTCCATAGATGTTGTACGTGGGGGAGGGAGAGGTATCTAGTGACCTCTGTCACTACCAGTCCCTTTGGTAACTGGATATTACCGCTCTCTATTTCAGTCACACATTTTTCCACTGGATAAAATTTTAAGACTCTACAGACACATAGAAGAGTACTTCAGATACTGAAAAACAATAGCAGGTTTCTTTGAATGCATAATCCATAAAGATATCAAAAACATAGGCATCAGCTGACCCAGATACATGTGATTGCATGTGCTCAACACCCATCTTTTCTACAGTGGCATCTCAAAGGTCCTAAGGACTAAATGTAAAAAATTGTGCCACTCAATGCTAAAATATTGAGGGTTTACAAGGCAAGAAAAATTAGAATATCCAAGTGGTTTCATCAGAAACTTTATCTTTTCCACATTGATGGTATACAGGAACATGAAGAAGTTCCAGATATGACATTTAACCCAATAGTGTCAACCGGCTGGGACAGGGAGACAAGTGTGAGATTTTTCACTCTGGTCTCAGCATTTCCACTGGAGAATATTCACCTACCAAGGATCGTGAAGCAGACAGGTCCTCATTTTCGCCTCTGAAAATGTGGGTCTGCTAAAACTTAATGACAACTTTAACAATCTTAAAAATCAGAACATCAAAATCACAAGTATCAGGATAAACAGTCTATGAATATTACACTTCTGGTGGTAAGGGGTTTCTGAGCAAAGAACCCTGGAACCTGGGTTGGGGAGGGATTTATGGCCACCCTAAAGATAGAGACCTCTGGAAAGATGTCATCTCACCTGATCTGGAAGTATCTATTTACTTGCTGGAGTGTAAGTCTTTTGCCTCCTCTGCTCAGAAAGGATTTCATCATTTTCCAGAACAAAGGTCTTTCTTCCTTTTTCCAGAGAGGAACATGGCCAGATGGGCCAGGAACTCCTATTTAAGGGCCGAGTCATAATTTCAGGGTTTCTCTCCTGTGGCACAAAGCCCTGCCTTAGGGAACCCCTGGCTCCCATCGCTTCACCCCCAAGGGGAAATGATGGTAAGACTGCACAGAAATCAGTCTTTTCTCTCATCCAAAGACCTCATGGTTTTGGTCTGAATAAATGAAGACAAGAGACTGTATCATTTCACATCGAAAGGATAGTTGGCTGTGATGGTGACACCATTCACATTCTCCTCCGCAGGGATCACACATCCTGCCTGCCATGCAACTTGCTCGTGCTATGTGTGGGAAGACCAGAGACACCCACCTCACACACTTTGGACTTGACCATGTGCTCTGGCCTATTAAATGGGATGTTCACTTCGGAGCAAGAAGTTTTAAGAGAGATGAGTTTACACCACCCCTCTTGCTCCTAGCAACAGCATGTTCTAATTCTAGATTGGGCTATGCCTTCAGCCTACACCTCAAAAGGAAGAACACATATGCAGCCCAACCCACAAAGTGAAGGAGAACGGCAGCCGACCCCCAGCCTAAGTGTGATGGGAGGGAGAAATGAATGTTTTAGCGGGAGCCATGAAGTTATGGGGATGTTTATTTCACAGCCTACCCAGGAAAAGCAAACTGTGGGGATATTTGTTTCACAACATCACCAGCCAAAGCAGACTGACACGGCTGCAAACCAGCCTCCGTCCTACTCCTCTCTGCACTGGGCCCCACTGCCCACATCCTGATTCTTCCACCAACCAGCATTTGGTATTTCCCTAAACTGACCTTTAAAAGAAAGGTCTTCTATTTCACGAGTGAGGAAGAGGTTTCAGAACCAATATAAACTTGTGAGATGGCCATGATCTAAGACACATCTTTCTTCTCTCCTGTCCCATTCAAACCATCCCAATCAACCAAGTCCTCTACTTTTTATTTTTGTACTTGCTGTTTTCTCTCCTCCACTGAAACTCCAAGCTGTTTTGATCACTTTCCCCTAGGAACTGTCAACTCTCAGGTCAAATTTGTCTCAGTAGTCATTAGGTCAGGACATACCTTGTATCCTTCCCTCCTCAATATTTCCCACAAAGAACACATTCTTTGCCACAAGGGAGAAGATTGGATTCTATTCGGTGGCTGCAGTGCTGGGCTGCTGGTAAGGGATCATAGTTATATATTTGCATTTACTAAGTTTTTATCTCAAAACATAGAAAACCACGGGAAACCATCTCCTGCCCCATCAGAAGGTTGCATTTTCTGCTTCGATCTGCTGTCTCGAGTCCTTTTCAATCTCTTAGCTGGCAAACAGTCCCCTTTAGGGCATGAAAGCAATTACAAAATTGGAGTTTAACAGACTTAAACTGGGTCCTCCTGGAGGCATTTGCACGTTAGAATAAAAGCACTCTCGGGTCATAGCGGCTGGGACAGGGAGAGAGTAGGCTGGAGAAGACCTGCCAGGAGAGGTTAGTGTCTGGTCTCTCTTCACTGTCTACCATGGCCAAAAGGGGCTTTGGACAAACCACAGCCAGAGTCTGTTAGAGGTTGCTCACTTGAAGTCAAAGAGCTTAGAAGGCCTCGAATTTACACTTAATGAATTCGGTCACTGCTTCATTTTGCCTATCCAGAATCTAATAGTTTAAGGAATAACAGGGCAGAGTTCCATGTGATTTTAATGGAGGCACACCGAGCAAATGGGATAACATAAGCCCGTACATATCAATTCAGGGAACCCACATCGTGTGCAAGAGCTGCGGGGATGCACTGAGAGTTGTAAATACCCTGACAAAAAGAGTTGCTTTGAAAGGCTTGTGATGGGAGAGACAGATGGTTCCCAGATGTAGAACAAGCAGGAGGACAGGGGGAGGTGGAGAAGTCTGAGTTCAAGTCTGCTTCTGCAAATTCCATCTCTGGGACCATGAGCAAGTTACTCAAGCTATCCAAACATCACTTGTAAATGAGGACTCTGAGTGTTTCTACTCCACAGTGCTATTAGTGCATTGAAGTAGGAAAATACATGGAAAGCACCAGATACACGGCACCTGCAGGACTGAGAGAGACACAGAGCTCAGTATCAAGGAAGGCGTGTTAAGTTCAGGAACTGAGGGGCCTTTCCACTCCAGCCAGAGCCTTAAAGAAGGACTAATGCTTGGCTGAGACTTCAACCACCTGGCCCCTTTTCTGCTTTATTTATTTATTTATTTTTTAAAATTTCGGCAAACTTCAAAAAGCTTTGAGACTATTACAATGAATTCCCTAATACATTTCACAAAGTTTCTCTAAATGTTAATATTTTGCTACATTTGTTTTTGCTTTCTCTCTCTCTGCTTGTGTGTATGCATACACTCACACTCATGCATATAAACATATATAATTTTTTTTTTAAAGATTTATTTATTTGACAGAGATCACAAGTAGGCAGAGAGGCAGGCAGAGAGGGAGGAAGGGAAGCAGGATCCCCGCTGAGCAGAGAGCCCAATGCAGGACCCTGGGATCACGACCTGAGCCAAAGGCAGAGCTTTAACCCACTGAGCCTACCCAGGCGCCCCTACATATATAATTTATATAATTATGCATATTGATATGTGTGCATGTCTGATTTTTTTTTGAACCATTGAAAAGTGGTCTGTAGATACTCTCTACTGCTAAATACTTTGGTGTATATTTCCTAAAAGCGAGAAATTATTTTATATAACTACAGTGTGATTGTAAAAATTAGGACATGAGCATTGACACTATTCTGTTATGTAATCTATAGACCTCATTCAGATTATGCCAATTTTTTCCAATAATGTCATTTATGGGAAAAGAAAAGCTCGAAGATCCCAGGGCATGTGTTGCATTCAGTTGTCATTCTTTGTATTCCGTGACGCGGGTAGTCTTCTAGGCTGCAGACCAGTCATTTTGCAGAGTATCTCTCACCTTAAATTTGGCTGATGTTTTCTCGTCATCAGCACAGGCTTTGTTTTTTGGGCCAGAACACCAAAGAAGCAAAGCTGAATTCTGTGGGCACCATGTTGGGTACACACACTATCACTCCCCATTTCTGATGCTGTTATCTTCGATTACTCAGTTAAGGTGATGTCTGCCAGGTTACTCTGCTGTAAAGCTATTCGATCCTTTACAATTAGTAAGTATCTTATGGATACTTTGAGATTATGTAAATGCATTATTACTTCTTAGACATTCACCTACTTCTTTTAGCACAATTAATTACTTTTGCCTCAATCAGTTATTATCTTGAGGGTCTTTTGCAATTAGTAAGTATCTTATGGTTATTTTGAGATTATATAAATACATTATTACTTCTTAGACATTCACCTACTTCTTTTAGCATCAGTTAATCATTTTTGCCTGAGTCAGTTATTATCTTGACGGTCTTATCCCCTTTCTTAACAGAGGTTTTGAATTCTGGCTTTTGAGGAATATTTTCTACAGCAGTGAATTTTATAATGAGACTCACTAGCATTACTATACTATAAAGCATCTTTCCAAAATGGCTCCTGCCTGATGTCAGCTAGTTGCAAAGACTAATTTATGAAAGGTGGGCATAACCAACACTGGGAATATATTTTATTTGCCAGAAAGTGGATAAAAATTAAATTTCTCTTGACTTTAATTATAGTAGTCATTTCACATTTGATTTCAACATAGTATTTCTCCCTCTCCTTCCTTCCCTCTTTTCTTCCTTCCTTATTTCCTTCCTCCCTCCCTCCCTCCCCCTTTTTTCCTTCCTCCCTTTCTTTTTTCTTTCTCTCTCCCTCCCCTTTTCTTCCTTCTCTCTCTCCCTCCCTTCACTTCCCCCCTTCCCCCTCTTCCTTCCTTTATGAAAGAAACTTGCTCTTATTGTGGAAAATCTGAAAGCAAACAAAAGCAGAAAACAAGAAAAAAGGACGCCCATAACTCAGAATCTCAAGCTATAAAGCATTATTTTATATAAATACAGCACAAGTATAAAAATTAGGAAATTCCGATTACTCTTTTATTAACTGTCTGATCTTATTCTTTGCGTGTTTATCTATAGAAGCTTAGCATTGTTTTTTACTTAAGTATAGGAGTTCTATTCACCCCAAAATATTAAGCTTTTGTCCAATGTGCTTGTTGCAAATATCTTCCTCTTGTGTTATTTGTCTTTTAATTTTGCATATTTGAGGTTTCATTTGTTTATTTGAGAGAGCGAGAGAGCATAAGATTAGGGTGGAGGCGAAGGGAGAAGCAGACTCTCCAGTGAGCAGGAAGCCCGATGTGGGACTCAATCCCAGGACTCTGGGATCATGACCTGATCAGAGGGCAGACACTCAACTGACTGAGCCACCCAGACACCCTAATTTTATGTATTTGGATACGAGTGGAAGATTTCCAATTTTATGTAGTTAAGCTTTTTCTTTCTGATTCCTTCTCACACATGATCTTAGGAAGCCTTGTGCTCCTTTCTTTTGTACCCAACTAGCTGCTGTGGCACTACTGAAAATGTTGGCTCTCATGTCCATCTGTGGCTTATTTGGGAGCATGTGAATAACCTCCCTCTTCCTTGCTGATACCTGCTGCCTCTGTTATGTAGCAGAATTTCCATGTGTTAGCATTTATTCTCATTCTGCAGTTCCAGAACCTATCATTGTTTTCAGAGTCAAGACCACATTCTAGTCATTGCAGTAGCTTTGACTATGGTGATGTTAGCCTTATTTCATTCTTTCTCTTTTGTCCTCTTTAAATGTATCTCTTCTATGGGCACTTGGGTGGCTTAGTCAGCTAAGCATCTGCTGGGGCTCAGGTCATGATTTTGGGGTACTGGGATCAACCCCTGCCTCAGACTCTCTGCTCAGCATAGTCTGCTTCTCCCTCTCCCTCTATGCTCTCTTTCTCACTCTCACATTCTCTCTCAAGTAAATAAATAAAATCTTACATTAAGAAAAAAAAAATGTATCTCTCTGGCCTCCTTACTCTTTCAGGATATTTTGGAAAAATATTATCAATTTAAGTTAATCAAAAATTTTAATAGGAAAATTGAGTACATTTTTATTATAACACTGTACCCTATATATGAATTACCATGAAACAGATCCTCAACTTGGCAATATTCAGTTTTCTCCTGAAAGAAAATGGAACGTCTGTGGATTAATGTAAATCTTTTATGTTTCTTGGTAAAGCTTTGTAGTTTAATCTGCATACTGCTTGCACTTAATGATTACATACAGACATTTTCTATTTTTATTAATGCTGTCAATAAGATGATTTTTAAATCACTTTACAATTTTATATTCTGAATAGCATTAGTTTTGTGAACTGCCTTAATTACTCAATTAACTAGCTATTTCTCTTCCATTTTACAAGTCTACAATCATATCCCTAGAAATGATTGCTGTGTTGTTGTTGTTGTCTTAACTTTACAATGGCCACTCACACTGCTTTTGTTCTATACCTCCTTTCATTAACCAGAACTCCAGACCAGTGTTAAATAATTACTCAACATGGTGGTCAATTTCACATCATTTCTGACAGTGACAGAAACATATTTAACATAAAGCAGGACACTGGCCATTAGTTTGAAATAGGCATTAATTTCCATCTTGTATTATCTAGATGAATAGATGTTTTATTAAGTCATTTTACTGTGAATAATGGTAATCACAGTCATCAAACATAAAATATGATAAGGCATTTTCATGATATTGTGGCAGCCCTGAAAAGGTAAATCAGATTTTTTTTTCCTTTTTAATTTTTTATTTTTTATAGACATATATTTTTATCCCCAGGGGTACAGGTCTGTGAATCGCCAGGTTTACACACTTCACAGCACTCACCAAAGCACATACCCTCCCCAATGTCCATAACCCCACCCCCGTTTTCCCATCCCCCCTCCCCCTGAGCAACCCTCAGTTTATTTTGTGAGATTAAGAGTCACTTATGGTTTTTCTCCCTCCCAGTCCCATCTTGTTTCATTGATTCTTCTCCTACCCACGTAAGCCCCCATGTTGCATCACCCCTTCCTCATATCAAGGGAGATGATATGATAGTTGTATTTCTCTGCTGGACTTACTTCGCTAAGCATGATACGCTCTAGTTCCATCCATGTTGTCGCAAATGGCAAGATTTCATTTTTTTGATGGCTGCATAGTATTCCATTGTGTATATATACCACCTCTTCTTGATCCATTCATCTGTTGATGGACATCTAGGTTCTTTCCATAGTTTGGCTATTGTGGACATTGCTGCTATAAACATTCGGATGCACGTGCCCCTTTGGATCACTACGTTTGTATCTTTAGGGTAAATACCCAGTAGTGCAATTGCTGGGTCATAGGGCAGTTCTATTTTCAACATTTTGAGGAACCTCCATGCTGTTTTCCAGAGTGGCTGCACCAGCTTGCATTCCCATCAACAGTGTAGGAGGGTTCCCCTTTCTCCGCATCCTCGCCAGCATCTGTCATTTCCTGACTTGTTGATTTTAGCCATTCTGACTGGTGTGAGGTGATATCTCATTGTGGTTTTGATTGGTATCTCCCTGATGCCGAGTGATATGGAGCACTTTTTCATGTGTCTGTTGGTCATCTCGATGTCTTCTTTGCAGAAATGTCTGTTCATGTCCTCTGCCCATTTCTTGATTGGATTATTTGTTCTTTGGGTGTTGAGATTGCTAAGTTCTTTATAGATGTTGAACACTAGTCCTTTATCTGATATGTCATTTGCAAATATCTTCTCCCATTCTGTCAGTTGGCTTTTGATTTTGTTAACTGTTTCCTTCGCTGTGCAAAAGCTTTTGATCTTGATGAAATCCCAATAGTTCATTTTTGCCCTTGCTTCCCTTGCCTTTGGCGATGTTCCTAGGAAGATGTTGCTGCAGCTGAGGTCGAAGAGGTTGCTGCCTGTGTTCTCCTCAAGGATTTTGATGGATTCCTTTCGCACATTGAGTTCCTTCATCCATTTTGAGTCAATTTTCGTGTGTGGTGTAAGGAAATGGTCCGATTTCATTTTTCTGCATGTGGCTGTCCAATTTTCCCAACACCATTTATTGAAGAGGCTGTCTTTTTGCCATTGGACATTCTTTCCTGCTTTGTCGAAGATTAGTTGACCATAGAGTTGACGGTCTATTTCTGGGCTCTCTATTCTGTTCCATTGATCTATGTGTCTGTTTTTGTGCCAGTACCATGCTGTCTTGATGATGACAGCTTTGTAATAGAGCTTGAAGTCCGGAATTGTGATGCCACCAACGTTGGCTTTCTTTTTCAATATCCCTTTGGCTATTCGAGGTCTTTTCTGGTTCCATATAAATTTTAGAATTATTTGTTCCATTTCTTTGAAAAAGATGGATGGTACTTTGATAGGAATTGCATTAAATGTGTAGATTGCTTTAGGTAGCATAGACATTTTCACAATATTTATTCTTCCAATCCGGAAGCATGGAACATTTTTCCATTTCTTTGTGTCTTCCTCAATTTCTTTCATGAGTACTTTATAGTTTTCTGAGTATAGATTCTGTGCCTCTTTGGTTAGGTTTATTCCTAAGTATCTTATGGTTTGGGGTGCAATTGTAAATGGGATGGACTCCTTAATTTCTCTGTCTTCTGTCTTGTTGTTGTTGTAGAGAAATGCAACTGATTTCTGTGCATTGATTTTATATCCTGACACTTTACTGAATTCCTGTACAAGTTCTAGCAGTTTTGGAGTGGAGTCCTTTGGGTTTTCCACACATAGTATCATATCATCTGCAAAGAGTGATAATTTGACTTCTTCATTGCCCATTTGGATGCCTTTAATTTCCTTTTCTTGTCTGATTGCTGAGGCTAGGACTTCTAGTACTATGTTGAATAGCAGTGGTGATAATGGACATCCCTGCCGTGTTCCTGACCTTAGCGGAAAAGCTTTCAGTTTTTCTCCATTGAGAATGATATTTGCGGTGGGTTTTTCATAGATGGATTTGATGATATTGAGGTATGTGCCCTCTATCCCTACACTTTGAAGAGTTTTGATCAGGAAGGGATGCTGTACTTTGTCAAATGCTTTTTCAGCATCTATTGAGAGTATCATATGGTTTTTGTTCTTTCTTTTTTTGATGTGTTGTATCACGTTGACTGATTTGCGGATGTTGAACCAACCTTGCAGCCCTGGAATAAATCCCACTTGGTCGTGGTGAATAATCCTTTTAATGTACTGTTGAATCCTATTGGCTAGTATTTTGGTGAGAATTTTCGCATCTGTGTTCATCAAGGATATTGGTCTACAGCTCTCTTTTTTCATGGGATCCTTGTCTGGTTTTGGGATCAAGGTGATGCTGGCCTCATAAAATGAGTTTGGAAGTTTTCCTTCCATTTCTATTTTTTGGAACAGTTTCAGAAGAATAGGAATTAGTTCTTCTTTACATGTTTGGTAGAATTCCCCCGGGAAGCCGTCTGGCCCTGGGCTTTTGTTTGTTTGGAGATTTTTAATGACTGTTTCAATCTCCTTACTGGTTATGGGTCTGTTCAGGCTTTCTATTTCTTCCTGGTTCAGTTGTGGTAGTTTATATGTTTCTAGGAATGCATCCATTTCTTCCAGATTGTCAAATTTGTTGGCGTAGAGTTGCTCATAGTATGTTCTTATATTAGTTTGTATTTCTTTGGTGTTAGTTGTGATCTCTCCTCTTTCATTCATGATTTTATTTATTTGGGTCCTTTCTCTTTTCTTTTTGATGAGTCTGGCCAGGGGTTTATCAATTTTATTAATTCTTTCAAAGAACCAGCTCCTAGTTTCGTTGATTTGCTCTATTGTTTTTTTTTTTTTTGGTTTCTATTTCATTGATTTCTTCTCTGATCTTTACGATTTCTCTTCTCCTGCTGGGCTTAGGGTTTCTTTCTTGTTCTTTCTCCAGCTCCTTTAGGTGTAGGGTTAGGTTGTGTACCTGAGACCTTTCTTGTTTCTTGAGAAAGGCTTGTACTGCTATATATTTTCCTCTCAGGACTGCCTTTGTTGTGTCCCACATATTTTGAACCGTTGTGTTTTCATTATCATTTGTTTCCATGATTTTTTTCAATTCTTCTTTAATTTCCCGGTTGACCCATTCATTCTTTAGAAGGATGCTGTTTAGTTTCCATGTATCTGGGTTCTTTCCAAACTTCCTCTTGTGGCTGAGTTCTAGCTTCAGAGCATTGTAGTCTGAAAATATGCAGGGAATGATCCCAATCTTTTGATACCGGCTGAGTCCTGATTTAGGACCGAGGATGTGATCTATTCTGGAAAATGTTCCATGTGCGCTAGAGAAGAACGTGTATTCTGTTGCTTTGGGATGAAATGTTCTGAATATATCTGTGATGTCCATCTGGTCCAGTGTGTCATTTAAGGCCTTTATTTCCTTGTTGATCTTTTGCTTGGATGATCTGTCCATTTCAGTGAGGGGAGTGTTAAAGTCCCCTACTATTATTGTATTATTGTTGATGTGTTTCTTTGATTTTGTTATTAATTGGTTTATATAGTTGGATGCTCCCACATTGGGGGCATAGATATTTAAAATTGTTAGATCTTCTTGTTGGACAGACCCTTTGAGTATGATATAGTGTCCTTCCTCATCTCTTATTATAGTCTTTGGCTTAAAATCTAATTGATCTGATATAAGGATTGCGACTCCTGCTTTCTTCGGATGTCCATTAGCATGGTAAATTCTTTTCCATCCCCTCACTTTAAATCTGGAGGTGTCTTCGGGCATAAAATGAGTTTCTTGGAGGCAACATATAGATGGTTTTGTTTTTTTTATCCATTCTGATACCCTGTGTCTTTTGATTGGGGCATTTAGCCCATTAACATTCAAGGTAACTATTGAGAGAAATGAATTTAGTGCCATTGTATTGCCTGTAAGGTGACTGTTACTGTATATTGTCTCTGTTCCTTACTGATCTACCACTTGTAGGCTCTCTCTTTGCTTAGAGGACCCCTTTCAATATTTCCTGGAGAGCTGGTTTGGTCTTTGCAAATTCTTTCAGTTTTTGTTTGTCCTGGAAGCTTTTAATCTCTCCTTCTATTTTCAATGATAGCCTAGCTGGATATAGTATTCTTGGCTGCATGTTTTTCTCGTTTAGTGTTCTGAAAATATCATGCCAGCTCTTTCTGGCCTGCCAGGTCTCTGTGGATAAGTCAGCTGCCAATCTAATATTTTTACCATTGTATGTTACAGACTTCTTTTCCTGGGCTGCTTTCAGGATTTTCTCTTTGTCACTGAGACTTGTAAATTTTACTATTAGGTGACGGGGTGTGGGCCTATTCTTATTGATTCTGAGGGGCGTTCTCTGAACCTCCTGAATTTTGATGCTCGTTCCCTTTGCCATATTGGGGAAATTCTCCCCAATAATTCTCTCCAGTATACCTTCTGCTCCCCTCTCTCTTTCTTCTTCTTCTGGAATCCCAATTATTCTAATGTTGTTTCGTCTTATGGTGTCACTTATCTCTCAAATTCTCCCCTCGTGGTCCAGTAGCTGTTTGTCCCTCTTTTGCTCAGTTTCTTTATTCTCTGTCATTTGGTCTTCTACATCACTAATTCTTTCTTCTGCCTCATTTATCCTAGCAGTGAGAGCCTCCATTATTTATTGCACCTCATTAATAGCTTTTTTGATTTCAACTTGGTTAGATTTTAGTTCTTTTATTTCTCCAGAAAGGTCTTTTATATCTCCCGAGAGGTTTTCTCTAATATCTTCCATGCTTTTTTCGAGCCCAGCTAGAACCTTGAGAATTGTCATTCTGAACTCTAGATCTGACATATTACCAATGTCTGTATTGATTAGGTCCCTAGCCTTCGGTACTGCCTCTTGTTCTTTTTTTTGTGGTGAATTTTTCCGCCTTGTCATTTTGTCCAGATAAGAGTATATGGAGGAGCAAGTAAAATACTAAAAGGGTGGCAACAATCCCAGGAAAATATGCTTTAACCAAATCAGATGAGATCCCAAATCGTGAGGGGGGAGAACGGGGATAAAAAGAGGTTCAAAAAGAAAGAAAGAAAAAAAAGAAGAAGAAGAAGAAAAAAAGAATTAAATAAAAAGAAAACGAATAAAGAAAAATATAAAAAAGAAAAAATATATATATTAGATAAACTAGTTAAAAAACATTAAAAAAGAAAAGGGTAAAAGTTGAAAAAAATTTTAGCAGAAGAAGAGAAAAAAAAATGAAAAAGAAAAAAATTAAATTAACTGCAAGACTAAAAAATCAAAGGGAGAAAGCCATGAGTTCCGTGCTTTGCTTTCTCCTCCTCTGGAATTCTGCTGCTCTCCTTGGTATTGAAACTGCACTCCTTGGTAGGTGAACTTGGTCTTGGCTGGATTTCTTGTTGATCTTCTGGGGGAGGGGCCTGGTGTAGTGATTCTCAAGTGTCTTTGCCCCAGGAGGAATTGCACTGCCCTTACCAGGGGCTGGGCTGAGTAATCCGCTCGGGTTTGCTTTCAGGAGTTTTTGTTCCATGAGCGCTTTCCCGTAGAGTTCCGGAGGACGGGAATACAAATGGCGGCTTCCTGGTCTCCAGCCCAGAGGAGCCAAGAGCCCGGGGCCCCACTCCTCAGTGCACCCTCAGAGAACAGCGCCCAGTAACTCCTGTCTGCCTGACCTCTGGCTGCGCTCCGAGCTCACCGAGCCTGTGGCCGGTTCAAGGTAACACCGAGCTGTGATCTTACTGTCGGCTCTGTCTCTGTAGCCGGCTTTCCCGTTCCAATACCCGCAAGCTATGCAACACTCAGACACCCCAATCCTTCTGTGACCCTGCGGGACCTGAGGCCACGCTGACCCGGTGTGGGCTTCACCCCGGTTTAGCCTCAGGAGCGATGTCCCTCAGCGGAAGAGACTTTTAAAAGTCCTGATTTTGTGCTCCGTTGCTCCGCCGCTTGCCGGGAGCCGGCCCCTCCCCCCGGGATCTATCTTCCTGTCGCTTTGGATTCACTTCTCTGCCTGTCCTACCTTTCAGAAAGTGGTTGTTTTTCTGTTTCCAGAATTGTTGTTGTTCTTCTCTTCAATCTGCCGATGGATTTGCAGGTGTTTGCAATCTTTAGATAAGCTATCTAGCTGATCTCCGGCTAGCTGAAGTAGTCTCAGCCTGCTACTTCTCCGCCATCTTGACTCCTCCTGGTAAATCAGATTTCTGACTGATGGAGACGGCCCGGAGCTGTGCTCAGGAGCCCATGACCCACCCCGGGTGGCCCCTGCCCAGGGCTGGGTGTCGCAAGGAAGCCCAGGTGGCCCCATTCCCAGGAGATGAGATGCTGTCCTGAAGGGCCTGGCAAGATCCACTCAATCTTCTTCGCTCTCTTGACAACGATCAGCCCTGATGTGCTCTCTGCCTCACAGCCTTTCTAGCTCCCATGTCACCTCCCCTTCCAGGGGTTTCTCCTAACGACACCTCACCCCCGAATGGCTAATCTCATCATGTACCTCCTGCTCAGAGGACATGAAGTAACACAGACATAAAGAGTTTGGGTCTGTGATAGAAAATTCAGGCTGCTTCACTGTCCTTTCAGATCTGCCAATTGAGTAACAATGTTATTTCAAAATATATTACTTCAGTAATATAAGAAGCTAAAGCCCGTGGTCAGTGAGTTCATAGGGACCAGCTTTCCTCCACACAGTTTCACTTGGTCCTCCCCATCATACCACCAGTGTCAGAGCAGGGAAGCCTGTCATCATTTTAAGGGTAACGCCAAACAACAGAAGTCTCAGAAAGTTCTAGTGATCTGAGCAGCTCTAGAAATAAGGAAAGAACCAGGACCAGAGCTTACGTCTTTTTAATTTGTATTCAAAATGCTTTCCATTTTAACCCCCAATTCTCTAAATTCATATAGAACATACTAACGTTATTTGATTTACAAAAGTAGATATGGTATCTAGTGGCATTTTGACTTTACAGGGAGATATCTAAATAATAATCTAATAATGCAAATCAAAGATCTCTTCAAGTAGTAATTATGTATCCTGTGCATATTCTACATTACAGAAATCTCACAGAAAATTTTCCATTATTTTCTACTATTAGGATTTTTAACCTTTTTTAGTGGCATGAACGAGTTCACGTTAGTTTATAAAAATGTTCCTCACATTCCAGAAATAGCAATGTTATGGTTGGGATATTTGCCTACATTAGCTCATAATTCTAGACTTCTGGTTTATTCACTATAGTATTTCATCGCTGTGTTTTCCAAAATGTATTTATCTGCTCTCTTATAAGTGAGAGTTTAGATTTTTTCCATTTTTTTTTCTTTTGCCATATAAGCATGTCACTTTTTTTTACCCACAACCCGTTACAACCCATTAGACACATATAGGAGAGGTTCCTGAGAGTGTGCACAGGTGTGGGTTTGTGCGAACAGTAAGACAACTGATCCTTCACTTTCCTGGGAGGGCACTGTGCTTGCCAAAGGGGCAGAACCCATTCATTTCCCACATCAGTGTGGTTCCCATGTTTCTACATTCTTTCCAATGTTCGTTATGGTCAGCCTCCTTTTTTGTGCTGAGGGGCATAAAATTGTATATCACTATGGGTTTAATTTCTATTTCTCTTATTATTAGTGCTTAAGATTTACTCCCCAGTCCGCGTTATACTGTTAATTCTAGGCCACTCACCCTTTCATATCTCTGTGAGTTCCTTGACCCTCCTCACTGCGCTGCCAAGCCCTTGACCCATCTCCATTGTCACAGTGCTAGCTTTCATCCACTTTCATCCCTCCCTGAACTTTCACTAGGGGTATTTACCTGCCATCAGTTTAGTCTTGTTATTTCCTTGCTTAAAACACTGAATGGTCCCCCACTGCTTACAAGACCAAATCCAAACTCGCCAGTGCAGAAAACTCAGTCTCCATAGGTTGGTCTCATTCCTCCTCTTTCCAGGATTATCCCAACCACTCCTACCCACATACCACACTGCGTCCTGCTGTTCAGTGGTTCTAAAAATACTTCTTGCCAGCGTCCCTTTTCATATGGTGCTGTCTCTGCCTAAGATGCTTTCCTTTTCTTTCCCTGGAGACTCCCACTCTTCACCGCATTCAATGCCACATCTCCTACCTCAGCCAGATTGTTGGCATCCCTCTGAACGCCCAGGGCTTTTGTTTTTTAGCTGCAAGCCCATGAATCACATTATACTGTGCTTGTTTGCACATCAGACCCTTGTAAGGCCTTGAGCTCAGAGATCCACAGATAATGTCTTAGTGATACATGCTGCTGGCAGGGCCCCAGTGGGCACTCAGTGACAAACACATGATGTTTTATACTAAACGGGGTCCAGGAATCTTTGGAAGAGCCAATACACCCATTCATTCACTGTAGGTGCCTTTTCTAGGCACGAGTAATACAACAGCGGGTAAAACAGTTGAAATGTCTTTTTCTACCATCTTGGAGCATACATTTAGACTGAGAAGACGGATGACAAACAGAAGTGAATGAGTTATGTAGTGTACTGGAAAGTGATGTGAGCTTTGGGGAAAGCAGGGCTCAGACACAGGATGAGCACTGGGAGGCAGGAGGCTGTGAGGGGCTGAGTTGTAAGAGGGGCAACAGGACAAAATGGATGTGGCGGAGGGAGGGAAGGAGATATGTGGATATGTGGGGAAAGAGCTTACCAGGCAGAAGAATGGCAAAAGCCAAAACCTAAAGGAAGGGGCATGTCTGGCACAATGAGGAAAGCAGGAACAGAGGCTGGGGAGGAAGGTAGAGATGTGGACGGGGAGGAAAGGAGGGCGGCCACCTAGGTACCACCTCCTTAAGTCCTAGTAAGGACTCTGATTTTGCTCCTAAGAGATAGGAAGCTACTGAAGGGATTTGAGCAGAGGTTTTAATGGGTTCTCCCAGGGTGTGAGGGTGACCAAGAGAAAAAGCAGGGAGACAAATTAGGAGTCTTTGCAGTAATTCCAGTGAGAAATGTTGGTGGTTTGGACTAGGTCAGGGGTGAGAAGTTGTTGCTGGATTTTATTTATTTATTTATTTTTAAGATTTTATTTATTTGACCGAGAGGGAGAGAGATCACAAGTAGGCAGAGCAGCAGGCAGAGAGAGTTGGGGAAGCAGGCTGCCTGCTGAGCAGAGAGCCTGATGTGGGGCTTGATCCCAGGACCCTGAGATCATGACCTGAGTTGAAGACAGAGGCTTAACCTACTGAGCCACCCAGGTGCCCCGTTGCTGGATTTTAGACAAACATCAATGATAAAAGCAAAGTGCCTGCTGCTGCATTGGCTGCAGAATGTGAGTGAAAGAGAAGGAAGACACCATTGTTTGACCTGAGCCACATGGAAGGATAGACTTGCCATGAACTGTGATAGGGAAGGGGTTTAGCAGAGCTTGGGGGAAAAACAGGAGTTCAGTTTTGGACAATTTATGTTTGGAAATGCTTCTGAGACATCCAGGTGGAGAAGGCAATACAAGTCTAGTATTCAAAGGAGAGATGTGAAGTGGAAATACAAATACAGAAGTCATCAGCACACAGGTGAAACTGAAAGTCTTCAGAATACATGGAACCACACCAGGGAAGTGAGTGTAGAGAAGACAGAAGGCCAAAGGCCTGAGCCCCAGAGTGCAGGAAAAGGAAGAAGAATCTGCAAAAGGAGCACAGGAGTCAAGATGGTCACGGAGGTCATTGCGTGGCCAAGGGAAGATAAACTGAAGGACACAAACCTCATACATAACAGGTTTCCAGATTAATTTCATAAACCGAAGCATCTGTGCAAGTTGCCCCCTACTGAACTTGGCTCATTATAAAAAGCAAACAATTTCTCTAGACTAATTCAGTGGTAGCAGCAGAAGAAAATATTAATAAAAGATCTGACCTTCCAAGTTTCTTGTAAGGTTCCTCAAAGTATTTCAAGCATTCTCTTTGAAGTCCACATTTTGAAAACAGCTGATCCTAGATTGAGCGTGGCTCAAATGTAATCCCCTCTGACACAAAGTATCTCCCAGACGTGAATATTCTATAATTTTGCAAGATGTGCAAGACACAGAGATGGAATAAGATTTTATTGTAAGGAAAGGTGAGTCAGTTTGTGACTCTGCCATCTGATTTTCACAGTGAAAAGCCAGATTGTCCAGCTACATGCAAAAGAACAAAACTGGACCACTTTCTTGCACCACACACAAAAATAAACTCAAAATGGATTAAAGACGTAAAAGTGAGAACTGAAACCATAAAAATCTGGAAGAGAGCACAGGCAATAATGTCTGTGATACTTGTTATAGGAACATTTTTCTACATATGTCTCCTGAGGCAAGGGAAACAAAAGCAAAAATAAACTACTGAGACTACATCAAGATAGAAAGCTTCTGCACAGCAAAAGAAACAATCAACAAAACTAAAAGGCAATGTACAGAATGGGAGGAAAAAATTTGCAAATGACATATCCCATAAAAGGTTAGTATCCAAGATATATAAAGAATGTATACAACTCAACACTGAAAACCGAATAATCCAGTTAAGAATGGGCAGAAGACATGAATAGACATTTCTCCAAAGAAGACATACACATGGTCAATACACACATGAAAAGTTGCTCAACATGACTCATCATCAGGGAAATGCAGATCAAAAACCACCGTAAGGCATCACCTCACACCTGTCAGAATGACTAAAACCCAAAATACAAGAAACAGCAAGTGTTGGAAAGGATGTGGAGAAAAAAGAACACTTGTGCACTGCTGGTAGGAATGTCAATGGTTGCAGCCACTGTGGAAAATAGGATGGAGGTTCCTCAAAAAATTAAAAATAGAATTACCATTTGATCTGGTAAATGCCCAGTAGTGGGACCCTGGCAACCATCTATCTAAATACCCAATAGTGGGTATTTACAAAGAATACAAAAACACTAATTGAAAAAGATATATGTGCCCCTATGTTTATTAAAACATTATTTATAATAGCCAAAATATGGAAGCAACCCAGTATCCATCAATAGAGGAGGACTGGATAAAGAAGATATGGCGCACGCGTGCGCGCACACACACACACACACACACACACACACCACCCAATGGATTATTAGCCCCAAAAAGGAATGAAATCTTGCCATTGGCTATGGCATGGCTGGACCTAGAGGTTATAATGCGTAGCAAAATAATATGATTTCATTTGCTTGTGGAGTTTAAGAAACAAAACACATGAGCGAAGAAAAGAGACAAAAAAACCACCACAGACTCTTAACAGAGAAAAAACTGATGGTTACCAGTGGGGAGGTAGGTGGAATATGAGGTGGCTCAGTGGCTTAAGCCTCTGCCTTTGACTCAGGTCATGATCTCAGGGTCTTGGGACTGAGCCCCATATCGGCCTCTCTGTTCAGTGGGGAGCGTGCTTCCCCCTGTCTCTCTGCCTGCCTCTCTGCCTACTTGTGATCTCTTTCTCTCTGTCAAATAAATAAAATCTTAAAAAAAAAAAAAATAGGTGAAGGGGATTCAGAGTATACTTATGATGAGCACTGAGTAATGTATAGAATTGTTGAATGATTGTATTGTACCCCTAAAACTAATATAAGACTATGTGAATTTTACTAAAAGTAAAATAAAATTTAAGAATTAATGAGGAAAAATTAAAAAACCCACCCAGATTGTCCAAAATGACTGAAGCTGCTTCCTCTGGGAGTTACATGATTTTTCTTGGGAGTTTTGAAAAATACCAAAGCCTGGTTTTCACCCACCGGAAGTCTGATCTAATTGTTCTAGGATGCTAATTGCCGTTAGGCTTGAGAAACACGGTCCAGAATGGGCTTCTTAAATCTAAATGCATCTGAATTTCCCACACCGTTAAGCATTTCTGATTCAGCAGGAGCCTGAACTCAACACTGCTATCAGTTTCCCAAGTGAGGGTGTGATTTAGTCTAAAGACCACAGTTGGAGTAGCAAGAATCCACGCTACATAATGACCTCTACAAAAGTTAACTAGCATTATTATCTGTGATAACAAAATGTAGTCAACTCAACTATTAAAAGCTAGTTCTCCAGACTTTTGTTTAGGAAGTATTTACTGAGCTGTTAGGTGCATGCTTGGCATTAGAACCTTCAAGAGATCCAGATACTAAGAGGAAAAAAGTTACGGTTCTGACCAGCATTAGGGAAGGTGAAAGGGTCTTCAATTCAAGCATCTTGTCTAACTGAATGGTACATGTGGCCTAAAGAGATCAAAATATAGAATAACCCTGGAAAGTCAGCATCAGAAGCCAGAGAGACTCCACTAAGCTCTAAGGTGGTACCAGTTACCATCGCTTTCATCTAGTACACAATGAAATGGGACCCCGGCAACCATCTAGCTTAAATCCTTAGCTCCCTTAGCCTTAAATCCCAGGTGATCAACGCTAACTTCACTCTCTGATAAAGGACCTGTCAAACCGTGTTCAAAGTGCTTCCAGGCCTTAGAGGAAGGATTCATTTAAGACTTCAGCAAGCCCACAGAGTCTTGCCTAGGCGGACACCAAACGCTGTACCCTGCGTGTCCCTCTAGAGTAGCAGGACCTGACTATGAATGTGTGAATCAGTGCTTCCTTCTGGGACACCAGCTGCACCTGACAATGCACAGGGAAGCCTGTGAATTTCTGGCCCGGAGCTGCCCATTTCTAGAGCAAACATACCTCTTACCTTCTTGTTTGGAAAAAGCAGCCTGAGCTCTCGACGAGCCAAAGCACGCCTCTCAAGGTGACCCCCAGCCACTGCATGAGGAAGAAGAACTGGGACCTGACTCCCCTTCTGTTCTCTCAGATCATGTTGCCACTTAGGAACAAAATTCAACCTGTGATCTAAAATACTTGAAGTTGAATGGGCCAGTGTTGTGATATTAATTTTTTAAGTTAAAAATACAGGATGGGGGCACCTGGGTGGCTCAGTGGGTTAAAGCCTCTGCCTTCAGCTCAGGTCATGGTCTCAGGGTCCTGGGATCGAGCCCCGTATCGGGCTCTCTGCTCAGCAAGGAGCCTGCTTCCTTCATCTCTCTCTCTGCCTGCCTCTCTGCCTGCCTCTCTGCCTACTTGTGATCTCTGTCTGTCAAATAAATAAATAAAATCTAAAAAAAAAAAAAAAATACAGGATGAGCTATCAGTTTTCACCTGGGAAATTCTGTCCCCAAAGCTTCAAAATCCTTTTCGACACAGACTATTGGGCCATTCATACAGGTTTCCTCCAGAGGGGAATGTAAAATGCCGGCTAACTCCTCAGTGATACCCTGCCCCTCTCCCTGTTCTGCACCACACAAACCTCACTGCCTGTCCTTCCGGCTCAGGATTTCCTCTTCTTGGAAATTCTTCCCTCTCCTGGCCCCACAAGGAGCAGGTGCTGGCGGCCAGGTTTGCCCTAGACGACACCACTCCCAGGCCAAAGCTGACTGCCAGAGATGGACATGGCACCAAGTGGAGCCAATTAACTTGCTGATCAGTGACCAAAAAGAGTTCCTTCCCTGATTGTTCTAAGAGATATGAGTGGTGGGTGTTAGTTCTGTGAGGTCACCCAAACCTCAGGCCATGGGAGGACACGGACAAGCAAAGGAATACAGTCCAAAAAGAGAAATCGAGAGAAACCTAAGCCCTTCGTGATTTTGCAAGCGAAGCTGTGTGTTGTAGGATTTTACAACCCTGCTCCTCTACAACTCCCCCTTTTTTGAATTAGCTCAAATAGGTTTCTTTTCCTTGCAAGAAGGATTCTGGAGGGAATCAGACATACCTTCCTCTCTAGGACACCACGATTCATCTATAAATGTAAAGAAACTGCAACAGATCTCATTAGTTTGATATAGACATTCAACTATAATCCAACACCGACCCTATTTGACAGAATTCATGCATTTTAAGTAGAAAGAAATATGTTTCTTATTTCTTATCAGCATTCCCAGGAAGAGACTTCATTTAGCTAGAGCCAAGAATATAGTTTGCATATGTAGCTGAGACTCAATTTTAATTTATAGTACCGGGTTCAGGATTAGAATTTAAGCATAAATTATCTACAAAGCAAAATATGGAGAGAAGATAAAAGTAAATGAGTCTCTAAATTTTTTCTGATACGGTGTAATTGGTAATAAGTGGCTGTCATTAAGAAGTGTGCCTCTGGCTCAAGTCATGATCTCCAGGTCCTGGCATGGAGTCCCATGTCAGGCTCCCAGCTCAGCCGGGTGTCTGCTTCTCCTTCTCACTCTCCCTCTGTCTCTCCCCCCACCCCCCGCCCACCCTCGCTTGTGCTCTCTCTGCTTCTCTCTCTCAAATGAATAAATAAAAACTTAAAAAAAAAAAGAAGTGTGCATGGAACAGTGCTGGGACAAAAGTGGGAAAGCATAATCAGAGAAGGAGTTTTTAAAATGATGCCACAAAGGACTCTAATTCCACTTATGACCAGATATTTCCTTGAGGGCTAGTCCAAGGATGCTTTAAGACCACACAGCCTTTGTCACTCTACTACAGGTGAGCAGGACCTGACCTAGGAGACTGATATCTCTGGGTAGACAAAGCATCTGGAGAGCAGGACAAAGCAACATCTCCAGCTTGCTGTGGCCCAGGAGAAATAGGATAAAGTCAACAGTGCGGAGAACTAAGCAGCATAGACTGCCTACTGCCATGGTTGAGATCTTAAAGGATTTAAAAACCTGTTTCATGTCACCAGCCTCAAACTTCCTCCCATAAAACCCAGATCACACAAGATGGCATTCAGACCCACGTGACTTCCATGTCCATCTCTGTGCCTCAGAGGGCCTAAGTCTACTCCCATGAAACACTGGGCAAATTATTTCTCCTTTGTGGGGAACTACAGTGATTTGTCTGCCCCCTCTTATATCCGGATTTCCACACACTGTCATTACATGTCCTGAGGTACATCTATGACCAGAACAAAGCTATTGAGGAAAGCCTTCAAGATCCTGACCATCGAAGAATAGATTTGGTTTCTAGTATTCATGAACCATTTACTGAAACTAGTTATACATGGACCACAAAGAAAAACTAGACAAATTACAAGATATGAAAAGAATATGGATAACATATTCTGACCACAAAGCAACTAAGCTAGATATTCATAATGCAAGTTTGAAGTTTAAAAATACCTTAGCCAATTTAAAACTAAGAGCCTAAATAGCTTCTTGGTTAAAAGGAATTTTAAATCACAATTATGGCCTTAAGAAATCAATTATGATGAGGCTAAAAAAGGAAGAGAAGCAAAACTATACTCAAAAGGAGAATCTATGGTATTGAAGTTCTGTTTAATACCATAGATTCTCCTTTTGAGTATAGTTTTGCTTCTGTTCCTTTTCCTGTTCTGTCCAGCCAGTATTCACTGGGTCAGCCATCTGAAGGTTAAAACATCCAAACACTTCTATATAGGATGGCAAATAGCACCACTCTCTCTCCTAGGAATGCCAACCCTCTCAACTGCGATGGGTCAGATTCTATACACGACCAATAATTAAATATATACTTAACTGCTTTTGCTATGTAATAAGAGAAAAGGGAAATAAGAATTAAATTCTTACATTTTTCAAAATTAGGAAAAAAAGCAGAGTATTACTGATCTTGTTTTTCTATTTTACTCTCTTAATTTTACACATATATGTACATATACATGAAAAAACAAAAAATATTTGAAAAATTTTAAAAAGACCATAAAATTTAGAAATATATATGAAAACCAAAGAAATATATACTCACACACAAACTTAGAAAAGAAAAACTAGAGAGAAAACGCAAATAAGCAGCATAATACGAAAGTTACATAACTACTAGTAGAAGGGAAAACAGTTTAAAGTATAAAAGAAAAGTATTTAAGAGTCTAACATAATAAATTCCAAACTCCTGATGAAATGTTTAATTTTTCTAAAAAATTGACTTTGTTTCTAAAATTTGATAACTGTAAATATGGAAGAAATTCACAACAATTTTGAGCCACCCAGGCCTACTTCATAACAATTTTAAAAGTGTGTTTTGCACAGACTTCCAGGAAAGATGGCAGAGTAGGAGGACCCTAGGCTCACCTCATACCACAGATACAACTAGACAACATTCACATCAGTGTAAATAATCCAGACAATGGTACAAAGACTGGCAGATCTAATTCCACAACTAAAGGCAGAAAAAAGGCCCCATCAAAGAGGGTAGGAAGGATGGAGAAGCATTATTTGGCAATTAACCGGACTGTGGGACTGTCCTGGAAGGGAGGGAATGCCCCCATCATGGAGAGGGGAGAGAAAGAGACCCCCACACTGGGCAGTATACAGTGGAGACAAATCCCTTTGAAACCTTTTAGCTTTGAAAACCAGAGGGGTCAAATTTCTTCTGTACCTACAGCTGGCAGACTAAAAACCTGGAATTTAAAAAAGAAGAAAAAAAAAGTAAGCTGGGCTCTGGAGAGGATGTGGGCCACAGAAACAGTGTTCCCATCCTTAAAGAGAAAGCATGACAAATAGCTCAAGAAAATAAAGCATAAGCAGCAGTTTGGAAGGTGCCTGGAGCATATAGGAAGGAGAGTTACTCACTAATCTCAGAGCTTGTCCTGAAGGGACTGAGATCACTAGGGAACTCCTACAGGAACAAAGGAACTGGAAGGTGCCATTTCCCTCCCTGCTCCCCAGTGCCAGTAGGACTCTACCAAACTTGCCAGCACTGCTGCCCTATTACTCCCGACTGCTCTCCCCAAACCTGCCCCCTGTTGTGCTTCCACCAATCCACCCAGGACAGCCTGTCTCAGTCCAAGGGCTTCAGGGCACTTTCCAAAGAGGACCAGCCACACGCAAAGCTTGGTAGCCTCACCCCACCCTGTGCTTCTGGTGGACTTGCCCTCTCCAATATTATCATGGTCAGAGCGCATACAAGGCAGTGCCACAGTCTGGCAGTGTGCAAACAGACACTGCAGTGGCCAGCACCACTCCAAAGTGACTCCATACCAGCCAGACTGTAACCTCAACACTGGGCTGGGGGCAGATATATCCTCTGACTACAAGCCCTGCCCACCAACAAAACCTCACCGGGGACAACACAGGGAAAATACTCTGCAGTTGGTGCCAATGCATCTCTGGCAAACACCTAGTCCAACTCAGTTTGAACCCAAGGCATCCCTGGTCTGCCCACTAATACCACAGTTACAAAATACTGCCCATAACAGGCAAAAAGAAACAATGCAGATGACAAGACTAAAGGAAAAGTGGCTTAGTCAGAAGAGCAGGAAACACTCATCATATATAGGAGATACCCCAAAGTGCCAGGTTCTGGTGAACAGGGGGGCACTAAAAAGCAGAGCTCTAAAGGACATCTGCCTAAAACCACTACTTTCCAGTGCCGGAGACACAGCTATTTCTCCTAACACAGAGAAACAGACACAGAGAATTAGACAAAATGAAGAGATGGGAAATATGTCCCAAATGAAAGAACAGGACAAAATCACAGCCAGAGACCTGAGTGAAATGGAGATAAGTAATATGCCTGACAGAGAATTTAAAGTAATGATTGTAAAGATAAAATGATCATAAAGATAGTCACTGGACTTGAGAAAACAGTGGCGGACATGTAACAATGAGATTAAAACAAAAGAGCCAATCGGGGACGAAGAACACAATAAATGAAATTTAAAATACAGTACATGGAATAAACAGTAGACTAGATGAAACAGAAGAACAAATTGGTGACCTGGAGAACAGAGCAATGGAAAATAATCAAGCTAAGAAGGTGAGAGAAAGAAAAATTATACAAGAGAATAGACTTAGGGAACTCAGCAACCTCATTAAGCAGAATAATATTAACATTAAAGGAACTCAGAAAGAGAAGGAAAAAAGAGAGAAGGCAGAACATCTATCTGCAGAAATAATATCTGAAAACTTCCTGAATCTGGGGAAGAGAATAGAAATCCAGACCCAGGAGGCACAGAAATTCCCCAACAAAATCAACCCCAAGAGGTCCATACCAAGACACATAGCAATGAAGATGGCAAAAAAGAAGTGACAAAGTTTTAAAAGCAGCAAGAGAAAAGAAAGGAGTTACATAGAAGAGAAACTCCAGAAGGCTATGAGCTGATTTTTCAACAGAAATATTGCAGGCCAGAAGGGCCTGGCATGATATATTCAAAGTGCTGAAAGGGAAAAATCTGCAGCCAAGAATACTCTTATCCAGCAAGGCTATCAATCAGAATAAAAGAAGAGCTAAAGAGCTTCTCAGACAAATTAAAGTTAAAGGATTTCATGACCACTGGACCAGCCTTACAAGAAATATTAAAGGAGAATCTGAGTGGAAAGGAAGGACTATAAGCAAAAGCAAGGGAAGTAGGAAGCCCAAAAGCAATAAAAATAAATATATCTGTAAGAATCATACAAGGGACTGTCAGAATAAAAGGATGTAAAATATGACACCATATATCTAGAATGTGGGGAGAAGGGGAGTAAAGAATGGGCTCAAACTTAAGCAATCATCAACCTAATAGAAACTGCTATACGCAGAACATGTTATATACAAACCAAATGGTAACCACAAATCACAAAACCAGTAATGGATATGCAAAGAATAAAGAGAAATGAATCCAAGCATATTATTAAAGAAAGCCAGCAAACCATGAAAGAGAGGAAAAGAAGAAAGGATGAGAGAAAATCTACAAAAACAACCAAAAAAACAAGTAATAAAATGGCAATAAAGACATTATCTGTCAATAATTACTTTGAATGTAAAGGTACTAAATTTTCCAATCAAAAGACATAGAATGATAGAATAGACAAAACAAAAACAACAAAACAAAACACCCAAACCAAAAACAAACAAACAAAAACAAACCCATCTATACTGCCTTCAAGTGTCTCATTTCAGACCTAAAGACCCTTGCAGATTGAAATGAAGGGATGGAAAATAATTTATCATGTGAATGGAGGTAAATAGAAAGCTGGGGTAGTAATGCATATCCTGGACAAAATAGACATTCAAACAAAGACTGCAACAAGAAACAAAGGACACTATATAATCATGAAAGGGACAATCCAACAAGAAGATATAACAATTGTAAATATTTAGGTACCCAGCATAGGACCACCCAAATACTTAAAGTAGTTAATAACAAGCATAAAGGAAGTAATAAGTAGTAATACAATAATAGTGGGGTATTTTAACACCTCACTTAAATCAATGGACAGAAATCAATAAGGAACAGGGGCTTTGAATAACACTTCAGAACAACTTAAAAAATATATTCAGAATATTCCATTCTAAAACAGCAGAATACACATTCTTTTCAAGTACACATGGACTATTTTCCAGAATAGATCACATATTAAACAAAAAACACACCTCAACAAATTTAAAAATACTGAAGTCATTTTATGCATATTTTTTTGACCATAATGCTATGAAATTAGAAATCGACCACAAGAAAGAAATCTGGACAGAGCACAAAATATAGAGGTTGAATAACATGCTACTTACTAGTGAATGGACCAAACAAGAAATCAAAGATGAAATAAAAAAAATACATGGAGATAAATGAAAATGAAAACCCAACAATCCAAAATCTTAGGGATGCAGCAAAAATGGTTCCAATAGGGAAATTTATAGTCATACAGACCTACCTCAAGCAGCAAGAAAAATCTCAAATAAACAATCTAACTTCATACCTAAAGAAAGAAGAATGAACAGAACTTAAAACAAGTAGAAGGAAGAAAAAAATAGATTAGAGCAGAAATAAATGGAATAGAAACTAAAAAACAATAGAATGGATCAATGAAACTAAGAGCTGGTTCTTTTAAAAGATCAACAAAATTAAAAATCCTTTAGACAGATCCCACAAAAACAAAGAGAGAGAGAGAGAGAGAGAGGGGAGACAAACAAAATTAGAAATGTAAGAGGAGAAATAACAACTGACATCACAGATATACAAAGGATTTTAAGAGAGTATTGTGAAAAAGTATATGCCAGCAAACTGGACAACCTAGAAGAAATGGATAAATTTCTAGAAGGAAATAATCTCCCAAAATTGAATCAGGAAGAAAAAGAAAATTACCAGCAATAAAATGAGTCAGTATCATGAAATCGAATCAGTAATCAAAAAACTCATAAGAAACAAAAACCAGGACCAGATGGCTTCGCAGGAAATTTTACCATACATTTAAAGAAGATTTAATATCAGTCCTTCCTACACTCCTCCAAAAAAGAGACGAGGAAAGCATATTTCTCAATTTACTCCATAAGGCCTGAATTATCCTGACACCAAAACCGGATAAAGACACCACAGGAGGGGAGGAGTTAAGATGGCGGAGAAGTAGGGTGGACCTAGGCTTGTCTCTTCCCTGGAACACAGCTAGAGAGTTGTCCAATCATTCTGAATATCTAAGAAATTCAACTGGAGGTCTGAGAGAAGAAATACTGCAAGTCTACAAGTAGAAAAGAGAAAACCTCTTGGAAGGAAAGGGGTGTAGAAAGTTGACTTGGGGGAGATGAAGCTGTGGATATGGTGGCAGAGAGGGAATCTGCGTAAGCAGGCTACCACAAAGTATTATAAGCAGTGGAGCACAAAATCTGAACTTGTAGAAGTCTGCTACCTGTGGGTGACATGCCTGGTTTAAAGGTGCTTAGGTGGAGAAACAAGGTGGAGTCCCAGGCATGATAGTGTGGTCAGAGGATCTGCTGGGTCTCAAGAACATGTGGCATGGAAGGACTGCACTGTTCCCAGGCAAAGGAGTGGGGAAGCCTGCTGAGAGCAGCAAGGCTTGGTGCCCGCTTTGTCCTCCATTTTGCCATAAACTGCTGCGTGTCATAGAATGCTTTCCTGGCATGAGGGGCAAATGCCAAAAATATAGCAAGATCCTCCCCCAGAGGAAGAGCTCAGGTCTGTGGGAGTCCCTAAAATTTGTAGTTTTAAAACTCAGTTGAGGGCCTGAGATTTAAAAAAAAAAAAAAAAAAAGGCTCAGACACATGCAGGGTAAATGAAGGATTCTGATGGAACACAAGAGCGTTGATTCCAGGAACACAAGAAAGGTGACTGTTTGCTCTTCTATATGGTCTCCTGCAGAGTGAGGGCAAGAAAACAAGGCACTGCTATATTCATCCCATCAGAACTGAAAGTCTTCAGGGAGCAAAAGAGCACCACCTCCTAGATGACAGAGCTGCTTATGCCAAGCCCCACCCCCGCCTGCACCCTGGAGACCCAGTTCCACTGAAATAAGTCAGCCTGAGAACCAGGGAGCAGACCCCTCCCCCCAAGACCAACATAAACAATTTGTTCGTAGCAAGTCTACTGATCATGGAGTGCTGCAAAGCTTCAGCTCTAGGGGAAAGAGGACCTAGTGTCCTAATTTTACTTTTATTATTTGTTTATTATTATTTTTTCATTTATTTTCTTATTTTTTCAATTCACTTTTTAACTTTTTATTATTAACATTTAAAAAAATTTTAATTTGGGGCACCTGGGTGGCTCAGTGGGTTAAAGCCTCTGCTTTCAGCTCAGGTCATGATCCCAGGGCCCTGGGATCGAGCCCCACGTCGGGCTCTCTGTTCAGCAGGGAGCCTGCTTCCTCCTCTCTCTCTGCCTGCCTCTCTGCCTACTTGTGATCTCTGTCTGTCAAATAAATAAATAAATCTTTTTAAAAAATTTTTTAATTTACTTGTATTTTTATATACTTCTTGAATTTTTTAATTTTCAATTTGTTTTCTTAATTTTTGGAACTAGATTCTTTTAAAAACAGACCAAAACACACCCAGGAACCAGTATTTTAGATTTTTGTTTCTTTGTTTTTTTTCTTTCTTTTTTTTTTTTCTTCTTTTCTTTTCTGGACAAAATGATGACATGGAGAAATCCACCTCAAAAGAAAGAGCAGGAAGTAGAAACAATGGCCAGGGATTTAATCAATACAAATGTACGTAAGATATCTGAACTAGAATATTAAAAAAAAAAATTATAAGGATATTAGCTGGGTTTGGGAAAAAAAGCATAGAAGACACTAGAGAATCCCTTACTGCAGAGATAAAAGAACTAAAATCTAGTTAGGCCAAAATTTAAAATGCTATAATTGAGATGCAAACCCCAATGGATTTAATAAAAACTAGGATGGATGAAGCAGAGGAGCATATCAGTGATATAGAAGATAAAATTATGGACAATTAAGGAAACTGAAAAGAAGAGGGAAAGAAGAATAATGGACTACCAAGATAGACTTAGGGAACTAAGTAACTTATTAAAATGTAATAACATTTGTATCATAGGAGTCCCCGAGGAAGAGAGAGGAAAAGAGGCAGAAGGTTTATGTGAAAAATTATAGCTATAAACTTGCCTTATCTGGGGAAGGATACAGTTATCAAAATCCAGGAAGCACAGAAAGCTCCTATTAAATTCAATAAAAGCCAAACATTGCCAAGACATACGAAGGTCAAATTCAGAAAACGCACAGACAAGGAAAGAATCCTGAAAGCAGCAAGGGAAAAAGAGCTTTTAACCTGCAAAGGAAGGCAGATCAGGTTGCCAGCAGAAATGTCCACAGAAACTTGGTAGGTCAGAAGAGAGTGGCAGGATATATTCAACATACTGAAAGGAAAAAATCTGCAGCCAAGAATATTCTTATCCAGCAAAGCTGTCATTCAAAAGGGAAGGTGAGATGAAGATTTTCCCAGACAAACAAAAACTAAAGGAGTTCATGACCACTAAACCAGCCCTGCAAGAAATTTTAAGAACTCTTTGAGTGGAGGGGGAAAAAAGAAAAAAAAGACTGAAAGCAACAAAGACTGGAAAGGACCAGGGAACATCACCAGAAACATCAACTCGACAGGTAACACAATGGCACTAAATTCATATCTTTCAATAATCACTTTGAATGTAAATGAACTAAGTGTTCCAATCAAAAGACAGAGTATCAGAATGGATTAAAAAAAAAAAAAGCAAGATCCATCTATATGCTGCCTACATGAGACTCATGTTAGACCTAAAGACACATGCGGATTGAGAGTAAAGGGATGGAGAACCATCTATCATGCTAAAGGATGACAAAAGAAAGCTGGAGTAGCCATACTTATATCAGACAAACCAGATTTTAAAACAAAGACTGTAGTAAGAGATGAAGAAGTACATTATGTCATAATTAAGGGATCTATCCATCAAGAAGATCTAACTATTGTAAATATTTATGTCCCTAAATTAGGAGCACCCAAATACACAAACCAATTAATAATAAGCATAAAGAAACTCATTGATAATAATGCAATAATAGTACAGGACTTTAACACCTTACCTACAGCAATAGACAGATCATCTAAGCAGAAAATCAACAAGGAAACAATGGCTTTGAATGACACATTAGATCAGATGGACTTAACAGATATAGTCAAAACATTTCAACCTAAAGCATCAGATTATACATTCTTTTCAAGGGCCCATGGAATAGTCTCCAGAATAGATCATATCCTGAGTCAGAAATCAGGTCTCAACAAGTAAAAAAAGGTTGAGCTCATACCATCCATGATTTCAGACCACAACACAAGAAAAAAATTAGAGAGACCTTGAATACATGGAGATTAAAGAAGATCATACTAAAGAATGAATGAATGGATTAACCAAGAAATTAAAGAACAACTGAAAAAAAAATACATGGGAGCAAATGAAAATGCAAACACAACAGTCCAAAACCTTAGGGATGCAGCAAAAGCAGTCTGAGAGGGCAAATATATTGCAATACAAGCCCACCTCAAGAAGCAAGAAGCATCTCAAACACACAACCTAACTTTAAACCTAAAGGAACTAGAAAAGGAACAGCAAATAAAGCCTAAAGCCAGCAGAAGAAGGGAAATAATAAAAATTAGAGCAGAAATAAATTATATAGAAACAAAAAAGAAAACAGTAGAACAGAGTAATGAACTAAAAGATGAATCTTTGAAAGAATTAATAAAATTGATAAACGCCTAGACAGACTTATCAAAAAGAAAAGAGAAAGGGCCCAAACAGATGAAATCATGAATGAAAGAGGATAGATCATAAACACCACCACAGAAATACAATGATAAGAGAATACTATAAAAAATTATATGGCAACAAACTGGGCAATGTGGAAGAAATGGACAAATCCTAGAAATTTACAAAATACCAAAATGAAAACAAGAAGAAATAGAAAATTTGAACAGACCCATCAACAGCAAAGAAATGGAATCAGTCATCAAAAGCCTCCCAACAAACAAAAGTCCTGGACCTGATGACTTCCCAGGGGAATTCTAGCAGACATTTAAAGAGTTAATACCTATTCTTCTCAAACTGTTCCAAAAGATAGAAATGGAAGGAAAACTTCCAAACTCATTCTATGAAGCCAACACTACCTTGATCCAAAAACCAGACAAAGACGCCACCACAAAGAAGAACTATAGGCCAATATCCCTGGTGAACATGGATGCAAAATTTCTCAATAAAATACTAGCAAATCAAATTCAACAGTATATTAAAAGAATTATTTGCCATGATCAAGTGGGATTTATTCCTTGACTGCAGGGGTGTTCAATATTTGCAAACCAATCAGCATGATACACCACATAATAGGAGAAATGATATGAATCATATAACCCTTCAATAGATACAAAAAATGATTTGATAAAATATAGCTTCCATTCTTGATAAAAATCCTCAATACCATTTAGGGGTAGGTGGAACATATTTTAATATCATAAAGGCCATATATGAAAGAGTTGCAGCTAATATCATTATCAATAGGGAAAAACTGACAGCCTTTCCCCTAAAGTCAGGAACAAGTCAAGGATTTCCACTCTCACCATTACTATTCAACACAGTACTAGAAGTCTTAGCCTCAGCAACCAGAAAACAAAAGGAAACAAAAAGTATCCAAATCAGCAAAGAAGAAGTCAAATTTTCACTATTTGTAGATGACAGGATATTCTACATAGAAAACCCAAAAGATTCTATCAAAAAATTGCTAGAACTAATACATGAATTCAGCAAAGTTGCAGAATATAAAATCAATGTGAGAAATCTGTTACATTTCTATACACCAATAACCAAGCACCAGAAAGGGAAATCAAGGAATATATCCCATTTAAAACTGCACTAAAACCCATAAACTATTTAGGAATAAACTTAACTAAAGAAGTAAAAGATCTGTACACTAAAAACTATAGAGCACTTTTGAAAGAAACTGAAGAGGACACAAAGAAATAGAAAAACATACAATGCTCATGAATTGGATTGGACTGGATTGGAAGAACAAACATTGTTAAAATGACTATCCTACCCAAAACAGTCAATACGTTTAATGCAATCCCTATCAAAATACAATGGCATTTTTCAGAGCTAGAACACACAATCCTAAAATTTGTACAGAGCCACAAAACACCCTGAATAGCCAAAGCAATCCTGAAAAAGAAAAAGCTAGAGGAAACAATTCCAGACTTCAAGCTATATTGTAAAGATCTAGTCATCAAGACAGTATGGTACTGGCACAAAACAGACACACGGGTCAATGGAATAGAATAGAAAACCCGGAAATGGACCCACAACTATATGGTCACCTAATCTTCAGCAAAACAGGAAAGAGTATCTGATGGGAAAAGACAGTCTTTTCAACAAATAGTGCTGGGCAAATTGGACAGCAACATGAAGAAGAATGAACTGGACCACTTTCTTATACCATACATAAAAATAAATTCAAAATGGATGAATACCTAAATGTAAGACAGGAAACCATCACAATCCTAAAGGAGAACACAGACACAAACCTCTTTGATCACAGCCATAGCAGTTTCTTACTAGACACAATGCCAGAGGAAGGGAAAGAGAAGGAAAAACAAACTACTGGGAATTCAGCAATATAAAATGCTTCTGCACTGTGAAAGAAACAATCAACAAAACTGAAAAGCAGCCTATGGAACGGGAGCAGATATTTGCAAAGAACATATCTGACAAAGAGTTAGTATCGAAAATCTGTAAAAGACTTATCAAAATCAACACCCAAAAATCAAATATTCCAGTTAAGAAATGGGCAGAAGACATGAATAGACAATTTTCCAAGTAAGACATCCAAATGGCCAACAGATACATGAAAAGATGCACAACATCATTCATCATCAGGGAACTATAAATCTAACCCACAATGACATACCACCTCCCACCTGTCAGAATGGCTAAAATTAACAACACTAGAAACAACAGGTGTTGGCAAGGATTGCACTGTTGGTGGGAATGAAAACTGGTGCAGCCATTTTGGAGAACAGTATGGAGGTTCCTCAAAAAGTTAAAAATAGAGCTACCTTCCTACAATCCAGTAATTGCAGTACTAGGTATTTACCCAAAGTATAGTTTCAAAAATACACTTTTGAAGGGGTACATGCACCCGATGTTTATAGTAGCACTATCAACAATACATTTCTATACACCAATAAGGGAGAGCCCAAATATCAATCAACTGATGAAAGGATAAAGAAGACTACTCTTCTTCAGCATCAAAAAGAATGAAATCTTGCCACTTGTAACAACTTGGGATAGACCTAGAGTATATTATGCTAAATGAAATAAGCCAGTCAGAGAATGACAAATACCATATGATCTCACTCATATGTGGAATTTAAGAAAGAAAGTAAGTGAACATATGGGAAGGAGGAAAAGCAAGAAAAGAGAGAGGGAAACAAAACACAAGAGACTCTTAATGATACAGAACAAACTAAGGGTTGATGGAGGGAGGTTGCTGGGGGATGGGCTAGATGGGTGATTGACATTAAAGAGGGTACTTGTTGTGATGAGCACTGGGTTTGTTTTATTTTAAGATTTATTTATTTATTTGTCAGACAGAGAGAGAGAGCACAAGCAGGTAGAGTGGCAGGCAGAGGCAGAGAGAAAAGTAGGCTCCCCACTGAGCAAGAAACCCAATTCAGGACTCGATCCCAGGAGTCTAGGATCATGATATGAACCAAAAGCAGAGGCTTAACCAACTGAGCGACCCAGGTGTCCCTAGCACTGGGTGTTGTATATAAGTGATAAATCACTGAATTCTTCTCCAGAAACCAATATTTCCCTGTACGTTAACTAAAATTTAAATTTATAAAAGACACCGCAAAAAAGAGAGCTGTGAAACAAAAAACCTCAATAGAATATGAGCAAATCAAATCCAAGGATACATTAAAAATACTATTCAGCATGATGAAGTGGGATTTATTCCTGGGCTGCAAGGGTGATTCAATAGCATAGCATTCACTGCATAGCCAAAGCAATCTTGAAAAAGCAAAAGCAAAAGCAAAAGCAGAGGTATCACAATTCCAGATGTCAAGTTATACTACAAAGCTGTAGTCATCAAGACAGGATGGTACTGGCACAAAAACAGACACATACGGTCAATTAATCTTTGACAAAGCAGGGAAGAATATCTAATGGGAAAAAGACTTCAACAAATGGTGGTGAGAAACTGGAGAGCAACATGCAAAAGAATGAAACCCGACCATTTTGTTATACCATACACAAAAATAAATTCAAAATGGATCTAATACCTAAATGTGAGACCTGAAACCATAAACGTTCTAGATGAGAGCACAGGCAGTACTTCTTTGACATAGGCCATCACAACATTTTTCCAGTTATGTCTCCTGAGACAAAGGAAACAAAAGCAAAAATAAACTTCTAGAACTACACAAAATAAAAAGATCCCACAGAGCAAAGGAAACAACAAAACTACAAGGCCGTCCATGGAATGGGAGAAGATGTTTGCAAATGACATATCTGACAAAGGGTCAGTATCCAAAACATATCAAGAACTTATAGAACGCAATGCCAAAAAACCCAAACACCCAATTAAGAAGGGGCAGAAGACATTAACAGACATTTCTTCAAAGAAGATACACAGATGGCCAACATACATGAAAAGATGCCAACATCACTCATCATCAGGGAAATGCAAATCAAAACCACACTGAGATATCATATCATACCTGTTAGAAGAACTAACATCAAACACTCAGGAAACAACAAGTGCTGGGGAGGATATAGAGAAAAAGGAACCTTTGTGCACTGTTGGTGGGAATGTAAATTGGTACAGCCATTGTGGAAAACAGTATGAAGGTTTCTCAAAAAATTAAAAATAGAACTACCCTCTGATCCAGTAATTACACTACTGGCTGTTTAACCAAAGAATACAAAAACACTAATTTGAAAGGATATATACGTCCTTATGTTTAATGCAGCATTATCTATATTAGCCATATTATGGATGCAGCCCAAGTGTCCATCGATAGATGAATGAATAAAGAAGTGGTATATGTAATGGAATATTATCCAGCCATAAAAAAGAATGACATCTTACCATTTGCAAGAACATGGATAGAGCTAGAAAGCATAATGCTAAGTGATATAAGCCATTCAGAAAAAGAGACATACCATATGATTTCACTCATGTGGAATTTAAGAAACAAAACAAAGCAACAAAAGAAAAAAGAAGAGATACAAACCAAGAAACAGACTCTGAACTACAGAAAACAAACTAATAGTTGCCAGAGGGGAGTGGGTAGGGTCGTATGAGTTAGAAGAAAGGGATTAAGAGTATACTTATTATGAGAATATATAAATTGTGGGTGGGTTTTTTTTTTTAAATTTCATTTGTTAGAGAGAAAGAGAGCAAGCATAAGTAGGGGGAATGGCAAGCAGAGAAGCAGGCTTCCTGCTGAGCAAGGAGATGCGCGACTCGATCGCAGGACACTGGGATCATGACCTGAGCCAAAGGCAGACACTTAACCGACTGAGCCACCCAGGCGTCCAAAGCAACATATAGAATTGTTGAATCACTACATTATATACCTGAAGCTAATATAACACTGTATGTTAGCAGTAGAATTAAAATTAAAAAGCTTAAATAAATAAAAAATAAATTATAATAGATAAAAATAAAAGCGTTTGTTGCTTAACAGAAAATTATTTCACAAATTCAAGGAACTGATAATTATTATATAATTTCCAACCTAATTTAACAAAGCAACACCTATGCTATGCTCCTTCCCCTCAAAAATTATAACCTACCCATTCTTAAGTAAATGATGCAAAAATTCTAAATCAAGATATAGAAAATGAATCTAGAAATATGTTTAAAGAATACTATATGAGTAGATGGGAATTTGGCACTTTTTCCCCAATGATGTTAGTAAGCTGGCTTTTCCAGAGTAGCAGGAGGCATTTGCTGATTTCTGTGGTATGAGTTCCCTCACCCTGGTCAACTTCAAGTTACCACTGGTTTAACATCAGGCTCATAAAATTCCTGAAATTGTAGCAATCACTCCTTGCCCACCTATGTCAGAGAGGGCAGACTCCAGTACCCCAGTGCTATCTACTCAGCAATTACACTTCTAAGAAGTGAAGACACATCACCAGAATATGAAAATACAGATGCACAAGGATATCCATTGCAGCAACACTGCATTTTAAAAATACTACCTAGGGGCGCCTGGGTGGCTCAGTGGGTTAAAGCCTCTGCCTTCAGCTCAGGTCATGATCCCAGGGTCCTGGGATCGAGCCCCATATCGGGCACTCTGCTCAGGGAAGCCTGCTTCCCCCCTCTCTCTCTGCTTGCCTCTCTGCTTACTTGTGATCTCTGTCTGTAAATAAATAAATAAAATCTTAAAAAAAAAAAATACTACCTAATGACCCAGCGTAGGATACTGATTGAATACACATTGCTTCCTCCATTACTTGCACATCCATAGTTCCCCCAAGCCCTCCTCTCTGGGCCCCATCTTCCACTGAGGTTGGCTCCGCCCCAACTCTTCTAGTCCTAGCTCAATTACTGGTGACTCCAGGAAGTTTTCATTTATCTACCTGAGATATGTGCCATATACTTACCATGCTTATTATTATATTAATGGAAACTTGTGATAATTGTTTTATTTCTATGTGAGCTCTATTATAGTTCTTTTCTTCTCTTCAAACATTTCTGTTACCATAACTACTAAATGTGCTTTTTGAAATACCATGTAATTGTATGTGTATTTTAAAATTGAAGTAGGAAATTTTCATCAAAAATTTCAATCACAGCAAAGGATGTTATTTCTATATTGTATATATTGACTTTTTAAAATTAAATGGTTACATGGCTCTTTTAAATGTATCCAACAGACTCTAACATACTTCTGTGATGTTTACAACATACAAAGATCATCTTTTGTAATTCTCATTGCACTCATATTGCCATTTCAATTCCCTGACATAATTTTATCCTCATGTTATATACTTACGATGTAACTCTTTTGTTAGTTATGCCTTTCTGTGACAAAATATATAGAGATTTAAGTGTAATTAAAAAAACATCAGGGCGCCTGGGTGACTCAGTGGGGTAAATCCTCTGCCTTCAGCTCACGTCATGATCTCCATGTCTTGGGATAGAGCCCCGCATTGGCTCTCTGCTCAGTGGGGAGCCTGCTCCTCCCTCTCCCTCTGCCTGTTACTCTGCCTACTTGTGATCTCTCTCTCTGTCAAATAAATAAATAAAATCTTTTAAAAAACTCAATGACCCCAGCTCTAAGTGTTAAACAACTTCTTCCGGTTGGGTAATCAATTGTTAATCCTGTTATTATTATCAGCAGTATACAATTGATCCATATCAAATAAATTTGTTACAAATTTAGTTTTAAAAAATACTACTATAAAACATGATCAGAGGTGCATCTATCAACATATATAAGGGCTGTATCTCCTCAAGTAGCTTATGTAGCCATGATTAATACGACATTGCTAGAATGATTCAAGCATCTACGTTAGTGTAATTCCTGTTATTACTATTATTATTATAGAATTAAGCAGTAACATATCTTAGTAACATAAATAAGTATATGTTAGTAGAAAAGATTTTATTATAGCAATATTATAATACAAATCTTTGAACTATTTCCAAGTTTTATAATCCAAATTCTATACTTACTCATCAATGAAATTATTATTATTATTTTTTTTTTTTTAAGGCAGACTGCCACGTGCAGCGCCTCATTTGGATGTGTCTGGAGTCTTGGAAGCTTGACTACCCTACGTTCTCCTACAAATGGACCTTGAGAGCTTGTTTGGAGGTTCTAGCAGGGGAGCGCAGCTACTCGTATACCCTTGACCAAAGAATGGTCCTCTCCTCTATCGGGGAAGGTCATCCTCTTCGACCAAGTGCGCAGCTTCAGGAGGGACGCACATGGAGCGGTGAGGGAGGAAGGGGACACCCGCCTAGCCAGCCAGATCAGCCGAATCAACCCTGGCGATCAATGGGGTGACAGATGTCGCAGCCAGATCGCCCTCACATCCTGAAATTATTTTTAATGGTCATGAGCCAGCAACTCTCTTAGGTCCTGTTTTAGTTTGGTGAAAGTAAAGAAATGGAAAACACCTGACTGAGAAAAGTGTGCTACTTGTCATCAGAGTCATTCACTTTGTGGGAAGTATGCAAAAAAAGGTTACTAAGATTTGTCAGATGATCAATATTCCTCTTTCACTTAGAAATATATTGATTAATTCGTGAAAAGTTGGGAGAGTTACTTATTAATTTCATTACACTTTTACCAATATAATATTTGTAAATGTATTTTTGGCATAATCTTGGAGTTATATATTTAATCATCCTATTTATGGAAATATTTACCATTTGACATAAGTGGTAAAGCTATCTTCTCTGTCAAACCAAATAGCCAAGCAGATTTTTCTGTCAGAAGAAGTCTGCCTTTATTTTTAAGTTCAAATCAACTGTTAATGTGTATTTCAAAACACAGATGTGAGTAGATATGAAGTAAAAGGTAATTTGTAAGTTAGGTTACTAAAAATATTCCAGTAAGATTAAAATGACATGACCTAATATATTTACCCTTTTTATTTATTTTTATTTTTTTATTTATTTGACAGACAGAGATCACAAGTAGGTGGAGAGGCAGGCAGAGAGAGGGAGGAAGGGAAGGAGACTCACTGCTGAGCAGAGAGCCTGATGTGGGGCTCGATCCCAGGACCCCAGGATCATGATCGGAGCAGAAGGCAGAGGCTCTAACCCACTGAGCCACCCAGGCGCCCCTATATTTACCCTTTTAAAGTAAATTATATGAATTAGATAATAAATTCTTCTCATTATTTCATTTGTTCTATTGCAATGTAATTTGCAGCTAAAATTATCAGTTATTTGAGAAGAGTGGAGCATGACAATACCCTTGGCATTCCTTCCATAATTGTTTGTGTATGATTTGGTTTGAAGGTCAATTGAGTCTCATGTATAAAAATCTGAAATAACTCCAATAATTTTGTAGACATAATTAACAAAACTTTTAAATCTACTTTAAAAAGTGAAAAGAATATATTGCTAAAGAGATTCGGTCTAGTAGCTAACATATAATTACAGTTTTATTTTGTATAAATAGTAGGAAAGAAATATTGATTATTTTAAACATGACAAATGATTATAGAAAGAGTTCATGGTATGATCTGGAAAACTAGGTTTTGAGTATCTCCCTTAAGAATATACTGCTAATCTGGGACGCCTGGGTGGCTCAGTTGGTTAAGCAGCTGCCTTCGGCTCAGGTCATGATCCCAGCGTCCTGGGATAGAGTCCCACATCAGGCTCCTTACTCGGCGGGGAGCCTGCTTCTCCCTCTGCCTCTGCCTGCCATTCTGTCTGCCTGTGCTCGCTCCCCCCACCCCCGATAAATAAAAAATCTTTAAAAAAAAAAAAAAGAATATACTGCTAATCTGAGAGAATTCAGGTAAAAGTTTTATTCGCACATTTTATTTAATAGCCTGCAAATGCTGGTAGTTCCAGGAAACATCCTGATCGCTTCTGCAGGAATCAATGGCCAGGAGGATGAGCACTGAAAATGGGTGTAAAGAGTTGCTCACATTGGGGTGCCTCAGTGGCTCAGTGGGTTAAGCCTCTGTCTTTGGCTCAGGTCATGGTCTCAGGGTCCTGGGATCGAGCCCTGCATGGGGCTCTCTGCTCAGTGGGGAGCCTGCTTCCCCCTCTCTCTCTGCCTGCCTCTCTGCCTACTTGTGCTGGCTCTCTCTGTCAAAAAAAGAAAAAGAAAGAGTTGCTCGCATTTATTTTATTTTTTAAGATTTATTTATTTATTTGACAGAGAGAGAGACAGTGAGAGAGCGAACACAAGCAGGGGGAGTGGGAGAGGAAGAAGCAGGCTTCCCGCTGAGCAGGCAGCCATATGTGGGCTCGATCCCCTGACCCTGAGATCATGACCTGAGTCCAAGGCAGACATTTAAGGACTGAGCCACCCAGGTGCCCCGAGTTGCTTGCATTTAAATATGATGGCCTGTTCTCAGTATTCATTACTTCATACAGAAGCTCTCCTTGCTTTGCTCTCCTGTTTATCTCCCTTAAGAACTTCTCTCACTACAGGCAGAGAACCGAAGAGGCCAGGTCATTAAAATGAAACCTGCCATTTCTCTACATACCATACATGGAACATCACAAATCAGAGGCCAACCATTCCCTTTCCAACACCACACTTCACTCTTAAGAGAGCTACAGAAGACAGGAACAGAGGAGAAAGTTCCAAAGGTTTCTGATGTCTTGATTTATTATTTACAAAAAGGTTTTCTCTCTCTTTGATGCCCTTGAAGTTTTGTCTGTGGGCAATGCATCAGGGTAAGATTTGAGATAGGTAAGGGGAATGCCTCCCTTTTATAAAAAATTATGGTGAGCACAGGTTCATCCAAACAAATTAATTTTAGAGAAGAATAGATAGAAGCCAAAGGTTTCCGAAAAGAATTCTGTAAAATAGCCATGTTTGAGTACCCCTTGGCAAGTCCTTTGCCCCAGAGACTCACATCCACCACTTTGAGGACCACCGTCCCATGAAGCTATGAGTTCCCAAGGATGGAGACAGTTTACCTATCCCTGCATCTCTGCCTCTCCCATGGTGCCTGACATATAGCATTGCAAAAAAATACTGAACAAATTAGTTCATTCATTTACAGAAGAGAAAGGTGCCATTTCAGAAGGGATTTAAAAGTGAGAACTGCATGAATAAGGCCAAAGTAAGTTGTAAAGTTTAGATTTTTTTTTCATCCTGGTTTTTAGCCTGCTTCCCTATCTCTCTCTTACACAACACACACTTTCTACTTAACCCTTCCTGAGTCATGTTCCTCCAAGCACCCACATATTCTGTCTTCTAGAAGCCCTGAGTCCCTCTCTATAATTTTCTGCCAAAGCCCTCCATCCCAGGCCTCAACCTTTGAAAGTTTCCTCATACTCACTCTGATATGGACTGAAAGTTTGTATCTTCCCCAAATTCCCATGCTGAAGCCCTAATCCCTAATGTGATGGTATTTGAAGGTACAGCCTTTGGGAGGTGACTAGGTTGAGATGGGGTCATGATGGCGAAGCCTGCATGATGAGGTTAGTGTCCTCACAAGAAAAGGAAGAAATCAGAGTTCCTGTACTTTCTCTCACGTGAGGACACAGCAAGAAAGTGGTGTGAACCAAGGAGAGGGCTCTCCCCAGCCAGAACCTTGACCTTGGACTTTCCTGCCTCCAGAACTGTGATAAATAAGTATTTATTGTTTCAGTCACCTAGGCCAAGGCACTTTGTTAAAACAGCTGACTAGAACACACCCCACCACAGTGGATATTCAAAGACCCATCCCCACAAGTTATTTTTGGGCAGTAGCAACAGACCCCTCTACTTCTACAAAGTTCCTCCACTAAAGGACTCACTGACTACCAAGATCTCCCAATCCAGGCAGGCTGACAGGCGGCAGGGTTTCTTGGCTTGAGGAAGGCCCTAGGTCAAAAGTCAAGGACAGTGATTATAAATCCCTCTCAACTCTGCCCACCCTTTCGGAGAAGAACCCGAAGATAGAGCCATGGCACTATTCCTTTAGTTTCTAGTTCTCCCTCTGACATAGCCCAGTGCATTAACCTTACGTGCAGCCACTGTGGGACTGTGCATCTCGGCCACCCCACAGTAGAATGCTATCCTGGTCCTTCTATGATTTTGTTCTTAGTTACTGTCCACTGTCCTGGTTCCTTCCTGTCAGCGCTCAGATAGACTCATTCCTCTCCCAGGTTCTTCTCACTCAAATAACCTCTTTATCTTCTCCCCTTCTCAGCAGCCTTGTGGAAAGACATTTATGGTCCTGGTTTCCCTTCTCCATGTATCCCGCAGATCCTATCCAGTTGTATCCTGGCTACAAACTCACTCTTCCACTGAAACTTCTTTCGCAGAGTAAAAAAGTACATACATAAATAAATAAAAACAAAAAACAGGGTTGGGGGGCACCTTCTTGCAAATTCTAATATGCAAGAGTCAAGAGACAGGGGAAGAAGAAGTCCCTTGCAAGGATTATTGGGATTTACAGAGGAGTCATGAGCCCTAAGAAAGAAAATAATCACCAGCCTGAAAGAGACAGAGAACCAGAATCCAGAATGATCTGCTCAGGAAGCAGAGTGATGCTTCTTGTGTCTGGAGGGTGTCACAGGTCCCCAGTCACTGACTGAGGATACCTGTGTGTGTGTGTGGGGGGGTGTCACCTGCTTCTGAGTCAGCAAGAGTGACAGGGAAGCATGGATTATCTGTGGGTCAGTGTGACCAGTGACATCTCAAAACCACACATCACTGCAGCACTGTGGGCAAAGCTATGAAGGGGCCTCAGCGGCTTTGCCGTCCATGCTATACTGGCTTCATGGAACATCTGGGGCCTCATGCAATAAGGCAAGCCAAGCTGACATGAAAGGCCTTTGCCTCCTACTCCTAGTGCTGCCCCACCTGCTTCAAATACAAAAAAATGCTAAATAGGAGATATTACTCTGTGTATATACCCAAGTTCAATACCAGAAGAGGTGCCAGGAATGAAAGGATAACTAGAAGCTGGAGGAGTTTGGCTAAAGCTGAAGCCACAGGCAGGCACAGGAAGGTCAGAGCTGCACACAGGCCTTAACCTCTGGAAGTGTGGCTTTTGATGAATGCAGATGCCGGGCTCCCTGCTGGAAGCCAGAAGCCCTGGAGGGCTGACTTGTCCCTTAGTGAAGAAGACAAAAACAGTGCCCACCAGCTCAGGGACACGATGGCTCCAAGGAGGCCAAGGGTGATAAGAATTATGTAAGAGAATAATGCCTCAGACCTAACCCACCAACAGAAATAAGAGTCAGAATTCACATACACGGGTAGTAAAGAGACATACAACACCTCCAGCCAAACACTGACATACAAGGTTGCCCTGAACTCATTAACTGCATGAGGTCCAGAGAGATAAATGTGAATGAACTGTTCCACTGGGAGGCAGTCATGGTCCAGGTCCATGGGACTCAGTGAGAAGAAACCACCATGAGACAGTCAGCCGGTAAGAAATGGGAGACTTTAAACTCTGAAAACCAAAAATAGTAATACCGTCTGAGATAACATTTATTTTTTTTTAAGATTTTATTTATTTATTTGACACACAGAGAGAGATCACAAGTAGGCAGAGAGGCAGGCAGAGAGAGAAGGGGAAGCTGGCTCCCCGCCGAGCAGAGAGCCTGATGTGGGGCTCCATCCCAGCACCCCGAGACCATGACCCAAGCCGAAGGCAAAGGCCTAACCCCCTGAGCCACCCAGGCGCCCCTGAGATAACATTTAAATTAAGACTGGCACCTTCAATTGCTCAAAGAGATGAAGGAAGAAATACGAGTCATAAGACAGGAGCCCAATGGAAAAGAACAAGTGGATTTACAAAAGATGTAAATAAAGTTTTCATATGAAATATCGAGCCACTTTGAAATAGTGAAATCTACAGACTGGATGAAGACCAGACCTCAGAAATTAGCCTATTGGAAGAAAGACATGAGAAAATCATCTAGAGTGTACCACCTGAGAGCAAAGATCTAGAAAGTACAAGACTTTACGTAACATGGAGAGAAAATGAAAACATCCACTATATAGAAACAGGAAGCACTGAATGGAGAAAATGGGGAAGGCCTGATGGTGGAGACATTTCCGGATGGGAAGAATGACACGATCCCTAAAACAGGCCACACAGCATATCTCAAAGAGAATAAGCAAATCTTTACACATACAGCACGGTGAATGTGCAGAACATAAAAATGCCTTAAAAATTGCCAAAAGGAAAGGAAAGATTATCTAAAAAGTAATAGCAATTAGACAAAAGCACATTTTCCCAAAGCAACAAAGGACTCCAGAAGACAACGTAATGATACATTCAAAGTGCCAAGGGAAAATAGAAGCGCTAGGCTAGAATTATATACTTAGTGAATCTGTAATTCAAGAGTAAGGGTTAGCTTTCAGACAGAACAAAGACCCAGAGATTTTCTCGCTCTAAATAGCTTAAAGATTATTTCAGCACACCGGAGATTAGATCTAGAAGTAAGTTGGACTTAAGACACAGTATGAAGCAAAGAAATGGACATGTTGGTTCATCTAAATGTGAACTGACTGTAAAAATGATAAATGACCAGATCGAATTTTTTTTCTTAAAGATTTTATTTATTTATTTATTTGAGAGAGAGAGAGAGAGACAGAGTGAGAGAGTGCATGAGAGGGGCAGTCAGAGGAAGAAGCAGACTCCCCATGCCGCTCGGAGCCCAATATGGGACTCGATCCCAGGACTCTGGGATCCTGACCTGAGTCAAAGGCAGTCCCTTGACCAAGGGAGCCACCCAGGCACCCTGGAAGCTTGCATTTTGAGGCCTTTGTGTTGCTGAGGACAACACAGAGATTAATGAGCTTTAATGTTTGTAAAGTTGACTACACCTCTTAGAAAGATAAAGTTAACCACTAAAAGAACTCAAATAGAACACATCATTTTGTGGAAGTCAGGGAGAAAGCTATAAAGAAAACATAAGTGATCCAATAAAAAGCCGAAGGGGGGAGAGAGGAGCATGGTAGATCTTTTTAGCCAAAGATCTCTTTGCACTGAATTTTGCGCTGAATTTTGCACTGAATTTTGCTCTCTTCTGCCTGTCTACCTTTGTTTTCTGGAAGTTCCTCCTCAAAGGCTCCTTGCCCCTGCTGCAGACTGGCTGATGTGCACTAGTATCTGCTCCCAGAGCTCCCTTACTTCCCCCCAGAACCCTTAAATGGTTTCCTTGTTAAGTGCCTCTGGCAGAGGCTTAGCTAGATATATCAATCCATGTGTTTCCTATGCTCCTTGATTTACTCTTCTCACTGCAAAGAAGCAGAGACTGGAAAGACCCACAGCCTTAGGTGTCAGACAGTGTCTGCTTATAGAGATTTTAGTTCTCTAAGAGAAGAGCAGTGACGGCAAAGAATGCTCTGGATATGGAAGGTTAAGTAAAGACCTTCTCTGTGTAAGATCAAAGGACAGGATGGAGGCAGTAGGGGCTATATTGTACTCAGTGCAAGGGTCCACCCACTCACTGTGGACCACAAATAGTCCAAGAGTCCCAAAGTCTCAAATGACAGTGAGGGACATAGACATCTTGGGTGGAGATAGGACAGGAGGGATCTTGCCCACTGACCAAGATGGAACGTAAGGGAAGTAACTGGAAATTCTTCTACCAGCCGAGGGAGCTGTGGCCATAAGACTGCACATGGCCATGCAGGCTATCCACCACACAACTCAGGTGTGGGTAGTCATCTACACAGCCTATGAAGTAAATGGCACTCCTAGAGTTGAACAGTGTGCAACCTGCACAGCTTTCCTGGCAGTGCAATAATAAGCCTCATTTTAATTGGTTGTGTCTTGACAAAGAATCTCTCCTTAACAGAACCTTTAGTCGGTAACCTGAGCCTGCTTCTCAATGAGGCCTCAACCTTGGCCTTTCAGAAGTACAACTTTCAGGATGAGAAGTATATGATCATTTTAATAGATGCAGGAAAAGCATTTGAAAAAGTATAATATCATTTCACGATGAATAACCTCAACAAAGTAAGATTCAAGGGAACTAACTCAACATAATGAAGGCCATCTATGAAAAACCCACAGCTAACACCATCTTTGGGGGGGGATAAGTGAGAGCTTTTCTTCCATGTGCAGGAACAAGACAGGGATGTCTGCTTTCACCACTGTTATTTAACATAGCCTGGAAGTCCTAGCCTCAGCAATCAGATAATGAAAACAAATAAATCAGCAAGGAAGAAGCTAAACTTCCCCTATTTGCAGATAACATGATACTCTGTATAGAAGACCTGAAAGATTCTACCAAAAGACCACTAGAACTGATAAAAGAATTCAACAAAGTCCCAGGATATAAAATCAGTGTACAGAAATCTGTTGCATTTCTACACATCAATAATGAAGCATCAGAAAAAGAAATTAAGGAATCAATCCCATTTACAACTGCACCAAAAACCATAAGATATCTGGGGATGAACCTAACCAAAGAGGTGAAAGACCAGTACTCTAAAAACTAAAACACTGATGAGAGAGAAGATACAAAGAAATGGAAAGATATTTCACGCTCATGGATTGGAAGTACCTTGTTAAAATGTCTATACTACCCAAAGCAATCAACACATTTAATGCAATCCCTATCAAAGTACCACCAGCACTTTTCACAGAGCTAGAACAAACAATCCTAAAATCTGTACAGAATCACAAAAGATCCTAAATACCCAAAGCGACTTAAAATGAAAAGCAAAGCTGGAGGCATCACAGGTCTGGACTTCGAGTTATATTACAAAACTGTAATGATCAAAGTAGTGTGCTCCTGGTACAAAAACAGATACAGTTACCAATGGAGCAGAATAAAAAAACCAGAAATGAGCCTATAACTATATGGTCAATTCATCTTTGACAAAGCAGGAAAGAATACCCAATGGGAAAGAGTCTGGTCTCTTCAACAAATAGTGTTGAGAAAACTGGACAGCAACATGCCAAAATATGAAACTGGACCACTTTCTTGCACCATAGACAGAAATAAATTCGAAATGGATCAAAGACATAAATGTGAGACAGGAAACCATAAAACTTCTAGTAGAGAACACAGGCAATAAGTTCTTTGACATTGGCCATAGCAATTTTTTTTCTAGATAGTTCCCTAAGGCAAAGGAAAATAAAAGCAAAAATAAACTACTGGGACTACATCAAAATAAAAAGCTTCTGCACAGCAAAAGAAATCAGTCAACAAAACTAAAAGGCAAGGTACAGAAGGCGAGAAGATATTTGCAAATGACATATATATCCAAAATATATAAAGAACTTATAAAATTCAACACCCAAAAAACAGGTAATCCACTTAGAAAATGGACAGAAGACATGAACAGATATCTTTCTAAAGAAGATATACAGATGGCCAACAGACACATGGAAAGATGTTCAACACTGGGACGCCTGGATGCCTGGGTTGGTTAAGCATCTACCTTCAGATCATGATCCTGGGGTCCTGGGATCAAGTCCCACATTCGGCTCCCTGCTCAGCAGGGAGTCTGCTTCTCCCTCTGCCTGCCACTTCCCTTGCTTGTGGTCTGTACCTCTCTCTGTCTCTTTGACAAATAAACACAATCTTAAAAGGAAAAAAAAAAAAAGATGTTCAACATGACTCATCATCAGGGAAATACAAATCAAAACTATAATGAGATATCACATCACATGTGTCAGAATGGCCAAAATCAACAACACAAGAAACAAGAGGTGTTGGCAAGGATGTGGAGAAAGGGGAACCCTCCTGTGCTGTTGGTGGGCATGAAGAATACAGTCTGGGACAAACTAACCCACAAAGAAAATGACTTAGAATTCTTGAATACATCTACTGCAAATGAAGAAATGGGAGTGGTCTCACTGTCTTAGATTACTTTTGTTTATTCAGTAAACTATACACAAATCATACAAAGTGGTCTTTCCTTGTAAGCTTTCTTCAGAGATTTCCAGGATAAGAATGAACTTGTAGGGCACCTGGGTGGCTCAGTCATTAAGCGTCCGCCTTTGGCTCAGGTCATGATCCCACGGTCCTGGGATGGTCCTGCTTGGCAGGAAGCCTGCTTCTCCCTCCCACACATCTCTGCTTGTGTTCCTCTCTTACTGTGTCTCTCTGTCAAATAAATAAATAATAATAATAAAAGGATGAACTTACATAATGACAGGGCAGCAAAATCAGCTGCTCCAACAGCTACTGTTGAAGAAAGCGAAAATATTTATTTATCGTGGTACAGGGGTAGGCAAAACCATAATCTGCCAAGAATTGCAGGAATTACTCATCTCCTGAGCTAAATAGCCAAATTAGCCTTCTTGTAAAATAAAATTCCATTTGTTACTAATTACAACTTCAAAATACTTCCTTCAGAAAAGACAAAGAGAGTTCATTTATAATTCAGTTAGTACTTTTTCCCCAGCAACATACATCTAAACACAATGAATAAAAGATTCTACTATGTAATAACCAGACTCATCTGCTAGCAAACAGAGGTAACTTAAGAAAGTGGGGGGTACACTTGCAAAGGATTATAACACTAAAATACGCCCATCCTTGTGAGATTAGGAAGGAAAAGACTGCGTATCTCATAACTGATAACCCATTAGGAAAGTAATGTGACTTTAGGGGTACCTAAGTGGCTCCATTGGTTAAGCCTCCGACTCTATTATTTTTTTTAATATTTAATTAATTTATTTATTTGACAGAGAGCAAGAAAGACAGCCAGAGAGCACAAGCAGTGGGGGGGAAACAGCAGAGGGAGCAGGAGAAACAGGCTCCCCACTGAGCAGAGCGCTAGATGCAGCACTCGATTCCAGGACCCTGCGATCATGATCTGAGTTGAAGGCAGACACTTAACCAACTGAAGGCCTCCAACTCTTGATTTCGGCTCAGGTCATGATCTCAAGGCCCTGAGGTGAAGTCTTAGGTCTGGCTCTGCACTCAGGAGTGAGTCTGCTTCTCTCCCTCTCCCTCTGCCCCTCTCACCTCTTCTCTTTCCTCTCTCCCTCTCAAATAAATAAATAAATCTTAAAAAAAAAAAAAAGTCACTTTAGTTTTGTAACAAAAATGTCTTTATCCTTTGTCTAGTAATCTCACTTTATCTTTGAGATTTATCTTTGGGATTTATCTTTGGGATTTATCTTTGGGAAATGGCCCAGAGGAATTAAATAATTTATGAGATGATCACTGCAATATTATGTGAAGTAACACACATAAAGGAAACCAAGAGAGGACTATCTCAATAAATTATGGAACATCAACTTATTGAAGCATTTTACAACTATTTGAATAATTATTATGAAGACAATGTGGCAAAATAAAAATATTTTATAAATAAAATAAGTAGAAAAAGCAGGAAACAAATTTTGTCTATTTGATGACTATAATAGAATTATGAATACATATGGACCTGGAAAGAAACATGGAAAACATGGAAAAGGAAAATACTCTTCTTTTTATTCTATAATGATTGTCATTATTGCTATGGGGTTTACTGTGCACAAAACCCCAAAATACACATGCTACTTTTTTAAAAAATGAGGTAGCAATCCTGCAGGGTACAGATCCTGACCAAAACAGAGGGAGAAAGCTTCTAAAGCCATGTGCATTGTACAGACTGGAGAACCAGAATCAAATATTCAGAGTCTAACTTGGTATCCTTGCAAATTAATCTTCATGTGCCTTGATTTCCTCATCTATAAAATGGGAATCTTAACAGAAGCTACATATAGTTCTCAGAGTTACTGTGAGGATTAAAGAATGCTGAAAACAGCGTTTACTAGATATTTTTTAAAAATTATCAAAAACCCCTCTTACATGGAGAAAAGGGAACCTCTTACACTCTTGGTGGGAATACAAACTGGTACAGCCACCCTGGAAAACAGTATGAAGATTCTTCAAAAAGTTACAAATAAAGCTACTCTATGACTCTGCAATTGCACTACTAGGTATTTGTCCAAATGATACAAACATAGTGAATCAAAAGGGCATATGCACCCCAATGTTCATAGCAGCAATGTCCACAATAGCCAAACTATGGAAAGAGCCCAGAGATCCATCGACAGATGAATGGATAAAGAAGAGGCGGTATATATATACAATATAATATTACTCAGCAATCAGAAAAAAAAAATGAAATCTTAACCATTTTCAACAATGTGGATAGAACTAGAGGGTATTATGTTAAGTGAAATAAGTCAGAGAAAGACAAATACCATATGATTTCATTAATTTGTGGAATTTAAGAAACAAAACAGATGAACATGGGGAGGGGAAAAAATTAGATGAAATCAGAGAGGGAGACAAACTATAAGAGACTCAATTCTAGGAAACATACTAAGGGTTACTGGAGGGGAGGTGGGTAGGGGCATGGGGTAACTGGGCAATGGGCATAAGGAGGGCACGTGATATAATGAGTCCTGGGTGTTATATGCAACTGATGAATCACTAAATTCTACCTCTGAAACTAATAATATACTATATGTTAATTAAATTAATTTTAAATTTTAAAAAAAAAAAAACTCTTTTCATTGAAGGCTCCTTGTAGCAAATTTCTCTGAAGTTTTCACAAAGCTACTACTCCCCAGTCATAGGTTACAACACTTCACAGAATCACAATTAACTTCTCCCTTAAACATATTCAGACATTCAAGTGTTTTCTTTTTGTTTTATATTTTAATGTTAATGACATCTTTGTACAAATAATTTTTTCCTTTAGTTGCAAGAATATAACAGACATTTCTCTCCACACCAGACCATTCTCTACACATACTTCATCCCAAATTCCCTAAGATTCTCAACTCTGAGGCCCAGCAGAACTGCTGAATTTCTTTTGCAACTTTGTGCGGGTAAAAAACGTGGCAAGTGTGAGTGTGAAGAAAATGTAACTTGAACCAATTATGGGTCACAAATCTACCATGAGAAGTGTAAAGATGAATTCACGCGGGCTGTTACTATTTTTCTTATAGGATTCACCGGTACATGATGCACTTAATGCAGCCTAGAGAGGAAGACCATCACTTCGTGTCCACGGTGCTCAAGCTGGGTTTGCATGCAACTCCCCTCCTACAACTGCACTCCTCCCACTTTCCAAAACACAGGCACATCTCTTCCCTGCCATGAATCCCACCCCAACTCTGGATGTTAAAACCTTCTGGAAATCCACAAAGAGTTGATGTAAAAACCTCCTTCACGAAGCTTCTTTCAATCAAGGTGCTTTTGTAACGTTTCCTGTATTTCCAGTTTTACACTGTTTTTGTTAAGGGTTAAGCATAGAAACAGAATCAGAAAAGAACATTTTGGCCCAAGATGCTGTCTTCATTATGATATACGGTCAAATGGGGACGCAAAAGTGGTAAGGATGTTTAAAGACTCTGCTTCTTCTGTTTCCCAGTTCAAGCCAAAGCATGCACGCATGGCTCCTGAGGAAGCCTCCCACAAAAGCAAAGCAAAGGGCCTGGTACAAAATATTGGCGGCAAAAGAGCCTTAATTTATGGCAAGACGTGTGGGAGAGCTCCCGGATTTCTCTATGTAATTATCTTAGAAGGAGAATTCAGAAGTGAGCTGCTTGTCTCAGCAACATATATCAACACACACTGAATCTAAAAAACTAGGGAGATTATATTTTCTGGCAGAAAGCAAATCCGATTTGGCAAATTGATTTGCCAAAGAGCCCCCACTGGCTTTACAAATTTGGCTAAAGTGATCATTTTACTAATTACATGACCTACATGAGCTAAAATTGGCAACTCAATATTTGACAAAAATATTTTTAAATAGGTAGGGTTAAAAAATATTGCATTACATTGGAAAAGTGTACGAAGTTAACAACATTTCAATCTACCTTTTCTAACTATACAGACCAACTTAGAGAAGGTACCTCTAAGTTTAAGAGTAACAAGCAAAACTACTAGTCACTTAAGAAAGCCTTCCTGCTTTCTAACACTCCCAGAGATAAACTGAAAGAGAACCTAATCAATTTGTCAGATGATAGGACCTTAAAAATAATGGTTGTGATTTTTGGAATAGGCCTAGAAGGAGTTTAAAAAACTGCACGACTTCCTTTCGATGTTATCTACAGATTATTATCATAGTCACCCAAACCAACCAGAAGTAAAGCTAAAAGTTATCCTTAACTTTCAACTGTGAATTTTTTTTTTTTAAATGTACAGAATCAGTGCTGACAACTGTCTCATTCTAGCAGTAAATCATATCCATCCATGGGTACATGAACATGAGAGAAATAAATACCCCTTCCCACTCAGAAGAAATACAGATACTCATGAGATGTATGAGTGGTCCCGTCGGTTAAAGATCCAACTCATTACAGCTCAGGTCCTGATCTCAGGGTCCGGAGGTTGAGCCCTGTGTTGGGCTCAGGAGTCTGCGTGAGAGTCTCTATCCTCCCCTCCCCCCACCACACCCAGTGTACTCTCTCTCTCTCAAATAAATAAATCTTTTAAAAATAAATAAAATAAAATACACATGCCCAATGGACTCTAAATACTATAATACATTGATAGTCATTGTTATCAATTTATAAAATTCATGTAAAGCTTTTCTTTAACATGGAATGTTTGCATTTCTCTTTATCTCCCAGAACTCATATATCTGTCTCACTGGCCCCACTGAATTTTATCCTGATATAAATATATTTTTATGCAGGAGGTCTCATTGATCATTGTGTCCTATTTGCCTGCAACAAAATATGCATGTAAGTGGGAATTAAGTTTTTTTAAATTTCTCATGAACATAAGGGTTTTTTTTTAATAAAGATTTTATTTATTTATTTGAGAGAGAGACAGTGAGAGAGAGCATGAGCGAGGAGAAGGTCAGAGGGAGAAGCAGACTCCCCATGGAGCTGGGAGCCCGATGCAGGACTCGATCCCGGGACTCCGGGATCATGACCTGAGCCGAAGGCAGTCGTCCAACCAACTGAGCCACCCAGGCGTCCCCGTGAACATAAGGTTTTTCTGTATGTGAAAATATCTGAATGGATGAACTGTTACAATTGTGATTAGTGCACAACAGATCTCAACCAAATGTGTTATAAATCTTTATGAGGAAAATTATTAAATTTTATTAGAAATCTCTCCCTGGAGGTGCCTGTTCACATGCCATAGCATTCATTTTGGCGCACGCCATTTTGCAAGACTGAAGGGAAACTCCCCCTGTAAGCCATAAGCTCCAGAAGTAATCACCATGCCATTAGTGATTCTTTTTTTTTTCTTCCCAAATAAGTAGAATTAGCAAAATGTGACAGTTACCTTCTGATCTTGTCATTTTCATAATCTGGGCATCCCTCTATCAAGAAAAAAAACTATGCCTATTGCAACGAGGAAGGGGAACACAGTAATTGCCAAACTTGTGGTGGGGGGAGGGAATCTCTCTCATTATAAAATAGACTTGTTTGATTTTTTTTTTAATTTAAGATTTTATTTATTTATTTGACAGAGAGAGAGAGAGAGAGAGAGAGAGATCACAAGTAGGCAGAGAGGCAGGGAGAAGAAGGCCCCCCGCTGAGCAGAGAGCCTGATGTGGGGCTTGATTCCAGGACCCTGGGATCATGACCTGAGCAGAAGGCAGAGGCTTTAACCCACTGAGTCACCCAGGTGCCCCTTGTTTGCTTTTTAAATGTCTCCTCCAGAGACTAGCTCCTCATTGCGCTGCCTCACCTGGTTGTCATAACCCACCTTTTTGGCTCATGGATAGTCATAACAGGTTACAGCACTCTCTCCCCTCCTCTGTAGGAAGCATTTGCTACCTACAGAGCTTGGTCTCCAGAGAGAATTTTGAAAAGAGGGATGTTAACTAAGCCAAGACCATCATCTCTGAATTTGACAAGGTTTTGTGGAAAAGAGGAAAGACACACACTAGGGTTTATGGTTTTTCATGTACTGCATCTACTCAGAGAAGATGCCAACAGTATCCTAGATTCATACGGACGGAGAAAAAGCTCATGTTAGGTCAGCATTTATCAAACAAGATTAAATTCCCACTAAGTACAGAAACTAAGCTATATACACAACAAAGCTTTCTAGCCTTAGAAAATATGACATAGGGGCACCTGGGTGGCTCACTGGGTTAAGCCTCTGCCTTCAGCTTGGGTCATGGTCTCAGGGTCCTGGGATCGAGTCCCACATCGGGCTCTCTGCTCAGTGGGGAGCCTGCTTCTCCCCACCCCCCTCTGCCTGCCTCTCTGCCTACTTGTGATCTCTCTTTCTGTCAAATAAATATCTAAAGAAAAAAAAAAGAAACTATGACACGAGTATATAAACTGCAACAGCCCTAAGGGAATATAATTGTTCAATGTCTATCTCTAGAAACAACATTTAGGTCCTTTCAACCAGTTAGCCCACCATTGTCTTTGCAAACAGTAATATGAAAGAGAGAAAAATGATACATGATAAGTAAATGGTATATGTATAGTATAAAATACAGTAATAATCTGAAAAAGAGAAAACCTTATGCACAAATCCATTCGTTCGATGCTACACATATTACAGACAATCTGGATTGGCCAATAATATCCAAAAACAACACGGTTTCTTAAACTGCAAACTCTAAAAAAGATATATTTGCACCACTAAATGGATGGCTATCAAGAATTTATAGTAAGCTAGGAAGAGGCATATGTTACCATATCTAGGGAAAAGATCAGGATATAGAAATATATGTACAGTCTTAACAGTTGAAGAAGATGTCTACTAAAATAAGATTATAAAAATAAAGTACACCAGAATGTTGACATTAATTGTCACAAATTGGTGGCCTCAAGGATGATTTTTTCTTCTTTATACTTTTCTGTATTTTCCAATTTCCTCAAATGAGCATGTACAACTAACAATTACAATAATTAAAGAATTTCTTTAAAAAGAATCTTCAATAATGTACCATTTGTTGAAGCAGTAGCAATTACTGGCTAGGCATCAAAAATGTCTTTCAACAAAAAAAAAAGTCTTTTCACATCGTGTCTTTCCATCAGTCCTATTCTGTTTGATGACATGAACTTGCTGTATCATTTGACATTACTCAGTTCTGCTAAGGAAGACACGAAGAGCAAATAAAATGATGAAATGCATAAGCAACGTAAAGCATAATCAGTGAGTTAGCAAGTGGCTTGTGAGCCGCAGGAGGAACTCGGTGCGTATTAAGTGCAAATAACAATTAAACAAGTAGCTTGTGAGGCATAGGCAGAATTCATAGTATGTGCGAGATGCTGACAGTAAGTTAAAAACCTATAATGCTAAAAATAGAAAGCAGAATATATGATGGCACAAATGTAAAGGTTACTCAAAGCTAGGGAAGGATGGACAGACCAAGTCATCAGCTGACAGCTGGGTGACCGCTGACATCAGCCATCCATTGGTGACATACCCCAAGTCCCCATTCTACGTCCACACATACTATGCCCCAAAAGTGAAATTAGAAACCATGGGTGTTTACCTGCTAATTGGCAAGCTACAGCTACAGGTTAATCACGTTTCTAAGATAGAGTGAGGATGCAGCAATGGCTGTAAGCACCTTCAGCCTATGGGTCCCCTTTTTCAAACCCAGCCATCCCTGGGGAAGGCTGCTACTGCGAAAGACGGGACACATCAACTTTACTCACCCAGGATTCAGACTAATCCTCCCTTCTGATACCCTACCACAACTATATTCATCTACCTCATGCTTCCCCCTTGTTTTTATTTTAAGTTGATTTAATAAACTGTGGGATTTGAGCATCTTAATTTGGCCCAGAGCCTTTCTGTGTTGGGACATCAGGAATACCTTGCCTGGTAGGTTCTCACCTGACATTCTTCCCTAAATACCAATCAAGAGACAAGCTTTCCTCTACTCCAGTCTCAGTAATGATGCTTCAGACAGACTCAGGTTTGGAATTTGATGTGACTCATACAATGAACCTATTAGCAGTCCGAAACTAAGACTGGACCTAGGTGAGTAATGATCCTTTACAAATATAGTGGAATTGAACGAGGGAGGAGTTTGGAATATGGCGGGTAGAGCCTCACGGGAGGAAGTGTGCCTACAGTGGGTTTGTTTGTAAACCATGAGACTGCCCCACTTGGGGGGGGCGGGCAGCAGAGGGGCCATCTCTTGATTTACCCTATGGCAGGAAGCTCTGTGATTCTTGGACAGAGTCTAGATGAGTACTGGAATTATTCTTGTTGTAAATATATCATTAATCAACTGAATACGTTATGAGAAATCATTCTTGATCCATGCCTCCCATAACAATGTATTCCACTGTCATTATCCTTTTGAAAATCCTTCAGGCTTATCTGGACTTAGTAGCACAATGAAGAAATGCCTTCTCCCTTCCCTTTCCAACTGTGACGGTAAAATACATTTCCTCAGCTGTGACCATAGGTGTGTGAAGGAGATGTCAGAGCAAAGAGCATTTCTTTTGCTTTGAATCCACTCAGCATGTCTTCCTCTCTCCCCAGATTAACTCCAAAGTGTTGAATATCTACCACAGCTAATAGTTTTCCCTGTATTTGAAAATAAAATACAGAAAAAGCTCCAAGGTTCAAGAGATAGTGCAGGTCTGCTATCATATTCTATGTAAAAGGCACCGTGGATTTGAGCAGTGAGATTGCCTTGACTGAGACCTTGTGAGATACATCATTTAAAGCCTGGTTAAAGGCTGAAAGAGTCTTAATAACTCCCCCTAATATATTCCAGGTAATACGGTATAAGCTCTTCTCCAGTATCCAGGTCTACTAACGTGAAAAGTATTCGGAGTAGAGAATTACTTAAAAACAAAACATGAACACCAGAAAATTTTACTTCTAACCCCAAACATCTATTTTTTATAATAGGATAAAGGCCTTTTCTTTGACTAGGCTTCTCCGAAGTGGAAGTCACACACTCCCAATCACATAGCCCGCTCTCTAACACAATTTCCATACACTCCAAGGGAAGCATCTACAAAGTGCGGCAAGACTTAAGAGAACTAGTAGCACAGGCCAAGCAACTTAGGCAATGGCCTTCTGGACGTTAATGATGTTCCAGAAACCTTTTGTAACTGTCTCGTATTGTGCTGTTACCAGTGCGATCTGTGGACCAGCAGTGTCAGTTGGGAGCTGGAAGAAAGGCGGGATCTCAACTCCCACCCAGATCCGCAGGAAGCCAGAATGTTCCATAAGCCACCTCTGGGTGGTTTGTATGCACATTAAAATGTGAGTAGCACTACGTGAAATAAGTTGGTTACAGAAAGACAATAACCATATGATTTCACTCGTATGTGGAATTTAAGGGAAAAAAAAACATGAACACAGGGGAAGGGAAGAAAAAATAAAATAAGATTTAAAAAAGAGAGGGTGGCAAACTGTAAGAGACTCTTAACTACAGGGAACAAACAAGGGTTGTTGGAGGGGTGGTGGGTGGAAGGACAGGGTAGCTGGGTGATGGGCATTAAGGAGGGCACGTGAGGTAATGACCACTGGGTGTTATATGCAACTGATGAATACTAAATTCTACCCCTGAAACTAATAATACACTATATGTTAATTTAGAAAAAGGAAGAAAAGAAGATGCTTTCTGCACACACAAAATTTGAGTAGCACTGATCTAATGTATACCTATTTCAGTAGCAATTTTTTTTCAAGATTTTATTTATTTATTTGACAGAAAGAGATCCACAGCAACAGAGGGAACACAAGCAAGGGGAGATGGAGAGGGAGAAGCAGGCTTCCTGCCAAGCAGGGAGCCAGATGCAGGGCTCAATCCCAGGACCCTGGGATCATAAACTGAGCCGAAGGCAGAGGCTTAATGACTGAGCCAGCCAGGTGCCCCTCAGTAGCAATTTTTTTAAAGAAGAGCCCCTCTTTCTTTTTTTCCTGTATTTTATAATAGTAGGTCTGATTACAGAATTATATTTATAGGGACCCCTGGGTGGCTCAGTTGGTTAAGAGATTGAGAATAAGAGATTGGTTTTGGGATTGAGCCCTGTGTCATGTTCCACACTCAGTGGGGAATCTGCTTGAGATTCTTTTCCTCTGCCCCTCCCCCACTCCCATGCACATTCTTTCTCTCAAATAAATCAATCATTAAAAAAAATAACAAGAGACTAAAAGTTAAAGGTGGGAAGAACCCAATAAACAGAATAAAACGAATGACTAATATATAAGGTAAAATGAAATTTAAGAAATCAAATGTTGTGTTTTGGGAATTAACTTTGACCCACCTCAGTACATAGGCAGAGTGCTTGTGTTAATCTGTAACCCAAGGGCAGTTCATTAACACCCGAAGCTCCTTGACCCAAATTCCTTGCTCCCCAATCAACAGGTGCAGCTACCTAGCATTGGAAGGGCTGTAGCCAAGTGTTCTCATCCCAGAGTATGACTGTCCTTCAAAAATCCCAACCTAAATCTGCCTCTGGAAGATCATTAATTGGTCTACAGGATTTGGAGATAACTTTTCATCGACCAGAAGTATTGCTCAGGCAATTTAAACCTGGTATGAATGGGGCGGAAGAATCCAAGGAACCAGGAAAATAAACCCCTTTGCAGAGATATCCTTCATCTATAAGTCCTCTCAGTCCTGTGCCCAAAGAACATTTTCCCACCTGAACCCACTACAAGTTTAGCTACACTGGAATGTTCGCTGTGCTTGCACCAGTATTAGTCTCTCCTGCAAAGTGTGTGGGAGAGTGCTGGAAAGGCTGCAGGTAGAGCCTTCACTGAGTTTACAGACAGGACATGGACATGTCTGAGACTTGTTTCTGTGGTAACATACCACTCTACAGTGTGGCTGGGAGATAGGTAGCACCCATTCACTTCTATATGTCAGAGGTCACCCATAATTATCAAAAGACAACAATCTGATCAAAAGAACCTATTTAGTCAAATTGGATCAGTCTGCAACAACTGATATGCAAAACAGTAAAAAGCTTCAACTCAAGAAGATAGTTAAAAGAGATAAAGAAAGCATAAGGAGCTAAGTATAAATTCAATTACTGAAAGATCATCAGTTAAAATAAAAAATCAAATAATCATACAAATGAAAACCCAAAATCCAATCACATAAAATCAAGTGTTTCAGACAAACAATATTAATTAAGAATATTAGTGATAAAAGTCACAAAACAAGTCTTTAGAATGAATAAAAGGTAATAGTGTCTATAAAAACAAAATATAGATAATGTAATGAACTATTACAAAGAAAATAAAAAATTTGAAAGCCTACATTAGAATAACAAAATGAACTAAAGTTCAATGAACTAAATACGGTATGTGATCATTCAAAATATGTCCCCAAATTCTTGACACTACCGTTAAAAGGTGGAGCCCAATTATGCTCTCCTTGAGTGGGCTAAAAGTAGTGACTCATAGAATAAAGCATAGAATAAAGCTGAAGTGATGGTGTGTGATTTCTGAGAGGAGGTCATGAAAGCCTCGTGGTCTCCCACCTGCTCCATCTTGGATCTTTGGCTCTGGCGGAAGCAGCCACCATGTTGTGAGGATACTCAGGCAACCCTATGGAGAGGTCTGCATGGCAAAGGGAATGGCCATGTGAGGAGTCGTCCAAGACCAGTCAGGCCTTCAGACACTCTAATCTTGGCTGACACGTAGCCTCCTGAGAGACGGAGCCAGAACCTCCCATCGAAGCCACCCTCAGACACCAGACTCTCAGATGCTGTGTGAAAAAATAAATATGTGTTATGTTAAGCTACCAAGTTTTAGATCACCTGTAAAGCAGAAATAGATAACAAACACAAATTGCTAGAGTTACTTTTAAAATAAGCCAATGTATCATTCGTAGAGGTTAAAAAGGAGTCAAATAAGGTGTGTTCTACTGGAGCCCTTTCATTCGAGATAGAGGTGATCTCGAAGTATAAAACTCCCAGAGAAACTCTCAGGACCTTCTCACATTAGACCTTTGAGCAGGGAAGCCCCAGTGGCTGTCCCATATCTAGGACCTACAAATTAGAGGAGGCCTATCCTTTTCTGCAAACAGAACTCTTCAATCCATGACCTCACACATATGCTTGTACTGGCTTGTGGGAGAAGACTGCTATTCTCTCAAATTATGCATGCCAGTTGTTAACGAAAACCATGAAACCATTATGAAAAATTAAATGATATCAACTTAAAATTAAATCAATCAATTACACTGGAGAATAAGGTAATAAACACTGAAGGCTCATCACAACCTAATTATTTTACTACATCATACTATTTTTTGTGCTTTTGAAGTAACTCCTTGGTACTGAATCTAGATGATGGAAATATTGTCCTGTGTATCTCTTCCCAAATGCGTGTTCAGTGGGAATCACACTGGGAACTGGAAATCATCCAGGGTGGGAGTAATCATATTCTGGGAACTGGAAAGGGCTAGAAATCAGGACTGGATTTTCTTTTTTCAAAAACTGTCTATTCTTTAGGAAGTGATAGGGAAAATGTTAGTAATGCAGATGAATTTTGCAGTATTCTGTCATTTCTGTAGCTGTTACTTGAAGAGCACAAATCTTTGAGGAAACATTTCTTCCAGTTCATCATGGAAGAATGAGCGATGTTCTAATGTGTCTTCAATGGTTTACTTTATTTTTTTTCCCCAGAAAATGAGAAAGACGCAGGGGGCAGGGGTGGGGAGAGGAAGAGGTGGTGGGGGAAGGGAAGAGGGAGAAGCAGAAAGAGGTGCAGAGCCTGACGCGAGGCTCGATCTCACAACCCCGAGATCATGATCTGAGCCCAAATCAAGAGCCTGACGCATAACCCGCGGAGCCCCCCAGGAGCCCCTCGGCAGGTTCAATTTTACCTTACTAGTTAAGGTAAATGAAAATATGCAACAACATGCGATTTGAATCGCACTCCTCTGTCCATGGCAACTATAGGATGCAAAATACAAAAATCTGGCAGAAATTCACATAAACATTCTAGGAAAATCAACTGACTTTATGAAGCTTATAAGAAAAAAGATTGAGGGCGCCTGGGTGGCTCAGTGTGTTAAGCCGCTGCCTTCGGCTCAGGTCATGATCTCAGGGTCCTGGGATCGAGTCCCGCATCAGGCTCTCTGCTCGGCAGGGAGCCTGCTTCCTCCTCTCTCTCTCTCTCTCTCTGCCTGCCTCTGTGCCTACTTGTTGTGATCTCTGTCAAATAAATAAATAAAATCTTTTAAAAAAAAAAAAGAAAAGAAAAAAGATTGTATATTTTATTATTTGCAAAACTGTATGCTACCTATCCTTTATATCAGCAGAATTTTTAATAAACCTGTATGTGTGTATATAGACTTCATTTTCTTAAAATCACCAGTTTTGAAACATTTGCCGGTATACCCCTGATCCTAACTCATGCTGACTGTAACAGGTGAATTATTTTTCTTAAAATAAGCCAACATTGTGGATGGCAGGGACTGTGCTGAGGGGTGGGAGCAGGAGCGTTCAGAATAGGGCCGAAGAACCAGTGTGTTTCCCAGCCTGAAGCCACCCACCAGATCTACAGGATAGAGGATCAGGTAGCAAAAGCTGGAAGAGTTTTCACAGGGGAAAGGTTTTGATTAATGTTACTTTGACAGCTTTTATAATCTAGGTCATGAAGGCAAAGGCAAATGACAAGTGAGCCCCTGCACACAAAGACCTTATTTTATAAGATCTTTGCTCCCACAGCCCGGCACCCACCATTTCAGGGCCCTGAGCCTAGTAGATGCTCAGTAATTTGGCGAATGTCTGTATTAAAATAAGGATGATGTGAGAGCTGCTCTCACTTCATAATTGTATGCAATTGGTAAGGCTTTCCCATGTGTTCTTCAGGGATGCTTGGGAAGGTGCCGTTGGAAGTTACAGCCAAATTTGCACTTAAATCACTGAAAATATACTGGAAGAATATACTGCACACAAAGGAGCCTAAGTCAGTTTGGACACTCAAAGTTGTTGGGTTCTTTAGATAACCTCTAACCATTAGGCAGCATGGGGACTGGAGGACCTCGTCTCAGGACAGTGCAGGGACAGTAAATCTCCTTGTTTATCCTGAGCAAACAATCTTCATCAGCAGGCTCAAACACAGTGCTAGATAAGACTAAGGTCCTCAACCTTTTTCTGATTATTTTACCTTCTGCAGACAAATGCAAAGTTGCCTGCATAGCCTTCCTGGACAAATTCTACCAGTGAAAAATTACTTCTAGTATCCCTTGAGCTAATTAATGAACACTTTAGGACTAATTGGAATGTTGATAAATAAAGCTCAGCCACGCTCTGGATAGTGAAGTTTTGGTAGTTTTAGTGACCCAGCTCCTGAGATATGGCTCCTGACTAGAAATATTTGGTTCTCTAACTTGCCCTAGATATGAATAAGGCAGTCATAGTCTATGCTGCAGGATATAACACAGACTATATACAATACTACATAGATTAAAAACACATTTCTTTGTATTCAACTGTTCTTAAAGCTGGAAGTGTTGGGGCACCTGGGTGGTTCAGTCAGCTGTGTCTGACTCTTGATTTTGGCTCAGGTCATGATCTCAAGGTCATGGGATTGAGCCCTACATCCAGCTCTGTGCTGGGTATGAAGCCTGCTTGGGATTTTCTCTCTCTCTCTCTCTCTCCCTATGCCCCTGCCCACCCACGGTGCACTCGCACACAACACACAAGCATGTGCTCTCTCTCTAAAAAAAAATTTTTAAAAGTGGAGTTGTAGGGCACCTGGGTGGCTCAGTTGGTTAAGCAACCGCCTTTGGCTCAGGTCATGGTCCCGGAGTCCCGGGATCGAGTCCTGCATCAGGCTCCCAGCTCCATGGGGAGTCTGCTTCTCCCTCTGACCTTCTCGCCTCTCATGCTCTCTCTCACTGTCTCTCAAATAAATAAATAAAAATATTAAAAAAAAAAAGTGGAGTTGTAATCTTTGCTTTTTTTTTTTTTTTTAAAGATTTTATTTATTTATTTGACAGACAGAGATCACAAGTAGGCAGAGAGGCAGGCAGAGAGTGAGAGAGGGAAGCAGGCTCCCTGCTGAGCAGAGAGCCCGATGCGGGACTCGATCCCAGGACCCCGAGATCATGACCTGAGCCGAAGGCAGCGGCTTAACCCACTGAGCCACCCAGGCGCCCTTAATATTTCTTTTTTAAAAAACACTAGGACTCTGACCAGCCTATAGTTCCTATAGGAAACCAAAAGTGGTTTTTTTTTGTTTTGTTTTATTTTTTTTTATTTATTTCCAGCATAACAGTATTCATTATTTTTGCACCACACCCCGTGCTCCATGCAATCCGTGCCCTCTATAATACCCACCACCTGGTACCCCAACCTCCCACCCCCCGTCCCTTCAAAACCCTCAGATTGTTTTTCAGAGTCCATAGTCTCTCATGGTTCACCTCCCCTTCCAATTTCCCCCAACTCCCTTCTCCACTCTAAGTCCCCATGTCCTCCATGCTATTTGTTATGCTCCACAAATAAGTGAAACCATATGATAATTGACTCTCTCTGCTTGACTTATTTCACTCAGCATAATCTCTTCCAGTCCCGTCCATGTTGCTACAAAAGTTGGGTATTCATCCTTTCTGATGGAGGCATAATACTCTATCCCCAGGGGTACAGGTCTGTGAATCACCAGGTTTACACACTTCACAGCACTCACCAAAGCACATACCCTCCCCAATGTCCATAATCCCACCCCCTTCTCCCAAACCCCCTCCCCCCAGCAACCCTCAGTTTGTTTTGTGAGATTAAAAGTCACTTATGGTTTGTCTCCCTCCCAATCCCATCTTGTTTCATTGATTCTTCTCCTACCCACTTAAGCCCCCATGTTGCATCACCACTTCCTCATATCAAGGAGATCATATGATAGTTGTCTTTCTCTGCTTGACTATATTTGATCTCTCAAGCAAAATTGGAAGGAAGGAAGGAAGCAAGGGCTGGACTTCATTTTAATGGTGACCATAATCACATTAAGGGATTTAGGTGCCAATAAAATATAAAGACTACTCAATTTTAATACCACATCTAGGCTCTTAAACACAAGGAACTTCTACTGAAGTACAGTACAACTCAAGCTAAGTTTGGCATTAATATTGTCCTCGGAATTCTCACTTAGGGGTAAGAACACTATACTACAATCTCCTTTGCTCAGTGCAGCAGATTTCAACTTCACCTTTGATGTGGCACAAATGACACAGCTTGATTCAAACTGGAGCCCTTGGGTAGAGCTGTGAGCTGCTCTCTCCAGCATCCTAGGATGGCTGTTTTCCATTTATTATTTCCCGTGGAAAGCAAGATTCTCTTTTGAGTGTCAACAACTTTGATGGTTTCTCACCACAGAAGAAAAGAGGATGAGTTACTCTGGAGAAAATGCTTTTTCCTTTCTTGGTGATATTTGTGAAGGCCCCGGCACTCCCAAGAAAGCTGTTGATATTCTCCAAGGCTTTGTCCTCTAGATAATATTATGTTCAGGGTTTTATTTAAATATTCTTTAAGTGATTTAAACACCTTATGGAAGTATCAGCCTCCACAAGGAAGATATTTTCAGGAAGAGCTCTGAAAATGTCATTTTGCAATTGAGCTTGCCCATGTCACCAAGCCCTCTCTAATTTATTTATTTTATTTTATTTTTTTAAGATTTTATTTACTTATTTATTTGACAGAGAGAGAGGGAGAGAGAGACAGAGATCACAAGTAGGCAGAGAGGCAAGCAGAGACAGAGAGAGAAGTAGGCTCCCCACTGAGCAGAGAGCCTGATGCAGGGCTCAATCCCAGGACCCTGAGATCATGACCTGAGCTGAAGGCAGCGGCTTAACCCACTGAGCCACCCAGGCGCCCCAGCCCTCTCTAATTTAAAGAATGGGCAGTGAAAGGACCTTTGTAAGATTTCAAAATCAGAGAGGGACAAGGGGCAACAATAGCACAGTTCTTAAGGCATGAGGTCCCGTTGGCTGTACATCCTCTAACTGGGACCTTGGGTGTGTTTTCTTTACCTCTTTATTTTTTTTCCTAAAGATTTTATTTATTTGACAGGGAGAGAGCACAAGCAGGGCGGGGTGGCAGGCAGAGGGAGATGGAGAAGTAGGCTCCCTCCAGAGCAGGGAGCCTGGCATGGGGCTCAATCCCAGGACCCCAGCATCATGACCTGAGCCAAAGGCAGACGCTTCACCAACTGAGCCATCCAGGCACCCCTAAAATTGACCGTTTTAAATGGAAAAATTCAGTAGCGTTTAACATATTCACAATATTGTGTGACTACCCTCCTCTCCCCCCTTTCTTTACCTCTTTAAGACTCAAGATCTCACCTGTAAATTGGGGGTGTTAGAGAACCCAAGTCAAAAGGCCATTGCAAGGGTTAGATCTGGGATACAGCTTCACACAGTGACTTGTGCATAATTAACTGCTAGCTATTATAGAGAGCAGAGACTTGGTATACAGCTGTCTGGAGGCCGAGTTGTGGAATCATTTGATATTTGATCATTTCCTCCATGTTACGAAGTGCCTTTTTTAACCCAGCAAATTCCTGGGTAATAAGAAAGACATACAAAATTCCTCTCTATTAGGAATAGCATTAAAACAAGCTTTTAGTTGAGCACCTTTTATGTGCAAGGAGGCTTTTGTCTGTGTCCATGAGGATAAGCAGACAGGAATCCTGTCTGCAGGGACAGGGTAGGTAAGACAGGTACATAAAAGTCCCACAAATCAGGGAGTGGCAAATGCCAAAGAAAGATAAAAATAAAATGTTACCCATATTGGAAGAGGGAGGGAGAAGTCCTCCTGTACGGGGAGTGATGGGAGACCCAAGGAAACTTCCAGGAAACGAAGCGGGAAGGCAGAGGGACAGGAGGAATGGTGCCAGCAGTTGAGCTCTTCTCTGCATTCCAGACACTGCACAGAGCTCCATGACTTGTTTAATTCTCCCAAAGTTTTGCTGAGTAGGTGTGATTATTCTATATCATTAGGGATGAAATTGAGGCTCAAGGGGTTTAAGTCACTTGTCTAGAGTCACAGAGCTGACAAACAAGGGACAGTGCCAGGACTGGGCTTCAGATTTGACTCTGCAGAGTCAAATTAAAAAAAATTTTTTTTCTTTAAATTCAATTTAGTTAACTTATAGTGTATTACTCGTTTCAGAGGTAGAGTTCAGTAATTCATCTGCTGTATATAAAACACCCAGTGCTCTATACATCATGTGCCCTCCTTAATGCCTATCACCAGGTTACCCTACCCTCTCATCCCCCTCCCCTCCAGCAACCCTCAGTTTGTTTCCTAGAATTGAGTTTCTTATGGTTTGCCACCCTCTGTTTTTACCTTATTTTTCCTTCCCTTCCCCTAGGCTCCTCTGTTTGGTTCCTTAAATGCTACATATGAGTGAAATCATATGGCATTTGTTCTTCCCTGACTGACTTATTTTGCTTAACCTAATTCCCTCTCATTCCATCCATATTGCAAATGGCCAGATTTCATTCTTACTGATGACTGAGTAATATTCCGTTGCATACATGCACCACATCTTCTTTATCCACTCAACTCTTGATGGACATCTAGGCTCTTTCCATAGTCTGGCTATTGTGGGCGTACCCTGCAGCCTTTCCTAACCACACTATTGGGGAGATGGAATGATGAGGGGCTCATCCTGGCTAGAAGATAACACAGGGAGGCTGACAGGAGGGAAATTAATGAAAACTTGGGGAGGGACTAATCCAGCCCATACTGCTTCTTATATCAGGCTATAAAGTCATTAAGTAGTGGGGAGCACATGAAATTTTGGGTTGAGAGGTAACATGATCAGAACTAAGTACCAGAAGAATAATTGTTGAGATCCTCATCACTGATGGTCTAATGAGGGGAAAGCTGGGGCTTGCTTCCAACCTGTTCTCCCAGCCATCAAGCCTCTTTGGGTGCCATTTCCCACAGAAGCTGAGTCACTCAATCCCAAATTGTAAGACAGTAGGATTAATTCCTTCAGGGCCCACGGATTCTATTTTCTAGAGCAATAGTTCCAAATATTTTGACTGTCCTGGAAAAATGTTCATATGCAAGTCATAAAAATATTTGGATACAATTTCAGGAAATTTCAAACGTGAAACTCTAGAGAAGTGGCTCTCAAACTTTAATGTACTATAGAGAATAGCAAGAGAGCTTCTTTACAATCCAAATTCCCAAACTCTAGTCCCTAAAAGAGTCATCTAGGAGATCTAGGGATGAGGCCCAGGAACCTGCCTGTTAACAGATACCATCAAGGGATCCTAATGCAGGTGGTCTCTATACAAAGTCCAGAAACTCTAACCTAGGGGTCCCCTGAACCCAGGGGAAGAACCCCTGTTCTGGAGCATCACAGACACATACTGAAAAATGGCCCCCAATGGTTCAGAGCCTCTCCCTACAGTTCCATTGTATAGTTCTGGTTGTAGCCTGTCTCTCTCTTTCTGAAAGAAATACAGCATAGAAAAAGAGAAGCTGGGGGCATCTTTTACATGAAGCACTCTCCCATGAAGCACTCTGCATGCAGTAATGGACTCCAGAATTGAATCCAAGGGTGCAAAAAAGTCCACCATACTTTATCAGTAATTGGCCATATTTACCACTCTTTATCTGCAAATACCAACTCCACCTGGTAATCTATTTTTCCTCCTCAAGGAGTACCTACGAAATAGGTAAACATTATGCTAAGAAAATACCATGTGGCTCTCTGAGAAGAATTATCTACAAGGTTACTCAGATGTGAGCAGGCCATTAACTGCTACGAACATTAAGAGGAAATGTGGTCTGGTGGGCAAGGGGGGGCGGAAAAACCTTGAGACATAATTAGCTATTGAAAAGGTAGCAGAACCAAGAGACTCTTCAAATAAGGTATGCCCTTGAGAAGGAAAAAGTGACTGAAATATTAAAAACATTCACCCATGAAAGGTCTGCATTTATCAAAGCGAGTAGTCCATTGAAAGAAAATGAGTAAAATGCCACCCCAGAGCCTCCATGACTTCTTTGTTCCACAAAAAGCTCCATGTTCTTCCCAAAATATTTCGTCTTACTTGCACAGAAAAGATAGAGCAAATATTAGTGGATTTACTCTGTCTATCCTTCACATCAGTTGCATTTTGGCAATGATCTGTTGTGCTTGTAATGAGCCTTTCATCCGAGGATTCCCAGTCTGCGTGGTGAAGGGACCTCCTCACCACCCACTTGAATAAGAATTAGCTAGCATTGACAGAGTACTAGGTGGCTGAAATTCTGTCTTCAACATTCAGAAGGAATTTTTACTTGAAATCTAATGGAAATGTTCACAGTGAAATTCTCTCAGCTTTGCTGTCCATTTGCAAATTTTCACAATAAATTCTATGGGAAATGATATCAAGAAAACAAGAAGATGGGTTTGGGAGGCTGGGCACATAGGCACGTGTCCCTTCTGCTGCTCTGATTCTTAAATTGTGAGATGGGTTTATTAATATGCCTCATCACTTACATAAACATAGAACATCTTTTTTTTATCAGATACTATATGATAAAAATTTCAATTAAATCGAACAAAATGAGACATGAAATTAAGCGTATTCCCTTCAAGTTGCTTTGGGGGCAGAGCAAACGTCAACTATTCTAAATCATTCTTTGCTTGCTGTCCACTGACAGCACAAAAGAGACATTTTGACAGTGTCCCCCATGTGACAGATAGTTGGTTGGAATAAAAACTTTGTGCATCCTGCAATTAAGAAACAAAATTCTCTAGATGTTCTTAGAATCTGACAAAAGAGAAAGTGACTTGGGACGGTGTGAAGTAGTGGCTGGGGTTCTTCTCAGCTCACACCAGAGCCTGAGCATCAGGGACCCTTGTCCTAGGCTGGGCTGGAGGGTTACTTCCTGGTCCAGTGTCCAGGCTGACACTGGGACAACACCTGGGAAGCAAAGTAGGAACTGGGGTCATCTCTGGGTTACAGTTTATTTTTTTAAAAGATTTTTATTTATTTATTTGACAGAGAGATAGAGATCACAAGTAGGCAGAGGCAGGCAGAGGGGGAGGTGGAGGGGGAAGCAGGCTCCCTGCTGAGCAGAGAGCCCAATGTGGGGCTCAATTCCAGGACCCTAAGATCATGACCTGAGCCGAAGGCAGAGGCTTAACCCACTGAGCCACCCAGGCGCCCCTGAGTCACAGTTTAGAGCAAGAACAGAACAGCTGCTGAAGCTAAGGAAGAAAGTGCACTTGGTGGTTAGCTGGCAACAAGGGTACCAATCTGAAGCCACCTACCTAAGACCCAGGAAACCCAGACTGATAAGGTTCCAGCTTCCTCACAGGGGATTTCCATAGCCCCTCCACTGCAAGAATGACGGCTCAGAAACTGGGGTTTTGCCAGGCACTGGGGTATAAACCCCTTCCTTGTGCTGGAGAATTTTTATGCCAGCTTCCCAATCTTATATGAAATTCCAGTTATCAAGATTCAACAAGGATTACAGGCACCCAGGTAGCAGTGGGTATACTGTGTGTCATCACACCCTCAGTAACTTTATTTAATCAGACTGTTTTCCTAAACACATAGTTAGGAACGGACATCTTCTGGAGGGCAGCCTATGGTCACCGGATGCCAAGGGAGCAACAACCCATTTCGACACTATACATTTGATGGTCCAGAAGTAGACCAATCCCTCCATTCCAGGAACCAGACAGCAAAACCTCTGTGCCCTGCTCAACATTCCAAGTGGCCCTTTAATTTTCCTCCGGCTCTTTGTCTTTCCTTCATGAAGGGGTGGGAAGAGTTTGTTTTTATGTAATCCTTCAACCTAACCACCCTCTACCTCTGCCCACCCTACCCCATCCTCTGGGAATGAGAAGACTGGTGTCTTCTTTCTTTCTCGGGTACCTCCACCCCATGCCTCACTTGCCACAGACCTGAGAATGCTTCCCAGGTGGCCCAGATATGACTGGAACATTCTCAGGGTGGTCATTTACATCTGAAAGCTGGGGTTTGCTGTCTTTGTTAATGTTTTTCCCCAGAAAACCTGAGTTTCAGATTATATTTTACACAAAATCAAAATATACGGACAACCAGAGCAGCCCTAGTGACAAAGGGATGAGAAATCTGAGCTCTCCTTTGAACCTGAGACTTCCGTGGACACTGCATGAGAACAAGTGCCTTGCAGGGAATGAGGGTTAGGAACCCAAAGCAGTGGGCACTTAAAGACACAGTGAGGGATTTGACAAGGGCAAATAAAACAACCCCGAGGGAGGGGGGGTGGACTGGTCTAGCTGTTTGTGTCCTACAGGCTGCTTATCCATTCCAACCTGGGAGGAAAAGCATCCCTTTCAGTGAACACATGGCTTTCTATGAAGACACTGTTGTGTCCAAGGATTCCTTATAATGCGACCGAGAAAATAAGAGTATTTCCCAACACCTTGTATTCCTTTGAGCCTCTTATAAAGAGGGCAGACTTCTAATTGTCACATTGGTTCCCTGTAGGGATCTGTGCCAATTAAGAGCATTCTGAGTGCTGGGGGGAAGGAATGGGGGGGAGGGGCAGGCACCAAAAGTCTCATGCCTCTTTTAATTATTTACTTTCCTCCAACCGAAAGCATGCTATTAAAAGTGATTTTGAACATGAAGGAACACATTACATTCAAGTGCACTTAATAATAGTTTAATTAGTACATAAGTATAATTTGACCTGTTAGACTGCATATAAATATTGCTTTAATTAGTACCCAAGTCAGATTTTACTTGTGTGTATGTATGTGTTTGTGTATGTGTTTGATGTCAAACAGACATATATGAAAGGGTTTTTATGAAAAAAAAAAAAAAAATCTCAGAAGCTCTAAAGCCCAGTGGTAGAGTTGTAGAGTAGATTTTTTGTTTTTTTAACTTATAAGCATAAGTAACTCCCAGTGACTGAGAGTCTTGTATCTGCTTAAATATTCAACTCAGTGAAACTTAAAGCTCATCAGCACATAACATTAAACTAATCTCAAAAGCTGTCAGATGAAATACCAAAAAGCATTTTATTTTTATTATCTATAAGTGTCATCTTACTGAAAAGATTTCCTATAATGCAGCTGACAACAGGGAGAAGGGATAAGAATGCCCAACCCTTTGAGGGAGATTCTATATTAAACACTTTCAGGTCTGGTCGTTTATCATTCACAGGCAATTCTTCAAATTTCAGGACTGTAGACTTTTCTAGGATATGAGCTAAAACTCCCAGGAGGGGGAGAAAGGATTTTCCTTCATTGCTTCTCATACATCTTCCTATATCATTGAATTATATTTTCTGAGACTGTCTTTTCCCCCTAGATTGTCCATGCAGAGCTCCTAAGTGTCCTATCCCTGGAGCCTAGTGGATTTGCTGAAAGTGTGATGCCTGAAATCCAAATGTTCACTCAAGTTTTGAACAAGACCTAAACAAATTCCAGAAAGAGACACCAGGAAATAAAACCTGAGAATGAGATCTTATAAAACAACAGACCAGAACTTAAATGTGTGTGTGTTTGTGTGTTTGTGTGTGTAACTAGTGATTCTGAACAGCACAACACTTTGGTGGAATTACAATTCCCATCACTCACAATAGTTTTGGAATTCCTTGACTGTCAAGTTGGAATCTTCATTCCATGCAGAATAAAGTCAGGCACTTTATTCTTTTATAAATCTACACCCTTATCTTGTTTTTGTTTTAAAAATTAAAATGTGAGGGACAGAAGAATACCGCTCAAAGCACATGGGTTCTCCATGTTAGCCCTCTCCCATCTCTCCCACCAGTGTGCCCCCATCGACCTTCTGTAAGAAGGCAAGACTGCACACCAAGCCACGCCAGCCTCGCCATCTCTAAGAGGACACTGGTTCCATTCATGTCCTGTAGCCACCTAACCTACAGTCTTTCTTCCCTGTGTGCAAAAGGACACTTACCCAGCATACATCCTTCCCTGGTCCTACTTCCAGGTGAACCCATTGTCTGGTTCCCTCGGGACCAGTGCCCTTGCTCTATCTTCACTGTCACCCATCAGCTGGGCCACTTTCTCTCTCAGGGCTGTTGGAACCCACTTAATGGAGTCCTCCGAACTCTGCTCTTGCTCCCCAAACCAGCCTCCTGGCCTGGCTGCTCTGTGACCTAACGGCTCTTCTTTGGACAAAATAATGCTCCTTCCCCTAACACAGCTGACACAGCTGATTTAAAATTCAGGCCCTGCTACCCTTCCGAGGTTGTCTTCTGCCATCTAACCTCTGTATGTGTGCTCCCCATTTGGGGCTTTTTTACAAGCTGTAATCTTCTGGTGGCTGACTCCTTTTTTTGGGTCTAAACTAGTTGGTGTGGATTTCTGTTACAACCAAGGGCCCTAGTGCATCTATGACCAGAGACGAAGTGTGTCCCCTGGAATGAACTTCTGTCCAGAAAGTTCTGATGGTGTTCAACAAACAAAATTACTTTGTCTCCATAATCTCATGGCTCTGAGCTATCCTGGAGGATCAAAAGCCGCAATCTTGTCAGGCAGGGAGTTGCCCCTTCCTGGGCATGGGAAGTATATCTAAGATGGGAAGATAAGAAAAAAACAGTAAAATGTAATTTTGTCAAGGAGTGTGTAAGAGCGGTGTAAGGAATAGCAAAGTACTAGCCCCTAATAATTAGGTCCCTAATTTTTTTCCTGCAGAAGTGGAAATTGGGCTTTGGAAGTAAGGAAGCCTAAATTCTTTTTCTGGGCTTTGCCTAGACTGGCGGTTCATCCTAACTCAGGAGGTGGGCAGAGGACGGGGTGCTTCTGACCATTCTCCATGGCACAGGACGACCCCTAACATCACAGAAGTGTTGACTCAGCCCAAAATAATAGTGCTCTTCATGAAAAACCCTGCTCTAAGTTCTATTTTCCCTCTTGACTAGTATTATCTTTATTTCCAGATTCTACATCACCAATCATTAAAATGTGATGGAAAGGTAACAGAATTAGTAACGCACATCCTGAGTCTTTCTTCCTGCTGTGAAAGCAACAATGAGTAACACATGTCATGACTCCTTGTAATTACCCAGTAACGTAAAATGAGGGGGAGGCAATGATTTCTTTTTTTATTAATTTTAAATATACAAGCAAGCCATGAATACATCCTCCTGCTAAAACAATGGAAACATCACAGATAAAAGTCAAGTTTCCCTAGCAACCACCCTCCTTTGCCCTCCGAAGTAGACTAGACTACTAGACTCTCAGTTTATTCTCAGCTTGGTTTGTATCTTTCTGTAGTGAACAAAGGGCCATTTCCTGCCCCCCTTAAACCACTTATTTCACCAATCTGGTGGGAGTAAAATAACATCCATTGTTGCTTACCTTGCATATTGTTAATTACAGGGGAAACGGAGGATCTCTTCATATGTTCACTGACAGTTTCTCGTTTCTCTAAGAATGGACGGTTCATTTTCCTTGTCCGTTTGTGTCGGTATAGGAATTGATTAGGACCCCACTGATCAGGACCCTAAGTGCTTTGACAAGTATATCCAGATGTTGCAGGTGCATTCTCCCAGGTCCTCCTCGCCACTTGTGTTTGTTTTTATGTTAACCTCCTTCAGACGGAAGCTTTCAATGTTTTGCTAAGTGTCGAATTTGTCAAGTGTTTCCTGGAATGGTATTGCTTTTATTGTTTTGTTTAACATCTTCCCAACTCGGTGACTTCTAAATTCCAAATTGCAATTCCTTCTTTTAGAATAAAGGCTGCTGCCTGCCATTCAAACAGCTCCGACGAGGCCAGGTGCTCAGGATGTAGGTCCTAAAAACCCAGCCACCCTCCGATATCTGCACCCAGAGTCTAAAACCCACCAAGTCCCAAACAAATCATTGACTTCCCTCTGGCCACAGACTGCTCCCCAGTGACCGCCCCCCTCACCCTGCCAAGGTATCCCTGACTCCTCCCTTCCCTGACTTCTACATCTGCCACCAAGTTCTTTCTATCCAACTCTCCAGGGACCTCCACTTCTCACCCCTCTACACGGTATATTGACACTTATCAATATATAGAAAGCTGTCAGCCCCCTTCCCATTGCCCACCCTCTCCTCACAGATTCACAGCTGCCTCTCAACTGACACTCCTGCCTCCAGTCCCAGCCCCCCATAGCTCATCTCCCACCATGCTGCTGAAGAGCCATTCTCAGAACCTGAGTCTGATTCTTTAATTCTTCAACTCTTTAAAGCCTTCCAGTTGTTTCCTCTGAATGAAGGCCAAAGCACAACAGAAAGTGTTCTGATGGCTTTGCCACTGCCTACCTGCCCACGCTTATTGCTGGCCACCACCCTTCCCTCTTTCCCTGTCTCCAGCCATACTGAGCCACATGTGGAGCTTTCATCTCTGCCTAGAACTTTCCCGGGCCACCCCTACACACCCTCTCAGGTTTAGGCCTCAGGCCCCAAAAGCTGCCTTACCTGACCTTATCCTCCACGCCCCTCCCAGTCTCAGCGAAGTGTCCCTCTTAAGCTCCTCCCTTAGGCCCTTATGCTCACCTCAATCTAGGCACAAATAAAAATATTCAATAATTGTGTTTCTTGTCTGTCTCTCACACAGGCTGGATTATCAGTGTGGTTTGAATTAGTAATATTCCCTTATCTGAGGAACATTCTGAAATGTGATCTTCATGCAACGCAAGGTGCAAAATATAGGGGGCACCATGCAAAAGCGAAAGGGGTCCAGATCCTGCTCTCCATACTTGCACACAATTCTGCTTACAAAGATAAACTAGTTAGAAATTGACAAAGGACAAAATAGAAATGTATCTCATGTAGTATGGCCGGGAGGGCAAAGGAGGAGGAGTAACTGACTGCTGGTAGGGGTGGAGCGGGGGCATGTGATGTGTGAGTATTCGGGAGTCCTGCCTTTGGAGTGTGGTTACCTGGTTTGAATCCTAACTCCGGCATTTCTTTACTGGCAGATAACTTGGCCTCTCCGAGACTCAGCTGTTTCATCTTTATAATGCGATGGGAGTCGATCACCGTAGTACCTGTTTCTGAAGACTGTCTAAGAATTAGATGAGATAATGGTAGTAACACGCTTAGCATACTAACAGTAACACTCTTAGTGCTAACCATAAAGATAAAAATAAATGTTATGAGCCACTATTATAGAAGGAAGAGTGGCATATGAGTTAAGACTTAGGTCATGCAAATTTTATGGAGATTAGTTTTTTAACTCCATAACCCCTTAACCTTCTTACCGTTTCCTCCTAAGCACGTATTTCCTAAAAATTGTCTCACTCTCCCCATGTACTCATTCCATCTCCTTGTGGGTGCCTGTTATAATGTCTTCCCAGGTCCTTCTATAATCTGAGTATCTGGACCTCTCCAAGCCTGTCCCCATTTGTAGTTGGTCAATCGTGTGCTCTTAAAATTCCTATCTACCTGGAACCTCAGGGTGTGACCCTATTTGGAACTACGGTCTTTGCAGATGATATAACTAAAGATCTCAAGAAGAAATCAACCTGGATTTAGGGTGGACTCTAAACCCAGTGACTAGTGTCCTTATAAAAGAGGAGAGGCCACAGCAACACAGGGAAGAGGGTCATGTGAAGACAGAGGCAGAGACTGGAGAAATGCTGCCATAAACCGAGGAACACCTAGAGCCACCAGGAGCTGGGAAACAACAGAGGCAGATTCTCCCCTAGAGCCTTTAGAGCGAGCATGACCCTACCTTCACCTTAACATGACATTTCTAGCCTCAGAATTAGGAGAGAATCAGTTCCTGTTGTGAAAAGCCACCAAATTTGTGATAATTTATTACTAGGAAATGAATCCACCATCCCATCAAAATGTAATAACACAGGGTCCTTCTGAAACATCCTACTCTGATCATGTCTCTTACCTGCCTAGCATCCTTCAGCAGCTGCCATAACCTCTGGGAGGAAATGCAAATAGTTCAGGCACGGCACACAGGGTCCTTCCCACTGGGCAATCTCTGAGCTCTTTAGGTGCTTCTGCCATCACACTTGGCCAGACGCTCCCTGGCCCCACACCCTTTGCTTGTGCTACTATTCCTGGCCCCACCGCCTAGCCTGGCATCTGGCAGGTCCTATGTCCCTCTAAGATCAAGAATTTAAATGGACCCTTCCACTCAATGACCAGAATGCTTGCAGAACAGTTAAGGTCATTCACTTTAATTCCTCATTCCTCTCGAATGCCCACAGATTCCTGTCACACTTTCTCTCAAGTCACTAATCATCTATAATAATCTATAAAGGGTAATCTGAAGTATAAGAGATGATCATATATTACAGTATGAATTAAGCAGTTACTAGCAATTTTTTTGATATAAGGAGGCTTTTAAACGTGACTAATCACTATTCTTTCTAAAAGGATCAATAATAATAGAAATTTGGCTCAGAGGTCAGCTTTTCCAGGCAGCCTTCCCCCACTCATCTCTGCCTTGCTGTAGATTAGGTGTTTCTTCTAGAACTAGATAACACTTTATCCAAGGCAGATTCTAACTTAACGTTTACCATATTAAATCCTTCTGATTTGTCAGTCTCCTTCACCAGACTGTAGGGTTTTGACCAAGTCCCACTCATCTTTTTGATGCAATGGCTATAACTGCTTGAACCACGTCGGGGTGCTTATAAGCACCGGCTGAATAATTGAATGAATGAGTGAGTGAGAAAGGAGTTAGAAGGGAGGTCTCCCTCGGGAACCTAGAATCTCAGCACATGCCGATGCCTTGTAGCATGCTTTCTTACCTCTGGCGTGACTGATTGATGGACATAGCCTCTAACTTTATTTGTCTGACTATAAAGCTCATGGCATGTTTCCATAACTGCTGGCATGGCTGATTGATAGGGAGACCATTGCCAAAAAAGTTAAATAATTACACTGCATTCACAATGTCTGTCTATGGATAAAAAGCCCCAAAGAAATGCAAAGAAGGATACCCCTATCCTTTTCAAATGCACAAAGAGTAAAAATAAAAACACTCTAATGTCCCCAAAGTAATCCAAACTTCACATAATGTCTTGCACTTTTTTTTAAGGGGTGTGTGTGTGCATGGAGTGGGGAGGGGCACAAGGAGGGGGAGAGAGAAAGAGAGAATCTTAGGCAGGCTCACTCAGCCAGGAGTGAAGGTGGGGCTCAGTCTCAGGACCCTGCGATCAAGATCTGGGCCAAAGTCAAGAGCCAGCCACTTAACTGACTGGGCCACCCAGGCACTCCCCAAACATCTTACACCTTTATGGATAATCTATTGAGTTGGTATTAATGACTTATGATGAGTGAAAGACTGACTGACTGTCAGAGGAGACCGTACCCACTCACACACACACCCACAAAACCCACCTCCTTGACATTATTTTCTAATTTTCTAACTTTATGATATATACTCAAACGTAATTCACACAGAGTACACTATAACTAGAAATTTCAGTAAGGATGGGGCACCTAGGTGGCTCAGTCGCTTAAGCTTAAGTGGCTGCCTCTGGCTCAGGTCATGAACCAGGATCCTGGGCTAGAGCCCCACATCGGGCTCCCTGTTCAGTGGGGAGTCTGCTTCTCCCTCTCCCTCTGCCTGCCACTCCCCCTGCTTGTGCTTTCTCAATCTCTGTTAAATGAATAAATAAAATCTTTAAAAAAAAAAAAAAAAAAGATTCTTTTTCTCCCTCTTCTTCCGCCCTACTCCTGCTCACCCTCTTTTCTCTCAAAAATAAATAAACAAACAAATAAATAAAAATAAAAGAAAGAAAGAAAAGGAAAGAAATTTCATATAAGTGGCTACTAATGTGTTTTAGAAAACTCCAGCTGTGGACACACAAACCTTTGAAAACAGGAAAGAAAACACACACACACACATATATATACACAATAAACACAGATAGTTCCATAATGCACTGTAGTCACACATGAAATACCTGCCAGTGAAAAACTAAAATCTTTCATTTTCATTATTCATTACTGAGGGACTGAAAAGCCCTTACCATTAAAACTGAACTTCCAGCTAAACGAAGTTAAGGCATTTCTCAAAAAGTGGAAAGGTTCTAAGGGAGGGGAACAGTTAAGAATAAAGGCAGGTATATTCCCAGACTCACAGAGGGGAGGGACCTATTCTTCCTTCTGCCCACACCAGGGCTCCTCACTCCTAAGAGACTTCCCTGATCAATGAGCTGTTGTGATGACGTGTGGCCTGCGTGACGATATTCTAAATAACGTGCCAGTTAAGTGCTCTGCCACACTTGGCATCTCCTCTAATTCTGGAAAGAAGAGTCTGTGCCCACTTGCCCTGCGCTGCCCCTCCTTAGTCATTCCTGGAGACCTGAGCTAGGTCAAGGTTGTAGCCATGGTGCATGGCAGGGGTGGAGCTGCGGGGGGGAGGGTCCACAGCCCCCTCAGCTTAATCTGCCTCACAGAACTTCACCTCCAGTTCAAAAATGTATTTTCCTGTTTTGTTGTTTATGTACCTTTTGTAAGCTGGCTTGGTTCTTTTTCTTAAGTAATTGAGGCATAAACAAATAAAAAAAAAAAAACAATAAATAACGAATGGCAATGGAGCAGCCTTCTTCCCATTCTTTCCCCCTGCTTCCGTGTCTCCTACCCACCGGGAAGAGATGTCGGCTCCCCCAGCCTGATTGTCATCGCCCAGCCTGATCCGCAGCCTCCCCTTCAGGGAGAAGGAGAAAGCCAGAAGCATGTGGGGGGTGTGGGTGACCCTGGCTGGTTCCCTGGGTGACTGGACTGTGGCCTGGACTTTCCAGTGGAAGTTCTGAAGCTTGGTCCTGGTGGTAGGAGGAACACAGACAGAAGCAGAACCTGCCTTCAACCCTACTCTTCACAGCACCTTCTTCTAGACAGAACAAGGGAGGTGGCTGGCATACAGACAGGAACGGAGGATGTGTGTGTGTGTGTGCGTGTGCGCATGGTGTAGTGGGCAGGCACACCCACGTGCAAGCTGATCAGTCCTAATCAAGTTCTCCTTTCCCAGCATGGTGTACGATCCTCCCCAAGAAGAAATGTGGTGGAGTTTGCATTCCCTTCTCCAGTAGCTTGGCAGTAGAGGGAAACTGTTCTGGAAACCAGGCTGGCTGTTTTCACTGGGAGCCCTTGGCACAGACAGGCACAGCAAAAGACTTCTGAGACTCGCTCCAACTCATCTGTACCACTGCACTTCCAGTCCCCTCTCCTGCCTTTGCTGGTCAGGGTACAGGGGCTGAGGCTGGGTTGCTTCTGTTCAGTGAGCATAACAGTCATGGTCGCACACGTGGTAACACACATAAGTGACCCTTCCCCCTACAGCTCGTGTCACCTTAAGCAAGTTCCTTAACTCTCTAACACCCATTTTCTTCATCTGTAAAATAACAGGAATAGTTGCCTCCTCACAGACTTGTTGAAAAAATAAGCCAAGATGATCTTGTAAAGTCAGTTAGAATAGTGCCCAGAACATAATAAGTGCTCTATAAATTAGGGCTGCTACGACTATTTGTAATTATTATAGTGATATGGGACCTTTGTTTGTAGACAGCACTAACACAGCACACAGTGGCAGTGGCATCCCTGGGGTCTCCATGTGAGACCTTGCTCAGTCTTCTTTTCTCCCAATGACCTCTCCCGGCTTACTACTTGGAGTGGGGTGAATGGCTGCCCCTCCAAAAGAGATGTCCACATTCTAATCCATGGGATCTGTGAATGTGACTCTGTTTGGGAAATGGGTGCACATGTAAGTAAGCCAAAGATCTTGAGATGAGGCGATCATCCTGGACTGTCCAGGCAGGCCCTAAATCCAGTGACAAGTGCCCTTATAAGAAACAAATGGAGGAAAGACCCAGAGAGAAGAAGGCACACGGCCATGGAGACACAGGTCAGATCTGTGAAGCCACCAGCCAACAAAGGCCTGGAGCCACCAGAAGCTAGAAGAGGGAAGGAACCAATTCTCCCAGAGCCTCTGGAGGGAGCACAGCTCTGCAACCTCTTGATTTCAGACTTCTGGCCTCCAGAATAAATTCCTGCCATATTAAGAAGCCGAGCCCCTATTAATTTGTTATGACAGCCTTAGGAAACTAATCTGCTTATAAATAAGTTTTAAATGATCTCCTACTTATTTTTTAATTTCTTTTTAAATTTCAGTTTGTTTGCTAAAGCAAAATGAGAGAAAGTGTAGCAACAAGTGATTCAATAGTCAGGTAAATGTCCTAATCTATAAATCTTGATGTTCGCTGAAATGGAGATCCAACTGTTTACGGTATTAATAACATGCAATCATTTTTTTTCTTCCTCCATCATTTATGAAGAAAGAGAGATCACAGAGCAAGTGACAGATGTTTCCATGACATTTGCATATTTGAGAAAGACAAATGGGCTGCCAAAGGAGAAAGATGATGAAAAGCACCAGCATTTCCCAAGGAATTAACAGGAGATGGATTATAGCTGCACTCATAATTTCGAGGACACAAATGCATACAAGTAACATGACAGACAAACTAAGTGTAGAAACAAACAAAGGGAAATAGGGCAAGGAAAAAAATGAAAGGGAAAAAATTTAACACATAAGCTTAATTAGCCAAGAATAATAGAATCATTGAATCTTAGTGACACAGAGACCCCAGCCGTCGTCTAGTTCACCCTCCAACATAATGAAAGCGGTAATCACCTTCTCAGTACCCACTGACAGTTATTATTTAGCCTGTGCTTGAATACTTCCAGGAACAGGGAGTTTACTACCTCACAAGCCTGCATTACTGAAAGCTTTATTGAAATACCTTTCTTAGCCAGAGCAAAACAAAATATATCTCGCCACTAGTGTTCGTTCTTATTTAAGAGCTTGACACAACTCTTGCATTTCTTCTCTTGACAGATAGTCTCCAGCTCTGTGCTATGAGCCAGGCCCTGTAGTGACAAGGATCTAGAAACCCAGGAGCGAGAATGCTCTGACAGCCGGGCCAGGCACACGTCACACGGTGGGAGGCAGGCAGTGAGCAGACAGGTCTTCTGTGCGGCTCACAGGGTTACAATGTGATATCTGAGGAGGGGATTCACAAGGAGGGCTTTCTGGTAGGATGACCCATGAGCTGGGTCCTGAAAGCTGATTAAGTCTCAGCCTAAGGAAGGGTGGGGGGGGGGGGTGGGGGGATGCAGGGAACATCCAGGAGGAAGGGGATCCAGGCTTTCAGTCATGAAGTCAAATATTTTTGAGCCCATCTAATAGGAGCCAAACATTGTTTTATTTGCACAGGAGGCACAGAGAAGGAAAGCTCAGCAACTTTCATTCTTGTAGAGGACACAAACAATAAACTATATCACTGACGACACGGCCAATATACAAAATAAATAAGAAAATATATAGTACATCAGTATGATGTACTATCATCAGTATGATATAGATCATCTGTATGTTGTACTATCATCTGTATGATGTACATCTGTACTGATGTACCTCAGTACATCAGTATGATGCACTGATGACAGGTACAATGGAATAGAATGCTGTAAAGCAGGAAAGGGGTACAGAGAGTGCCTGGGGTGGATGGGCTGAATTTCAACAGGGCGTGCCCAGCTGAGCACAATGAACCAGGCAAAAGCCCAAGGAAAGGCAAGTGCTACCTGTTCTTTTCTCCACGCCCCCAACTTGACCTCAACACATCTGATGGTGTTGAACCTACCTTCTCTCCACCAGCCCTTCTCATTCACAGGTCAAGCCCAAAACTTAGGGATATGAATGTCATTAAACAGAATAAAGAGAAAATAATCCTATCAACAGCAATAAAAAAAAAAAGGTCATCTCAAAGTACAGTACCATAGGAACATGCCAAAGGGATTCCTTTCAGAAAAGTGACACTGAAATTATTCTGTCATTTATTCCCAGTCAGGACCCACAGATCCACCTGGACCTCACAAGAGAGACGTCTGCACTGGGCCTCACACAGTCACGGTCCTGCCAGTCCCTTCAGCCTAAGGACACACACACCCGGCGCCCACATCCCCTTGAGAAACCTGGTGATTCAGATGGAGAAAGAAGGTATAGAAATGAAGGAGAGATAAGTTCTAAAAATTAAATAAGGTAATTAAATTGAGTAAGGGAAAAACAAAACAAATGAAATGGGAAAAGGGACAGAAAGGTGGGTCAGAACATTCTGAAGCACTGAAATTCATGGAAAAAATAGTTAAAGGTTACTGATGTAAAATTTGACAAAATTTTATTGGTCTTTCTGAGGTAACCAGACAAAATGGCATCTTATGTGGAAGTAGCCATTATAATTGCTAAAGAAATTTTGGGGGAATTAAAGAAAATCAATGAGATGCATTAAAAGCATTTTAAATGTTCAGTAATTAACAGTGTTGTCCTGTACAGAGGTTGACAGGTCAATGGAACAAAAAGAAGTTCTAAAAATAAACCCTAATAATACATGTAAGACTCTGTGATTGATAGAAGTGGTATTTCTGAATAATGGGGAATGGACGAATCCCTCAAGAGTTGTTCTAAGAGATTTATGGAGGAAAACTATAGCTTGATCTTACAAAATTAAAGTTTAAACACTGAAACATGAAAAAGAAATTCATTAAAGTAATACTAATGGGTAGAGAGTTACATCCTGTTGGGAGTAAAGGTGGCTCTTCTTTTTCTAACCATATGGGCTAAAACCTGAGACCATAAAGTGAGGGACTGAAGGCTCCGACTACAGAAAGAACAAGAAATGCTTTGTCTGAAAAATCATCATAAAATCCAAGAACCAACAACAAACTGGGGGAAATACTGAAAATGCATAAAAGACAAAAGTTGGTGTTGCTTACAAATAAAAAGTATCTCAGATTATAAAACAAACAAGTAGACACGTAGACAATGGGCAAAGTTCTCCAAAAATCAGGAAGTGCAGACAGACAAAAGCATATATGAAGCTGCTTCATCTTACCAGTTATCAAAATAGCTCAAAGGAAAACAACAGTTGCATTTTCTCATTTATAAATTGGCAAAGATTTTAATAAACGATAAAATGCGACACTACATTTGTAGAGATAACAGAAGTGCTGATTTTCATATTTGTTGGAATTATAAATTTATAAAAACTTTCTAATGTAATTTCTAATTTAATTATGGCAATAAAGATCAAAAACCTTAAAACTTTGCATATACATATACCCAAGTTCTACTTTTAGGAAATTTTTTGAATGAAAGTAACAAATCTGTGTGTAAAGATTTAGCTAGAAAGACATCAATGTCAAAGTTACTTGTGTTAGGGAGAGATGGAAGGTTAAATAAACGATCACACTCATACAATGTAATGAATGTTTAAAGCACTGATTCTCAATGTATGGTCCTTAAACAAGCAGTTCCAACATCATCTGGGAACTTGTTAAGAACACAGACTCTCACCTTTCCCAGACTTACTGAATCACAAATTCCCCAAGGTCATGCCCAGCAATCTGTTTTAAGAAATGTTCCAGGTAGCTAACCATAAGGGACTCTCAACAACAGAGAACAAACTGAGGGTTTATGGAGGGAGGTGGCTGGGGGATGGGCTAGATGGGTGAAGGGCATTAAGGAGGGCACTTGTTATGATGAGCACTGGGTGTTATATGTAAGTGATGAATCACCGAATTCTACTCCTGAAAGCAATATATTACACTAAATATTAACTAACTAGAATTTAAATCAAAATTTGAAGAAAAAAAAAAAGGAAACATTCCAGGTGATTCTGATGCACACTATAGTGTGCATCTCATTTACTATATGAATCAGGGTCCTAGGAGGAAAGAGACAGGACACTCAAACTGAATGGTTTGAATAATTTTTAAAAAGGTAAGGTAATTTTATGAATTTTACAAAGGTAAGTAAACTACAAGGGTGGTACGGGATTCTCAGACTGTAACGGGGGGGGTGCATTATTATCCCAGGAAGGGACTGCCTGACCAGAGTCCCAAAGCCCCCAGTAGTCCCACAGGGTAGCAGGAATAGAATAAATACCCTTGCCTAGCTCTGCTTCCCCTCTCTGGTCTCTTCTGGTGCTCCTCACTGAATGAACCCAGAGGGCAGGGGAGTCTCTTTTGTGCCCTGTAGCCCACTCCAGCCAAGCCCTGGGTACAGGCAGGATGAAAGGGCAGGAAGGTTTGGAGGGGCAGAGGAATGTACACAACACTTGTAGCCATAGAAAAAGAAAAAGATTATGGGGAATGATGTTCATATGCAAGGTGTTTATGAAATACCACATTTTGATTTTTAAAAAATGTTTAAGTTTACTTATTCATTTTTGGTAATCTCTACACCCAAAGTGGGGCTTGAGCTCATGAACCTGAGATCGGGTCTCATGTTCTTCCAATCGAGCCAGCCAGGTGCCCCAAGAAGGATCGTATTTTTAAAAAGCAGAATATAATCCCTTTTTCATTAAAAAGTGTATATCATACATAGTTTGTTTACATGCACACATATACAGATAAAAAACTACTTGCAGGACACCTACCAAAGTATTAATAGTAGTTACTTCTAGATTTTGAGATAATGGGTAAGTTCTTATAACTTGGTTCTTTTTGCTTCTCTTTGTTACTTGATTCTTTTGACTTACCTATATTTTCTAAAAGTTATTCAATAACCATGTAAGATGAAAAGTTAAGGAACCACTCACCAAATCATGAATAAAAGAATCTCAAAATTAGAAAACTGCTATATTTTCCTCATACCTTAATTGTTTATTTTTCATAATAATCACCCATACTGGATACCTGGGTGGCTCAGTTGGTTGAGCAACTGCCTTCAGCGAGGGTCATGATCCTGGAGTCCCAGGATCAAGTCCTGTATTGAGCTCCATGCTCGGCAGGGGGTCTGCTTCTCCCTCTGACCTTCCCCTCTCATGCCTGCTCTCTTTCATTCTCTCTCTATCTCTCTCTCTCAAATAAGTAAATAAAATCTTTAAAAAAAATAATAATCACCCATGTTTGGTCAACATGTATTGCCTTTTAACTTTAAAACATTTTGGAAACAATGTAGCTAAAGAAGGGGTAAATGTAGTGGCTAACAATATAATTAATATTGCCTAATAAACATTTCTTAAGAGAACACTATGAATACAGCCCTGGCACAAAGCGCTTCCTAACTTAGTGCTCACAAGAAGCTTCAAAGATGAGAGTTCATTACTTCCACTGTATAGCTAAGAAAACTAAAGCTCTGGTACATGAAAGGTACTAGTCTCGGACTTCGTATCAGTGGGGGAACAAAGACTCAGTGCAGACTAAGACCAAAATCTGAACTCTATATTTCTGCAGATGTGAATCAAATTGATTTTGAAAAGAACATATCAATTTAATCCCTAGAAAAATAAACCCTGTGACAGAAAGATTCACTGCACAATATCACACAGCAGGTAATTACCTAAGAGGGAAGCAATGGTCTCACATGAATTATTATTATTGACCTAATCATTGTAATTTCTTTAGAATAATATATTTAATAATAATTAAATGTATTATTATAAATTATAATTTAATAGTGTACTCAGAGAAGATTTGTATAGCAAATATGGAAACATTTTAAATACTCTAGTCTTAAATAATACAGCCAGAAGAATGAATCTGCTGATAAAGTATTTTCTGAGTGTTTCAGAAAAGCTACTGGAAAGAATTCATTTTTAGCCATGAAATCGTTGGAGTTTATAGCTTTTTAATTCAAACCAATGTACCTGAAGCAATACCTCCCACAACTTTTAATCTATCCTATAAGTGTTTGACTTATTATACTTTATTGTGTTTATTAAACTTATAGGCTGAGTGGTACTTTTTGTGCACCTGACCCTCTCATTTGGAGGGAAACTCCTCTGAAATAAAGATGCGTATTTTATTAGTATTGGTTTCCACAATGACTAGAAAAATGCCCAGTTTCATGAATGGGAATGCATCAGTCAGGACAGGCAAAATTAAACTGTGATAGCAAATAATCAGCCTCGATCTCATCGGATTAATCCAACGAAAATTTCTTTTCTGAATCGCACTACCTCCCAAACCTTGGTCAGTAGTAGAGGTCTGTTTATCAGGAATAGACACTGATGGTAGTTTCAGCTTAACACATGCTGTCTGGATCACTTCTGTGTAGAAAGGTAATGTGCTAAATAAATAGCCTCATAAATCTTAACCTAGAGATAAGACATTTTTACTTGCACCCTTATTCCATTGGCCACTCGAAGTGACATGATCATGCCTAACTTCGACGTGCAGGAAAGTACAGTCCTTCCTATACCACCTAGAAGATGAAATACGATGGCCATCTGAAAGACTGCCATAAAAGGTTTAAAGAAGGAATCATACGGTTATTAGTACTCATTAGATATATTTCCTCACTGATGGTGGTCTGCTATGTCAGTTTCTTTTTCTTGAAAATAATTGAAAGAAACACAGAAAAAGATGGTTTTATACATCTCCTTGACATTACAGTTGTATCACTGTTGAAATATCTATTCATTTTATCTCCTATGTGTGGCAAATTCATACTTATTATATATCTTATTCATTAGTTTCACCTTTCCATAGGTACAAAGATGAAAGCAATAATCATTGATTAACAATGACCGAGAAGAAAGGTGAGAGAAGAAAGAATGGCTTGAAGACATCCCATAATTAATTCACTTGATTCAGTGAATATCTATGCAGGGCCTGCTCTGACCCAGTTTCCTAAGAGACTCTGGAAGCATGAAGATGACGAAGATATAGATTCTGGCCTCAGGCTAAAAGAAAGTACACCAAAATGTTATAAGAGTGTTATAATGAATAATTTTTTCTTCATATGGTAGTTTTTCATATATTAGACTTTTGTTATCATGTGTTCCTTTTATAATTGTGCTAAAAGGTAATTTTTTAAAATCAGCTATCTTTTTCATGAGAGTTCAGAATTGGTGTATTTTACGTTCCCTAATTAAATGTCCTTAGTACTTAGGCAGCTGCTAATTTTCTTCCTGTCTAGCTGTCATAGGATTCCTTCTGGATTTACTGTTTTAAACACTTCAACAAGAAAGGGACAAGTGACATGGAGTTCCTTGCCACTTCAAGTGGCTTCATCCATGAATCAAAGACACTGAACATATGACTTTCCTGTTCATTCATAAATTCACTATTATACCTGTGAGATTGTGCTGGGCATACAAGGATGGCAGGGCCCATCTGAGCACAGCAAGCCAGTAAGAGCAAGAGTTTCTACCAAATGCACTCCATAAAATAGGCATCCTTGTATCCCATGATAAATGCCTGCCAGGTTTTTTAATAATTTTTTAATTTTTTTATAAACATATATTATTAGCTCCAGGGGTACAGGTCTGTGAATCGCCAGGTTTACAGACTTCGCAGCACTCACCATAACACATACCCTCCCCAATGTCTATAACCCCACCACCCTCTCCCTCCCCATCTCCCCCTGGGCAACCTTCAGTTCGTTTTGTAAGATTAAGAGTCTCTTATAGTTTGTCTCCCTCCCGATCCCATCTTGTTTCATTTATTCTTTTCCTACCCCCCAAACACCCCATGTTGCATCTCCACTTCCTCATATCAGGAAGATCATATGATAGTTGTCTTTCTCCGACTGACTCATTTCGCTAAGCATAATACCTTCTAGTTCCATCCACATCATCGCAAATGGCAAGATTTCATTTCTTTTGATGGCTGCATAGTATTCCATTGTGTATATATACCACTTCTTCTTTATCCATTCATCTGTTGATGGACATCTAGGTTCTTTCCATAGTTTGGCTATTGTGGACACTGCTGCTATAAACATTTGGGTGCACGTGCTCCTTTGGATCACTACATTAGGGTAAATACCCAGTACTGCAATTGCTGGGTACTAGGGTAGCTCTATTTTCAACTTTTTGAGGAACCTCCATGCTGTTTTCCAGAGTGGTTGCACCAGCCTGCATTCCCACCAACAGTGTAGGAGGGTTCCCCTTTCTCCGCCTCCTCACCAGCATCTGTCATTTCCTGACTTGTTAATTTTAGCCATTCTGACAGGTGTAAGGTGGTATCTCATTGTGGTTTTGATTTGTATTTTCCTGATGCTGAGTGATGTGGATCACTTTTTTATGTGTCTGTTGGCCATCTGGATGTCTTCTTTGCAGAAATGTCTGTTCATGTCCTCTGCCCATTTCTTGATGGGATTCTTTGTTCTTTGGGTGTTGAGTTTGCTAAGCTCTTTATAGATTTTGGATACTAGCCCTTTATCTAATGTTCTTTGCAAATATCTTCTCCTATTCTGTCAGTTGTCTTTTGGTTTTGTTAACTGTTTCCTTTGCTGCACAAAAGCTTTTCATCTTGATGAAGTCCCAATAGTTCATTTTTGCCCTTGCTTCCCTTGCCTTTGGTGATATTCCTACGAAGAAGTTGCTGTGGCTGAGGTCAAAGAGGTCGCTGCCTGTGTTCTCCCCAAGGATTTTGATGGATTCCTTTCTCACATTGAGGTCCTTCATCCATTTTGAGTCTATTTTTTTTTTAAGATTTTATTTATTTATTTGACAGACAGAGATCACAAGTAGGCAGAGAGGCAGGTGGGGGCCAGGAGGGTAGACAGGCTCCCCACTGAGCGGAGAGCTCGATGTGGGGCTGGATCCCAGGACCCTGGGATCAGGACCTGAGCTGAAGGCAGAGGCTTTAACCCACTGAGCCACTCAGGCCCCCTTGCCAGTTTTTATTTAGAGGTGTTATAGTAGTGAAAGACCAAAACTACAATTTAATGCTTGCTGAATACAAGAATGTATATGTGGTTAAGTCTATCAAATAGCATGTTTAAATTGATCTTCACATGTTTACAAAGTATTTAAAAATATATATTTATAATTCTTTTACCAAAGTAAACTTTAATTTCTATAAACACTGCATAGTCATTTTTAACAAGCTCATTTCTTTTTTTTTTTTTAACTTTTTTTAAGAGTTTATTTATTTATTTGTCAGAGAGAGACAGAGAGGGCACGAGTGGGGGGAGTGGCAGGAGAGGGAGAAGCAGGCTCTCCACTGAGCAAAGAGCCCAGTGAGGGACTCAATCCCAGAATCCTGGGATCATGACCTGAGCCTAAGGCAGACACCTAACCAACTGAGCCACCCAGGCATCTCCAAGCTCAAATTTCTTGTCATATACATTGTTTTTCCATGTTCACTAATTTCATTCTCTGCTTTTCTATGTGTGCTCTTCTTTTCATGTTTTATTCATCCAGAAAATGTGTCTGACAAGCTCTAAACCATTATTGTCCCCAAAGTCTCCTTTGTTCTTCCCACTTTGTTGCCATGGATCCTAACCCTCTTGGTGTGGGCTCTGTTTATTGTTTGTTTAAAACAATTTCACTTCCTCGAGGATATCTGAAAGAGTTGTTAAATTTGATAGCAGTATCTAGCATTTCCATAGAGACATTTAAACTCATATGCAGTTTTATAATTTCTAAGGACTATCCTATCTGTGATCTCATCTGGTAGAGCAAAGGACAGGTTTGTTATCTTGAAGGTTATGTTGCAAGGTAACCGGTCACCCACAGGCTGTTCTTCAAGAAGTGCATGGATCCAGAGGTGCCTGGGGGGCTCAGTTGGTTAAGTGGCTGCCTTTGGCTCAGGTCATGATTCCAGGGTCCTGGAACCAAGCCCTGCATTGGGGTCCCTGCTCAGCAGACAGCCTGCTTCTCTCTTTCCCTCTGCCTGCCTCTCTGACTACTTGTGATCTCTGTCAAATAAATAAATAAAATCTTTTTTAAAAAAAGGGGGGAGGAGGGAAGAAGTACCTGGATTTACAGCATGCTTTGAAAGGAAAATGCAGACTCACTAAGTACTGCAAGGTACAAGCTGGGGGTACACTCTGTACCCTCTGCAGGTCATGTAAAATATAAACTTGAGGACTGGGGAGAAGTACCCAGGTGGATTCAGCATGGTCGGTAATGTTCTGGCTCTGAGGTCACCTATCTTCTTTGCATGTATCACATGTTAATGATTTTTAAAAGAAAATGAAAAGACAACCCCTAATATTTCTACAGAGAATTACTGTTATTTCACTATGTAAGAAACATTACTCCAAAAATGCACCTAGAGCCTACCAATAACAGAAGCTGTAAGAACAGAGACCGCACTAGGACTGGCTTGGCCTCTGATTGAGCCTCAAGTAGGAAACACCACGGCTTGGGTTAAACACTCCTGCTTCCTGTCCTCCAATACAGGGAGTTCTTAAAATTTCCTCACTGATGGCAAACGCAAGAACTGCTTCTAAAAATACTATCAGAATTGAAATGTAATTCAACTTACATATCGGGATTAACGATACTTCTCCAAAGAGAAATTGCTTTTCTTAAAAACTATTAAAAGACCATGAAAATATTGAAAGTAAACATCTCATTTATCTTAATAGCAAAAAGCAAAATATATAGGGGTGTACCTGGAAATATCCTATGCTAATGAAACAGTAAATAAGGACCATTTTTTTAAAAAGATTTTATTTATTTATTTGACAGAGAGAGACACAGCAAGAGAGGGAACACAAGCAGGGGGAGTAGGAGAGGGAGAAGCAGGCTTCCTGCCAGCGGAGAGCCTGATGCGGGGCTCAATCCCAGGAAGCTGGGATCAAGACCCAAGCCAAAGTCAGACGCTTTAAAGATTGGGCCACCTAGGCCCATTATTTTTTTTATCTCAGTTTTCTGTGCTTTAAACAGACTCTAATTCTCACTACAATTCCAGGAGGTAGCTATTAATGTCCCATCTGGACCTGAGGAAAACGAGTTCAGGTAATGGAGTCAGCTCTAAGATGCCACACTACCCCTAGCAGAGTCAGGCCAGCTACCTTTATTTTTCTCCAAAGCCCTCCCATGCCCCACTGTCCCTCAGTCAGCTGCTCAACCCGGGCAGAGAAAACTGAGATGCTGCCAAGGACATTTGATCAGAATGTCAAGTCATCTTCCTTCCCAGGTAGGAAAACTCAATATTAAAAAGAAATTCTTTTTTTTTTTTCCAAAGAAATGTACAGATTTAAAGTAACTTCTGCCAAAATCCAAATGGGACTTTCTTTTTGGGAAAAGAGACCTTTTGTGGCAGTTTCCCCAAAGTTCACTGAAAAGCATAAAAAAGGAATGAATGCATGTGCTTACCTCTGCTCTCTCCTTTCGAGCAGATGAGATCGCAGAAGACTTTAGAAGTAATGAAGTTACAAGAACAAGGAAATACAAGAGATAATGACAATGAATGAGAGATAATATACCCACCCATTTTTGAACAATGGATGGTAAAGGGGAAGATGATTTAAACAACAACAACAACAACAGATGTCAAAGAACTAGCCCAAAGAGACAGCAGTCAGCAGGAAACAAGCCAATTCACATCACAGAATCCCAGAAGGTTCCAGAACTACAGAGTAAAAAAGAGGGGGCCAAAAATAGGAGACAGTATCAATAGGGAAGGTTGGCTTTCACATCCTCTTCCCCCACCCCACAGCAATATGTAGAAAGTTTATCTTCAGAAGGAAGTTTTTAAAAGAAGCTCCAGATTACAAGGCACCAAGTACAGAAGAGGGGAGAGGTATTATCAGTGAACTGAGTTATGCTGACCCCTGCCTAATAGAGCTCCCAGAACTCTAGCAGTCAAGCTCAAACCCACAGGCAGGAGTCTGGAGCTTTCTTTTCCAGGAGAAAATGACCAGCCCAAGGAAAAACACCTATAAATATGAGGATTGGAGGGCTCTTTCAATGAAGTAAGGCCCACCAAATTGATAGACTAAACCTCATTCTTAAATATGACCAGACCACCAAGGATGACCATATATTTGCTGACAAGCTTGTAGGAGGAAATAAAGAGATTAAAATAAACAGACATGTTAAAAGAATTTGAAAGAAAAAGACATCAAGGAAAAAAGAAAACTAACAGCAAGGGGAAAAAAGTAATGTCATATGAGAATTCATCCATGAAACCAGAACAGAAGTCTGTAAAAAAAAGCGAAAAAGAGTAACATAAAGCTCTTAAAATTAAAAATGAAATATTTACTTCACCACTATACAATTCTTTTTAAGCCAGTTGGAACTTTAGTTCCAGAATATTATGATACTGTTCATTTATGTCTCTTATTTTAGGCTGTCTTTTATCAGAGTTATATTAAAATTACTCCAAATATATGTTTTAAGACACATTTTGGCTAATCTAGGAGATTAGTAGCTTTGGTGTTTAATACTGTTCCGTGTATGCACTGACTTTCCTTTTGTTGGTTCTGCATTGTGATGGATTTTAATAAATAGTGTACTTCCTTAAACATTTTTCCAGAAATACTGGATTGATAGAACATTCCATGATACTGACATGTCACAAAGTATATTCTTCTGTATGGCTGTGTAAATACTGCTTTGTCTACATGTCTACATGTCTACTCTTACCTCACAGTCCTGCTAATTGTTCCTTTGTCACCAGGCAATTAGTGAAGCAAATGAGCCAATTGATAACACTATTGGTCTCTTCCATCTTTTTAAAAAATTTAAATGTTTCTGAATTGTTTTCTTTTCCTATGAAATTATAACATATTGTTAGGATATGTATATGTGTGTATCTTTTTCAATATTCTATATGGGCTCAGTAGAACTTTTGTTCTTAAGGTTTTATTCATTTGTTTGAGAGAGAGTAGTAAGAGAGAGAGGGCAAGATCGGGGGAAGGGCAGAGGGTGAGGGAGAAGACGACTCCCTTGCTGAGCAGGGAGCCCAATGTGAGGCTCAATCCCAGGATCCTGGGATCACTACCTAACCTGAAGGAAGACGTTTAATGACTGAGCCACCCAGGCACTCCTCAGGAGGGACTTTTATACCAGAAACCTCAACTCTTTCTTTAGCACAGGTAATTTTTCTTCTAGATATCTTAAAATTTTTTCCTTCTATATATCTTTTTTCTCTTTTGAAAGATTTTATTTATTTATATGACAGACAGAGATTACAAGTAGGCAGAGAGGCAGTCAGAGAGAGGACGAAGCAGGCTCCGTGCTGAGCAGAGACCCCCCCCCCCCATGTGGGGCTTGATCCCAGTACCCTGGGATCATGACCTGAGCCGAAGGCAGAGGCTTTAACTCACTGAGCCACCCAGGCGCCCCCCTTTTATATATCTTTAAATGATGCTACTTCTCCACTTTCTTCAAGTTAAGAGTGAGTGAGAAGAATAAGTGTATGTTGGATATGCTGTATGTTAGATCTAGCCTCTTAGTCATTTATTTTTTATAATGCCTACTTATTTACATTTTCACTCTATGTTCTGTGAAAATTCCTCGAATTAGATTCTAAATCCCCAACCCAATTCCTAGCAGTGCTTAATTGGTATTTATTGCCAGTATTGGTGGGGCTGTCAGCAAGCAAATTTTCAATTTCCTTCTTCATAGAAGCCTACTTTTTTGGCACAATATCCCCCTCAACTGTCCTTGAGATAGCTAATTGGAGTGTATTAAATGCCTCTTCTGTTTTCTATAGGATTCATTCTACTTTACACATTTTCCCTCAACATGTCACATCTTACCCCTGTTATGGGATCTCATCTGATAGAGCAAAGTGTCTTCAGGTAGGAGTCTTCATTGTTTGCCCATATTTACCAAATGAAAATATAAATCAATTGTTTTTACAAGAACAGGTTTGACTAAGCACTTTCTGTGTGCCAGGCACAGTGCTAAGTAATGTAATGTTCTCTCATATAAACCCTAAAATAATTCTGTGAGATAAACGTTATTACCCTGAGTGTCACCCAGGGGTGAAAGCACATAGATGGCCCTACTGAGTTATGAATTCTGTCCAAATTATTGAGGTCTTTGGCCCTTCAACCCCACTTGGTCCTCCCAGCCTCTGCTGGAGACCAATGGGACATCTGTGTAGTCAGAGCTATGAGTGCCCAGAAGAAGTCTAGGAGGAACACCTGAACTGATTTTTCTTTCTCTTTTCTGTATTTGTTGTATGAGTACAGTCAGTGGAGACCTCCTTTACTTTGCCCAGATAGAAACCAGCTATAGCCCAAGCCCACTGGTTTGATTTCTTGGTCATTCCGATCTCTTTAAAATGTTGGTTCAATGATGGTACCCTTCCTTTGATGTTAAAAAATCTGACATCAGTTGTTATCATTACTGAGCAGAGTTATGGGCACTGTAACTAAAGGCTAAGGTTCCAAAGTTACAGAACCTTGGTTCAAATCCTGCTTTACAAATTACTCTGAATTTAAGTGAGATATTTTACTTCTCTAAATACTTGTTTTTCTATAAATTAGCAATAATAACAGGTTATTGGGCAGAATAAAGCATTTAGCGCAGTGCTTGGTTTGCAGTAAACACACTAAATGTTTGTTATCATTATTTTTTATTCTACCTCAGCAATCCTACCAGGGTATCTAAGACCACCACAATAATTTCGAATTACTTGAGTTCTAGCTTCTGTGGAGGAAAAAGAACATCATTATTGACATAACATGATGTATGAAGTCTAAAGTGCTGTATTGTATATATGTTTCTACATATAAAAATGCAGAGCTCAGTTTCCACCCAGGACCTGTTGGATCAACTCTGCATTTAGACTAAGATTCCTGATTTATGTGCTTCAAAGCTCATTTTAGCTCCGTATTTATTGATTTAACAACTGAAGACACACTTGGAGTTAGCAGCAGGGCCAGTCTACAATCTGTCTCCTGACTCCCAATTCATGTTCCTCTTCTTTCTTGATTCACTCCCAAAAGAAACCCAAGGCACACAGGCTAAAGTCAGAGCTGAATTTAATTTAAATATTTAACACTGTTTATATGAGATACATATATATATATGTGTGTGTGTGTGTGTGTGTGTGTGTGTGTATTTTCATCCTTTTTAAAAAATTCAAGTATAATTAACATAAAGTGTTATATTAGATATTAGATTCAGGTGTATAATATAGTGATCTAAGAATTCCATACATTACTGAGTGCTCATTACAATGGATGTACTCCTAATCCCCTTCACCTACTTCATCCACCCCCACTCCCGCCTCCCCTCTGGTAGCAGCTAGTTTGTCTTCTGTACTTAAGAGTCCGCATTTTCTCTTTTGTTCATTTGTTTTATTTTTTTAGTTCCACATATGAATGAAATCATTTGGTTATTTGTCTTTCTCTGACTGCCATATTTAACTTAGCATTATCCCCTCTAGGTCCATCCATGTTGTCCTGAATGGCAAGATTTCATCTTTTTTATTACTGAATAATATTCCATTGTGTATATACATCATATCTTCTTTATCCATTCATGTATTGGTTAATGCTTCAGCTGTTTCCATAACTCAGCTATACTAAGTAATGTTGCAGTAAAGATAAGGGCGCACTAACTTTTTGAAACAGTGTTTTCAGAATCTATGGGTAAATACTCAGTAGTGGAATTGATGGATCATATGATGATAATTCTTTTTTTTTTTCTGAGAACTGTCCAAGTTTCCAGAGAAGCTGCACCAATTTGCATTCCCACCAACGATGCACAAAGGTTCCTCTTTCTCCCCATCTTCACCAACACTTGTTATTTCCTGTATTTTTTTTTTAAATTTTTGCCACTCTGACAGATATGTCAAGGTATATCTCATTGATGACTGATGTTGAACATCATTTCATGTACACTGGTCATTCATATGTCTTCTTTGGAAAAATGGCTATTGAGGTCTTTTGCCCTTTTTTAATTGGATTATTAGTTTGTATTATTTATTTGTTAACCTCTCTGAACTTCAGTTTCAACATGTGCAAATTGAAGGATATGTTAACCAACTTTAATGGTGAAGAATAACAGTGAAGACAAGAGATAGTACGTGGAAAGCCCTGGTGGAATAATGGACAAAACAATGTGTGCCGTCAAGTAAGACGGGCTGAAAACTAAACAAGATTGTGCATTTAACCAAAACACAGTTTTGGAAAGAGTACTATGGCCAGCGGGCGGTCCCTTCCCAGCCCAAACCCTCCTAATAATCACATCCTGAGACAGCTCCAACAAGGGCCACCACTGGGGAACTCTGGGTCAGCAGCGGGAGAGTCACACTTGCTTTCTGACAAAACAAAAAACAAGACACACCTGATTTTAAACTAAAGTAACTCATTGTTTTCTGAAGGACTCTTTGCTTACCCTTGATACAAGTCCACAGGCAGATGTCAGCAAGCTGTGGAAACCCAAGACATGAAGAATGTAGAACTGAGTTTTATAACCCTACTTTTTAAAAATGCTTCTAAATATTTCTCCACACCTTTATTTCAGCTATTCTACAATAACAAAAGAAAAACTACATCATGCTTCCATTGCAAAGGAATGTGCCCTGAAAGCAAAATGAAAATCACATTTCTTCAAGCAAAGGCCAAAATGTGCTCTATGTCACTATCTCAATAGGCAGGAAACAGTGTAAAACTCAGTTATTTACTCTAAAGAAAGATGTTTTAGGCTGAGGTGTTGTTAAAGCACACAAACACACACAACACACTCTTGCATGATTAAATCCCTACTGCCATTAGAAAAATCAGAACAGACACATGAAAATGCTTGCCTGGGCACTGCCTATTATTCTTTAGCTCTGGCTTTGAAAGCTTAGTAAAGATTTCCTTGGAAGATAGACAACTTTAATCGCCTTTCACAGAATATTTTAAAAGTACAAAATGTCCATTGCCCACTGTGGGCCAGGGGCAAGTTGCTCAAGGCGTACACAATTGTACTAGCACATAACGCAGCCTTAAGATCGTCTTTAGAAACAATAAGGCCCCCCAAGGTGCCAAATAACCCAATTCTTAGGTCCCCATTTATGATCTCTATGATCTACTCATGTTCTTTGTCTTCATTTTCCATCTCCACGTGTTCTGAATTATGAATGGTACCGTACCGGACAGTGGAAGCTGTGGAAAGCCTGCCTGCGTGCGGACATGGGGCTTGACCAGTGCCCTGCGAATGATGGCAGCTGATACACCTCCCTTGTCTTGTTTGTCGTAGTGGAGTGGGCGGACCCAAAGAAGGCTGGGCCATTACACGCCCTCCATTTCTCTGCTTCAGAAACTTCTCTCTTTAAAAACATGACAACTTCCATGGACTAAATGCTGCTTTAGAATCACCAGGTGAATATACTTACAGGGGTTCAGACCAGTTGCAGTGATGGGCAACTCAGAAAGGCTCTAGGCTCTTTATATTAGGTCTATATGCAAATGTCCCACTTCCCATTTCTTTACCCACTAAGCCTTCTTTGTTTGTTATTTATTGTTAATTTAAAATGTTATACATTGCCATATAGCCAAAAATATTTTTGTGATGACTCTCATCCAAGGAGTGATTTTGCTTTCCAGGCGACATCTGGAAATGTCTGGAGATATTTGTCTGTTACAACTGGGCTTAAGAGGTGCTGCTACCAGTGGCAGAAGCAGGGATGCTGGTAATATCCTACAAAGCATAGGGCAGATCCCCACAAGAAAGGATTATGTGGCCCAGAACATCAACAGTGCAGAGGTAGAGAAACCCTAAACACAAAACTGGAAAATTGAATGGAAATGGAAATCAGGACAAAGCAAAAACTGGAAGCAGGATGGTATAATTCAGTAAGAGGCAAAGATTTTGTTGTAAGTGGCCTATGGATTTGCCTCTGAGCTTCCTATCACCCAAACCAAAGACAGAAATACCATATGGTAGAGGAAACAGTGCCCACGAGATAAAAACTAACCACCAACCACCCTGGGGAAGTTTCTGCTGGCCTACAAATCTGGTGAGAATTCTTCCTAAGGCCAGCATAAAAGAGACACAGGGAGATGGAGAGAACCACGTCTTCTACCATGAAGGCCCCAAAGGATAAATCCAAGTGTGGTTTCAGGGCAGCTAGTTCTCATAGCAGCCCATAGTGTAAGGTTGGGACAAAACCCAACACGAGAACAAGTCTACAAAGGATCCAAACTGGTAGACCCAATTCACTTCTGTTCTGTTTTGCCTGGTGGCAACATGTAAAGAGTACTGGACAGACCATAGATTTTTCAGAAAATGTTTCATGTACTCTGTTTCTCATAGTCACACTCCAGTAACACTTGGGCAACAGAGAGTTTGAAGTTCTCTCCTGCTATTGGAACAGATAGGCTTTTCAATAAGGGACTTCCACAGAGGTATACTAAAAGCAAGCTCCATGGCCAAAGCAAGAAGCTAGACTTCCCAAATAAGAAGACATGCATCCACTGCCTCTAGAAACTGTTCATTAAGATATAAGAAAACAAGAGGGCAAAACAAGTCTGATTTTACCAGTGACATATCTCTCAGCTGTATTAGGGGACAATATGGACTAGACTGAGCTCACACAGCTTAACCCATAATCCAATTAATCTGTATCACAAGATTCAAAGACCAAGGAAAAGTTACTTAAAAAGTATAAAATGAATCCTATTGGATAGAACTAGTAATTTAGTTTGGAAAAATGTAAAACAGCTACTTGATACCATGTACCAAAAGTATAGCTTATAAATGTAAAAATTTAAATGTTAAAAAATATAACCAAGAAATAATTAAGAGGATATATGTTATTTGGTCTATTTACATCATCTAGCCATCTATTCTTAGAAAGGAGAAAGTATTTTAAGGTTACCCTTTTTGCAATGCAAGAAAATAGTGAGTAAAATATTGGTAATTTCACTAAATCAAGTTTAATGCCATGGGTTTTTGAACATCAAAAATGTCATAAAACCTAGGATCCAGAGTGTAGTGCCCAATTCCATTCTCCGATAAAGAAACCAGAGCTCCTTGGAGAAATGGCTGATTCTAGGACTGAAACAGTAAAGATACAAGATGGACCCATGTGCCTTTTGCAGTACCAGGAACTAAGGAAATGCTCAAACCAAACCAAAGAGTCCTGGATGATGATAACCCACACCGTGATGGTGTATATCAAAAGAACACAAGAGTCAACTGAGATAGCTCCCAATGCCCAAAGCTGGAAAAGTTTGAGAAATGAGATAAATAATGTATCACTGGACAATAACTTAAAACATAAAATAAATATTCACGAGTCCATATCGACATAAATAAATGAATGAATAAACTATTAAGTGGAGGAAAAGAGACAAATCTCCTGTGGAGAAAAATTCCAAATAATTTATGTAGGTAGGTACTCTGCCCTCAAGGAAGTAGAGCAGAGTCCTGACCCCTTAAATGTGAACTGCATGTTGTGACTTCCTTCCAAAGAGCACCATGTGCGAAGTGGAGAGAGTGGAGTGGAGGAATCTGACAAACACACCTCGGACAGGTGATCAAGGTCAGCATCAACAGTGAGAAGTCCCTCAGACAGAATGTATCTTTGATACAAGGTGATGAAATGATGTTCTACCTCTATGGTCTTCCTAGTCAAAACACAGGACCCCAGGCTAATCATGAGAAGAAATTCCAACAGAAGGATGTGCTACAAACACCTGACTGGCACTCCTCAAAACAATCATCAAAAACAAGAAGCGTCGAAGAAGCTGTTACAGCCAAGAGAAGCCAAGATGACCAAATGTAAATAGCTATCCTGGGGGGATTCCTGTAACATAAAGGGGATGTTAGGAAATCTGGAAGTATGGCCTTTAGTTAATAACATATAAATACTGGCTTATTAATTGTAACAAATGTAACATTAATATTAGATATTAATAATAGGGACACTGTGGGTGAGATATATGGAAATTTTCTGTAATAACTTCTCCAATTTTTTTGTAAATCTGGAACTGTTGTAAAATTAAGTCTATCTTTCAAATGCCGTAAGCCTTCAAAAAGTTACATGTAGAATTACCAAAGAACCCAGCAATTCCACTCCTAAATTTATACCCAAAAGACGTGAAAAGAAACAAAGACATGTTAATGGTAGTATTATTTACAATAGCCAAAAGGTGGTAGAAACAGCCCAAATGTCCATCAGCTGAAGAATGGTTTAGCAAATTTGAATACACACAATGGAGCATCATTCAGCTGAAAAAAATTAAGTTCAGACATGGGCCACGACTCGGAAGAGCCTCAGAAACATTATGCTAAGTGAAAGAAGCTGGACACAAAAGGTCATATATTTAAAACAGATCACACAGATTTATTTAGAAGGAAGATTATCTTATTAATAAAACAGTGAAAATTGGCAAGACCTAAAGGCCCAGCCATAGGACTTTCATTAAACAAACTGGAGAGAGTCTATATCTAAAACCAGCCGAACAGTGTCAAAGTCATCTCGCATTATTTGATGATGTTATCACAATAAACTGGGGGAAAATGACTTGCAGAAGATTTAAATATATGTATTATGAGTGTATATTCATATGGTGATAGGAAAAAAACCTACATTTTCTATAATGAATATGGATCTCTATATATAGAGAAAAAATTTTTAAAATAGCAAAAGGCTTAAACAATGTTATATTATCCAGACAGATTTTTTTCACCTAGTGATGAAAAACTTACTTAAGGCCTCCTGCTTCCACATCTGAGCTCTGATCACGGAGCTGGCTTGAAATTAAGAACTAAAGGGGAAAACAATTTCGGAGTAACAGATAGCCAGTTAACGGTTTGATAAAGGAATAGTGGACTTCTTTTTTTTTTTTTTTTTTGGTTTTTTTTTTTTTAGATTTTATTTATTTATCAGAGAGAGAGAGGGGGAGAGAGCAAGCACAGGCAGACAGAATGACAGGCAGAGGCAGAGGGAGAAGCAGACTCCCGGCTGAGCAAGGAGCCCGATGTGGGACTCGATCCCAGGACGCTGGGATCATGACCTGAGCCGAAGGCAGCTGCTTAACCAACTGAGCCACCCAGGCGTCCCTGGACTTCCTTTTAAAAAACGTTAGAGGCCACACTGTGGGTATGTAGCACTGGGACCCTGCCTGCTGGGTTGACGATAGATGAAACCAACCTTCAGAGGGCACTTCCATTGGCAGAATGTCATCACATGACCCCCACCTACTTTGTAGATTAACCGGGTAGGTAAGGCAAAGTTATTAATACCTAACCAGAAAGAGCTGTGAGGCTTACAAAATTTAAATGAATAACTTAGCCCTTCGAATAGAAAGTTGGTGAAAATTCTTAAATTCAGAAGCATCTCCTTTGAGTCCCAAAACAGCAAGAAATAAAAAGTTAAACGGGCAACAGGATTCAGGCTGGCCCTGGCAGAGCCCCTGGTCTTAGCCAAACACTGCATCTCCCAAACGTGTGCATGCCTTCTGTTTTATTTAAGTGATAGGACATTTTTAGAAAGATTTCAATTTGCTATTGGAACAATGGTCCCCTTTTCAAATTGATTTGCGTGTCCTGTTAGCAACCTGGTCCATGTTCTTTTGGGTGTGTGTGGGTGGGCAGGCAAGGAAATAAGTGTGGTAAATTCATTAATAATAGTTGTTTTCAAACTCAGAACTAGAAGATAAACCTCCAGGTGAAATCGTAAATCTCAATTTATTCAGAGATACAGGTGCAATCCCTGACTCAGGCTATAGAGGTCCTCAGAGAGCAGTGGGTCTCCCGCTGACTCACGTGCTTCCTTCTGCCTCCTCCCCCACCCCGTGCTGCACGGAGGCCGCTTCACGACATCTGTGTAGAGGCAAAGAGTGGAAAGAGTGGAGTTGCCACTGGGTAGTAATAGTGCACAATTACTAAGACTTGCTAAGGGCACTCTGGTCCAGTCCCAGGTTAATCGTATTACACGTATGTCCTCATTTATGCCAGTAACACTCCTAGGAAATGAGCACACAATTTTTCCAGTTTCACAGATGGAGAGACCAAACCTTTCAACTTGCCCGTCGCCCACAGCTAAAAACGTCTGCGGAGTCCATTCTCTTGACCTCCACGTCAGTCCACACCACGAGATGCCCCACTCCCCTGTATGAGGTCACTGCGCAGGGCCAGGAGCCCTGAATAAAGTTTGAGGAAACTAGGGTGGAGCGAGGGAGCCGCGAAGGGGTGGATGGTCCCAAATCAGGTCACTTTGTCTTTGGATGAGTGAAAAAGTGCACATTGAGTAGGGGAGAGATTGGCGGGGAAGCAATGTCTCAAGTGCTAACACAGCATCCAGGCCCCAGCGAGGGAGAGGAAGCTGCAGCGCTGGGGAGGCCAGTGAAGGAGAGGAGCCAGCCCATTCCTCACACAGCCATGGCAGCAGGAAGGACAAACTCCCCAGTGTGTATAGGAGAGGCTCTGTGCCCTTCCGCCACCACTTTTCCTCCCTGCAGGGCAGAGAGTAGAGCTGCTAAGGGCAGAGTGGCTGCAGACAGAGGGGGCATGCAGGGCTGCGGCCTCCCTGAAGAACAACACCCCCGGTCAACAGAAACATCAGCTGGTCCTAGCAAAGATGCCTCACTTTTCCTGTGATCAGCACCGGAAACAGGTGGTAGGCTTGGAAAATCCACATGATGGGGGGATCTCAGTGTTTGTGGACAGTGCTCGTGTCCAGCCTGATGACAAGGGCAGCCAGAGGGTCTGTCTCAGAGCTACCCTCTCAATGTGGTGCCCCTCATCTTCATCCTGTCAGAAAGCCCCTCCTTGGGGTAGCAGGTCAGGCCAGAACTGATGAGGTATGACACATACCAGAGAGTTTTCTGGGAATGTCAAAGTCAATGTTGGGGACAGCACTGAGATATGGCAGGGGGTTTGGTTCTTCCAGATCCGGGTGGGGTTGAGGGTTTACAAGAAGGAAAGACTGAGACCCAGGGAAAACTCGATAATGAATTAGAGCCCTACATCTGAGTGCACACTGTGGAGGCATGATCCCACAGACTGCTCAGTTGCCAGTGCACCCAAGAAAGCAGGCTGGGGCCAGGTGGGCCATGGGGCAGGTATGACGAGATCTTGGCTAAAAACACTGCATGACATCCTGAAATCCTGCCTCGACCTGGAGACTCATACCCATTGATCTAAGCGTGAAGGATGTGGTAGTTTGTCTCTTAGGCTAAGAACGATGTGCGGCAAGGTGTTTGAGCAAGTCCTCCACAGTCCTCAGTGGGGAGAATGAGGTCACTCCATGTGCCAGGCTTTTGGGGACAGAACCAAAGCCTCCCTCTCCCCCAAGGGCATGCATACTGTCTTAGCCAGGAGTGTGCCCAGACTGAGGAATTATAAGGGAGAAAGTACACATCCAAGTGGACGGATAGAATAAATGGTGGTGGGCTATGTAAAACAGGAGCTCCTGGTGCCTCCAAGTCTTTTAAAAATTGGGGCAATGACAGAGGCAACTCATTCTGTTCTAGATGTGACTAGGAGGTAGAACCTGGAGCAGCTTATCCCAGACTACAGCCAACCAAAGGACTCTCTGGTCAAGTCTTTTTTTTCCCCTCCCCTTAAAGTATATACTTTTATTAAACTGCCTCACTGTCTCAGCCAATTCCCAGGGAGAACAAAAGTCTTCACACATTGAAAGTTTGGTGGCAAAAAAGGGGGTCATTATGACTGACCACTCAAAATAGTCCTAGCCACAGCAAACAGACAAAAAGAAATAAAAGGCATCCAGATGAGCAAGGAAGTCAAACTTTCACTATCTGCAGATGACATGCTGGTCTACATAGAAAATCCAAGACTCCACCAAAAAATTGCTAGAAGTGATATATGAATTCAGTAAAGTTGTAGGATACAAAATGAATGTACAGAAATCTGTTGTATTTCTTTACACCAATAAGGAAGCAGCAGTAATAGAAATCAAGGAATCTATCCCATTTACAGTTGCACCAAAAATGGTAAGATACCTAGGAATAAACCTAGCCAAAGAGGTAAAAGATCTGTACTCTGAAAACTATAAAACATTAATGGAAGAAACTGAAGAGGATACAAAGAAATGGAAAGACATTCCATGCTCATGTGTTAGAAGAACAAACATTGTTAATGCAAACCCTATCAAAATATCAACAGCATTTTTCACAGAGTGTGAAGAAACCATCCTAAAATTTGTATGGGGCCACAAAAAAAACCCAAATAGTCAAAGTGACTTGAAAACAAAAAGCAAAGATGGAGGCATCACGGTTTGACTTCAGGTTACATTAAAAAGCTGTAGTGATCAAGACAGAATGATACTGGCACAAAAAGACCCAGAGATCAATGGGACAGAAAAGGAAAGTCAGAAATGAACCCTTAACTGTATGGTCAATTAATCTCTGACAAAGCAGGAAAGAATATCCAATGAGGAAAAAAGCAGCCTCTGCAACAAATGGTGTTGGGAAAATTGGATGACACTGTGCAAAAAATGAAACTGGACCACTTTCTTATACCAAACAAAAAAATAAATTAAAAATGGATCAAAGAGCTAAAAGTGAGACAAGAAATCATTAAAATCCTAGAGGAGAACACAAGCAGTAACCTCTTTAACACTAGCCACAGCACCTTCTTTCTAGATACGTTTCCTGAGGCAAGGGAAACAAAAACAAAAATAAACTATTGGGACTTCATCCAAAAAAAAAAAAAGAAAAAAGCTGAACAGTGAAAGGAACAACCAACAGAACTAAAAGTCAGCCCATGGACCAGGAGAAAACAATTGCAAATGACATATCTGATAAAGGATTATTTTCTAAAATAGATAAAGAACTTTAAAAACTCACACAAAAAATATAATCTAACTAAAAAATGGGGAGAAGACGTGAATAGACTTTTTTCCCCTAGAAGACATACAGATGGCCAACAGATATGTGAAAAGATGTTCAACATCACTCATTGTCAGGCAAATACAGATCAAAACTATAATGAGATATCACCTCATACCTCTCAGAACGGCTAAAATTAACAACAGAAGAAAGCACATGCTGGTGAGGATGTGGAGAAAAGGGAACCCTGTTACACTGTTGGTGGGAATGCAAACTGGGGTAGCCACTCTGGAAAACAGTATGGAGTTTCCTCAAACAGTGAACAATAGAACTACTCTATAATCCAGCAATTGTACTACTTGGCATTTACCCAAAAAATACAAAAACACTGATTTGAAGAGATACATGCATCCTGTGTTTATAGCAGCATTATCTACAATAGCCAAATTATGGAAACAGCCAAATATGACAAATGGATAAAGAAGATGTGGTATAAATATGCAATGGACTATTACTCAGCCATTAAAACGGATGAAATCTTGCTGTTTGCAATGATACTGATAGAGCTAAAAGCATTATGTTAAGTGAAATACATCTCTCAGAGAAAGACAAATACCATATGCATTCACTCATGTGTGGAATTTAAGAAACAAGTGAGCAAATGGAAAAAAGTGGGGGCAAACCAAGAAACAGACTCTTAAGTGTAGAAAACAAACTAATGGTTACCAGAGGAGAGGTGGGGGGTGGTTAAAAGGTGAAGAGGGTTAAGGAGTGCACTTGTGATGAGCACCATGAGATGTGTGGAGTAGGTCAATCACTAAACTGGGCACCTGAAACTAACATTACACTGTATGTTAACCAACTGGAATTTAAATAAAAACTTCAAAAAAAGATGGTAGCTGAAAAAATTTTAAAAAATAGGTATTCAATTGGGGAAAAAAAAAAAAGAACAAGCATTCAGGCAGAAAATGAAAAAAAATAGACTACATAATTTATATAAAAGCAATGCTATCACCCTCTCCTGAGTGGACTAGGCGAGGTCTGAGCCATTCTCCTTAGGGAGATGTGGGGAGGTGTTTGGGAAGGCATGCATCTTCCTGGAACAATGCATCTCATGATGTTTGAAATGACTCAAAAAAAAAAAGTATACAATCCAAACACTCAAGTCACACTGCAGAACTTTGGGGAATAGAATTCCAACTGACTACTGTCACCTTCACCATTCCAGTTTTTAAAAATCCTGAGTCAAGCAGCAAAAAATAAATTCAGCCATGACAATGTCATCTCATTTTCTGCACAAGTGAGTTTCATGAATGTCTCAGGATGCCATGCCCAGGAAAGAAGGCTAGAAGAACCCTAGGGCAGCAGAACATCTTATCACCAGTGGTGAGAAATTGACCTCCTCAGGCTCATAGCTCTTCTCCAAGGGGAGCTGGAGCTTGCTAGCCATCCCCTGCTCCAAGTCCAGGGCAAAACTGCAGGGCTTCTCCTTGAGACTTCATGCCTGGCATGGTGGTAAAGCTCCATGAGGATCTTCCACGGCAATCTGTCAGGTACCAGACAGCTGGGTCCACACACGGGGTGGCATGCCTACACGGATGGGCTCAGTGTGAGTGAGCGCATTGCTGGAGTCCATCACATGCCTGCAGTATGGCCAGAAGGGTAAAGGACAGCATGACTAGCTAGGGTGCTAGAGGTCGTGAATGTGATCTGGGTGGTATTCTCCTGGCCTTAGGTTTGGGGGGTGGGTCTCAGTCAGCTCATAGGGTGCTCGCTCCTCAGAGGCCACATGCAACTTTCTATAGAATGTTCTGCTAGATCTCTTCCATCATCCCAGCTGATGACAATGCCATGTTTGGTGGGGTACTTCAGGCTCAGAGGTCCCCTCTTGTTATGGCACCTGGACTGGATCCTGATGGAAAAACCAAGTGGCACTCGGAGAACTTGGAGGATCGGAGGTTTACCACACACAGGAAACAGGGTAGGGAAGAAGAACCCAGAGAGTCTTTGAGACAGGGACTGGAATTCCTTTGCTGGTTTGGTCAGCTTACAGTACAGTTTTTCCTTTATCATTCCCCTCTTTGATGCCCCTTCAAACACCTAGTTTAGAAGGCATCATTATCATCTACTACAGGCCTACAAGGCTAGTATCTGAGCGGTGGCTCACCTGGTAACAGTGTTTTCTATAAACTTAGTAATCCATCCTAAGGGTCCTAAGGTTGCCCAATATGCAATAAGTTTCTGGGAGAAATTCCAATCAGAAAGGGCAGCAACATAAAGTCTGACTCCTGAGGTGAAGGATATCACATCAATGATAGCCAGGGACCATGGCGAACAGATGTCCATCAGTTAGTGGAGTCTCACTGAAGGTGGTTCTGTAGGTTCTGGTTGGGCTTTCCACTGTTATGATTCCTCCTCCAACTGGTGAGCCTTCTTTACTCTGGAATGTTGGATCCAGGGAGTGATAGCTCCAACTCTAACAGCAGTGGGACTTGCCAGTATCACTGGATGGGGGCCTGTCCAGGTGGGTTGGAAAAGCTCTTTTTTAAATCTTTTACAAATATCATGTCCCCTGGTGGTTGGGGATGAGCCCAGTTACCCATGGGGATTGGGATCCTTTCTAAAGCTTCTCGGGAGATGCACCTTAGAGTTTTACCTGGTGCTTAGAGGTGTTGGGATACGTCTAAGTCTCCAGTATGTTCAAGGTCTCCTCTAAGCCTGCTTATTATGAGAGGTGGCCTTCCATAGAGCCTTTGAGGTGAATTATAGCTACAGGAATCTTTTAAATCCAATTTGACTAAAATAAACAAGATCAATGACCTCCAATATTTATGCTCTACAGAAGTAGATGTTCAGCTCCAGGGATGAGGATAGCTGGGTTTAAAGTCTGACAGGATTTAGGTATTATTTTTTAAAGCATTGCCTGGTTTTAATAAATCTGCCTCCCATCATCTACTGGGGGCCGCTGGTCTCTTGTCTAGCTTAGGTAAACATTATTCAAAGATAACCAGAACTAGAATTTAGCATCCACAAAGTTATGTTATTGAAACATAATTTTTCTCTATAATAACCTTCATTTCCAGAGATAGCCAAATAAGACTAATTTGTGTGAAAAACAAGTCCAGATTTAGCAAACAGCATAATTATTTACATAAGCTCAGCAAGAATGATTGATCATATAGATCTTTTAGAATCCACTTTGCTGGAACTTTTATAAGGAATCTCTAGGTTGAACTTCTAGTAGCCTCTCCAGGCCAGAAGCCCAGCCAATTACTTGCCATCAGACATGCCTGCAATGTCTGTAGATTTGGGAGAATTCCTCTTCCTGAGGTCCCCAGAGTATTCTGAGGTTCCTGTACCTGCCAGGAAGTGACATTCTTTACTCACCTGGTGAGGCTGCTGGGAACTCTGTAAGCAAGGTATCAGGCCAACAGTTCCAAGGGCTCCAGGTTTCATAAAGTCAACCTTAGTTCCTTTAACCTGTCTGGTCATATCTGAGTTTACATGTGTCTTTCTCAAATATACATTCTAGTCAAAACCTTGATAAAATAGCCAATTGTTTCCAATAGTGTCCAACAATGTTACAAGAAGAACAGATTCTTACTGAACTTATGCAAATGACTATGATTGCCACGGAAGAAAGAATACATACTGAGACCTCTGAATCTTAGAGGGTTCAGATAGAAAAGCTGAATGCTTCAATTTGTTCACAAATGAATACTTAAAGTTTTTCTTAGTCCCAGAAATTCTTATTCATTTCAGTCTTGATCTTGAAGATATTGAATACCTGTTTTTGTCCTACAAGTCCTTTACATTAACTTTCTTGAAGATGAAACTCATTTTGTAAGACAGTAAGAACAATTGTAAATGACAAAAACTCAGAAACAGACACTGCCAATGGTACAACACAAGAGTTCACCATGATACAACTGACAAGGAAGCTTAGTTATTCTGTGACCCACAACACTCCAATAGCCAGAACACTGAGCAATTATCTTGTTTAGTATATTAAAACTTTAGGAACTGAAAAAAACAAAAACAAACAACTTTAGGAACTACACATTACCTCCAGAGTAGTTAACAAGACCCTTCCAAATGTTACCAAGGGTTATCATTTGTTTAACAGTACTTCTGGAGTGACTTAGCCTATCAAATAAAAGGCCTAATAAGTTAAGAAGACTTCATTTACAACTTAAATCTTGGGAAGTTTGTTAAAACCTTAGAAAGTTTTAAAGCACAGGCCTAAATAGGATTAGGGATGGTAATGACCTGATAAGGTCAACACACAGAAACTGGTTTTTCTGGGCAGGCAGAGAGAAAACAGCTATTTGCATTTTCTCATCAAGAGCAGAGCAACAACTGGAGAATACTTTGTCTTTTGGAACTGAGAGAAAGCAGACTTTCAATCTTATACCAGTGAACTTTAAAATCCATTCATTTCAATGTTGGCCCATCCCGACCACATCTAAAATTCTGTTCCAAAATTTTCCCTCCATAAACCTTCTACAACTTTCCTTTATGTTCAGCTTTTGTCCCAAGCCATTTCTTTCTAAACAACCATCTCATTTAGGACAAAATAACCTTCTTTTACCTTCGACAAAAATGCATTCCCATTCCTATCTTTCTTACATATTTCTTACTTTTCCACATACACAGTTGTTTTCCTTATTTCCATCAGTCTTAGTTACAGTTAGCAGAATGTTTCATCTTTAGAAACCTTAGTCTCTAGTAAAGACTAAGGAGTAACCCACTGTGAACTGTTACACCAGAATTCTTTAGAGGGCAAATTTATGAATCAGTTAAGCACTAAACATGTTTACCAACAGATTTAAATATCCTTAGTTACTTTGTAATAAGAAGTCAAAAGCACAAACCTATGTCCAGTTATCAATGATTTAGCACTTTATCTTATTTGGAAAAGACCAAGATGTCTGACGAATTTAATTCCATTTATCATCCAAGCAAAACTTTAAGGTTTCAGGTTACCAAAGACTTTGAAATCTATCTTAATAATTACCCATGAAAACTTTGATGAGACAGACAATTAACCATCATTTTTGTCATCTTTTTGCTAACAAATTGCAACAGAGATAACACGAGGTTATTTGACTTTCAGTAAACCTTGACAGAATAAAAGATTCACGTTTACTGCTGATAACTTAAAAGACCTGTCTATCTTAAACCAACAAACTTAACTTGGTTTAAATACTGAATTATGTTCCACCTGGATCCTCCCCATGGTCAATTTTTACCTGAGATGTGTGGGGAGATCTGGAGTGGGAGGTGTTAGGTCCAGGGGAAGCTCTTCTTGCTCCTTGACAGTGAAGGGAGAAGGAGCCACGGTGCCTGAGATACCGAAGCCAGTGATGCAGGCCACACCCAAGGTGGTGCAGAAAGGGGACAGGGGGGAAGGGGAGAGAGAAGAGACAAAGTGTTGCCAGAGCGCAGAGAAAGGGTTCCCTGGTCAGGAGCTCATCTGCTCCAACAGAGGAGCAGACACCGTGTTTTCCTGCCAACAAGGGGGGAGGGGGGGCATAGACAGCCCTTGTTGAAAATAAAGGGAGTTTTGGCAGCTACTTGGGAATATTCCTTAAATTCCCTGTCATGAAGGACACCTGGGATCATGACCTGAGGGGAAGGCAGATGCTTAACCCACTGAGCCACCCAGGCGCCCCACCCCACCCTTAAACGTAAGGATGAGAGTTCTTGTCATTTTACATCTGTTTCTGTCTGGATCTAGTTTCCTGTTGGGCTGTCAGAGCTGCTAAATCCAAGATATCCCCACACACTCCACTTAGAAGCAGCAGGAGCACTGTTTTCCTGCAGCTCAGCTTTAGGTCCCCGCACTTCCTGACATCTTTGTCCAGAGCTCATCCCCGTTGCTGCCCCTGATAGGTTTTGCTTCCTTACAACCTTTGGGCTGCAAATGTCCTACTTTGGTCCTTCCTATTAGCACAGAATTGGACCCATGGGGGTAGATATCTGAAGCCAAGAATCAACATATGGGAACTGGTCAGGGTGTCTGGGAGTCCCAACCATAATTTTGTAAATGACCTGGACAGTGGGTAGGTCTTAGGGAATCCTGGGAGGGCCAGCTGACCCCAAAGGTGGCCCCTTCCAGTTCACATAATGTGCCTAATTTCCCAGGAGACGTTTTGACCCCATGGTCTCATGAGAATCCCTTCTTACAATTTTTTGAGCATACAGTCTAAGACCCTAGGTTTTGAAGAGCTCCCACCCATGAGGAACATGGGCCACCTGGTCCATCCTGTGTGCTCCCTCCCTGGGTCACTGGCATAAAGAAAAATGAGGGTGGGTGTCCCTCCAGAGGAGAGACCAGCCAGCTGCCTGCCTGCTCACCCTCCCAGAGACCTGAGTGCCTCTTAGCCATAGTGAGTCCATATAAACCCCGGACTGGAGCCCAAAAAGGGCTCGCCTTAGACCTTATGAGGTCGCCCTGAAACAGTTTAGGGCCCACTCGGACTCCGTAGGCTTCTGGGGACCCTTGGGGAGTCCGCCTGACAAGCCCGGTGGAACTGCACATTCACCCCCGCATTCACACCAGAAGATTTCCCGTTCCTCCTGCCTTACCCGGGGGGGGGGGGGGGGGGGCTGTGGAATTCCTTTTGGAAATCCCTTCCTGTCCCCGCTTTTGGGAGGTTCCTGACCTGAAGGACCTCCCCCACCTCACGGAGTCCTTTCCCGTGAGATCTCTAAGAGGTCTCTGGGAAGGGGTCAATCTCCACTTCCACCCTCATGGGTGGGCCTGACTGGGTCCAGGGGCCCCAGGCCTCACCGGAATCCGAACTTGAGACCAAGTCCTCACCTGCCGAGTCTCCTTTGAGTCCCGCGGGCACAGCAGGGCAGACCAGTCCGCGGTGACTGGGCGGGAGACTGCCGGAAATCAGCCAGGCGCGCCTTCTCCTTTACGACCCTCTTCCGTCAAGGCCCCGCCGGTGCCGCAAACCGGAGCCTACAAGGGGCCAGTGTAGTTGGGTTTCCGGGTCGGAAAACCAAATGTTATGGAACCGGGACTGGGTCCTGGCGGAAGAACCAAGCGGCACTCGGAGACCTTGGTGGATCCGAGGTTTATTTAACACGGGAGGCTCAGGGAAGAGTGGTCTCCAAAGGTGTGCGCCTCCAGCACAAGCGGGGCGGGGAATTTATACCCCTCTACTTCCGCATAGTGCTTTTGGCGCAGGGGGGAAACGGGGTTGGAAAGAAGACCCTGCAAGGGCTTTGAGACAGGGTCTGGAATTCCCTTGCTGGCTTGGTCGGCCAGCTGAGAGTGCAGTTTTTCCCTTATCACTCTTACTATGGGCCTAGTATGGGCCCAGTAACCTATCGACACATCCTTCTGGGCCACATGCACAGTCCTGCTGAGGGTGCCCCGCAAGGGGAAGGAAGAACAGCCTCAGGGCTACGATCCTCCCTGACAGATGGAGGTGGGGTCGGGACAAACCAGGACCCTCGTTTCTGAGCATGAGACACACATGAAGCTAACAAGGGGATGCTGAAATTTGGGTCCTAAAAGAACCAATCTTAAGCGCAGCAGACAGATCATCCAAAAGTTGTGTTGTCAAATTTCAAATGTAAAACAAAATTGTGGAAGGCATATCTGGTGGGCAGAGAAGCCGGGCCTGTAGGGAAGGAACATGGGAGACAGCCAGGCAGCGTGGTGGTGTCACTCCTGAGCTGAAATTAAGAGGACACACTGGCTCTGTTTGTGAACAGGAGCAAGGCAGGGTGGTCTCCTCAATACGACAGCCAATCATCCTGGAGTTCACTTCCTCCAGTTTCCTTTCGAGTTCGGTCATTGCCTGTAGTAGATTCTGTGTGTGAATGTATTTCTAAGAAGTCTCTATTTGGGAGAGAAAGCAGCGCTTGAGGAACATGGGAGTGTGTGTAAGATTTACGCCCGGGTTGGCAGTGGGGATGGGGGTGAGGGGGGGCGGGCGCCTGGGTGGCTCAGCTGTTAAGCAGCTGCCTTTGGCTCAGGTAAAGATTCCGGGGTCCTCTTGCTCCTGGCTCAACGGGAAACCTGTTTCTCCCTCTCCCACTCCCCCTGCTTGTGTTCCCTCTCTTGATGTTAGCTGTGTCTCTGTCAAATAAATGAATAAAACCTTAAAAAAAAAAATTACCCAGGAACTTGTTTTGAAATGCTGATTTTAGGCACAGCAGGAGACAGTTTCCAGGGCCACATTCCTGGGAGCTCGGAATCTGCATTTTTAATTAGCCTCCCTGGAGGGCTTCTTATGTAGGATAGCCAAGTCACAGGTTAAGAAACAAAAGCAGACATCCCACTCCTCAATCAGACCCCAGTGCTAGTCCATCCTGGTGTTCAGGTTCTCAGAGAAATCTGCCTCATAGAGTGTGTGCAACACAGAACAATATATAAATACAGAAGGCAGACCCCAGTCCACACATATTGTGAGCATTTTCTCAGGAGGAATAAAACATTGTAGTTAACTGCATTCAAAAGGCCAGAGACTAAAGTAGGACCAGAAGCAAAAATCCTCTGGTATGATTTAGAGCCTGGCAGTGGTCCCTTGGGGGCTGACATAATTCAAGTGCTTAGTTCTCCTTACTGTCACCAAAGATTTTTATTTCCTCAGTTCCTTGCAAACTGCAAAATAAGTTTTCTAAAATCTAAATTTTTCACACGCATACAATAGTAAAACCCAAGAGAATTATCAATGTTCTTGGCTGCATTCCAAGAAAAACACACTCCAAGGAAACCAGGCGCCCAAAAGGGCCCAGCCAATCGCCTCGTGTAGCTCAACTCCCAACTGTAAATGAAGCACTTTGATGGTCAGTGGGCCAAGGTGTCCTGCCTTTGGGCAATTCCTGGGCAGGTGACTTCAGCTGGATTCCAGAACGATGTGGGTGGTGCTCCCTAGTGAGCCAGTGGAATCAGGAGTTTCCTCAGGACTCCTCTCAGTGGACTCAGGCAAAGAGCAGCAGAGCCAGGGGGGTGCAAGGCTGGAGTAGGGGGTGGAGGTGGAAAACGTCCCCCGCCCCCAGTGCTGGCAGACAGACAGGTCCCCAGCCAGCTTTCTCCTTACCTAAGAGGGAAATGGCAAAACTATGTTGGGCTCTCCTGATCTATGGGAGAAAACTGAAAGAAATATATTGAATTGTCGTTATCATCTAAGCTTAGATGGATCATGACATCTCTAAGAAAATACCTTCCAGAAAATCACAAAAGACTTGACGGATGACGAAGGCCAGGGCGATGGACTTGAGAATTCTTCCCAGTGGATGCACGCTGCGAGGGAACAGCAGCGTTCCACCGGCACTGGCGTCTGCTCAGGAGGAATCCAGGACAAGAGCAGAGTAGGATTCTTCTGGAGAACTGACATGAAAGGACACAGGAGCCTTCAGAGGGGCAGTCACTGGTGTGAAAGGAAAAGATCTTGTAACCTGTGCTCTCCTCATTGGTACGAGGACCCTCCTAATTTCAGCTCAGCCTCATCCCTCTGCATGTAGCCAGATAAAGGGAAGCCTTAATAAAAATAACAACATTTGACAGAGTTAAAAAAAAAATTAATGAAGAGATTATATACAAATTAAATATAATAAAAAAGGAATTTCAAAATCCTAAATTTCAAGGATTAGAGATGAATAGGAAGAAAAAAAAAGATAAAATCATTGAAAATATCAAATAAGGGGTGCCTGGGTGGCTTAGTTGTTAAGTGTCTGCCTTCCCTTCAGCTCAGGTGATGATCCCAGGGAAATGGGATCGAGCCCCACATGGGGCTCCCTGCTCAGCAGGAAGCGTGCTTCTCCCCCTCCCACTCCCCCGTCTTGTGTTCCTTCTCTCGCTATTTCTCTCTCTGTCAAATAAATAAATAAAATCTTTTAAAAAAAGTATCAAATAAGTACAAATTCAACAACAAAGAGAGAAATAAGAACTTCAGATGCATTTAGTATTCAAACTGACTCACCACTAACTGCATTTTACATATCAGAAAACAGGCATATTGGGGTGCCTGGGTGGCTCAATGGGTTAAAGCCTTTGCCTTCGGCTCAGGTCATGGTCCCACAGTCCTGGGATCGAGCTACTCCCCAGGGAGCCTGCTTCCCCCTCTCTCTCTGCCTGCCTCTCTGACTCCTTGGTGCCCAAAGGGCGGGGCCCATACTCCTTGGTAACCAGGGAGACAGAGTGCATCCGCCCACTGACTGGATGCCTCCACCTGGCCTGACCCACCTTTGTATCTGGGCTTTGTTACCTGCAGCTGGTTTCTGGGACTTGTCTCCAAGTAAATCCCCTGGGGGAAGGGGAGCAGGGACAGTTTCTAAATAGGTCCTTACACTGATCATCCTCCTTCCCCCTGAAAGGCAATAATACCATTTCCTATGGAAGGGTACCCTCACTGCCCCAGGAGTTAGAGAGACGTTCTTAACCACCAGAGACAGGGAATTCAGGGCGAAGAAGGCTGTGTAAACAGACTCTGCTTGCTTTTTTTCACTAATTAGTAGCCAAGTAAGTTTCTTTGTCTGGACGGTTCTTCAGAAATTTATTGTTTCTCTGTCTATAGCTATAAAAACTGCCTTTGTTCACTTCTTTGGGCCTCATATTCTTATGGGGCTCTCATAGATATGTAATTAAATTTGTTTTTTCTCCTCTTAATCTGTCCTCTGTTAATTTAATTATTAGACTAGCCAAGAGAACCTAAAGGGATGGGAGAAAATTTTCTATTCCCCAACAAAACCCTCAAAATTAATAATGAGAGAAAGCAATTAAGATAAAATTCAACCAAAGTTGAATTAAGGAAAGACTAGAAAGCTGAGAACAACAACAGCAAGTGGTGTGTTAAACTTCTAAATCAAAGAAAATTTAAAAAATAAAAAGGGGAAGAATTACCCAAAAAAGGAAGCTATTTTCATAAAATAGAGGAGGAAAGAAAAAGAAAGCAAATTAAAATGGCATATATGATGTTAAAGCAATGCCAAAATGCCAAGTGTTCTCAAAGAGTGAACGGGGCACTAATAAAGTAGAAAATGGAGTTCCCACAGCACACTCTCCCCCGTAGCAGGAAGACCAACACCGGCATTTTCATCACACATAATGCTACAGAAGGGGTCTTTGAGCACTTTTAAGCCAGACTGGCAGAGAAACTCCAGCAAACCTCCAATTTTACCTTGATTATAGGGTTGACAACAGTCCAGGCTGTTTGACATGGTATTTCTCATAAAACACTACTTCTAAAATATATTCCTAAAGCAATTAAAGAGCCTCATACCAGATGCTTCTGGGATGCCACTGGAATCTCCTCTGGGGTTATGTCATTGGACCCCTCCAAGAGGCACAGTTCACATCAGAACTGCGCAATGTACAGCCCCACAACCTGTCCTGCTAGAGCTGTGTTGCAAACTACCATGCCAAAAGCCCTGAGAAGTCCTGCAACAAAGAAATCTGTTTCTCTTCGTCCGAGCTACCTTATTTGACCTTGAAAATCCCAAACTTTTTTCCATCAGTAAGCTCTATTTTTATCCTAAAGCAGTCTTACGGGAAGGACTCTAGAAAATGTGGTCCTAACAATGGGTCCCTTGGTCTCAGACAGAGGGCGGGCTTGAATAAGGCATAACCACACCAATTTCAAAGCAAATGCTATAGACATGGTTAGGAAAAACAAGCTTCCGTGGGGAATGGTAAATGCATAATGCAGACAAATACATGTGCAGCCAGAAAAGTCAGGCCTTTTCTAACCAATTTAGGAACAAGAAATGTGGGGGAAAGGACACAAATGAACTCTACCAAGAAGACCCTGGAATTCTGCCTCCCAGAATAAAATCCACCTGGCAGTTCATGACTAATTTACTGGCAGTGCTAGAGGAGTCTGTGCTTTCGGAACCAAAACAAAATAACCAGGAACAAAACAAAACGAAACTCGTGTTTTCAGCAAAGAGATATTTAATCATCAGCAGAGATTAAGCCATTGACTCCATGTGCCAAGAAAGTAAAAAACCTAAATTGAGACCTTCACCTGGCATTCCAACAGACCATTTCAACATTCTCAGCTCCCTGGAGGAGGTCTCTTAGCGGCAGTGTGGTTGGGCTGGATTGCAAAACTGTGATCTGTTCAGAGGGTAACTGAGTTATGCCAACCTGACAGCACAATTTCAACTACAGAAAAGCATGACATCTTCTTACATTCCCTCTCAAAGTCAGATGGCTATTATACTGACTTTCAAAGCTGGGGAAAAAGAAGGCCTATTTATTGCTGTTCTTTAGGGAAATAGCATAAATAAGACCCTTAAATGAGTGATGTAAAATAAAAGTTACATACAAATCCAGTGAAATTATTTCCAAATATTAAAAAAATCCTATTCCATTTATAATGGGCAAAATCATTCTTTAAAAAAGTGTTGGTCAGAACAATCTGACAACTGGATTTGAGCTGGTTTGGGGGAAAGGGTAGACTCTAAATTGGCAATAAAGAATGCAGAAGGCATTCCGAGCAGAGAAATAAACAACATAGATAAGATTTTAAGAGCTGAGGATGAGCGCTGAATGGGTGTGTGAGATCTGCTAATGAGATGAGTATCCATCTTCAACAGCAGTGAGAATCAATACTGGGTAAATGAATGTGGAATCCAGCTATGGGAGGTCTCTGAACCCGATACTGCACATCAAAGGAAGGAGACAAGGGTTCCTCCACAAAGTAGTCGCATGACTGCGCTTCTGTAGAAAGATGAAGAAACTGGAATTGAGATGCTTGTTGAGAGGAAGGGAAAAGAGACCGGACGAAGGAGATGAGCAGGACTGCTCTTCTGCTGATCAGACATGAAGTAATTCAATCTTGTGCGAGAGTGGCAGCAGTGAGAACAGAAAAGATGGAAGTAGACTTCTGGAACAACCTGAAAAGGTGTTTGGAAGGTGATACTTCTTATGTCCAGCTAGCTGCTTGCCTCCTACATGTTAACTTTGCATTACTACAAGTCTTAAGGGCTAGGAGAACTACAATATCATTACCACGAGAAGTTATAAATTTGGCTTTATATATATTAAACGTGACATAATAAAAGGATTTCTCAGATGAAATGCCTTGACATGTCAGTGGGCTCAGACTCAGGTCTGGAAAATCCTGAGCTTGACTTGGCCACCACCCAAACAGGTGTGAGTCGACTTCCAATGATGGTCATGCTCCCATAGCACAGCCCTGGGGATCGATAATGCCGTTCGATATTTTCAGCTCCCTGGAAGAAGTCTCCCTTAGCTGCAGTGTGGATGGGCTGGACTGCAAACCTGTGATCTGTTCAGAGGGTAACTTTGCAGAAAGCAGGAGGCATGGCACATCCTTCAATTTCAGAAATGAAGCAAGAGCCACATCCTTCCAGAATATGCACCTGACCCTTCCAGCACTCTGGAAGAAGAGCTTCCTCTGGTTATCTGCCTGTACAGAGATGAGAATGCCTCCCTGTGTTTCAACACAGCTGAGGATGGGGCGTCAAGCAGGGTTTGACTGGAATCAGCCTCCCTTGGGAGTGGAGAGGAAGCGTCTCACAAGTTCATCCCTTTTTACTTTGATCCAGGAGCCAATTTCCCTTAAGTGATCACAGAACCACATCTAACAATTGGGAAGCCAGATAAACCCCAGCAGATAAATGTCAAGGAGGCATTAAAGTCTGACTGCATCTAGGTGTTTCACCTTGCCTCCAGCTAATCCCGGACCCTCTGCTTTGGGCAGAACACACACAGAACCCAGGAGAACGGACAGGAGAATATGTGCCCCTGGAGAACATCAGCCTAGATGGTTATACCATCCAAAGGTGAACAAACTGAAATGGAAAAAAATGTGTAATACACAGACAAGTGGGGATTCAGGGAAAAGCATACTTTGAGAGGTAGCACAGCATGTAGTAGAAGGGTCTAAACTGATTCTATTTTGTGCTCCAGATAAATGTCATAAATGCACAAAAGGCCTCGTGAACCCATACGTCAGGTCAGGTAAAGAATAACTTGAGACCGTTTCAGAAGACACTTAAATTCAGAGCTCAAAAGAGAGACTGCATGAAATGTAAGTTGAAATTTAAAAAAAGATGTGGCCCAAATTGAGGACTAGATCAAGAAGAATTAAAAGGCAATAACAGAAATAAAGTCTGCTTTGGAGTGGAATTCAAATTAGAGATGTAGAAAAGCAATTAGAAGTTTCCTAAGAATATAAAAAGAAAGGGTCAAAGGACAAAGCAACGTGTGAGAAGATGACAGCTGTAGACAGTTAATTCACCTTTATGAAACAGGCATTTGTTTGTCAGAAAGACATTTGGTTCAAAGACACCAATTGAAACAAAACAAGTCACTAATGGTGGCTTAGCCAAGAAACAAGTTTGCTTTCTCTCCTGTGACAAGAAGTCCAGAGATGATATTTCTGGGATGGTAAGGCAGCCACCCTGCCAGGGACCTGGATTTATTTTTAGGCCTTCTTCTACCAGCTTTAGTGTGTGGCTTTCTTCTCCAGCTCACAAGATGGCTGCTGGCACTCCAGCCACCACGACCACATTCCAGATTAAACATGGAGGAAGAGTAAAGGCAAATGTGGTATGCCAGATGAATCAGCCCCATTCAAAGAGCTATCCCAGAAGTCCCACCCAGTGACTTAGACCTACATCTCACTGGGCTCACATATGTCAAATTGCAAGGAAGATTTGGAATTGAGCTCTTAAACTGGGACCATTCCAAAATTAAGTCAGAGTTTATGAGTCAGCTAAAAAGAGAAGGGAGATACTGGTAGATAAGTAGCCTAACAAAACTCCTGATATAAATACAGTGACAAAGGAGCAGAGCCAATACACACAAATATAACAGGTGATGATTTTCTTGTGCTGTAAACACAAATAAAAAGAGTTTTGCATGTTTCTAGTAAGTTCCAATACAAACAACAACAGCAACAAAAGCCTATGTACCTTGATATATTGGTAAAATGCTCTAATTCCACACAAATTTTCTACAAAGAATTTAAATTTAGGTTCTCCTCAGACTTCTCCATGATTCCCAAAGACAGGGGATCATAAAATAATATATCAAGAGTCTTGGGGAAATAGATAATAAACAAACATGATAATCACAGTCAAAACACTACTTATAAAACAGGAAAAAATCCTCCATACAGTGAAAGCATCAGAAAATAATCCCATAAAAACTAAATAAAATAGAAAATTTTCACCCAAATCTATGAATGAGAAACTCATCACATTCATGTTTAAGAATAAATTTAGTCTTAAAATTTACAAATGGGAAACCTGTGCTATAAAAGACCACAATCTGGGTAAATGTGAATCTGTTAGAGAGGTCTAGTAGCCAACTGCATTTTCCAAAGGCCGACACAGCAGCATGTTCTCTCCTACATGTGACAACGTATGGCTTGGTGTTGAGAAAATCCTGAATCCAAATCTGGGCTCAGCAGGAAAGGATGACTGGTGTGGAATTTCCATCACAAGATGGAAATAAATAAATTAGCTTTGTACCCAAGACAGCATAAAGAGAAAAGCAAAAGAAACTCACAAAGAAGGTATTATTAAAAATAGGCATATCTGGGGTGCCTGGGTGGCTCAGTGGGTTAAGCCACTGCCTTCGGCTGGGTCATGATCTCAGGGTCCTGGGATCGAGTCCCATATTGGGCTCTCTGCTCAGCGGGGAGCCTGCTTCCCTCTCTCTCTCTCTGCCTGCCTCTCTGCCTACTTGTGATCTCTCTCTGTCAAATAAATAAATAAAATCTTTAAAAAAAAATAGGCGTATCTGTCTTTGGGGAGTATAACACAGGTGAGCTGAAAGGGACAACTTCTAGCTTCCATTTTATAGTTTTTGAAAAATTTTTTGGTTTTGCTATGTTTCTATATTACTCTTGTAATTGAAGAAAGCTAGTGATTAATAAAACAAAATGTATGCAACAGAAAAAAAGAGACACATCAATAACAGCATTAGATATAAGAAAGTGATAAAGTAAACATCAGCTCTAGTTCTTGGGTTAAAAATAACAAATAAAATTCGAACAGATCTTATTTTGAAAAGGAAGGGAGAAACAGAGGGAGACAGGAAAAGAGGGACTGAGGAGAGGGAAAATATGAAATTAAAAAAAAGAAAAAGACCACCGGTTAGGGGCCAATTAAAATTTACAAAAAAAAAAAAAAGTAATTTCAATTTAGGCAAATAGATAACTTACTAGGAAAAAAAATTATTTGTCTCAAGTAGAAGTAGAAACTCTAAATAGACCAATAACTATGAGATTAATGAGTTAATTTATCATGTTGCCTGAAAAAAGCATAAAGCTCAAGAAGATTTTCCAAATAAATCCTATCTGAATTCCAGGAAATAATATTCCTAACATCACATTCATTTTTGGGAGGACTAAAACAACAGTTTCCTAATACATTTTTGCAAATTTCAAATATATAGCATAATAAAAATGTAGACTAATCTTATTGCTTCTTTTATACAGAGTTATATATAAATACATTTATATATAGTTCATATTTAGCTTTAAATAAAGATATTATTACGTGTATATATATAAAACTAAGCATACTGAATCAACACAGAATTAAAAAAATAAAAAACGTTCAGTTTGGGTGAATTTGAAGACAATACAAATAGCTAACTATTAGGAAATATAGTAACGCAATGGATCATTTCATTAGGTCAAAGGAGAAAATGCACTAGCTGACCTTTGTAAATTCCCCCAAATTCTGCGTTTACACCATGATTAAAACACATTCTAAATTAGGAATAGAGGAACACTAACTTCTTTTTTTAACTGAAATAAACAGCCTATACCATTTAATAGTGAAAAACGAAATCCAATTTAATTAAGGACAAGAATAAGATAAGAAGACTTCCTCTTACCATTTTTACTTAATACAGCTCTGGTTCTGGCCCATGTTAGGAACACATCCCACTCCAATGAAAGAGAAGGAAGGGAGGGAAGAGGGAGGAATGGAGGAAGGAGGGGGAGGGAAGAAAGGAGGAGGGAGAAAAGCAGGGCAGGAAATAACAAAGAAATATAAGCATTCAATTTCTTGTGCTAGAAAAGCATAAAAGGCTCCCACTGGCCAAAACTGGGTTAATTCGAGCATAAAAAAATGACAACAATTGATTGTATCACAAAGAGTGAATGAAAATTTATGAGAACCCAGTGATTCCTCTCTTCCCCAAAAAAGAAGAGAACAGAAGAAAGAGAAAGCTCTTTCTCATGGAAGAATGACAACTAATAAATGTGGAAGGAATTATTTCATGGTAATGTCACCAATTTGCACTCCCCAGTGTAACAATGGATCCAGGGAAAGATTTATTGGATGATCAAAGAATTAAGTGCAAGGTTATTGGGAAATAGGAATTTGCCCCCATTACAAACTGTGAAGACAAATTGTACCTTTTGATGGGGACCTCTAAAGATCACCACCTTAACCAATAGAGCATCATAAACAAAATTAGTAGACACATTATAACCACATCATATATGATAGAGTTAATATCTATGATATATAAAGACTGCATACAAGTTGGAAAGAGACCAAGACCTCGCCCAGGGAGGGTGTTGGCAAAACACGGGTACAGAGAATTTGCCAAATCAGAGCTTCACATCTCTTTGTCTTTTCATTGGCAAGTGTCAGAAACAGCCCTGGATGGGGTTGTCTCTGCCTGCCTATCAGAAAACTAACAAATTGAGTGCTTTACTATCTAGCGGTATTTTTCCCAAATAGTGCCCCCAGGGTCTCAGGCCCCCAGGCCATCTTTCTCTCCTCCTGCCATTCTTAGCCTGAAGCTTCCCATCCTTTGTCACAAGAAGCTGGAAGAAGTGGAAAGGGAAATATTGGTGGTAGTTGAGCCTGTCCTTTTTTATCCAGAAAACATCTTTCCCAGAAGTCACCATCAGAGGAGTCACTTGGCCACAGTTCCCTGCAAAGTGTCAGCCTCCAGTATCCCTTTTTGGATGATGAAAGGGCAAAAACAGAATGGCTAAATCATAGCACTCAGTAGGGAGCACCCTTATGGAGCATTAGTGTGTGGTATACATTGTTACAACTTTTCCAAAAGCAATTTGTCAGCCTATTAGGAAACCACAATGTAATTTCAGGATTGATCTGTTCTGCTTTGGGGAGCCGTTTCTAAGGAAGTGATGAGAAATTCAGTCAATGATTTGTATGCATTGGTATTCATCAAAGCAGTATTTCTAAGATATACCCTCCCTCACTAAACAAATAAACAAAATAAGGTAAATTTAAGTGCAATGCCCAGTAACAGGTGAATGGCTGAAAAGGCACGGTTGGGATCAGATAGGCTAGTGGTGTGAGCTGGTCAAGTCTCAGAAACACTTTCCACCTCAAGGTTCCCATCTGTAAAATGGAGTTAGTCATATTTCCTACATAAGGTTAGAAGGATTAAATAAAATTTTATATGGAAAGCATACTGCAAAGTGCCACAATAAAAATGACCATAATAGATAGATACATAGGGATGGAAGGGTATATAGATTATTATACAGTCAATTAAAATAACACATATAAACATCAAAAACTGTATGACAAGAGAATGCATTCGAGATACTATTAAATGCACATGAATGTGTATTTATGGTGTGATTTTGGTATTACAGATGCCCAGAGGAAACGCATTAATATAACAATACGCGGTCATTGCATTAATGGTGGTTGTTATTTTATTCTTTATACCTGGTTTTATTCTCAAGCTATCTATTTGATTGAATCAAGAGTCAGGAAACCTTTTCTTAAAGAGCCAGTTAGTAAATATTTTAGGTTTTCTGGCCTCAGGGTCTCTGCCTTCGCTAATCAGCTACCACCACAGCTGGAAAGCAGCCCTAGATCACATGCAAATTACGGGTGTGACCATGTTCCAACAAAACTACAAAAGCTGGAGGCAGGCTAACCCTAGTTCACAGGCCCTTGCATAATGATATATACATGCTGTATTTTCAAAATAAAATCTGTAAGGTGGTAGAGCAAAAATCAAGAAAAGAGGAATTTTCCTAGTGGTGAAGAAGCCTTGCACAGTGCTTTATAGACAGGAGAAAACAGCAATTAGAGAGGAAGATGAGAAGTAATCCCTCAGTGGGAGAAGGAATCAAGCTGGTGGGGTTTTACTCAAAAAAGAAGAAAGTGAGAACAAATTACACCATTGACCCCTGAACGACACACGTAACGGTGCGGGTCCATTTATACCTGGATTTTTTTCCAGTAGATACAGTACAGTACTGTCAGTGTATTTTCTCTTATGATTTTCTTAATAATATTGTCTTTTCTCTAGCTTACTTTATTGTAAGAATACAGCATGTAATGCATATAATATACAGAATATGTGTTAATCGACCGTGTTCTTGGTAAGGCCTCTCGTCAACAGTAGGCTGTTAGTGCTTACGTTTTTTGAAGAGTCAAAAGTTATACTTAGATTTTCAACTGCATGTCGGATTGGCTCCCCTCTCCCCCTACGCCGTGCAAGGGCCAACTGTATAGGGTTTCACCCTGACAGTTTTGGCCCTTCTCCCCTGGTGCACTGAGGCGGTAGGAAGCTCCCAGGTAGGAAGCCAAACCAGGTAGGGCAGCCTTACAGCTCGTCATGGAGAGCGTAATGGAAGGTACAGCACCCCAGGCCTCCACCCAGCATCCCAACAAAGGGCCCAGTGCCCCTGCTCAGTGGGACACTGGCACACGGATGCCTCACTGTTTTCAAGTAATTCTCTTTCAGAAAATCCTTATTACTAATGAATCAAAATCTTCTGCCCACTTGTTCTCATCCTGGACTCAGAGCACCTCTCTGAGTCATATTTCCGATTTCGGCTATTTGAAGCCATGCTCATGGGCCTTGCTTTCCATCCTAGAAATCCTCAAAGCACAGTTTCTCTAGAGCAAAAGTTGCAAATTAGAGGCTTTCAGTTATGCCAGTCTGGCTCACTGAGTATTGCCATATTATTAAATTGAGCAAATGGGAAAAAAAAATCTTAAAAAACTAAAATTCTCTTAAATATTCAGTCTTGTGGTTTTCTTAGAAAAATCAGAACTAGCAACACGTTCGCCCATGTCAGCAATTGGCTTGAAACTAAGTAGCCACCAACACAGGCCCAGACTCACCATCCCCTGCCGGCAGCTTTCCTTCTCCCCCAACCCTGAAACCCATTATTTGCCTGGACTCCAAGGATATAAAAGCTTCCTGCCCAAACCTAAAGGGAGCTAGCAAATGGTGCTGCAAAGGGTCAAGCCAGGAGACCAGAGCCAACTTCTCATCCTAGGTCTCACAAATGCAGAGGCTGTGACCCTGGGAGATGGCTGTCTTATTGTGGAGACCCTGAGAGGGTTAAGTGGGACATGGCTTGGGTGACTTCCCTAGCCAGCATTCTATGAATCTATAAATGGCTTAGCTAATTTTCAAACCTCACTGAGCTCATTGCCTGAAAAATACCGGAAGTCATGAGTTCCACCTGCTAATGGCACTTGGAAAAAATAGATCTGAAAAATAAAATATGTGGATCCCTCAAAAGCCATCTGCAAATTCATACCAAGATGTGCTAAATGGAAAAAACAAAGCCATTCACTCTGCCTCTGAAATGAAATTTCAAAGGCAAGGGCTCTTACAATCATGAAAAAATTCCTGCCACGAAGTTTAATGTTTTGATAAAAATAGTACATCGTTTACATGATTCAACTGAGACCAGTGAGCGCTTGAAACAGGGAGGGGTCAGGACCCCAGAATGACCTTCCTTTCCTTCTCTGGAAGTGTGACACTTCTGACACCTAATTCCTACCCTCTCCCATTACTCTCACGGCTTGGTTTAGATGTGTTTTATTTCTCTTGCTATAACCCCTCAACTTTCTCTAAATAGCTGAAATGGTTCATTCAATACTTTCTCTAGAAGCTAAAAAAAATACCCTAGGTTAGACGATAAATGCCATTTAACCCAGAGCAGGATGCAGACCTCTGGAGGGGAGAATCTGACCATCCGTCCTCCTGCCTCCCTTCCCCACTCCCAGCAGTGGGAGGCCCCGCGTCGAGTGCGGTCTTCATCCCAGGCCTCCTCCACCTGCTAACAATGTGCACCAAACCCGGCCATTCACCTCGCCTGATCCTGGAAGCCTATGGGTCCTGAGCAGGTAGCCTGTCTGAGCTACAGAATATCCCTCGACACAGAGGTTCATGGACGTCTCTATAAAATATTTAGATAAAAAAGTACCTCCTGCTCCCGAAGATTCTCTAGATCATTGGGGAAAAATACCATTTGTGACAAAGTTTTGAGTCACGAGGGAACAGGATTCTACAGACCTGGGTTCTCAAGCAATGGACCCGAAGGTCCAGATCAAGGACAGAAGCATTCAATTTGGTAAAATTAAGTTTAGCTGAAGAACAGCACAATGATTTCTAAGTCCCTGATAAGGGTGATGTTCTACGTAATGACCAAACCGTGAGGATATTCTCAGAAGCAAGATGATGAACTTGAAGGCCTCACCCTCAGCTCTGTGACAAGGACTCTGGCATACCCATTCACCAGGATAACCTAGGCCCCAGCCCAGTGTCTGGTATATAACAGACGCTCCATTAGCTGTGTGGAAATAAAACAGTCACCCCTGGGGGCCTGGTTCAGCAGTGGAATATATAACTGTAAATCTCGGGGTTGTGAGTTCAAGCTCCATGGTGGGTATAAAGACTAATTAATTAAAAATTATAAATCTTTAAAAAAATTAAAACTCTTTTTAAAAATCACTCTTAAAAGATACAACTCTTTCAATTTGCTTTCTCAAACGAAATGTTTCTCCACTGCAGGGATTTTATTCTGCTGTATTTTTTGCACAATTTTGCCTTAAACTCAAGTAGATTTTTGTCTAGAGGTAAAAATCCCGCACAAAAACAAATGCTTGTCATATAATGGAAACTCAAGAAATGTCTTCTAGGTGAATAAAACAATTGAAAATTACTTGAAAATGATTAATCAGAACTTTAAAAGTTTATATACAGTACTTACACATTTTATATATATTTCCATATTATCTGTACATAGATGTGTGTGTATACATACACACAATACATTTTTATTTTGGTTTGTGATCCAGTAGTCCCTAGGTCAAATTTTTCATTAGAAGCTTAAAGCCTTTTCAGTATATATATAGTGATATTTTTTCTTCTCTCCTGGGAAAAAAGCCGAAAATAGCAATTAGTGACTTCCAACTATTTTCCCAAGGATGTCACACCAGGACCTGAATGTATGTTTCCCAGACAGATGCCTTTTACTTACTTGTAACAAAATGGTGGAGAATGTTTGCAAAGTTCTTGTGAGAGATATTTCATCAAACATTGTGCTAGCTTGCTACTCAAAGTTGTCATGAAGACAGAGAACAGCATTGCAATAAAATTCCCTGGTGAAATTTAACCAGATACTTTATTGTGAATTGTTTTTGAATCAGAGTGGATTTAAGAAACACTGACTATCTCATTCTTTCAAGTAGACACCAGGTTTACACAAAGTCCCCAAACATGGCCCAGCAGAGCCAAGGGGCCAGATCTGTCAGGCATTTCCCAAAAATGAATGCACCACACAAGCAGAATGGTAACATACAAATCTTGTTTCCTATTGCCTGGGGTCTGAGTCTTTTGACATTCTGCAATTTCTTCTCTATGGCTTCTTTCAGAAGATCTAAAAAGTCAGATTTCTTCTGAAGAAGGAAGTCACTCAGACATTGGTAAGAAGGTAACACTGTGAACCTCCCTTTGAGGGGGCAGCGCCTGGGTGTTTCTGTCGTTAAGCATCTGCCTTCAGCTCAGGTCATGATCCAGGGGTCCTCGGATGGAGCCCCACAAAGGCTCGGCGGGAAGCCTGCTTTTCCCTCTCCCACTCCCCCTGCTTGTGTTCCCTCTCTCTCTGTCAAATAAATAAATACAATCTTAAAAAAAAAAAAAAGTCCCTTTGGGAAAAGTTATCAGGCATTCTTCTGTTCATGGCTGGGCAGGACAGCAGGTTCCAGCAGAAGACAGGTTCCATGTCTTATACTGCGTGATCTTGGGAAAGTCTCACCTGTCCTCGGGCTTACTCTTTTATATACAAGGATATTAAAAATTGAAGATATGGTCCAGCTATAAACTGCATTCAGCCTTTAAATAGTGAGTTCTGTTCCTGGGCGCTATTCTCAGCACTTAGGAAAATCGATGAAAAAAGCAGGATAGAAATTCTTGTCCTTGTAGAGTTCACCTCTTCCAAATTTCCACTTAGTGTTATGATATGCATTTCATGGATGCATACATTCTGCAGAAAGCCATTCTAGAAGCAATACAATACAGACCGTCTCAACTCAGATTGTTCCTCGGGGCACTCATTCATTTAACATTCAGAGACATATCTGCAATGGCAGGACAAGTATTTTCAGGATACTAAGATAAACAGGACATGGTCCTTAACCTTGGGGAGCCCATCATTGAGTAAGGAGGCTGAAATGCGGGAGAGTCAATAGCGAGCATACAGTGATCCCCATCGCATGGGAAGTCAGGGCAGGGAGAGTTCTATCCACTGGAAAACTCAGGACATAAGAGTTAAGCGAGATCTTAAAAACAGGTAAATTTATAGAGGGCTAGGGAAACTGAGATTAGAACACAGTGTAAGGACGAAGGTACATCATTACAGGAAAATGGAAAGTATGTTTGGAGAAATGAAAAGAAGTTCCAGTGGGCTGCAGGAGAGGTCAACAGGAAATCCTGGGACATGGCTGGACACCACCCACAGACTTGCAAGACCAGCCTGGGGAATGGGCTCTTTCTTGTGTAGACATTAGGGGCTCCTGATGGTTTTAAACACAGGAACAACATATGAGATAAAAAAAAAAAAAATCAGTGTGGACCAGAGGAGGCAGAGACCAGAGGGCAGAGAGTTTTATCTAGTCCTAATAACAACAAATCAATTACTCAAATTTGAGGACAATGGAGTGACCAACAGCTACTTGCCCCTGGGGTGAGGAGGAAGCAAAGACAAGCTTTAATCATGAGAGAATGCCAGCCTGGATTAGTAACACAGAAATTGAGTACCAACACAATACCCATGCAGTATGGGGCGCCTGGGTGGCTCAGTGGGTTAAAGCCTCTGCCTTCTGCTCAGGTCATGATCCCAGGGTCCTGGGATCGAGTCCCGCATCGGGCTCTCTGCTCAGCAGGGAGCCTTCTTCCCTTCCTGCCTCTCTGCCTAATTATGATCTCTGTCTGTCAAATAAATAAATAAAATCTTTAAAAAAAATACCCAGGCAGTAATGAAGAACTCAACTCCCACCTTTTGGAGTAGGGGAAATCATTTATGGAAATCACTTATTGGAGGATCCAGAGACCTGAAAATACCATCCAAACTCTAACCCCACAGATTCTGAAAAGATTTTATTCTGTGCCCAACGTCACTCAGAATACAAATCAAAACCACAAGGACACACCACTGCACATCAGTCAGAATGGCTAAAATCAACAAATCAGGAGACAACAGGTTTTGGCAAAGATGCAGAGAAAGGAGAATCCCCCTCCTACACTGTTGGTGGGAATGCAAGCTGGTGCAACCACTCTGGAAAACAGCATGGAGGTTCCTCAAAAATTTGAAAATAGAGCTACCCCATGACCCAGCAATTGCACCACTGGGTATTTACCCCAAAGATTCAGATGTAGTGAACCAAAGGGGCATTTGCACCCCAGTGTTTATAGCAGCAATGTCCACAATAGCCAAACTATGGAAAGAGCCCAGATGTCCATCGACAGATGAATTGATAAAGAAGATGTGACTCATATATACAATAGAATATTACTCAGCCATTAAAAAAGGATGAAATCTTACCATTTGCAACAATGTCGATGGAACTGGAGGGTATTATGCTAAGTGAAATAAGTCAATCAGAGAAAGATAATTATCATATGATTTTGCTCATATGTGGAATTTAAGAAACAAAACATAGGGGAAGGGAGGGTAAAAATAAAAGACGAAATCAGAGAGGGAGACAAAGCATAAGAGACTCTTAACGCTAGGAAACAAATTGAGGATTGCTGAAGGAGAAGTGAGTGGGGCATGGAGTAACTGGGTGATGGTCATTAAGGAGGGCACATGAGGTAATGAGTACTGGATGTTATATACAACTGAAAAATCACTGACCTCTGCCTCTGAAACTAATATGCAGCATACATTAATTAACTGAATTTACATGAAATTCAATTAAATTTAAAAAAATAAAAGAGTGTGGCTACTATGTTCCAGGCACTGTTCCAGACACTGGACAAATAAACAAGTCCCTGGTCTAAGGCATTTACAAGACAGAATGGGAGACAAGACAATGGACGCATAAGGAAGCAAATACATCACAAATCAAGTGGTGTCAAGAAATGTGAAGAAAAAGAAAGCAGGGAGATGGAAGAGAAGGCAGTGTATACATGGGTGGTCAGGGAAAGCCTTTCTGAAGAAGTGATATGTCATCAACCGAGAGTCAAGCTTGCACATACCTGGGAGAAGCCTCCCCTCCCCCTGCACATGCATCCCTTCCAGGTTAAGGGAACAGCATGGGAGATGAGAGTGTGAGTGGCTTGGTTAAGGAAGGTTAAGGAGGTTGGGGACATGGGCCTGGTACAGCAGGAGTGGGAGCCCCAGTTATAAAGGGGCTGTTGGCCAAACAGGAAGTTTGGATTTCATTTTCAGAGGGATGGAACCATCAAAGACTGTGGGCAAAGAAATAACAGAGATTTCTGACTGTTCTGTGTTGTATTTATGCTGCATGCCAACACCTAAAATAATGCCTGACACATAGCAGACATTGAGTCAATATTTGGTGAATGAATGAATGATCATTTGGGCTGCTGTACAGAGAACAGATTGCAGATGGGCAGGGCACGCAGGAGACTGGTTGGGCATCCGTGCATGGTGGCTGAGATAAGTCTGGTTATGCTGGCCAGACGTGGTGAGAAGAAGGGACTGCCATTTGCAAAAAGCCGGATTAGAAGAGAGACACAAGTCAGGGGATCAAAGGCATTGGGCCTGAGCAACAGAAGAACAGAGGCGTTCCCTTACACAGACGGAGAGCTCCAAAGGGAAGGCAGCTTTGAGGAGTGAAAATTGGGGTTTGTGTTTTGCACAGACAAATTTTAGATTGCATGGCATTCAGGGAGATGCCAGTGGTAGCATTCTAAGGTGAGCCAGGACCACTGAGATAGACTTGATGATCATTGGCATAAAAGCTGTATTGAGACCAAAGGCAGAAATATAGGTAAGAAGAGATGTGAGAGCCAAGCCCTAGAGAATTCCATCATGTAGGGATAAAAAAATCAGCGACCATCAAGAGAGCCTAACAAAGAGATCCAGGGACACAGTAGGAAGCCAGGAGAATCTGGTGTTCTAGAAGCAAAGGTCTCAGGACAGAGAAAACGGACCCTAGGGTGTGATCAGCGGCACTCAGATGGGAGCTGGCCTGGTACTGGATAAGCAGACACCACCAGTGACCATCATGGGGACAGTGGGAAGGAAGGGTGGGGACCAGAGCTTGAATGGGTGCTCTGCGAGGTTGACAGAGAGACAAAGCAGGAGCACACATGGTGCTTCCAATGAACCCACAGTATTCTGGTCTCAGGCTACACGGCTGGCCGGTATTTGTTTTATTTTCTTCATAATTCACAGATATGTTAAACATCTTGTTAGCGTCAATTAAACATTACACAATAAAATACATTTTCACAGGCTCACACAGGGGGACTAAAGAAAGCCAGCGTGGACCACTTTATCCAGGTGTGTTCTGTAAGAGGGAACAGAACACTGACCAGCTGGGAGGGGTGTGGAGTCTGGAGAGGCATCTGAAATGTCCCCTATCACAGCATGTTTCTGTGTCAACTGTTTGTTCCCATCAGTCCCTTTACAAGCCAGTCCTTTGTCTTGTCAGGGACAGGGGTGACCCCCAAAACTACTTCTTTCTCAACTTCAGAAAGTTCATTTCCACAAAAATTACTTAGGCACAAAATAGAGGGGACGATTTTGTTAACTGAGTAGTCTTACATTTTGATGGTAAAAGGAATTAAGAATAACAACACTTTAAAAGAGAAGTTCTTTTAAGAGTAAACACCAATCGATCACATCCTGTGGTTTTCTGGCTGGTCAGTGTGTTGCAGGAGGGACCATGATGGACAGCTGCTGTGGCTGCGGACAGCAAGCAAGCAAGGTCTAATGTGTCCAACCCTAGTCTCCCCTTAACCTGAACCTCTGAATTGCAGGACTGAGACTTCTGTTTCTCAAACTGTCATGACTTAAACCCCGAAAGCAAAAGCAGGGAACATGTGTACAAGTTAAATGAGTGTCAGTTTAAGGACAAACTGATTGAATCACAATCGCTGGCCATGGATGTGAATTCTGGTCTTCTTTTTTTCCCTTCCACACACATGATATTTCCCTGACATCTGTTCAATCCAAATAGATCTAGAAAGTGTGAAAGGGAAAATCTGCTCCACTAAATATATAAAAGGGACCCCGAGTGAAGTCTCCATGATGGCATTCGTCATTATGGGCACAGATGGCATCCTTTTCCAGCACCCCCCACCCCAACAACACCAGCTTAAGTTCCATACACTGAATTCTCCCCAAAATACTGCAAGGCAACAGATACTGGGTAACACCAGAATAGCCTGTCTGTACAGTACATCCTTATTTATCAATCCTCTGTGTACATCAAGTTTTGGGCCAACAAATCAGGAAGAGTGTGAACAGGGCACAACTCCTGGTTGCTATGGGGAATCCAGATGTCATTGTCTAGTGACCAGGGTGCTCAGTGGTCTTGGTGATACCCTGCCCATAAGCAGTGACATTATTGTCATTGTGCATGGACTGCTTATCATTTTCTCTACAATGCCCATGTCACAGAACATGACAACCACTTACCAATAAATGCCCATACATCCAAATATTATGATATGGGACATATAAATCACCAACATACTGCTTTGTTTCCTAAAGTGTTGAAGGAGGCTTTAGGACAAATGCCCAGTGATTAGAAAGTCCATGTTGATGTCCAACAAAATCATCAGATGAGCTAGTCTGCCTCTAAACCTCATTGTATCTTAACTTGAGAAGCAACAGTTATGAAGAAAATAGAGGGGCGCCTGGGTGGCTCAGTGGGTTAAGCCTCTTCCTTTGGCTGGGGTTATGATCCCAGAGTCCTAGGATCGAGCCCCTCATGGGGCTCTCTGCTCAGCGTGGGGGCCTGCTTCCCTCTCTCTCTCTGCTTGCCTCTCTGCCTACTTTTGGTCTCTGTCTGTCAAACAAATAAATAAAATCTTTAAAAAAAAGTTTAAGAAGATAGAAAGTGTTGAGACAGATGGAAGATTATGAGACGCCTGCCTGCATCCAGTGGGATGGGGTAAGGGTGAGTGGGCAGAGCTACCATTCCCCAATGTGTTATGGCTGAGGCAGGAGGTCAGCCGAACTCAAGAAGGGGCAGAAACACAAAACAGTAAGTAAATAAGTAAATAAATAAGAGCAAAGTGAGGGACCAGAAGGCAATGGGAACATTGTTAGATGAATCCCAGGGAACACTTCTGACCGCCACGGTTACTCAGCTGTGAAACACACTCCATGGTGAGAATAAAAACATTTTACTCTAGGTCCTCAAAACTTGACTATCAAACCATAAACTAACAGACATTTTATACAAAAGTTGGGGATCATCCACTTTTCTCCTCACTGGGAACAGAAATGCCACAGATTTTTTCCTTTCATATAGTAAATCTAATTTTACAAATAAGAAAGAACTGTGATAGCTACTTATGGACAATATGGTTAACAGAGATAACCCAGAGGCTAGCACACATAGCCTTAAGTGTTTCTAGTAGATATATTGCAAAGTTAGGTTTATAAATAAGTGTAAATATTAATATAATTATAATTAATACTAATCTTTGTCTCCCTCTAATTCAATTGAGTAAACCCACAAAAACCATCCCAGAATCACGGCATTAGACATGACCTTTTGGATTACCTGGTTCAACTCCTTACTTTTAAAGAGGAGGAAATCAAACCTCAGAGATGGAAAGTGACTTGAAAAAAGCCGCGTGGAACATTCCACACTGTTTTCTCTAAAAGTCCATGAGTGTCAAACATGCTTAGGGTTGCCTTACAGGAAGGCATGTGGATTTGAACTTCCTGGTTTCCTAATAGTAACCCGTCCTGCTTTTCAGGATGAAAAGGTAAGGAGGTGACCGGATGGAAGCAAGGGGTCTGTCTGTAAGTCACACCTGTTGGTGTAGAAATCCGACTGCGAGGAGACAGTCAGAGTGGCCTGGTGGCCCAGCAATGATGGTTGTCTCTGGTCTAGCTGCTGGCTCATTTCAGAGGTTAAATGTGATTCCAACAGAACAACTCTCCGCCAGGGGCATTCCCTAGATAAGTCCATCATTGGAGCAAGCTCCAATCTTAGAGAGGAAGTGGCAGAGTGGGGCTCACCCTCACCGTCTAATTGTGGGCTGGAGTTCAGGGGCTGAATAAGTTCCCTTTTAAGGCCACAGCAAGACAGAACCAAGCAGCTATCAGATCAATTTTATCAAAAGATAACCCAGGTTTTTCAAGTAAGAAAGAACCCAAGCGGGCAGTCTTGCAATCTCCGTGATTTCTCCCTGAGAGCCGGGGGAAACCTTTCTCTGGGGCAGCATGAGGGAAGGCACAGATTTGAGTCCTGGCTCACCTGTTCCTTCAGAGGCTTACATAACCCCTTCGATCGGCCCATCTGACTCACGAAGGGAAGAATTCCCACCTACCTCCTGCCTAAAAGAGTAGAGGGCATTGTTATGACCTGAAATGCACTCAACCAACATTCCTGAGAACATACCCCTGTCCTGGGCAAAGTGCAATGTGCCAGAGAGATGAGAGATGAATTGAACAATGTCCTTGTCCTCAAAGTGCTCGCAGCACATTGAAGGAGGCTGTGGTCCTTTCACACCTCCTGCAACTGCAGTATGATAAGAGCTACCTCAGAGGTATGAAGGAGAAGGCTATGGAAACAGGAGAGGGGATACTTCATTGCGCCTGGCAGGTATCCTTAGTCCCGGATGTTATTATAATTGTAACTTTAAAACAATGAGCAGAGTACAGTGGAAAATTGAGTAGTTAAGCATAAATCGATGACCAAATACCCCAACCACTCCCAAACTGTAGAAATTACTACAAGCACCTGAAAATGCTTTGCTTGCCTTAGCATAATTGTTGCCTCATTTCTATAAAGAGCATCAGTGCTAGCAAGTTTTGTGAACAATATCAAATTCTGTCAGGGAAAGTAAATCAGACGCTATTACCAATTGCCAATGAAACAGCCACTTAGAGTCTTTCACTAAAAACAAACAAACAAAAATCAATCATTGGAAATAAGCTATATTGTCCATTACTTAACAAAAGATGAGACTGTAATAAAGAACTAATCCACAAACAAGGAGAAAATCTGTTACCCAGTATTCCTCTAGGTACCCCAGACCCTACCAAATCTTTTGCCCTAGGGAATAAAAGCAAACAAATTTGACCTGTTTGAGTCATTGGCTAATTTCATCTAGAAGAAAATGCAGATGCCAGAGTTAAAACAAACTGCAAGGTGTTAAAACAAACCATAAATTCTATAATCTGTCCCTTTGTTGTTTGTATAATTTGGGCTATAATTATTGGCCTTGATAAACTTGGTAACTTTTCTTACTCCTCTACCATTATCACACAATGCTAGAACTGGAAGGAGCCCCAGAAATCAGCCAGTCCAACTTTCTCACTTCACTGATAAGGAGGGGAGATGGCAGAGGCTTCCCCTCCCATAATCACATCTGTCCTTTTAGTCCTCCCTGCATTGATAATCATATCTGATGCAGGCATCACAGAGACTAACGCTTAAATGATCTTTTAAAAACACCCTTCTTTAAAAGCCAGAAGCGCAAAGGGAAGCAAATGACGGTACAGACACAAGTCACAGGCGTTGCAGTCTCTCTCTACTGATCCATTAATAGGCTGTGCCAGCTCAGCCTATTGGTGGTCTCCCAACCAAGTCAATAATGTCACAATCTAAACAAACTTGGGCAATTTGCCTTCATGAAATAACTACCTGAGACAAAATGAACTGTCATTCCACAAAGCTGCTAACCTGCCCTAGACTGGGACTCCAGAATTAGTCAGAACATGGTTTATTAAATGAAACACTCTGAAGTTCAATTTGCCTGTGGGTCTAGGAACTAAAATAGTCCTACTTTTTTTTCCCCCCCAATGCCACATTCCAGAGGAGGCGGCAAACAGAGGGAAGGGGCAGCAGGGAATTCTGCCACTCTCTTTTGCTCCAAGCACGCACACACATTCATACACACAGGGTAGGCATTTGGACTCTAATCCCTTCTTAGTGGAAAACACACATTTTCAAAATGAATCCCCGATCTAGAACGAATTACCGTAATAGCCACAGCCGGCGCGAGTCCGCTGATGAGAAATGCAGATCTGGCCACCTGCTTTGAGACGCCTTGGACCGCGACACTGCCTGAGTCTTTAAAGTCTGGCCTTTTCAGGTAGGGCATCTGCCCTCCTAAATCGCGTTTAAATCCCAGGAAAAGAGAGAAGATGCCTCCCTTAGTCTTTGAACTAGGCTGCTCGTCCTGTTTACATTTTTGCTGAACACAGCCTTGTTATCTTTTCAAAGAGAAAAAAATAAAAACAAGGGGGAGAATTGCACCACTGCAGATCCCAAGAGAAGTAAGCACAAAACTATAGCAACGTCAAATATCTTCAGCAACTAGGAAAATCCCCACATGCTATCTGGTGTCAGCTCAATGCAGACAGGGGCGCTCTGTGCCCGGAACCACAGGAAGCCGGGCATCTCCGCAGCCTGTGTCCCTGCCAGCTCCCCCCCCACGCGCTCAAATTGGGCAGGGAAGTTATGGTCTCTGTGTGCAAGACAGAGAGACAGACCACGCACCCACACTCCGCAAATCTGCCAAGTGGCCGAGACGTCAAAACGGCAGAGCGATCACAAGGCACTGGCGGAGCGGGGATGGAGGGGCCACATTGTTCGAGCCCTCGGATTTTGCTGCATTGTCACGGCCCGGGAATGTAGGGGTAGAAGGAAGCGCACCTCTAGCTAAAAATGGACCGCGCGCATTTTTCCCAGTGGCTCCCTCCCCGCCTGCGTGCGGCTCGCAATACGGTAGGCGACGAAACGGGCTGCTCCGGCTAAAACTCAGGTGGCAGGCCCGGCTGAGCGGTGCCGCCGGCCGGGGACAGGGAGGCGCTGGAGCAGCACCCACACAGCGCATCCTGCCACCACCCAGGGGAGCACGGCCCCGACCTGCCCCGCGCCCCCTGAGAGAGCACTGGCAAGCTCGCGCGGGGCTGGGGACTCGCTCGGCTAACCACGGCATTGCATGGGACACAATTGTCCACGAGGGAACCCGAGGCAAAGCCCAAATTCGGAGCCTTGGTTCGCAAGGGGTGGGTGTGGGCTGGGAAGGGGGATTACGTAGGTCTCTCCGCCCCCTCCCCTGACACCTCCTCGCCGCTGGGAGGGCGCCGGGGGGCGGGGGAGGCGCCACCAACCCGCTTGGGGGCTTCTTTGTTTCTCTCCGTGCCCCGCAGGAGGGCCCGGTGTGCCTGCCGTACCCGAGCCGGGGTCGCCCCCCGGGATGCCTGCCCGGCCCGGGCGGCGGCACGTCCCACGCTGACAATTGAACCTCGCGGGAGAAGCGAGAGGGTGGGGAGGAGGGTGGATCCCGGGCCCTGGGGAGGGAGGGCGCTGCCGGGGCCTCGGGAGCGGCGGGGAAGCCGCCCAGAGAAGGGCGGGGGAAGGGGCTGCAGGCAGAGTCCCCGCAAGGCGCTCGCTTACCTTGGCAGCCCCGGCCTGGGCACAGATCATGCTCCTGTCAGCGCGCAGGTTAGAGCCGGGGGGCGCACGTGCCCTGCATGGCGCGCCGGGCACCTGCCGGGGGACCGGGGCGCCCACCCGCTCTCGCAGCGCTCCAGCGGCTCGCGGCGAGCAGTAGCCGCCGCCAGGACCACAGCGAGAGGCGCGCGCTGCTCGGTAGTGTACGCGCGAGGACTGGGCCGGCTCGGTCAGAGACGCACGGTATTCGGGCAGCCACAACGGCGCCTGACGCGCGGTAACGCAGCACACTTCATCGCTTTATCCTCCCGCCCGCATCCCCTCCCTCCCTGCTCCTCTGTGGGTACCAGACTTCCCGAACCAACCACAAGCCGGGCTTGCTCTCATTAGCGCTGCCCCGCCCTGCAGCCTCCGCGCACCCCCCCCCCCCGCCCCCGCCGTAAATATATATTGATTCTTGTTACCGCCGGCCCCGTCCTTCCTACACCCAGCAGGCACACCGGGCATATCCAGCACCGGCCCCAGCCCACTGGCCCTTTTGTGTCGGAGCAAACATTATGTCCAGAAAGGATCTGGTAGAGACACCCTAGCAGATGACAAGTGTTCTTGGCCTCTGTCTTACACACTTTCCCCACCTACCCTATACACAGTTGAGAACACTCACACATGTCTGGGCACCATCCTGTGTCTGCACCGCAAAAACACAAAACAAACATTGTAATTACAAATGCAAAGGGTGAAAATACTACCCCCCCCAATCTATTGTTGGACAAGACCAGCTTTCAAACAGGGTTTCATACTAAACTGCTCACAGTATCAGGATGCTAGAACTGGAAGGAAGCAAAGAATAAATCCCTCCTTGTACAGCCAACCAAGATGCATAGAGAACTGAAATGTTGGTCGCTGTTGGCTGCTGGCTGCCCCGTGTATGTAAATCTATGTGCGTTTGGTCGGTATCTGGCTTGATGTATTCACATAAGATGCAGTGGTTTTGAGCACGTGCTCTCCATCATCTGTAATCCCATGAACTGCATTCTTCAGAATGCTTATTTATTTATTCCGATTCTGCCCAGCATCTCCTAAGTGAGACATTTTACACACCAGGAGAAATCTTTCCCACACCCCAAGCTCAGTCTTCCTTCCCACACCCCAAGCTCAGTCTTCCTCTAGAATAAACAAAGGGTGGCCCTGACTCTGGAACTCCTCACTCCTCATTGAAGTCAGTGCACAGACTTCTCTAGACCAAGACTTCTCCCCCAACCCTGTAAGATGGGATGTTTCTCAGTGACTCTTCCTTCACTGGCCTAAGTCTTGACTTCTCTCTCACAACCAGAACTTTTCAGGAGTGGAAGAGTCGGAAAACCACAGTGAAGAAAATTCTTTACTTCAATTAATTGTCAAGAGGTTCACCTCTCTATTTTCAGGGTCACAGCATCAACCTGGCTCAGAGACACTTTTCTGTTCTCTCTGTCACGGAGATAACTGGACAAGTCAACATCTTTCGTAGGGTTTTTGAAGCAACAATCCTGAAGTGTGCTTTATTTTCCTCTGGGGAGTTTCCTTTTTCATACTTAAGGCAAAAGATAAGAAAGCAGAAGTACACCAACTTTCACCTTTTGGCACATGGAGTAAATTCTTTATGAAGCTGCTTCTCCACGTTGGAGGCAATGGCAGCACACACACTCACACACTTGTTGTCCCCTGTATTCTCCACACTCACATCGTCATGTGAGTCATGCAGCTTGGGTAACAGCATCTTGTTTCCCAGAGAAGAAAACCAAGGCGACATGGGTTCTCCAGTGACTTCAAAGTCTCATGGCCCGCAGAAGACTCAAGTCTAGAATTAACTGACTTTGGCTTCCCGAACCTTAAAGCGAGGCATATTGGGTGGAGAAATAATCAATTTCAAAGCCATCCATTTGTGAATCACATTTATGAAGCTTCTAATATACTCCAAACAGTGTTATAAGTACCATAAAATCAAGTCCCAGTCCTAGTGCCCCCAACAGCACTAACCTTACATAAGAGGGCTAAGACGATGAAGCATATGCAAACACTGGGTGTTATCATGATAATGATGTCACCTTGTGTTTCCAACTTTTGTAACTCAGGGAGGGACTGGTACGCATGTTTGACTCAGGCCACATGCAGATAAAGACAGACAAACAGTATCCTTTGTTATCAGCGCCTACAGTGTGGAGAAAGCTGGTGACTTGAACCAACCAAGGGATCACACCTAGGAACAGACCTCCATCATAATGGCAGAAGAGGAAGTCTGGTTTTTTTGTTTTTTTTAGACTTTATTTATATATTTGTCAAAAAAGGGAGAGAGAACAAGCAGGGGAAGCTGCAGGCAGGAAAAGAACCAGGCTCCCCAATGAGCAAGGAGCCTGATGCAGGACTCCATCCCAGGATCCTGTGATCATGACCTGAGCTAAAGGCAACCAGTTAACTGCCTGAGCCACCCAGGAGACCCAGAAGTCAACGTCTTATAGTGAAGTACCAAGCAGCTGAAACTGTGTTCATGCTGTCATGTCTGACATTGTCTCCATAAGACCAATGTATCCATGATACAGAATTCTCATTTGAGGACACCTAAGGCGAAGGATAGTAATTCAGAGGACAGGGTGTCCAATTTTGGTCAGCTGAACAAGCTACCTAGAGAAACCAGGCCTTCCTCTTATGAAGGAAAAAGGATTTTAATTAGCAAACGACTAGGGATTGACAGACTATCGTGGCAGCTATGAGAAACTTAAGGGGGTTTGGGATCAAGGGTGGGTCAAACAGAGACAGAGGTTACATGAAGGAACATAGAACTTTTCTTATATGAATTTATCTACTCATTCAACTATATTTTTAATGTGCTAATTTCTGGGGATATAACCTTGAAGAAGACAGAGTCTGACATCATGGAGATCAGAGTTAAGAGTACTAAAACCTCTAATTAAAGAAGTGAACGCTCTGTATTTGATAGATGAGGTGAGAGGTAAAATGGAAGGCCCGTCATCACCTATTACAAGGGCCACAAATTCAGACCCAGATGTGGGGAGTGAGAGTGAGGTCAAAGGACAAACTTCTTAGAATTAATGGTGCCTAAATTAAGAGTTATTCTTAAAGGATCAGGAGGAATTGGCAGGTGAAGGGGGGAAGGAGAAGGAGCCAGATTAACATGGCAAGGTTAGAAGATGGGCAGAGTGATGTATGCTATATTGAAGAAAATTTCAGTCTGATTAAGACAAAGACAAAGGTGTATAGCTGTGTCTTATTATGGTTTTAAATTGTATTTTCCTATTAACTAATGAAGGTGAGCTTTTTCTCATGCTATTTTTCATTTCTCTCTTATTTTCCATTTCTAGTGGAGAGTCTGTTCAAAATTTTTGCCCGCTTTTAAATGGTTTGTTTCTTTCCTGTTGAGTTTTAGAGTTCTTTATGTGTTCCAGATACAAGCTCTTTGTCAGAAATGTGATTTCTAAATATTTCCTCCCAGTCTGTGATTTACCTTTGCATTCTCTTAGTTTCTTTCACAGAGCAAAGTTTCTAAGGTTGAAGGAGTTTACTTTACCAACTTTCTTTTATGAATCATATGACTAACCTGAGGTTACAAAGAGTTTGGTTGTTCTCTTGTTTGTTTGTTTGTTTTTTACAACTTTTGCATCTTACACTTAGGTCTTTGGCCCACTTGGAATTATATTATATTTTAGATGTGAGGTTTAAGTCATGGGGTCTCTTTGTGTGTTTTTGCACATGGGTATTAAATTATTCCAACACTATATATTGAAAAGACTATCTTTTCTTAATTGAATTGCTTTTGTAACTTTTCAGAAATAAATATTGATAAGGGTCTCTTTCTGGATTCTCTGTTCTCTACCACTGACCTGTTTGTCAGTCCTTTTGCTAATATTACACTATCTTAATTACATAGATTAATCCTAAGTCTTGAGATCAGGTAGAGGCCTCCAAACTTGTTTTTTTCCCAAGTCGTTTTGTTTATTCTCACGTATTTGCTTTTACGTAAAAATTTTAGAATCAACTTATCAATCCCTACAAGAAATTCCTGCTATGGTTTTAACTTAATTGTGTTAAATTTATGTAACAATTTCAGGAGAACTGACCTTTTAATAATCTTCCCGTTTCTTTCAGTGTTCCAGTCCATACGCTTACTGTATCTTTGTATTTCTTTAATTTATTTCATCAGTGTTTGAGGTTTTTAGCATACAGGTCATACACATGTTTTCTTAGGTATATACCTAAAAATTACAGTTTGGGGTCCTACTGTAAAAGGTATTAATTTTAATTTTGAATTCCACTATATATTAAAATGTACCTGGGATTCAGACATGTAGGCACAGAAATTATTGCCAAGAAGGAGAAAGGTTACAGATTTCTAGAAACAAAAAGTAGGACATGCCATGCAGAGTCGCATGGAAAGTAGCTGGATCAGTCAGGAGGCAGAAAGGACAAGGGGAAATCATAGCCCAGAGCCCTTACATTGTTCTCTGCAGGAAGGAATCAGGGGAGTAGGACAGGCCAGTTGGCACAAACTTAGAACTGGAGAGTTTGAATAATTTTAGTGGGCTCTGGGCTAGAGAGGTGGCCTCAAGTTGTACTGTACTTGGCCCTGGGGAATTATTCTCTTGGTGTATGGAAATTAGATAAAGGAGATAGTTAGGAGTCAGAATTAGCTGGCTTGTATGTGAAAGGTGTATTCACAGGAAGGTCATTCACTTCCCAGGCAGCAAGGCCTCCAAAATGTCAAAATAGAGTGAAATACAGAAAATTTAAAAACATGATTAATACAGACTTGGTCATTGCTAGAATGGAGAGAAAAAATAAAGCTTTTTTTCCCTTTAGTATATTTATATTTTATCCTGTGATTTGCTAAACTCGTTTATTAATTCTAGCAGTTTTGTGTAAGTTACTTGGAATTTTCAATGAAGACAATTATGTTGTCTGTGAAAAGGGAGAATTTTATTTCTTCTTTTTCAGTTCATATATTATTTAGTATTATCTCGCTGACTTTTTTTTCTATTTCTTACATATATATTAAAGTTATTAACTCAATAATTTATTATTCGTTGAGCTTCAGTGTAAGGATGAATAATACCTGAAGAGAATATGCATTTGGGGTCGAGTTAATATATAAATACCGTATGATGTTATGATGTAAGTGCTGGGACAGAGATGTGCTGTCAGTGTGATGGGACTGAGCTTGCTAATTATGGCTGGGAACTCTGAGAAGCCTCCAATAATAGGGCTTTAAGGGAACAATAGGAATTTGCTGAATGGCCAAGAGGTGAAATACAGCCTAAGAAAAAATAACAGTGCATATGAAAGTGCAGAAATACTAAAGGAATAGAATGTGCTCAGAAATGGTGAGGCATTCAATTTAGATGGAGCAAAAAAAGAGGTGATCGAAGATAACAGGATAGAAAGGTTTGGGATAGATTGTGGTGAGCTGAGTATGCCGTACTCTAGATTTTAGATTTAATTCTGTAAGTAATGGAGAACCATAATGCTTTTAAAAGCCAGGAAGTAAAACAAGAAGATTTGTTGTTGAAATGTATAGTAAAGAAAAATTTAGAGTGTGCTTTTAAGTTTGTAATAATTTTAGATTATTAAGATGTATTGATAACAGAATTGTCAGGACAGGATGGCAGTGGGCTAATTTGCCTTCACTCACCTTTCCATCATGATACTTATTAAGGAGCATAAGACAAAGAATGGCGACAGACTGTTATGAACTATGAATATTTATCAACAATTTATCACATTCTAGAAGGACTTTTCCCTGATCAAAGTTTGGCTTAGGCATTGAAACACAGCCAGACAGAAAAAACAAAATACAGAAACAGATATTGCTGTGTTCCCCTTTCTTGGAAATGCAAAGCCATCCTTTAGAAAAAGAAGTAGAGGATAGTGGTAAACAATATGGACTCATATCAATGACTGGGTTTAAAACCATGGTTCTACTATTGCTTTATGTTGTTAAAAAAGTTACTTAAATTCAATTTTTTAATCTATGAAATTGGCTTATTAATATTATTTACCTTAAAAATTGTTAAGGTTGAAGTGAGATGATAAATGTGACATTCGTAGCATTGAGCATGATGGCATTTGATATCCCTCAGCTTGTTCCATCAGTAGTATTTTTTAAATAAATCCATTTGGGAATTTCAGCATACTGCAATGCATATACTGAGTTTAAAAGCATCTGGACAAAAGTTAGATGTTTAAAATATGCAAAATATTTTTCTTTTATTTAACTTTTTGAAAAAATTATTTATTTTTAAGAGAGAGAGCACACAAGCAGAGGGATTGGAAGAAGGAGAAGCAAGCTCCCTGCCAAGTAAGGAGCCTGATGCTGGGCTTGATCTCAGGATCCCAGGATGGATCACAACCCAAGACGAAGGCAGATATCTAGTCAAATGAGCCACCCAGGTGCTCCTTAAAATAAGCAAAAGGTTTCTCAAAGAGATTTTTAAAAACCAGTTTATAGAAAAGAAAAGTGGGACAAAGTATGCTAAAAAATTATAGTGGATGATTTAAAATCAACAATGAAAGCATTAAAAACTTTTAATAGCCCTGTGAATCAAATAAATGCAAATTAAATTAAGAGAACATTTGCATTCATTAAGGTGCCCCCCCACACACATTACAAAAAATACTAGTTGGGATGCAGTCCACTTCTGCTAGTGATAGCTAAGTCATTCCAACATATCCAAAGTGCAATTTGTCACTTACTTATGGACCTCTAAATAGCTCATGTGCTAAATGTATCTACATCAGTTAGTTTTGCTGCATAACAAACCATCCCCAAATCTAGCTGATTAGAACAACAACCATGTATTATTTCTCATCTGTCTGTAGATTGGCTATAAATCGGTGATCTGTGCCAGACTAAGCTGATCTCAGCTGGGCTCATCCATATGGACTGCTGGCAGGTTTCCTGGGAGCTGGCTGATCTAGGACGACCTCCTCCAGGACTGCTTGGCCATCTTCCATATGACCACTCATCCTTCAGCAAACAGGCCAGGCTTGTTCTCATGGAAGCAGTTAGGGTTTGCAAGGGTGTGGAGGGTGAGAAGTATTTCAGGCCTCTAAGGTCTAGGCTCAGAATTGGCACACTGTCATTTCCACCATATTCCATTGGCCATAGCTTGTCATGACGCCAGCCCAGCTTCACGAGATGGGGAATAGACTCCACCTCTTGATGGGAGTAACTGTGCATTCACAGTGTTAAAGGGTCTGAATACAGAGAAAGATAGAGAATTGGAGCCAAAAGTGGTGGTCGTATGAGAAGCAAGAGACAAGATTGCATTGACCAAAACCTGAGCAGGATTCTCACAATTGCATCCTTGATATGAAGACTCAGAAGTACATTCCTGGATTACATATCACGTGCTCTACCCTGCGGAATCTAGATGACTGACCATATGACACCAGAGAAATTTGAAGTACTTATGGTTAGAATAATGATGAAATAATGGTGAAAAATTCAATTAGTCGACATATTATCAATAGTTCTAAAAATCAAACATACGTTTAATTGAATCAGTCATGAAACATCTATAAAAATGAACAAGGTTACAAAGTAAATATTCAGAACATCTAAAGTGAGACATTTTATACCCCATGTGTTGCAATAGATTAACAGATTAAAACATCTTTGCATTACCTCACATTTCCCTCTATAGGATAAATATTCCCTGTTGGTTTTTTTTTTTCCTTCCTAGTTCTTAACTGCAAAATCTCATATCTTGCTGGTGTAAATTAGCCAGGTCCTTCAGTTCTTTCAGTGTAAAACCTATTTCCTGCTGGAAGACAGACAGTAATCACCAGTACCTGACTCTAACTTAGCAGGATGGAAATAATGACAGGAGATGAAGGAAAAGCATCATCATGAAAGGTCTCTGCCTTAGGTGAACCTCTGTAAGGGCTAAAGCAAGGGAAGATTTCTCTCCTCTATCAAGAGAGAGAGAGCTGCAGGCTCGGGATGTTCCAGGAAGTCAACCAAATGTTCCATTCGCAAATCTCAGGGTCCCATTCTTATCAGAGACCTCACTTTGACCTAGATAGCCTATCTAAGGTGTGCATTCAGTGCCCTGGAATCTGCTAAGATGTATTACAACCCAGGGTAGCAGGAATGTGTATGGATCAGAAGATGTTCTGTTGGACAAAGGAACCAACCCTGTGAAAATGTAAGGTGTTAGAGGACATCATATTCATCAGCAGACCTGTTGTTGAAAATGAATCCTTCAGCAGCAATCTCTTTTAACACAACCCCCGGCCTGGTTTTCAGCGGTGTCTTCCCTGCAGTTGAAAGATCTAAGGGTTTCCCCAAACCCTGTCTTAGAGATCTCTGGCTTGCATGGTGGACTCAGCAGGTGGATGGTTTGTTAAAGGATTTCAAAGCAATCAAGAAAACCCAGCCAGGATGTCAATCCCATGTACCTAAAAAATAGTTAAAATTTGTTTTGCTTTATTTTGAACAGCATGCACCAAAAAAGACAACCTTCTTCACTGACAAGATCTTTACCCAAATGTTCAATGCTTTTGTAACCTAGATGTCAGCTGGGACCACTCTACTCTGGGGTTAATAGTATCTTCACAACTGGCTCAAACTTCAATTCCACACTGTGTGGAAGTTTGAAACCTACTAAGATCTTCAAATTCCCAGTGTGCTTATAGTTTCACAGCCACCTCTGCCCACGGACAACTTCCTCATTGTGTTTTGTAATGCACTGTGTTGACACAGATGTGATGCTTTTCTTCAGATAGCCCTGTCAAAAGGGTGGGGGGGAGATAAAAAGAAAAAAAAAATTCCTTATAAAAGCATTTCTGGATGTTTGGAGGTAGGTTGTGGGGAGGGGAGGTAGCATTACAAATGATTCCTGACTCTGCATTTAACAATCTTATTAAAATTCTTTTGGGTCACCCTGCCACCCCATCTCACGGACTCTTTTCTTTCCAGTGTTGCCTCACTTCCTCCCACCCAGACTGCCTTGAAATCCAAAAGACTTTTTGTTCTTACGGTTACAGAGAACTAAAGTTCAGCTTTCCTTTAATTCTTACTCCCGAACTTTCCCACACAAACCCTCAGTCCAGCAGGAAAGGGCTGCTGCTCCATGGAATTCACTTTCAGTATCAGCTATACAAATTATAAATATAAAATTTGCTCATCTCTAACACTTTCCTGCTCTTGTCATTGTTATCATCCAGTAGTCCCTTTTCACAAAGAAAGTCAAGGTTTCCTTACCCCAAGGTAAAGATGCCTATTCTGTCTTGTCCCCTCAACCTTGTCTTTTCCAGATCATTCCCAGAAGAGGGGATCGCATGCATTTAGATACATTTTTTCAGCCTCTTTGTCTCATTTTCTCGCATTTGTAAATGCAAATAATCATCATAATAATTTTTTTTCAGGGCACCTGGGTGGCTTAGTTGGTTAAGCGACCGCCTTCGGCTCACATCATGGTCCTGGAGTCACAGGATCCAGTCCTGCATCGGGCTTCCTGTCCCTCGGACTCTGCTTCTCCCTCTGACCCTCCCCACTCTCATGCTCTCTCCTCCATTCTCTCTCTCCTCCATGCTCTCTCTCACAAATACATCAATAAAATCTTACAAAAAGTCCTTTTCATAAGTTTATTATGAGGATTGAATAAACAAATACACTTGGAACAATGTACCTAGCACAAAAAGGGTTCAATGTTGGTTATTCATTTTTATTTTGATTATGATTATCATTTCTGAATTCAAGAGTCTTCTCATTGCCAGAAAGAAGAAAGTAAAACAGCATAATGTCATTGAATGCCAACTAGGTGTTGGATAGGGGTTATTTTGAAAATGTCACTATAGAATTAAAATAGTACTCCCTATAAAGCACCCTCTCTCATTCTCCTCTTTTTCCCCTCATATCAAACTCTACTCCATGCCTCTCCAGCTAGAGACTACAAAATATGCTGAAGGCCATGTTCCCTACACATATACACACATGCATGCACACATACACACACGATGGAGGAAAAGAGAGGGCTACATACGGTCAGAGAGAGTGGGAAGAATATGCCTGTGACACCTTTTCTGGCCATGCCAACACCAGCTAGATTTCAGAACTTCCTCTTCGATAAAGCCCATCTGACACAATGTTGTTTCTGCGCATGCTCAACACTTTCTCTCTTTTCTCTCTCTCTCTTTTTTTTTAGATTTTTATTTATTTGAGAGGGAGAGAAAATGAGAGAGAGAGAGAGAGCATGAGAAGGGGGAGGGTCCGAGAGAGAGGCAGACTTCCCACCAACCGGGGAGCCTGGTGTGGGACTCAGTCCCAGGACTCCAGGATCATGATCTGAGCCAAAGGCAGTTGCTTAAACAGCTGAACCACCCAGGTGCGCACATACTTTCTCTTTTAAGGAATGTTGGGATAATGTACTGCCAAAGTCCTGGCAGAGTCTCGCTGGGGGACTGTGCTCCTCTTTTTCTTTGGCCCCCTGTAGCAACTAATATTCAACATTTGCCTTTGTCAGATGGATAAGACCAGCAATGTCCCTTAAATAGCATTCTTATAATTAGAAATATGAATGCAAAGATTAATTTTGGAATTTGTGCCTTATTTTTTTCCTGAGAAGCATAATTTTCTAAAATTTGAGAAAAAAGTAGTTTTATGTTCTTAGGCACCATTTTGAAAAAAGTCTCAAAGAGCCTTCTTGTTCCCTCCAATTTCATCTTGTGACCTGAATTGTATAAGTTGAGAATAAATATAAAATACAAATGGTAAGAAAAACTAAGAATATTGTTTTTTGTCACCCACATGATGGAGAAATCCATTATATTTAAAGAATAATTACAAATTAATGAGAAAAAGGAACAATCCATTAAAGGGGGGGGGGAGACGATCTAGTTAAGAAAGAACTGCAAGTCACCAAGGAACACGAGATAATGTTCCACCTTAATAGTAATCTAAGATGGATGAATTTAAGAACAATAATGATGAGTCATTTTTACCTAAGAAATGTGTCAATACTAGTAATAAAAAGAAAAAATCTGATTTGGGTTATGGTGACAATGAGGGTAAAAGGGCACTCTTTTATTGTATAGAATAGGAGGATAAGTTGGTTCAAACTTTGTAGAAGGAAAAATTGGCAATGCTTTCGAGACCTTATTCTTTGGCCCCCAAATTTCCATTTATCTTCGAAATATATCTAAGATATACTTAAAAATGTATTCCTGGAGAGGCTTAATGGAGTATTTTTTTTTGTAATTAAAAAAGTTATAAACAACTTAAAAATCCAAAATAAAATATTTGTTAAATATTTTATGTATGTGTATATATATATATATATATATATATATATATATATTTTAAGATTTATTTATTTATTTTTGAGAGAAAGAAAGAAGAGAGAATGGGGGAGGGACAATGGGAGACAGATTGAGAGAGAATCTTCAAACAGACTCCCCCTGAGTGCCCAGGCTGACATGGGGTTGGATCCCAGGACCCTGAGATCATGACCTGAGCTGAAACCAAGGTTAACTGACTGAGCCACCCAGACACCCTTATAATATGATATACTCTTAAAATGGGCTATTATGCAAAAGTTTGAACATGCTGATGTAGGATGTTTAGGTATGATGTGGAAAAAAAAATTTATGGCATTTTAGGGGAAGACAAAGGTGAGAAAACTACCTCCTTAGTTATGCTTTCTTAAAACAATTCAAAACATCATCACTCTTCAAATTCCTTATTCAATACACTTTCTTCATTCACAGGTAAACCTCTCAACTCTTACTTTAATTAAAGGGAAAAAAATCTGCCAGATAAGACCCTCTAAACCTCGATCATGACATCTACAAGTCTCCCGACTTACCCAGGGCCACTTTGTTCTCTCTCGTGAAAATGATTGAGGCATTCCCTCTTCTAGCCTCCAGCTCATTCTGCCACCTGGGCTTTCGGGAGCCATCTGTCCCCTGTATTACGTAAGGGCCAGGGCAGTCCTTAAATGTGGAGCTGCATATCTGTGTCTAAACATTTTAAAGTTTAGAAGTCAAACCAACTCATGTGAAGTATGTTTCATTATCCCAATGAACAAATATGCCTCCCTAATATCTTGAAAACCAGATTGGAATCCAAATTCTTGGGAATTTCTGAGACAGAACAGGGTAGGTGCTGGACGGGCCGGGCCTGTTTTCAGCCTGCTGTCCTGTTCCTCCCACTTCAATCTTCATCCCACACTGTAAAGGGGCCTGGATTTTGATGCCTGTTTCTTTCCCCAAATTAGGGAAGTTCACCATATATTTTGGTCCTACATACCTTCTGCCCCCCTCTCTCTTTCTCCTTCTGGGATTCCAATTATTCTAATATTGTTTCATCTTATGGTATCACTTACCTCTTGAATTCTCCCCTTGTGATCCAGTAGTTGTTTGTCTCTCTTCTGCTGCTTTATTCTCCATCATTTGGTCTTCTGTATCACTAATTCTCTCTTCTGCCTCATTTATCCTAGCAGTAAGAGCCTCCATTTTTTTTTTATTACACCTCATTAATAGCTTTTTTTATTGTGACTTGGTTAGATTTTAGTTCTTTTATTTCTCCAGCAAGGGATTCTCTAGTCTCTTCTATGCTTTCTTCAAGTCCAGCTAGTAATCTTTATAATCATTCGGATCTCTATTTCCAACATCTTACTAATGTCCATATTGATTAGGTCCCTGGCGGCTGGTACAACCTCTTGTGTTTTTTGTTGTTGTTGTTGTTGTTTTTTTCTTCGACCAAAGAAGAATAGATGAATGAGAGAACAAAATGCTGAAAGGGTAACAACAATTCCAGAAGAATATATACTAAACAAATCATAAGAGACCTGAAACTGAGGAGAAAGAGGGAAAAAAAAAATCAGGCTGGTGAATAGAACAAAGCCACACACTTGATTTTGGGTGTATTTTGGTCTGTTAGAAGAAATTGCCTCCCAAAATTTTAAAGAAAGAAAAACATATATATATATACACGCACACAGAAATAAGGGTAAAAAAATTATATATATATATATATATATATATATATGTTTTTCTTTCTTAAATTTTAAAGAAAGAAAAACATATATATATATTTTATTATATATATTATTATATATATTATATATATTATATATATTTTATATTATATATATTTATATATATTTTATTATATATATATATTTTATATATATATATATATAAAATATATATATATATATATAAATATATATATTTAAATTATATATATAAATATATATAAATATATATATATTTAAATTTTAAAGAAAGAAAAACATATATATATATTTTATTATATATATTATTATATATATTTTATTATATATATATATTTTATATATATATATATATAATTTTTTTACCCTTATTTCTGTGTGCGTGTATATATATATATGTTTTTCTTTCTTTAAAATTTTGGGAGGCGATTTCTCCCTCCCTATTCTGTATATATATATATATATATATATATATATATATATATATATTTATTTATTTATATAGTAATATATATATACAGAAATAAGGGTAAATACAATGAAGAGAAGGAATATGACTGTAAAGATGAAAATTAAAAAAGATTTTAAAAAAGGAATTGACGAGAAGTTCGTTGAAAAAAGAAAGAAAAAATATTTTAAGAAAGAGAGAGAATGTTATCAGACAGGAGACTAGAACAAAAATATACACTAGATTTAGGATATATTTGGTCTGTTAGAAGAAACTGTATCCCAAAATTTTAAAGGAAGAAAAGTTATGTATATATATATACACACACACACACATATATATATATATAGCCTTATTGTGTGTGTATGTATATATAATATAGATATTATATATAAGAAAACATATAAAAAATAAGGTTAAATATAACTAAGGTATAGAATATGACTATAAAAATGAAAATTTAAAAAGATTTTTAAAAACATATTGCTAAAATAAGAAAAATAAGGCAAGAGGAAAAATTTAAAAAGTAGAAAAAAGAAAAAGAAAGAAAATTTTAAAAATGTAACTTGGAAAGACTGAGCACTGGAGTCTGCCATTCTCATTGATCAGTAAACTTGGTCTCAGCTGGATGTTCTTGCTGATCTTCTGGGGGAGGGGCCTGTTGTCACGATTCTCCAGTGTCTTTACCCAGAGGCGGAGTTGCCCCACCCTTGCCAGGGGCTGGGCTAAGTCATCCGCTTGGGTTCGCACTTGGGAGCTTTTGTTCCCTGAGCACTTTCTGTAGAGCTCTGAGGACCGGAATGAAGATGGTGGCCTCCTGGTCTCTGGCTGGAGGAGCTGAGAGCTCAGGGCCCCACTCCTCGGTGTGCCCTCAGAGAGAGGTAGTCAATCCCTCCCATCTCCCTGGTCTCTGGCCAACCTCCAAGCTCACCCGCCTGTGACTGAGCATTTCTATCTTTGGCGCACGAGGCTTTTTTGGAGTCTCCAAACCCAGCAGATTCCTGCACTGCTCTCCTGTGCCACTCTTCCTCCTGGAGGAGAGTGAGTGTCCCAGATCTGCCACTGTGGGGTCCCTGCTCAAAGAGCAGTGGCCCGACTGTATCTTGGATCATGGTTTACGACGGCAACCCTGAGCTGAGAGCTCACTCCTCGGCTCCCTCTCTGTATCCGGCTTCCCCAATCTGGTACCTGGGAGCTCTGTGACACTCAGACACCCCTGGTCTTTCTGTAACCCCGAGGGACCTGAGACCACACTGACCCAGCTAAGTTTCCACCCCCAACTTAGCCTCTGGAATGACGTCCCTCTCCAGAGCAGACTTCTAAAAGTTCTGATTTTTTGCTCCGCAGCTCTCTTGCTTGCCGGTAAGTGGCTGAGGGAGGCTCCTTCCCCACCAAGGTCTATATTCCCACATATTGCCTCGGATTCACTTCTTCACATGTCCTACCACCCAGAAAGTCATCGCTTTCCTGTTCCTAGAATTGCTGCTCTTCTTTTCTTCATTTTCCTGTTGAGTTTGTAGGCGTTCTGAGTGGTTTGATAACTATTTAGCTGATTTCCTGGGACCAGATGAAGCTTAGGTCTCCTACTCCTCCCCTGTACTGCTTTGGAATTGTCACAGTCTTATACACACTTGACTCTGTTTCTGGAGTTCCTTTTCTATCCCATTATTTTTCTGTTTATTCCTACAACAATCCCACCTTGCTTTCCTTTTCCTCACTTTATAAGATGGTTTTATAACTCACAAAGTAAGGTGGGTTCCATGCAGTAATTATAGACAATTCTCTTGACTCTTATAAATTCACAGGTATGAACTTTAAAATAATTTTGTCAGACTTTCTAAAAAAAGCCTCACTAGACTTATGTTCTCAGTAGAATTGAAAATATAAATTAGTTTAGGAAGAAGTGATATGTTTATAATATTAACTTTTTACATCTAGGAATAGGATACGTCTGTACATTTATTCAATTAAATTCTTTTATTTACTTATCTTTAATTAAAGTCAACATATAATATATTAATTTCAGGTGCACAACATAGTGATTTGACAATTATCTATGTTACAAAATGCCCACCATGATAAATTTAGCTACTTTATATCACAAATTTATTACAATATTACTGAATATATATCCTATGTTGTACTTTTCATCCATATGACTATTTTATAACTAGAAAGTTGTAGTTTTTGATCTCCTTTTGCCTCTCCCACCCAAGCCCATTCCCCTCTGGCAGCTACCAGTTTGTTCTCTCGATGAATTCGTTCCTGTTTTTGAAAGATTTTATTGATTTATTTGACAGAGAGAGAGAACACAAGTATACAGAGAGGCAGGCAGAGAGAGAGGGCTCCCGGCTGAGCAGAGAGCCTGATGCGGGGCTCGATCCTAGGACCCTGAGGCCATGACCTGAGCTGAAGGCAGAGGCTTAACCCACTGAGTCACCCAGGCGCCCTTCTTCCTGTTTCTGTTTGTTTGTTTTAGATTCTACATATAAGTAAAATCATATAGTATTTGTCTTTAACCATCACTTTGTTGTTTTACTTGGCATAATACTGTCTAGATCTGTTCATGTTGTCATAAATGGCAAAATTTCTTTATTTTTATGGCTGAGTAATATTCAATTGTGTATATATACTATGTCTTCTTTATTCATTCATCTGCTGATGGATACTTTGGGTTGCTTCTATATCTTGGCTATTATAAATAATGCTGCAATAGAGATAGGGGTGCATATGTTTTGGTGTTTCTGGATAGATACCCATATGTGCAGTTACTAGGTTGTACAGTATTTCTATTTTTAATTTTTTGAAGAAACTCCATATTATTTTCCACAGTGGCTGCACCAATTTACACACTCACCAACAGCATTCAAAGGGTTCCTTCTTCTCAACACTTGCTATTTCTTGTCCTTTCGATACTAGCCATTCTAACTTATATGAGGCAATGTCTTATTGTTTTGTGTATCTATGATAGGTTTTTCATCTGTGGTTATCATGAGATTCATATATAATATCCTGTGTATATAGCATTCTATATTAAGCTGATAGTTGCTTAACTTTAGACACATTCTAAAAGCACTACATTTGTACTCCCTTATCCACTTTTTATGTATGTGTAAATTCATGCTTTGCATCTTTTTATTTTGTGATTCCCTTGATTAATTTTTGTAGATATAATTGATTTTACCACTTTCATCTTTAGGATTCATGTTAGTTTTATAAGTTATTAATCCACTGCCTTTACTGTATAAATGTATAGTGAAATTTTTCCTTTCATAATTTTCTTAATTCTAGTTATGGCCTTTTCTTTTCCATTTAAAGAAGTCCTTTTAACATTTCTTGTAAGGACATTTTAGTGGTACTCTAACTTTTGTTTGTCTGGGAAACTTTGTCTCTCCTTCAATTCTGAATGATAAATCTGCCAGGTAAAGTATTCTCAATTGTCGTTTTCTCCTTTCAGTGCTCTGAATACATTGTCCTTTTCTCTTCTGACCTGCAAAGTTTCTGCTAAAAAATTAGCTAATGGTTTCCCTAGTGTGTAACTGTTTGATTTTCTTTTGCTGCTTTTAAGATTCTGTCTTTATCTTTAATTTTTGCCATTTTAACCATTATGTGTCTTGATATGGACCTTTTTTGCATTCATCTTATTTGGGCCTCTCTGTGCTTCCTAGACCTGGATATCTGCTTCCTCATATTAGGAAAATTTTCAGTTATTTATTCTGATAAGTTCTCTGCTCCTTTCTCTCTCTCTCCTTCCACTGAGACCCATATAGTGAGAATGTTATGCTTGATATTCTTTTAGGGATACCTTAATCTATCTTTGTTTTTGTTTTTTTCTTTTTTCTTTTTGCTCTTCAGTTTGGTTGCTTTCCGCTACCCCATCTTCCAAATTGCTGTTCATTTTTTGGCATCCTCTAATCTACTGTTGATTCATTCTAGTTGATTTTTCATTTCAGTTTTGTGTTCTTCAGTACTGACTGGTTCTTTTTTATATGTTGTCTTTAATGAAGTTCTCACTGAGTTCATCTACTTTTCTCTCAAGTCTGGTGAATATCTTGTGATAAACTTGAACTTTTCATTAAGTAGATCACTTATCTCTGTTTCATTTAGCTCTTTTTTTCTGGGGTTTTGTGGTGTTCTTCAGTTTGGATCATATTTTTCTTTCTCGTTTTGTCTCTCTGTATTTGTTAGTATGCATTAGGTAGGTCAGCTATGTCTCCTTGTCTTGAAAGTCGTGGCCTTACATAGAAAGTGTCCTGTGGTGACCAGTAGTGCAATCACCTGGTCACCCTAGTCATGCATTTTAGAGGTGTCCCCTGTGTGAGCTGCATGGAGCCCCTCTTGTGCCTGGGCATGACGGCTGTGAGTGCACTAGCAGGTGGGACCAGCCCCCAGCCTGGCTTTCACCAATGACTGGCTGCAACTACAGTGGGTGCACTGGTGGGCAGGGTTCGCCCCTGGTCTGGCTGAGGGGGTGGGGTCAGTTGTAGCCACTACAGGGATGCTGGTGAGTGGGCCTAGCTCCAGGATCAGTTGTAGCTACTGTGTTCATCCTGGCACAACTGCCCTGCTGCCCCAGAGGCGGGGCATGACTGCTGCTACTCACCCACTTCTTTGTTTACTTAGTTAAATTTCCATTCAAAGCCAGTGTCCGTGTGGTTGACCAATCCTAGGACTTGTACCCAAGCCCTGGATGCAGGAGAAGCTCGGAGAATGGATTTCATCTTTTACCTCACACCAACACCCACAAAGTTCAGGATTCTCCAGACATATGAAGATGCAAGGCAGTAGCCCACATGCAGTCAAAAAGATGGCCCATCCACTTTAATTAAGACTAATGAATGTGTTGTCTCCTTTAACCTATTAATGTGAAAAAGTAAACTAGAGTCCCTAATGTTGAATATCTGGAAAATTAATTCTACTTGGCTACATTATTCTTTATATATAGTTCTGTTTTCGATTTATTCATACTTACCTATATTTATCATTGAGAATGGTCAAGAATTTTCTTTCTTGTGCTAACTCTGTCAGGGTTTTCAGAGTTATATAAATTGTGTTGGAAAGATTTCCCATTTTATTTCTGCCCTTGAGAAATTCATATAAGAAGAGCATCATCTGTTCTTGAAAGGATTGGTCTAAATGATCAATAAAACAACCCAGTCTATTTTGGGACAGTTCTTTGACAACATTAAAAAATTTTTCATGATTGTTGATCTATTCAGGTTTATATGTCTTCTGGAGTCAATGTCTTAGAAAATGTCAAGGGCTGAAGTTAGGATGTTAAAAGCTGTCAGATGCCAGAAAGAACTGGTTTGTAGTCCATGAACATGAGTGATAGAGATTGTAAATGCATTGTTTTTAGAAAGTGTGTAACAGAAACCCTTTCAGTTTGGCAAGGTAAGGTTGTCAGTAAGGCCGTCACACTGTTAAGTTACCTATGCTGTCTATATTGAGAAGCTGTCTGTCCAGAGATGAATACTGGAGGTGTTTGGTTTGAGGTGTTGAGTGGTTTTCTTCTTCATTAAATTGATTCATCTCTGTTTGCTACAGTTCCTCAAAGTTCTAGGCCTTTGTACATATTCACATCATCTCCAGAATCCCTGAAAGAATTTATTTTTTTTTTAATTTTTAAAAAGTATTTTATTTATTTATTTGACAGAGAGAGATCACACATAGGCCAAGAGGCAGGCAGAAAGAGAGAGGGAAGCAGGCTTCCTGCTAAGCAAAGAGCCAGATGTGGGACTCGATTCCAGGTCCCTGAGAGCATGACCTGAGCTGAAGGCCGAAGCTTAACCTTCTGAGCTATCCAGGCACCCCAGAATCCCTGAAAGAATTTAGTCTGTTTCCTTTTATGGCACCATGTTTTTATTACTTAATCTTTGAATATTATAATGATAATGCATGCATATTATGTAATCAGATAGACAGCACATTACAAATGTATATAATGCCAAAGCAAATCCTCTCCCTGCCCCCTCACGCATCCCCATGAGATAAACAGGATAAACAGTATATCCACCCTCTGCTCCCTCATTCATACACGTACTTAAAATGTGCGTGCTTTTTTTGTGTCTTTGTTGCCTTTTACTAAGATGGAATCATAGTCTACCCAGTCTACAAATTATTTTTCTCTGAAGGCTTAATTGTAGGAAATCTCAAACATGTGGAAGTAGCATGAATTCTTACATACTGACCACAGAATTTCAACACTTATCACCTCATGCTTCATCTTGCTTCAAACTCTACCCTTACCTGTCCACATACCCCCCATATCGTGTATTATTATTATTTTTAATCTATAGCATCTCTCCCCAACATTTGAGTTTTTCAAATATTCAAAGTTATAAAAAACGTTGGGAGGCTAGTTCAAAGAACAATTATCTACCCATCACCTGGATTTACCACTTCTTTGTCATCATGGAGAACATTTTATGAACATCTTCATATTGAGATATAACTTTGCCTTCTTCCCCCTAATTCCTTGATACAAAAATGCACATATATATTGCTTTTTATAATTACTAATTTTTTCTAGAACACTATTGATGTGCAGAAGCAAGAGCTGGCTGAGATGCTTAAAACAAGGTGGCCAAGTTCACCCACACAGAAGGATTTAACCAAAACAGTTGCCAAGAGTTAAAAAAAAACAAAAACAAAAACCGAAAAACTCTTTGCAACAGTGTAGGCAGGCAATTTTTCATGCTTTGCCGGGGAACTCCAAAAACCTCTTCTGCTAAAGTGCTCACTGACATTTAACTTGAGGCCCAGGCAGCCTTCTGTGTAAAGCCATCACTTCTCAAGCATGTGGGAGCCCTGAGTCCTGGCCCTGGGCTCAGCAGACCTCTCCAATGACCAGTCTGCTAGCCAAAGTTTCCTTTATTAAACTGCTGTGATGGCAAGTAATTCCAAGTCTAATTATTTATAGATCACTCCAATTGCCTTTTGAATTGGGCAAAGTTTACCACTAATTCTATGTTTTTGTCAATTCTCATATTTCTAACAGTTTCTGTTTTATATATTTTTTCCAGGTATTATTAGGGATATCAAAGTCCATGGCATTCATTGCCTCATTTTGATTTTCAGTTTTTATAAAAGAAAAATGATCCAATTTGGTAATAACAAATGGTATATGTTTGCCTAACTTTCTGTGTAGCTGTCTCTCTTGTAGCAGCAGGAACTAAGTCTTCTGAGTCTGAGAAAACTCAGATACCAGCCCTTTTTCTCTATATACATTTCCCCATCTTGGACAATGATGAATTATACCACGAACCTAATGCCATTTAAGGTGGTGGCTAGATCTCCTTTCCAGGTGTAGTTATGAAAGGGGTTTTCATATTCATAATTTAAGACTTGGAGTCTACATCAACTAATAGTAACATCAAGAACCTAACAAACTGTTGTTTGCATTTCCCTTCTTAATAGGTTTAACACTGTAACAGGTTTAACATATCATTTTATTTGAGATTTGTTTGTTTTAACTTTGTATTTCTAAGCTATTATTGCATAACAAATCACCCAAAGTGTAGTAGCTTAAGCAGTAACAGTTTATTATGTCACAGTTTCAGTGTGTTGAGAATTCAAGAGTGGTTTACTTGGGGGGCTCTGGTTTACGGTCTCTCTTGAGGTGACAGATATGTCACCCAAGGAGACAATCACATGAAGAATAGATGGGGGCTGAAAGTCCTGTTTTCAAGATGCCTCTCTCACATGTCTGCTGGTTGCTGACAGGAGCCCTCAGTTTTGCCACATGGACCTCCCTCTAATGATGTTTCAGTGTATCTTCATGACATGGCAACTGGCTTTCACCACAGCGATTGATCCAAAAGAAAGAGCAAGGAGGAAGCGACAATGCCTTTTGAAACCTTGTTTCAGAAGTTACATATCATCACTTCTGCCACATTCTATTCATTAGAAGCAAGTAGCTAAGTTCTCAGTTAAGAGGAGGGGAGTGGACTTTAGGAACATGTATATTAGGCAGCTTGACATTCTACTTAAGGCCACTGATATCTTAGTTTTCTAAATCGTCTGCAGTGTCTAATTTACTATTAATCCCATCATATATATTTTTTTAACTCTGATATTGATTTTTTCATCTTTGGAAGCTAAATTTGGGTCTTTTTTATGCCCTCCGTGTTTCTTCTTCACATACTGATTCTTTTCTCTACCTACTTGAATATCTGCGATAGAGTTGTTCCACTCTGAATGGTAAAAATACAAACCATTCTAGGCCCTGTGTGAATTCCCAGGACTGTTCCTTCTAATCCTCTTGGGAAGGTTTCTCATTAGACTGAGATGTTTCTCACACACTTGCGATGATGAGTACTTAGTGGGAGATAGAAGAGGATCCCTCTAGAGAAACCCAGAGCTCTCTCTTTGGGCAGTTCTCTCCTCTCTAAGAAGTTCTCTACTCTGGTATTTTGTTCTAGCCTCTGTGGCCTACTGAGTTCTCTGTCTCCTTCACTTAGTGAGATTTTCAGGCTCCTTTTGGGTTTCCTTTCCCTGCATTATAGTCTAGAAACTCTTCAGGCAATAAGCTGAGACAATCTTTGGGCTTATCTCATTTGTTCCTCTTCTCTTAGGTCTTGTGCTTCCTGTATCTAAGGTTTGAAAATCTCTCTCTGTGTGTATGTGTGGTTTTATTTGTTTTGTCTGACTTTCCTCCATAACTAACCTCCATTATTTTGTTGTGTTTGGCAATAGAAGGCTCTCCAGAAAATGTCATTGAAATCAGCTTTCTATATAACTATCACTTTCTATATAACTGTTTCAGTTACCCGTTTACCAACTTTTGTACAATAACCTCCCCAAGAGGAAGAGAAAAGAGAAAGAAAGGGAAACACACCATAAGAGACTCTTAACGATAGAGAACAAACAGGGTTGATGGAAGGAGGTGGGTGGGGATGGGCTAGGTGGGTGGCGAGTATCAGGGGAGGCCCTTGTTATGCTGAGCACTGAGTATGATTTGTAACTGATGAATCATTGAATCCTATTCCTGAAACCAATATTGCACTGTGAGTTGGTGAACTAGGATTTATTTATTTATTTATTTATTAAAATATTTTATTTATTTGTTTGACAAAGAGAGAGAGAGAGTGAGAGCAGGAACACAAGCAGGGGAAGTGGGAGAGGGAGAAGCAGGCTTCCCGCCAAGCAGGGAGCCCCATGCGGGGCTCAATCCCTAAACCCTGGGACAATGACCCAAGCAGAAGGCAGATGCCTAAAGATTGAGTCACCAGGTGCCCCCAGTTAGAATTTAAATACAAAATTGAAGGAAAAAAAACCTTTCCAAAACGTGGTTTTAATATGGCACCATTTATTTGTCCACAATTCTATGTGTTGGTGATTTAAGATGCTTGCTTGCTTGCTTGCTTGCTTTCTTTCTTTCTTTCTTTCTTTTTTTTTTTTTTAAGATTCTCTCTCTTTTTTTTAAAGACTTTATTTATTTATTTATTTATTTTTGAGTGAGAGAGAGCACATGAGAAAAGGGAGGATCAGAGGAAGAAGCAGACTCCATGCTGAGCAGGGAGCCGCAATGAGGGACTCGATCTTGGGCCTCCAGGATCATGGCTTGAGCTGAAGGCTGTAGCTTAACCAACTGAGCCACCCAGGTTCCCTTAAGATGCTTTCAAGCCCAGATTTTTCACAATGCTTGAACATTGGGTTCAGCTGGGAAACTCTGTTCTTCATGGTATCAGCTGTGCTAACTCATGTGTTTGAATTTCGTTAGCAATTTGGCTGCTGGCTGGTCTAGGAAGACCTCGCTCCTATGTCTGGCTGTTAGTGCACATTTTGTCGGGGCTGTTGCCTCTTCAAAGCCTCTCAACCCTCCACTCAGTAGGTTAAACTAGGCTCTTTCACATGATTGTTGAGCATACTATTTTCTTTATCTTCCTTCTGTGGCTGTGTGGACCACACTTTCTTCATCTTTGTCTTCCCTAGCATTTGTTGTTAAGATTTTATTTATTTATTGGAGAGAGAGTGTGAGCAAAAGAGAGAAAGGAGCAGGGGTGGGGCAGAGGGAGAAGGAGAAAGCAGACTCCCCACTGAGCAGGGAGCCTGCCCTGGTACTTGATCCCAGGATGCTGCTTCTCCCTCTGCCTGCTGCTCCCCCTACTTGTGCATGCTCTGTCAAATAAATAAATAAAATCTTAAAAATAAGAGATATTGTTTAAAAAAATAATTCTTCATCTCAACGTTCAGTTTTATGTTCAGAATGGCCACAGTTATGTAGTCTTGTGTTGGAATTTTATTTGTTCAGTGCTACTTACCGCAAGTCTTCTGGAACATGACTTTCTCTTCCTAGGTTCTTAATTTTATTTCCTTTTTCCAGTTAGCTATAGGACATTTGAACATATATTTTTCAGAATCCTTGAACATTTTTTCTTCTTTTGCCTATAAAATTTGTGTGTGTGTGTGTGTGTGTGTGTGTGTGATTCATATTTTTTGTTAGGAAGGGTCTCGATACAAGTTTCTTTTTTTGTTGATTTTTGTTTGGAATACTGTGAAGCTTTTCAATTTATACTTTTATGTTTTAACAGCTAAGGAAAATTTTTAAATGATGTCTTTGATTTTTGCTGCTTTCATTTGTCTTTGTGTCTTACTTCAGGGACTCTGTAATTGCTTGGTAGCACCCCTCTTCTCTGCATCTCTTAGATTCTACTGTCCCTTGTAACATATTTTTGCCCTTTTGTCCTGCTCTCTGGGAAACCTAACCAGATTTGTTCCTCATATTACTTACGCTGTGGTGACAAACTTTTCTTCATTTCTTGCCATAATGAGTGCTTTAACTCTTCTCTTGTATTCTGGGTTTCCTCGCATGATTTTCCTACTTTGACAAGTTTATTCTGCATCTTTAAACTTTGGTCAGCTTCTTCTCTCCTTTTGTATTTATTTCAGAGGTCATGTTTTCAACTTGATTTGGGGATACGGAAAAAAAAATCCTCTTGATCTGAAAGATACATGAGTAAAAGAGCTTCAATTACATGTCTTCCCTTTGATACCTTATGAACTTATTCCACTTGCCTGATTTTTCATACTTTTTTCTTAGCGTACTCATCCCTATGACACTTGTAACTCATGCTGCTGTAAGGGGCTATTTGTAGACCTGATGTTTTTTAATTTGCTGTATGGCCCTTTTCACTACCCACAATTTTTATTGCCAAATTTTCAAATAAAAGTAGCAGATAAAATATTTGTATGTTATACAGTCTATTCTTGTTGCTATACAGTCTATTCATGTTATTCATGATAGTTACGTTCTATAAAGTTGCCCTGGACACTGAGTTAGTCAATACAGAACCACTGCTCCTGGGGAAATTTGAGGTTAACTCCCTTTATACCTCTAGAAACAACATTTTGTCAATTGATTAAAATATAACCTTATTTTATGTGTCTCTGTTCAAAGGCAAATTATTTCATCTATATTGTTGATTCATTAACATTGAACTTATGACCAACTGCACTGTAAGTCATGCCTGAATGAGACTGAGACTTACCTATTTGCAGTTTTTTCTCCATAAGGCATATCATGGCCTTCTTGTACTTGGGACACCTAGATAGTACTTCAGCACTGCTCTTAAACAGAGAAATCACCATCAAGAAGAACAAACACATGAAAAATGTGTCACTAAATAGGCTGAGGCATGTGTATGCAAGTATATGCAGAAGGTGGAGTGTTAGCTTAACCAGCTGGGAACGTGTGGGGGGCAGCCCAAATTCTCCACTGCTCTGCACGTGCCCAGGAATGACTGTGAAAGGACTGTCAGTGTTGATCTGGAGGTTACAAATACATTGTAACGAGTAGGTAAATTCTAACTTTGAATTCGCAAATAATAAAGAATGCTGTAGATGTTAAAAGATATTTGGGTCTTTCTGTTTTCATTACCACCATGTCAAATCCATCCAACCCAACAAACTATCTTAATGTAGCATAGATACGATCACATAATTTCCCTCCCTTTTCAGCATCTACTGATATCTATTTCTTACAGAATGCACACAGCAAATTATGTATTCAGTACTGCCCAAGTGCCAGGCAGGTTGAGGCCACTTGCCCTATCCAATGGACATTTTCCTGAGATTGGATTAAGGTATAATTTTCTCTAGTCTTTCTTGCTCTTAAGCTTTAAAACTATAAACAGGGTCTAATAAAATATTTTTATAACACTATAAAATATCTTGCAACATTTATCAAAGTGCATTTTAAATTTGTGGTATCTACACCTACTTGACTGCAGTCTCCCACTGTGGGCTACCTGTTACCTGTATTCTGGTTTTCTGGTGTTTGTGATTTCTGAATGTATGTACAGTCTGGGAAACAGTATTCAGGTTGGAAGGGCTAATATTGAAAGAGCATCTCTGAGAGAGAGGGGAATGGAAGCCAGCTCTATCTGGTAACACCTGGAAGTCAGAGAGGGAAGCATTGCTCAGATTTTAGAAGGGAATGGCATGTAGGACCTTGGGAAGACGAATCATTAAACACCTATGTGCCCAGACTTCTGAAAGACCTTTTAGTGCCTCACTACTTTTAAGATATGGGGATTTGACAAAAACAGCAACAACTACAACACAAAAAAAACCAAAAACCAAAAAACAAAAACCATCCAAACCCCCAAATCTTGCCATTTGGTGACGTGGATGGAACTGGAGGCTATTACGCTAAGTAAAATAAGTCAATCAGAGAAAGGCAATTATCATATGGTCTCTCTGATATGAGGCATTTGAGACAGGGCAGGGGGTTGTGGGGGGAAGGGAAGGAAAAATGAAACAAGAACGGATGGGGCGGGGGGAATAGGGGGGAGAAACCAAAAGAGACTCAATCTCAGGAAACAAATAGGGTTGTTGGGGGCAGTGTTGGAGGGTTAGGGTGGCTGGGCTATGGACATTGGGGAGGATACATGCTCGGTGAGTGCTGTGAATTGTGTAAGACTGATGAATCATAGACCTGTACCCCTGAAACAAATAATACATTATATGTTAATTTTAAAAAAGATATCACGGGGATTTAAATAGTAGCTCATCTCCGGTTACTAGTGTGAATCAAAGGCCACAGGAATTGTATTGGACAGCACAATTTCCTCGGGACTTTTGTATGAAGACCAGCCAGGGATCCAGATCCAGCACTGCAATTAAATTTGATTTAGCAAATAAAAAAAATATATTTCTTACAATTGTATTTCATATATCCTATATGGTGGTACAAATTCAAAAGAGCAACTTACTAAAGCCGTAAGCAACTTACTTTGCCTTTTTAATTTTCAACTTCCTTACTTGTAAAATGAGGGCAGTTATGTTTACCTTGTAAGATTGTTTTGGAGATTGGTTATTTTATGTGTAGGTCAGCTAGTAGGTCTTAACACCTGATGCTCAGTCAGTGTTATACAGAGTTCTCTCCTTCCAGCTGTCCTCTGAGTTCTCTGTCATTTTAAGGACATCCTTGCTGTCAAGCATTTATATTTGCCCATGTTCATTTTTATAGAAGTTTGCAACTATGCATTTATACAGATACACCAATATTTTGATAGGGTCATATCCTCATTTCATCCACTGATGAGTCTTGGGTCCCCTGGGCTGATGCTCTGCTATTCTGTTCTTCTCAATCATACCTGCAAGTCACTCCAGATCTGCCTGAGCAGGCACCCCCCCCTTTCCTTAGGTAAAATAACTCTTTCAACTTTAATTATTTCTAGTTTCTTATTTAAATAGTATGTAAGTATAGGCATATAGGGTAGTTTATCAGTTATTTTATTCATTTGCCCCTGAAATCTTCTTACAAGGGGTTTAAGGACACTCACAAGTATAATATCAATTTAAAAATTACATTAAAACTAAGTAGGTAAAAAAAATATGGGCAAAAGAAAAACAAAACAGGAAATTGGGATACCAGATTGTTTCATTAAAAATACTGAACATGCTGGGAAAAATTGTATCAAACATATAAAAAGTACATTAATGTGTCAAATATATAAAAACTATATTAATTATATTGTTATGTTTTGTGTCTGATCAGGAAACTGTTTTTTATTTTTCTTTGCTACCCAAAAGACTTTTAAAAGTCCTCAGAGACAATGCAGTTTATGCTAACTTCCCACTCAATCTGTTACACTCATTGATCCATAGAGTAATAGTGACACTGAACTGAATCTTTATGCTTGTACTTATCACAGGAATTTAAAAAGAATATTAAACCAGATTTTGACAGATTTGGGCCAACAAGTAAATCTTTATTGGAAAAAAAAAGGCTATTTTAAGAAAAGGGAAGCATAAGGGAAATAGTAATTGTGTCCCTAAAGCATCAAAATTTGCAAAAGAGACTATAGAAGAAAATTGTTCTCCATGATTTTAACAGAACACATTTACTTCTCTCTTAGAAAGAAGGCATCTCCCTGTAGCCCTCTGAAAGTGCTCAGAGCACACTCTAACACAATTCCTAAAGAAAACCACCCCCACTCTCATGTGTACTGATAGCTTCAGAGGTAAAATTATTGACGATTTAAACAAGAAATTAGTTTTTATGCAAGGCAAATTTAAATTCATCTTCAAGTGTTTAACATTGATAACAAATATCTTGAAAAGCAAGGTATTTTAGAACAAAAACTAGTAAATTCTTTTTAAAGTTAGGCAACATAAAAAAAATGTTTCTTACTGACTTCCTTTTGTCATATAATAGTTGAATTTTTGTAATATTTACTTAAGCTATAAACATAATAATGAAATAAACACCAGTGAGCCTTCTATTCAAATTATGAGTTAAGACCTTGCTAACGGGAACTTTACCTCTGTGTTTTCATGCTCCCACCTCCTGCCTCCCTCCCCAGAGGTAGCTACTGCTCTGAAATCTTTGTAGTTTACCACATATTTGTGGATCTTTAAATGTAATGCTGTTCACCTTTACTTGGTTTTGAGCCTTAAAAAAAAGCTATAATTCTGAATGTACTATACATTAATATATTTAAATTCTTACTTTTAAAATACATTAATTATATTTAATATATAATTATTACATTTAATAACACATTAATTATATTAATGTATTATTGCAAGTGTAATTTGTATTATTACAGTGTAATTTATAGTCTTATAAATGGAATAAATACATTTATAATTTGTAATACATTTGTAGTTTGTAGTACAATCTGTAATTTGTTTTGTTTTTACTCAGCATTTCAAAGTGAATAATTATTGCTAAGATTCATCCATTTTGTTTTACTTAGCTGCAGACTTCTAGAATACATATACACTAGTGTATACCTGGGAATGGAATTTCTGGATTGCGAGAAACTCAAATGCTCAAGCTTTTAAAGTGATGCCGGTTCACATTCTCATCAACGGCATCTTTTGCTGTTTTCATTCTTCTACATCTTTCCTAACACTTGGTATTGTTAGAGCTCTTGTGTATTTATCCAATGAACACCCTGTGTTTTGTTTTTGGTATTTATCTGTGCTTCTTTTTAGCTATGTATTTCTTATCTGTCCACCTATTTAAATTTTTATTCCTTTCCTATAAAATGCCTGTTTGGTGCTTTGCACAATTCCCATTGAATTGCTGACCTCTTTATTATTAAACCACAAGGATTCTTTATACTGATAGATTTTATTCTTTCATCAGTTATATGTGTTGTAAGTATCTTCTCTCAGATTGTGAATTATTTTAAATTTTTTATTATAGTGTCTTGAAAAACAGTAAGTCTTAATTTTAACTTCTTTAAATTTGTCAGTCTTTTATGTTAATAAGTTTTGGCTCTTGTTTAAGAAATACTGTTCTATCTTTAAGTAAGAAAGAGTGTCTAGCATTTCTTCTGAAAATTTTAAAAGACTTTTATAGATATCTTTTATATTTAAGTCATTAATCTATTAAGTTTTGTGTGTGATATGAGAGAGAAATTAAACTTCATTTTTTCCCGTGTGGATTAGCCAATTATTTCTGGATAGTTTACTGAAAAATCTTGCTTCTCCCATGGTTGGACAATTCCATCTCTGTAGTATATAATTTTCGTATGTGCACTGGTCTATTTCTAGGCTTTTAATTTTGTTTCCTTGGTCAGTATGTTCAATTCTGCATAAAAAAACTTATTTTAAAAATGACCATTCTGGAAAAGTTAAAACTATACAGAGAAAAGTCAGATCAGAGGTTGCCAGGGGCTGGGAACTGGGGAAGGGACTGATGAGAAAGGGACAGGGAATTTGGGAGAGACGGTAATGGGGATTTCCTACATCTTGATTATGGTGATTATAGACTATATAGATTTGTCAAAACTCAAAACCGAACAATTAAAAAGACTGAGTTTTATTGGATATAAATTTTACTTCAGAAACTAATTTAGAAAAATTTCCCAAACATTAATTTGATATGTTGTTATTTTTCTTTAGGAATGACTTCCATTCTTACTGGGCTTCTGCTTTTCTGTATACATTTTAGAATCCTACTTTGAAAATTCCATCAAAACTAAACCTGTCAGGATTTTGATTGGAGCTACATTGAGCCAGTAGATAAATTTTGGGATGTTTTGTATTATCCATGAAAACAGTATATTTCTCCATTTAGTTACGTCTACCTTAATGTCATTTTGTAATTAAATATTCTAACATTCTGAGTACCTGAATATTAAATATTAAGATATCTTATACAAAAATAGGCTAGATTTTTAAGCTGTTGTCTCTTGTTCCAAGCCCATCCCTCCATATGCTGCTATGTGATACTGGGCTAGGTCTCTGCAAACTGTAGTTCTCCTTTGCCAAATGGTTTCTTTTTAAGTTCTGCAATAAAGGATACTGGAGGAAAGGTGGGAGACAAGAGGGGAAGAAGAACCTTCATCTAGGTTCTGTGGCCTTTGCCGGTATCACTCTGGCAATAGTTTTTTTTTATCATGGCAGGAGCTGTGGGTTCAGTTTCCAGCTTTCTTCCCCCCTCTCATACCCAAGTTAATTGTCTCCCCTTAGAGGTATAACCACCACCTGGGTAGGGCTCCTTCTCAGAAGCCTGAGCCCCATTCTGTGTGTCCCCTCTTCAAAGATTATGAGACCCTAACACCAGTCAAGCAGCTCCCCTTGATTTCTGTATAGAAATTAACTTAGGTCTATGGATCTTATACCCAGAAACCTTGCTATATACTCTCTTATTTCTTATAATTTGTATGTACAGTCCTTTGAATTTTCTGTGTAGCAACCATATCATATACAGATAATGACAGTTTTGTTCTTTTCTATTCTTTATGACCTTTCTCTTCCCCCTGCCCTTACTTTGTTTGATAAGGTCTCCAGTATGATGAAGGATAAAAGTGGTCATAGTAGATACCCTGGTTTTATTCTTGGTTTTAAGAAGAAAATTCTAATGTTTCACCATTAATAATTATATTCCTGTAGGTTTTTTAATAGATACCATCTATATGTTAAGCAAATTCATTTATATTCATAATTTGCTAATATTTTTAGAGTCTACTTACTATTAATTGTTTATGATTTTGGCCGTATGTTTATAAATGATATTAGATTATGAATTTTTCTTTTTCATTGGTGCCACTTTTTGGACTTGGTATCAAAATTTCCTTTTCTAATTCACTGTCAACTTTATATAAGATTGAAAAGATCTGTTCCTTGAAGAGTTTGTAGGATTTGACGAAACCGTCTGAGAGTGATGTTTTTGCGGGAAGATTTGTAGTCTCTTTAGTGGTTGTAGAAATATTCTAGCTTTGTATTTCACCCTTTGAGTTAGTTCTGGGTAAATTGTATTACTCAAGAATTTTGTTGATTTTGTCTACATTTTAAAATGTGTTGGCATTAATTTTTTCATGGTATTATTCCCCTTTCATTTTTCATTTATAATTTCATTTATTTGTATTCTCGCTCTTTTCTTCCCCTTCTTTTCTTGATCCATCTTGTCAGGAATTTGTCATTTTTATAGGGATGCAGTGACATTCAGCTTTGATCTCAGCATTTGGCCAAAATATGCTTAAATTTCTGCTTCTCTCAGGTCTCTAGAAACCTGAACAGCAAATCCTTATCCTTTGCAAATCCCTGAATTTGTGCATGATCAGTGATTATTTAATTGGATGGGCTAGTTACCAGAAGTGTAATGATAATAATAATATAACAAACACATATTAAGTCTTCATTGTTTTTTTCACTTTTTAAAGGGTAGATAAAGCACCTAAGTTGTTTTAGATGAATAGACGAAGCTTCCCAATTTTCAGCCAACAAAACCATTTCTACCATTACATTATCTATCTACTGAAACTTGGGAATTTACAAAGAACTGAAATTTCAGAGAACTTCCCAGACCTCAGATTGTTTAGTAAATTTGAGTTTCTAAAAATCTTTGCTTCTAATTCCATCATAAGTGGTATTTTTTTAGACATACTGGCCAGTTTTCTCTTTGCCTTAACTAGCACACTGATGCTTATTTTCAGAAGTCTTTCTATCTTTATAATGATAATAGTACCAGTAGTAATAATAATAAATGGGTTCTATCATACAGCACTTTCGATGTACTAGACATTATTCTAAGCCCTTTGAATTTATTAAATTATTTAATTCTTACGATAGAACTCTGAAGTAGATGCTATTATTATCCCATTTCCAGATGAATAAATGGAGGCACAGAAAGATAAAAATAACCTACTCAAGGGTCGCCTAGTGAATAAGTAATGGAGTCAGGATTTGAATCCAGTCTTCTGGAGTTCTTGCCCTTGATGGTATAGTGGATTAATTGCCCCTTGGCACCAGTCACCCAAGCACCTCTGGTACTTGGGGCCAATATGCCTGATAAGGGCCAAGAATTTCTTGCACTGATTATATGCTTATAAACTATATTCTTATGTGAACATATAGGTGCTCTTGGTCAGAAATGAATTTTCATTCTTTCCAAGAGTCTCTATTGGAAAAAGGGAAAGTGGTTGAGATTACTCTGATGCATGTTTAACCTGTTTATAAATGGGATGTCTGCAGATGAACTCAAGGTGAATGGGGATTTCAGATGACCAATTCCATCAAAGGATGCAAGAGAGAAGGGAAACTCTACTTAGGGTTCATAATTCTATAAAATCTCCTTGAAGAATAAATAGACCAAATAATGGTAAGGGATGGTATACAATGAGTTCCAAGAAGAACCCATGTGTCACTGAAATGCTAGATATTCTAAAGGAGCCTATAGTGATCTTCCAGGATTCTGTTTGAAGGAGAGCCGAACATGTGTATGCTGCCCCTTTCTTTCCCACAAAATTTTATAAGGCAAGCAGATTAAGTAGGAGACAAAGTCAATGACTTAAGGAGGTATAAGAAATCCACTGCTCTGGAGGGACTGGATGTCTTGAAATTTTTATTGAAAATGTTTTGGGAGGAGCAGAGTGTGGAGAAGATAAGACTTTCGGGAAGGTAGAACCATACCACCTGGCCATTAAAGTTCTAGTCTTTTAGGAATTTAGGGGTCCCTCAGTTTGCAGACCTTCCTGAAAAACAAGAGCTCTTTTCCAGTTCCACAGGTCCACTCACTTTGGGAATGGAGAAGAATAGCTGGAATAGGGCATCTGGTTTTGACATCTGTCTATGTACATGCATGGGAGTGTACACACACACACACCCCGGTTTTCCAGTTTCAGCCAGGGACTTCCTCCTTTCTATGAAAAACCTGTCTTGCAGTTGGGATTCTTACATAAAAATATTGTCAAAAGAGAGGATGGCAAGCAGGGGCAAGTGGTGTTGTAGAAACCAAGAAAAGACAGAATTTTATTATTTGTAAGAGGTCATCCGAAAGTCCAAGGTAACCACATTTCTGCTGCATGTGTCCTGAATATAGGGTGCTGGATTTGGCAATGAGAAGATGGTAGCTTCTCACACAGGTCCTAAGGGCAAAGCCAGAATGCTTTGGATTGGAGAAAAAAACAAATGCATCTACTGAGTGTAGGTTTCATTTAGTTCAGTCAAAATCGAGGGCAAATTTTATTAGGAAGGCAATAAGAAGGAAGAGAATTTCAACCCATGAACAAAGGCATGAAGGCATTGGAGAACTTTTTCATTTTTATTTTTTAAAGTGAAGATCTTTTGTCAATGGCTTAATATGAATTTAATATTCTCTCTCTCAGGAAGAATCACTTTGTAAACCTTGGTTTTTAATTGTGAAACAAAGGGTAATTGGAAAAAAAAGTTCTAGAGCCCCTGAAATTACTCTTTGTTGCTGGCCCTTATTCTGCTAACTCTGACTGTATGGGTATAACAGGCATATCTTGGAGAGGTAGTGTAAGTTCAGTTCCAGACCACAGCAAAAAAAGTGAATATCATCATAAAACAAGTCAAGTGAATTTTTTGGCTTCCTAGTGCATGTAAAAGTTTCTTATACTGTACTGCAGTCTATTAAGGATGCAACAGCATTATGTCTGAAGAAACTGTGTACATACTTTATTTTTAAAAACACTTGATTACTAAAGAATGCTAACTATCATCTGAGCTTGCAGTGAGCAGTAATCTTTAGTGGGTGGAGGGTGTTGTCTTTTTTTTTTTTTTTTAGATTTTATTTATTTATTTGACAGAGATCACAAGTAGGCAGAGAAGCAGGCAGAGAGAGAGGAGGAAGCAGGCTCCCTCTGAGCAGAGGGCCCAATACGGGGCTTGATCCCAGGACTCTGGGATCATGACCTGAGCCGAAGGCAGAGGCTTTAACACATTGAACCACCCAGGCGCCCCTGGAGGGTGTTGTCTTGAGGTTGATGGCTGTTAACTGATCAAGGCGATGGCTGCTGAAGGTGGGGTACCTGTGGCAATTTTCTTAAAATAAGACAACAGTGATATTTGCTGCACTGATTGACTATTCCTTTGTCAAACAATTTCTCTGTAGCATGCCGTGCTGTTTGATAGCATTTACCCACAATAGGACTTCTTTCAAAATTGGAACTGATTCTCTCAAATCTGCCCTGCTTTATCAGTTATGTTTATGTAATATTCTACATCATTTGTTGTTATTTCAACCACCTTTTTTGGCATCTTCTGTAGGAATATATTCCATCTCAAGAAACCACTTTCTTTGCTCATCCATGAAAAGTAACTCTTCATCAGTGAAACTTTGTCATGAGATTGCAGACCTTCAGGCTCCACTTCTTATTCTAGTTCTGCTGTCTCTACCACATCTGCAGTTAGTGCCTCCACTGAAGCCTTGAAACCCTCACAGTTATCCACGAGGGCTGGAGTTCTTCTAAACGCCCGTTAATTTTGACATTTTGACCACGTCCCACAAATTACAAATGTTCTTAATGGCATCTAGTATGGTGAATCCTTTCCAGAAGGTTTTCATTTATTTTACCCAAATCCATCAGAAGAATCACTATGGCAGCTATAGACTTAAAAAATGTATTAATAAGAATTGAAAGTTGAAATTACTCCTCAATCCGTACATTGCAGAACTAATTTTATATTGGCAGGCATGAAAACAATAATCTCATTGTACATCTCCCTCAGAGTTCTTGGGTGACCAGGTGTATTATTCATGAACAATTATATTTTGAAAAAAATCTTTTTTTTTTCTTGAGCAGTAGGTCTCAACCATGGCTCAAAATATTCAGTACACTGTTTTGCAAACAGAGGTGCTGTTGTCCAGGCTTTATTGTTCCATTTATAGAGCACAGGATGGATTTAGTATTATTCTTTTTTTTTCTTCTTATTTATTTGCCAGAGAGAGAGAGAGAGAGGGAGAGAGAGAGCGCGCGCAAGCGAGCACAGGCAGACAGAATGGCAGCAGAGGCAGAGGGAGAAGCAGGCTCCCGGCCGAGCAAGGAGCCCGATGTGGGACTCGATCCCAGGATGCCGGGATCATGACCTGAGCCGAAGGCAGCTGCCCAACCAACTGAGTCACCCAGGCATCCCGGATTTAGTATTATTCTTAAGGGCCCTAGGATTTTCAGAAATGTGAATGAATGAGCACTGGCTTCAACCTAAAGTCACCAACTGCATTAGCCTCTAACAAGAGAATCAGCCTGTCCTTTGCAACTTTGAAGCCAGCCAGATATTGACTTCTCCTCTCTAGCTATGGAAATCCTAAATGGCACCAACTTCCAATGGAAGCCTGTTTCATTGACACTGAAAATTTGTTAATTAGTGCAGCTACCTTCATTAATGATTTTAGTTAGACATCCTGGGCAACTTGCTGTGGCTTCTACATCAGCACTTGCTGCTTTACCTTGCACCTTTTTTTTTTTTAAGATTTTATTTATTTATGACAGAGAGAGATAGCAAGAGAGGGAACACAAGCACAGGGAGCTGGAGAGGTAGAAACAGGCTCCCCACTGAGCAGGGAGCTGGATATCTGTCTCCATCCCAGGACACCAGGGTCATGACCTGAGCCAAAGGCAGACCCTTAATGACTGAGCCACCCCGGGGCCTCTCACCTTGCTCTTCTGTATCATGATGATGGCTTCTTTCCTTAGACCTCATGAGACCACCTCTGCTAGTTTCAAACGCTTCTTCTGCAGCTTCCTCACCTCTTTCAACCTTCATAGAATTGAAGACAGTTAAGGCCTGGCTCTGGAACAGGCTTTGACTTAAGGGAATATTAAAGCCAGTTTGATTCAGACCACTAAAACTTTTTCCACATGAGCAATAAGTCTGTTTCATGCTCTTATGATTCATGTGTTCACTGGATTAACGCTTTCAGTTTCCTTCAAGAGCTCTTCCTTTGCATTCACAACTTGGTTTTTTGGCTCAAGAGGCCTAGATTTTGATCTGTCTCATCTTTGACATGTCTTCCTCACTTCCTCACTTCCTTTCATTTAACATGTAGAGGACATTGTAGGGTCATTCATTAACCCAATGTCAATATTGTTGTGTGTCAGGGAACAAGAAGGCATGAGGAGAGGGAAAGAGATGGGGGAAGGCCAGTTGGTGGAGCAGTCGGTACACACAACAGCTATCAGTGAAGCTTGCTGTCTTATATGGGTTCATGGCACCCCAAAACAATTACAACAGCTCAAAGATTGCTGTCTACAGGTCACTGTAATAAATACAATAATAACTAAAAAATTTGAGATATCATGAGAATTGCCAAAATGTGATCCAGAGACATGGAGTGAGAGAATGTTGTTGGAAAAAAATGACTTATCACGGGGTTGCTACAAACCTTCAATTTGTAAAAAAACACAATACCTGCAAAGTATAATAAAGCAAAGGCAATAAAATGAGGTATGGCTGTATTAAAAGTTATTGTATCATGACATATAGAAAAATATATTCTTCAGTAAAGGAATGGTTTTACTGTTAGCATTTAATAAAAGGAAACACTTATTCTATTTAGTCTCTCTCTCTCTTTTTTTTTTTTCCTGGACTGTTTGGAGTTGGACTTCACTTGTGATCTATATTTCAGCTTTGTCCAAATAGCATTTCAGAGGGTAGAAAAGGAAAATGGGATGAAGTGTTAACTCCTTTGGCCACCTGTTCTCATTTCACACCCTTTTGGAAAAAGCAGTGGACAAGAAGAACTGTCAAAGTAGCAGGCTTCCTAAGTTGCCAGCAAAGACAGTCCACAAATGCCACCTTACCAGGAGAAGAGTGTCAGCGTCTTCCTGTGGGTTTCCTCCTGTGTATCAGCAGCCCCCAGGAGAAACCTGTGTGGTTGTTTGCCCTGGTTGTCTAAGTCAGTGGATACACAGCAGACCTGCATTAGCAAGCCTCACTCCATGGTTTTTATTCATAACCCTGAGATCATTGCACAAACCCTTCCAAGTTTGGTTTCCACCCTCTTCAAGGCTCTTTGTTTATGAATAGTTTTCCTGATGAAGCCAGAATCAGTAACGAAGACAGTAATGAGGGAGACATGTGGAGCTAAAATATTTGTAAAGAACTTTCCACCATTTATATGAATCCTGGCCATATCTTTAATTAGTTGTAAGTGTAACCGAGAATTTTTTCTTATTTCTGTCAACCATACAATCTTTCTATTCCTCATGCCACCCAAGCAAGGTACTTAAACACTCCAAGTATGTATATCTACAGAAGACATTCTCTCCCTTATAGTTTCTTAACAAATACAACTATAGCCTTTATGAGTATTTATACACTTCCCTATAAATTAGCATTGTTTTATTCTTACATAATAGCTTTCCTTTTAGAAGATGCCTCTTCGTTTTCTCATAAACTTTTCTCATTTTTTAGACCTAACACTTCCACAAAATGCCTGATTTAAATATTCAGTGGGAAAGTAGCAATCTTTAGCCCTTCTGGACCACCTCTGGGTCAGATTTCAGTGCACAGAGTCCCTAAAGTAGAGAGCCAAAGAGGTTAGACAATTGCTTGGTGTAATTCCTCAGAGACTGTGGGTTTCCATCCTTGCAAGGTGCAGCAGCCTAATTAACATGCTGAAAATACCTTCTCAACTCAAATTGTGCTTAAGACATTTGCAGATGACTTTCAGCTGCCCACCGGGAAGGCAAGGAGCTTGGGTCTTCTTTGAAAAAAAGTCTTGACATGATTGCTAAGTTGCAGAAAAAGCTTTTTATCACATTCTTTGACATCCTTCTTTAAAGAGATTGAAAAAAATGTGTTTTTGTTTTTGTTTTTGTTTTGTCTTCTTAGCCCCAAGAAGTGTTGGAATAAAAGCCTCAAAGCTTTGCAACTGAAAGAGTTAAAACAATCTGCATGGCAGAATATCAAATCCCACAGCTTCTTCCTGCCAAACAGAGAAAAAAAAAATCAAAGCAACAAGAAGGAAGAAGGAAAAGGGGAACATCCTTGTTAGTAAATCAATCAGTTTTTGTATAATAATCCTCTTAAATCCATCCCTCAAGGTGGGGAAAGCCCTCTTATCGGGGTCTTTGGTGAAATCTATACCAAGGTCTGTCAACTCTCTCATGGTTGACAGTCCACATTCAGTCCTATTTATCTGGATTTCAGGATCATCCTATGGAAATGATCCACTAGTACAATTATAGGAGTACTTAGTAATTTTATCCCTTTACTCATTAATATTAATTAGTGCTTGGAGGGGAAAGAGGACAAGGAACAGCTTCTTATATCCAACCTAATTAACTTTGTCTAGCTTGTATGAAAGTGAGAAAGTACTTTATTAAAAACGATAAGATAAGCACACAAGGGACTTTTATTTTCTGCTTAGGCTAAACTGTGATAACATTTGGCTCTTCGTGCAGCATCCTAGAATTGCCAGCAAGAATAAAAGGATTGTTACTGGAAAGTAAAGGCTCCCGCACGGTTTCCAAGGCACCCACTCAGCTGGTGGTAACGTAGATTTGACGTTTTCATGCTATTTTAGAAAATGAAGGGTGGTTTCCAAGCCCCATATTTAGGACATATAACATTACAAATGACAGAAAAGTAAGGTAACAAGTATTTGTTGCTTCTTTTTCAGTATTACAGATTTATATGTTATCTAATTTATATTGACACAGTGAGTTGAAAGCCTTTTAAATTTAATGCCTAAAATGTATTTGGTTTCCGGTTAGGATTAAGAACATTTTTTAAACCAAAGATCTCAGTAGACATATTTCCTCTCCTCTATGAATAAAACACTGTAGGAAATATATAAGGTTAGTAGCATTAAAAGCTATGTATTCCACACATTATTTTTTAACCGTAATATTCACTGATTCACTTGTTCTTTTGGAAAATTTGATTGAAGAAACTATGTCGAGCTCTAAAACTTTAGAAATAAATGCAAAATTTAAAACAAGTCATTTTTCCTCATGTTTATACTTTGTGTTTGCCCATGACCTTTGAGAAGCAGACACTGAGACAAGATTCAACGTGAGAATTTTATTGGGTAATAAAATAGAAAATGAGGAGCTGGGAGCTGAGAAAAGCCTGGGGAGCCATCAGACTGCACTGCAAACCTGCCGCTGAATGGCGGGGAGAGAGAAGGGAGGCTGAGTGGGACACATTCCAGATCCCCAGGCAGCCAATAAGGAAGATGAAGCAAGACTGTCAGGGGGTCCTTGAGAAACAGGTACCTCTCAGGAGACCCATGCCTCCCTAAACAGGCATGTGTTACTATCCCTGCTGCTCAGCTGATGGCTGGGAAAGGCTCTGAGAAACATGGCTTTGGTTAAACCATGGCAATGAATTTCAGAATAAGTAGCTGGGCTCGTGGTCATTATGCTTCTTGAACTTGGAGGCCATGAGATGCACTCATGGCTGCCGTAGGCTCTCTTCACATCTTCATTAAAACATTGCCTCTTTGAATTCATCTTCCTGACATTTTTTTTACTAACAGTAAAAATTGGAATCTTATTTATGCCCAAATCAGGAAATGTTGAGTTTTTTTTGGTAGAACTAGATTTTGGAAACGTTACTGTGAAATCCCTAAAATATCTAATTCTTTAGTCCAAAATCTAAACGTATTTGTGGTTTATATATTCAGTGCTTGATTCCAACCTAAAGGCAATGAAATGCATTTACCAAAAAAAGAGCAAAGCTTTAAAATCTTTCATAACAAAATAGCACACAAAATATAGAGTATAAAGGAAAGTATGAGCAATATCCTAATGTGACTCTTATTTCTTCTGAGAATCCTGAATTGGTATCTTTGAACTGATATCAAACTTGATGTCTTTCCACCATTGAAATCAAGGTCACTGTGAATTCAAGGTATTGTCCAGCCTTATTGATATCTTTCAAGTCAGGATATCAGTTTAATTTGAGGCCGTTGGGGCTTATTGACCTTTTGCCAGTTTGAAACTTGAGTGTTTGTTTTTGCTCTTTGCTTGCCGTAATTCTCTATTTTCAGATGGCCTTACTGGCTTAATTATTTGTCTATATTTTTAGCATTTTTGCAAAGTTTTGAAGTTTTGTGTCATGTGACGCAGAGACCATGGTTTTGGAGGTCAAACAGACCTCAGTGCATCACATCTGCCACTTATTCATTGCATGAATTTAGACAGGCCAACGAACCTTTCTGAACGTGGCTCCTTCTCTATAATTTAGGAACAACAACTCCCACCTTGTAGGTGGAAATTGTGGGAAAGAAATGAGGCAGCTACACCATCTGAATCCCGAGGGTCCCCATCTGTACTGTTGCGCTAACTGGCATTTTGTCTCCTCGCATAGGGTCACTAGAGATGCCCAGGTCCCAAGCTGGCCGGCCAGATCGCTCTGGTGCTGAGCACAGCCCCTCAGCAGCTGGTTGGGCAATGCCTGTGCTGACAACCTATGGCCTCCCATGGTTTGTGTTCCTGCAATTCGTCCTTCAGCTCATGTGCCAACTGCTCTTCCATCCCCTCACGCCCAACACTGTCCCATGATTGTAACAGTGAGGGAGTGTTGTCTGAAAAAGCCCAGGAGTGCAGGAAGCGTCACCCTCAAGGTCTTATTCATCTGGACCACGGACCAGTCTACGGGCCTGGGGGCCAGCAATCAGGCTTGTGTATATGGCATGGCCCCTCTTGCCTGGTTTCTCCCTCATCTTCTATAAACTCTTCCTCTACCAAGGCTCTCATCATCATCTTCTCCTGCTCTTTTTTAAATTAAATTTTTAATGATAATTCCAGAGTAGTTAACATACAGTGCTGTATTAGTGTAGGGGTACAGTATAGTACAGTATAGTGATTCAACAATCTTATCCATTACTCAGAGCTCCTCACGACAAGTGCACTCTTAATTCCCATCCCCTAGTTCTCGCATCCTCCTACCACTCTCCTTTCTGGTAACCGTCAGTGTTTTCTCCGTAGTTAAGAATCTATTTCTTCGTTTGTCTCCCTCTCTGTCTCTCTCACTTTCTTTCTCTTTTTTCCCTTTGCTCATTGGTTTTGTTTCTTTTTTTTTTTTAATTAATTTATTTATTTATTTGACAGAGAGATCACAAGTCGGCGGAGAGGCAGGCAGAGAGAGAGAGAGAGAAGCAGGCTCCCGCTGAGCAAAGAGCCCGATGCGGGGCTCGATCCCAGGACACTGAGATCATGACCTGAGCCGAAGGCAGCGGCTTAATCCACTGAGCCACCCAGGCGCCCCATTGGTTTTGTTTCTTAAGTTCCATATGAGTGAAGTCATATGTTTTCTGTCTTTCTGTGATTTATTTCTCTTAGTATAATATTCTCTAGCTCCATCCATGCCATGGCAAATGACAAGATTTCATTCTTTTTTTTTCTTTCCAAATTTTCATTTAAACTCTAGTTAGTTAACATATAGTGTAATATTGGTTGCTGAAGTAGAATTTAGTGATTCATCCCTTACATACAATACCCAGTGCTCATCATAACAAGTGCCCTCTTTAATACCTGTCACCGATCTAGCCCATCTCCCATCCACCCTCCTCCAACAACCCTCAGTATGTTCTCCGTTGCTAAGAGTCTCTTATGGTTTGCTTCACTCTCTCTTTCTTTTTTTCCCCTTCCCATGTTCATCTGTTTAGTTCCCTAAATTCCACATATCAGTAAAATCATATGGTATTTTTCTTTCTCTGACTGACTTATTTCACTTAGCATAATACACTTTAGCTCCATCCACAACCTTACAAATGGCAAGATTTCATTCTTTTTCATGGTGGAGTAATTTTCCATTATAGATATAATAATACATATTTCATAATACATATCTGTATATACATAATACATATATATCTCTCATATATATATCTCACATCTTCTTTATCCAATCATCAGTCAATAGACATTTGGGTTCTTTCCATAATTTGGCTATTGTTGCTAATGCTGCTATAAACATCAGGGTGCATGTACCCCTTCAAATCTGTAATTTTTGTACATTTTGGGTAAAGATCTAGTAGTGCAGTTGATGGATGGTAGTGTAGTTCTATTTTTAACTTTTTGATAAACTTCCATACTACAGCTACATACTACAGCTACAGAGTAGCTGTATCAGTTTGAATTCCCAATGTAAGAGGGTTCCCTTTTCTTCACATTCTTGCCAATACCTGTTGTTTCCTGTATTGTTAATTTTAGCCATTCTGACGGATGGGAGGTGGTATCTCATGGTGGTTTTGATCTGTATTTCCCTGATGAGTAACGTTGAGCATCTCTGCTTGTGTTTGTTAGCCATGTGTATGTCTTCTTTGGAAAAATGTCTATTTTGTGTCTTTTGTGCATTTCTTAACTGGATGATTTGTTTTCTTGGGTGTTGAGTTTGATAAGTTCTTTATAGATTTTGGATACTAACCCCTTATCAGATATGTCATTTGAAAATATCTTCTCCCTTTCCATAGAAACCTGATTGTTTCTTTCACTGTAGAGAAGCTTCTTATCTTGATAAAGTCCAAAAGTTCACCTTTGCTTTTGTTCCCTTGTCTCCAACCACATTTCTAGTAAGAAGTTGTTGTGGCCAAGGTCACAGAGGTTGCTGCCTGTGTTCTCCTCTAGGGTTTTGATGGTCTCCTGTCTCACATTTATGTTTTGCCTCCATTTTGCGTTTATTTTTGTCTATGGTATAAGAAAGTGGTCCAGTTTCATTCTTTTGCATGCTGCTGTCCAGTTTTCCCAACACCATTTGTTAAAAACTGTCTTTTCTCTATTGGAGATTCTTTCCTGCTTTGTTGACCATACAGTTGTAGGTCCATTTCTGGGTTTTCTATTCTGTCCCATTGGTCTATGTGTCTGTTTTTCACCAGTACTATACTCGTTAGACCATAGCTTTGTCATACAGCTTAAAGTCTGGAATCATGAGGCCTCCAATGTTGCTTTTCTTTTCAAGATTGCTTTGGCTAGTAAGGGTCTTTTGTGGTTCCATATAAATTTTAGGATTGTTTGTTCTAGTCCACTGAAAGGATTTAATTCTTCTTGATGGCTGAATACATCTTCTCCTGCTCTTAAATACTGTTTACCCGCCCTGAGTCAGGCTCTCTGCTCAGCAGGAGCCTGCTTCCCCCTTTCTCTGCCTGCCTCTCTGCCTACTTGTGACTTCTCTCTCTGTCAAATAAAGAAATAAAATCTTTAAAAAAATACCATTTACCCTACACTCTTTACTACATTCACTAATTTCCTGCTTTGCCACATCTGAATTATATATCCTACCAGGGAAGGGGGTCCTAACAGTGTGGAATGTGCCTGATGGAACTCCTTAATGCCCTTTTACCTGGTTTCCTGCCTCTCAGAAGCAGCCATACAAACTAGGTGACCTGACCTTGGAGCTCCTGCTTATCGCACACCCTGGAAGATTCTCTTACAAACTGTGTGGTCTTTGAGAAGTGGTTGGGTTGGACTTTCCTGACAGAGGCTGAAAGACAGAACTTTGGCTGAAGTTTTTTAAAAGGCCTTTTTGTTACACTTGCAGAGGGGCAGACTTGCTGTGTGCTTACTTCATACATTTGCTTTTTTGTTCATGAAGTCATAGAAGGAAATAAGTGTTGAGCAAGGAGAAGCTTCCAGTCACACAGATTTCCTGATCTGTGGTGGAAGGGACTCTGTAGGGTAGGGCATTTGTTTTACATTTGCAGCTTACTTGGTTCCTTTAATTTCTTGTGTCAACCAGAACACACAGTCTCTGTGTTCACAGAGACTCAGTTGCAGTGAGGGGTCTTGTGAGTTCAGGGGTTCTGAAAGTGCTGGGGGAGGTGGGACATTCCCCATGGTCGGGATGACTTGCACAGCCCACAGTTTATTATGATGTGGGGATCCAGGGATAGACATTGTTGAATATTGGGTGCCACGACTAGGGTGAAGTAAGCAGGCATTCATCTTGGCCGTGAAATGTGTAAGTCATATTCTAATGCAATATTTTTGAAACGCAAACTGTGTGCAGAAAAAGATATCAAGATTTTAAATGAAAAAAAAAATTTTAAATGAAGAGAGGATCAGTAACGGTGTCATGTCAAGCCAGATGGGAGCTGGTAGCAAAAGGAAAAACCAATTATGCCAATTCTGTCTTTATTACATGTTCTTAATAAATAAATAAAAGTCTTAATTTCTTGATCATAGATTTTTTGCATTCACTTGATTCTTCAAAGGACTGCATTAAAATATTACTTTTCTTTACTATTGAGTCTTTTAGCATTCTTAAACTTTGAGCCCAAGTCAAATCCTCACTCATCACACCCTAGTTCCAAACTTGCTGGTAGCCACTGGATTTAAAGAGCATTCCTTTGACTTCCATCTTTCATTTCCTTCCTTTCATCTTCTGCCTACTGGTTGAAGGTAATTATGGCTCAAGGGCAACAAAAGTACCATATATCAGGGCGCCTGGGTGGCTCAGTGGGTTAAGCCGCTGCCTTCGGCTCAGGTCATGATCTCAGGGTCCTGGGATAGAGTCCCGCATCGGGCTCTCTGCTCAGCAGGGAGCCTGCTTCCCTCTCTCTCTCTCTCTGCCTGCCTCTCCATCTACTTGTGATTTCTCTCTGTCAAATAAATAAATAAAAAATCTTTAAAAAAAAAAAAAGTACCATATATCAGAAGTTGTATTGACAGTATTTAATACCAATCTGCCTGTGATTTATTTTTGGCTTTGTAACTCATTCTGCTTCTCCACCAGAAATCCACCAGGGGAAGATTGAGCAGTACTAGAGTAAATTAATAATGGAAAAAAAAATGATTTTTAAAAATAGATTTTCAAACACTATAAACCTTCAGGCTGTTTTAAAATAAGAGCTTTATTTCTCACCCCAACACATTTTCTAAGTAGAGTGATAGTCCTCTTGTTTATGAGATTATTGCATGGTGGTATATCTAAGGCATATTTCAACCTTTCACCAATTGGGAGTCATCACTAGGAGGCCGCCTATGTGTATAGAGTGGTGGTAGGGAGCTCGTGCTTTACGCTGTGCCTCACACTCATATCATAAGGTAGCATGACACAGAAGGAAGTGCACAGGATTGATCAAAAGGCATTGATTTCTCATTTGTCACTTATTACCAGGGTAAGCTTCAACGCTTGTAAGTCTTGATTAACTACATTCTTTCAATAGAAATAACCATAGATTCTTCCCAGGGTTGTCGGAAAGAACAAATTGAATCACAGAGGGAAATGCTTTGAAAACTGCCAAAGGGCTCTGCAAATAAAACAAGTTCTTCCCTTGATCAATGTGCAACCATGGGGCTGATGAGGCTCTGCAGGGAGCTGAGGCTGACTTCTCTAGAAGCCCAGAGAATATCGAGGTTGCATTTTTAGTGGTAGCCTGTTATTCTAAAACACACTAACTATATAAAAAGATGGTGGAAGGAAATCCTTAGAGGTCTTCACTGAGAAGTTCTCCCTTATAAAATGCAAAATAATCGTAAAGAATAGCTTGCAACAAAGCTTCTTGAAAAGGGTACATGGACCTCAAATGCAGCTAGCTAATTATGCAAGAGTTTCATTGATGTAGCAGTGTCAAAATAACGAAGACACGGAAAATGCTCCATAAAGAAAATAATTATTTCTTTAGGATATGAAAGAGTTGCACCAATTCCTGGAACTAAAGAACCAATGTATCTTAACTAATTGGTCATCTCTGTTTTAAAAATGTCCTAGCTATTGCAAACTGAAATAGTCCCTTAATATATCTGATGGGAAAACCAAAGAGACAAAAGCATCCTTTAGGATTTTCATCTGTCAGATAAACAGATGTCATTTTTTAAAGAGTAATTAATTTAAAAAGCCCTTAATTTAGAGAATGCCAGTTGTATTGATTTCACTGCTCTCCTCTGGTCACTGAGCAGGTGACATACAAAAATCTTGTCTTTAGTTGAGCTGATGGCAATGGCTTGCGACAAAGGAAAATTATTCACTTTTTACTGGTTACACTGTAGGATGTGCTGTTTGAACACGACATTAGAGATGGATCAGCTCCTATCTGACAAGGTCCTTGGTTGGCATTAGTTTAATCTCTGGAAAACCACATGCTCCGGAAGAAGCCTTCAAGGAAAATGTCACTGCCATGAAGGAGAAAGTAGACAGGTGCTTCTTATACTGTGCAGTTATCTCAGATCCCAAGAATGTAATTTCTTGCAGTGAAGGATTTATTTGGTCTAACATAGTGGTCAGGTCTCCTAAAATATTTTCCATTTGTAAACTAAAATATCTCAGTAGGTGAGGCTATTTTTAAGTGTCAGGGCTTATCAGGCAGCATTTTAGACACTTGAGCATTATATAAAACCCATTTTAGAAAAGTAGCAGACACTTGCTATTGATTTAGATTATTTTTATTATACTGTTACTTAAAATACAACAAACGCTGTGTTGCACTGAGCAGAATCATCATGTGCACACACTGGGTTGCCTGGGCAATAAGCAAGAAGGGACCAGGAGATTCATCTTCGCCCCCTGCCATCAGCAGCTCCCTTCTTCTGACACAAGACCTGGACTGCCTTTTGCAGACTACTCCCGAGATTGCTGGTGCCCACATCCCCAGTGTTGCTCCAGTTACCCCCATGGACAACTTTATTCACATACCTGCCCAGTAAAGGGGACACCCACATGGGGAAGCTCCCCGACATGTCCATCAAATTACACTGGCCTTGGCTTTCCTCTCCATGGGGTGATGGAAAAAGGGTGATCCTGTGCTTTCCCTTATATTAATCTGGCCTCTTTAGTTTTTTCTTTGCTCGATATGCCCTATCTTTTATCATTTTCCTTATGGAATTTGTCCCAAACAATGATGGAGAGTGTTGGGAGCTAGTTTCTATGACAAACGTGAAACTAGGTGAAAATGCCCTTAGTTTGGCTCTTCTACAACCAGGAAACTAAATTTTTTAAATTGAGTACAAGTATAAAAAAGTCATACCAACAACATTAATGTCATATAATAATCAATTGTTGTTTGGGTGAAACCAAAGCATCCAAATTGAGTTTAATACAAGAAAAGAGTAGCCTTAATTTCGCTAGTATGTTAGTCTACTTCTGTATTGTAACTGGAAAGATATTAATTTTAGAGAATGCCTGTTTGGAGAAGTTCAATGGGCAAAGTGTTATTCATAACTTAAAGGCCTTTTTAGTACGTAGACCTCCTATTTAACCAAAATTCTGCCAGCAAGTAATTGTTGAGTGCATATTTTGAAGAGATGCCACATGGTAATTTGTCTTTACAGAGATGACTAGTTCATCTTAAAATAAGGTCAGCATTGCGATGTTATTGAATCTATAATAAACAGGTGCTTAATCCATTTATTCCCAGCATTGCAAAAAAGAAAAAGTGTTCATTGTAATTCCAGGAGTTGCTGCTAGTGAATTGTTCATTAGTACAGAGCAAGATAGGCTAAACTGTATGTCATGTACATGCCTGCAATGAGAAGAGAAGGCCCATTGCCCACTTGGTGTGGGCTCTTTGAGTTTTATGAACTCTGTACCATGAGCTGTGTGAAAACCTACATCTTCCACCACTGTTTTCTAAAACATGAAAAGATATAAAACTTATGTGTGATCTGGCCATTGTTTCATTCATTCATTCATTCATTCACTTACTCATTCATTCACCCAAAACACTGAGCACATATCATGTGACAGGCACTGTTCTAAGCAATTGTGCACCTCACTGAACAAAACAGGCAAGATACTGGTCTTCATGGAGCTCATACTTTAGCAGGGATAGACAGAAAATAAGAGATATAGGACAGAGTTAGTTTTATAGTGTGTTGGAAAACGATAAATGCACTTTGCAAAGAAAAGTAGAATGGGGTCAGGGCAAATCCTCCAGATGGGAATGTGCCTTGTGGGTTCAGGAAACAGTCAGTGTGGCTGCACATGAGTGAGTTAGGGTAGAAGAGGAGGGTGGTGAAATGATGGCAAGGCTGTGTAAATGCTGAGAAACCACAGCAGCCACATTGGCTGTTACTCTGAGAGGAAAGGAAAGCCATTGCGGCTTTTTGAGTGGAGGCACCATGTGATCTGACTTGCATTTTGGAAGGGTCACCCTGAAAGGATGGAGGTGCCTTCAACCAAGGGGGGAAGCGGCAGGTAGGGCAGGTATGGGGGTGAAGTGAGATAAGGAGTTCAGTCCTGATCTGATTAACTTGGGAACCTCTGGTAGGCATCCAAGTGGAGGAGTAGTTGGACACAAGGGTCTGGGACTTGAGAGAGAGGTCTGTGCCAGAGATAAAGATTTAGGAGTCAATGAGTGTACAGATGGCATTAAAGCCAAGGGACTGAATGAATGAGACACAGGGAGTAGATGAAGCTAGGGGGAAAGAAAGAGGACAAAGGTCACAACCGGGATTCCCCCATAACATGGAGGATGTATTTCCTGAAACTTGCAGGTCTCAGAGTAGCAATCAGATGGTCCAGACGACACAATAACTGCATTGTTCCAAATTATCATTAGAGTGAAAACATAATTTATATGTCATGCCAGAGGACTCAGAGCCCCTGATCATCATCTGTGGATCCTCATTTGAGAAATCTTGTCCCACGCAACTCAACCATGAGCAAGGTATTTCTTCAAGCTGAGATGGATTAATGTGATAAGCATAATCATGCTTATGACTGATTTGTTCCAGAGAATGATTTTCACATTGATGCCTTGTTCTACTTTATGACTGTATCTGAAAAAAAAAATACTGAAAATATTCTACACCATAGAAAATGTAGCAAAACTAGAAATGGGTGTTTAAAAAATAAAGAGTTATGATATTGTCCTGCCACAGCCCAGTGGGATATATTCCACTTGCCTTGGGGATGCTTAGCCTAGAGCAGTGTTGTTGATAGGGGTTCATGCGTCCTGGGCTTCAGTCTTCAGGTCTTGAGGATCTTAAAACTCTTCGTCAGCACTGAAACGTCTCACCTGCAGCAACAACACTTTCTCTCATCCCTGTCAGCATATCCTTTCATGCACCGTACAAAAGATGTACCCATCTGGAATCTGATTCTGGTACAGTGGCTCAAGGTGTTGAAATCTCTAGGGCTTCTTTTAAAAAATGCAAAGATCAAAGGAGAACCTGATCCCAAGCGGCTTGGGATGGAAACACATGGCTCTTGCCATGGAAACACTGCTAATAATGTAGGGATATATGAAAAAGAAGCAGGGAACCCGTATATTCGGTGAAGGAGGGGTATGACAGACAATCAGCCTTGCCTGGGAAACCATTCCCACCTTCCCAGGTCTTGCCCACTGGCACCCACGAGAGGTGCAGTCAGAGTGCCCTCTCCCCCTGCTGGCATATGTGGAACATGTGTGGACCAGTCATCCTGAGTAAATCTTCCAGCACATTCTTCTGCAGAAATGTCTTGAAACAAGTTCTCATTCATGCACTGACAGGGTTCAGTTAACTGAGCTTCTGGAGCTTTCCTGGATGTATTTTTAATTTAATGAGAAAGTTCACATTGCACATTATGATGAACTCAGAATACCATAAATTGTAACAAAAGATTTATTCATTTCTTCTAATTTGTTATAATTTATAATCTGGAATTGTGTATCAATATTTTTCCTGTATTATTTTTATATGTTAGTAGTTTGCACCTAAAACACTTTTAAAGTTGTATTCATTGCATGTACAATTATATAGTATATAATGAAGACATTCTTTGCATATATATTTTTCCAGTTTATCAGTTCCTTTATGTAGAAAAAGTATGGTCTTGAAATGCTGAATATTTTTCAAAGAGTGTTGTACTAGGCCCAGCAATTCAAGGTGCATTTCATGGAAAAAGAATAGAGAAGCAGAAGATCACATTGATTTCAGCTTTGCTTTCTAAAAGAGACCAATTACAGCACCAAAAATGCCAGTTCATAACTATATTACACAAAACAACAGAATTTGAACATTATAAATAGCCAAAATATTTCTTCTGTGATTGCAGGGAAGAGAATTTTCCTATCTTATATTCCAAAAGTGTAATCTGATGCCTGGAATTTAATACTTGCAAATAAAGCTAAAATGCACTATTTCTTTCTTTGAATTATTTCTAAACTTTTCATCAACAAGAACCACAATGATGTTTTCAACAGATAGGCTTACAATTTAAATATGGTTGGAAGTGTGTTTCTATCAATTCGTTTATATATATACTTTTTCTACTAACAAAAATTATACTTGCTATTGTAGAAAATTAAGAAAATTCAGGTAAAGGATAATGCTGCTTATTATATAGAGAGAATGCTTTTTTTTTCCAATTAATGAACTATTTATATCAATTACTCAGGTCACAATCTTTGAGTATAGTAGATAGACTCGAATTCATTTTAAAAATAAAATGAGGGGAGAATTAAAACTAGATACTCCTGGGATGCCTGGATGGCTCAGTTGGTTAAGCAGCTGCCTTCTGCTCAGGTCATGATCCCAGCGTCCTGGGATCAAGTCCCACATCAGGTTCCTTGCTGGGCAGGGAGCCTGCTTCTCCCTCTGCCTCTGCTGCCACTCTGCCTACCTGTGCTCTCTCTTTCTCTCTCTGACAAATAAATAAATAAAATCTTAAAAAAACAAAAAAAAACTTGATACTTCTAAATAAGTCTTAAGTGAAAAAGAAAGTTAAAATCAAACCACAGACTACTAGATAAGACATTATATTAGATGAAATAATGAGATTGGGTTAAAAGAAAATCATTAGCTTTATTTATCTTTATTTTTGTGTGTGCACATACACAATTATTTCATGTACAACCAAGGAGTGGGGAAGAGGAAAATGAAAGGACAGAGAAAACTGTATGTAGTGGTCAGAATGTGGTGGAACCAAATTGTGGTTTTGTGATTGAGACTGTCTTCTTGGTCTGGAGGAACAGAGTTCTGGAGTCAAGTAGCAGGTTCCCTTTTCAGTAGACACCTCTGTCTGCTGCTGGGACACATCCCCTGTATCCTCACCCTCCATTTCCAGCTGTGCAGGTGTCTGTTTCATTGACTGGCCGCCCATCAAATCAGAATCTGCCTTATCGACAAACCCTGTTGCAGTCATTAGGCTTTCCTCAGTTTACTAATTGGTGTTCGTCTCTTAATCCTACACCGCACCACAGAACCACCCCGCCTCTCCACCTTCACAGTAACCTGATTCTTGTTCTCGGTCTTGACTCCATCCTTGGGCTTTTCGTTGTCCATGGCAACCGCTGGAGTCACCTGTAGTGCTGCTTCACGTAAGGGGTGATAGGTCCACACCCAGCGAGGCAACCCCAGGAAGAGGTGGTGGCCTCAGTGGAGAGGGAAAAGCCTTGGCTTTAATATGATTATTCAACAAGAAACAATATGTGGTTAAGCATTCAATAGAATAATCTGGGCAACACAAATAAAAGAGACCGTAAAGAAAAAATAGGATTAAGCATTAATAACTTCTTAAACAAGCCCACAAAGAATAGAATCGTTTATTTAAGAGCAGCTAACCCCCCACTGTTTTTAGTTTTGTTCACTGGAGGAGAATCCCTAAGAGAATTGGATCTGTAATTTATAGTGCTGTTTTCATTGGTCTCTTCATTATTCACGGCAATTACAGCTTTGTTTTAGATTCTGCTTTTGATTTATGAAATGGGCCCTCCTTGTTCAAGTGATTCCTTCTTTTCATTCTAGTTGGTCCTGTATTAGTAGGCACTTCTGCTCCATATTTGCGCTCATCTGGTGTGTCCTGGTCCATCTCTGTGAAAAATAAGCTTCGTTTTATTTGGTTTACATGTTTTTCTGAAGCAACATTTAGCTACTTTGGTTTGCCCAACCCAGTTTGAAAACTGTTCTCTTCTGAAGATGGAATTCGCCTCACTTGTTCTTATCTTAGTTAATGCAATTGTGTTTCATGCTTGTTTGGTTTATCGTTCACTTTTTTTGTGCTTTCATGGGTTTTATTTATTTATTTTTCTGATGTGTTGTATTTTGTCTTGCTACTGATTTGGAAAACATAGTCTGTTTGAGAATATCTTTCACTAAAAATAGGGAAACATTTATTGTCCTGTCATCTTAATATTATCAATAAAGCCTCAGTGCCTGGCATAAGGTGAAGAATTTCGATTGCTTTAATTTTTTTCTCTGCTTCTCAGGTTGTGTGAGAATGATCTCAGATTTTAAAACCATTTTTGACATTTTAATTACATATAATCATCTAAACAATAATTGTTCACTAAGACCTTATTTTGTCTTGTTGTTATCCCTATTGCTCCCCTCATTTACCTTTTTGAGTATTTTTAACATGGCGTGGGTGTTTTGCTCTCTGAATACTTACCTACATCAGAGTATGGTTATCATCTCCTATGTTGTGATGATAAATTGTTATAATTGGGAATCCCTGGCCACATTCTTTTCCCTGAAAAATTCTGTGGATATTGTTCCACTGTCTTGGCATAATTCCATTGCAGAGAAGATGAGCCTAAGTCTGTAGTTAACATGATTTTACTGCTTTTTTCCTTTATGTTTGAAAATCTGAAGTTTTATCAGGATAAGTTTAGGTGCGATACTCTTGTTTTCAAGGTAAAAACCTAAACAAACCCTGATATTCTGAAAGCTTCTTCAGTCTGAAGTTTCAAGAATTTCTTCTATTATTTATTTAGTTGTGTGGATATTTTCCCCCTCCATTGCTCTATTTCTTCACTGTGAATTTTCTTATTCCATAACCTCAATTCCACTGTCCCTTCACCAGTATTTTAGTTTCTTTTCTTTTTTTCTTTTTTAGATTTTATTCATTTATTTGACAGAGAGAGATCACAAGTAGGCAGAGAGAGAGAGAGAGAGGGGGAAGCAGGCTCCCCACCGAGCAGAGAGCACAATGTGAGTCTCAATCCCAGAACCCTGAGACCACAACCTGAGCCGAAGGCAGAGGCTTAACCCACTGAGCCACCCAGGTGCCCCGGTATTTTAGTTTCTATTTAAATCTCTTCTTCCAGCACATTTGGAAGGTTGTAAAGTTGAGAAGGAGGCGGGGAGAAAAAGAGATGGCTTCAGCTGTCTTGCAAATTAGCATCACTCAGGGGGGGCGGTGGCCTCCCCAGACTTCGGAGATGGTGCTTGAGGAGTCTGGATTCCCAGCACCTGCATCTCCAGCGCTCTTGGGCTGCCTCTGGCCTCTCCAGATCCATCTTTCTGTGGCACCTGAAGTTCTGTGTCATAAATCTTCCACTTAGTAAGTGAGATCAAGCTGCTGGCATTAGCCTGCTGTACACACAACGCTCAGAACTTTCAATCATTATCTTGGGCAATTTCTTTTTCTTTCTTTCCCAGAAATGCATTCTATGAAGGAATATATCTGGCTGCCTTTGCAGAGTTCTGACCCACAGTGGGGCTCCCTCTGCCATTCCATCTCTCACTTTAATTCTGGATGCCTCTGGTCAGAACTTTTTCACTTTGAAGCTTTTGTTATGGTTGTTTCCTTCCCTCTTCCCACCCAAAATCCCAATGAAATGTTTGCAGGTTTTGACCAGGGATTCCTACTTCAGGTGATATGAAAATTGGAAGGGGTCATGTTGTTGACTTTAGGGTTGTTTGTTTTAACTTTTTAGCCAGTAAGTCCATAAATGGTCTTTGCATATGGCCTCCAAAATGCCCTAAATAGCTTAAAGAAACAGAAATGATATTCCCATTCATGACCCGTGTTCAGAAATAATCCAAAGTGAAGAAAATGGGTTTCCATTTATTTCCACTGTGAATCAGATCCTGCTTTTTCCAGATGTAGGAGTCCTTTAGAAATGCGGCTCTGTTCTTTCCAGAATGTTGTGAGAAGCAAAATGCCAAAAGATAGTCACATATTTATTAATTCCTGTGGAGATCAAAGTGTTGGTGTCCAAGCACCATCTTTTAATATCTCATATTTTGCTTCTGATTCCTCTGCCTCCCTTCAGCCATCCTCTTTTAGGAATGATTTGATACATCTGACCTCAAATTCAGTTTAAGGAGTACCTTTCTTCTGCCAGCTAACTAAGCTTAGGGGTTAAAGGTCCTTTTATGTTTATAGGTAATTTCTCCAAGACATCTTAATTGAGTCCCTTCCTTTAGTTGCCTACATTTTCACCATGAGTCTCCAGTAGCTCTACCAAGAGATAAGTACTTACCTGGGATGGCCAAATTCTACCACGGAATCTAGAAACCTTCTCAGGCTTCTGTCCTTTCATTGGCATCACAGTATGCAGCTGAATCCTACCTCTTAGTTGTGCAAAACTGATGTCTGGTTTGTATTAACTAATTACTTGCCAGAACAGCAATTGTTAGCACGGGAGTACTGCTGGACAGCCACCAGGGCCGGGAACTCTTATATTCTTTTTTCCTCTGACCTCAATTATTTAAGAGGATTGTGACTCTGTTCTTCCTCTTGTCACGAAAATGACCTTCTGTCTTCCTCTCCCTATCAGGAAGCCAGTTAGGACTGGAAACCCTGAAGTCAGATAATTAAGGATTTGCCATAATTGAATGATTTTTTTTTTTTTTTTTTTACCAACCTCTGTAGTCTCCAGAGACTCCCACTTTTGCACTGATAGTCCACAATGCTAAACTGCGGATTTGCCTTTCTTCTTTGGAAGTGTTTCGAGAAAAACCCAGGCAGGTATCAGCAAATGCAGCTAAATGAATCCAATGTGACGGCCAGTTGCCATGGAGTAAGCCTAGTTCTTTAACTCTAGTTGCTGAATTCCCCTGGGAAAAGAGAAGGATAGTAAAAATTTCTCTTCCCAGGAGATTTCATTTAGCTGTCTCTGTCTTATTTTCATGCAGGATTTCCCAGCACCAGGCATAGTGCTTTTTCCTCTTACCGCTCTCCATAGGCTAAGGTAGTCTAATTAAAGCAATGGATCATTCACACTGCTTTTCAGAGAGCTATAGCGAACAGGGTACCGGCATTTCAAAATGGGTTTTTATGCACTGCATCCCAATTATACATGAATACTGCACAATTATATTGAGACATTTATTAGACATTTATTTCTTTTCCTCTTCAAAGAAAGAACAAACATTTGGTGAGCCATAGCATGATTTAGGAGATAAACATTTTATGTAAATTTTTAAAAATCTCTAGTAACAAGCACCATTCTTGTTCATGTCAATTTTCTTAATTTTGTACAATAAGCATGTACTATTTTTAAGAGACAAGGGATATGAGCATTAATTGGCATAAAAATCCTTGCAGCTATTGTAAAGTCATGAGTCTGATTGAAAGTAGCACTAGAGTTCTTTGCTTATTGATGGAAAAGATTAGATATATTTCAGTGAGAGAAATAGTGCATTATAGTTTTGAACTTTGAAGAATGGAGACAACCTGGAGTGCTACGGAAAGGAATCTGAATTCTGAGATGCATATTACAAAGGGGAAACAACGCAAGACTTGGAAAAATATTCTAATTATGTAACCTAATTATTAATACAAGACATGCTTTTAGGTAATCTTTTTCATTGAACTCATTTTCAGTGAGATAACTTGCTTAAAAGTCTTAATTTTTACAGTAAAAGCACTGCAAAAAGTAGCTACATATCTATATCATTAAAATAGTTATTTGCAATGAATCTTGGAACACTGAAAAAATAAAATAAAAATTTTTAAAAAGGAAAACAATAGTTACTTGACTTGTTATGGTTAACATTTTGGGACTTCCAGCAAACACTGTGATTCTGAGCATCTCTCCGCTGGGACAGGAGGGAGAAGACATCAATTAGGATGACAGAATGAGATGAAATCATATTCCAGAACTACAATTAGCACATTGTGAGTGCAGACCCAATCCAGGCAGCCTGCACAGACCTCTCTCACTGCTGGCTGTCTCTGGGTGGAAATCCTGGGAGACTCTCAGAGCTCAGTTGTTCCTTTGGAAGAACGGGGAGCAGGAACACATCAGATATGTTCTAATGCTCTTCTGTCTTTAAGTCTGTGATTCTGTTACTGTGACACTCACAGATACTTCTAAATGACCAGAATTCCACAAAGATCCAAGGCCTATTTTTCAAGACAAGCATCCTCCAGAGTTCTCAGACCTTGCCTGGGGCCCTGTCCCTCCCTCCCTCTCTCTCTCTCTCTCTCTTTCTCTCTCTCTCTCACACACACACACACACCCCTACACACACACACACACACACACACACACGTGTTGTCTTCAGCATCTCCTGCATGCTTTGAGTTCTGATCACACCCATTGGGTAACTTAAGTGCTCTGACATGACTTTAACTGGCAAGGGGTAAGAGAGAGGAATGGGGGAGAGGACAGAAGATTCCTCTCCCCCCTTGACCCTTTCCTAGCACCCCTGCAACACCACTTAGTCACCTACCTTCCAGGGAGCTCATATCACCACAGAATGTGGATGTTTCCTGACTTTGTCTTATGACAGTCAAATAAATGGCATAAATACTATCTAAGGTCCTATAATTTGCCATATGGTCACGGGGTAAAAATCTAGGGCTACAAAGATGAGTCCTTAGACTTGTCCTCGGAGTCTTAATCAGGTGTGGAAAGAGAAATAAACCAGATCAGCAGGAGCACAGTATTGATCGTACCGAGGTCAAGGTGGGGAGCTCTGCAGGGAGCCCATGGGCTGAGGACTGAGGGCCAGTGGGGTTCTGTCAGACTGACCAGGCAGAGGTAAGTAGGAAGACATAGAAACACATCTGAGTGTGGAATGTTTAGGGGAGGACAGGCTGCTCCCTGTGCCTGGCTGTAAAGTGCTTGTTGGGCAGGGACCAGAGAGATAAGTCTGAGAAGACAGGTGAACTTGAAATAAAGAGCTCTGGATGATGAGCTAAGTCCAGAATTCATCCTCGGCAGCAGTGATTCTCAACCTTGTCAGAGCCAGAGCCCCTTCTTATAACAAATTCTGTGTAGTGTCTCCTGTACAGCGCAGTCTGAAATGAAATTCATATTACTATAAACTATTTACATACATAATGAAAAATTACATAAAAAAACAAAGACCCTTACTGCCCTAGCTATGACATGAAGGAGAACATAATGGAAAATACGTTTTTAATATGTAAATGCCTGGACCTCACTAAAATAGAAAGACAAAATGAAGTGGCTGGATGTTTGAACCTATACACAGAATGACTAAGGATGTAACAGCTACAGATACACACGATACGGCGTGACTCAAGGACCTCATCGTCATCAGTGCTGGAATGTAAAAGAAAAAAAACAAAAAAAACCCCCAACTCTTGAAAAAGTGCTGAACGCGAAGGACAATATTCCCTTGATTTCCTAAATGTTTTCACTTCTGGAAAATCAGAGTATATGAAAACCATGCAAAAATATTTTGTGTGTCTTTGTAAATTGGAAGTGGTCCCAAGTTTATATAATTATAAATAGCTTTTTCAATTATAGGAATGCTTGGTAAGACATCCAAAAGTCACACTGCAGAGGGAAGGAACTATTATTTCTTAGAAAGGACAGTTTTGTGTGTATCTTCAGGACCTAAGTATGTACTTTTGGGGCCCAGGTGAGGGGACTTGTGAGTGGCTGTGAAAGTGAGACTCCCAGCCAGGGGGAGTTAAAGCTGCAACACTCCAGCAGAGGAGTTGGAAATCTGCAAGTGTCCTACAGAAAGAGGCAGTTTGAAACGACTGCCCTGGCCTGAGGAAACCAACAACAGATTATATGGGTTATACTGGAGACAGCCAGGTCAAAGTTCTTCTGTCCCTGAGCTCTCTTCCCTGGCCATGCTTTAACACTGGAGGAGCCTCGTGAGTAGGGGGAGGAGATGCAGAAACATTTTCTAACACACCGAAGTGTTAGAAAAATTCATTATCCCCTTGGGATAAAAGTAAAGTGTTAGACTGCTTCATCATACCACATATAAAATTAATTCCTAGAGGAAATAAAATCTACAAATAAAAAATAAAATTATAAAAGAACCAGTAGAAAATATTGATAATATTTTCAAAATTTTGGCTTAGATAAAGTCTTCTTCATATCTAGAAGTCACGAAAATGGACAGAGTTGGCTACGTGAAGCTTTAAAATTTCTCTGTGTTGTGAGATACCAAAACCAAAGACAAATGACTGCATAGAAGAAACTAATTACAAAATGTATTACAAATAAAAGTATCTTGAAAATATGATGATGGTTTCTGGACAGCATTGATAAGAAACAGAAAAATAAATCCTTACAAAAATCTAAAGAAAATGAACAGGCAATTCTTCAAAGGAAAGATACAAACAGAAGCCTTGGCAGAGGTATTGCTACAAATTAGTGAGAAAAGAAGGTCTCTTCATTCCTGCTGTTAGGTCAATTGTCTATGCACATGGGCAAAATGAAATTAGATTGCTAACACATATTACAACAAAAACTAATTTCCAAGTGAGTAACTCCTTACATTAAAAAAAAAGAAAATGTTAAAACACAAAATATTTTTAAAATTTTAATTCAACTAATTAACATATAATGTCTTAATAGTTTCAGAGGTAGACTTCAGTGATTCATCAGTCTTATATAACACTCAGTGCTATTACATCACATACCCTTCTCAATGCCCATCGCCCCCACCTCACTCTCCTCCAACAACACTGTTTTTTCCTATGTTAAAGAGTTTCTTATGGTTTGTCTTCCTCTCTGATTTCATCTTGTTTTATTTTTCCCTCCCTTCCCCTATGCTCCTCTGTTTTGTTTCTTAAATTCCACATATGAATGAAATCATATGATAATTGTCTTTGTCTGATTGACTTATTTTGTTTAGCACAATACCCCCCTAGTTCCATCTACATCACTGAAAGCGGCATGATTTCTTTTTTTTTTTTTTTGATGGCTGAGTAATATTCCTGTGTGTGTGTGTGTGTGTGTGTGTGTGTGTGTGTACAACATCATCTTTAACCATTCATCTGTCGGTGGACATCTAGTCTCTTTCCATAGTTTGACTATTGTAGACATTGTTGTTATGAACATTGGGGTGCATGAGCTCCTTCAGGTCACTTCATTTGTATCTTTGGGATAAATACCTAGTCGTGTAATTTCTGAGTCCTAGGATAGCTCTATTTTAACTTTTTGAGGAACCTCCACATTGTTTTCCAAAGTGTCTATACCAGCTTTTGCTTTCCTACCTGCAAGGGTGAGAAAGTTCCCCTTTCTCCGCATCCTTGCCAACATCTGTCCTTTCCTGAGTGGTTAATTTTAGCCATTCTGACGGACTGTGGTTTTGATTTGTATCCCCCTGATGCCGAGTGATGTGGAGCATCTTTTCATGTGTCTGTTGGCCGTTTGGATGTCTTCTTTGCAGAAATGTCTGTTCAAGTCTTCTACCCATTCCTTGATTGGATTATTTGTTCTTTGGGTATTGGGTTTAAGAAGTTCTTTATAGACTGGATACTAGCCCTTTATCTGATAAGACATTTGCAAATATCTTCTCCCTTTCTGTTGGTTGTCTTTTGTTTTTGTCAACTGTTTCCTTTGCTATGCAAAGCTTTTTATCTTGATGAAGTCAAAGTAGTTCATTTTTGCTGTTTCCCTTGCCTTTGGAGAGATATCTAGAAAGAGGTTTCTGTGACTGAGATCAAAGAGGTTCCTGTCTATGTTCTCTTCTAGGATTTTGATAGATTCCTGTCTCACATTGAGGTCTTTCATCCATGTTGAGTTTACTTTGTGCATGGTGTAAGAGAGTGATCCAATTTCATTCTTCTGCCTGTGGCTGTCCAATTTTCCCAACAGCATTTATTGAAGAGACTCTTTTTTCCATGGAATATTCTTTCCTGCTTTGTTGAAGATTAGTTGACTATAGAGTTGAGTGATGTCTATTTCTTGGTTCTCTATTCTATTCCATTGATCTATGGGTCTGTTTTGTGCCAGTACCCTACTGTCTTGATTATTACAGCTTTGTAATAGAGCTGGAAGTTTAGAATTGTGATACTACCAGCTTTGTTTTTTTCTTTTTCAACATTCCTTTGGCTATTTGGGGTCCTTTCTGATTCCATACAAATTTTTAGGATTATTTGTTCCAGTTCTGTGAAAAAAGGTGATGGTGTTTTGATAGGGATGGCTTTGAATGTATAGATTACTCTAGGTAGCATAAACGTTTTAACAATATTTGTTCCCCCAATCCATGAGCATGGAATGTTTTTTCCATTTCTTTTGTCTTCCTCAATTTCTTTCATGAGTATAGTTTTCAGAGTATAGATCTTTTGCCTCTTTGGTTAGGTTTATTCCTAGGTATGTTATGCTTTTGATGCAATTGTAAATGGGATCAACTTAATTTCTCTTTCTTTTGTCTCATTGTTAGTGTACAGAAACGCAACTGAGGGGCACCTGGGTGGCTCAGTGGGTGAGGCCTCTGCCTTCAGCTCAGATCATGGTCTCAGGGTTCTGGGATTGAGCCCCACATTGGGTTCTCTGCTCAGCAGAGAGCCTGCTTCCCCTTCTCGCTACCTGCCTCTCTGCCTACTTGTGATCTCCCTCTCTGTCAAATAAATAAATAAGAAAATCTTTTTAAAAATGCAACTTATTTCTGTGCATTGATTTTATATCTTGCCACTTTGCTAAATTCCTCAGTGAGTTCTAACAATTTTGGGGTGGAGTCTTGGGATTTCCAAATATAGTATGTCATCTGCAAAGTCACTTTTCCGCTTGTAGAGATCCAGAAATATATTGTTGCATCTCATGTTGATCTCATGGGTGTTCAAAATGGTTCGATACATATCCAGTTAAATTCAGGGAACCAGGTGAAAGGGGATCCCCTACTCCTCTGCCATACTGCTTCCTTTCTTAAGAAGAACCAAAAAGGTGCTCAGTCCTGGGGTTGTTGGGGGAAGCTAAGTTATCTTCACTACGAGGGAGCATGTAAATTTATGCAGATGTTCATAGAGCAGTTAGATAACGCCATGCCCTTATTGTCTCAGTCTTCCTTTTCCATTGTTCATTTCTGACTCTCCTTGTCCTCTTTAATACAAGTTGATTTGTGTTTCCTCTTACCTAATTATGATTCAGCCGGCCAACCAACATCTACTATTGCATTTCCTGATAAAATAAGCTTGCTCTGAGAAATGACTGTTAATGTTGACCTAAAGTGCCTCTCATGTGCGATTCTGAGGTCCCTTCCAAATGTACCTGGCTCAAAATAGCTTTCCCAATGCTGCCCTGTCCTTTCAGTCATCCCCAATTCTATTCATTATTTCCCTGATGAAAGTTGAAATTTCTGCCAATTGGAAGTGCACTTAAAGCACCCCACAAATGACAAAAATGGAAATAATATCTGTGAAGCATCTCCTACAACATTTAGGTCAGAGTATGTGGTCAAAAATGTGTTTCCTATCTTTCCCTGTTGTTAAAAAAGCCTCACTTGCCCTCAAAACAGCTCTGAACATTATGAAAACCCAGATAGGGGCACTTGCACAAAGTATAAGAAGCCTTGTCTCTTTCAGAGAAATGTTCATTGGTGGGCCGAAATTTTTAAATAATATTTTTGCTTATGTTTTGACAGTGATAAAAATACAATCTGTAAAATTATAATTTCTCACAGATTAATTACACTAAGCTGTTTCCAACTAGTGAAATTCTTGTGGTGTTTCATGCTTAGATAAGCAAAGTGGTAGGCACAGAGAGCACGCCACACGAAGCATGTAGACATGACACAAAGGATGCATCCCATACAAGGGCAGGGGAATAACTGTCCTGAGTCAAAGTCAGAACCCCTCCCACTGCAGGGCCTGCTGGGTTATACCAGGTATTTCAGTGTGGTGGCGTTGAGCCAGATTCTTCCCATTTCCATACTGCGCTGATGACATGGCTTCCTGTAGCTCACTGTGGCTTAATTTGTTGGACTTACCCAAATTACACTACAATGCCCTAGACAATATTTATTCTGATAGTGGCCTAGTTTTCCTGTGTCTAGAGAAATAGATAAGAAGGCTGAGAAATTGACACTTTTCTTCAAAAATGAGCTGCTGAGAAATTTAAAGAAGTAGTTGTAAATTCCATGAAATCATTATGAGTAGTTTATAGACAGCAAAATAAAATGCTATCCTGCATTCAGAGAAGACTCTTTTCCCTCTATAGTTTAAGTGAACACTTGAAGCATTCATGCAGGGGTATTTATTTGAGCTATCTTTTATTCCCTGATTGAAAGGGATTTGCACTAAACTCCTTCATCTGCCTCTTGCTCCCACATGGCCAGTGGCACAGAGCTTTTAATTTATTTAACGTGTTTATTTACTTATTACCAAAAATGTAGAGACTATTCTGCAAATAAACAGCCTTTTCAAATACTCCATCCTTAATCGTGGTCTCACTAGTATTCCTGCCCCCCGGAGACACCAACATCTTGGAAGTATGCAAAGTTTTTTTCATTTAGTCACAGATAATCCCCCAGTCTTTGAGTTTCACCAGCCGTGATATGTTTCACTATCATCAAGAAAGTTAGTTGAATGTGTTTTTGGCCCTTGATCTTCCAAAACTCTCAAACACTGTTTGTATAACTATGGGGACAATAATAGGAGTCTATGATTAATTAGAACTTAAGGGAAATGGAGAGTACAATTTGGAGACAACTATTCTTTTTTTTTTTTTTTTAATATTTAATTTATTTTTTTTTTTATTTCCAGCATAACAGTATTCATTATTTTTGCACCACACCCCGTGCTCCATGCAATCCGTGCCCTCTATAATACCCACCACCTGGTACCCCAACCTCCCACCCCCCGTCCCTTCAAAACCCTCAGATTGTTTTTCAGAGTCCATAGTCTCTCATGGTTCACCTCCCCTTCCAATTTCCCCCAACTCCCTTCTCCACTCTAAGTCCCCATGTCCTCCATGCTATTTGTTATGCTCCACAAATAAGTGAAACCATATGATAATTGACTCTCTCTGCTTGACTTATTTCACTCAGCATAATCTCTTCCAGTCCCGTCCATGTTGCTACAAAAGTTGGGTATTCATCCTTTCTGATGGAGGCATAATACTCTATCCCCAGGGGTACAGGTCTGTGAATCACCAGGTTTACACACTTCACAGCACTCACCAAAGCACATACCCTCCCCAATGTCCATAATCCCACCCCCTTCTCCCAAACCCCCTCCCCCCAGCAACCCTCAGTTTGTTTTGTGAGATTAAAAGTCACTTATGGTTTGTCTCCCTCCCAATCCCATCTTGTTTCCTTTATTCTTCTCCTACCCACTTAAGCCCCCATGTTGCATCACCACTTCCTCATATCAAGGAGATCATATGATAGTTGTCTTTCTCTGCTTGACTTATTTCGCTAAGCATGATACGCTCTAGTTCCATCCATGTTGTCGCAAATGGCAAGATTTCATTTCTTTTGATGGCTGCATAGTATTCCATTGTGTATATATACCACATCTTCTTGATCCATTCATCTGTTGATGGACATCTAGGTTCTTTCCATAGTTTGGCTATTGTGGACATTGCTGCTATAAACATTCGGGTGCACGTGCCCCTTTGGATCACTACGTTTGTATCCTTAGGGTAAATACCCAATAGTGCAATTGCTGGGTCATAGGGCAGTTCTATTTTCAACATTTTGAGGAACCTCCATGCTGTTTTCCAGAGTGGCTGCACCAGCTTGCATTCCCACCAACAGTGTAGGAGGGTTCCCCTTTCTCCGCATCCTCGCCAGCATCTGTCATTTCCTGACTTGTTTATTTTAGCCATTCTGACTGGTGTGAGGTGGTATCTCATTGTGGTTTTGATTTGTATTTCCCTGATGCCGAGTGATATGGAGCACTTTTTCATGTGTCTGTTGGCCATCTGGATGTCTTCTTTGCAGAAATGTCTGTTCATGTCCTCTGCCCATTTCTTGATTGGATTATTTGTTCTTTGGGTGTTGAGTTTGCTAAGTTCTTTATAGATTCTGGACACTAGTCCTTTATCTGATATGTCATTTGCAAATATCTTCTCCCATTCTGTCAGTTGTCTTTTGATTTTGTTAACCGTTTCCTTTGCTGTGCAAAAGCTTTTGATCTTGATGAAATCCCAATAGTTCATTTTTGCCCTTGCTTCCCTTGCCTTTTGCGTTGTTCCTAGGAAGATGTTGCTGCGGTTGAGGTCAAAGAGGTTGCTGCCTGTGTTCTCCTCAAGGATTTTGATGGATTCCTTTCGCACATTGAGGTCCTTCATCCATTTTGAGTCTATTTTTGTGTGTGGTGTAAGGAAATGGTCCAATTTCATTTTTCTGCATGTGGCTGTCCAATTTTCCCAGCACCATTTATTGAAGAGGCTGTCTTTTTGCCATTGGACATTCTTTCCTGCTTTGTCGAAGATTAGTTGACCATAGAGTTGAGGGTCTATTTCTGGGCTCTCTATTCTGTTCCATTGATCTATGTGTCTGTTTTTGTGCCAGTACCATGCTGTCTTGATGACGACAGCTTTGTAATAGAGCTTGAAGTCTGGAATTGTGATGCCACCAACGTTGGCTTTCTTTTTCAATATCCCTTTGGCTATTCGAGGTCTTTTCTGGTTCCATATAAATTTTAGCATTATTTGTTCCATTTCTTTGAAAAAGATGGATGGTACTTTGATAGGAATTGCATTAAATGTGTAGATTGCTTTAGGTAGCATAGACATTTTCACAATATTTATTCTTCCAATCCAGGAACATGGAACATTTTTCCATTTCGTTGTGTCTTCCTCAATTTCTTTCATGAGTACTTTATAGTTTTCTGAGTATAGATTCTGTGTCTCTTTGGTTAGGTTTATTCCTAGGTATCTTATGGTTTTGGGTGCAATTGTAAATGGGATTGACTCCTTAATTTCTCTTTCTTCTGTCTTGCTGTTGGTGTAGAGAAATGCAACTGATTTCTGTGCATTGATTTTATATCCTGACACTTTACTGAATTCCTGTATAAGTTCTAGCAGTTTTGGAGTGGAGTCTTTTGGGTTTTCCACATATAGTATCATATCATCTGCGAAGAGTGATAATTTGACTTCTTCTTTGCCGATTTGGATGCCTTTAATTTCCTTTTGTTGTCTGATTGCTGAGGCTAGGACCTCTAGTACTATGTTGAATAGCAGTGGTGATAATGGACATCCCTGCCGTGTTCCTGACCTTAGCGGAAAAACTTTCAGTTTTTCTCCATTGAGAATGATATTTGCGGTGGGTTTTTCATAGATGGCTTTGATGATATTGAGGTATGTGCCCTCTATCCCTACACTTTGAAGAGTTTTGATCAGGAAGGGATGCTGTACTTTGTCAAATGCTTTTTCAGCATCTATTGAGAGTATCATATGGTTCTTGTTCTTTCTTTTATTGATGTGTTGTATCACATTGACTGATTTGCGGATGTTGAACCAACCTTGCAGCCCTGGAATAAATCCCACTTGGTCGTGGTGAATAATCTTTTTAATGTACTGTTGAATCCTATTGGCTAGTATTTTGTTGAGTATTTTCGCATCTGTGTTCATCAAGGATATCGGTCTATAGCTCTCTTTTTTGGTGGGATCCTTGTCTGGTTTTGGGATCAAGGTGATGCTGGCCTCAGAAAATGAGTTTGGAAGTTTTCCTTCCATTTCTATTTTTTGGAACAGTTTCAGGAGAATAGGAATTAGTTCTTCTTTAAATGTTTGGTAGAATTCCCCCGGGAAGCCGTCTGGCCCTGGGCTTTTGTTTGTTTGGAGATTTTTAATGACTGTTTCAATCTCCTTACTGGTTATGGGTCTGTTCAGGCTTTCTATTTCTTCCTGGTTCAGTTGTGGTAGTTTATATGTTTCTAGGAATGCATCCATTTCTTCCAGATTGTCAAATTTATTGGCGTAGAGTTGCTCATAGTATGTTCTTATAATAGTTTGTATTTCTTTGGTGTTAGTTGTGATCTCTCCTCTTTCATTCATGATTTTATTTATTTGGGTCCTTTCTCTTTTCTTTTTGATAAGTCGGGCCAGGGGTTTATCAATTTTATTAATTCTTTCAAAGAACCAGCTCCTAGTTTCGTTGATTTGTTCTATTGTTTTTTTGGTTTCTATTTCATTGATTTCTGCTCTGATCTTTATGATTTCTCTTCTCCTGCTGGGCTTAGGGTTTCTTTCTTGTTCTTTCTCCAGCTCCTTTAGGTGTAGGGTTAGGTTGTGTACCTGAGACCTTTCTTGTTTCTTGAGAAAGGCTTGTACCGCTATATATTTTCCTCTCAGGACTGCCTTTGTTGTGTCCCACAGATTTTGAACCGTTGTATTTTCATTATCATTTGTTTCCATGATTTTCTTCAATTCTTCTTTAATTTCCCGGTTGACCCATTCATTCTTTAGAAGGATGCTGTTTAGTCTCCATGTATTTGGGTTCTTTCCAAACTTCCTTTTGTGGTTGAGTTCTAGCTTTAGAGCATTGTGGTCTGAAAATATGCAGGGAATGATCCCAATCTTTTGATACCGGTTGAGTCCTGATTTAGGACCGAGGATGTGATCTATTCTGGAGAATGTTCCATGTGCACTAGAGAAGAATGTGTATTCTGTTGCTTTGGGATGAAATATTCTGAATATATCTGTGATGTCCATCTGGTCCAGTGTGTCGTTTAAGGCCTTTATTTCCTTGCTGATCTTTTGCTTGGATGATCTGTCCATTTCAGTGAGGGGAGTGTTAAAGTCCCCTACTATTATTGTATTATTGTTGATGTGTTTCTTTGATTTTGTTATTAATTGGTTTATATAGTTGGCTGCTCCCACGTTGGGGGCATAGATATTTAAAATTGTTAAATCTTCTTGTTGGACAGACCCTTTGAGTATGATATAGTGTCCTTCCTCATCTCTTATTATAGTCTTTGGCTTAAAATCTAATTGATCTGATATAAGGATTGCCACTCCTGCTTTCTTCTGATGTCCATTAGCATGGTAAATTCTTTTCCACCCCCTCACTTTAAATCTGGAGGTGTCTTCGGGCTTAAAATGAGTTTCTTGGAGGCAACATATAGATGGGTTTTGTTTTTTTATCCATTCTGATACCCTGTGTCTTTTGACAGGGGCATTTAGCCCATTAACATTCAGGGTAACTATTGAGAGATATGAATTTAGTGCCATTGTATTGCCTGTAAGTTGACTGTTACTGTATATGGTCTCTGTTCCTTTCTGATCTACCACTTGTAGGCTCTCTCTTTGCTTAGAGGACCCCTTTCAATATTTCCTGTAGAGCTGGTTTGGTATTTGCAAATTCTTTCAGTTTTTGTTTGTCCTGAAAGCTTTTAATCTCTCCTTCTATTTTCAATGATAGCCTAGCTGGATATAGTATTCTTGGCTGCATGTTTTTCTCGTTTAGTGCTCTGAAAATATCATGCCAGCTCTTTCTGGCCTGCCAGGTCTCTGTGGATAAGTCAGCTGCCAATCTAATATTTTTACCATTGTATGTTACAGACTTCTTTTCCCGGGCTGCTTTCAGGATTTTCTCTTTGTCACTGAGACTTGTAAATTTTACTATTAGGTGACGGGGTGTGGGCCTATTCCTATTGATTTTGAGGGGCGTTCTCTGAACCTCCTGAATTTTGATGCTCGTTCCCTTTGCCATATTGGGGAAATTCTCCCCAATAATTCTCTCCAGTATACCTTCTGCTCCCCTCTCTCTTTCTTCTTCTTCTGGAATCCCAATTATTCTAATGTTGTTTCGTCTTATGGTGTCACTTATCTCTCGAATTCTCCCCTCGTGGTCCAGTAGCTGTTTGTCCCTCTTTTGCTCAGCTTCTTTATTCTCTGTCATTTGGTCTTCTATATCACTAATTCTTTCTTCTGCCTCATTTATCCTAGCAGTGAGAGCCTCCATTTTTGATTGCACTTCATTAATAGCTTTTTTTATTTCAACTTGGTTAGATTTTAGTTCTTTTATTTCTCCAGAAAGGGCTTTTATATCTCTCGAGAGGGTTTCTCTAATATCTTCCATGCCTTTTTCGAGCCCGGCTAGAACCTTGAGAATTGTCATTCTGAACTCTAGATCTGACATATTACCAATGTCTGTATTGATTAGGTCCCTAGCCTTCGGTACTGCCTCTTGTTCTTTTTTTTGTGTTGAATTTTTCCGTCTTGTCATTTTTGTCCAGATAAGAGTATATGAAGGGGCAAGTAAAATACTAAAAGGGTGGCAACAACCCCAGGAAAAAATGCTTTAACCAAATTAGAAGAGATCCAAAATCGTGAGGGGGGAGAAAGGGGATAAAAAGAGGTTCAAAAAGGAAGAAAGAAAAAAAAAAAAAAAAAAGAAAGAAAAAGAAAAAAGAAAAGAAAAGAATTAAAAAAAAAAAAAGGAAAACACCTAAGAAAAATGTAAAAAAGAAAAAATATATATATTAGATAAACTAGTAAAAAATCATTAAAAAAGAAAAAGGTAACAGTTAAAAAAAAAAAAAATTTTACCCGAAGGCGAGAAAAAAAAAAAAAATGAAAAAGAAAAAAAATTAAATTAACTGCAAGACTAAAAAAAAATCACAGGGAAAAAGCCATGAGTTCCGTGCTTGGCTTTCTCCTCCTCCGAATTCTGCTGCTCTCCTTGGTATTGAAACCGCACTCCTTGGTAGGTGAACTTGGTCTCGGCTGGATTTCTTGTTGATCTTCTGGGGGAGGGGCCTGTTGTAGTGATTCTCAAGTGTCTTTGCCCCAGGCGGAATTACACCGCCCTTACCCGGGGCCGGGGTGAGTAATCCGCTCGGGTTTGCTTTCAGGAGCTTTTGTTCCCTGAGCGCTTTCCGTAGAGTTCCGGAGGACGGGAATACAAATGGCGGCCTCCTGGTCTCCGGCCCGGAGGAGCCGAGAGCCCAGGGCCCCACTCCTCAGTGCGCCTCAGAGAACAGCGCCCAGTTACTCCCGTCTGCCTGACCTCCGGCCGCGCTCCGAGCTCTCCGAGCCTGCGACCAGTTCAAGGTAACACCGAGCTGTGAGCTTACTGTCAGCTCTGTCTCTGTAGCCGGCTTTCCCGTTCCAATACCCGCAAGGTCTGCGACACTCAGACACCCCTGATCCTTCTGTGACCCTGCGGGACCTGAGGCCACGCTGAACCCGCGTGGGCTTCGCCCCGGTTTAGCCTCTGGAGCGATGTCCCTCAGCGGAACAGACTTTTAAAAGTCCTGATTTTGTGCGCCGTTGCTCCGCCGCTTGCCGGGAGCCGGCCCCTCCCCCCGGGGTCTATCTTCCCGTCGCTTTGGATTCACTTCTCCGCCGGTCCTACCTTTCAGAAAGTGGTTGTTTTTCTGTTTCCAGAATTGCTGTTCTTCTTCTCTTTGATCTGCCGATGGATTTTCAGGTGTTTGCAATCTTTAGATAAGCTATCTAGCTGATCTCCGGCTAGCTGAAGCAGTCTCAGCCTGCTACTTCTCCGCCATCTTGACTCCTCCCCTCTCTTTTTTTTTTTTTTTTAAGATTTTATTTATTTATGTGACAGAGAGATCACAAGTAGGCAGAGAGGCAGGCAGAGAGAGAGGAAGAAGCAGACTCCCTGCTGAGCAGAGAGCCCGATGCGTGGGCTCGATCCCAGGACCCCGGGATCACGACCCAAGCTGAAAGTAGAGGCTTTATCCCACTGAGCCACCCAGGCGCCCCACAACTATTCTTTTTCTAACTTCTATTTCCTGTCCCCAAGTCATTGCCATTGTCCTGCAGCTCTGCTCAAGGACATCTGCTTGTCTCTCACTGTACTTGGCTCTACAAAGACCTTGTTCACTTTCTTGTTTTCTGTGGAAGGGGTTCAGGACAAGCCACCCCCAAATGTGCCACTTTGGTGTATTGATTACTTCGAACTGAAGACACTTGAAAAACAGCAAATGCACAAGGAGGCTTTCTTTTTTTGAGCTTCCTTATCTACCTAAAGACACGTCCTCTAAAAGGAACTCAATAGTCATAAATCCCTTTCCCAGAAGTTTCATCAGCCAGGAAGATGGACTGGTCACAGGAGAGGAGACTAGAGGTCAACAGCACACCCAGAAACACATGGTCACACATTATCACAATTCCCGTCTCTTCTTTTAAGGGCCCATTCATCTCTCCTAAAAATCACTTGCTTTCCAGATTGTCTACATGCCCTCTGCTCCCATTCTCCTATTAAGATGGGTTTATACAAGCTCTCAAATCTCACTACTTTTGGGGATATTCATTTTTTCTCCGCCCTATGTGTGTAATGTTAAAAATTAATAAATTTGTATAGTTTTTCTCTTGCTAATCTGTTCATTGTCAGTTTATTTCATTGAGCCAGCTATAGAACCTAGAAAGGTAGGGTTTTCTTTTCCCTGAACTGTGGTCCCTATATCCTGACTAGCACCTAGATAGTACGCATACCCTTGTGTCCTCCAGTTTTCTGTTTTCAGCTGTTTCTAGGATATTGCCATTCATGTGATCCCAACACACTCAGAACTAAGCTGCTTATCTCTTCCTGCCTCCCACTTTGTATCCTTCCAAGATGTTGGTTGTCTCCAAGGGGCAGGAGTACTAATGGGACCACAATTAATAACAACAACAACAACAACAACAACAAACAAAATAAAACCCAACAACCTTCACTTTGAAAATCTTCAAACTTTCTTCTAAATGTAATGTTTCTGTGTACATAATTATGTTGTGCAATACAAAATTACTGAGACTGGGTATAGCCTAAATTCTTCAAAGGCATTTTATTCTAAAGAGTAGGTCTTCAGAGAATCTAACCTATAGTGGTACAAGAACTCTTTACTTTGATGCAAGAAAAACCTCAGCAGAGGCTTACCAAGAAGTACATGAGATTAACACCCCTCTCCCTCCTCTAAGAATTACCCTGGAGTCCTCGATAATTAATCAACTCTTCAAAAAATTCTTTCCAGCTTTCTGAACTAACTCTGTTGCCACACAGGACTGAAAGATAGACTGCAGGATTAAGGGCTTTGCTATCAGACACCAATGGCTTGAATACCTTGGATGACTTTGTTAGAAAGATGCCACAACTCCCCTGTGTGCTGTCTTTAATGGAACTGATAAAATGAGAACTGCTTTGGAAAATGACTCCCTTTTCAAATGATGGTTGTGAAAGCTATTTACAATATCCTTTATTTAATGTCTTCCTGCTTACTGTGTTTTCTTTTCTAATCCTGGAACTAACAATTAGACGTGTTTTGGTGGGTATCATCTAACATTTTTTTTTTTTTCACTAAAACATGTCACATCTCTAACAGTAATGAAAACTCTATGAATAAGTCTACTTTATGAAAACAGCAGGGTTATCATTGCCCTGACAGTGTTGTGTAGATCTAGGTCATGCATTCATTTAATTAAACATTTGCTGCCACTACTACTACTATTATTATTATTATTATTAAGTTATTATTGAGCACTCATTGTACAAGAAGCAATGCTTGTGTTGAGAGGGATGGAAGATGTATACTTTCTTAAGTATACAAGGAGTTTAGATTCTATATGTGCTGCCAAAGCAAGCACTGGAGAGTTTAGATTTTAATAACAGAGTAGAACAGGTAGCCTGAATAGCCACAATAAAAACAGAGAATTGGAAATGTCACCCACCTGCCTACTCACTTTGCAGTGCTGGGCCTCCCATATTCTATTCCCAGCATTCAACACTGTCCATTCTAGCCACCACCACTTTGCACATGAGAGTTTCCCTCCTCACCAGGCTCCCCAGCACCTGAATCTAGACCTCATTTCCTGTTCAGAAGAGTGGTGCTTTTCAAAGTCTTTGTGTCCAAGACACAAGCCCTTAGTCCTCTGTGTTTTATCCCTTCACTCATACATGCGTTGTAGAGGTGGGTCATTTCTAATGAAGCAGCCATCGTGCTTCCTCAGTCAGGCTATATAAGGGGTTGACTGTCTTCTCCATGTCAGCACTGAGCTGTAGCGATTCATTGCACTTTCTACCCAGAACACACCATTCCACAGCAACCATGCCCTCTCCCACTTCTTGTAGCATTCTTTTTTTTTTTTTTTTTAATTTATTTGACAGATCACAAGTAGGCAGAGAGGCACGCAGAGAGAGAGAGAGGAGGAAGCAGGCTCCCCACTGAGCAGAGAGCCCAATGCGGGGCTTGATCCCAGGACCCTGGGATCATGACCCGAGCCAAAGGCAGAGGCTTTAACCCACTGAGCCACCCAGGTGCCCTTCTTGTAGCATTCTTGATCACCAACATGACACTCTCGCACAGACCGAGGTACAACAAACACAAAACAAATGCAAACAGGTGAAGGGTTCAGGGGAGAGAGTCTGGCTATCTAGCAGCATCGTAAGATTCAACCCCTTTTCGCTCAGGTCTCTCTAGAACCATCCACAAAAGGGCCCAATGTGAAACCTCAATGACACAGAAGAGAAGAATAATTGAGCACAAGGAGGAAGAAGAGGAGACTCTGGCCAGCATCACACTCAGTTCTACTGCGAGTGATGACAGAAAAGATGTGGGCTGGAAAAACTGTTACTGAATCTTCCCACCATCTCAAGAATGGCCTGAAAGACACCAAAGCAGTCCACTGGATAATCCCCAGCCCTGGGGAAATTTGTGAGGGGATGAGGTAGTGATGTCATCTGCTCTATCAAGGACACTTATTGAGGATTTAACAAATTATTCATTTCTTACTTTGCCCACCCTACATCTTCCCCAGACCTGACAGTTCTGATTCTCCTGTCCTTGGTAGTTTCAACAGCTTGATTCTAAACTCCACAGAGGACCTGGGTACTTACAGTTTAATAGCTCTTTCTGCATCATTTCCAACTTCTGCAAATAGCTTTTCAATTATTCCTGGAGGTCCTTGCACTAGAGTCTTTGAACTCATGCTGACTCAGAGGAAGATCCCCAGCTCTGATTCCTGTTTCCCCAAAGCCATCTGCCCTTTTAGGGTTATGAAATTCAGACAAAGAGCAGGTAATGAGGAGCTTGCCAATTGAAAGTTTTAGAACAGAATTGTTGAGTCAAGGCAGTACTAGACAAGTTGAACTAAGATATATTAGCTTTTGCAACAGTGACAAACAACCCCAAGAAATCCAGTGGCTTGCAAAACAACAAAAATATTTTTTGCTTAAGTTACAAAAGGAGGACTGCAGATCTGCTTCAGTTCTGCCAGTATGGGTAAGTTTTTCTGACCTCTGCTCAGTTCTGGCTCCCAGAAAAAGAGAAGTTTCTATATGAGATCTGTTATTCTCACAGCAGAGGACATGAATGCAGTAGAGCCCAGGGCCAATCCACACAATGTAAAACTTCTAGTTAAATAAAGCTAATTGCATGGACGTTTGCAACTCATTGGCTAAACCACAGTGGGCCAAGTCCTGATCACTTTATCCTCTTTTCCCACGAAGTGGGTCGGATCACTTAACACAGGGTGGAGACACATAATCCTATTTCAAAGAGATAGCAAATATTTGTAAACAGTATCGTGAGGACTATAGGTTAAGAGAGGGGAGAAGGTGACAGGATCTCAGTGACTAGAATGGGGTACAAAGCAGGGTTTGGTCCACAAGAGATGGGCAGTAAGTCAGTTACTAATTTCCATAGTATAAGTTTTTTTATGATAAACAATAGACATCTAACTCAAATTAGCTCCATTGAAAATGACCTAATGTGTTGGCATCTCCAGATGGAGTTGAGGGATGCAAGTTCTATGCTCACAAATAATTTCCCCAGGAATCACTTCCTGTTTCGGCCTCTTCTACACAGTTTCAAGATGACTTCTGAAAGCTCTAGGCTTACAGTTTATCAGCTTAACCCCAGTGGAAAGAAAAATGCCTGTTGACCAATAGCTCTAATGACAACGACATTCATTGCTTCTGAATGTCTCACTTGCTTCACATTCCTAAAACTAGTTCATGTGTCAGAGGAATGTGATAGTTGCCTAGACCTGGATCACATGGTCACAGCTAGAAATGGAAGCGCAGTCAGCCACACCTGAAACATTTGGGTGAAAACTATGGAGTAGTTCTCCAAGGAACTTTGAGGTCTTCTTACCAAATGGGAATGCTAAGAGCCCCACAAAACCACTAAGGAGAATTGTTGGTTAAATTAAATTTATTCATGCTGGGTGAAGGAAAACAAGTTCTCACCAACAGGGAAAGTTATGGCAGAATTTTGAGAAGAGTAGGGCTGAAAAGGTCAGGTGGAATTCTGGTGATGTTGGGCAGGGTTTTGGAAGTGAGGAAAGAGTAGGACAGGTGGATGACACTACCAATAGGTGGGAAGACATGAAGTGGGGATTTTCCCATAAACTGTTTAATGTAACATCTCTGTCCTCCCCTGAGACTCGCTTTTCCAGAGCAATTGTAACCACTAGCTTGGGTCTCGACTGACTGTAGGTTGCATTAGGTTGCATTCTTGGTAAGTATCTGTTTTATAGTGAGGGGATAGGTGTCTGGCTGATAAAAAGAAAAGATGCCCCCAAGATGGGTCATCGTACTAGCCCAAGGATAGCCATTGGGCTTACTTGCTGTGGAGTCACTTGAATGACTAATCCAATGCCCTTTTGATCCCTCTTGCCTGAGTACAGGATTAGATCAAGAGCTAGGTGAGCATTAAGAATTTTGAGCTGTGGTTTTTGGCTCTCCAGTATTGGTTGGGAGGCAGTGGTGGAGCATGAGTGACATTTCTTGGAGTTCTCTACTGGTCATTGGAATATCCCTACAAGCTTCAGTTCCTCTTTCCATTCCTGAAAGCTAGAGGCAGCATTGTTCTTCAGGGAACCAGGAAGAAGGCTTAGGATAATGGAGAACAGGACAGAGAGTGCAAAGTGGTGAACAGGGAAGGGAAGAGAATCTGTGATCAAGAAGAAAGTCAAACTTTTCCTTTTAAAATGATGGGGGTCACTATATGAAAAAAGCTAAGAGTCAGCCCATTTAAATGAAATACCACAGCCACTTTTTGATCAACAAGCACCAATAATTTCTTCCTCCCTTGCTTATACTGAAGACTCTTTTTCCCTAAGGAGACTCATAAATGGGGTTTAAAAAACTTTGTAAGTGATCATTAATTCCTGTGAGTTCAGAAAAATTCCCGATTTCAGTGCTCAGTGTTGCATCCCCTAATAATTTTTGTCTCATGAAAAAAAGTAATTTTTCTTTCTTCTCTGACTGCCAGAGAATCTAACAAAAAGTGCTAAAGAAATAAGAATCAGGCCACCCCTGTGTGGTAGTAAGGACCTCGACAGTCCCATGTTGTCAGAGGTACCCTTCTCTGTGCAGGGTCTTGGACCTCACTTCCAAACTCCTTTGTTTCCTAAATTGTTCCTTTCTTTCCCTTGCTTTTCAAAAACAACGAACACAATCAAATTAAGGGACTAATGGCAGAAGCAATGAGACTCTTTTCTCTATTTAGGGGCCCTCATGTAGGGCAATCACATGTCTTGATTTTTGACAGTAATGATTGGGTGAACTATTCCAGAAAGGCCAATTCAGAATTAAAAGCATTCTTATAAAGAAAGATGAAGTTTTAAAAGGTGTTTTCTTGATGTTTAATGATACGGTTATGTATGTGTAAGTAAATTGGGTCCAAATCACAAAACGAAACATATCTATACATACTGCTTCACGGTTCTGATCTTTATAGGAGCCATTGTAATGGTCCTGTCCTTACTCTGCTGCTCTCAGCACAACAGATTGAGCCAGCAACTTGTATTTATTGTAATTGGCACCTGCTCACTTTCTAATAAGGACAAAATGAGAAGTTTAGTTCCTCTCCTATGCACTGTGCACAGCATATCATGCATGGAGAGGCAGAGTTGGGGCCACTGCTTCTTTCCCCATCCACAACTGACCAAAGAAATCATACCACTTTTCACTGTGGTCATCAATAAGATTCATTGTTTTTCAAAGATAAAAGGTGAATGAGCATCTGTTGAAAGAATGAACAAGATTTTATTTTTCAGCAAAAACAGAAGTGTCAATGTTGAAAAGCAAGACAAATATTTGGTTTGGGATATCATTAAGATGGCCTTTTTGTTTTGTGCCCTCCCAACAAGTATCTATTGCACATCCAACCCTTAGATTGTGCACGTGTCTCTTCTATAACTTTTGGGATGCACTGGAAACCCAATTGCCTAGCCTCTGGCCAAGGGACATATGAAAGGATAAGAGGAAATCAATGAAAAGTTAAGTAAGGACTTACCACGTACTAGATATATTTTATGTGCTATACATATAATAAGTCCACTGTAAATATTAGAAAATACTTTGATTGGCTATGGGTCGTATTAGGGAAGGTTTTCCAGAATGGATTATAAAATGTTGAAGTTGACCAGATGTCTTAACCCCACAAGGGAGCCATAGCTGCTTCTCTCCTCCCTTTCCAGAGAGAGAGGGATGAATGCCTGAAGGTGGGTGGTTGAGTCTAAGAGTCACAAGAAAGCAAAATGTATCACTCTCAGTCTAAACATTACTTGCCTTAGCCCAAGCCTCACTAGCAGGGAAGCCAACCACCCCCTAAATGACATTGTCAGAACATAGGCAAGGGATATTTTTCTGTAAGCCTGGGTTTCCTCCTCTATCAAATGAGCAAATTCTCCCAGTCGATCTCTAAAGCCCCTTCTAGTTCTAAAATTTGATTATTCTTTTTATTCAGACTTGCCCTCTCAAATAGCTCGTGAGACAATTATTTTTAACACCCCATGAGAAATGAGAGACAACTATTCTTAACCCTCCTTAAGGATGATTAAAGAAAGAAAGAGGAATTAATTTTGTTCTTTACACATAATAACGTAACATTAATGAAATAACCAGAAATAGAATACAAATCCACAGATGGCTTGACTTGTGTAAAGTGCGTGCTATAAAGAGTAAGAATAGACTTTGGAGCAAAGCAAACAGGAATCTGAATTCCAGCTCCATTTCCACATGACCCCAAGTTTCTTTCTTCCTTGTTGAGGAGGTGGAAGACTGCGCACAGCTCAGAGTGGTTGCAGGACTGAAATGACTAAGCCGTGTGACTAGTGTGGTGTCTGGTGTACAGAAGACCTCAGTGAGTCTTTGTTTCTTTCACAGCCACCCTCTGTTCTTTCTATCTTCATTTCATTAGCCTTTCTAGGGGCCTATTCAGTCAAGCCTTTGAACCACAGTTGTACTGTAATAAACTTTACCTGTAATTACATTCTGTATTTATTGTAATTGTAATTGACACCTGCTCACTTTCTAATAAGGACAAAATGAGAAGTTTAGTTCCTCTCCTATGCACTGTGCACAGCATATCATGCATGGAGAGGCAGAGTTGGGGCCACTGCTTCTTTCCCCATCCACAACTGACCAAAGAAATCATATCACTTTTCACTGTGGTCATCAATAAGATTAGTTGTTTTTCAAAGATAAAAGGTGAATGAGCATCTGTTGAAAGAATGAACAAGATTTGTAATATTTACAAAAACTCCATGAGGTAGACACTATTCTTACTGCCCATATTTTCTAAATAAGGAACTTCTGTGTTTAGAGACGTATAATTCTCCAAGATCACATAACTAGTGGGCCCCCATATTTGAGCAAAGCTTAGTTAAGTACTAAAGTCCATGCAATCAGCCACCACTCTATAATGTCTTCTTCTTCTTAAAAAGATTTTTTTAAAAATTTATTTGACAGACAGAGAGGCAGGCAGAGAGAGAGGAAGGGAAGCAGGCTCCCTGGGGAGCAGAGAACCGAATGCGGGACTTGATCCCAGGACCCTGAGATCATGACCCAAGCTGGAGGCAGAGGCTTTAACCCACTGAGCCACTCAGGTGCTCCCACTCTATAACTTCTAATTTACTATCACAGAAGGCATATAATAAAAGGACAACATTCTTTTTCCTAGTGTAAAAATATCAAAACCAAGAAGGTAGAATTTAGGCAATGGGTTTTCATAGATAACAGATGTCCACATAATCTTCTGGTTCTTGCCAGGGGTTGTTGTCACTGGCAAAATGCATACATCCCAAAGGTTAATTGTTGCTATTTTGTCTCCTGAAGTCACATTGACTAGAAGAAATATACATCAGGGAGAGAGATTCCAATATAATAAATTATTATGTAAGATAATAAATCTTTGAAGATTCATATTAAGTTTACTAAACAGATACATACTTCCCATTATCACTATTGTGTTGAATACTAATGCAGCAATAAATATGTACAATACATGTAATCTGAAAGATTTTTTCTGAGATGTGCATCATTACTTGAAGACTTTGGAGTAAGATTCCTTCTTTTTATCAGGAAAACAAAATTTAAAAATTTCAATTTTTGTCTAGAGCTGGCTCTATCCTAAATTAATGGCTCTATCCTAAATTAATGGATGTATTTTATTTATATGCAAACATTAATTAGAGGAGGAGTTTCATAAGTACACTCTTGTCATGGTATGGCATGATGACATATGCTTCAGTGTTAGGACAGAACTGTGTTCCAAATATAGCTTTACTCTCTACTAATTGAGTGATTATTAAATTCCATATACAAAATTAGTACAATTATTCTTTGTGTTCTTGAGGAACTAAATGAGCTTCAGGTTAAACATGAGGGCTCAAACATGTATTATTACCACTACTCTCTCATAAAAATGAAAGCAATAGAGTAAAATGCATATACATCCTAAAGGGAAAACAGAACAGGAAAGAAAAGGATAGCAGATGAAGGATAGCAACACAGTTTCTGGAAGATGAAAAGTGGAAGAAAGGGGCGCCTGGGTGGCTTAGTGGGTTAAACCTCTGCCTTCGGCTCCGGTGATGATCTCAGGGTCCTGGGATTGAGCCCTGCATCAGGCTCTCTGCTCAGTGGGAGCCTGCTTCCCTCCTCTTTCTGCCTGCCTTTCTGTCTACTTGTGATCTCTCTCTCTCTCTATCAAATAAATAAATAAAATCTTTAAAAAAAGAAAAGAAAGTAAAATTGGAAGAAAAAATGGCAACTTACCTAACACAAAAAGTTAAATCCAATGTGATTAAAGAAGAGGTAACCAAAAAGAAATAGCCAGCTGTGTTGCAAAACTTCAGAAATATCCAGAAACAGGAGGCATGGTGGAGAGTGGATTAGACATGGGAGGGATTTATGATAAACTTTAATGAGGAATACCTAGACCCATAAATCTACTCCTATTCTGACACAGCCAGGTGACTACCTCTCTCCTACTTCACATGAGTAGGGAAATGTATCTTCTGAAGGAATTATGGACTGGTAGAACAGAACTCAGAGGTAACAGGTGCACCAGAAGGTAAATGTGAAGGGCACACTAAAGCAAGAGGATTAAGTGGAAGTCTACTCACTGAATGGTGATATTAATAAAATTGATATAAAGATAGAGAGACATATTTAAATTTCATTAATGGAAAGTGAAAAATTAGAGAGAAAGTTACGTGAGGAGAAAAAAATATAGCATGAACCCAGATGGACATGAAAGATTCTTGGGTCTCCTAAGTGTTCTATAAAAGATACAGCTGACATTATCATTTGTCATGCATGAGGTGAGGATCTGCCAAACTGAGGATGTAACCATTTGCTTTCTCCTTCAGTGTTCTGCAAACTGCTTATAAGTCCACACAATCACCAGGTAGAAGTCAATACTGCAAAGCAACCCCAAAATATTCTTAAATTTTACTACAAATCTGGATGTATTGAAGGTCAACTGTCAAGTCATAATGAACCTCAGAATCCAAGGTTCTTTCTGAAGTCACTTTCCAAAAAACTGCAAGTTTCCCTCCAGATTACTCCACTTAGAAACTCACAAAGGACAATATTTGAGCACATAAAAGGATTGTGATCAATTTTCATGTGTATCACTCTTAACAATGTATTGTTAATGAAATTTTATCTAAATAAAAATAGAGACAAACCCAAACAGAAAAAGAAATTGTGACAGGAAAAAGATCATGAGAAAATTACATATGTGTGTGTGTGTGTGTGTGTGTGCAAATATGTGTGTGTGTTCTATGCAGAGATTTAATAAAATATTATAAAACACCAGTAAGGTGTTATATAAAAAAGGAAAAATTCCAGGTAATTCAGACAAATTCTTATACTAAATAGAATTAAAATGTTGGGGAAAAAATCTGCTTACTGAACCAAGGAGATGAAAGACTTATACACTGAAAACCACAAAACATTGCTGAAAGAAATTAAAGATAAATAAATGGAAATGCATCCCATGTTCATGGATTGGAAAACTTAACATTACTAAAATGTCAATACTACCAAAGCAATCTACAGATTCAGAGCAATACCTATCAAAATCTCAATGACTTTTATTTTTTTTTTGCAGAAATGGGAAAGTCCATCCTAAAATTTATATGGAATCTCAAAGGACCCTGAATAGCAAAAATAATCTTGAAAATGAAGAACAAGCTGGAGAGCTCACACTTGCTGATTTCAAAATTTACTACAAAGCTTCAATAATCAAAACAGTGTGGTACTGGGATAAAGACCAATGGAATAACAGAGACACCCCTCCCCCACAATAAACCCTCACATATGTGGTTTTCTACAAGGGTGCTAAGACCATTCAATGGGAAAAGGCTATCTTTTCACCAAGTGGTGTTGGCAAAACTTGGTATCTAGATGCAGAAGAATGAAGTTGGACCTTTACATTGTACCATATTCAAAATGGATCAAAGATCTACAGAAGTAGCTAAAATTGTAAAACTCTTAGAAGAACAGATAGGAGAAAAACCTTACGACATTGAATTTGGCGATGATTTCTTGGATATGACACTGAAAGCACAGGCAACAAAAGGAAGAATAGAAAAATCAGACTTGATCAAAACTAAAACCTTCTATGCATCAAAGGGCACTATCAACAGAATAAAAAGGCAATGCACAGAATGAAATTAATATTTACAAGTCACATATATAATAAAAAACTAATATCCAAAATATATTTTAAAAAATCCAAAAGAAGGATTTTTATCTTATCCAAAGAAGATATACCAATGGCCAATAAGCACATGAAAAAATACCCAACATCACTAATCATTAGAGAAATGCAAATGAGAACCACAATGAGATGTAAATTGATACCTATTAGGATGGCTATTATTAGAAAGTAAGAAAGAAAGAAAGAAGAAGAAAGAAAGAAAAGCTTTGGAAGGATGTGGAGAAATTGAAATTCTTGTGCAATGCTGGTGGGAATGTAAAATGGTGCAGCTCTTGTGGAACACAATATAGAGGTTATTCAAAAAATTAACAGAAAACTACCAGTAATTCCACTTCTGGGTATAATCCCATAAGAATTAAAAGCACAATCTCAAAGAGACATTTGCATACTTATGTTCATAGCAGCATTATTCATAATAGTCAAAGGTATAAGGAACCCAAATATCCATTAATGCATGAATAAACAAAATGTGGTGTAAACATTGTAAACAGTGGAGAATTATTCAGTTTTAAAAAGGAATGAAATTCTGACACAAGCTACAACATGGATAAACCTTGAAGACATTATGCTAAGTGAAATAAATCTGACATAAAAGGACAAATACCATATGATTCCACTTACATGAAGAATCAAGCCTAGTTAAATTCATAGAGATAGAAAGTAAAATGGTGATTATCAGATGCTGGGGTGGGAAGAGGGAACAGGAAATTATTATCTAATGGTTACAGAGTTTCAGTTTGGGGTGATGAAAATTTTCTGGAAATGAATAGTGGTGATGATTGCACATCAGCCTGAATGTTCTTTATGCCACTGAATTTAAAAGTGGTTAAAATAGTAAGTTTTGTGTTATATACAAATAAATCTGCTGGAAGTTATCAGAGGCCTGACCAGAAGGTGAAGATTACTTGGTTAAGTCTGAGAAAAGGCAACCAAAGGCAAAACTAAAACGAACAAAACACTGAAACAAAACAAAACAACAACAACAACAAAAACAAACAAAACAAAAAACCCAGAAGATAATCCTAACACTTTGGACACTTTTTGCCCAGGAACAATTGTCAGCCCAGAAGATGTAGCTGACAGCTACAGCCTTGTGAGATATAAGAAAATATAAGAAAATGAGAATTTAAGACCATTGAAGAAGATGAGGCCTCTGGTAGACTCAATGTGCTCTAGGTTTGGGTCCTAAAAGATTGGTATCTTAGGAGTAAGGGGAAATTAGAGGTAAACTAGCACTCATTCAGATTGCATCCCAGCTTCAAATCATCTGAGTGACCCAGTGGAATAACATAAGCCTGTATTTCTAGGACTCCCCAGGAATGTGACAAGAGCACATGAAATTGTCTTTGGAGGAAAATTACATGTCTCTATGCTTTAAACGATTTCTACAAATTTCAAATACAATTCTTGGGACCCTCCCACCCCACAGAAAGAAAGACTTAAATCAGAGTAGGAGTCAGTACTACATGAAGGAGAAGCAGCAGAAATAAAACACAGTGTTTAGAACAGATCTACAGAGCTCAAGACAATGGAATTGTTAGACAGAATTTAAGGTAAGTCTTCTTACTATGGTCAAGGAACTAAAACACAAGATTGAATATTTCTGCATAAAACTAGAAAAAAATTCATGTTAAAAATAAAATATGGGGGCATCTGTTTAGTTCAGCCAGCAGAGCATGCAATTCCTGATCTAGGGGTCATGAGTTTGAGCCAGCATTGGGCTTAGAGATTACTTAAAAAAAAATAAAATGTAATTATAGAAATAAAAAATATAATAACTGAAGTTAAAAACTCAAGGTTTATAGAAGATTAGAGACATTTGAAGAGAAAATTAGTGAAATAGATAAAATAGCAGGAGAAAAATATCTAGAAGAAAGCATAAAATAAAAGGATGAAAAACACAGAGGAGAGGGTAAGAAGCCTAGGGGATACAGTTATAATTCCTAACATATGTAATGGCTTTTAACTTTATAAGACTAATGACAAGCATAGATGCACAGAGTCAAGAATTCCAAAAAATACCCAGGACAGAATATAAAGATAAATTGAAACAAAAAAATATCCAAGTAAAATGGAAGTGAGAGGAATATGGAAGAAAAGAGAGAAAAGAGGCAAAAAAAAAAAAATCACAAAAGCAGTCAAAGATTACTTTCAAAAGAGTAATAAAGCCTAAAGTTAGTGGGATACTATCCTTAATATTTTGAACCCTACTTTGCAGCAAAAATGCCCTTCAAAAAGGAAGGTGAATTAAAAATGTGTTTTCAGCAAACAAAAGCTGAAATAGTTCAGCAGATCTGACCTATAGGAAAAACTTAAAGCTATTCTTCAGTCAGAAGAAAACTTATCCTAAGTAGAAAATTTGAGATGCAGGAGGAATGAAAATGATGACTATAGAGATTAACCAAAGTAAATATTGACCATCAATTATTATTTTCATAAGGTTTATATTGTAGGCAGAGTTAAAACTGCAAGACATGAGGAGAATAAACTGAATTAAAGTGTTCTAACATCCCTTCATTGCCCAGGAAGAAGGTGGATGTGTAATGTTCAACTCTGATGAGTCAGGACACATGCTGTGACCTCAGGAACAATTGCTGGAAGAATCATAGCATGCACTATGCTTATTTTCCAAACTGCCAATAAGTGAAATCATAGTTAAGAGAGGAGCAACAAAAGAATACAGAAAAGCAAGAAAAATAGAGACTATATACTAGGGTTTTAGATTGAATTCAAATGTACAGATATATTGAATATAAAGGAATAATAACTCAAAAGACAAAGCTTCTAAGACTGATAGAACACATATGCAATTTAGGAGAGATATATCTAAAACACAAGAAGACAGATCAAAAATACATGAATAGAAAAAGTATTTCTTAAACACAAACCAAAATAAAATTGAAATGGCAGTTTTGATATCAAAGTAGATGTCAAGGGGAAAAATTACTAAATGAGGAAAGTTGCCTCAAAATGATAAAATATTTGATTCGCCTGGAACATATAACAATTTTAAATATGTGTGTATCTAAAAAAATCTTATATATAAGAAAAGGCGGAGGAATATAGGGATAAATCAGCAATTAGCAGCAAATGACAAAACAAATTGGCAAAATATTGGTAATGATGTAGATTTGAATTACACAATCAGCAAATCAGACCGAAAGGACATACATAGACTATTGCATCCAACAACTGAAGAAAAAGCACTATTTTCAATGGCAAGTGGACCTCTTGCGAAGACTGATCATATTTTGAGTCATAAAGCAAATCCCTACAAATTACAAATGATTAAAAGCATACAGTATCTTCTCTGATCATAAGGCAATTAGGCTAAATATAAATTCTAAAATACAGTCAACAAAACATTTGGAAAATAAGAAAACATTTATAAGTAATCTAAAGCTTAGAAATGTAATAATAATTTAAAATTAAATTGAAATTAAAGAGAAAATGTAATGAAAATCAGAAAATCTTTCAAACTAAATGTCAATATTTCATATCGAAAACCAGGGAAAATTTTTTCTATACATGAACTCGTCTACCTTACTACCACCTTATGGAGTGGGTGCTATTATTAGCCTTGTTTTTACAGATAAGCCTGGATTTAAAATAGCTTGTGCATATCACACAGCTAGTAAATGACAGAGCCTGGAGAGTGCCCTGGGCCATCCTAAGCCCTAAGACACACCCCAACTCGCAAATATATTACTCACCTAGTTACCAGTAGAACTCAGACAAGGAACCCAGATTTTCTCACTAATTATCAAGAGCTTTTATTATTTTAGTGAAATGAATGAATTGTGAAAATCTCAACGGGCTTTTTTTTTTTTTTGCAGAGATTAACACGATGATTCTAAAATCATTATGGAAACCTAGACATAGGACATCCACAGCCATCTTGAAAAAGAACAAAAGTAGAGGACTTCCACTACCTGATATCATGAATTACTATAAAGTTAGTCATCAAGAGAGTATGGATTTGGCACAGCTTAAATTAAAAGTCAGAATAAAAGCCAAATAATAATTTGTACTAACAGATTCAGGATCTTCCATATTTTCCAAAAGTTCCCCTTAAGGGCGTCTTTCTCGCTAAGGGGAATGCTGTTCACCAGGAATTTCATGCTGCTAATTTAGACAGCATGGATATAAGAGAAAGCAAACCCAAGACAAGCAGAAGTAGGAGCCGAGCCTGCCAGGAGGCCTGCAGAGAAACGCAGTTCTTGGACCATGGACAGCGACCGTCCTGAAGCCTTGGGAAGTGGGGAGGCCCAAGGGGTCCCTTTACAAACAGCAGGGAACGAGCTCCGAATTCCTTGTGCCCTGACAGTGAGAAAAGTGGTGGCTTTAGAAAAAGCTCTTGCATATTTCAAGTGATGCTTCAAAAAATTAATGAGTTTGGCCTTTATTAATTTCAAAATCAGATGTTTAAATAAGAGTCCTGACGACATCCAAGCAAACTGTATTAGTAAAGGGGAACAGATACAAAATAAAACAAAGATAAGGAAGTGAAGTTCTCTGAGCAGAATCCACCATCGTGGCAGCCCGGTGCGAAATCTATGTCTAAAATAAATATATCTTTTGGGTAACTTACGCTGAGAATGAAAGGGTTAGAAATATTTTAAAGCCCCAGAACTATAGACTGGACGTTTCTGAAATCGCTTCCCATAGTACCAATAAATTTAATACAAGTAGGGGAAGCCAGTGTTCCTGAGAAATTACTTTTCCTTTTCATCCTCCTTTGTCATCAAGGTTGAAGTCACCTGCAAGACGGTTCCCCTGCAGGCTCTGGTGGTCCAGGGTTCTCTCCTTCTCCCACTCCCACCCAGGAATACCTGGGCAGAAATCCAGACTCCAGTGGGAGAGTTCCTCTCCCACTCTATTCCAGCTGGTGAAGTTCACAACTCTACTGTAATATTATACCCAGGAGTGGAACAGAAAACTCCTGGACACAATGGACATTTACTACCCTGAGAGTGATCTGCTCTTTCTTTAATTGCCTAGTGGTAAACAAGGAGGTGATGGTGGCTGAACCTTAGCACAGAGCAGTGAGACTCCCTCTCTCTTTCTTTTTTTTTTTTCTTCTTAAAAAAAAAAAAGAAAAGATAAAAAATTCTTTTCTGGGAAAATTTTCCAGTAAGTCACGGAATAGTAGAACATTCAGGGGGTTGATTAGATGAACTAGAAAGAAAAAAAAAAAAGACATTCCAAGTCACTAATATGAAACTGACAATATTTAAAATGTGGGAAATGGGGCACCTGGGTGGCTTAGTAGGTTAAGCACTGGCCTCTGGGTTTCTGCTCTGGTCATGATCTTGGGGTTCTGGGATCTAGCCCAATGTAGGGCTGGGGCTCAGTGGGGGGCTGCTTATCCCTCTCCCTCTGCTCCTCCCCTTGCTTGCTTGTGTATTCCCTCTCTCCTAAATAGATGAATAAAATGTTTTAAAATATTTAAATAAATAAGATGTAGGAAATATAAAATAGAACAAAAGGAAAACTGGCATGGATCCAGTTACATCTGTATTGTCAAATCTACAGAATAAGGGAAATCTAAATATAAAACTAAACAGTGGAATATTACTCAGCCATCAAAAATGAAATCTTGCATTTGCAATGACCTGGATGGAACTAGAGGGTATTATGCTAAGTGAAATAACTCAATTGGAGAAAGACAATTATCATATGATTTCACTCACATGTGGAATTTAAGAAATAAGACAGAGGACCATAGAGGAAGGGAGGGAAAATAAAACAAGAAATAAAACAAATTGAAAAACAAAATACATCAGAAAGACAAACCATAAGAGATTCCTGGACAGGAGGTGGGTGGGGGAAGGGGTAACTGGGTGATGGGCATGAAGAAGGGCACATGATGTAATGGGCAGTTAGTGTTATAGAGGACTGATGAATCACTGAACTTCACCTCTGAAACTAATAATATACTATATATTAATTAGTTGAGTTTAATTAAAATTAAATTAAATTTTAAAAACCTGAAAGTGTTAAAAAAACTAAACAGTATTGTGTTTATTAAAGATAGAAGGAGGTAAAAGATAAAGAAATAAGTAGGTTTACCAAGAGACTATCCCACTTTGCAGGTGAATTTTGATTTGGACATAGAAATTAATAGTTGTATAAGCAGAACACCCTGATCCAAGCCATTCTTAATATTTCCTTATTCCAGAATGTCACCCTGTAGCTTTTCTTTTGAAAGAAGGAGGACAAAGTTTTCTTCTGGAAATAGCCTGTATGTCTTTTTAAATAGAATTTCTCAGTTGAATACCTGAGTTGCCATCTGGGCTTACTGCACACGAATCTCAATGTTGGAGTAGAAGCCTCCTTAAATTCTTTTAATTCCAGAGGTGATTTACAGAATCCTTCTAGTAGCATTATTCCAAGCTTGGCTGAGGACGACCTAATGACTGTATATGGCGTTCAAATTCTAAAAATCTGTTTTGTTTTTAGACAATTCATCCTCCCCCACTCCAAGTTATAAAAGGAATCAGATTTTCATTCTCATATTTCATCTGGATGTTTTCAAAAGCAAAAGAACTCAGAAGCACAGGAGGACCTGAGGGACGAGAAAGGTTAGTGAATGGGTTTTGTGAACCTTGTTAATGTCAAAGTAAATTCTAAGTAAGATTTTGGGGGCAGAAGAAAAACATTCCCTGTCATGCTAAAGCACTGTAAGTAGACATTTCCACCCAGATCATTATAAATTCAGGTTGCATCTTTTGATGATTCTTTTAAAAATAACAAAGTAATAAAGAAATAAAGAAGAGGGAAGCCACATTAGTCATGTATCTTGACTCAGCCCACTGTACAATAAAAGGTAGAACATTGAAGGAAAGCACACTGAGGCTGGAAACCTATTACTAATTCAGGAGCAAATGCATTAGGAGAGCTTCAGAGCAGCAGCCTGTCAGATGCTATTAAAGAACTGTACTTGGAGACAGACTCTTCATAATTCATGGGGCAATCTCACTTTCTTTGGGGGGAGAAGATTTCCTATCAATAGAAATTTCTCCTTGTGAGTGAATTGTTAGGAATACCAATTATGTACTTGACTATTTAATTCTAATGCTACTCTTAGAGAAGTCATGAAGGTGTGCATGTAGTTGGTCAAAATCAGATTTCAGCATCTTTTTACAGTGTTGTTTTTCAATAGCTCCAGTCTGGTTCAATATGAGCTGATACAAAATAAAGTTTATTAGGAACTTCTTTGATGTTCAAAATAGCTCGAAGACTGGAAAAAGAGGAAGGAAAAAAAGCAATCATTGAAGTATCAACGCTCCAGCTACTCCCTCATCCTAAAATGCTTCTAACTTTGATGCAAGTAACATTATTATAATAAAGTAACATTATAAAATATAACATTTTTTAATAAAGTAACTTTATTTTTTATTCAATGTTTAATGTTCTTGACTTGCTATAAAGAAAAATGTCCAGATAACACTACAAATGTAAATGAGTGACTTCACTTAAAATCAGTTCTTATGTATTTAAAGATGTTAGAAAGGAAAAGGAGTTGTGGTTTAGATTATGATCTCTTATCCCTATGAAAAAAAATTCCCATCTAATACTGAGTTACTGTGTTTTAAGTGTGTATTTATTTGCTGGAATTCAGCCCAGTGCCTGCAGCATTTGAGTACATATTCTCACATAACATTAGTCCAGCTCACAACTATATGGGGAAAAAAAAAAAAAGTAAACATTTTAAGTGGCAAACAATGAAAGGTATACTTAATGTCTGAGATTAGAAAAACCATAAATATTAGATCTGGCACCAATTATGACATAAAGGGACAAGTTCTTTTTCTCCATGTAGGAATAATCTTAGGAAATCAAAAGGAACTTTGAAAAGAAGATGCTTAGAGAAAAGAACTCTGTCTTCAAAAAATGTATATTTGGGACTATTTCACTGGAACATGAACAAATGCCCTTTGCTTTTTTCCCCCCAAGACTATATGTTTTAGTATTCTGTTTTTGAAATAGACATGAAAATCAATGGATGCAACACAACCACTGGAATGTTGAGTGATCTATAAGATTTATTTATATGCCAGAAATTCAAAAGTAGGCATTAAAGAGTCATAGGGACTTTGGGCAATGGCTTTTCCCTGGGAGGTCTGAGTGGTGTCACCTAGCATAGCAATAGATCTATGGATTTATGATAAAGAAGATCTCCCAAGTGGACTGAAATTATCAGTGCCTCCCTTTCTACCAAAAATGGTAAGGAAATCCAGATTTTGATGTTCTGAAAGAGGGCAGTTATCAACATCTAGAAACAATGGTTTTAGCAAGAGACCCTAATGCCAGACATTGAGCTTGGTGTGCCGTCCAAGTTCAGGAGGTGATTGATCTGATGGTAGAACCGTAGTAGTAGATTAACGTCTAGGTTGGGACGCTTTGGTGAGAGGAGCTGAGATACAAGACTTAGAATTGGGGTATAGTCAGTTTGAGCATCAGAGCCAGGCTTCTCCATTGCTTTTAATTCAACATGCATTTGACTGTCAGTATAGAGATTTATTTACAAAGTTGAACTGTTTTCTTAATATTCGGTATGGAGAATCTGCAAGGGGTTATGTTAATCATGGAGTTTTTCTAGACTTAAAAAACACAACCAGCGTTTCACACATACTCCCACAGCGTGTGCACAGTAGTAAATAATTTAACACTGTTCAGCCACGCAGTGTTTTTTCCCTCTATTCATGACCACATCCAGGGATGAGCAGCAATTTCTACTGTTTCTTTATCCTTCTCACAAGTCTTGAGAATAGAATTAATTTTTGAACTTGAAACAGTTGAAAGGTTGTTGACTTGATATGGCTTCGCATGTTTGAGCTGTAATAATATTGGTTCCTCCAAAAGACATTTTCAGCATTCAACTGAAGATTAACTCACGCCTCAGCTAACTTTACCAGATTCTAATAGAATGCCTTTTTAAAATCTGAAACACTCAAAGGACCATGATGATTTCAAATCAGGTAAGCCTTAGTTATAGAAATGAAACTCATTCAAGTCTCTAATATGGTATTTACACTCATGTGGTTACAGTGGTGTGTGCAAAGATAAGTTCATGATTTGGGGATGGGACCCTGTCTCTCCCTCTATTTTACCTAGAATTTCTACTCGCTTCTACCTAACCACGGGAAGAGATTACCCTGAAGCAAGTATGGTAGTGGGGCCAACTGCCCAGAGTGAGGTTGGGTCTCTCAGACTGGGGGCTGGGGACAGGAAAATGCCACCTAAGAGGAAGGGAGAAACCAGAGAATGGAGCAATCGGATAATCCAGGGCCCATAAAGGAAATTTAAGGACCAAATACTTGGAGAAGTGAAGATAGAGTGGGGTCAGGGATGAAGGCTGAAGAGGACTTTAGGAAGCAAAAGAAGGTGAATGGGAACTGAGCTACACTCTGGGATATTATTTTCTGGAAGGCTTCTGTGGTTCTTCTAGCTATTGTCTCCAGCTTTAAATCTCCCTATTAGTGACTTTTTAATGGCACAACTAGTGATGTGCTTTATGATCTCTTGGGGGGTATATTCACCTTACTAAATCCTTAAGGTCTTTCCTTCTGTACCTAAGTGAAGGTAACAGGGAGATAAGAAAGCTGGCATTTACTGAGTACCTGCTAGGTAGTGTGCATCAGTTTAAAGCATATTTATACATTATTTAGTTGTGCATGCTTGACAGAAGAGGAAACTGAGGCTCATACTGCTGATCTCACAAACAAGGGAGGGAGGCAGGACCCAGTTCACCCCCTCCTCCTGTCCCAACCGTTTACTTCTCAGAGCATCACCAGCCTGCTGTCCATCCAGGTCTGGAAGAGTGTGTCCTGCAGGCAGATCCTCTCTGTTTTTGCTCTGGAAACAGGAGGAAACCCAGGGACCAAAGCTAACTCCCGATTTCTGTGAAGTAGATGCTCCAGCCTGTGCTTTATTCAGGCTTGATTTCTTTCTTTGCCTGTCCTCAGGGTTTTGATCATTTTACTCATTCTTTCATAAGACTGTTAGCCAGGAAAGCTGAGGTAGGACCAAGGAGAACTCTGGTGTGGGATTTTGTTGGACGCTCTGGAGAAATGTTGTAGACAGAAATTATTTGCTTGAGTTGGTTTTATGGAGTAACTTCTGACTTCATAGAAACTTAAAATCTTCTATTTTGAAGGAATCTAAGAAACCACCCATACTATCCGTTCTTCTCCTATTTCTCATTACAGATAAAAGTGACTTGGGAGACACACGTTGGGTTGGAGGCCTGCTCTTATCTATTTTAAAGAATGTACTGTGATTATTTTTTAAACATCTGTCTCATTTTAATAAGGAAGGAGAAAAGGCTAATTATCTAGTGTATCTTCCCTTTGGGCAGTAGAACCCTGGGAGGTAGATATTTAGCAGGAACTCTCCCAAACTGAAGACTAATTCCCTCCAACTTTGGTTAAATTTCTGATCCCTCTGCCAAAACCTCCAAAATGCACCATCCTAGGGAACATTCCTTTCTCCCTGTGAGAGCTGCGGGGTGCAATGCACACAGCTGTGTTGTTAAAGGGCCCATTTGCAAGATTTCCAGCATCATGTAGAACCCTTCTGAACCTCTCATTCTAAAAGATATGTTCTCTTTGTGGCCTCTTCTCTGCTTTTGTTATTAGAGTTTGACCGCAGGCCCTCTCTCCTTTGCAACCTCTCAGACAAGTGAAAACTGTACTGTTGTCTTTGAGTGGCAGAAAGCAAAATAATGAGAAGGCTCTGCCAGAGAGATTTGTGTTGCTGCTTTCTTCCTTTTATGCATTGATCAGCTTTTATCATCTTGATTTAAAAACCTTACATCACTATTATGAGGTAAAACATAAAGGCCTAGATTTAAATGGTGCCGATCATGCCCTCTCCGTTTCACTCTTTTCTCTGTTTCACCAGAAATGAAATCCCTTTGATTTCTTTTCCTCATTCCATGTAATGGTGTATAGATCTGCCAGTGGAGAGAACGTGCCGTTGAGTCTTTTGTATTTAGTTAATATACCCTTTTCTGCGTTAACTCCAACCCCCCAGCTCTACGTTTGTGTCATTACATGCCTGGTTTGCACACATTCAGTTAGATGCACAATGTGCACCTCATAGTTTATTGAGTTGATTATGATAAGAATTACGATAAATGACATTCAGTAGCTTTAATTTATCATCCAGAAACTTTCATTCTCCAATGTCAGTCGGGGAATTAAGAGTAGCTATTAAGCTGACCTAATGTGAGGCTTTTGCTTCACTTCACATTTGTTATGGCTCACAGTCCAGAATGATGACACTCATTCATTCAAACAAGGACCAGATACCAGTTGAGGCACAGGGGACATTAGTGAGATAACAGGCAACAAAATCCTTGTTCTCAGGGGGCTAACAAGCAAGGAGCAAAAAGGATTACAGATCAACCATCTACTGATGAGATATCCAGGGGGACAAACTGGAAGGGGCAAAGGGTTCATGAGGGGAGGAAGGGAACCGAGGTCACAGTGGAGAGAGAAGACCACTCCAGAAAGCTGACCTGAATGAAGCTGGGCACTGCAGTTGCTGGGTAGCCTTCCAAACCCAGGGAACAGCCCATGTCAAGGACCCAAGGATGGAGCGGGGGTGGCATGTCGGAGGAACAGAGAGGACACAAGATCTGGAGCACACAGAGTGTTGGGGAAGTGGCTGAGAACAGCTGATGGACAGATTCATGGAAGGCCTTGTGGACCAAAAAGGCAACTTAAATTCCATTCTGATAAAGTTGGGATGCCACTGGAGGGTCTTGAGCAAGGAGACATAATCTGACCTTTGTTTTAATAGAGTCACTGCAGCTGTAAAGAGGAGAATGCGCTACAGGAGTAAGAGTAGAAGCCAGGAAGGAGATACACAATGACCCCATGAATGGTAACGGGGGCTGGACCAGGAAGGGGTTAGAAAGGGAAGGCAGACAGGATGAGGTTCAAGCAGGGTTCCGAAGGTGAAGCCAACAGGCTTTGCTGGAAGGTTGGGAGACAGAAGAACTCCAGGGGCTGTGGATGCAGAGCTACATGGGTAATGTTGGTGTTTACTGCAAGAGAGAAACCTGAAGGAAGAGAGATGGAGGAAGAAATAAAAGGCTCTCTTTTGGACATATTAACCTAGAGGGTTGTTGGACATGAGGGTGCAGATGAAGTTCAGAGCTGAGGTTAGGATGAACTGTGAGCCAAGCCTCTCTGGGCATCTACAGATCTTACATTTGAATCTATTTATATAGGAAGTTTGTCTCAGTTTTTTTCTCTCCCCTTATTCCCACCCCTAAGAATACACCTTATGAACTCTCCTGCCCCAAACCTGCAAACCAGGAATTCCTAGAACACTATGTGGGCACTAGAAAACTGTTTTGGGAAAAAGCAAATTCTTCCTCTCTAGAGTGTGTCTGGATTACTCTTCATATGCTTCGTATGCAGTATGACTGAGAGCCTTTACATTCTGAGCAATGAGAGAGATTCCTATTGAGAAAAATAATTGCCTATGGAATGAAGGCTGAGTTTGTCAGGCTGGCATTTAAGTTTCTGAGTAATCTGACTCCATCCCACTTCTTCAAGGCTCCATATGTTCAACTTCAGAGGGCACCTCTATGAATCCAAGAGCTGGTCTGATCATCACTCAGTGGGAGGAGGCCATTACTCCTGGGCACCCAGGGAGAGCAGGTGGAGGCAACATCAAAGGAGGAAACACATGGACAGAAGTTCAGTCCTGGGGGAAATTGACTTGGAGAACACAGGGAGTCTAGTCCCTGAAGAGGTGACCTCGGTGCAGGGAAGAGCAACCTGACCACTGCTCAGACTTGGGACCAGCTTCCATGTTACTCAGTGAACCTGCAGGATCTTGTTTCTGAGAAAAGGAGTGCCTTAAATTGCAGAAGTATCTGTATTACTTGAAATGGGGCTCCCCACCTCACAATAGTCACTGATTAATACATTGGCATTCTTCCTACAGATTAATCCTGTTTGCTACATAAAGCTGCGGTTGAGTGTAGTCTCTGGAGCCTGCCCGCCTGACTTTGGAACCCACCCATACTTGGTCTGTGATGTGGAAGAAACTATTTAACTTTTTTTTTCTTCAAGATTTTATTTATTTATTTGACAGAGAGAGAGAGAGAGAGAGAGAGAGAGCACAAGCAGTGGGAGAGGGAGAAGCAGCCTCCCTGCTGAGCAGGGAACCAGATGCAGGACTCGAAACCACGACCCTGAGATCATGACTTGAGCTGAAGGCAGACGCTTAACCGACAGAGCCACTCAACCATCCCCTACTTAACTTTTTGTAACTCAGTTTCTGTACCTATAAAACCTCCTCCAGAAGGTTGTGGCGAAGACTAAATGTCTTCATGTGAACAAAGTGCTTAGAATGATGTTGAGTATGAAGCAAATGCTTATGAGGGCGAGCTGTCATTGTCGTCGTCCGTCTGCCAGTCCTGAGATCATCATAACATCTCTGGGTTAGAGAGAAAATGCAATCTAAGGAGCTGAGAGGCTGCAGGGAAATCTTGACTTAGAAATGGACTCAGCCATGTGGTATTCTGGGGGGCTCTGCTGGTGAAATGTCACCTCTCAGTACCCCTCTCCTCTGGGACCCTGGGATGACTCCATCAGGTGAACCCATATTCTTTCTTTATGTCTCCCTGAAAACACTAGTTCATTGGTGTATTAGTTATCAAATTCCTAATTATGCAAATTTCTCCAAAACTTTGTGGCATAAAACAATAGGCATTTAATATCTCACAGGGCTCAGAATCTGGGAGCACTTACCTGGGAGGTTCTGGCTCAGGGTCCCTCCTGAGGGTGTGGTCAAAATGGTGACCAGTCATCCTCAGGGTTGGCCACAGGCTCACCTCCGTAATGGCTCCCTCGGGTAGCTGTTGGTGGGAGGCCTAAGTTTTACACTCACAGAACTCTCCATAGGGTTGCCTCCCTAGAGTGGGTGATTCAGGAGAGCAAGGTTGAAGCCATTATATCCTTTACAGTTAGTGTCAGAAGTCACCTGCTGTTACATCTGTCAAATCCCATTTGTTAGATTTAAGTCTCTATGTCCCACTCATATGCAAGGAAAGAGAAATTGAACTCCACTTTTTGAGGGAGAGGCTGACAAAGAATTATAGATACTGTTAAATGGCCTCAAGTAGTGACTGAGACTTGAGCCAGTAAGTTCTAATATTTAGGACAGTATCAACTCTGCCTCTGTCATCTTGAAACCTCACTAATCTTGGCCTATCTACCAGGATAGTCACCCAAAACTCTGAGAACCCCAAATCAAGTCCTGTTGAGAAATCTGACCACATACAAGTCCTCAAAAGCATACATGACAAAGGGACCTATCGGGGATGCTAAGGAGAACAGATGTGTCCCTGTGAGTGGCTGACTACCTGATCACTATTGCTCAGTTACGGTGAAACCCACTTCTTGGAACTCTTGATATTGAAAAGTTTTTGTTTTTGTTTTATTCTTTTCAGTCATGAGACTAAATGCTGTTAAGATAAGTTTTGGCATCAGTGGAGAGCTGCCTTCAGGATTTTTAGTTCCTTCATATACACATGATCTCAAAAGCATGATATAGTAAGTAAATTATAAGAAAATGATGGAACACACTTGTCACAGTATCATCCACAGAAATTATAGAAGGATCTTCACTAACAAGAAAAGATGTTTATAACATTAGAAGTGAAACAAGCAATATAAAATAATATACAAACCTGATCCCTTGTTAATTTAAAAACTTATTGTGGGGGGCACCTGGGTGTCTCAGTTGGTTAAGTGACTGCTTTCAGCTAGGTCATGATCCCAGGGTCCTGAGATTGAGCCCCGCATCGGGCTCCCTGTTCTTGGGGGAAGTCTGCTTCTCCCTCTCCCTCTGCCTGCCATTCCCCTGCTTGTGCTCTCTTTTTCTGTAAAATAAATAAAACCTTAAAACAATTTACTGTGGGTTTATATCAGTATGTGTAGATCTCTATCAACAGATTTATATTTTGAAGGATATACACCAAAATATTGGTTAACAATGGTTATTTCTGTTAAAAATAGAGCTTCCCTATGACCTGCAATTGCACTACTGGGTATTTACCCCAAAGACACAGATGTAGTGAAAAGAAGGACCATCTGTACCCCAATGTTCATAGCAGCAATGGCCACAGTCACTAAACTGTGGAAAGAACCAAGATACCCTTCACCGGACAAATGGATAAAGAAGATGTGGTCCATATAACCCAACAGAAAGGATAAATACCCAACTTCTGTATCAACATGGATGGGACTGAAGGAGATTATGCTGAGTGAAATAAGTCAAGCAGAGAGAGTCAATTATCATATGGTTTCTCTTACTTGTGGAGCATAAGGAATAACACAGAGGACATTGGGAGATGGAGAGGAGAAGTGAGTTGGGGGAAATTGGAGGGGAAGACGAACCATGAGAGACTGTGGACTTTGAGAAACAAACTGAGAGTTTTAGTGGGGAGGGGGTGGGGAGATGGGTGAGCCTGGTGGTGGATATTATGGAGGGCACATATTGTATGAGGCACTGGGTGTGGTGCATAAACACTGAATTCTGGAACACTGAAAAGAAAAGAAATAAAATAAAATTAAAAAAAGGTTATTTCTGAATGATAGGATTAGAGGCACTTATGTTTTACCTTTTGCTTATTGCTTTTTTCCTAATTTCTCAGTGATAAATACATATTGTTCATTTTATAGCATAGTTATTTCTTAAAGAAGAAAGTCTGGGGACAGCAGAAATAATATACACTGGAAAGTATAGTTAATTAAGCTATTGTGTTAGTGTCAAATGACAAAACTAAAACAATTCATAATGAGTTTGATGTTCTTTATTTAAGGAAAGACAACCCATGGATGGGGGAAAGTCGTGTCTCACAGACAGTGGAACCCTTTCCCCAAGAGATTTAGGGTGAGAGCAAGTTGTACACAGTTAGAAGAGGTAATGTGAAAATAGTTGCCTAGGAGGTACTATTTTTTAGGATAGCGTAAGCTAGCCAAAGCTAAGTTGGAGGATTTCACTAGTGTAGGTTAGGTTTCCTTGACGATGAGGCATTTCCTGTAAGTGCTGCAGCTTACTTAGGTTTAGATTTAACTTGCGTCAGTAGACTGGGATGGCCTCTATTTTGTGGGTACTGATGCAAAATTAATTTTATCACTAGAAACTTTAAAATCACCTAAAGACTGGGTTCAGAACCTTGTTTGGATCCTAATGTGAGCTGAAAAACCAGCATGATATTGCAATTTATAAAAAGAATTATATATTTGGTTTTCCTCCCCATTTCTGGCATAAAGCTTCTAAAATCATTGGAATTTCCTAAGTGATTAAAGCAATACAGATGTCTTTTGTATGTTAATGAGGCAATCTGGGAGAAGCCCCTATTAAAAAAACCCAAGGATGGTATGATTGCCAGGGAAGCCAAGCATGCGATTAGAGGACTGGAACTTTTGGTCCCAACTCCAATCTCTGGGGAAGGAAAAGGGGAGGCAGATTGAGTTCAATAACCAATGGGCAATGACTTTTTCAATCATGCCTATGTAGTAAAGCCTCCATAAAAACCTAAAGGACAGGGTTCGGAGAGCTTCCAGGTTGGTAAACGCCTGGAAATTTGGGGAGAATGGAGCACTTGGAGAGGACACAGAAGCTTTTGTGCCTTGCACTTATGTATCTCTTCCATCTGGCTATTCTTGAGTTGTATGCTTTTATAATAAACCAACAGCCTAGGGAGAAAACTTGTTTCTTGAGTTCTGTGACCTGCTCTAGCAAATTACTTAAGGGAATCATCGGAACCTACAATCTAAAACCAGTTGGTCAAGAGCACAGGTAACAACATAGACTTGTAATTGTCAAGTGGAGGTCAGCCTTGTGGGACTGAGCCTTTAGCCTTGGAATCTGGGACTACCTCTGGGCCTCTAGTGTCAGAATTGAGTAGAATTGTAAGACACGCAGCTGGTGTTCCAGAATTGGTTGGTGGTGTGGGAAAACCCCCATGAGAATTGGTGTTAGAATTGTTAAATAGTAAAAAGACATTTTGGAGGCAATCTGGGAAATTTGATTATGGACTGTATATTAGATTGGATTTTGCAAACTATGGCCTGATGCTTGTTTTCGTAAATAAAGTTTAGTAGAACACAGCCACATTCCTTCATTTGTGTATTGTCTGAGGCTGCTTTCTCTTGATAGCATAGTAGAGGTTGAGTAATTACAATAAAGAACATAGTGCTCACAACGTCAACAAAGTTACTATCTGGCCCTTTATAGGAAAAAAAAATTGTTCATCCATTGATGCTATTTGAAAAACATCCATAACTTTTGGAAGTGTAAACTGAGTAATCCCTATGTTCTTTATTATGCATGTCTACAACTTGCCTTAAAATACTTTAGCAAAGGAGGGGCGCCTGGGTGGCTCAGTTGGTTAAGTGACTGCCTTCGGCTCAGGTCACGATCCTGGAGTTCAGGGATCAAGTCCTGCATCGGGCTCCCAGCTCCATGGGGAGTCTGCTTCTCCCTCTGACCTCTTCCCCTCTCATGCTCTCTCACACTCTCTCTCAAATAAATAAATAAAATATTAAAAAAAAAAAAAACTTTAGCAAAGGAAAAAAAAAAAACCCAGTTTTGATGAAACAAATCTTAATGATTGTTGAAGCTAAGTGAAGACAATACAAGGAATCATCGTATTACTCTCTCTACATTTGTTTGAATTTTTTTTGTACAAAGGATACAGAACTGTGTTTAATTTGAATCAATTAACATGTGTGATAGATTGTTTGCCAAAATGGCTGCCATTAGTTTCCTCCTTGTCCTCCTGCTGGGGACCAGATGAACAACGGCTGTACATCCATACACTGGCATAGTATTCAGCAATGGAAAGGAAGACCTACGGATACACTCAGCAACACGTAGGAATCTCCACTGCAAATTGTTAAGTGAACGAAGCCTAGGTTCCAGACTACATATTGTATGATTCCATGTATATGGCTTTTTGGAAAAGGCGAACTAGAGGTATAAAGAAGCCATCAACATCACTGTTAGGGCTTAAGGGTTAGGGGTGGGGTTGACTGCAAAGGGGTTATTTTGAGGCATATGGAGACTTTGCAGTGTCCTCAGCGTGGTGTGTCATGATTTTACACCTACTCTCAGATGGTTCTAGTTTTTGTCCTTTACTATATTCTCTTTGTTGAGGTCTCCTGCCCCCATAAAAACTGTCCATACGAGATTTCCTCTGATAGCCCCCTCTCATCTGAATGCTTACTTCCCTTTGCATAACCTTTGTCCCGGGACTAGAAAGAGCTTCGTATGCAGAACCTTAGATTGTCACTTAGGTGTCTTTGGACAAGCTGCTGAGGATTTGGGTCTAGTTCTTAAGGAAAAGGTGACTGAAATAAATTGAGCAAGTTAAGTGAAGGAGCTGTACCCCAGAGGGAAATGTCAGAAAAATAAAGACCTGCCCTGCTTTATAGTCTAACAACCACCACAACAAGTATGTTTACCCTGGGAACTTTGGAGTGTAAGAGAGCCTAGTCCCACATAAGGAGGAGTTCTGACAAGTGAACAAGCCAGATGATGTGGATGGTGACTTAAGTGAGGCCACCAGGGAACCTTCTGGGGACAGCAACCATGACAAGTAGAACCAATGGGGTGTCTGTGGAGCACAAAGAGGTCACAAGAGCACAAAAGGGTTGCTCTGTTGATGTCATGGCAAAATGTAAGCTGCTCTAGGATATTGCTGTAAGGAAAGATGAGGTAGAGAGCTGAGAGGTATTCAGGTAGAGGATTCCATGATGATGAAAATCACTTCTTAATTGTATCCTCTACCACAGAACCAGGAAATGCAGTCTCATGACCAGCTTTTTTGTAGATGTGTATGATATGTTGGACACTCTTAGACACCATCCCACACAGGATCATTCCTGCCCCTGCTTTCTAAGGAGGGGAGGTGAGGCTCCTTACTACCATACACAACCTTAAATGCCAGCCCCACGGGGAATAAAGCCTTATCACCTTTCCTGAGAGAAGATGTTTGTTCCACCTCCACTTGTTCAGAATTCCACCTGCCTTTGGCCATCAGTTGCCCACAATGAAAACCTCTCTTATCATCTAAACTTTCATTCACTATTCTGTATCTTCTCCGTAATTTTCCTAATTAGGACCTTCATTTGACCCATAATCATCTGAATCCTTCATTCCATCCCAATAAACTTTCCTTCATCTTCAGCTTCTTCAAAGAACATTCTCTCCATATCCAGGCCTGCACACATCATCCCATCTCTGCATTGTGACTTCCTCTTCCTCCAGAGGCTGAACCTCCTCCGCCTTTGAGGTCTGTCACTTAACCCCATCTTCCTGCCACAGATTCTTGGTCATTCTCCCTCATTCACTGAGGACTAAGGCACCTGAATCTTCCATCTCAAGGCTGGTTATCATTGAAAACTTCAGCATTCATTTGTTCTCTGAACTCTGTGTTGTCTTCATTACCATTTCTCATTAGCCACCATTCCTACGATCATATCCTGCATTGGGGATGGCAACGATGTGGCACTATTGCCAAAATTCCCGTAGCCTGAGACCTTTGAGATGTCCTATCATTCTTTCCTTTGACCTGGAAAGGGTATTAGGACTCTTCGCAACATAGTGCTTCTTAGGGGAATCTTAGCCACATTCCTGGACTAAATGATTACCCAGAATTTCACAATGCCTGAGATCTTAAATTCCAGAAAACTGTTCTCACTCTCCTTCCACCTACTCTTCCAAGTCCCCGAGAGCATCATTACTTCATCTACCTCTTTCTAGGCCACTTGACATCTAGTAGCCTTATTCTTTTGGCAACTACCCATGTGCCAAACCCAGGACCAAACAAACCATCCCTGGTCTATGTTTCCACTTGTCTTTGCTCAGCAAATCACAGCTGGGAGTGATTTCACAATCATGCTAAAACAAAAGCATGGCCTCATAAAGGACCAAGTGGTTCTTCAGTGCCATTTCAAAACTTTTTATGTGATACTTTCCTGCCTGGCACATTTTAAATGCCTTTCTAATAGTGGGAGAATTTAAAAATTTACATCCTCCTTTTCCTGGCCCTCATTTACAATTAAACCACAGACCTATGATCTAGGTGCTCCCAGTTCAGCTTATCCATGTCAGATCTTAATTTGAAAGTCAACAATGAAAAGAAATGGGCTCTTGTGAGTTATCAGTTTGACTGGTGAGGGCAGCAGCAAAAATAATCCAAATGTTAAGTTGGCAGTGGCTACAAGATTGAGGGGAGAGAAAGTCCTGTCACTGTGGGCCAAGATAGAGACATCAGGGCAATGGGAAGACATTTCCCATATTGCAATGCAGTAAGTTCCTTGATTGTCCATAATTTACCTTTGCAACCTCCATTGGTATGTGCTTGGCTCACAGTAGGTGCTTAATAAACTTTTAGTACGGATGACTTGCTCAAATCATTCAAGGTAAAGAAGCCAATGCCAAATTCATTCTTTCAATTCTAAAGCCACTAATCTTTCCCAGACATAGCTGGAAGAACTATTTTCTGTATCTGACTCCCACCATTAGGCCTGGGATAAATAAAGATGGTGCTTACGATGACGTATGCACATCCTCTGGCCTTCCTGTGCTTCTGGCTTGGCAGCAGTCATGGTGGGAGAGTTGCAGAGGGTATAGTGCACTCTATATTTGCTAAGGGGGATGATTCACTGTACATTCTAAAAGAAATAGCTACACTTGTGTCCAGTGAGACACAACCTTGAGGAAAAGGGTGAACAGCACTGTGGGAAGTCTGACTGGTGAGAAATGACCAATGGCTTGGAGGCCTTCCCAGTGCCAGAGAGAGAGGCAGGGCAAACATTGAGGGTTAAAGGAAAACATTTCTCTTCCACCTTTAAATGAAAGAACTGTAAAAGTTTGAAATGCATACAACTGACTCTTCAGTTGTTTCAAAGTATTTTTTTAAGACTATATTTATTTACTGAGAGAGAGCGAGCAAGAGCATGAGCAGGAGGAGTGGGAGAAGGAGAAGAAGACTCCCTGCTGAGCAGGGAGCCCTATGTGGGGCTCGATCCTGGGACTCCGGGATCATGACCTGAGACGAAGACAGATGCTTAACTGACTGACCCACCCAGGTGCCCCTCAAAAGTATTTTAACAATAGTGTTCCTCAAGATTCTGCATATGTTGCACTGTGAAACATGTGGCAGAGACAGTGCTGTGTGTTGGCCCATCTGCTTCCTTTCTCTTTTAGTACCAAAAAACCACATGTCCCAGAGAGTGCTTTGTCTTCCACAGGAGGTCCACATACTGCTGCTGGTGCCACTGCTTGTCTCTGGTGATCTCTGAGAAGCTCCAGTGCATTGGTGAGCATTCCACACCAACATCGATGGGTGGTGGAAAATAGCCTTTGCCACCATGGTAGTTGAGAGTATGGGGCCAGATATGTTCCTGTGGTGTTGAGGAAAGCAGAGGTCAACCTCATCAACACTTCAGGATGCAGTGGAACATATGATCAGCATTATGCAGAATCCATACTAGTACAAGATCTAAGACTCGTCCTTGAACAGTTAGGGAGTGACAGATGGAAAGTACAGCCAGCTCAGGTCAATGGTCTAGATGACAAGCTCTGTCAAGAAATGGATTGACAGAAGATTTGGGCCATGAGGGCTGCACTACTTCCCAAAGGTTCTTTCGTTCTTTCTTTCTTTCTTTCTTTCTTTCTTTCTTTCTTTCTTTCTTTCTTTCTTTCTTTCTTTTTTAAAGATTGTATTTATTTATTAGAGAAAGAGAGAGAGAGCACAGGCGGGGCTAGGGGGTGGCAGGCAGAGGGAGAGGGAGAAGCAGACTCCCAGCTGAGCAGGGAGTGCAATGCGGGAATCTATCCCAGGACCCTGGGACCTGAGCCGAAGGCAGACGCTTAACCAACTGAACCACTTGGGCGCCCCTGCAGTAATTTTCTTAATTGTCCATAATTTACCTTTACAACCTTGGACTTTGTGTCAAAGGCCAGCACACAAAGATCACAGGCTGCTGTGGCTGCACCATAGATATGCCCAAGAAGAAGAAATAAAACTGCAGGACTTTTCTATTAATAAGTAGTTTTTACACCTATAAAAGAAATGGGGTCATGTGACTTCTAGCCAATGGAATGTAGAGGAAAGTAATGTAACCACCTTTCTTACCTCCAAAAACCTATGAGATCTTCCAATTGTCCTCTGCCCATGGCTGGAATCTAAAGTCCACATGGTAGAAGGAGCCAGAAAACTACTTGGAGAAGAGGCTCCTGAGAAACCACCCTGGAGACCTAATTAAACTCTTCATTAGGTTGTAATGTGCATGAGATATAACTGTTTTATCGAGATATGACAGACACATTATCGACTGATTCGCATTAATCATCCTGACTAACATAGACCATGACTAAGATTTTCATCTACTTCTTAAAAAAAAACAGTGGATGGTATCCTTTAAAATAAAGTTTATATAAGGGCAATTCAGTTTGGAAAATATTAATTGTTTATACTCTAAGTTCCTTTTTACCTCGGGAAACTCCTATTTGCCCTCTGCATGGAATTTTCTTCTGCTCATGGCCCACCTCTCACTCCCCTTCAACTCAGCTTACCCCCCATGCCCACAGAGAAGCTTTTTCCAAAAGCAGGCTCCATCACCATTTTCTCTCATAACACTCTGTTGGTTTCCTTACATAACACTAACTACAATTTCATTTTTTAAAGATTTATTTATTTATTTTAGAGAGACAGAGCATACAGCAAAAGGAGTGGGAGAGAATCTCAGGCAGACTCCCTACTGAGTGTGAAGCCCAACATGGCGCTTGATCTCACGACCCTGTGATCATGACTTGAGCCAAAATCAACAGTTGACTTCTTAACTGACTGAGCCACCCAGGTACCACTACAATTTCTAAAAGTACGTATTTCTGTGTGTGTTTATTCTCCATTAGAGAGTAAGCTCTGTGAGACTGAAGCTAATCACTGCAGAGTCCTTACTCATGGAATGTAGCACATGGTGGGAGACAGCTGTATTAATGATTAGATGAATGAATACATACATGCTTTGGTCATTAGCACTGCGGAGAACAAGGATGAATACAATGAATTAATGATTAATAGTGAGGCTTAGTCAAGTATATAGATAAGGACAAGATAAAATACAGCGTATTTTTCAAAAGTTATAGAATAAGAAGTCAACCTGAAGGAGCTCTCAATGGCCAACACTGGAACAATATGAGCAATGACATAAATCATATACTATTGGGTTATAATCTAAAGTATAAAATAAATATCCATGAGTCCACACTGACATAAATAAATGCTTGAATAAGTAAATAAATGGGAAGAAGAGACAAACCTCACATACGCAAAAATTCCAAATAGCTCATAGAGGTCCCTCCCCTCAAGGAGATGGCAACTAATCCTCACAGCTTGGGTATGTTTAGTGATTGCTTCCAAAAAGCAGAGTAAGGAAAGAGGGGGGAAAGTAGCCTGACAGTGGAGGAACTCGGCAAAAATTACCTCAGCTAGGTATTTTGTTATCGCAGTCTGAAGATAACTAAGCCTAGAGATGTGTATATATGTGTCCACGCACATGCACACACACACTCACACACATATATGAATTAATGATAAAGAATTGGCTCTTGAAATTATGAAGACTGGCAAGTCCAAGATCTGCAGAGCCACTATATGTCCCAGTTCAAGTCCAAAGTCTGGCATGGCAGATTGCTGTAGAGCCAGGAAGAGCTGATGCCTCAGGTCAAAGATCATCAGGCAAAAGAAATTCTGTGTCACTTGGGGTAGGGTCATCCTTTTGGTATATTTAAGCTTTCAGCTGATTAGATGAGACCCACCACAGTGTGAGGGCGATTTGCTTTACTGAGTCTACTGATTTAAATATTATTCTCATCTAAAACATCCTCAAAGAAACACCCAGTTGGTTTGCTCTCGGTTTCAGTGCAGAAAACAAACAAGTAAACAAACAAAGAGAAAAGCAAAAATAAAACCATCCAAACAAACAAAAATACCCAGAATAATGTTTGACCATCAAATTAACCATAACAGAACCTAGGGAAATATGATGAATAAATGTAATGTGGTTTCCTAAATAGGATCTTGGAACAGAAAAGAACATCAGGCAAAATAAGGAAATCTGAGCACAGACTTTGTTTAATAACAATGTGTCATTATTGGCTTATTGAGGGGCAAATGCACTATACTAATGTAAATTGCTACTAATAGAGGGAAATGTGTGAGGGGTATATGGGAACTCTCTGTACTAATTTTGAAATCTTCCTGGAAATCTAAAACTATTCTGAAATTAAAAAAAAATTTAAAAAATGCGATAGAGGAGTATGTGTATAGGAAATGCCACATCTGTGGAGGAAGTGTCAAAAAAGACTTCCTGGACAAGGTGGTTTTTGGAATATCTATTTCAAATGCAGGTGAGCCCCAGAATGTGGAAGCCCTTCAATGTCAGGCTGGAAAGTTTTTATGTAAATGTCTTGGTTGGAGCACTAGATATTAAAAATTAGATCAGAGAAAAAGTGGGGAAAGGGAAGCCAAACAAGTTATTGCTGGGTTCAGGGGAAAGTAAAGAGGGACCCGATAGGGTGCCAACTGTGGAAACAGAAAGAAACCAGTGGATCTGAGAGACACCAAGGAGTGAATTGATGGGATTTAGGAGCAGACTGGATATAATGAAAGACCCAAAGGATTTAAAAGGATTTTTCAGGGATTTTAGCTTAAGAGACCTAAAGAATGGTGGTGACCAAAATGAAGGTGAGACAAGGTCAAGAGCAGATTTAGAGAAGAATGAGATTTTACACTTGCGTTATCCTCCAACTAGTCTGGACAGGACATCTGGAAAGCCTTGGAAAATATACATGTGGTATTTGGGATTAGAGATCGAGGTATTAGAGTTCTTGTCAGAGGTGGAAAATGGCTGGAGTCCTGGACGTAGAAGATACTGACCAAAAGAGAAGGAAGGAAGAAGGTGGAGGACACAGTGTTGGAAGACATGGGTGTATGAGGGGAAATAACATAGAAACCAGAGGACTTAAAGAGGTTGGAGGAGAAACAGTGATATGACTGAAGCTTGGTATAATCTACCTGCCCTCTCCTTGAAGAAATAAAGCAAAAGAAAACCAATAGCCCTGTAAAATACACTGCAATTGATCTATCTAAAAAATGAGGAAAGGAGAAGTTATAACTTACTGGGAAGTCGTTTACTATTAAGTAAAAATGACCATTGAAGGTGTGGTTAACAAATTGAATGCAAAGGCAAAAAAAAAAAAAAAAAAGAAAAAAAGAAAAGAAAAGATTTGGGGGAATGGGCAGTTGTTGGTATAAAGATGGGGACATTACAGTAGTAATCTAGACCTGTAAGTTAGAAATAAAATAAAGAGTGAATCATAGAATTAAAAGTATCTTTACATTTAAAGAATAAGCAAAAGTTATTATATTATCCTGATATAGTTTATTATTTACTTGATACTCTTAAGAGCAAATGGTATTCAACTAATGGTTTAAAGCATGATTTCTAATATCTGTGACTTCAAGAGAGAAAAATAAATGAAAATATATATCAGAACACAAATCATACAGCAAAAGAAGAATAAAAAGGAGGAAACAATGTTTTAATATGCTTTAATAGGTACTGGAAATATAGACAATTTACTAATTTGACTCTAAGTGCAAGTCAGTTAATCAGCACTATTAAAATGCAAAAATACCAGATTGGGCTAAAAATGCTAGTTCTAAAGAAAACAGAATATCGTAACAGAAAAGTTAAAAAATAGGTACACCAGCAAAAATGTTAAAGGTAAACTGACGTGTACGCAAGGTTTTTCATCATGACATTAGTAATACCAAAGCAATACAAACACCCAATGTCTACCACTATGACATTTGTTGGATGAACTTGGCACATCCACATAGTGTGGAGCTGTGTGCCCTGCAGGCCTTTACTGGTCTAAAGATTGTATCTCTATTCTGCTGTGGAGAGGCCTCCAGAACACATGGCCGTGGGAGTCATTTAGCTCATTTATACACTCTCTCCCCAGATGGGCACAGGAGCGCACTTCCATGGCCACTTGGATTTTGCCTTGGCCAATCCAGTGTGAGTGGAAGAGTTATGACTCACCTCTGTGTGGAGCTGTTGCAAGGCGGTGTGCGACTGGACTTTTTTCTTTTCCTTTTGCTGAGCCCACACAGTTCTTCAGATGGCAGGTGCTCCTTCGGCTTGGGTCCCAAAGTCAGGATGGCTGTGACACAAAATGGTGCTCCTAGCCGATTGGCAAGGGGCACATAACATGAGTGAGACACAGACTTTCGCTGCATAAAAGCCACTGAGATTTTGTGTCAGTTTGTTGCTGTACCTTAACATAATATCTTAGCAGATACATAAACTTGTGACCAGAAGTAGGGAGCAGTAGTTAAAATTAAAAAAAAAAAAAAAAAGTGGGATGGGATATTGTCTAAGGCCCAGCAGTAGGGGTTTGAAAACTTAGTGGAAGCTGGAAGGATGGTGATTCCTGCTCTGCAGTGGTAAAACATCTGGTCACATTTGATCCAAGAAGATAATGGGTAGATAAGGACCTTCCTGAGATCCAGAGAGTCATAAAAAGAATAGCCTGGGAGCCCCTGCAGAGAAAGAGCTGTCCTGCTCAAGAAACAGCCCCTCTGTAGAGGGTCTTCATGACTGCTGCACAGTAGGATCCCAGAGCTGCTACGGAGATTGCTCTGTGCCCACCATTGGTCCATTTTCCAAATGAGGATGTCCACCATGACAGTCTTCCTCCAGCCCTTCAGGGTATGTTGGTGGGAGTATGAATGTGCGTGGTGGGTGAATATTCAGATAATTTGTCCTTTTGGCTTGTAAGTCTCTGGGTCCAGGAATCATATCAAATGTGAAGAGATACAACCATCTTAGAGAACTATTTAATAGGTAAATATTACTATGGCATGAGTTACTACAAATAAAATATATTTCTGTCCCATAGCCCAGCAATTTCACTCCGAGATAAAAACCCAAGAATGTATATAACCACTAAAAGATGATACGGCATCTTTATCCAAGATAATCCAAAATAAGAAACTGTTGAAATGTCCATCAATAGTAGAATAAATAAATAAATTGTCATATTTTTATAATAGAATAGAATTGAACAATACACAGGAATGAACACTTCTTACATAACAACATATCATGGATATGATGTTGTGTGAAAGGAGTCAAACATAAAAGAGTATATACTGTATGATTCTATTTATATGAAATTCAAGAACAGCCAAACTATATTGGTAGAAATCAGCGTAGTAGCTATCTCTGTGTTGGGAAAAAGGCACAAAGAAATCTTCCAGGGCTCTAGAGTGTTCTGTTATACCTCAGCCACAAAATTTCAAATAAAATAAAATATAAACAAAATAAGAAAAGCCGGAGGAGTCAAGATGGCGGAGAAGTAGCAGGCTGAGACTACTTCAGCTAGCAGGAGATCAGCTAGATAGCTTATCTAAAGATTGCAAACACCTACAAATCCAACGGGGAGATCGAGGAGAAGAAGAATAGCAATTCTAGAAACAAAAAACAACCACTTTCTGAAAGGTAGGACTGGCAGAGAAGTGAATCCAAAGCGACGGGAAGATAGACCCCGGGGGAAGGGCTGGTTCCCGGCAAGCGGCAGAGCACAAAATCAGGACTTTTAAAAGTCCGTTCTACTGAGGGACATTGTTCCAGAGGCTAAACAGGGGTGAAGCCCACGCGGGGTCAGTGTGGCCTCAGGTCCCGCAGGGTTACAGAAGGATCGGGGGTGTCTGAGTGTCGCAGAGCTTACAGTATTAGAACGGGGAAGCCGACTACAGAGACACAGCCAACAGTGAGCTCACAGCTCGGGGTTACCTTGAACTGGTCATAGTCTCGGTGAGCTTGGAGCGCTGCCGGATGTCAGGCAGACTGGAGTTACTGGGCACTGTTCTCTGAGTGGCACCCCAGGCTCTCGGCTCCTCCAGGCCGGAGACCAGGAGGCCGCCATTTGTATTCCCATCCTCTGGATCTCTACGGAAAGTGCTCAGGGAACAAAAGCTCCTGAAAGTAAAGCCCAGCAGATTAATCAGCCTGGCTCCTGGTAAGGGCGGTGCAATTCCGCCTGGGGCAAAGACACTTGAGAACCACTACAACAGGCCCCTCCCCCAGAAGATCAACAAGAAATCCATCCAGGACCAAGTTCACCTACCAAGGAGTGCAGTTTCAATACCAAGGAGAGCAGCAGAATTCCAGAGGAGGAGAAAGCAAAGCACGGAACTCATGGCTTTCTCCCTATGATTCTTTAGTCTTGCAGTTAATTTAATTTTTTTTTTCATTTTTTTCTCTTCTTCTGCTAAAATTTTTTTAACTTTTACCCTTTTCTTTTTTAACGTTTTTTAACTAGTTTATCTAATATATATATGTATATATATATATATATATATATATTTCTTTTTTATACTTTTCTGTATTAATTTTCTTTTTTAAATTCTTTTCTTTTTTTTTTCCTTTCTTTCTGAACCTCTTTTTATCCCCTTTCTCCCCCCTCACAATTTGGGATCTCTTCTGATTTGGTTAAAGCCTATTTTCCTGGGGTTGTTGCCACCCTTTTAGTATTTTACTTGCTCCTTCATATACTCTTATTTGGACAAAATGACAAGGCGGAAAAATTCACCACAAAAAAAAGAACAAGAGGCAGTACCGAAGGCTAGGGACCTAATCAATACAGACATTGGTAATATGTCAGATCTAGAGTTCAGAATGACAATTCTCAAGTTTCTAGCCGGGCTCGAAAAAGGCATGGAAGATATTAGAAACCCTCTCAGGAGATATAAAAGCCCTTTCTGGAGAAATAAAAGAACTAAAATCTAACCAAGTTGAAATAAAAAAAGCTATTAACGAGGTTCAATCAAAAATGGAGGCTCTCACTGCTAGGCTAAATGAGGCAGAAGAAAGAATTAGCGATATAGAAGACCAAATGACAGAGAATAAAGAAGCTGAGCAAAAGAGGAACAAATAGCTACTGGACCACGAGGGGAGAATTAGAGAGATAAGTGACACCATAAGACGAAACAACATTAGAATAATTGGGATTCCAGAAGAAGAAGAAAGAGAGAGGGGAGCAGAAAGTATACTGGAGAGAATTATTGGGGAGAATTTCCCCAATATGGCAAAGGGAACAAACATCAAAGTTCAGGATGTGCAGAGAACGCCCCTCAAAATCAATAAGAATAGGCCCACACCCCGTCACCTAATAGTAAAATTTACAAGTCTTAGTGACAAAGAGAAAATCCTGAAAGCAGCCCGGGAAAAGAAGTCTGTAACATACAATGGTAAAAATATTAGATTAGCAGCAGACTTATCCACAGAGACCTGGCAGGCCAGAAAGAGCTGGCATGATATATTCAGAGCACTAAACGAGAAAAACATGCAACCAAGAATACTATATCCAGCTAGGCTATCATTGAAAATAGAAGGAGAGATTAAATCTTCCAGGACAAACAAAAACTGAAAGAATTTGCAAAGACCAAACCAGCTCTACAGGAAATATTGAAAGGGGTCCTCTAAGGAAAGAGAGAACCTACAAGTGGTAGATCAGAAAGCAACAGAGACAATATACAGTAACAGTCACCTTACAGGCAATACAATGGCACTAAATTCATATCTCTCAATAGTTACCCTGAATGTTAATGGGCTCAATGTCCCAATCAAAAGACACAGGGTATCAGAATGGATAAAAAACCAAAACCCATCTATATGTTGCCTACAAGACACTCATTTTAAGCCTGAAGACACCTCCAGATTTAAAGTGAGGGGGTAGAAAAGAATTTATCATGCTAATAGACATCAGAAGAAAGCAGGAGTGGCAATCCTTATATCAGATCAATTAGATTTTAAGCCAAAGACTATAATAAGAGATGAGGAAGGACACTATATCATACTCAAAGGGTCTGTCCAACAAGAAGATCAAACAATTTTAAATATCTATGCCCCCAACGTGGGAGCAGCCAACTATATAAACCAATTAATAACAAAATCAAAGAAACACATCAACAATAATACAATAATAGTAGGGGACTTTAACACTCCCCTCACTGAAATGGACAGATCATCCAAGCAAAAGATCAACAAGGAAATAAAGGCCTTAAATGACACCCTGGACCAGATGGACATCACAGATATATTCAGAACATTTCATCCCAAAGCAACAGAATACAAATTCTTCTCTAGCGCACATGGAACATTCTCCAGAATAGATCACATCCTCGGTCCTAAATCAGGACTCTAATGGTATCAAAAGATTGGAATCATACCCTGCATGTTTTCAGACCACAATGCTCTGAAGCTAGAACTCAACCACAAGAGGAAGTTTGGAAAGAACCCAAATACATGGAGACTAAATAGCATCCTTCTAAAGAATGAATGGGTCAACCAGGAAATTAAAGAAGAATTGAAAAAAATCATGGAAACAAATGATAATGAAAACACAACCTTTAGGGGTGCCTGGGTGGCTCAGTGGGTTAAAGCCTCTGCCTTCAGCTCAGGTCATCATATCAGGGTCCTGGGATCGAGCCCCACGTCGGGCTCTCTGCTCAGCAGGGCACCTTCCTCCTCCTCTCTCTCTCTGCCTGCCTCTCTGCCTACTTGTGATCTCTGTCTGTCAAATAAATAAATAAAAATATTTTTAAAAAAAAGAAAACAACGGTTCAAAATCTGTGGTACACAACAAAGGCAGTCCTGAGAGGAAAATATATATCGGTACAAGCCTTTCTCAAGAAACAAGAAAGGTCTCAGGTACACAACCTAACCCTGCACCTAAAGGAGTTGTAGAAAGAACAAGAAAGAAACCCTAAACCCAGCAGGAGAAGAGAAATCATAAAGATCAGAGCGGAAATCAATGAAATAGAAACCAAAAAAACAATAGAACAAATCACAAAACTAGGAGATGGTTCTTTGAAAGAATTAATAAAATTGATAAACCCCTGGCCAGACTTATCAAAAAGAAAAGAGAAAGGACCCAAATAAATAAAATCATGAATGAAAGAGGAGAGATCACAACTAACACTAAAGAAATACAAACAATTATAAGAACATACTATGAGCAATTCTACGCCAACAAATTTGACAATCTGGAAGAAATGGATGCATTCCTAGAAACATATAAACTACCACAACTGAACCAGGAAGAAATAGAAAGCCTGAACAGATCCATAACCAGTAAGGAGATTGAAACAGCCATTAAAAATCTCCAAACAAACAAAAGCCCAGGGCCAGACGGCTTCCCGGGGGAATTCTACCAAACATTTAAAGAGGAACTAATTCCTATTCTCCTGAAACTGTTCCAAAAAATAGAAATGGAAGGAAAACTTCCAAACTCATTTTATGAGTCCAGCATCACCTTGATCCCCAAACCAGACAAGGATCCTATCAAAAAAGAGAGCTATAGACCAATATCCTTGATGAACACAGATGCGAAAATCCTCACCAAAATACTAGCCAATAGGATTCAACAGTACATTAAAAGGATTATTCACCACGACCAAGTGGGATTTATTCCAGGGCTGCAAGGTTGGTTCAACATCCGCAAATCAATCAATGTGGTATAACACATCAATAAAAGAAAGAACAAGAACCATATGATACTCTCAATAGATGCTGAAAAAGCATTTGACAAAGTACAGCATCCCTTCCTGATCAAAACTCTTCAAAGTGTAGGGATAGAGGGCACATACCTCAATATTATCAAAGTCATTTACGAAAAACCCACCACAAATATCATTCTCAATGGAGAAAAACTGAAAGCTCTTCCGCTAACGTCAGGAACAAGGCAGGGATGTCCATTATCACCACTGCTATTCAACATAGTACTAGAAATCCTAGCCTCAGCAATCAGACAACAAAAGGAAATTAAAGCCATCCAAATCGGCAAAGAAGTCAAATTATTACTCTTCGCAGATGATATGATACTATATGTGGAAAACCCGAAAGACTCCACTCCAAAACTGCTAGAACTTGTACAGGAATTCAGTAAATTGTCAGGATATAAAATCAATGCACAGAAATCAGTTGCAAGAGAAATTAAGGAGTCAATCCCATTTACAATTGCACCCCAAACCATAAGATATCTAGGAATAAACCTAACCAAAGAGGCACAGAATCTATACTCAGAAAACTATAAAGTACTCATGAAAGAAATTGAGGAAGACACAAAGAAATGGAAAAATGTTCCATGCTCCTGGATTGGAAGAATAAATATTGTGAAAATGTCTATGCTACCTAAAGCAATCTACACATTTAATGCAATTCCTATCAAAGTACCATCCATCTTTTTCAAAGAAATGGAACAAATAATGCTAAAATTTATATGGAACCAGAAAAGACCTCGAATAGCCAAAGGGATATTGAAAAAGAAAGCCAACGTTGGTGGCATCACAATTCCGGACTTCAAGCTCTATTACAAAGCTGTCATCATCAAGACAGCATGGTACTGGCACAAAAACAGACACATAGTTCAATGGAACAGAATAGAAAGCCCAGAAATAGACCCTCAACTCTACGGTCAACTAATCTTCAACAAAGCAGGAAAGAATGTCCAATGGGAAAAAAACCAGCTTCTTCAATAAATGGTGTTGGGAAAATTGGACAGCCACATGTAGAAAAATGAAATTGGACCATTTCCTTACACCACACATGAAAATAGACTCAAAATGGATGAAGGACCTCAATGTGAGAAAGGAATCCATCAAAATCCTTGAGGAGAACACAGGCAGCAACTTCTTCTACCTCAGCTGCAGCAACATCTTCCTAGGAATATCACCAAAGGCAAGGGAAGCAAGGGCAAAAATGAACTATTGGGATTTTACCAAGATCAAAAGCTTTTGCACAGCAAAGGAAACAGTTAACAAGACCAAAGGACAACTGACAGAATGGGAGAAGATATTTGCAAATGACATATCAGATAAAGGACTAGTGTCCAAAATCTATAAAGAACTTAGCAAACTCAACACCCAAAGAACAAATAATCCAATCAAGAAATGGGCAGAAGACATGAACAGACATTTCTGCAAAGAAGACATCCAGATGGCCAACAGACATATGAAAAAGTGCTCCATATCACTCGGCATCAGGGAAATACAAATCAAAACCACAATGAGATATCACCTCACACCAGTCAGAATGGTTAAAATTAACAAGTCAGGAAATGACAGATGCTGGCGAGGATGCGGAGAAAGGGGAACCCCGCTACACTGTTGATGGGAATGCAAGCTGGTGCAACCACTCTGGAAAACAGCATGGAGGTTCCTCAAAATGTTGAAAATAGAACTGCCCTATGACCCCGCAATTGCACTACTGGGTATTTACCCTAAAGATACAACTGTAGTGATCCGAAGCGGCACATGTACCCGAATGTTTATAGCAGCAATGTCCACAATAGCCAAACTATGGAAAGAACCTAGATGTCCATCAACAGATGAATGGATAAAGAAGTGGTATATATACACAATGGAATACTATGCAGCCATCCAAAGAAATGAAATCTTGCCATTTGCCACGATGTGGATGGAACTAGAGGGTATCACGCTTAGCAACGTAAGTCAAGCGGAGAAAGACAACTATCATATATGATCTTCCTGATATGAGGAAGTGGTGATGCAACAAGGGGGTTTAAGGGGGTAGGAGAAGAATAAATGAAACAAGATGGGATTGGGAGGGAAACAAACCATAAGTGACTCCTAATCTCACAAAACAAACTGAGGGTTGCTAGGGTGAGGGGGGTTGGTAGAAGGGGGGTGGGGTTATGGACATTGGGGAGGGTATGTGCTTTGGTGAGTACTGTGAAGTGTGTAAACCTGGCGATTCAAAGACCTGTACCCCTGGGGATAAAAATATATTATATGTTTATAAAAAATAAAAAATTTAAAAAAAAAATAAGAAAAGCCGCGTCTGTATTCAGTGTAGAGACATACACCTGTAGGGGGCACCACCAATCATCCGAAGAATCTGGACTTGGAGACTAATGCCAGGAATGGGTTAGCATCCTGAGGTCAGACAAGTGTAGTTGTATGCAGGAAAGAATCTGAAGCAAGTATTTACTGCCAGGAAAAGTGGGCTGTGATAGTACTGTGGCTGTTCCCAGGTGGGCTGGCCTTCTCTCTTCCCAAGCACATAATAAAGTTACATTTCTCGAAAACAGCTATGGCCATACTTTCTACAGCCAGCGAGATGGGAGTAAAATGTGGTGAGTCCCTTGGAAAGCAGAGCAGCCCATGCCACATTCCCTTCTCTCTGCAACGTACCAGGTAGACCTATTCCCTCTGCTCTGAGCCAGAGGGAGCACAATGGTGGCAGCAGAGCCCCAGCCACCTGAGAGGGACATGGACTCTGAGATGACAAGTGGACTCGTGTTTCAAACTACTGAGGTTTCAGTGTTGGAGGTGAACAGTACACACAGAGGCAGACGCCAGTCTATCCTGATAGCTTGCAATCCTTAAGTAGAACAGGCGAGTGGTAAGAAAACTGTATTTTTTAATGTATCCTTTTATGAAAGGGAGAGGAGTATGAATAGATATGTATATTTGCTGGAAGAAACAGTGGAAGAAAGAAATAGTAGAATAACACCACAAAGACTAGTTTTTAAAAAACTACTGATGAGGGACAAGAAGAAAGAGTTAAGAGGACACAGAGAGAAGCCAGACTCCTCTGACTACACCTTAACGTACGGTTCTCACTTTTGAATCATGTAATGATCTCCCATATTCAAAATACGGAAGTAAATCAAAAGAAGGGTCCTTGTGGGGATGGAGCTGTTCAGTATCTTGACGGCAACAAAATTATTTAGAGCTATACACACACACACACACACACACACACACACACACACACACACTTACACACGAGTCTAACTAAAACCGGCAAAATCTGAACAAGATCAGTGGATTGAACAATATTGGTATCTGGCTGTGCTATTATACTACAGTTTTACAGGTGTTACTGTTGGGGGAAACTGAGTGAGGGATGTGCATCTTATAACTGGATGCAAATCTATGACTATTTCATTAAACATCAGAGTAAGTCAAGCAGAATAAAAGTCATTCCCTAAGTATGAAAGCAAATTGTATAAAATGATTCAATTGTATTTCAAGTTAGTGACATAATCATATGAAGAACAAAATTATTTCAAATAACTTTAGAACAAATATTTTGATTGCACATCCTTAGTGAAATATATTATAGAGGCATATTAAGCAATGAAGAAATCTTTTTTTTTTTTTTTGTAAGATTTTGCTTTTCAGTCATCTCTACACTCAATGTGGGGCTCAAACTTATAACCCTGAGATCAAGAGTCACATGCTCTACTGACTGAGCCAGCCAGATGCTGTAGCAATGAAGAAATCTTAAAACTGTATTTCTTACCATCCTTAGGAATAGCGGTATGGTTATATAATACATTTTTTAAAATTGTAAGTTAATACAAATAAATGCTTATGTTAATACTGTTAGGAACTAAAATTCTCAGCATTCTGCAACAACGCTGCACATGTAAAATCAAAGAAATGAATGTCCCACAACACGGCATTTAAAAATGAAAATAACAGTATAAAGTCGTTATTATTTTCCTTTTAAAAAGCAATATATTTCTTATTTTTTTTTTCCATTTAAAAATCCTGAAGGCAGTGAAAACCTGAGAGCAACCAGCACTCCAAGCAAAAAGATCAGAAGCTCTAAGTATTACTCTGGGGACAGACAGCTTGCAGTAACCGTCACAACCATTCCCCTGCTGTTCATACGCTCAGGTGTTTTTGTTGGAGGCTAGACTTGGTCATGTGACTTGCTTTGGCCAATAGGACATTAGCAAATGTGATGCAAGCAGAGACTTGAAAGCACTTTCTCCTTGAGATTTATTCTCAGGGCTGCTCCTGGCGACTTGTTAAAACTGTCAATATATGAAGAACCCCCATAAACTGACTGGATAAAAGAAATACAGCCTATTTGCCCGTGGTGTTCTAGCCTACGGCCCACCAAAGTTTTGCCATGTGAGCAAGACCATCTACATAAGTTAGAGAAAGACAATTATCATATGATCTCACTGATACATGGAATTTAAGTAACAAGGCAGAGGACATCAGGGGAAGAGTAGAAAAATTGAAACAAGACAAAACCAGAGAGGGAGTCAGACCACAAGAGACTCTTAATCTCAGGAAACAAACTGAGGGTTGCTGGACTGGAGGGGTTTGGGGGCATAGGGTGGCTGAGTGATGGACATTGGGGAGGATATGTGCTGTGGTGAGTGCTGTGAATTGTGTAAGACTGATGAATCACAGACCCGTACCCCTGAAACAGATAATACATTATACGTTATTTAAAAATTAATTAAAAAAGAATACAAATTAAAAAAAATTTAAAGACCATCTTCATAAATATCAGGGTTAATACAAAGTGAAAATATGGGGTCCTTTGTTTAGAATATTGTATGGAGAGCATTTGTTGTAATGAGAGCTGGGAGTTGTATGTAAGTGATGAATCACCGAATCCTACTCCAGAAACCAATATTGCACCATATGTTAACTACTTAAAATTTAAATTAAAAAAGAAATAAATAAATAAAGAAAAAACAACAACAAAACCAGAACAGCAGAGCCCTGTGGCCAAGCATAAGGCCCTTCAGAGCGTGAGGCTCTGTGTGCCGGAAATGGTGACAGACCTGCCCTGCATGCAAATAAGACTATCTTGGATCATCTCGGTACCTGCATTGTTTATGACAGATGTGTGAGTTCACAGAGACAAGGTAAGCAGTCTCCAACAACCTGCAGAATCACGAGCTAATCAGCTCGTTAGTTTCAGCCACTAGGTTTTGGGACATTTGCAGGAGAAGCTACCTGACCTGAAGTACCAATGTCTAAAATATTATGAACTACTGTCTAAAGAACATCAGAAAAAAATTATAAATAAATATTGAAATCCAGTTAATAATATCCACAATGAAGTATTTAAGGGGAAGTGTACTGATTTCTGCAACTTACTTTGAAATTCGCTAGAAAAATAGCCAGGATTAGTGCATCAGTACAGCATGGATAGACGGATACATGTGAGAAAACAAGTATATTGAAATGTTAATGACTGAATCTAGTAGATGAGCACTGTGAATTGTGTAAGACTGATGAAACACAGACCTGTACCCCTGAAACAAATAATACATTATATGTTAATTAAAAAAAAAAAAAGAAACCCATCATTTTCCAAATCCTAATAAACTAATTGATTCTGGCAAAGCTCCACCAATAGATGAAACCCTTAGATGAAAAGTTAATGGGGAACTTGACAGTGGAAGAATCAAGACTGTTGCCAGCTGAGCCCACTGATCACATCACTGAGAGTGGTTCAAACACACATTATGTGCCTTCTGATGTAATAGATCAAGGACACAGAACTAGCTATGTATGAATTGTCTCAGATACAATTGAGGAGGCTCAGTGGTTAAGCATCTGCCTTCGGCTCAGGGCGTGGTCCCAGGGTCCTGGAGTCAAGCCCTGCATTGGGCTCCCTACTCAGGGGGGAGCCTGCTTCTCCCTCTCCCACTCTCCCTGCTTGTGTTCTCTCTCTCACTGTGTCTCTCTCTCTCTCTCTAAATAAATAAGATCTTTTTAAAAAGCACAATTGAGTTTGCATCCAACCAATCATTAAGGCTAGCTTCCTATTTACATGGAAGAAAAATAACATAAGGAAGTAAACATAAAAATTCAAAATGTGAAACATTCCACAGAACAGTAAACCAAAGCGTGACAAAGATGGGGTTGGGAACCACAATAGATTAGCAACATGTAAGAGAGCTAATGATCAAATGTAGTGAGTGGATTTCTTTGCTTCCTAACTCAAACAACCCACCTATAAAATGATACATTTTTAAATTAATTAATTTATTCTTTTTAAGCTGTGTATGGAGCCCGATGTGGGGTTTCAACTCATGACACTGAAATCAAGACCAGAGCTGAAATCAAGAGTTGGACTCTTAACTAAGCCACCCAGGTGCCCCTAAAACGATATATGTAAGCAGAGAAATTTTCATTTGGGTTGGGTATTTCAGGATAACAAGGAATTGGTATGTTTCATTAAGTGTGATAACATTGTAGTTATTAATAAAAATATCCATATTTATAAGGGTAAAATGATAATATGTCTGGGATTTGCTTGAAAGACTTTAAGGAAAAGAGTTAATTGAAAAAAGGAAAAATGAAGAAATATACCATATACTGATACTTGTTGGCTTATGGAGGATTGTTCTATTCCTTTAAAAAATATTAATTTATGGGGGTGCCTGGGTGGCTCAGTGGGTTAAGCCGCTGCCTTCGGCTCGGGTCATGATCTCGGGGCCCTGGGATCGAGTCCCACGTCGGGCTCTCTGCTCGGTGGGGAGCCTGCTTCCCTCTCTCTCTCTCTGCCTGCCTCTCTGCCTGCTTGTGATCTCTGTCTGTCAAATAAACAAATAAAATCTTTAAAAAATATATTAATTTATGTTTGAAAAATTTTTTCAAAATAAAAATAGTAGTTTCCTGGATATTCAGGTAACAAAATAGCATACCATCACAAGAAATTTTTAAATATTCAAAATGCAAGGAGAAAACTTCTGAAACTCAATTGTCACAGAACGATTTAACACATTACTTCTAGTCTGCTACAACAGATTAAAAACACATTTAGATTTAATTCATTTTATTATCCTTGGATGGATGGATATTTACAAAATAATGAAGGCAGAACTCTAATGAATTGGAGAAATAAAAGAGGGTTAATTTTATAAATGAGTAAATGAGTTGCTCCTTTTAAAGAAAACATAATAAAACAGAAACACGTCTATAAAATATACTCAGGGTTGGTGATATTAACAATAAAATGGTTTTACATATAAGCCTGGGGAAATGTAAGCTAACCATTCATTTAAGTGATATCGTCTTAAGTATAAAATAGAGAAATGAGTACAAGATGTTTTGACCTCGACATTTTGACACTGCGAACATTTTGAAGATACTTGATAGTGTTCAGAGTAAACTCCTTTAGGCCCACTTAATTCCTTGATCAATTTGTATCCCGCAGCGCTGACCAATAGAACTTTCTAGGTGCTGGAAGTATTCTATATCTGCACTACTTAAATGGTAGCCCATAGCCACACACAGCTACTGAAGACTTGGAAGGTGGCTATGGCAACTGAGGACATAAACTGTTAATCTAATTTTATTTTTAGTTATTATTTATTTATATGTAAATAGACACATGTGGCTCATTGCTACCAATCAGATAACAGCTACCAACCACAATCAGACCATTGCCAGTTACTCAAATATTTATTTTTATTTTACTAAAATAATTTTCACATTAGTATTTTAGTATTAGTAGTATCCATTTTAGTATTTTAGTATCCATTAGTATTTTAGAAAAAGTGTTTGTTTCATTAGGCTTTATATGTTTGTTTCTAACCAATTTTACACATTATAGATTCTACTATGGTGTCTGTTGTCTTCATTTTTGCATTCTTTCCCCCAAGCCCACTTTTCTCCAGTAAAAATGTTAAGATCTTTATTTTATCAAGAAGAGTCAATTCTTCAACTGATTTTTATTCAAAAACAAAGTTTACTTCTGTAGTTTTGTTTTAGTGATAATCTTTGGATAGTCACTATGAATTGAATACTAGTTGAATACCAGATTACTAGTTTATAATTACTTCTTAGACACTAAGAAAACTGTGAAAATTTTTGTGATAGGTATATAAATGAGATAAATAAAAAGACACAGAATCTGAGAAACAGATGGGCATAGGGTGAGGGGTGGCAGAGAAAGACACGGTGACACAGAGTGACAGATACACAGAGGAAAGCGTGAGCCGTAGCATGCTAGGCCTCACATCTGCAAACAAGGTAGGAGAGGAAAGAGATCTCCCCTGCAAGATATCCCAAAGAGCTGGCCCTTCTTTCCAGAAGACTTCCGAAAACCTATCCTTACCCCTCACTGGGTGACGCGCAGAATCTCTAACCAGGAGATTGCCATGATCTGACGGGCATTCCTGAGCCAATTTCACCTTTCAGGATGAGGAGGAAAACTTCAAGCTCCCAAACTTATCAGAGCCCAGCCCCACGTGGATGTGAACAGAATGGCTGCTTCTTCATGGGGTCTGGGTGCCATGGATGTTTGGAAGGTAGGGTGATAGCTAGGGCTGGCCTCGGACAGTCCCTATGTAGCCCCGTTGTCCCAGTGTAATGATTTATATATCCCTCCATTTCATTTCAAAAGCAACTTGGTTTAGAGGACAAAGGACATGGTAATCCTACTATCAGGAGAAATCCACAAGGTCTATTACACTTACTACTTTTTGTATAAATTGGTACTAACTCTGAGAGAAGTATTGTTACTTCTGGAAGTTACAGTGAGAATGTGTGATTATCTCAATTTTCAGGGAATCTTGGTATTTATAATGTTAAAGAATTAACACTTAAGGGACACCTGGGTGGTTCAGTCAGTTAAGTGTCTGCCTTCAGCTCAGGTCATGATCCTGAATGACCCCTGCCCTGGAGAGTCCCCTCCCTTAAGAGATAAATAGGATGGCTTTAGATGTCCTGACAGCAGCCCAGGGTGGCACATGTGCAATTATCAAGACAGAATGTTGTGTGTACATCCCAGACTATCACAAAAATGTCACAGGACTAATAAAAGATATGAATACCCAAACTAAGGCCCTACAAGATTCTTCTCTCTCTCTCAGCGAATGGTTAAGTTCCTGGCTTGGAGGAGGGCTATGGCCAAATCTCCTTTTCGGGCTTCTTATTCTTATCGCCCTATTAACCTTAATATGTTGCTTTGTTCCATGTTTCTCTACCTGGTGCCGAGACTCCATTGCTACAATGACTACACCACGACAGACGATCCTTATCGCACACGAGGACGCCTCTTCACTGTCAGCACCGGATTCAGCTGCCTCCACCTTTCGTAACTCCCTTATACATTCCTACCCTGATCAATGTTGACCTGAGTAGGTAGGGACAGCTCTACGCCCCTATTCAGCACGAAGAAGTTACAGAAGATGAGACCTTCCACCTTCAACCACCTTAAAGATTTAAGGGTCAAAATTGTTCAGGGGGGAATGAAGGAGCAGGAGGCTGGCTGAGGACAAAGCAAAAGCTGGCGCCTTGCACCCCCCCCTTCATCCGCTCCCCTCCATATGTGTGGCATTCCTCAGGACCCCTGACTACCCTAAAAGAAGGACAAATGGTTATCTTGCAGAGATCACAGTCCTGCAAGGTAGGAGTCTCCTTTGGTTTGCAAATGTCCTTGAGATTTAGAACAAAGAAGTTACCTTATCAATAGCCCTAATGTCACCCTCCCCTCCATAAAAACCGAAGGAGGCGGAGGTAGAAGGAAAAGTAAATAAAGTTGAATTTCTTCTAAACCTAAATCTCATTAACAAGGATGCTTGATGGCAGGAGTGTGACATTCCACCAGGAGACTCCCAATTGTCTTTACTTGATAAGTAACCTGGCCTTCAATATCCTGGTTGTGCTTTTTTCGCATGCGTGGGCTAACCAGCAGTTCTGCTTCTGTTAAGATTGCTTTGTCTGCTTTCGGGCGGGGTCCCCTGACCCAATCCACTGACGCCAAGTATGCCTGTTCAAAGGATCAATCAATCAGCGCCGTCCCCCCCCAAAACTTGTTTGTACCTGTCCATAAAAACCCCGCTTTCCCCTCGGTCGGTGTGCTCGGTTAGCTGGAGCTGCCGACCACCCGCCGGTACCTGCGCCCCAATAAACCTCTTGCTGTTTGCATCCAGTGGCAGTGTTGGATTCTTGGGTAAGGGGATCCGCGGGTCTTTCAATCCCAGGGTCCTGGGATCGAGTCCCGCACCGGGCTCCTTGCTCAGTGGGGAGCCTGCTTCTCTCTCTGCCTCTGCCTGCCGCTCCCCCCTGCTTGTGCACTCTCTCTCTCTCTCTGACAAATAAATAAAATTTTAAAACAAAATAAACATTAAAAAAAATCAAGTATAGCTGGATTGTGGTCCGAGTGGATAGTCCAAAACCCACCTCTAACATTCACCAGCTTTGTGATCTTGGTCTAGGCTTAAATTTCCTGAGCTCCAAAATGAAGCCACTGGACTATATCATTTTCTTTCAAACTCTAACAACCTATTCTACTATAAATATCCATATGCCGTCTGGGAGGCTGGCCAACATTTGTTCTATAGAATTAAAAAGTACAGCTTTTAGATTAGCACGTGCCGACACCGGGCAGGCAATGAGGCACAAGGGAGAGCCTGGGCTGGCTTGGGCGACAGGCTCCCCTCCAGAAGCTCCGGGTTGGAGGTGAGTTTGCCTCCTATTTGCCATCCATAAATCCCCAGGCAGTCTACCATAGTGAGAGAGCCCCGAGGATTGAAGATTTAGAATTGGTTTAATCTCAAACCTTAGCCTTTTTGCTGGTCTGACAACGGCAAGGCGTTGCTCATGTGCCTAAGTCTACCTCACAGCGTGGCTTAATTTCTATGGTGAGAATCCATTCTACCAGGTGATAGACGCACCCGCCAATTCAAGGTGAACAGATCCCACCATATACATCCATGCAACCCGGAGAGTCATCCTTGGTTCCTGTCTGCCAGACCCGTCAGGACCAGACTCTGGTCCTCCTTCCAGGAGTAGAGTTTGACGGGGGATGGGTGGGATAGGCAGGGCCCAGAAAACGTTCTTAGAGTCCTGACCTCTGCTTCTCTGGCCCAGAGATATTTCACTGGCTCCCTGGAGCAGGGCAGCCAAACTACTAAATAAATATGTACCTTCCCCAATCATTTTCCCGGATTTAATCTCCCCTAAAGACCAAGCATTTGAAAAAAACGTTTTTTTCCACCTCTCTTTCTGCTTATCCTTCCTTGAGAAAGTCAATACAATATTCTGGTTCCCCGAATCAGATAAAGGCCAAAAGATACAGGAAGCACCACAGAAAAAGCATTAAATTTTTACAGCAATATATGTTCTAAAATTTTAATTAGTAGTCTATATAAAACGTTCAGCACCATGCCTTGTGCAGTGTACACACTCAGCTGTAATTAGCAGTATCTGGTCTGCAATGTTAAAGCATATTTATAACATATGCAAAATGCCTGACATGTTCAATAAATATCACTCATATGGAAGAAAAACGATTTTGAGATTAATACAAAGACTAAAATTGTTTTTGGAAGAGGAAGTTAACTGGAAATAGTAATTCTTTAAAAGCTTTGAGAATTTGTCTTTCCTATTGCTCACTTTATCTCCTATAAGCCACATCCTTATGCTAACTCCAAGTGTACAATTAGATGTCCCTGGCCTTCATGTTCTGGAAAACAGTATCAGCAAAAAGGCCCATTAAGCCTCCCAAATGACACCTGACTTATAACACTGGCATTAAATCATCAATACACTAGACTGAACGGAATTATTTGCTTTACCTAAATCTAATGGCAGGAAAACGGGAAAAGCAAAAATATAGATTAGGCTGTGGCGAGAACAGATTCAGAGACCTAGGCTTCTAATCATATTCGAGAAAAGTATGAAAATGCATCAGGCTTCTCAGATTTCTTCCAGCTCCTGGGGCTACTTCAGTAAACAAAACGTGTCTGAGGAAGGTGAAAGTCATTCTGGCTAACGAACAGGACACAATCTATCTCCACGGCCAATGGTTTGAGTCAAGGGCACTGGGGTGGCTCTTGCAGTGAATGTGTGGGACTAGGTGAGGAAAACCAAAGAACCTTCACTAAGGCTAGGAAATAAGGTTGGAATTAATAAAGGAAAATATCACACTGTTGTGTGGAAAGACTATGTTAAATTCATTAAGTTTTAGGGTTAACATCTCGTGCAAAGTCTCAAAGAATACGGAACTGGAGCTCTGTCTGTCTGTCATTTCATCACCAGTCTCCTTACTAGATAGTGCCCTTGAGCGTAAACATGTTTGAGCTCTACGTTTGCAGCACACACCTGTGGGCAGACACCCACCCCGTCATGCCCTGTCCTCCTTTAGCTTTACCTCATTTCTCTGCTCCCTTGCAGAGGAAAGCTTTTAGAAAGAACCATCCAGGAACACCACTGTAGGAACACTTCTTCTTCAGTCCACTTCAATCTGGCTTCTGCTGCCAACTCTCGATGAAACGGATTTTGCGAGGTAACAGTGAGATCTGTCATGATCACGTGTCTTCTCCTAGCCTCATTTGGGCCTCATTGGACACAATGGGAGCTCCCTCTTCTTGACATGCTTTCCTCTCTTGGGATCAGTGGCTGGACAACCTCCTGATTTCCTCCCCGGTTTAGGGTTCTCCCCTCTCTCTTGAGTGCATGCCCTGGATAGTCTCATTCACTTCCATGCCTTAAATATATGGGTTTGGTAGAAACAGACAAAATGTCTTCGGCCTTGCAGGACCTGGCGGGATGTTGTTTCTCTGGAGAGGAGGCAATGCAGTTCACCTGCTGCCCCCTAGTGAGGCGGCTCGGGATGCCCGCTGAACTGTGGCACTTCAGGGGAACATTCCTTCAGTATCCAGGCTGAAACTGTCAAGCTGGTTCTGAGCTTCAGTAACAGGGACCAGGAGACCAGATCATGATGGCTTTCCTCCTGACCTGGCTCCAAAGTGCATCCCTAACACTCACTAGCAACTTCACGATCATGGAGAAGGGAAAGGCAAAGGAAGTCGACGGGACAGGAGAGGAGCGGGGTGACACAGGGGCATGGCCACCTCAGTAAGTGTTTCCAATACCTGATAAATTAGCCCCAGGCGCCAGAACACCCTCTCTGTTGCCCTCTGCTGTAGAGACGAGTGAAGACAGCAGCGCGGAGAGACACCACTCGGATCAGAGGCACAGACTGAAAAAGGAATGTGATGCAGGCCACAGGGTGACCCCGCTCCTTGTGGGCTGCAGGAAAGGCAGAGGAGGTATTTTTGTGGTTTGCCAGGGAATGAAACACTCACCATGGGTAGCAGAGGTCCTGAGCACAGATTCAGAAATTCTGAGGGACTAACCCTGTCCCTGAAACCTAACAACTGCATAGGAGAGGGCGGGGGCTGGGATGGTAAAGTTCTGTAAAGGGAGGGTTCATGATCCTCACGCCAGGAAGTCTCAAAGTCCCCCATTTTTGTACATCATAGAAGAAATCTTGAATTTGTAAGTCATACATATCTTGAATTTACAAATTGTGAAAAAAAATCACTTTTAATAGATTTATCATAATTTCTTTAAGTGGGAGTCATCCATAGTCCACCTAAATATTTATCAAAAGTTAACCCATGACAAATACATATATTACATAATGCAAAAGTCTTCACATGTGTATCTGCGTGTTTCACTGGAGTTGAGTTTTGAGTAAGGAAATCTGAGGAGAAATCCGGAACTTGCCCTGTTTTGAAACGATTCTGGGTGCTGCATAGGGAACAGAATATAGGAGACCAAGGTGGCAGCAAACACAGCAGTTAGTGGGAGACTTTGCTATTCTAGACAAGATAATGGGGGCTCTGACTGGGGTGGCAGCAGTGCAGATGGTGGTGAGAGGTCAGATTCTAAGTATATTCTTAAATATAGAACCAGTGGGATTTATAGATTTGCTCAAATTGAATGTGAGAGAGGAAGAGACAGACTTATCTCCAGAGTCAGGGATCACTGGGGTAGGTTTTGGAACTGAGCAACTAGGAGAATGGCGTTGCCATTAGCTGGGATGGAAAGGTCCAGGGAGTAGGGGAAGTAGGACTGGGAGAGAAGGGATTCCGAGTTGCAGATGCTCAGTTTAAGATATCTGCTGGGCATGTGATGGGAGATGCCATGTGGCAATGGAACATGAGTGTGGAGATTGGGGGAGAGGCCCCTGCCGGAAACACCAAATTGGAAGGAGTCAACATACCGTGTTATTTAAGGCCATGACAGGATGCGTTCCCCAAGGATGGAGGCTTGGGCACTCTGAAGGCTAGGGAGGAGAGGAGGAACAGTAAGCGAGTCCGAAGGACACTGAGGTGGAAGAGAGACAGTGAAGCCAGTGAAGCCTGAGAGAGGAGTGAAGCCTGCCGAGGTGGGGTGTCAACAAACAGCTCTGGGTGGTTGATTCCAACAATCTGAGCAAGGGACGGGGAGGGAGCAGGCGCAAAGACTTGGACACACTATGAAGGCAAAGTGTGAGGGTTTAATGAAGACTCTGGTTTTGACCAGGGGAGTGATACAATCACAATGTGCTTTACACTACCTTGGGGCCGTCCCATCTAGAGGCCATGTATACCCCGTAGTGTGATATCAGGTGTAGTGGCAGAGAACGGATTCCTAATTTTTGCTTATATACTTTGCATTGTTTCATTAACTACAATCGTGTGTCCCTTTTGTAATTTAAAAGCTATTAAAGAAAATTAATTAGAAATATGAGAAGACTGGAAACTAGTAATTGGAAAGTGCAGAGTAACAACAACACAGGAGAGACATGACGGGGTTAGAATGAGGACACTGGCAGGGAGACGGAATGAAGTCAGACACCAGATTTTCAGAATCTGTTGATCTGCTAGGACACAGTTAAAGAGGAGGCAGGAAGCTGGAGGGGAGTGCTAGTATGCTCAGAGGGGCACACGCCTCATCACCAGCCTCTCCCAACCACAATATAATGTGAACCCTCCTGGAGACTTACTCTCTGAAAGTACTTGGTAAAATGTCTTCATGTCTTGAGGGCAGGGGACAAGCAGGGAGGGGGATCATTTCCAATATTCAGAAAAATTAACCAATCAGTTACATGAGTGATTTAATTCCAACTCATAATGCTTTTTTCCCCCGACAATAAAAAACTGGTGGTATGAACTAATAAAATGTATTTCAAAGAGGACTTTGAGGGGACAACCTTTTCAAAAAAAAAAAAAAGTAACACTCTTTTAGGATGCTGTTTCCTAACAGAAACTAGGTATTTGGTTTTGCCACCTACTTTGGGGATCTATTTTATATGACATTTAGCAGTCCAGGCGAGAAGTGAACCTGGCCACATATGCTCCCCGGTTCTCCCTGCATGAAGAGCGCGCTGCTGAGTCAAAGGACACGGTGTCTGCTGGGGCGCACGATACACCTACGCTCAGTAGGCAGTGCAAGACCCGGGGTGTGCGGACTTGGCCTCAGATTTCATGATTCACAGATCCTACCTGAAGTATAAAAAGTCTGATGCATAGCACTTCTAAAGCTTATTCAGAGTTTAAGAAATCATCACCTACAGGTAATCCACCTTAGTGTGAATACCCAGATAATCGGTTCCTCTAGAATCTCAATTTCAGGCTTAGGTAGAGCCAAACCTTGAAGAATTATCTATCAGGACTCCAACACTTTGGAAGTTTTAAGGGTTTTTTATGACATTGTTCTTCAGTACAGTACCGGTCTATACTATACCGATGGAACTGATTCATTTTACTTCTAGGAATACTAACATAGGTTACTCCATCACAGAATCATCACTGTGAAGTCCCATGGGAGAAATGGCCCTCAGGTTTTAGTACCAGGATAGTCGTTTATTTCTGGAACATGGGTCTTACCTTGCGAAGATTTATTCTATAGGTTCTTTCAAAGGAAAGAACACTTGACTTGAAGTCACTGCCTGTTTCCAAAAAGTATTCAGGCTAATGTGGCATGCATTTTACTTAAATCTATCTCTAGGTTTTATATTATTTTACCTACTACTGATTTTCCATTTAACTGTAATTCCCTTACTCATCTCAGAGTGTGTGTGTGTGTTTTTTTTTAAAGATTTATTTGTTTTAGAGAAAGAGTGGGCATGCACAAGTGGGGGGAGGGGCACAGGGAGAGAATCTTAAGTAGATGCCCCACTGAGCAGGGAGCCTGATGCGGGGCTCCATCTCAGGACCCTGAGATCCTGACCTGCGCCTAAACCAAGACTCGGATGCTTGACCGGCTGCGCCACCCAGGTGCCCCTCACAGTGTGTTTTAATAACTTATCTCACTTTTTAATTTTTTTTTAAATGTGGCAGGAAACACATAAAATAGCAAACTTCGGTTCAGGACAGATACATGAAGGGGGCAGGGAAAGGGAAATTTGAAATGAATTATATTAAATTAAAAAAGCCATTGCTATAAAGAGATAAGATGACAGAATGAAAAATAAAGTAAAAGGTATGTACATGTTCTGTATACCAGTGAATTTACTCACATCTCCTTCTAAAAATCTCTCCCCAAACTATAAAATACAAATCTCATGAGCCATCTAAGGAATTCTCAAAGTCATTCTGATTTAGTGTAAAATGTGAAGAGCTATTTCTAAGTAAATTAACATCACACATCCCATATAAAATGGATTTCACCAAAGGCAATTTTAATTTGCTAAAACAAAACAAAACTGAACAGAACAAACCTCCTCTTACCGCCATCTTAGAAAAACAATACCCAAAATTCAAGTAACCTATTTCCAGGTGTTACTTAAATGAAAGTATCTGTGTGTTTTTGTGTAAGAAAAACCACTGGCAAACAAACAAAATCAGAAACAAAACACATAATTCTTGCAAGGAATTTCGAATCATTTGTTTTTATTTTCCTGTACTGGAAATTTTACGTTTACTTAAAACCTTACAGTATAACAGAAACAGACATGTTAGTCCATTGTGCCTCTGTATAAACAAATATTTTCAGAGTTTACTCCTGGTATTTTCTTCAAATTGCCCACACAAAACTAACTGCTTTGAGAGAACGTTTTAAACCAGACTGGTAATTTAAAAACAAGTGCAAACTAACGTGAAAACAAAGAATTTTCCTCTCTTTCAGGACAAATGTTTTATATGAAGTTATCCTCTTCCAACACCTTTGGTCTTAATTCTGGGTGAACCAGGACGGTCGCTTCCTGTCTCGTTCAATGATTCTCTTACCAAGATCTTGTTCTGAGGGTACCTCTCCTGCGTACAGCACCACAGTCTCCACAGAAGGAGCCTTAAAAGGGCCCCCTTCTTGTTTCCCCATCTGTCTTCTGATTTCTGCAGTCTCCTTGCACACCTTCTCATAGCAATAGCCACAAAGGACGTGTTTCAGTTTCAGGTGACCACATTCAGGACAAACATCAATATTGTTCTTAAAAAAAACAACAACAGAAACGTATTTTGAGAAGAGGCCTAATACTGCACCTGTAATCAGACAGGAATGATGCTTACACTTGAACTCTATTGGACTGTTCATGTCGCATAAGGTCATATACCAGTTCAACCTCACTTTAATTTTTTTTTTTTTTAAGTAGGCTCCATGCACATTGCAGAGCCCAACATGCGGCTTGAACTCATAGCCCCGAGACCAAGACCTGAGATGAGAAGAACTGGACATGCAACTGAGCCACCCAGGTGCCCCTCAATGCCACTTTAATAGGGGAATTGAGGATAAACAAGTTTAAATTAATAGAGAAAGTGGGACTAGAACTCAGGTCTACCAACTACGGAACTGTTACATTTTCACTTAAACACAGCAGCCATATTATGTAAAATGATACTCTATTCCCCCCACCTTCAAATACTGAACATCTAATAAGGAGTCCTTCAACACAATGGGGGACCCCGACAGGCACCATTGTAATAAGAGACCATGGGAAAGGGAACCCATTTTTTGCCCCCCTGGGGAAAACAAGATGACAAACATTACAGTTGGCTTCCCCTAATGTATCAGTGTAACTTAAATTTCTGTATGAAGCCTCTGGTGTACAACAGTACATGGTGTAACAGTTGGTATATAGTGTAATTTTTCCTTTTATGAATAACACTAATTATTCCTTAATGTAAAACTCCCTTCTTATGCTACAATTTGATAATGAGTTTTTACACTCACTTCAATAAGACAATTATAACCTCTGAAGAAATGTTTTCAATGTGCTCTAAAGGTAGATTTGCAGTAGAAAATAAAAATTGTAAACAGGAGCATCAAAGCAATTCCAAGCACTTCATAAAATTAACATAGAAAGGTTTGTGAGGCAATGACAAAGAAGAGTTTCACTTTCTGAAAGGAGTAAAGAATCTTGCAAATGACCTGCCTCACCAACTTCTCACTTTCCTTGCTACACTGGACGCTGGATTGCATGTCTAATTGGAGGTATGGGAGCGATACCCAGTCGGAGCTCTCTTCCTGATCAAAGTACCGGCATAATATACTACGTGTAGCCAGAAGCAATTCAGTGAAAAAAATGAGTCCACAGGGGGCTAGTCTTTTCCCTCAGAATAAATGCAGTGAGGGAATTCATGGAACAGCTTAATCTCATTCCAAAATTATAAATTCTCTCAATCAAACTGTATGTATTATTGCTTTAATGACATACTTTTCAGCCCCAGACTTTAAGTCCAGTTCCAAACGTGACTCAGTAATACTTTTTGGCTTAAGTTCTAAGGGCATGGTTTAATAGTGAATGTTGGAAGTTTATGAAAGTCCACTCTGTTCTTGAATTTCATCTGCCCTGTGCTCCTGCTGTGGAAGGTCATGGAGCAAACAGTAACTCAGATCATGACTGTTAAAAGCATGAGTTAACAAATCAAAGATTACAATGTAATTCTTGTTTACTAGATCAATGAAGAGTATATCCACAGGGGCAGGGAGAAGGGGGAATGGGTATGGCCACCTGGAATTGTCTGAGGACAGGAACACACCAGAAAGATTCAAGAGAAGAATGTTGAGTTCAAAAAAATCAGAATTTGGGGCACCTGAGTGGCTCAGTGGGTAAGACTCTGCCTTCGGCTCAGGTCATGATCTCAGAGTCCCAGGTTTGAGCCCCGCATCAGACTCTCTGCTCAGCAAGGAGCCTGCTTCCCCACTCTCTCTGCCTGTCTCTCTGCCTACTTGTGATCTCTCCCTCTCTCTGTCAAATAAATAAAATCTTAAAAAGAAAAGAAAAGAAAAGAAAAAAGATTCAGACTGCCTAGGCTTACATCCTGGCACTACTACTTAATAGTTGTTTGTGACTAAAGGCAAATTCTTTTTGCCTCAGTTTCTTCAATCCTAAAAATAAGCAAAGCTATATATACTTTGTAGGGCTATTGTGAGGATTTGGTAAGATAATTCACATAAAGCACTTAGACACTTCAAGGGCACTAAATAGATAAAATCCATTTTTATGACCAACCTAAGGATTATCTTTCACAGTATTTTATTTGTCACAGTGAAGGACAGAATAAACATGTAAGGGTTAGTAAAACTTGAGATCCAATATACCTACTGCTTCTGAATTTAATTTTAGACTCTGCTATGATTAAGATGTTTACCAACATATGACTCCAAATCACCAGCTCCTAACAAAAGTCACATAGGTTTTTCATAACCCAGTCCCTCATCCAGACTCCAAACTCTCTCCTTGACTGTGGTCCTAACATTTAGGCTACAGGACAGTAGACATATAGACATACACAATGAGAAAGCTGTATTTTATTTAGGCCAGAGGAAAGTACATGTATAAGCTCTAAGAATGATTTACTCATAGCCCATGTAAGTACTAAGAGGAGATGCAGTGGTGAATGGGAGAGAAAGCACACCCACAAAAATCAACATATTACCTTAACTTTAATAAGCTTCTGAGGGTTTCTTCTCCTACAGCGGTTAACTTCAATGCTGCGTCTATTCTTCGGAGCTGCCATCCAAAAGATACTATCTGAAAGGCTGGGAATCTCCTTACTTCCGTTGGTGTCATTTGCTGGTTCTGTAAATACAGCTGGACCTTGGATTGCTAATGCTGGCCCTACAAAAACAAAACGTGGAAACAAAGAATAGATTTCTAGTTTCTAAATGACTCTCTACATATCATTCTCTTAACAACAGTGATATGGCAAGAGACATACATAAAATTTAGAACACTACAAAACAACAGACATTAAACAAAAGCCTTAGCTATTGAAATACACTAAAATTCAAACAATGCAATTTTAAACAACGTGAATATAATTTTTTCTTAGAGGCATCTGCTGAAATGAATCAGTAAAATTTTACCAAGAATTTTTCACTTTCTGAAATATGTGAACTCAGGTGTTTAGTAGTAAACATGAATGAATCACTCAAAATGTCCACATTCTACTTGGTAAGATTTACAAGTAAATCTAAGCCTGAGGTTCTCCAAATAGATTTCTAACCTGCATTCAAATAACTGCATCATGGCCCCTTTTTATTATATTCCAACTGAGTTACTTCCTTTGCCATATAATTTGGTAGGCCCTTTAAGTCACTTAGTTCTTCATAGTATGTGATTACTGTTTGTTCTCTAAAGAAAAGAACTAGCTCACCATTCTGCATGATATTTACTTACACTACTATCAACGTTTCAGTTGTTTTTCTACGTTGCTTATAAAATCAAAGAGATTCCTTTATCCTTTCCCTGCTATTCCTCAGACCTGGAAGATGTCTTTTGGTTTCAGGAACTCTTAAAAATATACAAAGCTAGCATTTAGCAACTGGTATTCCTTTCTAACAGATCTGAAAGAATTGCGAGCCAGAGCTCAGTGGTTGTTAGCAGCACAGGCTCGGCCCGCCCGTGTGACCTTGGGACTTTCAGGAGCCTGCTTCTTCCGCTAAAAAGGGGTGATACCTAACGGGATGGTGTGGAGATTTCCCAGGAAGCACCGGTAGGCTTTGGCTTAGGGTGGGCTCTCCGTTCAGACTCCCTAGACAATATGTCCGGGACACCTTAGAAATAAGCGTAGAATGTAAATGAGAAAGTAATGAGAATTTTAACCTCCAAGATACTTCTAACTAAAATTCGTTGCCGAGGAAAACAGAGACCAGGAGGATTCAGCTGCAGAGCTCAGACACCACAAAGGAGGACAAACTGCTTTAGGGGGTTGGAGTACTGAGATGGAAACAGGATCTAGATAGCGGCGACCCCGATCTAAGCGAACAAACTTCGATTACATTCTGTGTATGAATGGGACAATCAGACGATTTTTTCTGTTTTTCGGGGTTGGAGGAGGCAAAACCAACTTCTACTTTCCAAGTAAGGAATTAACCCGGACAACGTCTCCTACTGGCCGCGACGGATCAAAACGCAGGAGGAGAGCGAAATACAAGCTGTGCCCACAAAGCTGCCTGGGGTCCCCTCATCCGATCTCTCCTCCACGGCGGCCTTCCTTACGTACCCCACGGAGGACTGGGTAAACCTGGCCCGGTCTGCTGAAGTTTCCGCTGTAGTAGGTCCCAACAGCTCCGGAGGAGTCCCCGGGCGGCCGGCCACCGCGGAAAGACGAGGACCAGCATGGTCGACGCCATCTTCCTCGCCGCCCGAAGACCACTCCCACCTGGCTGCTGCGTTCCGCGCCGCCTCGAGCATGCGTACAGACGGAGAGTCCGGCAAACCTGGCTGCTAGAACTACATCGCCCAGCACGTCCCTGGAGCAGCTCTGACTCTCCTCCAATCAGACAGAGAGAAAGGAAGGAGCGGGGAGGGGAAATGAAAAGAAACTGGTTCCAGTGCGCATGTGTGCGGATGTGCTTTGGCACTCCAGGTAAAGATGGCGGAGCGCGGTTACAGCTTTTCGCTGACTACGTTCAGGTATGAAAGGGGCTCCCAAAGTCCTCCGCGGAGCCGGGGTTGTAGGAGTTCCCTCTGCCCGGATTTTTACGTCCTAGTCTCTGGGTTGATGCTTCCGGGGGGCCCAGTGGCAAATAGGGATGGAAATGCGACTTTGCAAAGTCATTTTCTTGGCCCGCCCGCGGCCTGGGAGCAGCGGTGCCGGGAAGCCGCGGGAACGCGGGTTTGGGGATCGAGGGCGACCTTGGGGCTGCGGGCGGCTGAAGTCCTCAACCAGGGATTTACTTTCACTTTTAAGACTGGCGAATAAGGCAGTTTTGGATTAGCTGCCTCCCGGTGTCCCGTTCGGAACTCAGGATTTCCTTCCTGACCCAAGTAGGCCTGATTGGGGAGCTTCTGGACCTTGGAATCTTGTCGAGTCTTTGGGGTCCTTTTTCTTTTCGGAAAACCTCATCGTTACAGTTTGGTCTGAGTATTAGTCTCCGTTTGTTACTTCGAAATCTCTTCCCGCTTTCGGTTTCTTTCCTGCCCCGGTTAGAAGTTTAAGGACTAAAAATGAAAGTGCGAATCTTTCTGCCTCCCAATGTTCGTGGGCCCCAGGCTAGTAGGCTGCATTTCCGTTTTGGCGATTTTGGGGGTGGGGGGAGGATATGTATACTTTACAAAAAATTGTAGGCTTTTCTATTTTAGGACAAAGGATTAATAATAATATATTTTTCAAAAATATAGTTGAGATAAACTATTGTTCCAGATGTAAGAAAACCATCAGCCAAGGGTTTAATAAATCGACCCGGGAATGACTTAGTTTGACCATTTTCTTAGGGATCAGTAATGTGCCATTTAGTTGAAATGTTCTATCTGACAGCTAGCGAAGGCAAGCGGGATCCAACTTGTTGAGTACTTTCTGTGTAGGTGCAATTTAACCTACTCCACTTCTTTCTACTACCATGTGTGATAAATGTTATTTCAACATCTTACTGATGAACTAACCACAGGTCGAGCAAATCAAAACTTGTCTGAGGTCATAGATGAGTAGCTGAGTTCACGTTAAAACTGGGTTCTTTCCAATGACAAAATTAATACAGTTTCTATTACTGTATGGTGTCTTTTTAAAATACTAAAATACTTTCCATATCCTTGGTAGTTTTCAATAATAAATGATTTTTTTAAGCCTTTGTAACCATATACAATGATAGAGAACAGTACTTGCTAAATAATCACTGTTCATATTTATGAACAAAGCAAACTTGGTTCTTTAAAAAAGTATAATCCTTTCTTTAGAATAAGTGGAGCTGAAACATCATCAGGGGCTGGATCCATCTGTAATAATTTATTAAAATAAACTTGTTTTTTAACGTAATAGTTCAACTCTTAGATTGGAATTTTTGTTTCTAGGCTGTTTTACTCAGAATTAAACTATTAATAGTGGAAGTTATGAGGCTATAATATAGGATGAAAAGGTGTTCTTGTGGATTACATTCAGTTGAGAATATTGACAATGAGTAAAGAGTGTGTCTACTAATTAGTGTCTGCTAATGCATTTTGAATAAAGTTTTTCTCTTTACTCAGAAATTTTTACTAAAAGAGAGTAAAAAAAAGAAACATAACTGTAGATTGGATAGTCGGGACAAGGCACTGCGTGTGGGGGTGAATTGTTAGACCATAGGTGAGAAAAGCCAACTGTTTGAAGATGTAGGGGTAGAGAGACCCATGGACAGAGGAAAGAGGATATGTGAAAGTCCTGAAGTTGGGGAAAAACTTGAACTACAGGAATTGAAACTAAGGCCAGTGTGCTAGAGTATGGTGGGCAATGAGTTAGCGTGTGTAGGGCCACTGTAGGCCAGAATAAGAAGTTTGTATTTTAAATGAACCAGGAAGTTGCAGAACTGAAGTGAGAGGTGATGTACAATGGTATCTCTGGCTTGGGAGATTGAAGTAAGGGTAGAAAAGAGGAAAAACTAGGTAGAAGTCAGTTATCCCAGGTAAAGATGCCGGTAGTTTGGAATGGGCCAGTGGCATGACTGACTAAAAAGATGGTTGATGGCTCAGTGAGCTCATAGACTGGTAAGCTTTCATATAGGAAGATGCAGTGTTAGATGTGTATGCAGGTGACTGTGGGAACAGAGAGAAGGTTTATTTAAGTTTATGTGAGGCTTTAAAATGTTCTTTGGGAGTATTTGAGCTAGATCTTGGACAATTGAAAACTGGGTGGATCCAGTGAGTCATGATGTGTTTATTGAAATAGTGACTAATAAAGTAAAACATGTACAGCCTAATTTTAAAAATTTGAATACCTATTGATGTTATTTCACTCAGGTTAGCTAGTTTTGTCATTTAAGAGTTTTTAAACTGCCACACCTAGGCTTATTCTGTACATAGGTTTAGTTGTGTCTCTGCTAGCCAAATGATTGTGACTCCTGGTACGAGGTTATATGTTAGCATACTGACTGACCTCAGTTTCTTCACACTTTGTTGAGGAAGACAAACATTGTAAGAATAATTTTAAGCATGATGACTCCTAGCCAGAGGGGAAGTATGGGACATCATAGGCATATGTGTATGTGACTCAACCTAGTCTGAATGGTCAGGATAGCTTCTCTAAGAACATGGCATTTCTACTGAAGATTGAAGGGTGACCAGGAGAGAGTTCACCAGAGGAAGGTGAAATGCATTCCAGGCAGAGATGTTAGCTTGTCAAAGGGGTTTTTGAGTTCTAAGAGTAGTCTGTGTGTCTGGAACAAAGTTGAGAATTGAGTGATAGAGTATCCATAATTTTATGAAGATGAAATAAAAGACCTTCTGAAACTCAAGGTTTTATTTTCATTAGTAGACCGGAGATATGGACCAAGCTGTGCCATTCTAGACAAATTACTTTCACTCAAAACCTTTTTCTTTATCTGTAAAATTAGGTTAGTCTGGGAATTTGTGATGTTTTAACTCATCAACGGGATTGAAACAAAGTATATTAAAAGCCAGTTCAGGGCTAGTATTTGGCTGTGAAACCCATGGACTCAGATATGTTACATATCATCAGCTCATAGCTTCGTGAAATAGCCTTATATAGAAAATATTTTGTCATGGGTGATAACTAGGTCTTACATCTTAGGCCATGCCTACCTTATAAAATGTGTAACTCTACCCATACAAAATATATGCTGTTGTATGGTATTTAACAAACACACAGATGTTCTAATTACATTACTATTTGGTATTTACTTATTGCTAATTTTGTGCCAGGAACAAAAGGCATCACTTCATTTAATCGTCACAACAATCTTTTGAAATTGTCCTATTATCCCCACTTTATGGATGTGAAAACTGAGACACAGTGGGGTTAAGTAATTTGAAGTAATTTTAAGTAATTTGAAGTCACAAGGTTGGGAAGTGGTAAAAGGCAACAGTAATGGTGGCTGCTGCTTTGAGAGGCGGACAAGAAAGCGGGGTTGCGGGGGGCGGGGAGGAAAAATAAGTGCTTAACTATGAATAAGTTCAAGTTGCCTGGTAAACTCAGTTTCTGTACAGCTTTATAATGTGAAAACTCAGCTGTTCTTTGGTATTTGGTTAATGGATTTGTCTTACATATCTGCCCTCTCTCAGAGATGTTTATATTATACATATTTGAGGATATGTGAATTTAGCAAATATCTTTGTTTCTTTTTAAGCCCATCTGGTAAACTTGTCCAGATTGAATATGCCTTGGCTGCTGTAGCTGGAGGAGCCCCTTCAGTAGGAATTAAAGGTAATTAAATGTTTCATTCTTTTCAGATGCCTTTTAATAGTTATTCTAAAGTTTTTTTGGAATTAATTAGTAATAATACAAATAAATAGCTAGGGAAGCATAATTTTTAAGTTCTTTCTGTTGATTTACAGTATTTTGAAGTTTAAAAAAACTAAGCCAGTAAGTCTAAGAAGATGATTAAAATATTTTTTTTTCAAAATAAATGTAGCTCCTTTATCTCTCAGTTGTAATAACCCACAAATGGTCTTTCCCATTGAGAAAACTGAATATTCTTTTGCTTTTCCACTAATTACATACAGTTTTTATCCTTTCGGTTATTTAGAAAACGTTAATGATAAAACTTAATCTAAAGATATCCTTTTTTTCTTTTAAAACCTGTATCATTGATTAAATTTCAAATTCTAAGAACAGTAGCCAAGTAGGCAGAAGTCCGTTATTTTAAAATGTGTGGACCCTTAGGTGTCCTGGAATACTTTAAGAGATGTTGGGTAATGCATTTAGCTTTAGGAATTCCTTACACAGTATAGATGACCAGTGAGGGAAAATTGGATTTATCATTTCTTAGGTAATTTTAATATAGAAGAGGTTTTACAAATAAAAGGAAATAAAGGAGTTTGGGTGAATTGCATCCATAATTAGAAAACTACTGAAGCAGAGTCTTTAAGTGATTAAACCTTTAACGCCTTTTTTTTTTTTTTTTTTTAAAGCTGCAAATGGTGTGGTATTAGCAACTGAGAAGAAACAGAAATCCATTCTGTATGATGAGCGAAGTGTACACAAAGTGGAACCAATTACCAAGCATATAGGCCTGGTGTATAGTGGCATGGGCCCAGATTACAGGTACTTTTACGCAGTTGTTTATTTCACCATTTTATGAACTGTTTGTAATTTCTACCTTGAGAAAAATCATGGGATGATTTTCCTTTAACCTCCCAACCCTTTATTTTTGTACTTTGTTTAGCATCGTTGGCAGCTGACTTTAGCTTGCCTGCAGGGACTGTGTTACTTAATCTGTTAGTGCTGACCTGACTGGTACCCCTTGTCCCTAATTTTCTTCCCTTTGTCTTATCCTTGTTCCATTTCCTGTGGCTCAGCTCCTCTGTGTTGCTCTGGTTTCTTCTCACAAATTAACTGGGATCAGATGTCAAAGCAAGACTAACTTGGAGCTGCTTGTTACTGTTACACAGCTACATGTTAGACTTGCACTGTAGGTATATGCCTGTAGGAGAAGAGTCGTTAAATAGCCGAGTGTTAACTAAATCTTCCTTCTTCCTTGTTTGTTAGAGTGCTGGTGCACAGAGCCCGGAAACTAGCTCAGCAATACTATCTCGTTTACCAAGAACCCATCCCCACAGCTCAGCTGGTGCAGAGAGTCGCTTCAGTGATGCAAGAATACACTCAGTCAGGGTGAGTTGATTTTATACTTTGAAATGTGTCATGAATTAGAAAAAAAGAAACCATTTTAGAGGAGTGCATGTATTTAAGAAGAGGATTTACTATTCTTGTATTTATTTAATAGAGAAAATCACTATGATGGATATTTTGAATTTTTAATTGGGTGATCTCGAACATTAAGGAAAAAAATAGAGTGGTTTCTTGCTGTTGATATAATTGCAGAAAGCAAATTCTAGGTAATGTCTTTTGCCAGTGATTAAAATGCTTCTTTATGGGCAGCCAATTATTGCTGCTTCCAAATTTATCTTTGCAGCCACAAACGATTGTAAGCACATGATGAAAGCAATAACTCTTAACACATCCATATTATTTTAATTCTCTGGAGTCTGGGTGTGCATGGGGATGAGGTAATATAAAGGTAGTTGCTGAAAATGTAAAGCTAGTGGAAAAGCTGCGTTTTTTGAAAGTTCTCATTTTGTTAAGACCCAAAATGTTACTCCACAGTTACCCCCAATATTTGTTTCTCTATTTACCTAAATGATGTGGTTAGTGTTCCTTAGTACCATAAAGAGAATTTGTTTTGAATTGATTTGTTCAGAAGGGTATGAAGTACTTTTTAAGGAACTTAAAAGTCTAATTCATTTTACCCCATGCTATGCTTTATTAATACTTAAGAGTATTAATAAATCCTTACTTTAGGTCGACTTTAACACCATGAAGATGTCAAGTAATTTCGTTTTTCTTTTCTTCAGTGGCGTTCGTCCATTTGGAGTTTCCCTACTAATTTGTGGTTGGAATGAGGGGCGACCATATTTATTTCAGTCCGATCCGTCTGTAAGTATGATACATATTGGAGGGATTTGTTAAAGTACTCCTTGAACATCTAATAAAAACAATAACCACAAAAAGTTTAAAATTTAGCAGGATATCCTTTTTTCTTTCTTACTGGGGCTTTAGAACACGTGGAGTAGTGTATATGCATTTGCACATTTAAAATGTTGGTGATGCAGTCTTCTGATGAAGAGGGTCTGCCCTCTGTTTTCCTGCCTTCTCTTACTCATGAACTCCACATACTTGAAAAGATTGATTGAAATAGTAGTTACCAGATCTCTTCAAGTCAGTGGAATTTTGCTGCTTTGACAAATATAATGAAAGGTTCGTGTCTAGAGGCCAGTGCTGTACTCCTTGCCATCTGCTTAATCCTGGGGCTGACTTGAATGTGACTTTTCCTGCACAAACACAGATGTAACTCTTGAAGCCATTGTTCTGTAAAGTGGGTGAGTTTGTCTCCTGGAAAGCAGAAGACTGGTATGTGAGTTAGGAGGGGTTTGTAGATGCTACTGCTACTCCACAGCCATCTCATTTGCTGTGAGGAAAACCGGAAGAAAAAAGATTCATGATGAGGAACGGATCTTTCCAAGTGTGTGGCTCATTAAATAATTGCAGGTTCACTCCGTGTCAGTCTTACACGCTAACCTTGTAATCTGAAGAAGCAAAAGAAAACTATTTTGGTTGGTTGTTATTTAATTGAAGAAACTTAAGTATTTTGAGATGTCACAGTGTCTGTTAGCCCATCTCTGAACTGCTGAGGCTAAATGACAAGCCCTCTTCCTTCCATTGGGGTAGCAGAAGCCACCATCGCTTGGATCCAGGTTTCATTTTTTGCTCTTTTCTTCCCTGTTTTATCTAAAAAGCAGTTGTTTCTTTTAAAGTATGTTTGGTATGTTTCTTTCAGTATTTTTCTTGTGTGTGTGCATGTTTTTTTTTTCCCAACAGATGAGGCCATATTATATACAATATATTGCTGCTTTCATTTAACATTAGATTATGAAATACCAAAACTAGGAAAATTTTTTTTAAACTATGAAATATTTTTAACGAGATACTGTCTCTTTTAAATTTATTTGGCAATAATAATAAAGACTTGCTCACCGTTTTTTGTACATGTATGACAGATTTTTAGAGCCCTTCAATCCCAGTAAGCTGAATAATACTTTTGCTTATTTGCCTTAAGTTAATCTGTTTCCTTTAACCAACTTTTTCACATAAATTGTATACCGTAGATTACATCTGTTCAAAGTGTACGATTTGATGAGCTTTGACAGGTGTAGATATCTGAGAAAGCTGTCACCACAATCAAAATACTGACCCTCTCCATAACCTCCACAAGTGCCTTCATGCCTCTTTGTTACTTACCTTTTATAAAAGTAGACTATTTTGTGACATATTCCATTGCATTCCAATATTCTGTGAACTTAGAAGTCGGAGACAGATTTATACAACTAAAAAAGAAATGGCAGGGTGATATAATAAGATTAATGATTTAAAATATGGTTTATCCTCTTCCTCATTAGGGAGCTTACTTTGCCTGGAAAGCCACAGCAATGGGAAAGAACTATGTGAATGGGAAGACTTTTCTCGAGAAAAGGTAGGCTAACTATAGCTAGATTTAGCAGGCTTACTTCATCGTTCTCCACTCTGTTTAAATCACTAACATTATGAGTTTAACCACGTTTGTCTTATTACTTTGTATACAGATACACATTTGTGTAGCCTAGTTACAAATAAACAAAAGCTCTTCACCCTGGCTTCCTAGTCTTCAGTATATTAACTGGTAATATTATGTATTTCTTATGAACTTTTTTTCTTACATTCTTACAGTTGTTTCCTAAATGTTGTTTCTATTTTTTATCTTGTTTCTCCTTCTACTTTATTTGTTTCTAAAAAAAATTAAAAACTCTTGGAATTGGAGTAAGAAATTTGGGAGGAAAGTTTAAAGGAGTTAGTGGTAACAGTTTACATTATAACAATTACAGAAATTGTGAAGCCAAATACCTGGTAGTAATGGTAGATTAAATATATGATATGTGTGCTTGATGAAAAGTGGAGTACTATGTCAAATCCGTCAACTACCCTAGCACAACCACCTGCTCTTATTTCCAGCCGTATTCTAGCTTGAGCATTAGTCCCCTAAAGTGTGTCCTGCGTTTTGAATGGTAGAAATTTGTAACTGACTAGAACCAACAGATGGACCTTCTCAGTACATTTTTCACATAATGTTAAGATGGCTAAAAATCTTAAACCTGGGATTAATTGGTAAACTTAAATAATTTTAAGATCTTTCTTAAAGCACTTTCCTTTTACATATTAATAGTCTTCAAACATTTCACATGAAGTTAAAACTTAGGAAAACAAACATAGGAAATTTTAGCAAAGGTCTGACTTCTTTATTTAAAAAATTATAATATTACCACCATATTCTGGGTATATTAAAATATTTATACTCCTGTTAGGTTTTCAAGCTCCATGATACTAGGATTGAATGCCAAACAATTCTTATTTGGGGACAGCTATTGCAATGAGTGGACTAAAAGAATCTGTAGCTTAGTATTTTTAGGAGTGTTTTAGATTTTTAAAAATTCTTAAGCTGCTGCTGTCAGGTTTAAATCATAATGTAAATCGTGCCATAAATCATTGTTTTTTCAAAAAATTCTTTAGATACAATGAAGACCTGGAACTTGAAGATGCTATTCATACAGCCATACTAACCCTAAAGGTTAGCATAATTTCTAAAAATGGGATTTATAATGAGTTTATAATTCAGTGCTTGGAAAATTGACCTTTTGCCCTCCCTCTTCAATAGGAAAGCTTTGAAGGACAGATGACAGAAGACAACATAGAGGTTGGAATCTGCAATGAAGCCGGATTCAGGAGGCTCACTCCGACTGAAGTTAAGGATTACTTGGCAGCCATAGCATAATAACTGAGTGACTGAAAAATCTGGAATCTCAGATAATCCCTCTACTCAAACATGTTTAAAGTATGTTTTGTTTTGCAGACTTTTTGCATACTTATTTCTACATGGTTTAATGGACTGATGTTTTTAAAATGACACTTATAAATCATAATAAACTGTTAAATCCAACTTCTAGCTTTTTAGGAGTTAGTGAAATTTTAAAATAGTTATTTCCTGCTTTTTATCACAGTTGACTTCTGGAAACTACACTGCAAAGCAGAATGGTGAAATCACTCATTAGTCTTCATGCAGTTTTGGTTCATTCAAACCTTGTTACACTCTCTGCTATCAGATGTTGTCTGTGTGTGTCAGTAAAGCAAAATGCTGATTTTGGTAAACATCACTGCATTCAGAGCTGGGAGAATCTGCAGGCTTTCATGGATTTGTGAGATGATAGGAAGTACAGGTGTTTTGTGGGCACCGTTAGGTGTACATCAGTGAAACCCGAGGACACTGAGGTTGCACTGTGGCTGTGAAGGGTGCTAGGCCGAAGAATGTCCTATAGGAAATCTGTGATGCAAATAAATAAAAAGTGGTGGACTCGTTCCTGTTGGTTTCTCCATCACAAGTAGGTAAATGTATTTAAAGGAGTCCCTTAGATTCTCCTAGACGTTTTAAACTCAAGGATGAACATAAGTGCTAGAAATAAAATACTTAATACTTAAACATCAATGCTATGGCTTAAGGGTCTCCCTCATTCATGTAATCTCAACCTTGGCTGTCAATTAAGACTTATATAAGTAGGCAAATAATGTGACCTCTGTTTTCATTATACAAGAAGACATACTGCTTAATTTTGTTTGTTTTTAAGACATTTTTAGGATAAGAGAAATCATTAGTGTGGCCCATAGAACAGAGTTTATGAATATCATTTTTTTTAATATTTTATTTATTTATTTGAGAGAGAAAATATAAGTGGGGTGAAGAGCAGAGGGAGAAGCTGGGCTTGATCCTGGGACCCCTGGACCATGACCTGAGCCAAAGGCAGACACCCAACTGACGGAGCCACCCAGGCACCGCTAAATATCATCGTTTCTTACTAACAGACGTAATAGGCAGTTCCATGATTCAAATGTGGCTCAAAAGTTTTTTAAGATTTAGCTGAGTGTAGCAGAACAGAGTCTTACCTTGAAGTGTTTTGGTCCGGATTCCCAGTTCTGCTCCCCACCATCATGATAGCTCTGTATCTTCGTGTAGGTGGCAGTAGCCACCTACTGGGATGGGAGGTGGCAGCTTGATCTCTGATGTCAGCATGTTTGTTTTGAAAATCGTATCTAATCTCTTGGTCTATTGAAACTCCAGCAGCACCCTAGAAAGAGAACATAGTAGTAGAAAGGAATGGTTTTTGGGTCAGGTCTTAACTCTTTTACTTACTGGCTCAGAGGGTTTTCTGAGGACAGAATTTGATGATGCAGATGAAAGGTCTGCAGGGCTCATGCTCAAGTATTCTGTAAGGTTTAGCTGCCTTTGGATTTGTTCAGGCCCTCTCTAACGTCCAATGTTCAAAAACCAGAGGAATTTCAAAATTCTACAAGTCAAAGAATGGAAAGTAAAGGCAGGCATGTTAAGGAGAAAAGTGTTAATTCCTACTGAAGGCTCACAGAGTAAGTCCACAGAATAAAAGGAGGAAAAATTCACAGAAGCAAATCTGTGTCCATATTCTGTTCTCTGATTCTTCCCCCATTAAATGCAAAGTGTCGTTCAGTTGATGCTGCCTAGAACACTTTTACCTTTGTTTTCAGTTCCTTCTTTTCATTGACCAGAAAAGCCATTCCTTTTGCTCCCAGTTCTTGGGGAATTCAATTGCGACCCCATCTCAAATGTCTCACAACTCTTCAGTCATTCCAGCTTGTGGAATTGAGCTGGTTTAAACCTCCTTAAGCATCACAGTGCTCCTAATGTTCACAGCCCCTCTCTGATCTTGGTTCATTTTTTATCTTCCCACTCCTAAAGGCTTTGCCTCCGCTTGTTCTGTCCTTTCTCTTTTCTAGTTCCTCAGTGAACCACAAACTTAAGTTTGCAAAATAATTATTAGTTACGAAACATGGAAAATGTTTAAATTTATATATTGATCTTTGTGATTACTGAGTACTGGTTCACTGGGCTCTGACTGGGTGATAAGGAGGGTCACAGGAGTTTTCATCTGTTCATTGATGTTCCTGGATGAAAACTGCCAGCCTAGTCCTTAAAGTCCCCATCTTTATCAGATACCAGGTGAGTGATAATCAGCTTCCTAATAAGCATGAGTGTATTTTAAAAAGTTAGATAATTTTAACACTTCATTTGAGGCGATGCCCCTGAGTTTCATTACTTTTCACTTTTTTAGGTATTCCAGCAAGTACTGTCCTCCATATTTTAAATAGTAGGCTTATGCAGTTCTCCGGATTCCTGGAGGTTAGCCACTATGTAGACTTTATATTCTGCAAGGTGAGAATTTAGAACTCGTATGCTGTCCTCACTTTGTCTCTGCCTCAGTTTAATTAGATCACAATGTTCAGTGTAAACACTTTTATTAATGGCTTTGCAAGTAAACTGTTACTATATTTCCTAAATAAATTTCCTGGAGGTGATAATTGCTTCACTTTTTTGTATTCTGTGTAGCTGTCACCAATTCTGAGATTCCCCCAACAGGATTGTAAAACCTTTTACAAACTGTTTCCATCAGTATATCGTGTCAAGTGATCTTCACTGTTCTCTCCCTAATCCTCCGGCACCCTTCTTCCCCTCCAGACACCTCCAGAAGTTTCTCTCTCAGAACCCTCTTTCTGCTCTGCTCCAGGCTAGTTGCAGGTTTGAAACTATATTCTGTCTCGGTTGGCTGGGTTTAAAAATTCTAGGTTAGAAATGATCTCTGTGTTTTACAGGCATTCCTCCTAGATTCCATTGTTGCTGATCAGAAACCTAATGCTGTTGTGTATGTGTTCCAGATCCTTTCTTTATAACTTTTTTTCCCTTCCGCAGTTACCTTTTATTTGCAACATTGTGAAATTTCACACTGACATGTCCCTTTCTGTGGGTTTCTTAACATTGTGTTGAGAATTCTGTAGGCCCTTTGACTGTAGAAACTAAAATCTTTCAGTTCTGGTCAATTTCCTAGTGTTTGAGAAATGTCCTTTTTTTCCTGTATTTTTTACTTGTCTTTATTGTACATTCTAGTACAGTTTTACCCACCTTTTCCTACTCCTAATTGATATTTTAAAACTGGGGATATCATTTTTAATTTTGAAAAATTCTTTCTTACACTCTCACCTCCCTTTAAAAAAGTCCTAAAGTCCTCATGTTTCCTGAATGAATTACCTTTTATCTGAGGAGGCTAGTTATAGAATTCTTTCAAAAACCATTTTGTTCTACTTTCTGGTTTACTTGAAATTCCAAACAGAAAAATGTTTGGAAGTGCTGTGTTTGTGAGTTCCAAACCTACTTACTGGGGGTTGTTGCTGTAAACCATTTCTCAGTGGTCTTCCATTTGCTCAATTTCTCCAGAAAAAAATAGGGCTTAGGAAGAGGAGTGTCAGCATCTTGGGAGAGGCAGAGAAGGAACTAACAGTATTTCATTTCCACAGAAAAGTATCCTTCATGTGTCTGGAAGCCCTCTGACTCCCTGCCGTCAGCATGGTAGTTTTTTTGCCAGGAGAAGGATGGCTAAATGCCCAGCTGCACTGGACTTGAGAGAGAACTTGAATATTTGTTGTTAAAGGGTTATAAGCAGTGCCCATTTACAGTCCAGCCACACTGCTCCCCTCCCTTCTACCCTCTTGGCACCTGCAGTTCCACGGCCTTTCTGGGGTTCTGCTTTGTGAGTCACTTGCTGCAGACACTGCTCCACTGTGCAAACTTCTCCGCTTATAAAGAGGCTGCCTGGGTTAGATGACCTCTTTGTGGTGGTAAGCTTTAAAATATATCTACCTTAGGGGCGCCTAGGTGGCTCAGTGGGTAAAAGCCTTTGCCTTGGGCTTGGGTCATGATCCCAGAGTCCTGGGATTGAACCCTATATCTGGCTCTGCTCAGCAGGGAGCCTGCTTCCTCCCCTCTCTCTCTGCTGCCTCTCTGCCTACTTGTGATCTGTCAAATAAATAAATAGAACCTTTAAAAAAATAAATAAAATATATCTACCTTTTACTTTGTGAAGAGGATTAAATAAGTTAATATGTGAAAAGCACTTAGAATAACACCTGCCATAAAATAAGCATTGAATAAGTGTTATTATTGCTCTTTGTCGTCTAAAAATGTATAGACATTTCATGTGCAGTCATTTTCTTGTTCTTGTTACTTTTGTGGGTTTATTCCTTTTCCTTTCCTAAGGGTGGCAAATAAGGTTTGGGAGGAGACATATATAGAACTAATGTTAATTTGAAGTCCTTTTAAGAATTTTTTAAAATTAGCTTTACTATATCAAAAGTGCTAAGCCTGTGGTTGACTTTGGACACTCTTACTAGGCTAATACAAGTTTCTTCCTCTCCGAAGTCATTGGATCATATGTCCTCCAGAAAGGTAGCACATCTCTGGTATCACACTTTTCTCTGGAGAGCTCTGAATCGCGCAGAAGAAAGTGCTTTGGCTTGGAATCAAGAGTCCTAGCTCTAGCACTTAACACTTGAGTGAAACCTTTGAAAACGCTGTTTTCTCTTGTATTAAAATGAGCCGAAAATTCTTCCACTGCCTGCCACTTGGTAAGGGGTTTGAGCTTGACGGCAGAAATACAGTCGTTGGGCGCAACCGGGAGATAGTCTCCGCCAAAATGCACGACTTCTGCCCCCGGAAAAGTCCAAACCGAGCTAAAGGGTTTAAGCGCGGGGTCAGCCTGCGAGACCGAGAGGCCGGCACCCTACTGGGAGTGCTGCCTGGCCCCGAGAGCTCCACCTCTGCTTCCCCGGGGCGAGGTTGCCGCGAAGTCGCGATCTCTTCCTGATGCCAGAGTGGGAGAAGCCGGGTGCCCTCAACAAACATGGCGGCCGCGTTAGCGTCATTCTCGCTCGGGAGGCCACGCTCCCGCCTGGGACTCGCGGACTCGGCGTCACCCCGCGCGGGACCACGTGACTCAGGAGGCTCCCGAGGCGGCGGCGCTCGCGCGGCCTCAGCAGCCGCAGCTGCTAGGAGTGGGGTGGGGTCTGCCGGGCGAGCATTCCCGGCGGGTCCCGGCCTCGCGCGCGCACGTGTCTGCCTACTCGCGCACGCGGTCCTGGCGCAGCCGGTGAGGAGCCGGGGAGGTGGAGGGAGGGAGCGGGGCGCCACTTGCCCGGCCGGGAGGGGTTGGCCGGCCGGCGAGGCCGGGAGGGGCGGACTCCGGGCCGCCGCGCGCCCCCATCCTGCCCTCCACGCCCAGCGCTGGCTTCGGGGGCTGCTTGAGCCCGAGTCAGCGTGGCCCGGCTGAGCTGTGCGGGCGGACCCGGTACGGCTGCAGGGCCCGATGCCCGCCCGGAAGGCCCCGCCGACCTCCGTGTCGCCGCGGGCTGCACTCTCGGGGTCTAGTTTATCTTCGGGCTTTTCTTTCCTGGGAGCCGGAACCCAGTTGGTGGGTCCCTTCCGTCTTTTAAAATGTACTGGGTTGACGTCAGATGCAAGAACGAGGCAGTCGTGATTCCGTGGCGGGTGTACCGTGTGCCCGTGGGATAGCACGAGGCAGTCGGGTAGAGGGGACCCACTCGCGAGGGAGGGAAAGGCCAGAAGGGCTTAGAGTGGTCATTTTGGGAGACATTTTTGGTTTGGACCATTTGCTAACCAGCTAGTCTGTGTGGATATTTTTAATTTAATCACGCTCTCTTCACTTTCCGAGCCTTTTATAAAAATTGTTCTCCAAGCAAACAGTAAAGCTGCTGATCAGGGAGCTCCTTATGTAGCAGCTTGCCGAACTCCTGCATTTTACCCTGACCCGGGACATGCTGAACGTGGCCTTCAGACTGAAGAAATAAAGGTCTAAAAAAGCGTGTCAGAATCCAACATACCAAAAGAAGAGTTTGGAAATATAGGTATCCTTTCCTTAGTTGTCACAGGAGGAAGTCACTCCAAAATCAGCCATGCAGAAGAAGATTCAGCCTCCATAAGCTTTGTTGCTAGATTGAAGTTGTATAATCCTCAGTGAAGAATTGATTGCCATTATTTCTTAGGACTGTTTCGATTTGCCTTGTTTCTTTTCTTTCCATAGGAAAGGAATAATGCTGTCAGCATGTCTGCACACTCCATGCTCTGTGAACGAATCGCCATCGCCAAGGAACTGATCAAGAGAGCAGAATCACTGTCTAGATCAAGAAAAGGTGGCATAGAAGGTGGCGCAAAGCTGTGCAGCAAATTGAAGGCAGAGTTAAAATTCTTACAGAAAGTAGAAGCCGGGAAAGTAGCGATTAAGGAGTCCCATCTGCAGAGCACTAACCTAACACACCTAAGAGCCATCGTGGAATCAGCAGAAAACTTGGAAGAAGTTGTTAGTGTTCTTCATGTCTTTGGTTACACAGATACCATGGGAGAAAAGCAGACCCTAGTGGTGGATGTGGTTGCCAATGGTGGTCATACGTGGGTGAAAGCCATTGGCCGAAAGGCTGAAGCTCTTCATAACATCTGGCTGGGTAGGGGCCAGTATGGTGACAAAAGTATCATTGAGCAGGCTGAAGACTTCCTCCAGGCCAGTCACCAGCAGCCAGTGCAGTACAGCAACCCTCACATCATCTTTGCATTTTACAACAGTGTCTCCAGCCCCATGGCAGAGAAGCTCAAAGAAATGGGCATTTCTGTGAGAGGAGACATAGTAGCCGTTAACTCTCTGTTAGATCACCCAGAAGAGCTCCAGCCCAGTGAGAGTGAGTCAGATGATGAGGGCCCTGAATTTTTGCAGGTGACCCAAGTGGACCGAGAAAATATTCTAGCAAGTGTTGCCTTTCCAACAGAAATTAAGGTCGATGTGTGCAAAAGAGTGAATCTGGACATTACGACTTTAATTACATACGTATCTGCCCTCAGCTATGGAGGCTGCCACTTTGTCTTCAAAGAGAAAGTGCTTACGGAACAAGCAGAGCAAGAGAGGAAGGAGCAGGTTTTGCCACAGCTGGAGGCGTTTATGAAGGACAAGGAGTTGTTTGCCTGTCATTCTGCTGTCAAAGACTTTCAGTCTATTCTAGATACCTTAGGAGGACCTGGGGAGAGAGAGAGGGCCACTATGCTGATTAAGCAAATTAATGTGGTACCTGACCAGCCTTCTGAGCGTGCCTTGAGACTAGTGGCCAGTTCAAAAATCAATAGCCGCTCGCTAACAATTTTTGGGACAGGAGACACTCTAAAAGCCATCACGATGACTGCCAATAGTGGTTTTGTCAGAGCTGCCAACAACCAGGGTGTTAAATTTAGTGTGTTTATCCATCAGCCTAGAGCACTTACTGAGAGCAAAGAGGCTCTCGCCACCCCTTTACCAAAAGACCACACAACCGCAATGAACACTGATGATACCCTTTAAATATTTTCATGGAAATAAGTTATTGATACCAAAGGCTGGGTCTTCCCATCTTAAATGGGAAGGAAGAAAAGGTCTATAGTAAAAATAATACTTAGCACTCTTAACCTGTAGAGTTGATTGTGTGTGTCATCTATAAAATACATAACCCAAAGTAGAAAAAGTACAAGAGACAAACAATTTACCAAACTGCCTACGTTTTAGCAACCAAGAAAATACATCTATATAAAGCTTTTAGCTGTGTGACAGTACTTTTATTTGATCGAGTAGGGCAACATCCCCCTAGTGGCAATTGGCATTTCATGGGATGTGGCTACCCTGCGTCTCGCATAAAATACCTGGAGAAAACTGAAGCTTGTTTTTTGTTATGTTGGTTCATCATTCATGTGGGTTGAGGCTGGGAAGTTTATAATTAGTTTTTGATTATGAAGTTATGGCCATTATGAATGAAAAGAAACTTCTTGACTGCGCATGTCAGGCATACTCTGGTGCGTGCATTTACAAAGAGTACATTAATACAGAAGAAAATAAAGTGAATACTGGGCATGTGAAACCCATGAACCGATGTATACACCTTTGTGAAAAGAAAGGTAAGTCCCACTACTGTATACCTGGGACATTTCATGCAAAATACTAATTTGAGGAAATTGTAGAAGAATTACCAAAACATTTTAGAAGAATCCAAATTTTCTTTTAAGTACCAAGACTTCCCATATTGCAAGTATTTGACTTATAAATACTGCTTTTCCTCTCTCTTTTGCAAGTGGCAAGTGACAGCTGCATTACTTCACTCTTGTGAAATGGTGGTAGGCGATCCCATGCCTGTTGCATGACACAAGTTGTAATTAAAAATAAATTTTTACGTCCACATGGCCCTAGGTGCTTTATTTGCAACAAAGCAAAGCAGCTTAGCAAAGGAGATACGTATTGACTGTATTTTAAAAATTGGGACATTAAGTCTTAGAGCTTAAGTATTAAGGCAAGCTAAGTGTGGGAGCCTGTATTAGAACACATTGCCACAGCCTGACCTCATTCTTTTGTGCCATCTTCGCTGTTTTGTGAGATGCGAACTCAGTTTCCAGGCCCAGTGTTCGTTGTTGGGGGCGGGGGTTGAATTTGTTTATAGGATGTCCATGAACACTGCAGAGAAATGCGAAAGTAAACTTGGGAATGTTTCTCTTGGGAGCGATTCCATTACTATCCCGGAACACATTTCCTAGGGGAAAAGTTTGTGATTGGGATTCTGATTTAGAATAGAGAGGTGGATTTAACTTGCATTGCAACTGAAATTGTATAGTGTTAAAAATTGGGGTTAGGCCTTTTTGAGTACCTATTAAGGTACTAAGGTGCTTGGTACTGAGCATTTAAAAATTTTGTCTAAAAAAAAAAAAAATGAGGAATTGGTTTTTGCTACAAGGAATTCTTAGTCTGAAATGGAGTTGAGTAACTGAAGTGTAGTTACTTTTTTTTTTTTTTTTTTTTTTTTGTGTCCTACAAATTTTTTTTTTTATTTTTTATTTCCAGCATAACAGTATTCATTATTTTTGCATCACACCCCGTGCTCCATGCAATCCGTGCCCTCTATAATACCCACCACCTGGTACCCCAACCTCCCACCCCCCGTCCCTTCAAAACCCTCAGATTGTTTTTCAGAGTCCATAGTCTCTCATGGTTCACCTCCCCTTCCAATTTCCCCCAACTCCCTTCTCCACTCTAAGTCCCCATGTCCTCCATGCTATTTGTTATGCTCCACCAATAAGTGAAACCATATGATAATTGACTCTCTCTGCTTGACTTATTTCACTCAGCATAATCTCTTCCAGTCCCGTCCATGTTGCTACAAAAGTTGGGTATTCATCCTTTCTGATGGAGGCATAATACTCTATCCCCAGGGGTACAGGTCTGTGAATCACCAGGTTTACACACTTCACAGCACTCACCAAAGCACATACCCTCCCCAATGTCCATAATCCCACCCCCTTCTCCCAAACCCCCTCCCCCCAGCAACCCTCAGTTTGTTTTGTGAGATTAAAAGTCACTTATGGTTTGTCTCCCTCCCAATCCCATCTTGTTTCATTTATTCTTCTCCTACCCACTTAAGCCCCCATGTTGCATCACCACTTCCTCATATCAAGGAGATCATATGATAGTTGTCTTTCTCTGCTTGACTTATTTCGCTAAGCATGATACGCTCTAGTTCCATCCATGTTGTCGCAAATGGCAAGATTTCATTTCTTTTGATGGCTGCATAGTATTCCATTGTGTATATATACCACATCTTCTTGATCCATTCATCTGTTGATGGACATCTAGGTTCTTTCCATAGTTTGGCTATTGTGGACATTGCTGCTATAAACATTCGGGTGCATGTGCCCCTTTGGATCACTACGTTTGTATCCTTAGGGTAAATACCCAATAGTGCAATTGCTGGGTCATAGGGCAGTTCTATTTTCAACATTTTGAGGAACCTCCATGCTGTTTTCCAGAGTGGCTGCACCAGCTTGCATTCCCACCAACAGTGTAGGAGGGTTCCCCTTTCTCCGCATCCTCGCCAGCATCTGTCATTTCCTGACTTGTTGATTTTAGCCATTCTGACTGGTGTGAGGTGATATCTCATTGTGGTTTTGATTTGTATTTCCCTGATGCCGAGTGATATGGAGCACTTTTTCATGTGTCTGTTGGCCATCTGGATGTCTTCTTTGCAGAAATGTCTGTTCATGTCCTCTGCCCACTTCTTGATTGGATTATTTGTTCTTTGGGTGTTGAGTTTGCTAAGTTCTTTATAGATTCTGGACACTAGTCCTTTATCTGATATGTCGTTTGCAAATATCTTCTCCCATTCTGTCAGTTGTCTTTTGATTTTGTTAACTGTTTCCTTTGCTGTGCAAAAGCTTTTGATCTTGATGAAATCCCAATAGTTCATTTTTGCCCTTGCTTCCCTTGCCTTTTGCGTTGTTCCTAGGAAGATGTTGCTGCGGCTGAGGTCAAAGAGGTTGCTGCCTGTGTTCTCCTCAAGGATTTTGATGGATTCCTTTCGCACGTTGAGGTCCTTCATCCATTTTGAGTCTATTTTCGTGTGTGGTGTAAGGAAATGGTCCAATTTCATTTTTCTGCATGTGGCTGTCCAATTTTCCCAGCACCATTTATTGAAGAGGCTGTCTTTTTGCCATTGGACATTCTTTCCTGCTTTGTCGAAGATTAGTTGACCATAGAGTTGAGGGTCTATTTCTGGGCTCTCTATTCTGTTCCATTGATCTATGTGTCTGTTTTTGTGCCAGTACCATGCTGTCTTGATGACGACAGCTTTGTAATAGAGCTTGAAGTCCGGAATTGTGATGCCACCAACGTTGGCTTTCTTTTTCAATATCCCTTTGGCTATTCGAGGTCTTTTCTGGTTCCATATAAATTTTAGCATTATTTGTTCCATTTCTTTGAAAAAGATGGATGGTACTTTGATAGGAATTGCATTAAATGTGTAGATTGCTTTAGGTAGCATAGACATTTTCACAATATTTATTCTTCCAATCCAGGAGCATGGAACATTTTTCCATTTCTTTGTGTCTTCCTCCATTTCTTTCATGAGTACTTTATAGTTTTCTGAGTATAGATTCTGTGTCTCTTTGGTTAGGTTTATTCCTAGGTATCTTATGGTTTTGGGTGCAATTGTAAATGGGATTGACTCCTTAATTTCTCTTTCTTCTGTCTTGCTGTTGGTGTAGAGAAATGCAACTGATTTCTGTGCATTGATTTTATATCCTGACACTTTACTGAATTCCTGTATAAGTTCTAGCAGTTTTGGAGTGGAGTCTTTTGGGTTTTCCACATATAGTATCATATCATCTGCGAAGAGTGATAATTTGACTTCTTCTTTGCCGATTTGGATGCCTTTAATTTCCTTTTGTTGTCTGATTGCTGAGGCTAGGACCTCTAGTACTATGTTGAATAGCAGTGGTGATAATGGACATCCCTGCCGTGTTCCTGACCGTAGCGGAAAAGCTTTCAGTTTTTCTCCATTGAGAATGATATTTGCGGAGGGTTTTTCATAGATGGCTTTGATGATATTGAGGTATGTGCCCTCTATCCCTACACTTTGAAGAGTTTTGATCAGGAAGGGATGCTGTACTTTGTCAAATGCTTTTTCAGCATCTATTGAGAGTATCATATGGTTCTTGTTCTTTCTTTTATTGATGTGTTGTATCACATTGACTGATTTGCGGATGTTGAACCAACCTTGCAGCCCTGGAATAAATCCCACTTGGTCGTGGTGAATAATCTTTTTAATGTACTGTTGAATCCTATTGGCTAGTATTTTGTTGAGTATTTTCGCATCTGTGTTCATCAAGGATATCGGTCTATAGCTCTCTTTTTTGGTGGGATCCTTGTCTGGTTTTAGGATCAAGGTGATGCTGGCCTCATAAAATGAGTTTGGAAGTTTTCCTTCCATTTCTATTTTTTGGAACAGTTTCAGGAGAATAGGAATTAGTTCTTCTTTAAATGTTTGGTAGAATTCCCCCGGGAAGCCGTCTGGCCCTGGGCTTTTGTTTGTTTGGAGATTTTTAATGACTGTTTCAATCTCCTTACTGGTTATGGGTCTGTTCAGGCTTTCTATTTCTTCCTGGTTCAGTTGTGGTAGTTTATATGTTTCTAGGAATGCATCCATTTCTTCCAGATTGTCAAATTTATTGGCGTAGAGTTGCTCATAGTATGTTCTTATAATAGTTTGTATTTCTTTGGTGTTAGTTGTGATCTCTCCTCTTTCATTCATGATTTTATTTATTTGGGTCCTTTCTCTTTTCTTTTTGATAAGTCGGGCCAGGGGTTTATCAATTTTATTAATTCTTTCAAAGAACCAGCTCCTAGTTTCGTTGATTTGTTCTATTGTTTTTTTGGTTTCTATTTCATTGATTTCTGCTCTGATCTTTATGATTTCTCTTCTCCTGCTGGGCTTAGGGTTTCTTTCTTGTTCTTTCTCCAGCTCCTTTAGGTGTAGGGTTAGGTTGTGTACCTGAGACCTTTCTTGTTTCTTGAGAAAGGCTTGTACCGCTATATATTTTCCTCTCAGGACTGCCTTTGTTGTGTCCCACAGATTTTGAACCGTTGTATTTTCATTATCATTTGTTTCCATGATTTTTTTCAATTCTTCTTTAATTTCCCGGTTGACCCATTCATTCTTTAGAAGGATGCTGTTTAGTCTCCATGTATTTGGGTTCTTTCCAAACTTCCTTTTGTGGTTGAGTTCTAGCTTTAGAGCATTGTGGTCTGAAAATATGCAGGGAATGATCCCAATCTTTTGATACCGGTTGAGTCCTGATTTAGAACCGAGGATGTGATCTATTCTGGAGAATGTTCCATGTGCACTAGAGAAGAATGTGTATTCTGTTGCTTTGGGATGAAATATTCTGAATATATCTGTGATGTCCATCTGGTCCAGTGTGTCGTTTAAGGCCTTTATTTCCTTGCTGATCTTTTGCTTGGATGATCTGTCCATTTCAGTGAGGGGAGTGTTAAAGTCCCCTACTATTATTGTATTATTGTTGATGTGTTTCTTTGATTTTGTTATTAATTGGTTTATATAGTTGGCTGCTCCCACGTTGGGGGCATAGATATTTAAAATTGTTAAATCTTCTTGTTGGACAGACCCTTTGAGTATGATATAGTGTCCTTCCTCATCTCTTATTATAGTCTTTGGCTTAAAATCTAATTGATCTGATATAAGGATTGCCACTCCTGCTTTCTTCTGATGTCCATTAGCATGGTAAATTCTTTTCCACCCCCTCACTTTAAATCTGGAGGTGTCTTCGGGCTTAAAATGAGTTTCTTGGAGGCAACATATAGATGGGTTTTGTTTTTTTATCCATTCTGATACCCTGTGTCTTTTGACAGGGGCATTTAGCCCATTAACATTCAGGGTAACTATTGAGAGATATGAATTTAGTGCCATTGTATTGCCTGTAAGGTGACTGTTACTGTATATGGTCTCTGTTCCTTTCTGATCTACCACTTGTAGGCTCTCTCTTTGCTTAGAGGACCCCTTTCAATATTTCCTGTAGAGCTGGTTTGGTGTTTGCAAATTCTTTCAGTTTTTGTTTGTCCTGGAAGCTTTTAATCTCTCCTTCTATTTTCAATGATAGCCTAGCTGGATATAGTATTCTTGGCTGCATGTTTTTCTTGTTTAGTGCTCTGAAAATATCATGCCAGCTCTTTCTGGCCTGCCAGGTCTCTGTGGATAAGTCAGCTGCCAATCTAATATTTTTACCATTGTATGTTACAGACTTCTTTTCCCGGGCTGCTTTCAGGATTTTTTCTTTGTCACTGAGACTTGTAAATTTTACTATTAGGTGACGGGGTGTGGGCCTATTCCTATTGATTTTGAGGGGCGTTCTCTGAACCTCCTGAATTTTGATGCTCGTTCCCTTTGCCATATTGGGGAAATTCTCCCCAATAATTCTCTCCAGTATACCTTCTGCTCCCCTCTCTCTTTCTTCTTCTTCTGGAATCCCAATTATTCTAATGTTGTTTCGTCTTATGGTGTCACTTATCTCTCGAATTCTCCCCTCGTGGTCCAGTAGCTGTTTGTCCCTCTTTTGCTCAGCTTCTTTATTCTCTGTCATTTGGTCTTCTATATCACTAATTCTTTCTTCTGCCTCATTTATCCTAGCAGTGAGAGCCTCCATTTTTGATTGCACTTCATTAATAGCTTTTTTGATTTCAACTTGGTTAGATTTTAGTTCTTTTATTTCTCTAGAAAGGGCTTTTATATCTCTCGAGAGGGTTTCTCTAATATCTTCCATGCCTTTTTCGAGCCCGGCTAGAACCTTGAGAATTGTCATTCTGAACTCTAGATCTGACATATTACCAATGTCTGTATTGATTAGGTCTCTAGCCTTCGGTACTGCCTCTTGTTCTTTTTTTTGTGTTGAATTTTTCCGTCTTGTCATTTTGTCCAGATAAGAGTATATGAAGGGGCAAGTAAAATACTAAAAGGGTGGCAACAACCCCAGGAAAAAATGCTTTAACCAAATTAGAAGAGATCCAAAATCGTGAGGGGGGAGAAAGGGGATAAAAAGAGGTTCAAAAAGGAAGAAAGAAAAAAAAAAGAAAAAAGAAAAGAAAAGAATTAAAAAAAAAAAAGGAAAACACCTAAGAAAAATGTAAAAATGAAAAAATATATATATTAGATAAACTAGTAAAAAATCGTTAAAAAAGAAAAAGGTAACAGTTAAAAAAAAAAAAATTTACCCGAAGGCAAGAAAAAAAGAAAAAAAAAAAAAATGAAAAAGAAAAAAATTAAATTAACTGCAAGACTAAAAAAAAATCACAGGGAAAAAGCCATGAGTTCCGTGCTTGGCTTTCTCCTCCTCTGGAATTCTGCTGCTCTCCTTGGTATTGAAACCGCACTCCTTGGTAGGTGAACTTGGTCTCGGCTGGATTTCTTGTTGATCTTCTGGGGGAGGGGCCTGTTGTAGTGATTCTCAAGTGTCTTTGCCCCAGGCGGAATTACACCGCCCTTACCCGGGGCCGGGGTGAGTAATCCGCTCAGGTTTGCTTTCAGGAGCTTTTGTTCCCTGAGCGCTTTCCGTAGAGTTCCAGAGGACGGGAATACAAATGGCGGCCTCCTGGTCTCCGGCCCGGAGGAGCCGAGAGCCCAGGGCCGCACTCCTCAGTGCGCCCTCAGAGAACAGCGCCCAGTTACTCCCGTCTGCCTGACCTCTGGCCGCGCTCCGAGCTCTCCGAGCCTGCGACCAGTTCAAGGTAACACCGAGCTGCGAGCTTACTGTCGGCTGTCTCTGTAGCCGGCTTTCCCGTTCCAATACCCGCAAGGTCTGCGACACTCAGACACCCCTGATCCTTCTGTGACCCTGCGGGACCTGAGGCCACGCTGACCCCGCGTGGGCTTCGCCCCGTTTTAGCCTCTGGAGCGATGTCCCTCAGCGGAACAGACTTTTAAAAGTCCTGATTTTGTGCACCGTTGCTCCGCCGCTTGCCGGGAGCCGGCCCCTCCCCCCGGGGTCTATCTTCCCCTCGCTTTGGATTCACTTCTCCGCCGGTCCTACCTTTCAGAAAGTGGTTGTTTTTCTGTTTCCAGAATTGCTGTTCTTCTTCTCTTCGATCTGCCGATGGATTTTCAGGTGTTTGCAATCTTTAGATAAGCTATCTAGCTGATCTCCGGCTAGCTGAAGCAGTCTCAGCCTGCTACTTCTCCGCCATCTTGACTCCTCCCCTGAAGTGTAGTTACTTTATTGAGTGCTGTCGTGTGCCAGCCACAGCACGAACGGCTGAGCTTTCAGGGAGTAGCAGGAAGAAGGTAGATTTCTATCCCTTTCTTTCCATGATGCATTAATACTGAAGAACTTGAATCTTTGCCAACCGGAATGTATACAGCCACAGCACTCTTGGAAGAAGCTGATTTCTGAAGTGGCCATAGCTGTGGTTCTCCCATGATCATTTTCCTTTCCTGGACATTCAGTGATTACAGTTCCTAATGACGTAATAATGCAAGCAGCAGATACGGACACGTGGTGGGGCACTGGATCCTGGAATATAAAGTAAGACGCAGTGCCTTCTCCAGGAACACACACACACAAACAACGACATTCGTGTATTGACCTGCCACAGCTGTCCAAAATTATATCTGCAAAGGTGAAAAATAAATAATAAAAGAATGAGCAAAGTTGTGCTTGCTTTGGCAGCACATATATTAAAATTGGAATGGCACAGAGAAGGTTAGCATGGCCCCTGGGCAAGGATGACATGATATTAAAAGAAAAAAGAAGAATGAGCAAAATTGAAAGAATGTTGTTAAATACCAGTTAAAAACTGTCAAGTCCAAAGAATCATATGGCTATAAAGCAAAGCGAATGTCCAAAAGATTATTTTTTTAAAAGATTTTATTTATTTATTTGACAGAGATCACAAGTAGGCAGAGAGGCAAGCGGAGAGAGAGGGAGAAGAAGACTCCCTGCTGAGCAGAGATCCTGATGTGGGACTCGATCCCAGGACCCTGAGATCATGACCTGAGCCGAAGGCAGAAGCTTTAACTCACTGAGCCACCTGTCCAAAGGTTTATGAACGTGAAGATGTATAATGTAAAATCTATGCTGAAGTGGTGTGTGAAAGAAAAAGCATGTTAAATCCTCATCTCATTTAGAAGGGACTCAACAAACAGCAACTCTGATTGTTGCCATTAAAAAATAGCACAGGGGATGCCTGGGTGGCTCAGTCGGTTAAGCGTCTGCCTTTGGCTTAGGTCGCCATTCCAGGGTCCTGGGATCAAGCCCTGCATCCGGCTCCCTGCTTGGCGGGAGGCCTCCTCCCTCCCCCACTTCCCCTGCTTGTGTTCCCTCTTTCACTCCTCTCTTTGTCAAATAGATAAATAAATAGCACAATATAATTTGAATTGTCAAACAGGAAATGTGACTGATGGTACAAGTTAAACCAAGCTGACTCGCTTTCCAATGAAGGGTGAGTTTGGAGAATAAATGCAGATCATATATGGAAAGACAAGGCGTTCCCAAGGAAGCATAAAACCCAGAAAGCATAAAATGAGAGACATATAAGGCCAAAAAGGATAAGCCGGGGGAGAAGATAAATTATTACAGGGAAATATACTGTATCTGTACACTGTTTGGATAAATTTGGAAAACTCAAATGAAATAGGAATTAGACTTGAAGAAGTAGAAAACCTAAATAACCAAAAGCCATTGAAAAAAATTGTTAAAGTTACTAAGTAATGACTTCCAAAAAATGTCCAGGTTCAGTTAGCTTCATTAGATAAGTGTTTGCTTACTTTTTTTTTTTTAAGATTTTATTTTTATTTATTTGACAGAGATCACAAGTAGACAGAGAGGCAGGCAGAGAGAGGAGGAAGCAGGCTCCCCGCTGAGCAGAGAGCCCGATGCAGGGCTCGATCCCAGGACCCTGAGATCATGACCTGAGCCAAAGGCAGGGGCTTTAACCCACTGAACCACCTGGGCACCCCAAGTGTTTTGCTTACTTTTAAATATCAGATAATGCTCTTGTTCTAAAAAGTAATATGGAGCACAACACTGTAAGCGGGGTGGACAGTATTCAACACAGCAGCCATGGTGTCCTTACCAACCGGCCCCTTTCCTAAGAGGGGAACTCGGGTTTGCTCCTGCTTGACCATGGAGCCTTGGTGGAGGACCGGAGCCCATCTGTGCCATCTCGGCCGGTCATCTCAGATCATCACCGTATCCGGAATGTTTTCAAATTCATTTTGTGGAATATAAGCATAATTCTGATACTAAAACATGACATAGTGTCCTAAAAAAGCTGCAGCAAAATTTTGGTTTAGGTCAAATAAATAAAATCTTAAAAACAAAAAAAGAATATATGCACAAACATGGGACGTCTGCATGGCCCAGATGGTTAACGGATTGCCTTCGGCTCAGGTCATGATGCTTGAGTCTTGGGATCGAGTCCTGCCTCGGGCTTCCTGCTCAGCAGGGAGCCTGCTTCTCCCTCTGACCCTCCCCTTCTTGTGTTGTCTCTCTCTCTCTCTCTCATTCTCTCTTTCAAATAAAATATCTACATATATATAGAGATATATTGATATTGATATATTGATCAATTGCAGGGCCCGATGCCCATCTGGAAGGCCCCACCGACTTTCTGGTCGCCCCTGGCTGCATTCTCAGGGTCTGGTTTATCTTTGGGATTTTCCTTCCCACGAGCAGATGCTGAGTTGGTGGGCCCCTTTCCTCTTTTTTAAAATGTGCTGGGCCCCTTCCCACGTTTAAAAACCTTTCCTTTCCTACAGCTCAGCAGAGCTCCCTGCTGTTGCTAGATGGGATCCTTCACAATCATGAATCATTGAATAAAGCCAGTCCGATCTTTAAATTCACTCAGGTGGATTTTTGTTTTTTAACCGTGGTGAGCAGCATCTACCTGCTTACCTCCATTCTTTGGTGATTTGAGCAAGAAATAAATACTGATAATCCACTGATAAATATACACTTTGCCCAGATTAATGGTACTTCTTTTGTCTTGGAGATGTTTTGCATTTCATACAATAAAATTACTAGTCTCTCTTCCCTCCTGGTTTCTGCATCAGACTCGGAAGTCCTATTGTCATATTGCCATTTCCCTTTCCATAATTTTTTTTTTTTTAAGATTTTATTTATTTATTTGACAGACAGAGATCACAAGCAGGCAGAGAGGCAGGCAGAGAGAGAGGAGGAAGCAGGCTCCCTGCTGAGCAGAGAGCCCGATGCGGGGCTCCATCCCAGGACCCTGAGATCATGACCTGAGCCGAAGGCAGGGGCTTTAACCCACTGAGCCACCCAGGCGCCCCCCATTTCCATAAATAATAGATGGCAGTGCTTAACTCCCTATAGCCTTACCAGAATTGCGCTTCTTTTATTTTTTCAGTTGTCAAAAAAAAAAAAAATCTTAATTTATTTGATTACCAGTGAATCTGGGATTCTTAAATATGTTTAATGGTCATTGTATTTCTGCCATAAATTGCTTGTTAATATCTTCTCTTTCTCAATTGATTGATTTTATCAGTCTTTTCATTGATTTATAAAATCTTTACATAAATTAAGGATTAGACCAGTTATCTATAGTTCTATAACAAAGTAGTCCACAATTTAGTGGCTTAACATAATCAACATAGTATTGTTGGGGCTCCTGGGTGGCTCAGTGGGTTAGAGCCTCTGCCTTCGGCTCAGGTCATGATTCCAAGTTCCTGGGATCGAGCCCCGTGTCAGGCTCTCTGCTCAGCGGGGAGCCTGCTTCCTTCCCTTCCTCTCTCTCCCCGCCTGCCTCTCTGCCTACTTGTGTCTACTACTACTGTCTGTCCAATGGATAAATAAAATCTTTAAAAAAAAATTAACACAGTATTGTATCTCATGATTTTATGGGTTAGGAATTCAAGCAGGGCTTGCCTCTGTGATTCTTCTATTCCAAATAGCATTGCCTGGGGTCACTCAGGTGTTTAGCTAGTGGACGTTCTGCTCACAAGGCTGTCACATGGTGGGGATGACAGGAAGACCCTGCTCAGCAGGTCCCGCTCCTCCTCACGTTGGCTTTCCATGAGGGTGGTTGGACTTTTTATGTTGCAACTTAGGGATGGAAGCGGGAGTGTTCCACGAGGAACAGGAAGTGAAAGCCTACGGTTCTTTAAGGCCCAGTGAAGCCCAGAAACCCTACTCTATCGGTTAAAATAGCGCCAGCGGCTCACTTCAGTGGGAGAGGAAATAGGGCCCAGCACTTGATGGAAAGCCTGTTGTAAAATTTGTGGGCATTTAAAATCCATCATGAGGATTCAAACCTTTTCCCCTTAAATACGTTGCAGATATCTTTTCCTGATTTTTCTTTCTTTTTTTTTTTTTTTTGGTCTTTCAATGTTGTGGGGTTTTTTTGTTACACAGATACATTGGATTTTTATGTGATAAAATATGTTGGTTTTTATTTTTCATTATGACTTCTGGATTTTGTGCCATGTTGAGAAAGGCCTTCTCCACCCAGAATTATTTTTTAAAAATTCCCTTATACATCTTTCTGTTATTCAGTTTTATTTCAGTGTGCATATGTTTGATATTTATGTAACTTACATATGAAGTCAGAACCTATAAAATATTTTCCAAAATAAGAAAGTGAGTATCACTCTTTTAGCTCCTTTTATTCAATTATATTATTGCTCTGGCAACAAAATTTGATTTTTTGCTTCCATATTATACTAATAAAATAGCATTTTAGATGCCCCTTAACATAATTTTGAGGACCAGCCCAATATAAATGAGCTCTACTCATAGATTTTTAAAATTTATATTCTGCTAAACCTTAAAAACTATTTTTTAAAAAGATTTTATTTATTTGAGATAGAACGAAAGTGAAAAAAAGAGAAAGCACTACTCCGGGGTGGGGGTGGGGAGGGGCAGAAGGAGAGGGAGAAGCAGGCTCTTCACGGAGTGGGGAGCCGGACACGGGGCTCGATCCCAGGATTGGATGCAAAGGCAGTTATTTCACCGGCTGAACTACCCAGGTGCCCCTAAACGATTGAAAACTATTTTAAGAGCATTTCCAAAGGGCCTAACTGAATTGTGCTTCCATTTTTTCTCCATTTTGAGCTCCAGGCAGTTTTTAGGGATATTATCATCGCACTTGATTGTATGTTGAAAGGTTCTTTGGATGTGATCTGTTCTTTTCTCTCTTTCCAGAGTTTTGGCTGATTGTTTGGGTCATCCTAAGAAGAAAGCAATTGCAGATATCACTCTGAGAGATTTCCCAGCTTGGATGTTAGGATTAGCCCAGGAGATGAACCCTTTTACCACAAACCATTTCATTTTAGGAAAGAAATTTTTTTGCACCTCCAACTATAAAGGTATAGAAACAGAAGAGCCATACAAAATGATAGATCTAAATTAAATATAGATCCAAACTAAAATTAATTTCAAATTGAACATTTCTGTCCTTTTTTTTTTTTTTCCTTTGGTGGACAACTACATAGACTAGTGAACTATAGAGCAAACACCCACAATACAGACACAGGCAGTTATGTCCGTACACACACGTGTGTGTATCTATTTTGCATAGTTTTCTCCCTTTACATTAAAAAAATGAAAATTTTTTTCCTACGAAAGTTTCTTCAAAAAATCTCTGCTAAAGAAAATAGTTGTCCATAATTTATGAATTAAGGGTGGAATTGTTTTGGAGTGGGGTGTGTGTGTGTGTGTGTGCGCGCGTGCACACACCGGGAGCGGTCAAGGGGGGCGGAGGGTCGTGGTTCCTAAATCTTTGGCTTAGAAGACAAAGCACAGAGCTTTTGAGGCCTTATCCTGGGATATTTTGCAGTGGATGAAGAAAGAATTCTCAGCCAGCAGGACTCCCTTAGAAGATGAAGATAGGGCTAATAGCTACAATTTTACTAACAACAGCAATATCAGTGACAACAAAAATGTCCTCTCTGGGCCTAACCCAGTCACAGAGTGAACTAAATAAATTATTATTATTATTTTTAAAGATTTTATTCATTCATTTGACAGACAGAGATCACAACCAGGCAGAGAGGCAGGCAGAGAGAGAGGAGGAAGCAGGCTCCCCGCTGAGAAGAAAGCCTGATGTGGGACTCCATCCCAGGACCCCGGAATCATGACCTGAGCGGAAGGCAGAGGCCTTAACCCACTGAGCCACCCAGGCGCCCTAAATAAATTATTTTTAATTTCAATTCTAACTCCATTGTTTTCAATTTTTCTTTTTCAAAGAAAAAATAAAAAAAAAACGGGACGCCTGGGTGGCTCAGTTGGTTAAGCAGCTGCCTTCGGCTCAGGTCATGATCCCAGCGTCCTGGGATCGAGTCCCACATCGGGCTCCTTGCTCCGCAGGGAGCCTGCTTCTCCCTCTGCCTCTGCCTTCCACTCTGTCTGCCTGTGCTCGCTCTCGCTCGCTCTCTCTCTCTCTGACAAATAAATAAATAAAAAATCTTAATAAAAAAAAAAAAAAAGAAAAAATAAAAAAAAAAGAGTGAGCACAGAGGTGGTTGAAGGCTTAATAATCTCACATTAATCTCATGACATGAATCATTCAGGAGCCCCTCTGGTGTGAAAGACACTGTACTTCATGCCAGGAATACAAAGGTGAATGAGGCCGTCTTGGTTCTGGCCCTCAGGGAGCTTTATGTATATCCCAATAATTATATTCTCAGGACTAATGTGCAAAACACACTGATTAGCCTTAATATGGAATTTATAAATTTAAGTGGAATGAATTGTCATTAACTTGGTCAGAAAGTCAGGATGCTTAAGAATCCATTTGCGGGGCGCCTGGGTGGCTCAATGGGTTAAGCCTCTGCCTTCAGCTCAGGTCATGATCACAGAGTCCTTGGATCTAGCCCTGCATCGGCTCTCTGCTCAGCGGGGAGCCTGCTTTCCTTCCTCTCTCTGCCTACTTGTGATCTCTGTCAAATAAATAAATAAAACCTTAAAAAAAAAAAAAGAATCCATTGCTACGTGAACATGTTTTCCTATCTCTGGTGCAAGTAAGAATGTTGGAAATAAAAAGGGCTTTGGGGATCATGTTCCCCCAGCCCATCTCTGAGGTGAAAACGGAGTTCTGGGAAAGGAAGAGGAAGAGAGCCAGAATTCTTGTTTGCTAATTACCAGCTCCTCCCACTGGGGGGCAGCACCACGCAATGGTGAGACCTTAGGAGTCACACAGGCCTGGAGTTCCTTCTTCAGTTTGCAGCTTACCTTTACCTGAGCAAAGGACTTCACCTCACCAAGCTTTAGTTTCCTTATCTGCAAAATAAGAAGAGTATTTATCTTATAGGATTGTTATGAGGATTTAAATGAAATAAGATACTGTAGGTACAGTATTTTAAACAGAGTCTGGGACCTAGTAACCATCAGTTCTTAGGATCATGCTTCCTATACCTTTTATATGTAATTGCCTTTAATTTTTGTGCTATTTACAGGTGGCCGGTCCCCCTAGGCCCTGGCTATGTTCAAGGGTCAACTGTACTCCCCTTTCTTTCTTTTTTTTTTTTTTAAAGATTTATTTATTTGATAGAGATCACAAGTAGGCAGAGAGACAGGCAGAGAGAGAGGGGGAAGCCGACTCTCTGCTGAGCAGAGAGCCCAACATGGGGCTCAATCCCAGGACCCTGGGATCATGACCTGAGCCAAAGGCAGAGACTTAACCCACTGAGCCACCCAGGCGACCCTATACTCCCCTTTCTTTAACTCCTGGTAGTGATTCTAGTGATAATTCAGACATGGCCAGGGGACGAGCTTGTGAGGGTTGAGACTGGCACTCCATACATAACCCCACAGCAAACAGGGTCCTAATAAGTCTTTTTTTTTTTTTTTTTTTGAGATTTAATTTATTTGACAGAGATACAGTGAGAAAGGGAACACAGGGGTAGTGAGAGAGGGAGAAGCAGGCTTCCTGCTGAGCAGGGAGCCTGATGCAGGGCTCCATCCCAGGACCCTGGGATCATGACCTGAGCCGAAAGGCAGACGCTTAACGACTGAGCCACCCAGGCGCCCCCTAACAAGTTTTCATGAGGGCTAGTAACCTTTTCTGTGAGGAGGAGCACATTGGCGTGGGATCTTTTCTGTACATCTGGTGTCTTCGGGCCTTTCAAGAGTATGGAGTGGAGGGGAGGATGAGGCCTTTGTGGGCAGGTAACAGTATGTGGGGGGCAGTTTCAATGGTGGTGGCAAACAATTCAAAGACTCCAAGTTCTACAAATCGATAGTGTTCCCCAGATTCAAGACCACTAATTTCCACGTGTGCTATTGGCTAGCTGTTCGACCAGTTCTGGGTTTATCTCTGTCTACCATCGTACACGAGCCCTCCGGTAGGCCTGGTTGGAAAGAGGACACAGCCCCTTCTCAGCCATGCTCACTGACGCCACCTAGCGGAAGCACGAAGAGCTACATGGCATCCAGTTAACAGGCGCTCCCGCTCTGTTTCTCATTCAAGTTCTTTGTTAATCATTGGTCCTTCTCAACTTGTGAACGGCCTAAAATCCCTTTTTTGAATCAAAGTGATGACACGAGGAAAATAAGCTCCTACTAAATATTCTTTGATTTTAAGACGCATCAATTTATTATTCAAAGACACGTATGACCACAGTATGGTTCGCAGAGCATTTTGACACGTGACGTGCGATTCCATGTTCCATATTTTACCATGAACAGTACGAACGAAATGAAAATATTTGGCAAGGAGGCCAATTTTGGATGGAGGGAGGCGCCTCACTGTATTTATATTCTTGGTATCATTTTCTGACTTTGTCATCATTCTCTTTGCTCCATTATTAATACCAACGTCTGGTGAGATTCGAGCCCTCTTGGCCTTTCTTCTGTTGAAGATGCTTGTGATCTTCGTCTATAAATGCAAAACAAATGGGTAACGTGTGAGCGGGGACCCAAAAGTAAGTTTAGTTCTGACTCCTTAAGAGGGTGCATTTTCTGCTGTGCCTCTCTCTCTCTCAATTTTGCGCAATGCATATTGAACTAAGGGAACTTACTCTTCCTGCATGATGAACATTGGTTCAAAAGAAAAAAAAATGTGACAGTAGGACAAGGTTACAATCCTGAAGAAAATCCTGCTGGAAGGAAATCATATGGGACATGCTAATAGATCCTATTCATTTTTTAATTTCTAAGAACTGAGGCAGGCTATAGCTTGACTCCCACGAAGGGGTTGCTCTTATTGCCATGTTTATCAAGGGTGATAGGGTGGGAGCCAAGCAGAGTGGTGGAGGGTAAAAGGTCCTCGAGTGAAAAAGGAAAATAACAAAAATAGGCTAATCCAAATGAAAGAAGATTCGAAGTGGAAAGTCAACCAGGTGTCTCTGAGTCAAGTGTGGGAGCAGAATGTTCTTACAGGAGATGGAATTCGCACGTAGGTCTGTGGTTGGTGTTCCCTCAGTGGACTCTGACAGCTGTCACCACCCTCCTCAGTGACGCAGCTGGCACCTGGTGCCTGGATTGTTGTTTGGTCTCCTCAGGAGAGGTGACAAAGAGTCCCTCTGTGGCTCCTTTGTTTTTCAGTGGCTCTGTAACCACAGCCTAGTTATCCATCGAGCCTTGGCTGGCGGAGTGGTCATTTCTTCTGTAAGCAGTGGACTTACGGTCTCAGGTGGCCAAGATTAACATAACTGAAAAATAACAATGACAATAACCTTAAGGCCAACGAATGAAATGTGGCTCTATATTTGATTGTTTCCTCCATTCTGCTGAGTTTGTCCTATTTTTAGATCAAGGCAATTAGATAATAGAAAGGGGACAATGACAAAGTATTTTAGGAAAAGTTTGCTTTCACTTCAAAATCATGCCTGCATCACAATTGGTCCAGTTAATGTAAGCTCTTCTCCACTTGCTTTCATAAAGATCGTTCTTGGCCTCTAACTGTTGGTACCAGTGATCAGATCACCAGGTCTGGAAATAATGAATTTACCAGATTTGTACCTCATAAGGCATTTTCTATGATAAACCGAGGAAGGCATTGTCTGTCCATAAAATCAGCCATTGTATTGGAATGTGTCCTAGAAAGGGAAATACTCTTTTCTATACCTAGAAATCAATAGAAACACACAACAACTAACCCAACATAGTTAATTCCCAAAATAGTTTTCCCCACCACTCTTGCTTTTCCTGGTTCAAATCTATTCAGACTGTGGTTTAGGTGACTGGAGTGTTCTATGGTTAGCCATCAGTGGGGCTGTGGCAAGCCAGTAACGTGGAGAACAGACTTTTCATTCAGGAAGAAACAAAGTCCTATTGAGCATATTTTCTTTTAAAATTTTTTTTAAAGATTTTATTTATTTATTTGACAGAGAGACAGGCAGAGAGAGAGGGGGAAGCAGGCTCCCTGCTGAGCAGAGAGCCCGATGCGGGACCGATCCCAGGACCCTGAGATCATGACCTGAGCTGAAGGCAGAGACTTAACCCACTGAGCCACCCAGGCACCCCTCGAGCATATTTTCTTATTAACAAACTCCTAAACAGAAAACTGTAGAATAGCAGGAAGTTTTCAGCCTCAGAACTGACATAGCAAAATACAAGCCAGAGAAGAGAAATAAAAATTACATCCACCTCGCATCTCTTACTGATCCCATTCAAATCAGAATTGTTGAACACAAAAAGCTCAAAATGCTTCAATGTTTGGGCCAGCGTTTGGGAAAGTGCGAGCAGTAGGAGAAACCTGAGGCCCATGGCTGCTGGTTCATATTGGTCACCTTGAGCGAGACTCCTGTCCTTTGATATTTTGAAATCTTGCTGCACCCGTGACTACACTTTGTAAGTAAAAGTGCACATTCCTCCAGTCCCATCACCACTGAAAAATCTAGAAGTTGCAGTGCGTTTGCATACGGAGGGGCCCAAGCCGGAGGTGGGAAGGTGTCCAAGAAAGGAGCACAAGCATGACCTGCAGTTACAGAAGAGGCCAGCAGGTGGGGCTGGCCGGCGGGCTGCGCATGCTTCCCACCCTGGATGAGGGAGGCCGAGCTTCTGGAACGTCCGCACCGCCTGCTGAGACACGGGCCAGTCTGCGCGTTTCAGCGAGCCGGGTAGCCTCTACCTGGTTGTTGAGCGTTAATACAGACCCGAACAATTTAAAACTGCCTGTAATTCTAAAATGCGCACGCGCCTTTTATCGCACTGCCCATGGGGGTGGGGGATAAGTTTGCAGAGCAAACTCCGAACGCGAAAGGGGGGAAAGCGAACAGGACGTGCTGGGCATCGTGCCAGACACTCTTCTGTCTCATTTGCTCCAGACAAAAGCTCGGTGAATTGTTACCCTGATCCATTTTTCACAGATGACTAAGCTGAGGCTCAGAGAGGCAACTTACTTGCCCAATGGACCCCGAAGCCCACGTTCTCTAAGTACAAGCCCCAAATCTAACATTTTAAGAATTAAGGTCAGTCACCTGTTTTGAGTCACTCTGCCAGCAGTCTCTACCTGATCACGCAGGAGGTGCTCGTCACAATGTTTTAAAAAATGGTCCAAAGAATGCGAAGATGTCTGGCCGCCCAAAGTCAACTAGAGGGTAGAAGCACTACGTTTTGTAAAGCACTCCGGCATAAATTCATTTGTTCTGAAAATCGGAGCCTCGCTAAAGGGTTCACTAAAGGAAATTGAAAATTCAAGTTTAAATTTGGGAGGGACCAAACTCAGGTGCCGGGCTAGAGACATTCAACCCCCAAATGTAGGTGACAGGGATGACCTTGCCCAGCAGCGGATGATTAGCTCTGAGTTTGGATGACAATGTCTGTGACTTCTGTCAGCCCCCGCATTGATCAGCCGTCCTCCTTTCTCTACGTGCTTCCTTGGTGGGGCATGGGGCAACCCCCTCCAGATGCATCCTGGGAGGATGTGTCCGGAAGGCCGAGGTATGAGGGGGATGGATGAGGTGTTACCGTCTGAGCTCACCCTCCATCCCCACTGCTTCTCCACATTGGGTATTTCCTCTCCGATCTAGTTAATAATTCCTCCTGCCTTAGTACCATTCCTGAGGCCACCCGGGGCCGGGCCTTGTCCAGGGCTTAGAGTGTTTTCGGATCTGCAGCAACGAGGCGGCCTCCCAGGACCTTGCTCTCCCCTCCTGTGTGCCACGCCCCTGTGCCCTTCCTGGGTCCTTGTGGGACTTGTCGCCTCTGTGACCTGAGTGGTCCAGTGGGCCAGGCTCAGGGGCACGCCACGCTTTAGGAACAGCGGGCAGAAGTCATGAGCGAAGACATGGAGGGGGTTCAGAGTTTCAACCCCAGAAGTACTTGGAATATCCCGTTAGGACCCTTCCTGTTTTACCTCAACCCCCCAAGGACAGACTCATTTTCCAGGCACCACCTTCATCTTCCTCTTCCGCCATTTCTCCGCACCCACCCCCCATTCTTTCCTGGTCCCACCCTCTTTCTCTGTGTGATCGTCCTCTTCCAGCTGCCCTCCCCAGGAACTGGTCTTGGGGGGCAGAGCTTTCCTGCTTAGCTGAGGGGCATCTGGTCAGAGTGCGGAGAAGGACACAGAACGGGACCAGAGGCTGACAAGCACATGACTCTCTGAGGCAGGCAGGAGGCGAGCATACTGTGAACGTTCCCTCCCACCCCCACTGGGCTAATGAATTCATTAACAAAGGCTTGTTGGCAAAGCAGTTTTGCTCCTTTCCTAGCTTGACGTTGCCCTGACCCGGTGGCTGTCCTGCCATCCTGCTGAGTGAACCCTAGTCAGGGCAGGGCTGGGAAGCAGAGGTATGGAGCCCGCCATCTTGCCCCCTCTGTACCTCCACGCAGGGCCAAGCCTTTTGTAGTGTAAATGGTTATTGGGAGCTTTTCTCTGCTAGTTTCACTGGTGTGGGCAAATATGTACTTTGAAATGAGATTATCAAAATAACCTACTTCCAGTACCCATAGCGTAGAGCACCTCAGAGTAAATCCAACTTTTTATTCTGATCGCAAAAGCTTAAAAATGGCAGCTTCATGGAAATAGGTAACATAAGACCTTGAAAGCTCTTTGTCAACCATTTGGTTACATACCCACCCCCAAATGCTTCGTCATCGTTATGAATGAGGGGAATACTACCGATATCGCTGAGAAATTTGCTCCCCCTCCCAACCCCCAGTGAATATGCGTATATCTTGGGCATTAATATGTCAGTTCCAAAAACCACCCCAGGGCAAAGGGCCAATTTTTTCACAAGGACAAAAATGTTCTGCTTTATATTGTTTCTGTAGAAATGCACCTTCTCTCTTTCTAGATTAGGTTTTTGCATTATCTAAATAGAATAGTTTTTGGAGGAATTCACCATTGTGCATTGCTAACTAAAGACCCTGTGTCTCTCTCTTTGATCTCTAAGATAAAGAGGCCGGAACAAGGATAAAGCAAGAGCCTTTCTAAAGACGGAGCCTACCACCTCCCCTAGACCAGGCCTGCACATTTCTGTAAGTTTTATTCGTTTTTGTTCCTTGAAATTTCAGGATGCCATTAAGGATTTAGAAACATTGTGGGCCCATCTTAAAGTAGCAATACATTTCCATGAAATCTATAATATTAATAAATAGACATCAGACAAGAAGCTAAAATCCCAGACTGTCTGGTTTGTCACATACATGCCAAGAAATCCATGAGACTTCTAAATTGAGAAATCCTTGTCCTACCAAAATAATTTTTGGTCTCTTTGCTGAAACCTCTGTTATCTGTTGCCCTCAGTGTTTCTGTCACAGCCCGTGAGATGGTTCCTGACCCTGTAGTTTCTGTCAGAGAAACCTCCTCCTTATGCAGATTATTCAAGACGTTTTTAAATAAACAAAAGGAAAGTCAGAAGGGCCTGAAGACAGGAGATGGAGAAGGGAGATGGCTCGCTGATTAACTATCATGGTTAGATGTTCAGGAAATGTGAGTGCAGACATTTGGTTTATGGGCACTTTATTTTTCCTTTGAAAGATTATTGTTGACTTTTGCCGGCCCTAATGTGCCCCTGGTCCCTCTACACGGTCTCAATCGCTGGAGGGTTTGTCCTGCTTCGTAGACATAATAGTAACCTCTTAACCCTCTGATTGGAGATGTCCCTGCTCTGCTCAGCTTGGTGGGTTTCATATTTCTCTTCCTCTTAGGCCCAACCAGCATCTGGGAAAATACACACAACCTACATCCCGGAGCGTCCTACCAACAGCTTTCTTGCCACAATGTTTTACTGAGGTGTCCGAGGAACCAGACACAGCAGCCCCACATGCTCACCTACCGGTGAACCGGAGACACTCACCGTGGCCCCTGGCCCCTCAGGCCCCCTCCTGTCTGAGTCATGAAGCAGAGCTGGGCCAAATGGCTGAGTGGCCTCTGTGAGCACTTTACCAGGGAGCCTGCTGCCCACTGTCTGTCCTTGTTGTCCCCAAGGACAGTGTGTCACAGGTCTTCATGGGGACTGCTTTGGGAAATGTCACTTTGTTCCTTCAGCTGCCGCTTGCTTTGGGGAAGGAGACGAACAAATGTTCCTCCAGTGCCTCTTTTCTTTCTCCGTTCTGTCGTCTGCCTTTGTCTGGTCTCTTGTGCCACAGGACATTGTTACGCCCTGGTGCTCCTCTTTTTTGGGGCTCTGAAGTGTCTTCCCAAAGTTCCTGGAGAGTACTGTCTGCTCCCCAGGGGCTGTGCACCCGTTTCCCCGGACTCGGTTCACTTCTGAGTGAGAGGGACAGAGAAGGATGGCCACACTAGATGTTGGGGACAGTGGTGTTAGCAGGCGTGACCCACATGGCCGCACGCCGAGGTGCTCAGTGCTGTGGAACCCAGTCTTGGTGAGGAAGCGGCAGCTCTGGGCTGCTGAGTGACAAACCCAAAGGGATGGGGTCCTTATGACACTGCTGGGACGGAGCGGGGTGGCAGCTTTCCTAATCCCTGCCCATTTCCGCTCCTGCTGTCTGCGAAGACAGTTCTGCTGGAAACAGACACAACAGGCAGGATGGAAATATGAGTGTTACAGAGAAATCTGAGTTAAAAACACGTTTATGCTTCAGAAATGATGAAAATATTAGATCAAGAAATCCTCCGAGAAAGTAACAGTTCACCAACTGAGGGACTTTCTATGACTCGAGATACGTATCTGCAGAAGGGTCTGTTTTCCCAAGAATGAGCTAGAGTTTGTTTCTGCCACAGATAATCCCTGGGAAGATAACTTTTCTAGAGTCTCTTAATTATAGGCTTCTACCGCTCTAACAATTTCTAAATTCCTGTCATATTTTAAAGCATTGTAATAGATAGTCCTATTTTTGAAAATCCAAATTTGGAGCGTTGGCTCTAAAACTGCCCTTGTTTTGCTTGTTTTAGCCAGCTTTTGTAGATAACAGGCATTAACGTATTAAAATATAGAATTACACTTGTTTTTATTTTTCCAGTTATAAAAGTAGTATGTGTTGTAAGAAGAAATCTGGGAGCCATAGAAAGTAGGAAAGTAGGAATTTTAAAGTATCCCATAATTCCAGTCCCATAGTTAACATTTAAGTACTTTCTTCCAGTCTTTTTTTTTTTTTTGCCTTTTTTTTTTTGGTGATGTTTAATATTATACACGTGTAAAATCTATATTGTATGTAATAAATTATATGTAATTTCTTATAGTAAATTTCATACATATGAGGATCACTGTATATAAACACATACGGTAATTTGTACATTTATTATAGCAACACTAATAAAGATTATTCAAATGTTATAAAAATATAAAATATAAATATAAAATTTTATAAAAATAAAAATAAAAATATAGATAGTAGGGGCTCCTGGGTGGCTCAGTAGGTGACCTCTGCCTTCGGCTCAGGTCATGATCCCAAGGTCCTGGGATCAAGCCCTCAAGCCCCGCATCGGGCTCTCTGCTCAGCAGGGAGCCTGCTTCCTCTTCTCTCTGCCTGCCCCTCTGCCTACTTGTGATTTCTATTGGATAAACAAATAAAATCTTTGAAAAAAAAAAAGAAGAAAAAATATAGATAGTAAAGACAGTTGGTTTTTAAAATAACGAATAGGGTTAAAATGATGGAACTTGCCTGCAGATATAAATAATTACACTAAATGTCTGAAACAGCTATATTTAATAGATTGTCAGAAAATGGTTTTGCTTAGTATGAAATATAAATACATGCATCCTTGAACGTAAGGTGGAATTTAAATAGTATCTGTTTACAAAGCACTGTGTTCTGAAAGGTCATTCGTAGATTGTGCTGGGAGCTGGGAATTGGGAAGCAGAGAATCCCTCCTCTGTAAGTCCCTCCATGTCCACTCGCTGGCTGAGGGTCCCGGGCTGGGCTGGGCAGGCTCTCAGGTGGAGGCGAGGGCAGGCAGAGGGAGGGGAAGAATAGAATGGGGTTCCAGGGTCCGTTTTCTCTGTGGCTGCTTCTCTCTTTCCTTTTGTCTTCCCGCCCCTCCCCCATCTCGTCCAGGCCACTACCCAGGGCAGCCCTGGAGTGAAAGAGGGTCAGGAAAGGGAGATCACGGGGGGTTTCCCTTCCCTTTCTTTCACTGCCTTCTGGCTTTCTTCTTCCCTTTTTCTACCCAATCTGCCTCCAGGAGACTAGAAGGGCTGGGTCTTAAGACCCAGGACAGTGGACACAGAGGAGTGAGTAAGGCGAGGGAGGCTTGAGTCTGTACCGGGATAGCAGGGTGGGGCACACACGGGAGACACTCAGCTTCTGAGAGAGAACAGCCATATGCAGGTCGGCAAACAGCCACTGTTGTGGTAGGGGCTCAGTGATTTGTGGATCCAACAAATCACTTTGATTAAAATCACTTCGACCAAAAACTGAATCGCTTTGATGAAATCCAACTGAATCAGTTTGATTAAAATTCTGGTCACATCAGTCAGTAGCTATACGCCCAGCTCTACGTGGTGAAAAGAAAAAAGCTAAATTCTACGAAGTACAGGGAATTGAGATACTTTTTGTTTTGTTAAATTGAAAAGTTAGCGCACAGTATTAAATTAGTTTCAGCTGTACAATATAACGATTCAACAATTCTACACCTGATTTGAGGCTCATCAAGGTCAGTGTACTCTTTTTTTTTTTAATTTTATTTATTTATTTGGTAGAAAGAGTTCACAGGTAGGCAGAGAGGCAGTCAGAGAGAGAAGGGGAAGCAGGCTCCCTGCTGAGCAGAGAACCCGATGTGGGACTCTATCCCAGGACCCTGAGATCATGACCTGAGCTGAAGGCAGAGGCTTAACCCACTGAGCCACCCAAGCGCCCCACAGTCAGTGTACTCTTTTTTTTTTTTTTTTTTAAAGATTTTATTTATTTATTTGACAGAGAGAAATCACAGGTAAGCAGAGAGGCAGGCAGAGAGAGGAGGAAGCAGGCTCCTCACGGAGCAGAGAGCCTGATGCGGGGCTCGATCCCAGGACCCTGGGATCATGACCCGAGCCGAAGGCAGAGGCTTTAACCCACTGAGCCACCCAGCCGCCCCAGTCAGTGTACTCTTAATGTCCTTCACCTTTTTCACCCATCCCCCAGTCACTTCCCTTCTGGTAACCACCAGCTTGTTCTCTGTATTTAAGACTCTGTTTTTGTGTTTGTTTCTTTTTTCTTTGCTCATTTGTTTAGTTTCTTAGCTTCCACATATGAGTGAAATCATATGGTATTTGTCATATTATGACTGACTTATTTCACTGAGCATTATACCCTTTACATCCATCCATTTTGTTACAAAAGGGCAAACCTTATTCTTTTTTATGGCCGAGTAATACTCCATTGTGTATATGTACCATAGCCTCTTCATCTGTTCATCTATTGTTGAACACTGAGTTGGTTCCTTATCTTGTCTATTGTAAATAATGCTTCAGTAAACATAAGGGGGCATATATCTTTCCAAATTAGTGTTTTCATTTTCTTTGGGTAAATACCCAGTGGCGGAATTACTGGATTATAGGGTAGCTCTATTTATAACTTCTTAAGGAAACTCCATACTGTTTTCCAGAGTGGCTGACCCTGTTTGCATTCCTACCAACGGAGCAAGAGGGCTCCCTTTTCTCCACATCTTCGCCAACACCTGTTATTTTTTGTCTTTTTGAGTCTAGCCGTTCTGAGAGGTGTAAGGTGATACCTCCTTCTGGTTTTGATTTGTATTTACCTGATGATGAGTCATGTTGAGAATCTTTTCATGGGTCTATTGGTCATCTCTATGTCTTCTTTGGAGAAATGGCTATTTAGGTCCTCTGCCCATTTTAATAGGATTATTTGTTTTTTTGATGCTGAGTTTTAAAGTTTTTTTAAAATATATTTTAGATACTAACTCCTTATCCATATGTCATTTGCAATTATCTTTTTCCATTTAGTAGGTTGCATTCTAGTTTCATTGATGATTTCCTCCATGGTGCAAAAGCATTTTATTTTGGTGTAGTTGCGATAGTTCATTTTTATTTTGCTTTTCCTTACCTAATGAGACATATCTAGAAAAACTTAATAGCTGATGTCAAGGAGATTTTTTTTGTTTGTTTTCTTCTAGGAGTTTAATGGTTTGAGGTCTCACATTTAGGTCTTTAATCCACTTTTTAGTTTATTTTTGTGTGTGGTGTAAGAAAGTGGTCTAGTTCCTTTCTTGTGTGTTTTTTGTTTTGTTTGTTTGTTTGTTTTAAGATTTATTCTTTCTTTATTTATTTGACAGAGAGAGTGTGAGTGGGGGGGGGGAGTTGGACAGGGAAAAAGAGAATCCCAAGCAGACTCCACAGTGACTGGGGAGCCCACCATGGGGCTCAGTTTCACTACTGTGGGATCATGACCTAAGCTGGAACCAACAGTTGGATACTTAATTGACTGAGCCACCTGGGCGCCCCTAGTTCCATTCTCTGGCATGTAGCCATGCAGTTTCACCAGCACGATTTGCTAAGGACACTATTTTCTCCCCCATTGTATATTTTTGCGTCCTTTGTCATGGATTAGTTGACCGTATAGATATGGGTTGATTTCTGGTTTCTCTGTTCTCTTCTATTGGTCTATGTGTCTTTCTTTTGGTGCCAGTACCATACTGTTTTCATTGTTATAGTTTTGTAGTAATATGTTGAAATCTGGGATTGTGATACTTCCAGCTCTGTTCTTTTTTTTTTTTTTTTAAGATTGCATTGGCTAGGGGTCTGTTGGGGTTCCATACAAACTTTAGTGTTATTCTATTTCTGTGAAAATGCTGTTGGGGGAATTGAGAAATTCAAACAGTGAAGAGCAAATTGGAATGTTCACCAATTTAGAAGAAAGTGTCTCAGACCATACACATTGACTTGGGAAATTTTAACATTGCTTCTCTCTCATGTTCATAGGCTCTCAACCTGAATGCCATTTTCTTTTAAGAGATTCTGGTGTGTGTCACTTCCCTATTCACAGATGCTTCTTGTCATGTCTGGCTAGGTGACACCAAGTAACTAAATGTATCCAGACTCATTCTCCAACACCATTGAGGCCTTAGGTGGTCAGCCCTTCCGCTGTGCTACCAAGCATCAGAAAACAAATTATAGTGGTATAATTGGGGGAGGAAAAGTTATACAAAGCATGATGTTATTTCCTGATTATCCTGAGGGTGGAAGGAAGGCAGGGAACAAGTGATGATGTGGCTGAGCAGTGAACATTCCAGAGCTTTTGGGGAAGAGGTTCACTTGCAAAGTTGAATTGGGACAGACCCAGAAAATCTGAAAATAATCAACATCAGGCATCAACAGCCAATAACTCTTTATTAAGTGCCTACAAGATGTTTAATATTGTTCCAAAGATATGATAGAAAGGGTGAAGAAACTGTCCTAACTGTGTCTTTCTAAATGATTCCGTTGGTTTCACAGTGCTGGGAAGAAAAAAGGCCTGGCGTCTGTATTGATTCTCCATTCTGAGGCAAGCGGATTTTGTCCTTGGCCAGAAAACGGGAGTGATTAAGTCAAGTCTAAAACAGAACTTGAGAAAGCTCTGGCAAGTGCCCAAAAAGATGGGCTGTCCCCGATGCGAGTGGAGTGGTCAGCCTGGCCCTAGGGAGCGGTTGCCACTGCGAACCACCGGGTCTGGGCTTCAACTTTTTACATCTGTGAATTGGGTCTCATCCATGTCAGGGGCCAGAGCAAAGGCAGAATGGCCAAAACAAAACCCACAGGGAAATGATGACAGCCAGACATGCTCATGCGTTAGTCTTTATGGAAGACTGACTGTCCAGCCGGCCACAATGCTCTTGCACCTGGTTCATCACATGGTGTTGGGGAGGTGGTGGCACCCACAAGGCCCACCATGTTCCCCTACAAGTGGCCCAGGAGCCAGGACACCCTGGTTAACCCAAGGGATGCAGGAGGCAATGCTGGTGTCTTGACGTGCTTTTCTGCCTCTCATCCCTTTAGTCCATACCATACTGCCTTTCTTCACGTGAACAAGCGTCTGCTTGCTCTTCTGCTCCGACATCTCTTTCATGTCTTAGCCTGGCTTCTCCCAGATCATGTTCGAGAGCTGCTGGACTTTTCAAAAGTTCAGATGACACTCTTGAACAGGTCAGTGTTATTTTACTAGTGAACTCTCAGATCAGGGCTGGATGTGCTGAGTCACGAGCACTGGGTACTGACAACAGGGAGCACAGTTACGGAGAATGTGTCCTCTGCAAGGACAGGGAGGCGGACTGAGGAGACTCAGGGGTGCTGCCTCAGAGCCTGGCCTCCCTTTGCCCCCCATGATGCAATCGCTTGATTGTTCTGAGAAGGCCAGAGTGGAGGGCAGTGGGCTGCTCTTCGTTGGGTGGGGAGAAAGTGCTTTCTACTGAGGAAAGTCGAGGGAAGCTCTGGGAAAATGGCGGGCAAGCTCTAGTACCCTAGTTTCTTGCTGGAGACTCAGCCGGAAGAAGTGAACAAATAGGGATCACTGACAGGTGTGCAAACCACATTTGGGGAATCCACATACCACGAGGTAGCTGGGCGGCAGGGGCTCCTGAAGGCACAGCCGCAGGTGGATGTTTCCATAGGTGGGGGCCCCAGAGACGAGGAGAGCCATAAAGAAGAGCTGTAGTTTGGTGAGAAATCATACAGTAATATACTCTATTATCTTGCTAGAATATTCCACACAATCCCAAACTTCAAATCTTTGCAGTCAGATGTATTTTGGATTTCAGAATATTTTGGGTTTTAGGAAAAAGCATTATAGCATGCACTATGTACCTTCTAGTAGCGTCGGGGACAGCACTCGGTTAAAAAACCACATTAATATTTCAGCAGTGAAATATACATATATATAATTAGTCACATTAAATAGGATAGGTAAAGAATATATATCTTTGTGTGCTTTAAGGGCTTTGTGGGTCTCAGGATTTCAGATAAGGGCCTGTGGACCATTTACGGTTTATGTACCATTTGGACATATTTCTTATCAATAATGAGCTACAAAATTAATATTTTCAAACATTTGCCTGAAAAAATCCCGGAGTGTTTAATTCCAGGGTGTTTCTCTTTTTCTCATGCTGTCACATTAGTTCCCGAAGTACACAGCCCATGAAAGTCATCTCGGGAGTTGGTTGACCATGTTTATTCCTTGGCTTCATATACCCAGGAATGGGCCGTTAAAAATACATTCATATGGCGCTGCTGCACGTTTGCACTGGGCCTAGAAAGAGGCATCTCTGCTATTCTTTGCTCTGAGGGGCAGTCTGGAAGCCTGGAGCAAAGGGCCATGCTGCAAGGTCACGCCATTTCAGCGACAGTGGATGTCATCTGTACGTATCAAAGCCCACCCACTCCCAGGCATAGACCAGAACTGCAGGAGCTCATCCCGAGTCTCCCTGGGTAGGTTAGGCAGGCAGAAGCCAGGAGCCAGGAGCATGAGGTGGGAACCTGGTCTCAGAAAAGGAGACAAAGGAACCAACCTTAGACCCCTACCATGGGCCAGATGCTTTTCAGCGGCAGAGTCCCTGAACACCCCCAAAAGTGATGTCCAGGGCCATGTCTCCACTCTCGCTGGACAGACAAGATCAGAGAGCTCGAGTGAAATGCCATCTCACAGAGGTGAGAGTCAAGTGTGTTGGTGTCCAACCCCCCTACCCTTGCTTCTCTCCATTCTCTCTTCCCTTCCTTCCAACTGTACATACGGAGTCTTGTGTTAAACATAGTCCTTAATTCATGCCCATCCTTGGTCCATGTGGGGCCCTTTTCTGCTTTTATTTCAGTTAATTAATTAATATCTTCTTTTTCCCCATCATCCTTCATCTCCCCCATCAACTCTCTGGGTGAGCTTGATGTACTGGATAGTTTGAGAACCAGTGTTACAGGCTGTGAAGAAGAGAAACAGATTAAAATAATAAGATTTGGGTTTTTTAATGCAAATTTTTGAAAATATTAATGTTGGAGCTCTTTATGGATAACAAATATATCCTTCCGTGTAACTACTTTAATGGTCTCATGTGTCTTTCCGAACTTTATTGTGCTCTGGTGTGGGTATAGATTTCTAGGAAATATGAACCCAACTGTGCTATAAAGCTCTCGTTTATAAAGCTCTTCTATTATTTCCACTCAGTACTCTTTTGGTCAGCCATTCATGCTGCTTTATTCTCATTTAGGTTATGACATCTAATTGCACCTGTCATCTGTTGTATTTATTTATCAGTTCTCCTACAACGGACCTTTCTGCTGCCTCCAACTTTCCATGAGTCCAGAGAACTCTGGGAGGAGAAGATTGGTGTGCAGGAGAGTTCCTTGGGGTACATCCCAAGGAGTGGGATTTCTGGGTTCTGGGAAAAGAGCATACTTAATCTCCAGAGTGACTGTTCCCTTCTACACTCCCTAGTTACATCTACCTATGTTCTCCACAAGCTCATTTTTCTACACTGTATCCTGCAATCTTCTGGAATAATGTGGAAACCCCCTTTCTAGATTGGAGCTGAAGTTGTCTTTTGGCTGGCAGTGTGGAAATACGTTTAATCCTTTCAGATCAGGGTCAGAGTCTGTAGGTGGGGCCTCAGCTCCAGGAAGCCATGTGCTTGGGACAGTTTTCTAAGTGCTGTCCGGGGACCACTGTATCACCCCGGGCTGTCTTAGAGCCACTGAAAGACACTCGACACTCACCCACCTCCCCTCTACCTGCTCTGAATCAGAGCTTGGGAACAACTAAGCTGGGTCAAGGTTTGAAAGAACAGCAATAGTTAACCTAATGGGTGGGACATTAAGCCACTAACTTTCATTCATTCATCATCATCATCATCATCATGGTCACATTCAACATCAACACCATGATAATAGGACAAGAACAAAATGTTACTGAGCTGTCTGTACTATGGGCCTGTTTAATTCCTATGAGAGGCCTATACCTGAGGATCCCTCCCACTGTGGAGATGCAGACCCTTCCCTGCCCAAGGGGCTAAAGGTCTCAAACATACAACTAATAGACTGGGCTCCTGGGACCCCCAGAACCTGACTCTTCTTCTCTTGGGGTTGTCTTTAATGAGCTGCTTCTGAGATGGAGGTTTGTGTGTCTGAGGAGGTCTACTGGGGTATATCCTTGACCCTAGGTCATGACTCCCCCACTGTGAAGAGTAAAGGAGTTAAGACTGGGCATGGGGGGGCACCCGGGTGGCTCAGTGGGTTAAAGCCTCTGCCTTTGGCTCGGGTTGTGATCCCAGGGTCCTGGGATTGAGCTCCACATCGGGCTCTCTGCTCTGCAGGGAGCCTGCTTCTTCCCCTCTCTCTCTCTCTCTGCCTGCCTCTCTGCTTACTTGTGATCTCTTTCAAATAAATAAATAAAGTCTTTATAAAAAAAAAAAAGACTAGGCAAAGGGATCAGTTAAAACTTGATAAGCCACAGAGGAGGCTCAGGGAGCCAGGAGCGGGGGCAGCCCCTTCTACGGGACAGCAGGTTCTGGTCTCTGTACCCCTCCTTGAATCACTGGGTGTGAATGGCTCCCAAGTGGGGGTGTCCCTCTTGGCAAGGAGACTCCTCTGGCCCAGAGTAATTTGAGGACGGGCCTCATATCAAAGAAAAGCCAGAGCTGGACAGTAAAGTAGTAAAAACAAATTTTATTCAGGACTATAACAATAGAAGAAAAGAAACCTCAGTTTAAAACTATGCTTGATTCTGCATATTGCATGGGTGGGGTGAGTGGATAGAAAATTACTAAAAAGAGACATCAGAGGTGGGGGTGGGTTCTGGCTAAACGATCCTAGCAGGGTGTTTTCTGAAGGTAGGCTGGGGTCAGCCATCTCTGGGGAATGGTGAAGGGCGAGGACCTGATCCCATGTTAAGAGTAGGGGTTCTTGCTGAAGTGTATCGATGGGCCTACAAGAAAGCTCAGAAGCCTGACTGAAGTTTGGTCTAGCCAAGAGCCTTGGACTCTACAAACATTAGAAGAGTGATAAGGGCTTTACTTTGGAACAGAATGATCGTAAGCCCAGTGCCCTCATTTTGCAGGAAAGGAAAGGCAGCCATGACTTCCTGAGGCCTCACGGAAAAAGGGAACTCCTGGGGGAATCGTGCTGTGGGAAGAGCCAGCCTGGGGTGAGGAAGGCCTGGTCTTGGGGGTCCACTCTGCTGTGTCTTCCTGGGCGGGTCAGGCCCTGGCCTCACGAAGTCAGGCACATGGTCCCTCCGGAGCTGCCCTGAGGACAGAGAACAGAGCCGTCACTCCCTCTTTCCTGTTCTAATTCCCAGGGAGTTATAGGAAGTCAGCGCTCTCAGAGAAAGTCAGATTTTTGACATTCTCACTTTTTGGGGTTGTTCTTTCTCCACTTGGACGCATTAATAATTTGTTACGAAGCAGAACAAAGTGTCTCCAGCCTTTTACTTGCCAGAGGTTGGGGAAATCACCTAAAACATTTGTGAAAACGGGCACCTAAGACCATAAACACATATCACATGTCTAACCCTCTTAGGACTGTTATTATTGAAGAGTTTTTGATTGTTGTGCTCTGAAAAGGGCAATTTATTTCTTTGAAAAATCTGTTTTATTACTGTTAGGGTGGGAGGGCTGGATTAACATTCCGGAGTGTATCAGGCCTGGAAAGCGAGCGCTCTTCTGACATCTCGGGTTTGTTTTAACCCGAATCGGCCACACGGGGGAGCTCTCGGCCTTTTCTGCTTAGCCCTGCCGTCTGGATGTTAACGGGGTGGGCACCAGAGCCACAGCCACATTTAGACCAAATGGGTAATTCCTCTTCTGGCAGGACCACCAAATCTGGTCATCCGAGGTGGCCTTGTCACTAAAATTAGTGTCAATTTAAAGTTATGTAGGAACACAGTGCAGGCATTTTGTTCCATTGTGGGAATGGCTTGTGCGTAACTCGTCATCTTTGTAGCCAAAGACAGATTTAAATTTATATAATTAATAATTATATAAATGTATATATATTATTTAAATTTACATAGGTTCCAATGACTTAAAAAAGACAAGACACATGGTTGAGGCTTTCTTTTTATTTGCCAGTTGTCTCAAGTGTGTTGATTCCCTAGCATCTACTAATGGTGATCAATAAGGATTTTGTTATTGTATCATTAGGAATTCACGGGTTTGAACACATTTGATGTGTTTCAACACCTTGCAGTTATTCTGCAGTCTTCCCAGTGGGGGCTTATTCGTGTTGACTTTGGAGCCCCTTTGTGATGATCCTAGTCCCTGGTTCCTTTGGTGAGATGGTGTTTACAGACCACAAGCTGGGTGTACCACACATTTTTGGGAAGAGAAGCTATTTTTTCATCTCCTTGCCGTCATAAAGAGAAGGGGACTGGCATCATCAACCACGTGTAGACTTCCTGGTAAGGTCGATCGACCGCGTGCCTTTTGCTGTCCTTCCATTTCTTTCTTTGTGTAGCTAGCCAATAGCACTGACATGGTGCAGTCAACGAGGGATGGGGGAGGGCTGCTGCTCAGCTCTGCCCAAGACATTGGGTACACTTGTCTCTTCCTGGAAGCTAGGCCACATCAGCAGTAGACAGTAGCAGGACATGGTGGGAAGAGCGAGAGCCACTGGGCTCACTAACACGTAAATCCAGATCATGGCCAGCCACTTACTAGCTCTGCATTGTGGCCACGTTGTGTAAGCTCTCTGGGCCTCAGTTTCTTAGTCTATAAAATGGAATTAATAGCATCTCTCTAATACATTTTTTATGGGGATTAAAATAGATGATCCTTTCTAGCTTAATGAATTTAACCTGGCAGGAACCTGGACACACATTGTTAAAGGCTTTTTACCTCACACCTCAAATAGTAAATTGGGAATGATTATCTTAGTCTTAAATAGGAATCAGGTACCGTACTCCAAACAAAATCAAGCATAGTGTGGTTGTGAAAGCAAACAAATAATGAAGAAGTCTGGACAAGGAAGCAGGCAAGCCGTGGACTGGTCTGGTGTTAACTATTAGAAAAGTTCTAAAACTTTTTCTGTCTTTAGAGAAATTTGTTGAGGGGTACCTTCCCATTTCTCATCTCCCCAAAATTAGTGGCAAATGTATACTACACCTTCAATTTATGAAATCAGGCAGGAGTCCATTGCATAAATATTAAGCTAAAAAGGCCATGTCTGAAGGGAAGGGCACCAGAGACCCCCCCAGGTCTCCTAGACTCTCTGACCTGGCACCGTCTCTGTTCTGGTTCAGTGATCTGGGAAGCCACCTTCTTCCACCCCTGCTTTACTTCTGCCCAGGGACAGCAATTCCTTACTTTCCAAAGTCTTATTCTTCGACCCTATTTCTCATATTCAGAAAAATACCGAGAAATTGGGCTGAGACCATTGCCCAAGTCAATATCTCTATGTGAAATCAAGCCAGTGACTAGCTCTCTTATGCCTTTTGGGTAAAAAAAAATCATTAGACATGAATGCAGATAGAAGTATTCTTGTGTGTTGATGATTCAACGTGCAGAAAATCTCTTCCGAGACTCATTATTATTTATTACAACATCCTTACAATTGTCAGAAGCACTCCCCTCAGTGGCGAGTCCCCACATATGTCCCTATACCCTGCACATATCTGTTTCCTCACCGTATCCTTTGTTCAGTTGACTGAGGGTAAAGACAATTTTTCTCTTAATGTTAAGTGCCGAGGGTAGTGGCTGTTACATGCAAGTTTAGAGATACTTGTTTAATGGCAACCACTAGTTTTAAGATTCCTTCAAAAAGACTTGGTTTCATTTTAAAATACCATTCAAACTACTCAAAATTTAGAAATAGGACAAGAAAAGATAAATTATCATCTTGTCACGTATGTAACTATTGTGTGCTTTTTGCCATCTTTCTCTACATAATGACATTTTAGAAAGTATAGTTTGCACATTTTTTAGAAGGGGGAGGGGCCGTGGGAGAGGGAGAGAGAGAATCCCAAGCAGGGTCCATGCCCAGGACAGAGCCTGATACGGGGCTCGATCCATGACCCTGAGATCATGACCTGAACCGAAATCAAGAGTCGCATGCCCAGCCGACTGAGTCACCCACGTACGCCTAGTGTGCACATTTTCTCTATTATATTTTTCTTAATCTAACATGATGTCATAAGCATTATGTTATTATATAGTATTATAATCATTTAATTCAACTATTTTGAACATTTAGATTGTTTTCATTTTTCTGATATAATAAATAGCACTATAGTAAATATGTGGGTACATAGAATTGTTAAATGAATTTCAAATTAGTTCTCTATGAGAAAGTTAAAGATATGGCATATCTATATAAAAGGATATTAATATTCTTATGGATTGTGACGCCTATTATGCACTTACTCTGAAAAACATGGTATCATCTTATAACCCTATCACACATAAGCATGACTAACTTTTTATCACACCTTAATGAGACGTGGGTATTTAAAAAATATTTTAAAAAATTTTTTATTTTATAAATAAAAATGTATTTAAAAATACTTTTTATTGGGGCACCTGGGTGGCTCAGTTGGTTCAGGTCATGATCCCGGAGTCCTGGGCTCTAGCCCCACATTGGATTCTCTTTTTCAACAGGGAATCTGCTTCTCCCCCTGCCCCACACCCTGCTCATGTTCTTTCTCACTCTCTCTCTCTCAAATAAAAAAATGCTTTTTATAATAATATCGTGAGAAAAATGAAATTGTGTTTGATTGTTGTTGAGGGCAAGCATTTTTCCAAATTTCGTTACTATTTGCGTTTCTGTAGGTTATGTGTAGTATAATGAATCTTGACTAGATCTTGGCAATCCGATCCAGTGTTCTTCAATTTTTTTTTTGCATTTTTCAAATGAAATTTTACACACTCTAATTTCTAGAACAGATACAAATACAAGTTATCTGGTTCGAGTGGGAATGGAGCATCCCTTGAGCCCTACAACTCAATTTTCCCTCCGTCCATGAGACGGCTCAACAGAACCCTAGTCCTCTGTGAAATGGTCTGCAAACCACCCATTTGCCTCTGGTGGGGTCTCACCCCCTTGGCAGATATCCCTGCTGAATCCCTGCGAGGAATCATAGTGATGGGTAGAGCCACGTCTGTACGTGGTCTGGGAGGGACCAAAGTTTTATGTGGACACCCAAGCGCCATCCACAAAATCCTTGTGGATGTGCATGCAGGGGTGTGTGCTGGGAATATTTCTGCTGAGAAGGTATGACTTTCTCTAATAGGATAGCCTTCTACATGACCGAGCAGTAAGCAGGAGCGAAACATCTCTCTCACAAGTGACACAAATAAAGGGTGTAATGACTCACATTATAAAAGGACCATAGGGTCTCTTTATGTGCGATCTTCTCAGGAGCTTATTTGCAGATCGTTAAATTCTTAATAGAGGGAGAAAGAAATAATTGATGTGTTCTGGGCTGCTGGTGTTTAAGTAGCGATCAGATATGAAAACAAAGCAGATCTGAAGTTACACTGATGTATGCGTCTGATTTGGGAATTTTGCTTTTTACTGGCCAGGGAGCTAAGGGACGAAACCAGGCAACTCAATATGTAGGAGTTACCAATTAAAAGTTGTCTCTTCATCCACACGTGTGTGCTGGTTTTGCCTCTGCAGTGCACACTAGTCTCCTGGGGATCTTGTTAGAACGTGTATTCTGATTCAAAGGCCCTGGGCTGGGAGTGGGACATTTTCACTTCTAACGAACTCCCAGTGCTGCCATTGGCGTTGCTTTTCAGACCACACTTCAAGCAGTGAGGGTCTAGGGAACATTTCAACAAATTAGTGAGAGAGTCAAAATTTCTTCCATCTTTCCTCTTTTAGAACAAAAGAGGACTACTTTTTCCCCCCCATACAGAGAATAGCATTCAGAAATTAGAATCACTCGCACCAGTTAAAGGGAGAGATACCGCTGACCAACTAATCAAGACACCAGCCAAAAACCGACATCCCGGGAAGCCTTTGCGTGCCTTGGAACGCTCTCGTGCTCGTCTCCCCGTCCCTTCCGACTTGTTACCTCTTCACCTCGAGGTGGAAGAAAAGCAACTCACAGTCAGCAGATAGGAGCACCTTATGTGCTTCTGGGGTTTCTCGACCTTGGCACCACTGGTGTTTTGGACCAGATCAATAAATCTCAGCTGTGGAAGGACATCGTGTAGGATGTTGAAGAGCCTCTCTGGTCTCGACTCACCAGATGGCAGTCACAGTCCACCGGTACCTCTGCTTCCCCTGCGACATGCTGGCTCCTGACCGTCAAAAATGTCTCCAGGTACTAACAACTGTCCCCTGTTGGCTGGGGAATCACCCCTGATTGAGAACCGCTATTTTAGGCTGTGCAGGGCTTGGGAAACAAACAGAAGAAACTCTGGACTAGAGCAAGGAAGAAAGCAACGTTTTTTGATTGCTGATTCTCAACAACAAAGTCAGGGACTGGGCACCGGGAGCCCTGCTTCAGCCTCGGCGGGGAAAGGGCTACCACACTCCGGCTCTTCACTGGCAGGTTCCAAACTTCGCATGCGTGCATCCAGTGGAACCAAATCACTGCTGAACCCTCGTTATAAGGGCGTTCAGGTAATGTGGGGGTTAGATTTCCCCTCTGCAGTGAAGGAAGTCTCTCTAGGCACATGTGGCTTGGACGTAGGGTGTGTGGTTCCACTGGCTCACCTCCCTCCTGAGCCTCAGACTTCTCCATAGTGACCAAGTCCGGAGAAACTGAGCTTTGGCTAAGAGAAAGCCTCATTAAAGCTTTTTATAAATAGGAGGTCTGGGGCTCCTGGTTGGCTCATTTGGCTAAGCGTCTGCCCTCAGCTCAGGTCATGACCCCAGGGTCCTGGGATAGAGCCCTGTACTGTGCTTCTTGCTGGGGAGGGAGGCTGCTTCTCCTTTTCCTCCCCACTTGTGCTCTCTGTCGCTATCTCTCTCTCTCTCAAATAAATAAATAAAATCATTTTACAAAAATAAATAAAATAAACAGCAGGGCAAGTCTCCTGAAAAGCTTTAACATGATTATTTTCTTTTCTACAAAAATAATTACAGCTCAGTAAGATTAGAATTAGGAGAGAACTATAGAAGCCGTCCCTCACCAGGTCCATCTTATGGCTGATTCTCTATGATTACAAGACAGGCAGACGTCCCATCAATAAAATAATCTTCCTCATGAAAGATTAATGGTCATTGTTAATGCTTATAGAATTCTTCTTATGTGCCAGGAGCTTTTAAGAGCTTTTTCCAGATCAACTTAGATAAACCCCATAATAATCCCCAAATTATAACTTTTACAGATAAGAAAGTGAGGCTTTCCCTGAGAACTGAAGTGTCCTACCCAAGGTCACCCAACCATGCAGTGGTAGGGCTGGAACTCCAAATCATGGAAATCTGGTTGCCAAGTCTGTTTTTGGTAACTAGGATTCAGTTGGACATCATCTCATTTTTCTTTAAAAAAAGATTTTATTTATTTATTTGACACAGAGAGAGAGAGATCACAAGTAGGCAGAGAAAAAAGGGGAGCATATTCCCTGCTGAGCAGAGAGCATGATGTGGGGCTCCATCCCAGGACCCCGAGATCATGACCTGAGCCTAAGGCAGAGGGCCAACCCACTGAGCCACCCAGGTGCCCAGACATCATCTCATTTTTTATAAAGGTTATGTGGTCCTATCAGGGAGAATATGAAAAAAAAATGTAAATGTGTCAAGTTCAAGGTCTTTACATTTGTGAAGAGACATTTAAATAGTTGTATGAAATAAATCAATGGGAAATCCAGCTAAGTGATACAGCGACATGAATGAAGGTAGCAGATTTTCATACAGAATTCTGTTGGATACAACTTGAACTTGAGAGATGTGGGCTCTTTGTGATGCCAACCCATTCACCATGTTTTGGAGCCCCCGTGGCAATCTGTATGATGGTGGAAGGGAGACTATTGGTGTCCTTAACTAGACTTTAATCAGCTTCTTGCCTGATAACTCTAGCTTCAAGAACTGCTAGTTATCCCCTAAATTTTGGAGAATGATATAATTACATTTTAGTTGGTTAGCATGTTTTAACCTCAAAAAGACTGAGATTAAATTTAAAAATATTAACAGAATCAAGATGATTGAGTTAATATTTTTATATTAAGAGAATACGTTTATAAGAGTTGGTCTGTTAGAATAGTAGCCAGCCTTGTTAATAAATTAAAAATGTGTGATTGACTAACTAATTTAGGCGCTTAATTTCTAGGTTGAAATTGTTCTAAGATTGTAAGTGATATTAGATCAGTTAAGATTTAAGTTTAAGATTAAGATTAAAGATTTAAAATCATTTAAGATTTAAGTTTAAGATTTAAGGTTTAAGTTTAAGATCTAAATTCCCATTTATAAGTTTAATTTATTAAATACATACTCCTATATTTATACAGTAAGGAAAAGGTTGGGGGCATAGATATTTACAATTGTTACATCTTCTTGTTGGATGGTCTACTTAAGTATGATATAGTGTCCCTTTACATTTCTTCCCACAGTCTTTCATTTAGAATCTGATTTGTCTGATATGAGAATTGCTACCCCAGATTTCTTTTGAGGTCTGATGACACAGTGAATGTTTCTCCATCCCCTCACTTTCTTTCATTTTTAAAATATTTTGTTTATTTATTTGACAGACAGAGATCACAAGTAGGCAGAGAGGCAGGCACAGAGAGGGGGAAGCAGGCTCCCTGCAGAGCAGAGAGTCTGATGTGGTGCTCGATCCCAGGACCCTGAGACCATGACCTGAGCTGAAGGCAGAGGCTTAACCCACTGAGCTACCCAGGTGCCCCTCCATCCCCTCACTTTCAACTCAGAGGTGTCTTTAGGTTCAAAATGAGTCTTTTGTGGACAGCATATGGATGGGTCCTGCTTTTTTATCCAGTCTGAAACCCTGTGTCTCTTGATGGGAGCATTCAGCCCTTTCACATTGAGAGTAACTATTGAAAGATACGAATTTAGTGCCATCATATTGCCTGTAAAGTCCCTGTTTCTATAGATTGTCTCTTAATTTCTGGTCTTTGGTGCTCTCCAGGAACCTAACTGAGGATTACAGAAGGGAGGAGAGTGGGAGGATGGGGTAACTGGGTGATGGGTATTAAAGAGAGCACAGGATGCAATGAGCACTGGTTTTGTACACAACCAATGAATCATTGAACACTACATCAGGAACTAAGGATGTTGGCTGATTAAACATAATAAAAAATATTTAAAAAGGGAAGTGTTGTTTGTTCAATGAGACAATTGATTTAAAAGGGACTCACTTGTCTGAAATTCATAAATGCCGATGCACATATTTAAAGTTTAAAAATTAAGTTTGTAACTAAAAGCAAATATGAACCAAAGACCCCTTAAAAGTGATTGTTGAAGTGTTGGTGAGGATGTGGAGAAAAGGGAACTCTCACGTGCTGTTTGTGGGAATGTGAAGTGGTACAAATACTGTGAAAAACAGTGTGGAGGCACCTAAAAAATTAAAAATATAAATAACATATGACCCAGTAACCCCACTACTGGGTATTTACCGAAAGAAAATGAGAAGACTTGGGACACCTGGGTGGCTCAGTTGGTTAAGCAGCTGCCTTCGGCTCAGGTCATGATCCCAGCGTCCTGGGATCGAGTCCCACATCGGGCTCCTTGCTCGGCAGGGAGCCTGCTTCTCCCTCTGCCTCTGCCTGCCATTCTGTCTGTCTGTGCTCGCCTTCTCTCCCTCTCGCTCTCTGATAAATAAATAAAATCTTTAAAAAAAAAAAAAGAAAATGAGAAGACTTAATAAAAAAGGTATATACACCTTTATGTTATTGCAGCATTATTTATAATCATCAAGAGAAGGAGGCAACCTAACTGTCCATCAGGAGACAAATGGGCAAAGATGTGATAACACACACACACAATGGAATATTACTCAGCCATAAAAAATAATGCGATCTTGACATCTTGTAAAACGTGGATGGACCTAGAGGGTATTATGCTAAGTGAAATAAGTGAGACTGAGAAAGACAAATGCCATATGGCTGTACTTATTGTATGTGGAATCTAAAAAACAAAACAAATGAACAAGCAAACAAAAAATCAGACTCTTTAATACAGAGAGCAAACTGGTAGTTGCCAGAAAGCAGGTGTATGGATGGGGATGGGTGAAACAGATAAAGGGTATGAAGATTACAAGCTTCTTATAAAATAAATAAGTCATGGAGATGAAGAGCACAGCATAGGGAATATAGTCAATAATATTGAAACAGTGTTTTGTGGTGACAGACGGTGACTATTAATGTGGTGAACAGTGAGTAATGTATAGAATGGTTGAATCCATTCAATAATTTTTGTACACCTGAAACTAACAGCATTCTATGTCAATTACACTTCTATAATTTAAAAAAAGGTGATTGTTAAAACTTCTGAGACCTACATAGTGAATAAGATGCATAGGTTGAACTTGAAATTTGAAGGAAGACCTAAATGTTTTGAGTTGGTGACTTTAACAACTTGAATATTGATTTTTAAATACCAAAATCAACCTCTGAATAATCCTCTCTCTCTCAGGCTCTCTTCTTGAAAACTTTATACCCCGACCCCCTACCAGTCCCCGACGAAACCTCAAATGCAAAGTCACTGAAATATCAGCAAAAAGTTTCTCAGGGTAACCAACAGGAAGGCAGATGAATTTAGCAAAGGACAAGACAAACATTCTCTAAATTAGGAGTCCAAGGTTTCGATACGAAAGAGAAAAATCATATGGAATATTTTGATCCGTAAAGTATTTCAACACTTTTGCATTTCATATTCTGTGCTCTTCTTTTAGAAATATCTGAACGCGTTTCACCATTCAAAGATCAAAACAGTGAAGCAACTCTTAATAGCAATTAGGAAGCGAGTATATTTCACAACAGACTCTTCAGTGCTGGCTGCAAGTGCTTTTCAGATTATTTCCTAATCTACTCATGCAAAGGAAGGCCTTCTACTTTGAAAACTTAAGTCTGGAGGATGGGGATAAATCAATATATTACTCATGAAAAATTCAGAGTCCGATTTGATCCATTTGATCCTTTGGCTTACAATAGAATTGTTTTATTATAATTGACCCATATCTATTTTATAGATTCTGTAAACTTCTAACTATAGAGCTGTTTTTCATTACCCAAATTGGCAAATGTGCTCAGTGGAAAAACTGAACAATATAATGAAAATGTCAATATATGAATATTGTTCAGTTATATGAATTACTGTAATTATAGACACACTTGTACCTAGTTCCTCACTGAAATTGTAGGAGCTCATGTCTTTAATGCATGTGCATTTTGGTTTCTTTTCTAGAATCAGGACTGGCTCTTGGTCCAGCCTTCATAAGAGGTGGGGTGAGCTGGTGCATCAGACGAGGGCTTCATTTTCTTTTTCTTTTTTAAAGATTTACTTATTTATTTATTTGATAGAGACAGGGAGAGAGATCACAAGTAGGCAGAGAGGCAGGCAGAGAGAGAGGGGGAAGCAGGCTCCCTGCAGAACAGAGAGACGGATGTGCGGCTCGATCCCAGGATCCTGAGATCATGACCTAAACCCAAGGCAAAGGCTTAACCCACTGAGCCACACAGGCACCCCCAGATGAAGGCTTCAGATTCATCATCTTTGAAGGGAGAGGATTTGAGATGATCCAGGAGGGGGTCTTCCACCCATAGGGTATTGCTTTGGGCTTTAAAATCTGGTTTGCTGTTCAGAAATAATTTGGTGGCAAAAGTAGTGGAAAAAATTATAACCACTCCATTTCTGGTCATTTCAGTAGCTCACATGAAGGGCATTTAGAAGGCACAGGCTTTTCCCAGAGCAAAGCTACTTAGTCCCGGGTAAGATGCCCACCTTGTTTTCTATTTGTGAGATGGCAGGGTTCATCGCTCCTCACACGGTTCAGTGATTGGGAACTTAGCTCACTGGCTGACTCACGGTAAAGAAGTGCCACCACTAGTCGTCATTAACAGAACACCATGTTCCTGCTCAGCACGACTGTAAGATGACCCAGGGCTCTAGTTGGCCATTTTAAGACCCTCCTTTCCAGAAATCTCCCACTTGCTGTTGTCACCCCTCCCCCAACTCCTCTTTACATTAGATGCCCAATATCTTAAGGCTCATTCCTTCTCTTGTCCCCCCTCCCTCCTCTCTCTCTTAAGAGTCTCATAGTTTTGTCCTTTGCTCTAAGGGACTAAACTAAACTATTTTTAACTATAGGCCTGTAACAGATTCATCTAGGGTACTTAAGAAATTGAGACACCTCTGCCTCAGCTAACACTTGGGTCAGGTTCTTAATTTTGACAAACACTTGAGCTTTTTTTTTTTTTTTGTGACCCAAACTTTGAGATTTCATTCGGTAGGTATGAAGGATTCACTACTTAAAATATAAAAAACTGCTTAAGAGGGATACATAGCTTTAGGCCAAAAAGAGTGGAGCTTAAATTCTGCATTTCAGGCATTAGGAAGGGTGTTTGAAACACGTGTCCGGACTTTGGAAAATCGCACCCAAGTCATTATTCACCGTTGCTGCCACCTTGCAAAATCGGCCTCACCCGACCAAGCGATTTCTGGCACCTTTCTGCCTCCAGGACCCATTTCTGAGGTTAGAGTGAGCTCCTGGGGGATGAGTTATTCAGGAATGACAATCTTTCTCGGGAGGCATAATTCAAAATCTTCAGGCAAGGGCGGGGTGTGGAGTAATTACCAAACTGAATCCTAATTAAAAAAAAAATATTTTAGCATGGAGGACATGGGGAGTTAGAGAGGAGAAGGGAGTTGGGGGAAATTGGAAGGGGAGGTGAACCATGAGAGACTATGGACTCTGAAAAACAATCTGAGGATTTTGAAGGGGCAAGGGGCGGGAGGTCGGGGTACCAGGTGGTGGGTATTATAGAGGGCATGGATTGCATGGAGCACTGGGTGTGGTACAAAAATAATGAATACTATTATGCTGAAAATAAATTAAAAAAAAAAGAAAAAATATTTTATTTATTTATTTGACAGACAGAGATCACAAGTAGGCAGAGTGGCAGGCAGAGAGAGAGGAGGCAGCAGGCTCCCTGCTGAGCAGAGAGCCCGATGTGAGGCTGGATCCCAACACCCTGGGATCATGATCTGAACCGACCGCAGAGGCTTTAACCCACTGAGCCACCCAGACACCCCTGAATCCTAATTTTTGATTCAAATATGCTAACTTTAAAACTTTGGAAAAGAAAAGAAAGTGCTTGATTGTGTGTGTGTTAAGCGTGAGTATGTGTGGTGCGTGTGCAGGTTTGCATGTATGTGGGATGTGTGTGTATGCGTGTGTGTGTGTGCCCTCGTCTGCTGAAATGGCAGTTCAGGTGATGCAAGCCTTCTGTTCAAGCACAAAACAGATTGTTTTCCTCCCACTGCTTTGGACGTCGCTGGGGCTGGGAGCCAGGATCCCTATCTTTACCACGGAGAGGGAGTTCTTTCCAAATAAACACTGTCCGGAAGGCTGACAGATTCCTGAAATGAACTTTAGTTCGGTTCCTATTTACTATAAGAAGATGGCAAGAAAATGATTGGAGAGCTAAGAAAGTGATTTGAGGCCATAATATGTGCACAAAACACTTCGGCTGGAGTGGACTGTAGGACGGCAGCGATGAGCTGGGCGAGTTGAGCGTTAAATCTGTGAAAATACCGTAGCGCGTCTTCTTTTTTAAAGATGTTTGTTCTAGAAGCAGCTCAGGCTACATCAGCAGCATTTTCTTCTCTGGCCAAAGGCCACTTGGTTCCTTTCTTCTTTGGCTTCTCTTCGGCACCACCACCCATATAGCTAACCCAGCGCGTACTCGCCATCCAGTGGCCACGCGCTCTTCGCTGGGGGCCCCGGGCGACACCCCGAAGGCTCCCAACGCGGCGAGTCAGGCGCCCCGGGCCAGTAGCACAGGCAGCTTTCCGCCCGGGTTGGAACTCCCTCCGTGTTGGCGCGTGGAGTCCCGTTCTCTCTCCTTTCAGACCTTCAGCAGCAGTTTTCAGGCAGGGGAACTTGAAATCCCTGCTGGGCTTTGTGCATCGGGGCACGCGTAATGCCATCTCCGGGGCATGTGTAATGCCATCTCCGCGGCACAGAAGCGACGCTCCTCGGGTGTGCCTTCCACGCGGTCGCGGGCCACCGAGGAAGGACGTGTGCGATGCTACTGGGGCCCGACTTCGGGTCCACTTTGGGAACCTGGCCTCACTGTCCTGCCCTCGTCCGAAAACCATGGTGTGATGTTGGACCCCTGATGACCTTTCCTGTTCTTTGTTCCTTCATTTAGGAAATGAGGCTGGTGCCGGCCCGCGAGGGCGTCAGGTGACCTTAGCCGCAGAAGCCCGCTCCGGCTTGCGCCCCAGCCAGGATCAGGTCTCGCGGCAGCTCCACACTGGAGAGAGCCCGCAGGAGGGCCCCTGTCCAAGCGCCCACCCGAGCAAGCGGAACGGCTGCTTGGTTTCCGCTCGGCAGGCGTCCCGGGAGGGGGCTTGCAGCCACTGTCCGGTTCATTGAGTTTCTGCAGGTGCGGTATGCATGTGAGGCTGAGGTGCGGCCGCTTTTGACTCGAGGGAAGGGAGGAAGGAGCTCTCAGATGCAGCTGATGCAGAAACCCCGGGCTTCCATGAGGCCACAGCGCTCGGAGCAGGACAAGCAATGGCAACCTTGCACTGTTTTCTCTCCATCTGCAGAATTCACATGTTTATGGGCTTATTCATTCAAATACGTTCCAGGTTCTTCCCGAGTGTCTGCTTCTGTGCTGTGCAGTGGGGCCAGAGCCACGAGATTGCATTGCCTCTGCACAGCTTGTGAAGAACGCTGGGATGCCACCGCGCGTCGGACCCTCTTAGGACTCTTGCCTCCCGCCACTGCCCTGCAGAGAGCGTCCTGCTTCGCCATATTGTGCTTTGATGCCCGTGGAGTTGTTGTTGCGTTTATTTTGGATGGGGCCATTTCACACAATCCCCCTTTTTTCCCAACTCTGTGCCCCGCAGGCCCACGGGAAGCAGCACATCCTGGCCTTTTGGGGTTGAGTGGGGTCTGGCTGGTGACCTGTGAGTGTGATGTGCTTTGCTTCTAGGCCACAGCATTCACTATGGGGTTCCAGACCCTCAAACAAGAGCTCTGGAGAAGGGAAGGCAGCTGCTCCCCAGCCTGGTACCCGAGGGACTGCAATGAGCAAAACCACAAACAGATTTACCACCTCTGTCTTCTGAATGAGACATGCACCACTGGGCTCTCTTTTACTAGGACCCTATCCCAAAAGATTATCCTTTTATGGAACATTATGGCTCCTGCTTTCTCTGAGCTAATCACCAGGATGAAATCATTTATCTCGTCATTAATTAAAAAATAGGTAGTGAGTGCCTATGTGGGAGGCAGTGCTCTGGGGAGGGAGCGGGAACACAGAATCTGTAATTTGGCCTCTCACTGAGTGCACCTTCCCAGAGAGAGGAAAACATGTGATCACAATAACCTCCAAATAAACACAGAAGCACAAAGCCTGGTGGGCTTTGCAGTTAAGAGACTTTTCCGGATAAATGCTGGCATGTCAGTGCATTGTGCAGGAAATATGTACATGAACAACACTGGAAACCCGAAACTGTCATCGAAGTGGATCATGCTCGAAGGAAATCTCACAAAAGACAGGAAGACCAGAGTGTCTGACCTTGTGGGGGCTTGCTGGTGGATGCTTCAAGGCAGCCGGTCAGATGAGAGAAATACCACGAGCTCCCCAAATCAGCCCATAAATCCCAAGTCAGGACACTCTCTCCACTCTCCTTCCCCTTCCTCTCCCCTCACTCAGCTCCTTCTAGCTTGTTCTTTTGCCACAGGGAGTTAGTAGGGAACAAAAAGAAGATGGTCTCAGATGGAGAAGAGGGACCATCCGTGACAGGTGTGTGGGGGGGGTCCCTTTCCCCCTTTTTTTAGGTGCAAAGGGGAGAATCAAGCTCACTGAGAATGAGAACACTATTCTCAGGCAAAATCCCAAGCCTCTGTTTTCCAGTTTCTGTGGTTTGGCAAGTCACTTACCCTCTTCGAGCCTCAATTCATTCCTCTAAAATGGGACTAGCAGCTGATTTGCAGTATTGCTGGGCGGGTGAGAGGCTATATGAAGAGTGCACTGGTAGCCGTTATTTCACGGAGGTAGGATTTTTTTCCCCTAAGGTATTAGGATCTATTGTCTCCTTTCTTATTCACAACAGTACTGAAATGGATGGTGAAGAGGAGCTCACTCATGTGGTTGTGAACCCCCAAATAAGACAGGTGCACATGGTCTAGAGAATATTATCTCTTTGTTATGAGGTCACTCTGATTATTTCTTGAGATGTCTGCTTTCTACTGAGTATCAACTTTCATATTTCAAATAAAGAAACTCCTACAAGGATGATGTCTCATAGAGCATATATGAGACAAGCCCTTGAACTCTGGGATCACGTGGGATCTGGTTTGTACTTGAACTCATGAATTAAGAGATACTTCCTTCCTTTTTTTTTTTTTTTAAAGATTTTATTTATTTTATTTGACAGAGATCACAAGTAGGCAGAGAGGCAGGCAGAGAGAGAGGGAGAAGCAGGTTCCCTGCTGAGCAGATAGCCTGATGTGGGGCTCGATCCCAGAATCCTGGGATCATGACCTGAGCCGAAGGCAGAGGCTTTAACCCACTGAGCCACCCAGATACCCCTCTCTATTTTTTTAAGATCTTATTTATTTATTTGACAGAGAGAGAGGGAGACAGAGAGAGTGAGAGCACAAGCAGGGGGAGCGGCAGAGGGAGAGGGAGAAGGTGACTCCCCAGTGAGCAGGGAGCCAGATGCTGGGTTCATCCCAGAACCCTGAGATCATGATCTGAGCTAAAGGCTGTTATGTAACTGACTGAGTCCCCAGGCACCCCAATACTTGCATTTTTATAAAGATTTTATATATTTATTTTGGGAGAGAGTGAGCCTGTGAGCATGAGTGGGGGGAGGGGCAGAGCGCAAGAGAGAATGGCAAGCAGATTCCATGCTGAGCACAGACCAAACGTGAAACTTGATCTCATGACCTGTGCTGAAATCGATGCTTAAAGGACTGAGCCACTCAGGCACCCCAAGAAATATTTCTTTTTTCTTTCTTTCTTTTAGTTGTTTTATTCATGTATTTTAATTAACATATAATGTATTATTTGTTTCAGGGGTACAGATCTGTGAATCATCAGTCTTACACATTTCACAGCACTCACCAAAGCAATACCCTCCCCAATGTCCATCACCCAGCCACCCCATCCCTCCCACTCCCCTCCAGCAGCCCTCAGTTTGTGAGTTTCCTGAGATTGTGAGTCTCTTATGATCCCAAAAGAGGGGGACCTCTTCCTCCCTGATCCCATCTTGTTTCATATTTCCCTCCATTCACCCCCATGACCCCACGCCCAGCCTTTTAAATTCCTTGTATCAGAGAGATTGTATGACATTTCTCTTTCTCTGGATGACTTATTTTGCTTAGCATAATAACCTCTAGTTCCATCCTCGTCATTTCAAACGGCGAGATTTTGAGTGTTTTTTTTTTTAATGGCTGCATAGTATTCATATATATATCTATCTCACATCTTCTTTATCCATTCATCTGTTGATGGACATCCAAATTCTTTCCATAGTTTGGCTATTGTAGACTTGCTGCTATAAACATTCAGGTGCACGTGCCCTTCAGATCACTACATTTGTATCTTTTGGGTAAATACCCAGTAGTGCAATTGTTGGATCATAGGGGAGCTCTATTTTCAACTTTTTGAGGAACCTCCATACTGTTTTCCAGAGTGGCTGCATCAGCTTGCATTCCCACCAACAATGTAGGAGGGTTCCCCTTTCTCTGCATCCCTGCCAACATCTATCGTTTCCTGACTAGTTAATTTTAGCCATTCTGACTGGCATAGCTGGTATCTCAGTGTGGTTTTGATTTGTTTTTCCCTGATGCCGAGTGATGTGGAGCACTTTTTCCTGTGTTTGTTGGCCGTTTGGATGTCTTCTTTGCAGAAATGTCTGTTCATGTCTTCTGCCCAGTTCTTGATTGGATTATTCGTTCATTGGCTGTTGAGTTTGATAAGTTCTTTATAGATTCTGGATACTAGCCCTTTATCTGATATGTCATTTGAAAATATCATCTCTCATTCTGTCGGTTGTCTTTTGGTTTTGTTGACTGTTTCCTTTGCTGTGCAAAAGCTTTTGATCTTGATGAAGTCCCAATAATTCATTTTTGCCCCTGCTTCCCTTGCCATTGGCGATGTTTCTAGGAAGAAGTTGCTGTAGCTGAGGTTGAAGAGATTGCTGTCTATGTTCTCTTCAAGGATTTTGATGGATTCCTGTCTCACATTGAGGTCTTTCATCCATTTTGAGTCTATTTTCATGTGTGGTGTAGGGAAATGGTCCAGTTTCATTCTTCTGCATGTGGCTGTCCAATTTTCCCAACACCATGCATTGAAGAGGCTATCTCTTTTTACATTGGACATTCTTTCCTGCTTTGTCAAAGATTAGTTGACCATATAATTGAGGGTCTATTTCTGGACTTTCTATTCTGTTCCATTGATCTATGTGTGTTTTTGTGCCAGTACCCTACTGTCTTGATGATTAGGGCTTTGTAATAGAGCTTGAAGTCTAGAATTGTGATGCCACCAACGTTGGTTTTCTTTTTCAATGTTCCTCTGGCTATTTGCAGTCTTTTTTGCTTCCATATAAATTTTAGGATTATTTATTCCATTTTTTTGAAAAATGTTGATGGTATTTTGATATAGATTGCATTAAATGTGTAGATTGCTCTAGGTAGCATAGACATTTTCGCAATATTTGTTCTTCCAATCCATAGCATGGAACATTTTTCCATTTCTTTGTGTCTTCCACAATTTCTTTCATGACTACTCTATAGTTTTCTGAGGACAGATTCTTTGCCTCCTTGGTTAGATTTATTCCTTGATATCTTACAGTTTTGGTGCAATCGTAAATGGGATCAACTCCTTAATTTCTCTTTCTTCTGTCTTGTTTTTGGTGTATAGAAATGCAACTGATTTCTGTCCACTGATTTTATATCCTGACACTCTACTGAATTCCTGTATGAGTTCTAGCAGATTTGGAGTGGAGTCTTTTGGGTTTTCCATATAAAGTATATAATCTGTAGAGAGTGAGAGTTTGACTTCTTTGCTAATTTGATTGTCTTTAATGTCTTTTTGTTTTTGATTGCTGAGGCTATGACTTCGAGTACTATGTTGAGTAGCAGTGATAATAATTGATATCCCTCCTGTGTTCTTGACCTTAGTGGAAAAGCTCTCAGTTTTTCTCCATTGAGGATGATATTCACTGTGTGTTTTTCATAGATGGCTTTGATGATATTGAGGTATGTATCCTCTATCCCTACACTGTGAATAGTTTTGATCAAGAAAGGATGCCATACTTTGTCAAATGCCTTTTCAGCATCTATTGAGAGTATCATGTGGTTCTTATTCTTTCTTTTATTAGTGTGCAGTATCACATTGATTGATTTGCATATGTTGAACCAAACTTGCAGCCCAGGAATTAATCCCACTTGATCGTGGTGAATAATCCTCTTAATGTACTGTTGGATCCTATTGGCTAGTATTTTGGTGAGAATTTTTGCATCTGTGTTCATATTGGTTATAGGTCTGTAATTCTCCTTTTTGATGGGGTCTTTGTCTGGTTTTGGGATCAAAGTGATGCTGGCCTTGTAAAATGAGTTTGGAAGTTTTCCCTCCATTTCTATTTTTTGGAACAGTTTCAGGAGAATAGGAATTAGTTCTTCTTTAAATGTTTGGTAGAATTCCCCCAAGAAGCTGTCTGGCCCTGGGCTTTTGTTTGTTGGGAGATTTTTGATGACTGCTTCAATCTCCTTACTGGTTATGGGTCTGTTCAGGTTTTCTATCTTCCTGGTTCAGTGTTGGTAGTTTATACATCTCTAGGAATGCATCCATTTCTTCCAGATTGTCAAATTTTCGGGTGTATAGTTGTTTATAATATGTTCTTAAAATTGTTTGTATTTCTTTGGTGTTGGTTGTGATCTCTCCTCTTTCATTCCTGATTTTATTAATTTGGGTCCTTTCTCTTTTCTTTTTGATAAGTCTGGCCAGGAGTTTATCAATCTTATTCTTTCAAAGAACCAGTTCCTAGTTTTATTTATCTGTTATACTGTTCTTTGGTTTGATCTCATTGATTTCTGCTCTGATCTTTATTATTTCTCTTCTCCTGCTGGGCTTAGGGTTTATTTGCTCTTTTTGTTCCACCTCCCTTTAGGTGTAGGCTTAGGTTGTATATTTGAGACCTTTCTCATTTCTTGAGAAAGGTTTGTGTTGTTATATACTTTCCTCTCAGGACCTCCTTGCTGTATCCCAGAGATTTTTAACAGTTGTGTTTTCATTTTCATTTGTTTCCATGAATTTATAAAGCCTTCTTTAATTCCTTTGTTGACCCATTTATTCTTTAGTAAGACGCTCTGTAGTCTCCATGTATTTGAGTTCTTTCCAACTTTCCTCTTGTGGTTTAGTACTAGTTTCAAAGCATTGTGGTCTGAAAATATGCAGGGACTGATCCCAATATTTTGGTACCAGCTGAGACCTGATATGTGACCCAGCATGTAATCTATTCTGGAGAATGTTCCATGTGCACTAGAGAAGAATGCGTGTTCTTTTGCTTTGAGATAGACTGTTTTGAATATATCTGTGATATCCATCTGGTCTAGTGTGCTATTTAAAGCCTTTATTTCCTTGTTGATCTTTTGCTTAGATGATCTGTTCTGAAATGGTGAGGGAGGTGTTTTTACCCCCTTTCAGTGAGGAGGTGTTAAAATCCCCTACTATCATTGTATTATTGTCAATATGTTTCTTTTATTCTGTTATTTGTTGGTTTATGTAGTTGGCTGCTCCCATGTTAGGGGCATAGATGTTTAAAATTGTTAGATCTTCTTGTTGGACAGACCCTCTAAGTATGATATAGTGTCCTTCCTCATCTCTTATTATAGTCTTTGGCTTAAAATCTAATCGATCTGATATAAGGATTGCCACCTGAGCTTTCTTTTATGTCCATTAGCATGGTAAATTATTTTCTACCTCCTCACTCTAAATCTGGAGGAGTCTTTGGGTGTAAAATAAGTTTTTTGTAGACAGCATATCAATGGGTCTTTTTTTAAAATCCATTCTAATACCCTGTGTCTTTTTATTGGGGCATTTAGCTCACTTACATTCAGGGTAACTACTGAAAGATATGAATTTAGTGCCATTGTATTGCCTGTAAGGTGACTGTTAATGTATATTGTCTCTGTTCCTTTCTGGTCTATGCTACTTTTAGGCTCTTTCTTTGCTTTGAGGATCCCTTTAAATATTTCCTGTAGGGTTGGTTTGGTGTTTGCAAATTCTTTTAGTTTTTGTTTGTCCTGGAAGCTTTTTATTTCTCCTTCTACTTTCAATGGCAGCCTAGCTGGATATAGCATTCTTGGCTGCATATTTTTTAGTGCTATGAATATATCTTGCCAGTCCTTTGTGGCCTGCCAGTTCTCTGTGGATAGGTCTGCTGGAAATCTAATATTTTTACCATTGTATGTTCCAGACATCTTGTCCCAAGCTGCTTTGAGGATTTTCTCTTTGTCACTGAGACCCGTAAGTTTTACTATTAGATGATGGGACATGAACCTATTTTTATTGATTGTAAGGGGGATTCTCTGTGCATCCTGGGTTTTGATGCTTGTTCTCTTCCCCAAATTGGGTAAGTTCTCTGCTATAATTTGCTCCAATATGTTTTCTGCCCACCCCTTCTTCTTCTGGGATCCCAATTATTCTAACATTGTTTCATTTTATGGTATCACTCATCTCTCAAATTCTCCCTTTGCGGTCCAGTAATTGTTTCGCTCTTTTTCTCAGCTTCTTTATTCTCCATCATTTGGTCTTCTATATCACTAATTCTCTCTTCTGCCTCATTTATCCTATCAGTAAAAGCCCCCATTTCTTAATTGTACTTTATTAATAGCTTTTTTGATTACAAATTGGTTAGATTTTAGTTATTTTATTTCTCCAGAAAGGGATTTTATTTCTCCAGAAAGGGACTCTTTAGTATTTTCTATGTTTTTTTTTTTTTTTTTTCCAAGCCCAGTTAACATCTTTACAATCATCATTCTGGACTTTAGTTCTGACATCTTACTAATGTCTGCATTGATTAGGTCCCTAGGTCCCTAGCCATTAATACCGCATCTTGTTCTTTTTTTTGAGGTCAGTTTTTCTGCCTTATCATTATATCCAGAGAAAAATAGATGAATGAGAGAACAAAGTACTAAAAGTATAGCAATGACCTCAGAAAAAATACACTAACAAAATCAGAAGAGACCCAAAATCAGGGGAAGAAAAAAGGAAAAAAATATCCATCTCTCTGTCTCTATCTATCTATCTATCTATGACTAGATTGGTGAATAGAACAGAATCACATGCTTGATTTTGGGTGTATTTTGGTCTGTTAGAAGAAATTGCCACCGAAGATTTTAAGGAAAGAAAAAGTTCTATATATATACACAAAAATAGGGGTAAATATGATGGAGGGATGGAATATGACTATAAAATGAAAATTTAAAAAAGATTTTAAAAAAGAAATTGATAACATAAGAAGTTGGTTGAAGAAAGAAAAAAAAAGGAGAGAATGTGATCAGGCTGGAAACTAGATCAAAGCTTTTTGATAGATTTAGGGTGTATTTTGCTCTGTTAGAAGAAAATGTATCCCAAAATTTTAAAGAAAGAAAAACTTATAGGTATACAAAAAATAAAGTTAAATACAATGAATATGACTATAACAATGAAAATTTTAAAAGGCTTTTAAAAGGGCATTGATAAGACAAAATAGTTAAAAAATGTTAAAATAGGAAAGAGGAAAAATTTTAAAAAAGAACAAGAAGAAATAAAATTTTAAAAAATCTAACTTTGAAAGACTAAATATGGGGAAAAAGCCATGAATTCTATGTGCTATATTCCCCTAGCTCTCAAGTTACGCAGTTCTTATTGATTGGTGAATTTGGTCTTGGCTGGAATTTCTTGCTGATCTTCTGGGAGAGGAGTCTGTTGCAGTGATTCTCAAATGTCTTTGCCTGGGGCAGAACTGCACCGCCCTTTCCAGGGGCCAGGCTAACCAATCTGCTTGGGTTTGCTCTCAGGAGCTTTTGTTCCCTGAACTCTTTCCGTAGAGCTCTGGAGGATGGGAATGAAGATGGCAACTTCCCTATCTCTGGCCCTGGAGGAGCTGAGAGCTTGGGGCCCCACTCCTCAGTGCACCCTCAGAGAAAAGCAGGCAATCCCTCCCATCTCTCTGGTCTCCGGCCATGCTCTTTGCTCACCTGGCCTGTGACTGAGCCTTTCTATCTCTGTTGCACAGCCTTGCTTGGAGTCTCCACACCCAGCCAATTCCTGCCACGTGCTCCTGTGCCACTCCTCCTGGAGGAGGAAGGTGAGTCTCCCCAGATCTGCCACTTGTGAGGACACAGCTCAAAGAACAGTGGCCCAACTGTGACTCAGATCATAGTTAAAGGTAACCCCGAGCTGAGAGCCCACTGGTTTGTTCTGTCTGTGCAGCCAGCCTCCCCGCTCTGATACCTGGGAGCTCTGTTACACTCAGACATCCCTGGTCTTTCTGTGACCCCAAGGGACCTGAAACCACACTGACCCAGTGAAGGTTCCACTTCCTTATATATAAATGTAGGTTCTTTTTTATTAGGCTACAAAATTATTTCATGCATATGAAAACCAAGTGTATACAAAAAAGGCCATGTGTATTTGCAAACATATACCTCAGTGGTCCACAACTTTGGGCCCCGGAACAAAGAGCAGCCAAATCTCCCTCCTTCCTTTGTGCCGTTAGAAGGGAATATAATACATAGTTATTGAGAACATGTTTGTGTCACTGTACTAACTAAGTGATGTATCATAAATAGCTCCAAACATTTTGAAAGAACCATTCCAATGTTAGGTTAAAAACTACCAAAATAACAAATACATGATCATTAAAAATACTGGCTATAGAAGAGATAGTTTCTTTACAAATAGAAATTAATCTTACTTTTAAATAATTCAGAAATTTGAATATCTCTAATTTTCTGAAGTCTGATGAACAAGGACCTATGAATCTCTTTATAACCAATGTGAATGATACTTAATGCTCTAAAATTAAAATGTCCCCTATAAATCAATGGAATGATTTTCATATCACAAAGATCTGTGATAAGTAAGATACTGACTTGAGGAAAGAAATGGATAAGAATATGATTAGAACAGCAAATAATCAAGGAAAGGAATTAGATCCTACAGACCCACACATAGCAAAACCACATTCACATGAATAGACATGCAACTTGTAAGGCTAAGTTCAATTTATGGCAAACATTGGACAGTTTAAAATTTTTGTTCCCAAAATGGAGAAAGTAGTAGTTAGTGGCAAATATTTTGAGGAAAGTATCTTGGGTTTCCTTGTATATTATTCCTTAAGACTTCCCTGCTGTTTTTACAAGACTGGATTCACATAATGGTGTAATCAAGAAACATACAATTTCCCTTTTATGAAGAAAGCATGGTATCCAACAAGACTCTTTCCTGTCCTCTGTATTTATTAGACTTCATATTACCCTTCTTCACATTAGGCTAAATAAAGGCTAACATAGGTATCAAAGAGGGACACCTGGGTGGCTCAGTCTGTTAAGCATCTGCCTTCAGTGCAGATCATGATCCCAGGGTTCTGGGATCAAGTTCTGCATCTAGTTTCTTGCCCAGTGGGGAGCCTGCTTCTCCCTCTGCCTACTGCTCCCCCTTCTTGTGTGTGCTCTTTTTCTCTCTCCAACAAATTAAAAAATAAAATAAGATAAAATAAAATAGGTACAAAAGAATAGATTCATTGAATAGTTGATGCTTGCTTTTTTTCACCATTAAAGCATCAGCTCTTAATAGGAAGAGCACTGTATTCAGCAGGAGCCAGAACTGGAAGTAGCATTTGATGGGAGATTTCACGTTCACAGATGTGATCTTTGAACAACAGAAAGCAAATAAGCTAAAGTTGGATCAAACCAGATGTACAGCTTCCAAGCTCAGCCAAACAAGTTGTCAAGAGGTGGCTGGTCTGCTGAGCTGAAGTAATCCAAAGTTATTAATTTAGACTTACCCCACCTACACAATGCATCATCTTGATTTTGTAGCTCCCTTTCCCCAAGATGCAGAAATTATTTCAGCACAAGTGCTGTAAGGGAATGCACAGAAGATGACAAACTTTCATAGCCTTAGAGATATGGCACCTTGCTCATTTGGGGTCTTGGGGACACTCATGCACAGCTCATTCCCTCCTCTTATCACTTTACCCAGAGATAGTACAATCCAAGGGTAGTGATACATTCTAAGCCCAGATTTGTAAACCATAAAAACAGTGTCTTCCCAGTGGAGTCCATGCTCCCTTCTCAGTGTGAATGTACCTGTGGAACCAACTTTGTTTACAAGGGATTTATCATTAAGCCTTAAATTGGAACAAATGTTTTGAGGAATTCATCATACAGAACCTTGTGAATGGCTCCCTCCTTCATCCTGGTGCAGCTTTCTGGAGATCCAACGGTCAAGCCCAATGGACTGTCTCACTTGACTTGAACTGTACAACCATAGATACATGACTCATGGTAGTGCCCGTGAATAAAACACCCCATCCTGTTTTTCAGCTCAGCTTACTTTCATGACATGTTAGAAATCCCTTTGATTGAGGTTCTAGAAACATTGAATTCTGCCTGTTGAGTAAGAATTTAGAGCAGCTTCTGCCTCAGAGTGGCTCCTCAGTTCTAACATCTCTTCAAGTAGAATTCTTTTGGTCTTTGGATTTGCAGTCTGAGCAAAGTGAACAAATATTTGGATAGTAAAAAGGAAGGTTTTATAATGAAGAAATCATAATGTAACCCTGTTTTGAATCTGCTCTGTTCATTTTAAATTATAGTCAAAGAAGTTCATTATGAGGAGGATTTTAGACTCTTCAAGGAGAGATATTTCCTGGAGAAGAATGAAGAAGAGATTGAAGCTTGAGGGACTTAATGTGGGATTTCATTCCTATTACTCAGAAAGGGGGGGCGAGGTAAAGCAGGGAGAAAGGAGAGTGTGCTTGTGAACACGCAGGGAATAAGAATCACAAGGGAGTTGAACAGAAGTCAGCAGTGTGTGGGGAAAGGAAGTAAGTTGAACTTTTCCCTTGTTTCCACTTCTGATCTGGGAAAGGATCTGATCCACGGTAAAAAGGAGCTAGGAAAATGTATCTCGTTGTTTCCTTGAATCCAGTCATTAATAAAGATGAGTGGTAACATAATGACATTACATACATAATAATTGTACATGTATGTATTAATTCAGTTCAGGCAGTGCATATACATTTTTTAATAGAACTATATGGAGGAGGAGCTTATAATGATATGGGCCTTCTTCCTCACCTTTCTCCCTCCCAAGGCCATCCTTCCTGGGCAACCACTTTGATTCTTATTTTGAAGCTGCTCCTATTTCTAAACAATATGATTTTATACTGTTAATTATGTTGATAATATGTTTATACTGATATTTCTTAATTTATAGACTCTTTACATTTCTTTCCAGTTACCTGTGGGATAGAAGAACTTTAAGCCTTTTTATACCTTTTATCCCCTAAGGTATGTTTGTTTGTTTGTTTGTTTGTTTTTTAGTACGGACATACCTCATTTCACTGTGCTTTGCTTTATTGTGCCTTATAGATATTGCATTTAAAAAAAAAAGATTTATTTATTTCAGAGAGAGAGAGAGGGCACAACAGGGGGAGAGAGGCAGAAGGAGAGGGAGAGAATCCTCAAGCAGACTCCTTGTTGAGCATAGAGCCTGATGTGGGACTTGATCCCAGCATCCTGGGATCATGACCTGAGCCAAAATCAAGAGTGTCACGCTTATCTGACTGAGCCACCCGGGTGTTCCCAGATATCCCATTTTTTTTAATTGAAGGTTTATGGCAACCCTGTATGGAGCAAGTCTCTCAGAGCCATTTTTCCAACAACACTTGCTCAGTTCATGTCTCTGTGTCACATTTTGGTAATTCTAAAAATGTTTCCATCTTCTTCATTATTATTCTATTTGGATTGCTGCAAGCTGATGACAAAACTTCAGTGTGTTTCTTGAGTAAGATCTACTCCTGGTGAAGATGCTGTGAAGACTGTTGAAATGACAACAAAAAATTTGGAATATTGTATATACTTAATTCACAAAGCAGCAGGAAGTTTTGAGAGGATTGACTCCAATTGTGAAACAAGTTCTACTGTGAGGAAAATGTTACCAAACAGCATAGCCTGTTATAAATTTTTTGTGAAAGGAAGTCAATCACTGAAGCAAACTTATTTTAAGAAAATTATACAGCCACCTCAACCTTCAGGAACCACCATCCCAAGTAGGCAGTAGCTGTCAACAGCAGACAAGACCCTCCACGAGCCAAAAGATTATGACTCACTGAAAGCTCAGGGGATGGTTAGCATTTTTTAGCAATAAAGTTTTTTTTTTTTTCTTCCTGTGTGTGCATGTCAGAGAGAAAGAGAGAGAGAGAGAGAGAGAAGGAGTAGAAGGAGGGGGCGAGTGCCTACCATTGAGCTCTACCTGGGGTTCCATCTCATGACCCTGAGATCATGACCCTGAGATTGTCATTAACCTGAGCCAAAATTAAGAGTTGGACACTTAACCAACTGAACCACCTAGGTACCCCACAATAAAGTATTTTTAAATTAAGGTATTTTTAAGTTAAATTAATTTAAATTAAGTATTTAAAATATCTTTAAATTTTTAAATTAAGGTGTGTTCATTGTTTGTATAGGCATAATGCTATCACACACTTAATAGACAACAGTGAAGCATAAACATAACTTTTATGTGCACTGGGAAACTGAAAATATTATTTGACTTACTTTATTGTGATATTCCCCTTATTGTGGTAGTCTGGAACTGAAATGGTAATATCACTGAGGTATGCTTGTATATAGTTTTGTTTATTTTATTTAATTAAACTTTTATCTTTGAGATACTTGTAGAATCACATATGGTTATAAGAAAGAATTCAGAGATCCACTTACACTCTACTCGGTTTTCCTTCATGGTAATGTCTTGGGAAGGTATAGTACATGATTATAGCCAGGATATTGTCCTTGACACAGTCTAAGAGACAGAGTATTGCCATCGTCCCCAAACCCCTCACATCACCCTTCCAGAGCCAGGCCAGTTCCTTCTTATCCCCTCTCCTTCATCTCTATAATTTTGTCATTTCAAGAATGATATGTAATTGAAATTTTAAGTATGTCATCTTTTGGAATAGGCTTCTTTTCCTTTGGTATAGTTCTGTGGGGATTCGTCTAGGTTTGGGCATGTATCCATAGTCTGTTCTTTTTTATGGTTGAATAGTATTCTAAGATGTGGATTTACTACACTGTCTTTAGCATCTGCCCACTGAAGCGCATCTGGGTAATTTTCAGTTTTTGACAACTGTGAACAATGTGTGAATACAGGCTTTCATTCTTCTGGGATCAGTGCCCAGGAATGCCCAGGAATGCCCAGGCTGGGATGTACTGGGGCTTGCAGGTAGTCTATTAACCACCACTCTGTTTCCCAGAGTGACCCTCCATTGGACATTCCCACCATTGGTATGTGAATGATCTTGTTTCTCCACATCTGCACCAATATCAGAGAATCTCAATTTTTTTAAATTTTAGCATTTTGAAAAGTGTGTTGTAACATCTCATTGTGGTTTTCATTTACATTTCTTTAATTGCTAATGATGTAGAACAAACACCTTTTCATGTGCTTTTGTTTCGATCTGTATATTCTTTTTGGTGAAATATCTCTTCATCTCTTTTTACAAATGTTCTAATAAGATGACTTTAATTTTTACTGCTGAGTTTGAGAGTTCTTGATATGTTCTCATCCTTTGTCAGGTACGTTGTTGGCAAATATTTTCTCCCACTGTGCAGTTTTTCTTTTTGTCCTAAAAGGGTCTCTTATAGAAGAAAAGATTAAATCTTGAAGTACAATTTATCAACTTTCCCTTTCATGGATCATGTTTCTGGTGTCAAGTCTATAAACTGTTCATCTAGTCCTAGATCCTGAAGATTTTCTCTTATTTTTTTTAAGTGTTATAGTTTTATACTTTATTCTGTGATCTATTTTGAATTAATTTTTGTATAAGATGTGAGAGTTCGAGGGTTTTTTCTTGTTTGTTTATTTGTTTTGCTTATGGTTGCTCAATTTGCTCCAGCGACATTTCTTGAAAATGCTATTTTTCCTCTCTTGAATTGTTTTTGCACTTTATAAAAAACCATTTGCGCATATCTGTGCAAATCTATTTCTGAGTTCTCTGCTCTAGGCCACTGATTAATGATTCCATCCCTCTGCCAATGTCAAGCAGGCTTGATTACTGTAACTATATAGTAAGCCTTGAAAATGGTGTAAGTGATTCCTCCCACTTTATTATGGTTTTAAAAAAAGTTTTTTTTTTTTACTTCCTTTGCCTCTTAATATAAAATTTAGAATATTATTATCCATATGTACAAACATTTTGGCAGAAATCCCATTAAAACTGTCAATTTGAGGAGATTTGACACCTTCACTCTGTTGTATTCTAATCCATGACCATGTCATTTCTTTCCATTTCTTTAGGTCTCTGTTTCCTGTTGCCAACACTGTGTCGTTTTTGGCGTATGTGCCCTGTACTTGTTTTGTTAGATTTACCTAGGTATTTTATTTTAATTGAGATATAATGGGCATATATCATATGCATTTCAGGTATACAACATGATAATTTGATACTTGTATATACTGCAAAATATTCACCACAATAAGTCTAGTTAATATCCATCACCACACAACTACAATTTTTTTCTTGTGACTGGAACTTTATCTTAACAACTTTCAAATATGCAACACAGTATTATTAACTATAGTTGCCATGCTGTACACTATATCCCTAGGACTTACTTATTTTGTAAGTGGAAATTTGTACTTTTGACCCCCTTCACCCATTTCACCGTCTCACCTTCCACTCTGCACCTCTGACAACAACCCGTCTGTTCTCTGTAGGAGTGAGCTTGTTCTGTTTTGTTTTAGACTCCACATAGAAGTGAGATGACGGGTATCTTTCATTCTCTTTTTCTTTCTCTGACTTACTTCACTTAAGCATAATGTCCTCAAAATTCATCCATGTTGTCACAGATGACAAGATTTCTTACTTTTATGGGGGGCTGAATTATATTCAATTGTAAACATATTCTTCATTTTCTCTATTCATTCATCCATAGATGGACTCTTAGGCTGTTTCCTCATCCAGGCTATCATAAATAATGCTGCAAAAAATGTGGGGGTGCAGATATATTTGTATGTTATTTTTTGTTTCCTTCCGATAAATACCCAGAAATGGAATTGTTGGACCATAGGGGGGTTCTATTTTTAGTTTTTTGAGGAACCTGCATACTGTTTTCCATAGTGACTGAACCACTTTATGCTCTCAAAAGTAGTGCGTAAGGGTTTACTCTTCTCCACCTCCTGGCTAATAATGCTATTTCTTGTCTTTTTTATAATAACCAGTCTAACAAGTGTGAGGGGATAACTTATTGTGGTTTTGATTTGCTCCCATGCCCATTTTTAAATCAGATATTTGTTTGTTTTTGCTATTGAGTTGTAGGAATTCTTCATATATTTTGGATATTAACCCTTTATCAGATATAGAGTTTGCAAATATTTTATCCTATTCTTAAGTTGTCTTTTCTTTTTGCTGATGGTTTCCTTTGCTTTGTGGAAGCTTTTTAATTTCATGTAGTCCCACTTGTTTATTTTTGCTTTTGTTTTTGTCTTAGCTTTTGTGTGAAATACAAAAAAAATTGTCCAATAGTGATGTCAAGGATCTTACTGCCTATTTTTCTTTTAGGAGTTTGATGATTTCAAGTCTATGTTCAAATCTTTAATCCATTTTGGGTTCATTTATGTGTATGTGGCTTATTAATGGTTTTGCACGTGTCTGTCCACCTTTCCCAATACCATTTATTAAAGAGACTGTCCTTTCCCCCTTGTATATTCTTGGCTCCTTTGTTACAAATTAATTGACTTTGTTATAAATTAATTAATAATTTATTAGTATGTGGGTTCTCTATTCTGTTCCACTGATCTATATATCTGCTTATATATTAAAATCGTAGTGTTTTGATTACTATAGCTTTGATCATAGTTTCAAATCAGTAAGTGTTATGCTGTCAGCTTTGCGCTTCTTTCTGAAGTTTGCTTTGGCTATTTGGAGGTCATTTGTGGTTTCATGCAGATTGAGGATGATTTCTTATCTTTCTGTGAAAAATGCCATTGGAATTTTGATAGGGATTGCATTGGATCTGTAGATTGTTTGGGGGGTAGAATGAACATTTAACAATATCAGTTCTTCCAATATATGAGTAATAATTATTTTTCCATTTATTTGTATCTTATATAATTTATTTTATCAGTGTCTTATCACTTTTAGTGTACAGGTTTTTCCTCCTTGGTTAAATTTATTCCTAGGAATTTTATTCTTTTCAATACTATTATAAATGGAATTTTTTAAATTCCCTTTTGGATAGTTTGTCATTAATGTATCAAAATACAAATGATTTTTGTATATTGATTTTGTATCCCACAGCTTTATTGAGTTCATTAGTTCTAACAATTTTTTGATAGAGTGTTTAGGGTTTTCTTTATATCATATCATGCCATCATCAAATAGATTTAATAGAGGTATTTGATAGTTTTACTTTTTGCTTTCTGCTTTAGATATCTTTTATTTCTTTTTCTTGTCTGATTGCTGTGGCTAGGACTTACAATACAATGTTGAATAAAAGTGGTGAGAGTAGGCAGCCTTCTCTTCTTCCTAATCATAGGGAGAAGTTTTAGCATTTCACTGTTGATTGTGATATTGGCTGTGGGTTTGTCATATATGACTTGTATTGTTGAAGTATGTTACCTCTCCACCAATTTTTAAGTGTTTTTATAAAAAATGGATGCTAAATGGATGTCAAATGTTTTTTCTGCATCTATTGAGATAATCATATCTGCATTTTGTTAATGTGTTGTTACATTGATTGATTTGTAGATATAGAGCCATCGTTGTATCCCTTGGATAAAGCCAACTTGATGATGACAAATAAACCTTTAAATGTATTGTGGAATTCAGTTTGCTAATATTTTGAAAATTTTTGTGTGTATGTTCATCAGGGATATCGGCTTGTAGTTTTCACGTGTTTTGGAGTCCCTCCTATTTTTTGGAAGAGTTTGAGAAGAATTATTTATTTTTCATTAAATGTTTGGTAGATATTCCATGGAATCTATTTGGTCCTGGACTTTTGTTTGTTAGGAGATTCTTTCTTACTGGTTCAGTCTCCTTATTAGTAATCTGTTCAAGTGTTGTGTTTCTTCATGATTTAGTCTTGGTAGGTTATACCTTTCTAGGAATTATTCATTTTTTCTAGGTTGTCCAAATTTTTGGTGTATAATTGTTCATAGGAATCTCTTACAATCCCATGTATTTCTGTGGTATCATTTGTAATGTTTCCTCTTTCCTTTCTGATTTTACTTGAGTCCTCTATTTTTTTCTGGGAGACTCTAGCTAAAGTATGCATGTTTTGTTTATCTTAAACACACACACACACACACACACACACACACACACACACACACACCCCTCTTAGTTTCATTGATCTTTTCTGTCTCTATTTCATTTATTTCCATTCTGGTTTTTTTTTTTTTTTTAATTTTCTTCTTTCTATTAACTTTGGGCTTAGTTTGTTCTTCTTTTTTCTAGTCCCCTAAGGTGTAAAGTTATATTGTTCATTTGAGATGTTTTTTTGTTTCTTAACATAGACATTTATCATGATGCAATTCCCTCTCAGAACTGCTTTTGCTACATCCCATAAATTTTGCCATGCTGCATTTTCATTTTTATTTGTCTAAAGGTGTTTTTTTTAATTTCTGTTTTTATTTGACTAATGGGTTGTTCAGTAGCATGTTGTTTAACTTGCACATACTTGTGAATTTTCCATTTGTCTCCTTGTAATTGATCTCTAGTTTCATACCTATGTGGTCAGAAAAGATGTTTGATATGATGTCAGTTTTCTTAAATTTATTAAAACTTTTTTTCTGGCCTAACATATAATCTATCTTCAAGAATGTTTTGTATCTGCTTGAGAAGAATGTATATTTTGTGTCTTTTGAATGGAATGTCTTATAAATGTCTAAATCCGTCTGGTCTAATGTGTCATTTAAGGCCAATATTTCTTAATGATTTTCTGTTTGGATGATATATCTATTGATGAAAGTGGGGTATTAAGTTCCCTACAATTATTGTATTCTTGTTTATTTCTCCCTTTAGATCTATTAATGTTTGCTTCTTAGGTGTTCTTAGGTGAGATGCATAAATATTTATAATTGTTATATCTCTTATGGATTGACCACTTCATTTTTATATAATGACCTACTTTTTCTTTTACTATAGTCTTTGTCTTAGAATCTGTTTTGTCTGATGTTAAGTGTAGATACTCCAGCTTTCTTGTCATTTGCATAAAATATTTTTTTCAATCCCTTCACTTTCAGTCTGTGTGTATCCTTACCTCTGAAATGAGTCTCTTGCAGGTAGCTTTAATTGGCTCCTGTTTTTTCATTTATTCAGCCATTTTATGTATTTTGACTGGAGAATTTAATCCATTTATATTTAAAGTAATTATTGAAAAGTATGTACTTACTGAAATTTTGTTAATTTTTTTGGGGGGGCCATTTTGTAATTCCTTTGAAGAAAAGATTCTTCTTTTCTTGCTCCCTTCCTTTGTGATTTGATGATTTTCGGTAGTGGCATGCTTAGATTACTTTCTCTTTATCTTTTGTGTATCTTTTTTTTTTTTTAAAGATTTTATTTATTTACTTGACAGAGAGAAATCACAAGTAGACGGAGAGGCAGGCAGAGAGAGAGAGAGAGAGAAGCAGGCTCCCCGCTGAGCAGAGAGCCGGATGCGGGGCTCTATCCCAGGACCCTGAGATCATGACCCGAGCCGAAGGCAGCAGCTTAACCCACTGAGCCACCCAGGCGCCCCTATATTTTGTGTATCTATTATAGGTTTTCGCTTTGTGATTACCATGAGGCTTATACAAAGCAACTTATATTTATGGCAGTTTATCTTAAGTTGATAACAATTTAGGCTTGAATGCATTCTAAAACTACATTTTAATCCTCCCTATTATATTTTATGTTTTTGATGTCACAATTTATATGTTTTTATCATATGTATTAGGTAGTTACAGTATTATGTTTTTACTAATTTTGTCTTTTAATCTTTCTGCTAACTTTGTAACTGATTAAATCATCACCTTTACATTAGAGTATTCATAGATCTACATAATTCATAAATATATATTACCAGTGAGATTTATACTTTCATGTTTTCCTAGTACTAGTCAATGTCCTTTTGTTTCAAGTTAAAGAGTGCCTTTAACATTTCTTGTAAGAGCTGTCTAGTGATGATGAACACCTTTAGCTTTTGTTTGTCTGGAAATTTTCTTTTCTTTTCTTTTCTTTTTCTTTTTTTTTTTTTTTTTTTAGCTCTGTCTCAATTCTGGATGGCAGTTTTGTTGGTTAGAGTATTCTTGGTTGGCAGTTTTTTTTCTTTGAACACTTTGACTATACCATGTTTCTCTCTTTTGGCCTGAAAAGTTTTTACTGAAAAATATGCTGACAATTTTATGGGGGTTTCTTTGTACATAACACATTATTTTTAAACCTCTCTCCCTGCCTTTAACGTTCTCTTCTTGTCTTTAAATTTTAACATTTTAATTATAATGTGTCTTGGCGTGGAGCTCTCTGGGTTTCTCTTATTTGGAACTCTCTGGGCATCTGTATGGATCTGTATGTTTTTCCCTTTTTCAGGTTAGGGCGGTTTTTAGCCATTAGTTTTTCAAATAAGTTTTATGTCCCTTTCTTTCTCTCTTCTCTTTCTGGGACCCCTATAATGTGAATGTTGGTCTGCTTGATATCGTTCCATAAGTCCCTTTAGATCTCTTCACTCCTTTTTATTATTTTTTTCTTTTTGCTATTCTTATTGGATATGTTCTACTGTCCTCTCTTTGAGTTCACTTATTCTTTCTTCTGTTTCATTTAGTATGCTTTTGAGACATTCTGGTTTTTTGTTTTTTGTTTTCAGTTTTTTGTTTTTTCAGTTCAGTTATTGTACTGTTCAGCTTTGTGACTGTTTGGTACTTTCTTATATTTTTTATTTATCAAAATTCTCACTTTCTTCATGTATTGTTCTCCTGTGCTTGGTGAACATCTCTATGGCTGTTATTTTGCACTCTTTATAAGTCTCTCATTTCTGTTTCATTAAAGCTTTTTTTTTCTGTAGTTTTAACTTGTTCTTTCTTTAAGAATGTATTTCTCTTTCTTTATTTAACTTGATTCTTGGTAATGGTTTCTATGCATTGCATAAAATAGCCACTTCTCACAGTCTTGCAGGACTGGCCTTTGTAGAAGATGAAACTTATTTTTTAACCCTGCTTCAGCTCTTGTTTATCTCTCAAACTTTTGTGACTATCCAAACAGTCTACTTTATTCTTAGTGGCTCCTCGTAGTTGAGGGTGTCTAAGACCTGTCTTTTCTCAAAAAGGAGGGTCTCAGTTAGCTCCTAGATTCAGACTGATTTGAAGCCATGCCTTCAGGCAGCAGCTTTTAAGGTTTGCAAATGTACCTCTTTTGGGGAGGTTCTTTTTGTCCTGAGCCCTGGGGTGACAGCCAGTTGAGAACTGCTTCTTTGTTTACTACTGTCTCAAACAGCCCATCAACAGAAACTCCACAAGACAACCAGAGCCAGGCTACCAAGGGATGTGTCCTCTGGGCCACAGCCACAAAAGCTGGGGTATCAAGCATGTATTCAAGCTCCTTTCTCAGAAACACTGGGGGACCAGAGATGGGACAGAAGGAGAACGTGGAGGCAACACCTTCTGGCCTCCCTGGTCTCTGCAGAGAATTGTAGTCAGCCCCTAAATGTGTGTTTAATTAGAATTCTGTCTTTGGCCCACAGCTGGGCAGAAAAGCTAATAAGCACCTTCCACAGAAAGACTAGGGGTATGTTTCAGTCCACTCTCTCTGGGCTGTGCCAAAGTGCAGGGTAGCCAGTTAAGATCTGTTTCTCTATTTGTTACAGTCCTATAGCACCCAGGAATATAACCCCATTGGCCACTAGGGCCAGAAAGGAAGTCAAGAAGCATCCCTGGGCAACAAATACAAAAACCAGAGTACCAGATATATGCACAAACTCCTTTTTAAGAAGTGATGTAGAGGGGGATGACAATGATAGCATCTACTCTCTGAGGTCTCTGTGGAGAAGCTTACCATGTGCCTTTTGTTGTGTATTCAATCAGAAGCTGCCTCTCAAGTTGCAACTGTGAAGAAAAACTAATAGGCCTCTTTCACAGAAAGACGGGGAGTTTCAGTCTGCTGTCTTTCCACTGTTCCCTGGGGTGTAGGCAGTTAAGAATGCTTTTTCCATTTGTTAAGTCTTATGAGACCCACAAATGTAAGCCTGCTGACCACCAAAGCCAGGAGGTCAGGGGTGGTAGCTGCAAAAACTGTGTGCCAAACTTTTACACAACCTAGGTGATATAGGACCTGGAGTGAAGTAGAGAGAGAACACCAAGGTAATGCCTGCTGGCCTCTGTTTTCAGAGAGTATTTCAGGAGTCCCTCAGCTGTGTGTTAAATTAGATGTCTGGCCATCAGGCCAAAGATTTAAGATAAGCTAGCAAGTCTCTTTCACAGAAAGACTGGGGTTATTTTCAATTGGCTGCCTCTGTACTGGGCCACAGGGTGAGTGAGTCCATATGAGCCCTCTAGGAACAGACCCTCTTGTGGGTCTCTTGGATATAAGCCTTGTTGGCTTTCAAAGCCAGATGCTTACAGTTTTGTCTCTCAGGAGCAGGTCTTAGAATGTGAGATGTCAGATGTGGGTTTCAAACTCCCCTGCTTAGGAAGAAACTGGAATTCTGAGTTCCCTCCAAATTGTGGGTTGTTGCACTGGGGGTGGGGTTTATGGCAAAATTGTGCCTTGGCTTCTCTTACGTATTTCATATGAGGATTTTTTGTTCACTTATTGTGTAGGAGTCACTTAGCTAGTTTTTGGATTTTTTTTTTCAGAAGGAATGACTCTGGGTATAGTTGTAGACTAGGTGTTTCTATGGGAAGAGGTGAGTTCAGGATCTTCTTACATCACCTTCTTCAATCAGGATTTCTAGTTTTTTTTTTCTATATAATTTATATTCTGGAACAGATCCACTCTTTCCTAAAGAGTGATGTATATTTTCCTCTTTTTGTCTTCTTTTTCTCTTTTTTTTATTCTTATGCATCTTCTGTTAAATTCTTTTTTACAAAGAATTTGTTTATTTATTTATTTGAGAGAGAGAGAGAGAGCGAGAAAGAGAGCACAAGGCAGAGGGAGAGGTAGAGGGAGAAGCAAACTCTCACTGAGCAGGGACCTTAATGTGGGACTCGATCCCACAACCCTGGGATCATGCCCTGAGCCAAATGAGCCACCCAGGCACTGGCCACCTTCTGTTAAATTCTTGAGGGGAACTTTGAAAGACCTTAATATCACTTATAGTTCATTCTTGTAGACAACAGAAACTTACTTTTTGTATCTTAAAAATAAAAGAATAAATCTATTGGGATCTCAGAGAATTTATGACTGTCTAGGAGTAAAACAAGAAAGCAGGAATCAGGGAACATAGCAACTGTCTCCCTAGGAGGAACATCTTGGGTAGGATCCCATTGATATTTACTGTTCCTGACACGACTGGGAAGAAAATGAGCTCCAAGAGTTTGCTTAGTCTTTGTGTCCATGATTCAATGAGGAGTCATTTTAGTTGACTAGACCATGGACCTATTCTATAGCATATACCATGTGGCAATTACAGGAAGGATTATCCCTCAGATTTTTTTCTTAACCCCAAAATATCTTCTGTTTAATTTTTAAATATAATGACGTTATATCCAATAGTATATGCATAAAAAACAACAAAGTATTTTCATTAGCTAAAAATTTACTTATCAATAGAATACATAATAAAGTATAATTTGTAGCATAAATACAAATTAGCCAATTTATCTCCATTACTTATGTTATCATTTATCTTCATTTTATGGTTATAGTGTTGCAGATCATCAAAAGATGTAGAAATAGGTGATATATTTACAGGGTATTCTAAAAATAAAAATTCCATTCATTTGTTACTATAATACTTTCTCAACATTTAGTCTGTAATCTGAATCCAACATCAGGAGATAGACTGACTCTTGGATGGCTGTTCAGAAGTAAAAATATTTGTGAAGTGTTTTTGATAGATGGATTTTTGCAAATGATTTCCTGAACATTTCATATAAATGGTACGAAGCAGTGTTTGTCCTCTGTCACTGGCTTATTCATTTACTTTAATGTCCTTAGGGATTATCCATATTATCACATATGGCAGAATTTCTCTTTTTAATGCTGCATGGTATTCAATTGTATATATAAACCACAGTTTCTTTTTCTATTCGTTCAGTGATAGACAATTAGGTGTTTCCACAGTTGCAATGAACATAGGAGTGCAAATATCTCTTTGAGCTCCCGATTTCAATTCTGCATAGACACCCAGAAGTGGGATTGCTGGATCACAGGGTAGTTCTATTTTTAATTTTTGAGAAACCTTCTTATTGTTTTCCATGATCCTGTGCCATCTTGCATTCTCACCAAGGAGTACAAGGGCTCTAATTTCTCCAGATCTTTGTTAACATTTGTTATCTTTAGTTTTTTTGACAATAGCCATCTTAACAATAGCAGGTATTATGTCATTGTGGTTTTGATTTGCATTTCCCTGATGATGAGTGATGTTGAGCATCTTTTCATGTGTCTCTTGGCCATTTATATGTCTTCTTTAGAGGAGCCCCTCGACATTAGTAACAGTGAGTAAGTAGTGAGGGATAGAAGTCAGGAATTTCCTCCTATTAAGATTACATGTAACAGGAGAAAGGTAAAGTTCTGTAGGGATACTGAGATCCTATTTGGAAGAAAGTCGAGTGCTGGGCAGTCCAAATCTGACAAACCCAGTAACCACTACATGGTCTATTCTTTACTCATACTTGATTGACTGTCTTGAAGGCTGAGGATGACTTGTGGAAGGCATTGATCCATCATCTGTTGACACTCAGTGTGCTGCTGAGAAGCCTAACATTTGTTCCTTGGTGGATGAGGTTTTATTTTTTAAACTCTAGGGAAGTTTATATATCCTCTTCTTTCTCTTCAGTTGTTCTGAGATTTCGCACCATGTGTCTAGGTTAGCACCTCTATTCATTTACTGTCTTGAGCACTTAGGTCTTTCAATCTAAAGATCTTTACCTCTGAAGAATTCTCTTCTCTTATTATTTGATAGTTTCATTTCTCTCCATTCTTTGACTCTTTCAGAAACATTTATCAGGAGAATGTTGGACTTGCTGGATTTCTTCTCTGTGTCCTTTGTTTTCTCCCCCTTTTCTCCTGATTTAGTGATTATTTTTAGTGGGTTTACTTTATTTCACACCACACCTTATCTCTTAAATTGTTTCAGCCTCTTAATGTCTTATACTTATTTCATGGATAAATAAATTTTCACTTTTTGAGAATACTAATTAGACTAGTTTAAACTATGTGTCATACCATTCCTTGGATATCTCTTTTTTCTTTTGGCCACTTTTTGTATCTCAGAATGAGCATTAGTTGAAAAAAAAATCATTCTGTCTTTTTAACAGCTTTCTCAAGATATAATTCTCATACCATGCAATTCATCCATTTAAAGTACATAAGTACATGGTTTAAATTTATTGACAAATGTGTGCAATCATCAGCACAATCAATTTTAGGACATTTTCATCACCTGAAAAAGAAACTCCATACCAGTTAGCTATCAGTCCACTGCTTTCCACCTCCTCCAGCCCTGAGCAACCACTAATCTGCTTTGCATCTCTCTGTATTTCTCTATTCTGAACATTTCATATAATAGAGTCATATAATATGTAGTCTTTTGTGACTGGCTTCTTCCCTTTTGCATGTTTTCAAGGTTAACTCATGTTGTAGAATATATTCATATTTCATTTCTTATTAAGACTGAATAATGTTCCATTGTATGGGTATACTATATATTGCTCATCTATATATCAGTTGATGGACATTTGAATTTTTTTCCACATTTGATTATTATGAATAATGCTGCAATACACATTGATGTAAAATTTTTTTTGTGTATTTTTATTTCTCTTGGGCATGTACCTGGGAATAGAGTGTGTGAATTATACGACAACTTTATGTTTAATTATTTGAGGAATTTCTAGACTGTTTTCCAAAACAGGTACAACATTTTACATTCCTATCAGCAGGGCATAAGTATCTCAATTTCTCCATACCCTCCTTAACATTTGTTATAATCTGGTTCTTGATTCTAGTCATCTCTACTGCAGTTGGACTGGTATTTCACTGTGGTTTTGACTTACATTTGTCTGATAACTAATAACATAGAACACCTTTTGTGTATCTATTGGCCATTTGTACTATTTCCCTGAACATCTATCCAGAATCTTTTTATTTTTTTGAATGGGTTATTTGTCTTTTTATTATTGAGTGTAAGATTCTTTACATATTCCATATGTAATTTCCTTATCAGATATCAGATACATATCCTTATCAGATATCAGATATCAGATACATATTCCATATGTAATTTCCTTATCAGATATATAATTCATGAATATTTTTCCCCATTCTTTGCATTATCTTTTCACTTTCTTGGTTGTGTCCTTTGGAGTACAAAGATTTTTAGTTTTGATGTAGTCCAGATTGTATAGTTTTCCTTTTGTTGTTCATGGTTTTGATGTATCTAAGAATCTTTTGCCATGTCTGAGGTGTTGAAGATTTATTTGCCCCTCTGTTTTCTTTTAAGAGTTTTATAGTTTGAGTTTTTATGTTTTGGTCTTTGATCTATTTTAAGTTAATTTTTGTACATGGTGTAAAGTAACCATTCAAATTCATACTTTCTAGTTGTTTGAGCATATTTTGTTGAAAAGACTACTCTTTCCCCATTTAACGGTTTGGCACTCTCAACTCTATTCCATTGATCTATTGCTTTATAGAACGTTTTTGAGGACCCACAGTAACTTCCCTAATTTTTCTGAGAAATTTCATTAAAAAAAAAACACAACTTTTTTTGTAGAAAAAAACACAGACCTAAAAAACCATATAAAGTAAACGTATATCGTAAGTAGTAAAAAAGCAAATGCTCTTGCAACTACCACTCAGTAAGGAAATAAAACTTTACTAATCACATGGAAGTCCCTTCATGTGTGGTTGGAAATTACATCCTTCTACCCACAGTAACTAACTATTATCCTACCTTTACATTAATCACTTCCTTACTTTTCCTCATAGTTACATTACGCTCATATGCAACCCTGGGAATTACCACACAGCCTTGCATTAAATAAATGGATATGTCTTTAAGTCTTCTTTTAATCCCAAGTCACTCCTCTATCCCTTTATTTTCCTTACAATTTGTCTCTTGAACCATGAGAGTATTTAATAGAAGAGTTTGTCACTGATTGTATTTGCTAATTGTATTCTCTTGATGCAGGTTAAAAGGCTCCTCTCTGTTCTATTTCTCCTAAATTGGAAATTGGATCCAGAGTCTTGATCATCTTCAAGCTTGATCCCTTTGGCAACACAGTAGGTATTATTGTGTATTTTCACCACGAGGCACAGAATATGTTGTTGTTTCTCTTTTTCTGATGTTAGTAACTGTTGGTGTTCAGTGCCTAACTTCATTAATTCACTGGATAGTACAAAATGGTGATATTCTAATTCTATCACTATTTGTTATTATTTGAATAGCTTTATAAATAAGATGAAAATAGAGAGGTAGGCAATAAGAGATATTGAACTCTAGGAAACAAACAGGGTTGCTGGAGGGAAGGTGGTTGGGGGCATTAAAGGGGGTGCTTGAGGTAATGAACACTGGGTTTATATGTAACTGAACTCTACCTCTGAAACTAATGATACACCATATTTAACTAAATTGAATTTAAAGAATTTAAAAGAAAAAGAATATATATGCTCTATAAAGAGTATACTACTGCATCTACTATTTTGCTACTCTGATATAATTCTTAGGGAGAAGAAAGGATAAGTGCTAGATTTTTTTCCCTTTGTTTTTATTTATTTATTTATTTTTTACAAATTTTTAAGATATTGAATTTATTCCTTATCTTCTTCTAAGGAAACTACTTTGATTATCTTATTATTATAATAATATTATGATAAGCTTACAGATTTAATCATATTCTCCATTTCAACCAACCGTAATTGTCCTTTTTGAAATATTTCCATGTTTTGCTTGGGAGAACCTCTTCAAGCTGATTTCTAAGTATGTTTAATGACCCTAATGATCTTTAATAACTTGTTCACTGTCTGGTATGACAAGATGTTTGAGGGCTGTCTTGTACATTTCCTTCCCTAACATGGAATCAGCCAAAAAGTTCTGCTTTCTTTTAGTGGGAAGTGTTATTTTAAGACAAAATGTGAATTCTATGAAGAATCACTGCTTTTTGGTTGGTCAGTGTATTGAGGCCTCTTTGATAGAAAGGACTAAAAAGCTTTTATTCTCTGTGTGAGCATGTGTCAAAGGTAAACTTAGAATTACTTCTACAAGAAACTGTATATTTAATGTTCCCGCCAATCCTCATGTCAATGTCTTTCTAGTATTTGGTCTTCTGAAACTTATACTCAGTGGATTTCTCAAAGGGATCTTGGGAACATTTTCCTTGAGTACTTATATTTTGATAAAAGTTTACATGTGCCCTTTAAACTTGAAAGTGAGGTTTTGGGAGATCCTTGACTCATGTTTTTTTCTTCTCAACTATTCTAAGTATATTACTCAATTTTCTCTGTCATAAAATATTACTTTTGAAAAAAATCTGATAATAATCTAATTCTTCATTTATTAGGCCCTTGCTTTGTGGCCTACCTGTCCAAAAGATTTTTTGTTCTTTTAAAAGTACAGTTATTTTACTAGACTCTCTTGGTTTTGGGCATTCTGGGTCAGTATTCTTAGTAGTCTCAGTGATCTGCTCTTTTGTATGTAGTTTCAAATAACTTAAGTTCAGAAGAGTTTTCTTGATTTAGACATTTTGTTGTTTGCTCTTTTCTCTTGATTTGGTTTTCTTCTTCAGGGACACATATTATCTGTGTGCTGATTCTTCTGTCCCTTTAATATTTGTCACTTAAAAAATCCTGTTGTTCTTTTTATTTTTATTTTTTATTTTTAATTTTTTCTCCCTACTCTTTACTTCTCTTGAGGAATGGTCTGTATGTTTTCAATTATGGTATGATCCTTTTCTATCCTGAATTCTGTTTCTGAATTTTAAGTACTTCTAATTCTGATTTATGTTGCTTTACTTCTCATCTAGATGCCAGGAATACAAATATGAAAAGAGATAGTCCTTGCCTTTAATAAGTCCACCCTTATCAGAGTGTAATACATGCAATACATAGACAGAGTATACAAATAGTACAAAAAAAGGGATGAGTAATTCAAAGAAATTTAAGTTTTTGAGTCCTATGTTTAAATCACTAAAATATAGTGTTTTATACTCTGTATAACAAATTACAACCAGGTTAAATTGTCCTTATTATCTCTCAATAATCCATTTCAGCATAAAGCTATTAGTATATTTACTGTTTTTTGCTTTAAATGGTGTTTCAAAATATAAATATACAAATTTTGGCTTGAGCACCAAGATTCAATAAATGCCACAGCTCATTGATATGTAATGCTATTGTTATTGTTTTTGTTCTCCAGGAAGTTAACTTTGACCTAAAGGTTAGTCGTGTTCAGGATATTGTTAAGAAGTGCCCTTAACATCAATGTCTATAAAAGATAGAATGAAAAAGCAGGATTGGGCACAGGAAGAAGCTGAGCTCTGATGCAGGCCTAACAACCTCAGCTACCCTCATGGGGAATTGAAATGGCCTACCAAAGTTGTCTATGTTATGTCAAATTGGTCTCCTTGATACCTCTGTCTCAATTAGTCATTGGATGTTGGCTGTCCACAGAAAAGTGTGACCAGGGGCGAGACAGTTTTCTGTTGCTGAATTATTCCTGAAGGGGCTGTGGGCCTACAAAACTCCCAGAAACTGGAGAAGTATGTTCCATCTTGAAGGGGAATGTGGGTGGCACAACTCCACGTGAACACACAGCACCACAAAGGACTTACTTACCAAGGGGGCAATCTTCATATGATCTTGTGTCTCTTACATATCTCACCATATCAAGGGTATAAAACAGTTGAAAATGAAAGATTATGAGTTCCATGTTCCATTACAGATACAGTGAATTTTTGCTCACATCCTCATGGACAATCTATATGTTGAGATATGAGCCAACAAGTCAGTTTAATGGCTTCTGTGGGTAATCTGAACTCAGAGTGACTGGGCAAGTGTTTCCCAGTTATGGGATGACTGTAATGGAGAGTCAGTGTGGGCTTTCTAAAGATTTTCATGAGGAACAACTCATGAAAGTTGACTTGTCTGCTAGGAGAAAAAGAGAACTTAGCAGAAAGAAGTTCCACTTTGGCTAAAGAAGGAGATATATGTGACTAACTGGGGAAAATATACCCACATCTCAGAAATAGCTGATTAAGGATTTCCATGGAAAGCCCCATGTAAACCCATGTAAAGCCTGGTTTAGGCACCTGCAAAGACAAGACAATAGGAAATAAATAGCCACTGTGGTAGTTAAGTAAAAACTTCCTTTTCCTCTCTTTTCCTTTCTTCCTCTGCTCCAAAGCTGGAGAGGCCATAATTGAGCTTAACAGTTGGGCGGAAAATACATGACATGGTGTAGAAAATGTATACTAGGAAACAGTGAGTATCTCAACAGCCAGCTTTCTTGACTTTTGGACTTTATCTGCAATTGTCCTGAGCTTGAGGAAGGAGGGAAGATTTAATTTAACTCCAAAATAAGATCACTTCCTTTTTATGGAGCTGGAAAATTTAAATTACTAAGATAAGACTTTTTTTAATTGAAAGATACTGGTGACTCTGTTGGTTGGGTGCTAGACTCTTGATTTCTGTCAAGTTGTGATCTCAGGGTTGTGAGATGGAGCCCCATGTCAAGCTTCATAGCGAGCCCTATGTCAGGCTTTGCATTCAGCATGGAGTCTATTTGTCCTTCTCCCTCTGCTCCTCCCCTGCTCATGCTTACTCTCTTTCTCATAAATGAATAAATAAAATATTTAAAAAAATAAATAAAATATAAAATTGAAAGTTACCTAAGATTCATCCAAATGAAGACCTGGACCCAGAAAAAAAAATTAAAGTTATAATGGAAAATAATAAAACTGCCTTATCTATATATCCCATAGTATACATTCCTAGCTAAATTTTTTGACTCTTTAGAGTTGTTTCTAACAACTAAGTTGTTGTTTTAATTTTTTTATTATCTAATTTATTTTTATTTATTTATTTTTTAATTTTTTATTTTTTATAAACATATATTTTTATCCCCAGGGGTACAGGTCTGTGAATCGCCAGGTTTACACACTTCACTGCACTCACCATAGCACATATCCTCCCCAATGTCCATAACCCCACCACACTCTCCCTACCCTCCTCCTCCAGCCATCCTCAGTTTGTTTTGTGAGATTAAGAGTCTCTTATGGTTTGTCTCCCTCCTGATCCCATCTTGTTTCATTTATTCTTCTCCTACCCCCAAACCCCCCACACTGCATCTCCATCTCCTTATATCAGGGAGATCATATGATAGTTGTCTTTCTCTGATTGACTTATTTCGCTCAGCGTAATACCCTCTAGTTCCATCCACGTCGTCGCAAATGGCAATATTTCATTTCTTTTGATGGCTGCATAGTATTCCATTGTATTTTTTTAGGTAAATTCAATTCAAGGGCTTTCTGAATCCTCAAAGAAAAATTACATGCTATTTGATACAATTAATTGGAATAGACTTTCATATTTTTTTAGAGAAGCCAAGTTTCATTTTATTCTCTCATTTTCTGAATGTGCCATAATATTGAGTGTTAGTTCATCTTGGAAGCAGGACAATTCTAGGCCAGAAATTTCCACAATGTTACATAAATGAAAAAAGATGTTGGAAAAAGCTCCAAAAAAGTTGGGTCTGGAAATGTCACTAAGCATTCAGGACTGTAAGCTGTCATGGGTTTATCTTTCCTGGAAAACACATATAACCTGGTAATATCAATTACCAACAATCTACTGTCACTTGTTACCATATTTTAGGGTTCAATTTAAATTATATCTTGGCTTCTGAAGCCCAGACATGTCAGGCATGCTCTGATTTTTCTTCTATTGAATAATCCCTTGATGTAGTACTTATATAACCCTTAACATAGATGGAGTCACACTTAAAGTTAGAATTTTAAGTTAAACCTTATTTTTAAAGTCAAAGTATACATGTATATAGTTTAAAGAGTCAAACAACACTATAGTGCTAATAATAAAAACATTCTTTTGCTCCATCTTTTCCAACATTTTGCATCCCCGAATACCTCTCCCCAGATATAAACACGTTCATTTCTTTTTAAAAAAAAATTTCATTTATTTATTTGACAGAGAAAGAGAGAGGGAGCACACAGTAGAGGGAGAGGGAGAAGCAGACTCCCCACTGAGCAGGGAGCCCGATGTGGGACTCCCTGTGGGACTCGATCCCAGGACCCTGGGATCATTAACTGAGCCGAAGGCAGACACTTAACTGACTGAGCCACCCCGGTACCCCAACAATTTCTGTTCTTTTAAATGTTTTCTCTTGTGGTTATTTTCATATTTGTATGTAATATATATATAAGGTTATTTTGGATTTTTTCAATGTTAGATTATAATTTGACTTCCTACTATGGAAGATAGGGATTTAGCTTTCATACTAACACCACACCTTACCTCTAATCTAAGACTTCCTCCCATCCTACCTATATAGCATGTATATAAGACTTTCTGCTAAATAAATATTCAAATATTCAGTGTTTACTTAATATGACCTTGTAAGTATTGTTTGTAGCTATAGTTGCAAAGTATTATTTAGGATAGAAGAAGCTGTTCTAGGTTTTTTTTTTAAATAGAAAAAGTTTAATCTAGAAAGATAAAGAAATTAAAAAAAATCATTGGAAATGCATGTACTGCAGAAATTCTGCTTCCAATTAGCTGCCTGCAGTTCCTGAAGTTGATGATTCTTAGAGAACACCTCTCTGGAAGTTGCTGCTGCTGCTGCTGCCAACAATTGTAGATGTGTATACACTTAGTAGTTCCAGAATACACAAGACAGAAATTGACAGACTCAATAGGAGAAATAGACAATTCCACAATCATAGCTGGAAATTAAAACATCCCTTTCTTAACAATTGAAAAAATTATGCAAGGATGCAGCAAAGACAGAAGATCTGAACAACTATCAACTGTCTTGACTTCGTTGATATTTATAGGATACTACACTAACAGAAAGCACAGCTTTTTGTCATTAGACTGATTAAATAAGAAAGAGAGAAGACAGAAATTATTCATATCATCAGTGGAAGAGTGGACATCATTACAGAATTTACAGATAATGAAAGAATAAAAAGGAAATATCAATAACTTAATGCCAGTAAGGATACATTCTTTAAAAAAACTAAATTATTATAAAAGAATTAGAAATAAGAAAGGTGAATTACCAAATAGGAGTAGCTCTCTCTACATATTACAGTATATATATATTTGAATATATGTATATTCAAAACTTGAATAACTCAATTAAAGAAACAGAATTTATAATTTAAAATTGCCCACATAGAAAACTCTAGTCCTAAATGCCTCTTGTCAAATACTTAAAAGAAGAAAATGGAGTTACTTTTAATAACTTTTTCAGAAATTAGAGGAGTAAAAAGTTCTTTTCAATTTATTTTATGAAGCCAGTATTACCCTGTTACAGAAAGCAGATAAAAATGTCATAAAAGAGAAAACTGTAGAGAAGTATTCCTCATGAACATAGACCAAGAGTCCTTCACAAAATTAGTAAATTGATTATAATAGTACTTCCATCTCAGGAATGCAAGATCACTTTAATATTTGAAAGTCAATATAATTCACCATCTTAATAGAAAAGGAGAAGAAAACAGGCAATCACTTCAAAAGTGAAGAAAAGTATTTGATAAAGTGTAACACTTATTCATGCTTTAAAGAAATCTCAACAAATGATGACTAGAAAGACAATTTCTCAACCTGATTAAGACTATCTTCAAAAAAAAAAAAAAAAGCTACTGCAAACATCATATGCAATGATGAAAGGTTCAGTGTTTTCTACCTAAGATCAAACATAGGCAAGCAATTCTCTTTCAACAGTTCTGTTTATCACCAATTCCAATCATGTAAAATATATTCAGTGATGATTCATTTAGCTTTTCTTCACTCACCAGCATGTATTCGTGGAGAACATACTGTGGTTGGGTGCTAGATCAGGCATAGAGGATGCAAGTGTGAATAAGACATGAACTTGGCCCTCAATCACACACAGACCCTTATGTAAACACAAAATCACTATATGCAGTGGGATAAAGATGCACATAAAGTTGTATGCATGTTTCAGTAGTGGCACAGGGGAGGAGTGGCTAGCTTGGTGTGAGTAGAATGTTGGGTTTTCAGACGGCTTGATTTTGAACCATGTTCCAGGTGGTCTGGCAGAGGAAGAAATGTCCAGCATGGGGGTTGGCATATCTCAAAGCAGAGAGTTATACCAGTAGCCTGGTTTGTTCTAAACTGGTGATACCTAGTATGGCTGAAGTAAGGTAGAGGTCGTCATTGGCATGATATGAAACCAGAGCATCAGCAAGAGAGTACTACTCAAAAAGATTAAATATACTTTTCAAGGTAATGAAGATTTTAGAATAGGAAAATAACAAGGTCATATTTGTGTTTTATTAAGACACTTTGGGATATGGTGTTGAAGATGGATTGCAGAGGGAGAGATATTGGAACCTTCTGCAGGAGCCCCAGGGTGATGGAGAAGAGCATATTTGGAAGAGTGGGGAAGGAGAGGCGGGGATGCATTCATTTGGCAGGACCTCTGGAAACATGAAATTTAGCAAGTAGGAAGAAAAAGCATTAAATGTTGGCTCCTAGACTTTTGACTTGGGTCACCAGATGGATAATGGACCCATTAACCAACATTGGGTATACAGGAGAACATCTGGTTAGATGGATGACAGAGACACTGAGTTAAGTTTTAGAAATGTTGAATTTGAGTTGCCCATGGGGCATCCAGAGAAAAATACCCAGAATGCCAATAAAAATACCGGTCCCTCACGCAAGAACAAAATCATGACCGGGGATATCTTTTTTAAAAGTCATCATCATATATGTAGTGCTTAAAATTACTGAATCAGATGAATAGGTCCAGTGTGAGCATGAGGAGTGAGAGGTTCAGTGCATAGAAATGGAACTGTGAGTAGTAACATGCAGAGTCGATACAGAGCTTCTGTGCACAGTCCTGCAGTCTGTACGTGGCACAGTTCTAGGCACTGATCATATCAATGTCTAGGTAAAGGGCAAACTCCAGAGTTGTGCAGTGCACAGCCGATGTGGCTGTATGTGGCTACTGGTTGAGGAGAATACTGTGTAAGGCTAAGCAAGTATTGAAGACAGGAGTAGAATGAGGAAGAATGTGACACAGAAACTGCAGGAGCAGAAACATTTCTCTAGGAGGAGGGAGCAAGAAACTGTCTGAAAGCTCTGAAGAAATCTAGTAGTTTTGTCTTAAGGGTTTTCTTGATAGGAGCTCTTTGGTGACTGTAGGGAGAGAAGTTTTCATGCACTGGTGGGGATGAAAGTTCTGAGTCCACGGGTGGCCATGTGGTTGAGGGCGTGACCATGGAGATCAAGATGCAGGTCAGTTAATGGTGTAGAGTCTGAGAAAGAGAGGGGTGAGAACCCAGCACCAAGGGAGGCTTTTTTCTGTCTTGGTTGTAATTTAGAATGTACCACAAGAGGAGCCAAAGTCAAGGGACTGCTTGGTAAGAAAGGAAGAAGGGTACTTTGGCAGGAAAACTGAGAAGGATGGAGGAGAATTGAGGTACAAACAAAAAACTAATGGAAACACCGTCACCACCATAACCCCAAATAAGGTCTTTTCCCTCTAACCCTGGGAAGTTGGGGAAGGCTGGCTTATTTCAATGGCATATGTAGAGTGTGTGTGTGTGTGTTTAGCCCGTTGTGGTGTGGGCACAAGGGGGTGGGGCAGAATACCTTACGTGTCAGCCTTGACAAGCAGCTGACCCAGGAGAGCACTGCTGACCACATGTGAGAAGCAGGCCCCCCATAGCAAATAAGTGGTCTACAGGGCTCTCCTGCCTCTAAGACTTTGTCATCTCCTAGTTCCACATCAGTTCCCACCTACCCTGTCCCCTCCCTCCACCGTGCCCTCCTTGCTTGTATGCTGGAGCCCTACGGCTCTCTGGCTGGGAGTGCACAGTTTGTCAAGAATTTCTGAAGTACCCATCTTTCAGGCATGACTCTAGGCCCTGGGGTTACCTCCAGAATACAGGAGACAATGTTCCTTCTCATATTCTAGAGAGAGTTGGCTCTTGGTAACACCAGTATAAAGTGTGGCAGGTAGTGATAAGAGCTAGGAACAAAATACAGTAAAAGGAGGTGGGAGGGATAGAGGAATGTGGGGGTGGGGGGTGGGCTTCTCTGATTGGTGACATTTGAACAGTGACCTGGGAAGGAATAAAGTGAACCAGGAGGAAATGGGCCCACCCAGAGGACACAGGAAGTGCAAAGGCCGTGGGGCGCACACCTGTTTGGACTTGAGGGAAAGACCGGCAGCTCGTCAGTGGCTTGTCAGTGTTGGGGGCTTGAGTGAGGAGTATGGATTTGACCCAGATGGATGGGAAGCCGTTAGAGGGGGTTTTCTTTAACGGCTGTCTGTGCTGTGAAAGTAGCCTGACCAGTTACCATTAACAGCAAGCAAAAAGCCATTATTTGTTTAATTCCCTCACTGTAGCCCTCCTGCTTTGGCTCAGCACTTTGTTAATGTAAGATTTTAAGTTTATTTTTACATTTTTTTCTGTCTGTGGTCAAGAGGTACTGAAGTCATCTGGCAGTATCCAAAAGTGCTTCATGAGGGAAGATTAGAACTCAGGACTCTACTGGAAGAAACCAGTAGGGAATATGACACCAGGTTATAACATGAAGATTAAAATCTTGCTTCCAAAGCAGTGATGAGTGCAAAGAGCAGAACTAGAAATAATTTAAATGCTAACAAAGCTTAATACTCCCTCAGACTATCTGACTGAAATTCAGTCTGCATCTCTGGTTTGACGTACAAAAATACAGGATTTTAACTATTGCATGTTACAAAGTACATATGTTAAAAAATATTCATTGTTTATCTCAAATTCAAATGCAACTGGGAATCCTCTTATTTCTGGAGATAAAGTTGAATCAGGTGACCTTATCTCCAGAAGTAGGAACCCCAAGAGGGATAGTAATCTTCTGGGGGGTAAGGGAGCATATTTTTTTTAGACAAAACTCTCTTTTGCATTGGAGATTAGTGTAATGCTTTCAGAGAAAGAAGAGCTAACTTTTGGTAATGTTTCCTTAGACCTGCCTGAAAAGATATTTGTTGCTTCAAAATCTCACATTTCTGATCAAACAGGGTTTTGGTGACACCATCTCTTTCTAGCTGGTTGCCCTTGAACATGTCAGTTTTCTCAGCTCTAACTGCTTTGAGGCCTGAATTGTGATTTATACAGGAAAGTACTTCATAAAATTGCGAAATGTTCTACAGATACAAATTATTATTATTTCTTCACTATTTTTTTTATCTCTTCTTCTCCCAGAATGATAAAACATGCTGTATTTTTAATCTACTATAACCCTCCAGATTTTTCAGAAAAATGTTGTATTCTTTCACAAGAAAAGATGTCCCACTGGGCACCACTTACCACGTGTTCCAAATTTACTTGCCTCCAGGAAGTCCTATCTCCCATTCCCCCGAAAAATCACAGACATTTGGGCTTCAGATAAACACAGAAAACGCTTCCAAAACATTTATTACTCCTCTGACCCAAGTGCAAAACTGCATGAATTTTCCAGGCCCCACTATTTCCTATTGACCTCACACTCCAGAAGGCCAGCTGGCTATCTAACATGGCTTCATCAACACTTTGTGGAGGGCAAACAGTCAGCAGATTGAGGGGTCCCTGTAAATCTTCTCTTTAAGCTGTCAGCCAGTAGACTATGGCCAACCCCAACCTCACCAAGATCTTCCATCACCCCTTTCAAACAAAAACCTGAAGAACATTGTGGGTTAAATGTAGAAGTTGTTCAAAATGCAAAAAAGTATGATTAAGGACTTAAAAGTAATCCTCAAGCTCACTCCCCAAACTGGTGGCCTATTGATATAGTTAAAAAATTGTTAGAGAGCTGGGATCATACACTACAGAGTCGAGTTTTGAGTCGTACTTTCCCCCCATACCATCTTAATGATTTTCTAGACTGTTCCATAGCCTTCAAAATGGGGAAGTGAAATGAAATAAGTGAAATTATCTTCATACTGCCCCATCGCATGGATGACTATGACTTAGTCAAGAATTTTCTGTATTGTAAGGCATTTTAAAGTGTAGTACATTCGTTAAGTAGGTACTATTCTGGGGATGTAATCCCAGAACACATTTATTTTTGTGTCTCAAGTCTTTCCCCGCCATATGGCAGGACCCATGACTTCTCTGTTATCGTCTAGGTGATTGAAGGTCCTCAGACTTTCCATTTGATAATTACTATGCTTAGCCAGGTAGATATTTCAGTACCCTTGCATTGGACTTAAGAGTTAAATCTCCTTTACCAGCTGATTGCTGGCAAAAACCACAGTGTGGAAAGTGAGGGTGGCATCTCCTTGTCATACGTTGTGGGCCTGGCTATTGTTGAAAGCTGGTGATTTTCCTCAGGAGCACTTCCGGTGTCATCAGAAGGTACCTGCTCTGCAGGGTCTTTCTGAGTCTGCCCTGCAATTTGAATCTGTGCCCTGCCATGCCCCCTCCCACCTAGACTCTCTTCATCCTCTCATCCTGTGACAGGTGTCCTCCTGGGCAGGATCCCCAGGTCCACAGTCCTTTTCAGGATGCCACATTTGAACTTTGGGCCTCCAACAGCTCAGATGAGATATCACTCCCTGTTCAAGTCTTTGCATTGCATGCACTCAGCTCTCACTGGAAAATACTTAGCAAGGGAACCCTGGGTTCGTTCAATTTTACATTCCCTCCAGACGTGGAGGAGAGTTTACTGTTAATCTGTCTACCTGCCAACACTTGCTGTGGTGTCTTTTTAATTTTGATCATTCTAATAGATATGTAATAGTATCACACTGTGATTTTTAATTTTCATTTCCCTAATGAATAATGATGTGGCAATTTTTTGTTACAGCCATAGGGCAGATGGTTAGGGTTGCAGAAGCTTTGTGTGTGTCTTCTTTAAGACAAGAGGGGCACAGAAGTTCTGAAGGAGCTTCATCATATTTTATTTTTCCCTCCCTTTCTCTGTGAAATATATATATATATATATGCATATGATATATATATATATATATATGAAGGAATATTAATCAGCCATCAAAAATGAAATCTTGCCAATTGCAATGATGTGGATGAAACTAGAGGGTATTATGCTCAGTGAAATAAGTCAGCTAGAGAAAGACAATTATCATATGATTTTACTCATACGTGGAATTTAAGAAACAAAACAGAGGATCATAGGGGAAGGGAGGAGGAAAATAAAACAAGATAAAATCAGAGAAGGAGGCAAACTGTAAGAGACTTTTAACTATAGGAAACAAACAGGGTTGCTGGAGGATAGGTGGGTGGGTGGATGGGGTAACTGAGTGATGGGCATTGAGCAGGGCACATGATGTGATGAGCATTGGGTGTTAAATGCAACTGAAGAGTCACTAAATTCTACCCCGGAAACTAATAATGCACTATATGTTAACTAAATTGAATTTAAGTGAATAATTTTTAAACATTATTAAGAATTTCAAAATGGCAAGAGCAGAGTGTTAAACCAAGTGTGGGCTATTCTGATTTGGGGAGCCTGTGTGACTGTGCAGGTTGGAGACCATAGAGCAGACCCCTAATGTGTACACAGTGTTGCAAACTCAGTGATTCTTCAACTGGTGGCATCAGAATAAATTGGAGAGGCTGCTAACACATACACTGCTGAGCCTTGCCTTCAGTTTCTGATTCAATAGGTCTGGGGCCGAGCCCTAAATTCTGCATTTCTAATAAGATTGCAAGTGATGCTGCTGCTGCTACTCTAAGAACCACACCCAGAGAACCACTGACCCAACAGATGAAGTCCTTGCATGGCCTGAGTTGTCTTTACCATCTAACCTTGGCCATAGCGTAAGCCATGTAGAGCTCCTCACCACTGCTCAGTTTTCTTAGGCTTTTGTAGGCCTCCATGCAAGAGCTCTAGTCTGCAGGAAAATTTCTGATTCTCCCTTCAAGATTCCTTTTACCAGTCCCTCTCACCCTGTTCTCAAGCAGAGAGGCTCTGCTGTACATCAGCAATCATTCTGCTGACGGGCCACTTGGCTGCATCTTGGAGAGCAGATGACTGTCTTTCATCTGTGTCTTCTCAGGGCCTAGCACACTGTGAACATCCAACAGTCTGTTGAGAGAATACATTCATTATTCATTCTGAATAAACACATGATTGTTCATCATGATTACTATTATCTGGATAGAGTTTCAGAATGAGTGAAGGAGGTTTTCTTCCAACCCCTACAAGATGTCTTAAAAATGCATGCTGTTGGTCCCACAGAGAACCGGGCTAGAGACAGAGATAAATCATTGTAGATCAGTTCCTGCAGCTGGAAAAACAACTCAAAACATTCTCTCCTGAGTCAGCATTTTGATTTTTGCCTTTAGTGAACCACTCTTTCAGGGACATTTTCTGTGCTAAAACTAGTACCATCATTTTTCTATGGAATGAGAGAGCCTTTTGCAAACAGCAATGGTAGCTTAAGAAAAAGGTCCATCAGTATTTGCTACTTTGTTTTTCCACTTGACTGCATATGATCGAACCCTAAATGGATTGGAAAAATGATGTGAAAATAAGAATATAAACATATATGTGTAGGTGAAAGATTAATGAATAAATATCCAAAGTTTCTGACCCTTTGTTGGTCCACAGAGACCTGCTTTGGAGTGAGTGTGTGTGTTGTGTGTGTGTGTGTGTGTGTGTGCTGCATTGTGGGGCTGTGTGTGTGGGGGGGGTATGGTGCGTGTATGTGGGTGGTATGGGGGGCTGTGTGTGTGGGGTGTGGAGCTGTGTGTAAGGCTGTGTGTGGTGTGTGGTGCTTGTGTGTACGGGGTGTGTGGGGGGGGAGGAGGTGGTGAGCAGAGTACAGGTTCCTTGAGGTTTCTCCCTTGAGGGATCACGCACGCCCACATAAAATCCAAATATAATAAATTTTGGAATGCAAGCACAGATTATCCATCTAACTGCAGAGGTGGAAGGCTGCCTTCAGACATGGAAAATGACAGATAATTATCCAGTCTTTTGACAGCATGTCTGCTACCTAATAATTCAAACTACTGGTATGAAGAAGAAAGCCAAGAATCTTGACGAAGTTGGAAGAGACACCTAACAATCGGCTTCTACCTCCTACCCTGGGGTCTATTCTTCTATATTCAGCTGCAGGAGGGGTATGAGGTGGTCAGAGTGGCAGAGAAAAGCAAGAGACTCAAGGGAGCTGGGCTTTATCTTTTGGTTCATGTGCAGGCCCCTTTCCTGCAAGTGGTAAGACACGGTGTAATTCCAGGGGAAAAAAAAAAAAACAAAAACTGAACAATAACCCCTTGCATTTGCAGAGTGCTTCCAAAATTAAAAGAGATCTCATTTATTTCTTAGAACAATCCTGTAGGGGAGGTGGGATGGGCATCATTGTTCTGTCTTTATAGGCGAGGACCTACAAGGCATGGCTAGTGCAGTCCACATCTCTGGTTTCCTGTCCATATATTCCATCTTTAGATTAAAATGAAGTGCTACTTTCATATTCATGGGGTTGGGTTTTTAATAAGGGGCCCTTAAAACAGTGCCCGAACAATTTTATTTGGAATTTAACTTGATCAGTGTAGATTGATTTCACCAATTCCCTTTCAACAAAAGGAATATTTAAAGAGAGAATTACGTGGGTAGTTGTCTCAAAACTTCACTTGATTTTGCTTCCATTTACTCACACATTTTTATTACCTTCCTTTCCTGCATATGAATTGCTTTAACAAAGTTTGAGTGATACATAAACTCCTGCAAACCATCCAGGGGGCACAGATCAATTGTGACATTCTTTTCTCTTTAGCAACCTGATTTATCTACATCTCCAGAAAGAAATTTATCATGAGATTGTAGGATAAACGTTGTTCAAATGTATTTTCCCTAATGGTTAAAGCTCTCTCTCTCTCACACACACACGTGTATGGGTGTGCGTGCACAGACACCACACACACACACACACACACATTCCCGAGTTACTTAAGGTGTAATCAGTTGGTACCTATAACAGGTTTCACAATACAGGAAAACTTTACAAAATGATTTCCTGGGTCCCAAGTGAACCTAACTGAAGGGTGATATGTAATTAATTAAACTCATGCCTTCTATTTTCTCTAACAGGAAAATCAAGAAATTATTTAAGAAATCAGGAAGGATTTGTTATAATTAAAAGATTGAAATAGTGTGAGCACTTTCTACCACAATTTTGGCAGAAATGAATATAATAATAATTCCCAAGTGGATTTCTCTTTTCTCGTATTTGATGACACTGGCATTATTGTCTCTGGGGCATATGGAAAGAAAGCACTTGGCTGAATTCTTCTCTACATTGTTCCCTTTAAGCCAGGTTTGAATTAGCTCACACGGGTGTTCTTGAGCTTTGAGAAATAGCAGAGATTTTTGGTAAAGCCATTAGGCATCGCTGCTGGGGTTGCGGCTGTGTCTTGGGAGTCCCGGTCAGCCTCTCTGGGCCCATCATTCTTTGGAGGTGAAACCAGTGCAGAAAGGGGGTTCCCTTTTATCTTTCCTTTTCCAGGACACGAGGACAGAGAGCTCTCAGCAACTCTGTGCACTCACACAGTTCTAAGATCACCCCACCAGTGTCAAATAGTACAGCGATCCTAGAGAAAAATGAGGGTTTCAGGAGGGCAAAGCAAAGCAGGATCATGTACCCACAATTGGAGGTATGGTGACCATGGTCTAAATGGGCTTGGCTCTTTCTTTCCTTCATGCTTTTTGGCTCATCTCTCTGAAATTCCATTCTTCTCAACCTTCCTCTGAGAGGCAGCTTGTGATATTCCCTTCACAGGTCCTGATGACTAAACATTATTTTCATTCACACATCTGGGAAATGGTTTTCCCAGGGGACCACAATAGCTTATTCTGGTTGGAACCAGGGCAAAGGCCAATCTGCTATAACCATCATTTAATGAGACAAACTGAGGCCTATAGGGGCACCAACTTTTCTCAACCCCAAATTCCATTTGGAAGTGCAATCCAGTAAATCCTGCAGACCCCAAATCCTGTCAGACTTGGCCTCTGCTCTGAAGACCCACTGATCATTTAGCTTCTCCTAATGCTCTAGACTCCCTTTCAAATCCTGTCTCTCATTCTCTCCTTGCCTCCAAACTCTCCCTGGTCCCATCTATCCACCCCCTCCTACCCCTGTTCTAATAGAATTAAATTCCCTTGCTGTCTGCTGACTCTTCATAGGACATCAACCATTATCCTCTTTGCAATCTTGCTCTCCCAGAGGACATTTGCAGGAGGTCTCACTTTCCCACACCTAGTGCAGTAAGAGGTCAGTAGAGAGATGTTATAGATCTCCTTCTGCTCTTGAAGCTGTAATGTATCCCTGTAGGTTCCTCCCTCTTCTCTCTCAACTAATGGCTTGGTCATCCACCCTCCATCGTGAACACTGTCCTCAGTCAGGGCAACTCCAAAGGTCAGTGGGTGACCTCAGCAACCACCTAGCCTCAGAGTACCTTAACTAAGGTGGCTGTGTTGAACTTTGCCTCTCCATTTTGGCAACCCATAACCATGGCCTTGTCCTGGGACTTGGGCAGCATATAAATCTTTAATATTAAGAATCCACACTTAGGACACAGTGTCTTAATTTTAAAACTCTCCCTGCTGCCTAATTCCCATCATCTCCCTCGGACAGCTTCATGAGCAAATCCCCTTTAATCCTGCTTTTCTTAAACTTTAATGAATCTGATAATCACTTTGAGGGGTGTGAAAAATGCAGGCTCCTAAACCCTTACTCAGAGATTCTAATCATCTACATATGAAGGCAGTGCCTGGAAATCTGCCTTTCACAAACATCCTCGGTGACTCTAGGGCATGTTCTGCAGACAACTCTGAGAAACTCTTCTTGAGTTTCTTGAGCCTTTCATTGTTCCCCTCGGGGTGTCAGGCTTCTCCTGCTGTATTTTTACTTGTGATCAGTGTAGGCTTTTATCTATAATATGAATCACTCTCTTTCTATCACCATTGTAATGGTTAATTTATCAACTTGGGTAGGTCACATATCAGATATTTGGTCCAACAATAGACAAGATGTTGTTGTGAAGGTATTTTTTTTAGATGATATTAACATTTAAATCAGTCATGGACTTTGAGTAAAGCACATTACTCTCCATAACAAGGGTGGGCCTCACTCAATCAGTTGCAGGTCTTAAGAGAAAAAGACCGAGGTCCCCAAAGGAAGAGGGAATTCTGCCTCCAGCTTGCCTTCAGACTCAAGTTACAACATTAACTTTTCCCTGGGTCTCTAGTCTGCTGGCTTATCCTACAGAATTTGGACCCTACATAAACACGTACACACATGTACACACACGTACACACACATACACACTATTGACTCTGTTTCTCTGGAGAACCCTGAGTAGCATAACCATATAGTTCTAGGTCTATTTGAATAAACACATTGTTTAGGCTTCTAGGCTTCTGTCTCTAAGCTGCTGAACCACACCTCAGGGACTAAGCACACCACAACTTCGTCTTCTTCAGTTTTGCAGGGGCCTCCGTATTCCCTGGCCATCCTTCTATGTGTCTGTACATTCCACAGCACTGAGTTCCACAGCTGCTTTTTCAAACCTCACCACTGTCCTCAAAGCTCCATTCCTTCTCATCTCGGCTATCGATATTGACTAATGACTGGTCTCCTGCTTTACAGAGAAAATAGAAGTCAAGTTAGGAACTTTCTCTATTTCTTACCTACCGTAAAGTTTTTCACTGTACATTTATCACTGGCCTGTTTTTTTGTGGACAAGGTAAGCCAAGATGGATGGCTTCCACTTGGGATTCTATCCTTTCACTCTTCCTCCAAGGTCTTTTCAACTCTATGACTTGCCCATACTTCTCTACTGGCACCATTTCTACTGCCCATTTCTTCAGCACACTCAGTCCACGCCATCTTCAACAAATTATAAAACCTCCCTCCTTGTTCCATGCTCTTTTCAGCTACTACCATTTCTCCTCCATTTATCACCGCCTCCTCTTTTCTACTCACAATCACATAACAGCTCCTAAAATTTGACTACTACTCCCACCATTTCACTGAAAATGTTCTTGTCAAAGTCATCTTCCAGCTGCTAAATTCAGAGAAATATTTCCAGTCCTTATCTGGCTCACTATCTCTGCACTGTTTTGCACTGTTGGTCAATTTCTTCAAGAAATTCTCTCCTTCCTCTTGATTTTCCCCCAAGACATCAGACTGTTTTGATTTTCTCCTACCTGGCTGCTCTTTCCTTCTATCTTAGTTTAGTTTTCTCCTCCAAGACTCTGACAGGTAAATTTTGGTAGTGGTGGTGGTGGTGGGAGGGGGTGGGGACAGGGAATACAGGTAATTTATTTGGGAAGTGATCTGGGAAGAACAAAGAAATGGGAAGAGTGAAATAGGGATAGGAAAACAATATGATAAAGGGCAAGTTAAAGGTAATGTGAGTGTGGTAGATGCTCTGGGAATTCTGATGAACCCTGTACCAGACACCCCAGAATTGACCCACTAAGGATGGGGAGCTGTATTATTTCTCTGACGGAACTCACTAAATTCTCAGTACCTGTGGGATACCCTTTTGCTTGCTGAATAGGTTCCCTTGGCACCAGAGAAAGTCCTCAGACAACGAAGCAGAGAGAAGGAAAGTTGTCAAGTTTCCAGAAAAGTCTCCAGCACAGTTGCCAATGAAGCCAGTGTCGGCCAGGTCAGGGGAAGAGCTGGCATCTACAGTCTCAGAATCCTTTATTAGATATTCTCTCTTCCCTTCCTTTTAATGCTGGTTTCTCAGTGTTTTGTCCTTGCTCCATTTTTCTCTGTGTCTACATGTACTTCCAGGAGTGCTTACCTACATTCATGTCTTCAATTAGGACTTGATTATGAAGTGTATATTTTCTATCCAAATCAGCCTTCCAAGTTCTAGGCATATACATCCAGTTGGGTGTGGTACTCTCCTCCTTTGTGTCCCATGGGCATCTCAACCTATACTAAGTTGAATCTACCTGTCCATGAGAAGCTCCCTCCCTGTTCCTAGGCTCCCGATTCACTCCTGCTCCACGGTTCTCTCTTGGAGAGTGGTGCAACCAGGTACCCAGCAACCACAATGGGAAAACCCAGAGAGGTGTTACCCATGAAGCCATGCTCTCCATTAGCATCATATCAATTGCTGAATTTGCATCGAGGTTGGCTCTCTTTAGCCTGACTGCTCCTCATCTCTTCCATTAGTTCAGGCTCTCATCAATAATGCCCCAAGGCTCCCTCCTGCAGTCTTACTTACTCCTTACATAAGTATGGCTTATTTCCCAGGCAAGGTATAATAGGCTTCATAGTAGAGACCAGGTATTAACTGACCCTCACCCATATAGGACATTTTGCAAGGTTAAAATATTTTCAATTCCCTTTTCCTCTTCCCCTCCTTCATGCTGCCAATGATCAGGTCCAGAGTTATTTAGCAAAGACTGCATTCGTGAAGTTGAACTTCAGAACCTAGATTCTATTGTCCTATTACAATGTCAGATGATCTGACCCCAAATATGGAAAGAGCACATTTACTAAATCCTCGAATAGTTTGAAGATTGTTTACTCTTGTCTTGATTCCAAAAAGGGTTTGAGGACAATTATGGATTTTTTTTTTTTTGTAGAAGAGCAATAAATAGCAAATGTTAAAAGATAATATACAGAGTCTTGTGACTGATCTCCCAAGATTAAATGAATAAGTAACATGAGCATTGTTGGTTATGGACAGAGCACGCCACTCCATGCATTATCAATATTTGTTTCCTATCTTAATAAGTAGCTTAACATTTATAAAATGAAATGGAAAACAGACTAAGTCCATAAATCCAGGTGAGCCAAATGAATTCCTAGGAGGGAGTGCACTCCACTTGTAAATAATTCTCATTTAAATCTTGTAACTTGGAAAGGCTGAAGCCCACAATCATTAAAATGACATTTCCTGTATTTTTATCGTTTTAGTAGGAATGTCAGTAATCACCATATTAAAGGTCTCTAGGGAAGAGGATTAGTAGGAGGATTGACAGATCCTAAAATATTCAGGAAGCATAAATCCAAAATGCAGCTTTATATCCTTGGATTTGTTAAGGAGAATACTTTTTGGAAAACTCAGTTTCATGTTCAGTTGTTTTGAGAAATTTGACAAGACTCTCACTACATATATAAAATTTAACTAATGTTAAAACAAATGAATAAACCTGAAAACATTGTTAGAACAGGGCATCTAATTTTTCTCCCCAAAAAAAAATTCCAAAGGTTTTCACTGATCATTAGGCACAGTTTTGCATTCAGTAAACAGTAACTGCCTTAACATTCTTCCTATCAGATATGAGGTGGTCAGTAAATGTCTGCTCACTGAATACACAGTTTTTCCACACTAAAATTTCCAAAGCACTTCCCTAATTATATTGGTTCCTTGCTCAGAAATCTTTCATGACTCCCTCTTGTTTGGAGCTGTGCTGTAAATATGGTAGCCAAAAGCCACATGTGCTTATGAGTACCTGAAATGCGGCTGGTCCAAAATGAAGGGTGTTATAAATGTCAAACATACACTGGAAGGGGGGTGGGGTTATGGACATTGGGGAGGGTATGTGCTATGGTGAGTGCTGTGAAGTGTGTAAACCTGGCGATTCACAGAACTGTACCCCTGGGGATAAAAATACATTATATGTTTATAAAAAAAAATTTAATTAAAAAAACACACACTGAAATTTGAAGACTTAGTCTAAGAAAAAGAATGTAAAATAGTTTAGTATCTGTTATATCATCATTTAAAATATTTTACATATCCTGAAATAACATACTTCATTTATCTGTGTCACTTTACTTTTTGTTTTAAATGTGCCTATTAGATAATTTAAGACTACTTTCATTGCTTGAATTTGTGGCTCACTGTCAATTTTCAGTGGGCAGTGCTGGTATAGAGACCAGATTCTGAGTTTTTTGGTTTGTATACTTAACTTCCAAACCTTATTTCTTATTATATTTTCTTTATTGCTTTTCTCCTGTTGCTCCCTCTTCTAGAATGCTATTCCTTATAAAGAATTACCACTCTTTAGGATCTAGCTAAAATCCTCCCTTCTCTAGGAAGACTTTCTGGTTCTCCAAGCCAGAAGCACTTTTTCCTCTTCTAAACTCCTAAAACCAATTATGTATACCTTTTTTATAGCCCCATTTGATATCTGTATTATAGCTGTTTGTAAATATGTAGTATTTCCTCACTGAGTTGTGAGTCTTTGAAGGAAAGAAGAATTTTTAGTTCTGTTTCAAATCCCTCAAACTGGGCAAATCTATTGGCGTATGAGTCAGAAGCCACCCTAGTTGTTTTAGCAGAAACTGTTTCATACAGGGAACTGGTTAAATGGGTATGGGAGGCTGGAGAAGTAAAAAAAAGAGTACCAAGGTAACATAGAGTTAGCTACAAGAAGCAGTTCCCACACTTAGGGCAGCAGGATCCCAGAGAAATAGTGCAACGATCAGGCATGAGGAGCTGGGAGAAAGTTCTGGAGGAGAAGCCTCTGAAGAGGCTTCTCTCAGGCTGGTGAATGTGGGAGGGTCCTCGTGGAGTTGCATGCCAGGCTCTAATGAGAACATGCTGCCTGCTGGCGTTGCTGTCTCTGAGGAGGTGTGATGAGACTGGCTCTGGGAATGTGGAAAGTTCTGGAGACTGTTAACTAACTGCTACTCTTTCCAACTTCTACTTCCAAATGAAGAGCCGTAGCAGGAGTGACACTAATAGGAATAGTGGGAGATACAGAATGCCAGGTTCTCTCCCTCTTCCTGCCTTCTGACTTTCTCTAGGGCCTTATATAGATGGACTTCGACAGGAACCAACTGAGGATGAGTAAGTGTAGATTCCCACCATCCTGGTTTTCCTCCCCTTGAGCAGGGGCCAGACCTGGTGACTTGCTAGAATATGGCAAAAGTTAAAAGATCTCATTTCTGTGTGACATATTCCATCTATTGTCTTGGTGTTTGTGCATCGATGAAAGCGAACTATCATTTGGAGAAATCCAGATGTCAAGTATCTGTGAGTGGTTTCCAGCCAAGAGCAGGTGAGGACTGAGATCTGTAGTTCAATAGCCTATGAGGAAGAGAATCCTGTCAAATGCCACTGACTGAACTTGGAAGTGGATCCTTCCCCAACTGATCCTTAAGATGAGACCACAGACCCTGAGTTGGACACAGTGATTATAGTTTTGTGAGAGGCTCTGAAGCAAGGGAGATAGCTAAGCTATGCCTGGATTTTTGGTCCATAAAAATTGGGAGATAATGGATGTGTGTTGTTTAAAATGGCTAAATCTTCCAAGTGATTTGTTACATGTGAATAGCTAACTAATACATAGCTTTAAAGTCACAGACCAAGATAGAGGAAGATGGATTTAAAAATAAGAGATAATAGCTTAATAATGGGTAAATCTAGCATCTAGAATGAATATGTATATCTATCAAGATATTTGTATCTATCTATCCATCTATCAATCAATCATCTGTCTTGCCTATGAATTAATTAGTAGTAAGTACCAACAACTCAAGAGAAAAATAAAAGATTGAACAAACCCTTAACAAAAGAGGAAATATTTGACCAATAAATATATGGCAAGAAACCCTATGTCATTAGTAATCAGACAAATGAAAATTAAAACCAAAACCAGAGGATTAGATAAATTGTACTCTTTCCAGATAATGGAATAAATATGACAACAAAAATGAATGAATATGCATTGGTGGTATAGTGGTGAGCATAGCTGCCTTCCAAAAATGAATGAATACAACTATACATATAAATAAAATAAAAATCTTAGAAATATAAGACTGAGCAAAAGAAGCAAGCCACAAGTGAATGCAATAGTATAATTCTTTGTATATAATATCCAAATCAGGCAAACCTAAACAACTAATGTTTTAGGATGCTTCCCTATACAGTAAAAGTACTAAGCACAGCAAGAAAATGATTATTGTGCAGATAATTGAGAGGAAGTGAGTGTGATCTGGGAAGACCCATGGAGAGTTTTTAATTTCCAAACCTGGGTGATATTACATGGACATCTATATTAATTCTTTTAAACATAAGATTAATTATATACATTTCAGTTTCAAAAATTTCTCTGAGACTCAGCAATTCCTTTAGATCATTTTAGTTCCCCTGTTTTCTGTTAAATTTGAGGAAATTAAATAAAATATCACACACACATGAAAATAGCCTGTGATGTGGTCATTATTTCCTCCTTTTATTCATCCATCCATTTACCTTTGGCAGGTATCTAGAAGGATGCTCACCAACGCTTTTTTATTAGCATAAAATTATTTTAGTACAATTAAAAACATTTTGATATTACTAGATTGATCAAGGGTAACAATAAAATGTTAATATTTAGATGTTATGATTGCAAGTTGCTGTCATAGAGTATTTTAATATTCACAGTTGAGGGGGTTAGAAACTGTTGAGAAGATTTGACCTCACACAAGATGGCTAAAGAAATTATACTACTTTCAACCACTCACCCCCAGTCTCAAGGTGTCCTTTACTCATTAGACAGTGACAGCAGAAGTAACTTCATTCCTTAGTCTTTGGAAAATCAGGTTAATTTATATACACGGGAACAGGTAGATATCTCTAAGTTGCGTTTATTAAACGGCAGTTCTAAAAAAATTGAAAAAGGTTTAAAAAGTGAAATTTGAATCAAATATTTGTGAAAGTACTTCAGTGGAAATTCAGGCTTGGCAGGGGCACTACTTTTACTGGGTATTGTGTCAGATTTTCCTCTCTCTTCTTCATGTAAGATAGCGATTAAGCAATCCCTTTGTGAACTTTATCAATATGGAACAGCCAATTAGATGAAAGCAAATGTATTGTGTTTTTCTCTGGGCAATTAATTTAGTAATTAATAATTTAAATAGGTGAGTGAAAACTTTAAACTGTTAGTATAGGCATAGAATATTCACAGAATTTTAACAGATTATTTTTATACAATAACAATTTGGGTCATATGTTGCTTTACTTTTCAAGTTTTCTACATTGCTTGAGATGTATGGAACAAGCCTGCATAATTTTACACAAATAATAATGTTTTTATGTATTTAGTAAAAACTAAGAAAAAAAAGTGGTTTCCTTCATTGCCTAAGTACAACCTCAGGATAACCATATGAAAATGGCACTAGATAAGCTAACTTGCCCAAAGTCATGCATTTAGAAACTAGCAGAATTAGAGTGCAGATCTGGAATTTCTTTGGTCAGATACCTGAGCTCTATCTAGTGCTGACATTATGTAGTGTGATGTCCTGCCCATGAGCCTTACTCGCGAAAAGCTCAGAACCCTTCCATCCCCCAAAGTCCCTGATGTAAGGCAGCCGCTCTGCTAGTCATTTGCTTCCTACCTTGACGTTTACGGAACACTCCATAAACATTTAATGCTATGGCCGAGCACACGTGCACCAATTACTTCTCTGTCTGATCATTTCTTCCATTCCATCATGCAGTGACGGGGCTTTGTGAAACCCGCAGCTCAGCCCTCTTAATGAATGATGTAATGGAAGCCGGGCGCACAAGCCTTCTCACTTGACTTGAATAAACCCTCTCTTCCCTCCATCCCTTGCAGGTGTCTCAACTCTCACAAGTGAGATCAGATTTTCCATGTTTGGACCAGATTTCTCAAGTTTCTTACTGGCAGGGAGTAAAGCTCTAATTAGTTCACGTGTGCCAGCTAATTAGGTAAGAAATTATTTTGCTAAGAATCTCCTGCAAGCCTTAGCTGGGGTCAGCCCGACTGTATTTGAATGAGAGGCGACGTATTCATGTCCCTGCTCTATAGACCAAGTGACGAAATGATAATTTACTTTACAAAGAAGAGACAAATGGAGAGTATGATTTTCTCTATGATTCAAAGAACCCTCTGGCAAAACTCTGCCAAGGCCAAGTTTTTTCCCAGGTCACTCCAGTATACTCCATGCCCTCCCCTTTCCCTCTGACCCGGAAAGTTCTCTCTTGATTTTTTTCTCTCTAGAGTTTCTCTTAGCAAATGACTGTTTATCTTATTCATTCTCATGGGGGTATATTTACTTCGTAATGGCATGAATTCTTGAGCCAAATAGATCTTTTTCTAATAATGATTTCAGATTTGAGCCAAATTTATAAGATGAAATTAATTTCTAGGTAATCTTTTGTGAATTTCATGTGTTTCCATATTATCCGTTTCTATATGAAGGACAATAAGAACATCCCACTCACTTTCTTACACAGGAAACACTTAGACAAATATTTTTACACCAACATCTAAGATGGCTTAATTGACCACAGACTCAGTTAATTTTGTCTCTGTCCTTATTAAGAACTAATTAATCACATGTGCACACAATTATCTAAACAACCACAGATCATTAGCTCCAGAGGTGTTATTCATGGCTCTTCCTCTGTATCTTAAGAGAGGAAGAAACTGATGTCCAGAAAAGCAAACGTGACAAGCCCCAGAACACAGCTGGCTAGTGGTCCAACAGGCACTAGAACTCAGCTCAGCCAGTCAACAGCTAAAAGAAGGAGATGGACGCCCAGCCTCCCCTTACACACAGAGGGGGGTCTTCATGTGTACCCCGTCTGAGCTCTTCAGTAATGAGCCAAAGGAGAGGAGCCCCAGTTCAGAGGGGAGCTGGATGTCTTCAACGATTCAAAAGATTATTTCATATACATTGTAGAAGTCTGACCCTGATACTGAGCATCTAATACTAAAAGACGAAGTGACACACACATTTGAAATGTACCGTGACCCTGGGCTCCGGCCAAAGTTGAAAGGTGCCGCGTTGCTATTTATTCTGTCCAAAAGTGCATGCATCAGAGGCGACCACTGTTTTTTCCTCTGTTTTTTTTTTTCTACTGCAAATAGAAGTCACTCGTTGGCCACACAAAGCTGATCTCAGATCCCTATGATTTCAGAGAAACACAAGAAAGATTTCCAGAAGAACAGCAATTTTCCCGATCTACAAGGGATATTTTTCCTTTTCCTGGCTTCACATTTTAGTGGCCATTGAAAGAAGAGAGAAGGGTAAACGTTATTCACATAACTTTTCTTTAAATAAGTCTTTACTGTTTGGGAAGTATTATCATGAGCCATCTTGTCTGGAGTATAAAAGAAAGTTGTGCACACTAAAACTAGTGAGATGAGCTCTTTATTCCAAAATGATGTGTAGATTTGAGACATCTACCTTTTCATAAAATCCCGTGCAAGGATAAACTTACAGCAGGCTGAGAGAGCTCAGGCTTGTTTCTCTGATCTGTGGTCATTTCTTACGTTATATAGGATACTACTTTCTGTGATTGTGAGTGGGCAATAAGTGGTGATACGTGTAAGCCTTGTTTTCCTATTTCCTGGACTTTTGAGGTACACACTTTGTAATCTTTATGAGGAAGGCTATTTCTGTGAATTTCAGAACTTCGGGTACTAAAAAAAAAGCTGCGATGTCTCCATCTAACGTGCATAAAGTACATTAATATTCATTTTAGGAAGGCATAAACATTTTAAAAGTAAATATTAAAATTGGAACGATGGTGTTAGTCAATGCCCCATGCAAGGCTGTACTTGAGATTTAAACTCTTGGCATTGGAATGTAGTGAGGGTCTTTGCCTGGTCAGAGTTAATGACAAGGGTCAAGGATGCCAGGCATCCTGGCAGTTCCTCATACTGAGGGTGACAATTGTTATTAACAAAAGTCATCTGCAGAAAGTCCTCTCCTCTACTGCAAGAACAGAGAGCGGATGTGTGTGGGGAGTGGGTCATAGGGACTGAGTTCTGGAATTCATTCTCCTTAGAAATAGGTCAATTCTGTTTTTCCTAGGAAGTCCCCTGGGCAAAGACCCCATCTCCTGCACTCTTTCGAATATAAATTGACCCTGACAGTGAAACAACCTCCAACTTTTGCTACTCCCTTTGGGGAAGAGCTTTAAATACAAGTTCAGAAATGACCTTGGGGCTCTGGGGAGCTTGGGCTCAAGGTCGTAACCTCCCTTCGGCCCTGGGGCTTAGAAATCCAGAGGCCAAAAGACCCAAGAAAGTATGCTCCCTGGCTTGCATTTCCTTTACTAAAAGGGTTGAAAGCGAACAATTTTTTGCACCCTGCAGAGTCTTTTCCTTCCGTGGGCCTAGAGTTTTGCATACCTGATGATATCCAGACAGTGCTAACCTCTGGACTCCATGAGAAGCCTTTTAGCTAATCATTCCACCCTTCATAGTCAAGCTGCCCAGAAGATGCAGATTGAACTGATGTGAGTGACTTTGGTTTGGGTTTCTTTGAGGCTTTTTTTGTTGTTGTTCCTTTGAGGAAAATTGAGCTCTTCTAAATAGATTTTCCTTTATTGTTGAGAATTATGGGGACGGGGAAGAGAAAGAAATAATTCATCCTTATGTTGATGAAGGAACATGCTCAGAATCTCAGAAACAAGAATGCACTGTTGGAAAATATTACTTAATAAATGCAAATTGTCTCCTTATAACAGAAACTTGCCTCACTCCACACTTCACAGTTGTGGTTAAAAGACACACTATGTTCAAATTTGATTATTTACAGAATCAAAGGACACATGTCCAATTCAGATTGGGCAAAGGCCCTGCTGTTTGTGTTTTTAAACCAGATCAAAGGGGCCCTTTATTTAAAACAATGACTGTAATGCTCAGCTTGCATCCAGACACTAGTGATCCAGCCTCTTGGGAAGGGAAAAAGAAATGGTCTTTAAACCCTCTGGTCTGCTTTGCAGCCTTTTTTTTTTTTTTAAAACAGATAAAGGGAGACTCATTTGCATGGTTCTGACAGCCCGGTGAGGTTAGGGCTAATTCTCCAGGCCTGTCTCAGAGGGGATTTTGGGTGGGTGAGAGAATGTCTTCTGAGCTTACCCCTTTTCTTTGGCTGGCCTGGGTCTATATACAAAAGAGAATCTGCGTACATATAAAAGCCAAGAAAAATTGCTAAGATGCTTATTTTAAAAAATTACCATTACTACTGTTCAAAAGATTGTATTAAGACCCTCTCTCTACTGATCAAGTTGAAAGCCATAATCCTTGCCTTAAAAACATCTTAATATCTAAATATACAATATTGGCAGAGTCAAAAACAGAACTAAAAAAAAAAAAGAACGAAAATATACAGAGACCTACAAAATGAGTTTAGTAATGGGATGACCATGGATGAATTTTGGCGAAAGTCTTAGTAAAGGCTAAACTAAATATATCTTAGAGATTTTTGGATTTAAGGGAAGTAGGTGCATATATCTCTTCCACATTTTCTAGCAGAAATGTTGAAAAGGATTCCGGGATTCAATCCTAGGCCCTTGGGGTCCCAGGATTCATTCCCTTATTTGATTTGACAATATTGATTGAGAACTTGTTATGTGCCAGGCACTGTACTAAGTACTTGTGAACCACACACTAATTCCCTGTTCTGGTAGAGCTTATATTCCAGTGAATATGGTGGGCCAGATAATAAAATAAATACATATTATGTTGGAAGAGGATGAGAACCATGAAGAACACTGAATGGGGAAATGGGAATGTGGAGTGCAAGACTGTGGGGGGGTAGAATGTGCCAGGGCAACCCTCACCGAGAGGGTGACAACAGAGCAAAGACTTGAAGAGGGGAAATTAGCCATGCAGATATCCAGACATTTTAGGAGGAAGGAACAGCCAGCGCAAAAGCCCTAAAGTCGGGGGTGGAGAGGTAAGAAGAGGGGTAAGGTTGGCGACATAATATGGGTGAGCAGACGTGAAGGGCTTTGGAGGCCAAGGTGAGAATATTGACTCTGAAGCTCACTCACTCTGAGTGCAATGGGACAAGTCACCATTTGACCCATATCTAATACGATTACTCTGACCGGTTTGGAGATGAGATTATGATGGAGCAAGGAGGAAGCAACAAAACTAGTAAGGAATCTGTTGTCATCCTTAAGCCCAGCCATGGTGGAGGCTGGGACCACCATGGAAGCCATAGAGGTGGTGGTAAGTAGTTACATTTGCAATATTTTAAAGGCAGAGAGAAGAGACTTTCCTAGGTGGGTGGATATGCAGTATCAGCAGGGTTGGGTCTAGGATTTAAAGGGCCAGAGTTTATATAATTTGAGGGCAGAGACCGTCGAGATGTTTAATCATTGCTCTCTCCTTCTTGAGTATACAGACAGACTCAGTTTCCCACCTGTTCTTGCAGTTCTATTGGACAATGTGGCTGAGTTAGGCCAATGGGATATGCGCCCAAGTGGGGAGCTATTTCAGGTCTCCGGTCATTAAGAGCTCGTGTGTATTCTCTGCCCTTTTTCTCACCAGTGTGGCTGCAAGTGAAGGACTCTAAGATCGCTGAATAATAAAACGGAAACAACCTGAGCAGCTGAATTGCCACGTGGGGGTAAGCAGGGTAGAAAGCCACCAGGGCAACAACAGACTGTGGTGTGAAAAAGAAGCAAACTTTTGTCATTAAGCCCTTGAGATTTAGGGATTTATTCATTGTTGTGGAACGGTATAATGCTATCCTTACTGATATGGTCTAAATCTGAAAAGATGTAGCACAGTCTAATAAGGAGGAAATACATATGCCTAATATGCGTATCTCCATGACCTGAGTAGTTCGTGACCAACACGGAGGGATATTTTTGATACTAGCAACCTGGCATCCCACAAATATTTCCAGTTTGGGTCCCTGGAGGTCATGAGAAAGTTAATATTGAGGCCAAAAGAACAAAGATATTTTAAAAAGATCTAAAGTTGATGTAATTAAGGTTGACCTAAAATGCTCAAATTATTGGAAGGAATTGTTTTTCTAGTCTGAAAATTGCAGGATATAGGTATAGGATCAGTAATGAGAGAGAATAGAGCATTGGGCTTGAGTATGGACAGGGAGAGAGGTAATAATAACTTCTGAGCCAGCATACCAGCCACTCCAAGAGATGGAGGGATCAGAATGTTTTGGAATCTCAGTTATGCCATGCACAGAGCACCTGTATAAGATGGTGGCCACAGATGAGTCCAGAACCATCCATCGCCTTATAGGTTCCATAGGTCTCCACAGCTCAAATGGACACAGGCAACTGGTTAATGGGAGGATCACATCATCTAACAGTGTTATAGCACAGTGAGCACAAGCTTTGGAATTAGGTCACCAGGTTAATTATCTTTCCAGCTCTAAGTCTCAGTTTCAGTTTCTATAACAGGAGGTTAATACTTAGAACATGGGCTGGCCCATAGTATATGGTCAATAATTATAGCTACTGTTGTTATCATCGTCTTCTTGCCATTATTGTCATTTTTCATATAGTGAGAGCTGGAAGTATTAATGTGACAGGTCTGCCCCATGGAGTGTTGGCGAGCATGTTGTGATGTGCTAGGGAACCCACACAGGAGTACTGATCAATCAGCTCTGCTAAGTACCCTGCGATTGAGGGTGCAGCGTAGGTGGATCTTGGGAGGACTTTGAGCTGGGAACTCCACTGCAGTGTTTCTAAGGTCCATCTGCACAGCCGTGGTGTAGTCCTTCAGGGCTAGCTGAGGGGTCCATCTTTCTCACTTCTGGATATCACTCTACAGTATCTCCTCCCGCCATGATTTAACTCCAAGAGGTCTCTGAACTGATCTGTTCTGCCAGAGCTTTTTACTTATGAAGAATTCCCTTTACTGCTCTGGAGCTGTTTCCTCACATATAAAATGAGAGCATTGCTCTGTACTATTCCACTGGCACTGGCTGATACGACAAAAGCTTATAAACTCAGGGGTATCTAGGTTCCATGACACTGCATTGGCACATATGCTCTTCACAATCATCGCTGATGATGTAGCTGAAAAGAAACCTGATATTTATTGCCACAGTCAGAGAGAGTCCAACTTATGACTGGAATGGAGTTAGCCTTTCTGTGATCCTCAGAATGGCCAACATAGAGAAACGATTTTAGAACTTATTCTTGGCTTGCAAAGAAATCTAACTTGTCGCGTTGGTAGAACCATGGGGAGCAGGATGTTTTCTGAACATTTTAGCCTGTGATCTGTCATAGAGATCACAATTTCACCATGAGAAGACCATCCCTTTTGGGGCACCTGGGTGGCTCAGTTGGTTAAGCATCTGTCTTCAGCTCAGGTCATGTTCTCGGGCTCCCTGCTCACTGGGGAGTCTGCTTCTCCCTTTCCCTCTGTTCCTCCCTCCTGCTCATAATCTGTCTCTCAAATAAATTAAAAATCTTAAAAAAAGATTTTCTTTTGAAGCCTTTCTAGCCTTTAAGAGAGTCTTTACAAAAACTCAGCACAGCAAAGAATGGCATTGGAGTCACGGGAAAGGAAAGACACTGGAGAGAGTTAGATTGTTTAAGACATTCATATTTGTTGTTCCATAAGGGGAAACTGCTTCTGCGTAATACTCTGTGTTTTGTGAAGTCCCTCCTCTTGACCATGGAGATGGATGATGCGAAGGTTGCATTAAATCATCAATCGGTAGAAACACCTGCTCAGTCTTTTTCCATTCCTGATGGTACCATCTGATGCCTGCCTGATCTAGGTTCTGTGCCCTAGATCTTTTAGACTATGTAATTTCCACAGCTCCTGATTTGCATTATTTCCTCTCCGTGCCTCTCCTCCTGTGCACTAGGGAGATCTCTTCAGTAGGGCTCTGAGGGTTGATATTTGACAAAAGTCAAAGGGGTCCTCTACTTTGATTTTCCCTCTCTGACTCAGAGTAGATGACTCTCCAAACTTAGAAAATTGTGGTTAATTTTTGAGAGTGATTAGAACGAAGGTAAATCTGCCGGCTGCCAACAGTCCAGGGTCAGATCTGTTACTCCTAGGGTAAAGTGAATGGAATAAAATCTGCGTAGCTTTTATTCATGGCTTTTATTCAGCAGAGATGTTTTTAAAAAATGATAAAATAAGAGCAAATGAACTAGAAATATAAAAATGAAAAGTAACAGAATAAAATAATAACATATTCCAGTGTGGGATTTGGAAGCAAGCTCATATAAAATATTGTACGGTACAATAAAATAATAAAATAAAATATTAATTTCTATGAAGGTCTTATCTTGGTATGCAGGGTCATCCTTAGGTGTTTAGGAAAGATGTCTTTCAGTTCTTTGACTCCCACTTACTATTTACATCACAGTCAATAAACTTTTATTCTGTCCTCTGCCTCTCTACTTCTCTCAGCTTTCAGTTAATTATTTCTACTTTGTCAAAACATGTAATGTTTACATAAAATTTTTCCACTCCTCTTCTCCATCTTTGTTTTGTTCTAAGCTCCACTAAATATATTGTGCTCTTAGCGCTAGACTCTTTGCCAGTTTCTCCAGTCATCTCTCAGTTGGAAGAAACTTATCTGTTAGTAGGTTGTCAGGAAGGGACTATAAGTGCTGTATTCTCTTGAGTTCTTGCAGATTAAAACTGTTTTTCTGTACCATTGGTGTTTGAAGGAAAGCTTGCATAGGTATAAGATCATGCCACTTACGCTTTCTCACCTTGAATTTTCAAAAAATATTGCTGCAGTGTTGTCTTTCGTACACATGCTGTCAAGAATTCTGAGACCCCCTGATCTTCTTTCCTTTGTAAGTGATGGGACCTTTTCTTCCTGAAGGTTTTTTTTTTTTTAAATAAATTGTTCAATAAAAAATAGAGTTCAAAGTCTTATTTTGCAAAAATATGCTTTGTAGTTGGCAATAATGTAGGCATTTTCAATATGTAGAGTCAAGCCTTTTATTTTTAGAAAGTAGTTTTAGATGTGATTTCAAGTATGTTCAAATTAAATATATGTTGAATTTTCTTTGTAATTTTCTCTCTCAATTTTTAAAATCTCTTTATACACTTTCTTTATACACTTTCTTCACCATTCCTCTCTTCGATGTCTCTAACTACATTTTCATCCAAATGTCTTTTCCTTTGGGAAACTTGTAATTTAGCATTCATTTCTGAGATGAATTCTTTTTTTTAAAAAAAATTCAATTGCTTTATCAAGTTCAATCAACTGGTTTCACATCTTTTGTTGTTGTTCATTTCTTCACTGAGTTTTGAATCTCTGACTTGAGATATCCCTTCGTTAAACATACTATTAAAAATTGTATTTAATTCATGTTGGGATGTAATGTTAAATTTTTAATATTTTTAAATATTTTTCCTGTTTAGTTATTACACATATTTGTAGTAGGCAGGGGAGCAGGAACTGGGTAGTTTACTAAGTTTCTTAGTCTAAAAGCCTGTTAGTGGAGGAAGGGGATATTTCTTGAAGAAATGATGCCTTTTGGGGTGAGGGGGTGGGATATTTGGTGTGTGTCTTTGTTTTGATTTTTGATTTTTTCTTTTCTTTCTTCTTATCCGTCTCCACCATTCCCCCAAGGGCTGCCTCTCCCATCCAGGTCTTCCTCCCTCCCAGAATCTTTTCCTTTCCACGACCACCCTCTCTGGTCAAGCACTCCTGTAAGTGGCCTCCTTTCAGACTGTTAATATCCACATCTCGGCTTTACCACCAGTGATTGATCTGTTTTCATTATTTTTCAGGGTGGACTCTTTTGGGGGTGATTGTGTCTATATGCTCTTTTCTTCTGTTATAGACTGAATGTCTGTGTCCTCCCCAACTTCATGTCTTCAAGTCCTCACCTCCAATGTATTTAGAGGTGGGGTTCTTGGAGGATGATTAGGTCCTTAAGGTGGAGACTTCATGAATGGAATTCATGTCCTTTTGGAAGAGATTTCTGAGAGCTCCCTTGCCCCTTCCTCATTGTGAGGACAGAGTCATCTGTGAACCAGGAGCAGACAGACATCTGTAAACCAGGAAGCAGTTCCCATCAGATGATGAATCTGCTGATGCCTTGATCTTGGACATCTCAGCCTCCGGAACTGTGGAAAATAAATTTCTGTTGTTTATAAACCAACTGATCTGTGCTTTTTTGCTACAAAGGTCCACATGGACTCAGACACTCCCTGTCCTGCTTTCTGCAGGAGTCCCAGTCAGTCCTTGCTTGCCTCTCCATTCCAGTGTGGGATTTAGAAGCAAGCTCATTTAGCCTGGAGTATCTATGACTCCACTGTCACGAAAGTAAAATCTGTAGTAGCCTTGGTCTTTGGGCATGGCAGAGAAGTAAGGCTAGGTAACTTGACTTGGATAGTAACTCTTTTTTGACCTAACTTTGTAGTGCCATAAGAATTTTCTCTAGAGAGCCTCCATTATCCCATGGGAACTTGGCTGCCCAAGGATGGCCTTGGCTCTAAAGGTTTTTATTAAACTGGGAAAAGGCAGAGAGTAATGGATACTGCTATTTAGCACCTGCTGTGTCTGTCATTTAATCCCACATTTCCAAATGTCTTGAGTGCAATCTGGTTCATGCTGGATGGTTATTAAATACCAATGAGTTAAAGTGAAACAGTTTATGTAGGTATTCTATCTGATCTCACCTGGTAGGTACTAGTAGCACCGGTGGATAGAGGAGGAAGCAAGGCTAAGGAAAGGTGAATGCTCTCTTCTTGGTTACACAGTTAGTAAGTACCAGAGCGAGTCAGAGCCCAAGTCCGTCTGCCCCACCATACACATTTTTTCATTCTTACTAGGCTGCCCTGGACTCCTTAAGAAAGAAGTGCTGAAAGAAAATGAGGAAGAGGTGCCTGGGAGTGCAGAGAAAGGAGCAGAAGAAAAGGAAGGAGCAAGAGTCATCAAGAGAACAACACAGATAAAATTTAATCAGGAGGTAATTTCTCTTTTCTTCATCTTCTTCTTAATTATGCCAGGAAAGGGGACTCTGCAGAAAGAGTGGAGTTACTACATTATGCGTTGATGTTGTCAAATCTTAAGTTAATCTCATCAAAGTCTGTAAACTCCTAGATTGCATCATCATATAGTACTGAAGGAAAATCATTCTTCTGGAGACCATATTGAAAGGAGAGCAAGGACAAGAGGGAGGGGAATGAGGACTGCAGATGCAGAAAGTGATCAAACTGGAACCTGAACTTGCAATTGCAGTGTCTTGTCTTTGCTACATGCTTTACAGTGTACAAAACACCTTCCCATAAATCATTGCTATAGGACCAATGTTATTAGCATAATTTTAAATACAGGGAGACTAAAGTTTAGAGAAGTGAGGGGCGACCTAAAAGTCGCAAGGTAGAAAGCAATGCTGAGGCTAGAATTTAGATATTCTGATCCCTTCAGCAGGACTTTTTCCTTAGAGATATATTCAAATACAGACTGACATGGGCAATGAAGGCTCTATCATCTCTTTAGTAATAAACTTGATTTTTCAAAAATTTGGTGGGTCTATTTGACCCTCTCCTTTAGCTGAACATTCATCCCTCTTGCTTGAGAGAGACTTGATCTCTCTTTGTAATTTATAAGATCAATCAGTTCCTGAAATAAGACAAAAAGTATTTTTTACAAGAATGACAGTAAGTAGGTGAATTTTATTTTCACTCTTGAAGCTGATTAATGTCAATATTTGATTTATTCATTTTATTATGAACACTGTGATCTCCAGCATAATAAAAAGAGCAAATCTAAACATGTGAAATTTGATTCATGGTGATCTGGGTGGTATCTAGCTGTTTGCCTCGATTATAGAGACCAATCATTATTCTAGAACACAAGACACAATTGGCTAAATAGGGGTCATAATAACAGCACCGGGTGGTCTGTTTCTGTGGCTTTCGCCTAATCTGCTATTGTAGAACTTTACTATGCCCTTGTAAGTAAGTCCAGACTCCATATTCCTTATAGTCTTGACACTACCTTGGATGTACCCACCAATGCATCCTTTTAGCTATCACTTAGAAGACATCATTTTCTTCCTGCTTTTCTGAGATCTATACTTAAGGCTCTGAGCCCTGTGAAGCAGCCAATGTCCACCAGGGGCGCTAGACTTTGGGTACTAGACAAAGGTGTCCCCGTTCTCTGTCATACTCAATGGGTATCTGAGTTTGGTGACTGATACTTGCTGTCCAGGGCACTGGTGCCTGCCCAATGGGGTTACCAAGAACTCCAAGGGGCACAACAAGCCCACAGTGGCTGAGTCTCTCTCTGACCTTTCTGCTATAAGATTCCAAAGCAGAACTTCATGATGCTTCCAAAGTCTTCTAGACCCTCAGGTGACATACTTGTCCCTGTTATCACTCCTGGGGGGGGGGCAAGAAATGAGTCCTTGGGGAGTGGGCCAGACACATACCCATGTGTGCCCTAATCGCCCCTCCTCCCCCCTGGGGAGACACTGCTCTCACCCATGTTCTCTCTGTTCTCTGCCGGGAAGCTTCTCAGGTCCTCAGGCAAATACCCTCCCGGAGCCCCACTTCCTCAGCCTGACTCTGTGTCTTTTCTCTTCGAGCCTTTGAATCGAAACATTTTTAAAAAGTCAAATTTGTACCAATGTCTGCTCCTTTTCAGTCACTTCCTGTTAACCGCGATCAAGTTATCAGCATTGTCCATATTTATCCCCCACCGTTGTTAAAAAAAATTAAGTTTTTACTACCCCTGAGATCGCAGCCTAGGGAGTTCAGTGGTTAGTGTACGACTCCTCTGGGGGAACAAAAGGCTCCTTTCCAATTAAAGTTAATAGTGGGATAACTTCAGACACACAAAGGGAGAGAAAGGCACTTACGAGTCATGGTGAGTTCAAAAGGAAAGCGTTAAGGTGGAATCAGAGCATCACGGGAAGGGCTATTCAAGCCACCACGTCAAAAAGGCTGATTAACAGCCGTTCCCAGTCGGCCTGATCACCAGGGAGTCTTACTGATAAAATTATTTCCCCTCCAGAGAGAATCTCCCCGAACCGAATAAACGGTTCACTTCTGAATAGGATTCATGAAAAGGCAGGGGGGATGGGGGCGGCGAGAATAAAGACCCGTGTTCACTGAGCGATTTGCAGTGTGGAACCCGATCTTGTTTATCAGTCCCCCCCCCCCCCCCCAGTGGAGTCGAGATCTATACTTCGTCTCAAGTCATTAGAGTGCTGTGTTTCAAGTGACTTTTTGCTACAACAAACTTAATAATGCTCGAATGTAGGGAAAGGTCCTTCCAGATCATTTAAAAATATTAGTTGATTGTCTCACAACTTTCGAGTTAACATTTTAAATGACACGTTGCTAAATCCTGCTATGTATGAAGGTTTCAACAGCTGAATGTTTGTAGTAACTTCAAACGTTTTGAAAGTCCTATTGTAAATATTCCCTCTTCCTTGGATCCTCTTGTTTTAAGACGTTTATATTGCCTTATTTCTTTTAAACATGCTCTCATTTCTTTTCTCTGTGAGAAACATGCAAACGGCACGCAGCATATATAGGAAATGATGCAAACCATAAGGAAAAAACTGCACAGGGAGGAAAAATGGCATTTTGTGCCACATAAGAGCACATTATTTAAAGGGGCTGTGTGCTATTCCCAAGTCCTATAAATATGTCAGCACTCTAATGAAATGATCATGAAGTATTTGTGACTGCGTATTTGTTACCCAGGCAACAAACCATGACATCATAAGCTCACATGTTGGACAGAATTGTGGGCAGCAGCTGGACAAAGAAGGAAGGAATCTCATACATACCTATTTCTGACCACAACAGCTGAAATAAATCCTCCTAAAATTAAATCAAGAAAATGACATAGAAGAAAATACAATGATGGTAGATGGTTGCAGGTGAAGCAAAGGACTTCGCAAATCTTTACCTCATATGGAATCCCTTTCCGAAGAAGTGCCGTCTTGTTTTAACAGACTCTTTTTTTTTTTTTTTTTGCCAAGAAGTCTAATTAAAAACCTGCAAATAAATGACCTGGGGGGACACCTGTGTTTAGGGACTGTCCAGAGAAGGAATTGGGGAATTTGAGCAGGAACCTGGAAGGTAGATGTGAGAGAGATCAGCAGCTGTGGGTCTCAGCCCCAAGGCCAGGAGCACTGTAGGTGTCTTGGGATGGCTAGTGTGGCTCCGTCCTGCTCAGAGAAGTCAATGGAGAAAGACAGTAGAACCTGGCTAGAGAGCGGGCACGCTGCGGAAGGGCGGCAGTAGAGGGAAAAGAGCCACAGAACAAGAGGGTGTAAAGGATGTGGATGTAGACCTCTGCTAAGAGTTCATTTTGAGCACCGATATTTGAATTTTCTAGATTGTTACTCCTCTTCCTCGGTGCAAGTTCTTCCTGCCTCTCCTCAAAATCTTCACCAGGTGTTTCTCTGAGCCGCAGAGAGGAGTGTCACCTGGGCTCAGAAATAACTGTGTTCCCATTCTTCTTGAAGCCCCCGATTGCTTGCAGCATTTGCTCTCTGCAAATTATTGGAGGGAAGGACGTCGACAGCAAGTCTGGCTGTGATCGCGGCTCCCGCCAGCACTTGCACTCGCCACGGGGCATGTGGGCTTGCCACACGTGTTTCCCACCGTGCATGGCAGAGCTATGGGGTGGGGAGGAAAGTGGCCTCCCCTCTGCTCTGGATCTCACAAAGTCTCTCAAGAAAATGATCATCTTACCAAGGTGTTCAGTACAGTACAAAGTTGGGACAGACAGTAGGTCACCTTACATTACACTTCTCTCTTCTACCTGTCTCTCAAGAACCACATACAGACCTCTTCCCATGTCATCTAGGCAAAAAAAAAAAAAAAAAAAAAAAAAAAAAAAAAAAAAAATCCATCATACATATCGACTGTATGTAGAGACCTGGGGGTGTGTGGACAGAAGGCCATGGGGGACTGGCCCCTTAACCCATAAACTCAATTTCCGTTTAAACATAGCTCTCCCCGTGACTGCTTCCATATTTCAAGCTTCATCATCAAAGCAGCTGATTTCTTCCCTAGTTCAAATCCTCACTTGAAATTTGCCATTAATTCTCTCGAATTCTATCCCCAGTCTCTGTCCAAAGAAACTGTTGTTCATCTCTGGAAAGCACCACACTTTTCTTCCTTGGTCCTAGAGTTAGTAAGTAAGGCAGCCACATGGACAGTGGATCCCCTGCTGTCTCCGCAGGGTGCTTTCTGATAGCTTGGGAAATCACTTTCTCCTAATTTGGAAGGCAGAATAACCACAGAATTTCTTTCCTCAGCCAATAATCATGATTAGGTTGAACCAATGGCCATTTAAAGTGTACTTAGAAAAATTTTAGTAACCATCAGAATTCTACTCATTAGTTTGAAACAGATTTGTCAGTTTTCTCCAGACAGTAGACCCTATGCCCAGACAAAGTTTATGGAGTCTCCCATTCTTTGGTGAGCTCATTTTGTTTGTAGATGTCTTTTTCTTAATTGATTCATTGAAGAGAGCACAAGTTTGCCTTACTAAAGGCAAACTGATTTCCTTAAAAAAAAAAAAAATCCTCTACCCTAAACCCGATGCTCTCACAGATTTCTTCATTTTACCTCAGAGCTCCCAGCTTCCTAAGGATTACTCAACTCACCTCTTCATTTTTAAAAGCCACCTACCTCAACCTTCATGTTAGGCATGTAGGCTGGGCTTCGAACATGAGACTAATGTGTCCCTCCCCTGTGGGAGGCATACATTCCAGTTCCCACCCCCCATTATCTGTTTTAAAGTCATAGTGACTGGGTGGGGGGAATTCGTCTGACATGTGACAGTTGACCTCTTAACCTCCACTGGCTACCTTCAAATGGGTGTTATCTTTGGAAGGCTTTGCCCTTTTCTCAAGTTCTTCCTAGACAAAGAATTTTTTGTATTGATTTCATAGATTTGCTTAAAGTCATAGACTTCTTTGAGAATTATGAATTATTTCTTCAGAAAAACACATGTATTCTCATATTCTTATAATACAGCATTGGATTTGACAACCCCCTGAAGCCCCTTCTTGGGATACACATTAATCATCCCCAGAACTGGATTTGGAGTTTAAATTAGGTTGCTGATCAAAATCACTGCTTCCCCAAGAAGAGTGGTGAGTGCTGGGTTAGACCCTCCTTTACACGTATTAGGTAAAGTAAATACCACTGGAGCAAATATTTGCAAAAAGAAAGAAAAATTACCAAGTTGATACACTGGATTCTCTTAATGTTGTAGCAGATAATAACTTAGGTTGCATAACAGAGCTTGCCTTGGGTAAAACTTTCAGTGATAATGAGTAAATAGAAATGGGGCTGAATTTCTGGAAGTTTAAATTTCAAACACATGGCTGAAGTAGAAACAAGGTTCAAATAGCATTTTCACATGCTGATAATTTAGCAAGATCTTAGACTCAGTACAAACATTAGGGTAAATGTGGAATTATAATTTATGAATATGCCAGTTCTCCTTCCTTACTGGGAGGCTCGGGTATCTTTTCTGGTTCAGGACCTGGAGCCAACTTGTATTCTTGTTGCAGAATCAGTGAACATGTGTATTCAATGTAGTCAAATCCTAGCATGTACTGAATCTCCCACTGTGAACCCCACTGGGCTTGGTTTGTGAATTCTGGCCCAAACAGTAAAGTGTACTCAACCAGAATGGACTGAAGAAAAGTGCAGTGTGATAGTCCTCCTTTCTGAGTCATTTCTGGGATTAATGTCTAAAATTGATTTAACGTCTTTATCCCAGAAAACAATTCAAGGAGAATCTTTTAGCCTGAAATAATGACCTTTGTTAGTTTGGGGAAGAAGTCTACTTCTATGTGGGTTTAAAATTTCCCTTAGAAATGCATATAGTATAGGAAAAGACTATTGTTCTCTCTCAGGGTCCCTACAGATTAAAAAGGCAATGGCCCAGCTATCAAAGTCATCTTCTCCAGAGGCCTCAATTCAAGGCTGGCTTCTTCTAGCTTGAGACTTTGGGGTAGAAGTTTCAAGAATTTCTTACTGTTTGCCCTGCTCTTTGCACCTAGTAGACTGGGTCTCTTGGAAGCTCAGCTTTTTGAGTGGATTCTTTCAACATTGTTGTCCAACTCTTTTCTTCTTTTTTAAAGATTTTATTTATTTATTTGACAGAGATCACAAGTAGGCAGAGAGGCAGGCGGAGAGAGCAAGAGGAAGTAGGATCCCTGCTGAGCAGAGAACCCAATGTGGGGCTCGATCCCAGGACCCTGGGATCATGACTTGAGCCTAAGGCAGAGGCTTTAACCCACTGAGCCACCCAGGCACTCCTCCAACTCTCTTCTTACAGCTGAGAAAACAGTCTCAGTGCCTCGTTCTGACTGAATCTCTACCTTCTTAGCTTCTCTTTCCTCTTCTCTGGCTGTACTCATCATTCCCCTCAACCCCCAACCAGCACACACAAACAGATCAAAACTTACTTTCCTTTGAATACTTTCTCCCCCTACCCCTTACCCCCCAGCAAGAATAGAGTATTTATAACAAAAGAATTTACTCCACTGGTGCATAGCAAAGATATTCTCCAGTAAGCTAAATATATAGTTTATCTGAAATTTTTGTTGTTATTTTTCTGTTTGTGAAAGGGTAGGAATCAGTGGAATGGTCACTTTAAGGAGCCAAGTTAAGAATATTTAAAAAACAACCAAATAAAACATTTTAAAAAATCAAGTTTTTCAGCCATTGACATTATTTTAAAAAAAATCCATATGCAGAGTCTTGTGAATAATAACATCGCGTCTCGAGGTTAACTAAGTGTTAGATGACCAAAGTCACCAAAAAAAAAAAAATGCTTTCACCAGCTGCCAAAGTCAGCAAGGGCACCAGCGGGCATATGTGGCTCTGTCCTTTGGAAAATATGTTTCAGACAGTGATGAAAACGTAAACCACATAAACCACTCCGTTTCTAAGAGAACAAGTTTTGGGAAACCATGTTTTGGAATAGAGCCTCAATTTTCCATTTCACAAAAAAACTCTCCAAAGAAATGTTTTTAAATTATAAGGGACACAGAGGAGAACATGCCTAAAGAAGCCTTAAAAAAAAAAAAAAAGAAAAGAAAAAGAAAATACAAGCCTTGGTTAATCACGAAAGGCTCAATTGCCCACCCAACAGAACTGGTGTTATAAAGTCCCTCTCTCCTACCACACAAAACCCCAACAGCCAGCCATCACTTTCAGCCCAAAGCTCTCTGAAATTTCATTCTTAGAGATGAAGCTCCAGAGTTTCATTAAAAGCTGAAATCCTGGTGGAAGAAGAAACACTGGGATGTATGCTAATACTTACTGAGTTTTAAGCAGAGTTGTTGCTAAGAAATTAGCGTGGGAGGTGAGGACACTCAGAAGAGTCAAAGGGAAAAGTTACAGAACAGAGAGCTTGGAGGCCTGGGAACATTTTGCCCATTTGAGCAGGACCTGTGAGATTACTGGGGTCACCCCACCTCCATCCTTCCTACTGCAAGGACCGGGTGGGGAACAGAGTGGAAACTGGGACTCTGAGCAACCACAGAACAACCCTGGTCAAAGCACGTAGCTTCTCAGTTTCTTTCTATGTAAAGTGAAGTTATACCTGTCTTCAACCTAAAAGCATTATTAGGAGTCACAGACATGTAAGAAATGGGAACATGCTCTTAATAAATTATTAAGTGCTATTCAGTCTCAAGGATGAGCTTACACACAATTTTGTTCTTTGCGCTTTGTAAATAGAATTTATATTTTGAAAGATTAAAAAAAACAGAATGAGCTGTAAGTGGTTTGTATGTACTCCTTTGCAGCAGTTAAATGCTTTTCTCTTGTGTTATTTTAAATAGACAGTGAATCACTAGAAGGGATTGAAACTCAGTATCTCTTCAATGTTAATATATAAAAGCGATGTAGAGGAAAATCTGAAAGTTCATCCCGAAATGTGACAATGAAACAAAAGGTCATTACTTTAAAAGTGTTACAACGAAGTGTAGTTACAGTACTCTGTGTGTGTGTGTGTGTGTTCACATTAACTTGATTACCATCAGATTTGAAAACAAATCACTCAGGCATACAACAGATCCATTTCATAGCATTTGTTCAAGCGTGCACGAACTTTTCCCCCTGTAAATGCAAATATGCAGTAGAAGACATGGGAGTACATGCTCAGCTCAGATTGGTAACCTCCCCAAATTCTGCACTATATGCTCCTCTAAACAGCATGGGTATGATTCGCGGGGTCGAAAGCCAAATTTCGTCATGCTCTCTTGCTCAGACCAACACTTGTGTAGGCAGAAGACAACTGATAGAGAGGATTTGGGGCACATGCATGTACATGAACGACAAAGAAGGGATCTGATTGTTTCATAACACACATCCCCAGAGCAAAGCCAAAGGACTATGAACGGCAGCACCTGATTCTGTCTCATATTGTGCTTCTCTCCCCTCCCCCCGTCAGTTCTGATTTCCCAGGGGTGAACTTCTATCTTGAACCAGAGTCATTTGCAAACTGAGAGCCTGTCCGAGCATGTTCAAATCTACCTCAAGGATTCCCAGGAAATTCTGTGAGTCACAAGTTTTCCTAAGGTCAAGAACTCATCCCCAAGGTCAAGAACATTTGCAGTCTGGCACACTTGATCAATTTTTCCAAATTCTCTGTGGTTGATTAAGGTCTGCTTTAGTCAGTTCTCGGTTTTCTCTGGTTAGTGTCCCAGGTCAATTGCAGGCAGTGTTCATGATAATTACAGCCTTCCATTCAATAATTCGTTTTTGTTTCCTGAGACTTTCTGTAAGTGAACTGTGTGTTGACATTTAAAATTTGAGTTGGGGAGAAGTGGATATTTGCAGCTGTCCCCTGCTTTGGTGTGGATTTCTTTTATGAAATGTTTAAGGAAAGGCACAACCATCGCTAGGGTGCGTGTCCTAAAAACCCATGAAAAGCAGTGTGTCTGAAGTGGAGCAATTTTAGAGTTTATTTGGTCCAACTTCTCAGATTGGAAATGGAGCTCAGACAAGTGTTTGGCTCAAGAATTCGATGCTGTGTGGTAAATAAAGGTCATGAACCCAGATTGCCAGTTCTTGGTCCTATAATTCTATTATACCCCTCCAACAGGAGGATGAAGAATTCATCTATTGCTTCATCTTGACTCTGAAATACTAAATTGTTTCTTTGTGTGAGAGGTGCTGTTGGTAGCTCACCAAGATTTCTTCAGTAATCATGTTTCACAGGCTTGCTGGGCTATCACTTTGTTCTAGAAGCTTCTTCTTCCTTTTTTTTTTTTTTTTTAAAGAGAGAGAGAGAATATGAATATGAGCAGTGGGGAAGGGGCAGAGGGCCAGGGAGAGACAGAATCTTAAGCAGGCCCCACACTCATTGTGGAGCCTGACTTGGAGCTCAATCTCATGACCCTGAGATCATGACCTGAGTCAAAATAAAGAGTCAGACACTTAACTGACTGAGCCACCCAGGCACCCCCCCCCTCCCGGGAGCTTCTAGGATTCTTGACCTGAGGACTTCCAGGAAATGCCCTCAGCAGCAGTCCCTCAGCCAATGGTAGACTGAAGTCCTTCAGATTAGGACAACTCTGAGGGGAGTTCTAAACCATCTCCCAGATGATTCCAGTGGGATGGATCTCCAGGGACCTGGTCATAGATGCACTCTGTAGGCTTTTTTTTGCTGTCTCGCTCCGTGCTATCTGTGGTAGGTAAGACGCTCCCTGGTGGTCTAGTGGTTAGGATTCGGCGCTCTTACCTATGGTAGCTAAGAATAATGGCCCCAAAGAAATCCACACCCTACTCCCTAGAACCTGAGAGTGCGTTACTTTATGGGGCAGAGGGGACTGTGTAGATGAGATCCAGCTTTTGGGACTTAAAATGGAGAGATAAAGCCAGATTATCTAGGTAGGCTTGATCTGATGGCATGAGCCTTCAAAAGCTGAGAACGTTTCCCAACTGTAGTGAGAGAGAATGATGACGGAGGGAGGTCAGAGACATGAGATATTCTGGCTTTGAAGATGGGGGTCACCATCTCCGACTGGAAGAAGGGGGCCATGAACCAGAGAACACAAGTGGCCTCTAGAACCTGCAAAAGGCAAGGGCTGCTGACACCTTGATTTTAGCCTAGTGAGATCTGTGTCAGACTTCTGACCTACAGAATGATGAAATAAGAAATTTGTGTTGTTCTAAGCCACCACATATGTGGTAATTTATTATGGCAGTAATGGAAAGCTAATTCATTCCAGAATTAGCTCTAAAATAAATCTCTTGCATTTAAAGCCCTGTCTCAGGGTCTCTTTCTTGGGGTGATCCCCTCTGCAAGGTGCCATATGGAGTCTTCTACCTAAGAATATGACCTATTCTTTTTATCTTAGTTCTCCAGTCAGGAATTAGACTTCTGTGTTTCTTAATGTACCTCTTATGACTTTGTGTAATGTCTAGCAGTGAACAAATGTTCCATCAATATGTGTTGGTTCAATTGAAGGAACAAAAACATCCACTAATGAAGTTCACCAGCTATCTATGCAGTCACATGCTGGACTAGAAGCAGATTCTTAGGGCAATTCCATCTCAAATGCTGTAGCAGTGGCATTTGCATTTCTGGTCTGGTCATGGCAACACTTGTAGTTTCTAGTACTAAGTCAGACATTTCTACTACTAAATCTAGTACTAGGGACCAACCAAAGAGGCAACTGGTTCCGACTCAGACAGCAAGGACAACTGTAATTAGCTTAAACATGTATCTTGTATGTTGAGTTTGAATTCATAACTTCATTTGAAATAATAAGTACTCAGTAATTTTTCTTTTAGTGGAAATATGCAGTAAATAGTCTTAATCTCATTTGAAACCACAACTCTTGCAGCTTTCAGAGTAACACTGACAGAGCGGGTTCCAACTGTGGCAGAGACCCCAAGTTAGGCAATCTGAGCACTGGCCAGTATCTTGTTCTCCCCTTCTGAGCTCACAGAAGGCTACACTTCGCAATCCCTGTGGTTGGACCACATTAGGGGATTAGTTCTGGGTCAATGTCACCTTCTGGTTTGAAGTGCTTAATTGCCAGTAGGATACCCTCTCCTCACTTGCTTTTTTTTTTTTTTTTTTTTTTTTAAACGGTATCAAGGTGGCTGTGTGTTCCAGATGTTGTAGCTTCAGGTTATGGAACTGCCTTCAGTCTGGACTGGGTAGAGAGGATAATTGCTCTGAAGATTAGGCTGGGTATGCAGTGGGCTTTGCACCCAAAAGAAATAAGCCATTGATGTGCTAAACTGCTGAGATTTTGAGGTTGTTCCTCAGCATAACCTAGCTTCTAGAGGCCCCTCCTTGAGTTACTATAAATATAGGCCATGGCTCTTGGAAAGATCAGGGAAGGCAATGCAGTCTGTGGGAATGGTGTCCCCATGCCTGTGGCCTTCGATGTGTATAAGTCAGTAAATATCACTCAAGTCGAAGAAGTAAAATCTGGGTGAGGGGGAATATATACATTTTGTCAGATACTACGTATTTCACATTAACAGAGATGGTATAAGTCTACCTAAAGTTTATAGCATCAAAATCAGAATCCTGGAGAGCCCACATAAACTTTGCTAAGCTACAAACACAGAGATCAGAACCTCACTGTAGTGAAGTTGTTGACAAAGTTCTCCACTTTTTCACAAAATGCATGTGATGCCCATGTGTCCAGGTAAGGAAAAATAACTCAGTGTGTGTCAGTCCAAATGAGAACCTTCCGTTGACTGGAAAGTGGAATTTTTATATATTGATTTTATCAGCTATTCTACTGATCAATTTTGCCCATTTTCGGAGCGATTCTTTTTTTTTTTTTTTTTTTTTTTGGAGCGATTCTCTTTTAAGTGAAACTATACTGTGTCAGTTGTATTGTATACTCAACTGAAGCCAAGTGAGTCCTTGCTGGGCATTTGTTCTGGGTTCCAAATGATCCCAGTGCTCGAGAGATCCTGAAGCAATGAATTTGCAGTGCACTTAAGCACCTAGATAAGGGTTTTTCCACTTGGTCTTGTTGGCATTTTTGGCCAGATAGTTCTTCATTATAGAGGACTGTCCTGTGAATTGTGGGCTGCTTAGCAGCATCTCTGGTCTCTACCCACTAGATGCCAGTAGCTCCCTTAGTTGTGATGGTCAAAAACATCTCCAGATACTGCCCCATGTCTCCTGAGGAGGCAAAATCACCCCGGGTGAGGATCACTGGCTTAGTGAGAAGACACATAGGGACAAGGAATTACTTGCTGCAGTACATACTATATCCTAAACAAGATATACACTGAAGTTATATTCAAATCAAATGGTACCAATAATTGTAATAAAGTGACAGGAAAGGTAACTGGAGTGCTTCATGGAGGAGAAAGGGAAGGACCTCTGCTCTACAGTAAGCAGAACCTTGAGAGCTTCAATTAGTGTTTATAGAGCCCTTATTACTAAAATATTTTTTGGAATCAACTCTTATGTTTGCATAAACATACACTGATATCATTATCATCTCTGGAGGCAAATTGGGAATAAAGTATGGTGGTTCCTTATTTCCCTTTTGGCTATGTATTTCACTTTCCCTAATTCTCATGTTCATCTTAATCTTTCACTCCCTCTTCTTCTCTACTGACCCCTTGCCTTCCTCTTGTGCCTCCTACTTTCTCCTCTCATTCATCAAGACATGAGGAGAAGGGAAGTGGTGACAATAGTGGGTATTTTTTGGTTAGTCATCTGTCATTCACTTTCCTCTTCCCCCTTCCTAATGGCTCCCAGATTTTCTTTTGGTAGTTTAGCAGCCATTAGTTTGGGTAGGATCTACTCCAGTGGTCCGCTCCCTGGGTGAGCTTGGGCCACTCCTAGTCAGACAAATTTCATTGCAATAGCTCCAGTTCAAGGGATTGGTGTATAACCCATAATAAGCCAGTCTGTGATCGGCTTTCTCCAGGTCAAAGTGATTTACTCAGAAGTAGGCAGTGAATGGAGGAGAACCAAATACAATGAAGGCCAGAAACTTTGACTGTTGTTTGGGAGAAGACAAGGTCTGTCTGCTGGAGAATGTGGTATGAGGTGGCATAACTTCTGTAGTTCTCTCTGCTAACATGCAAAGACCTGTGGATGACCCTCACAGATGGAAGTAAAAAAAAGCTGAGAGAATGGGTGAGAAATGGATGCCCTGCCTTGCTCCCTCTCTCCCAACTCTATTGATCAGTTGACTGAGAAGAAAGAGCATAGCCCTGGCTTATACAGGATTCCGGACAGAATGTTGGTGCCGGCTACATCCTATGCAAATAGGCATGTCTATAGGCATTGGGGAACTCTGAACGGCACATCCTGTTGTTCGCTTTGTCTAGGTGATGAGATGGCCAGAGGGGTACACATATCTCTACAGCTTATGGTTGACTGTATACTGCATGCTGGTTTGTTTGAATAGTCAAGGTCCTGGAGAAAAAAAAAATGGACAAGGTGACAAAGAATAGCTTTGAAGGGATATATTGGATGGACATATTGAAATAACCACGGTGCATGAGGACATCTGTGCCATGGGAACAACTCAACAGAGCGTGCTTATTGAACAGAAGGCTCTCTGGGAACACATAAACAGTACACCCTAGGACTAGGACTGGGCCTGCTATTATCTCGTAGCCACTCTGCAGTGGTGGTGGCCACATCAACCTTGACTGGGAAAGCCCTTGTTATCGACCCCTTCATAACCTCTGTGTATGGACAGCAGCTTCAAGGCTACTGCTGTTCACTCCTGACACCAGCAGTGGGAATCTTTTGGCTAGAGAAAACTACCACTGTTTGAGTACCTATGAGATACTGTTTATTTAACTCTCCCATCATCTCTACATGACCAATGTTTTTACAGTTCTTAGATAAGGAAACAAAAAATTTGAGAGGCAAGTTACTCACAGCCACAAAGCTGATGAGCAGAAGAACCAGTATCTCAGTCCAGATCTGTCTGACTCCACAGCCTGTGCTCTTTTCATGGTTCCTTGTGATCTCTCAGCTGCATGGGATAAATGACTCCTGGGAAGGGGTTTGGGTCTACTTGGAGGCTTCTGTATCCCAGCTGCTACTGCCCCTTTGGAGCTGATTTGTTCTGCAAATCTGGCACATTCATTCCAATGTAACTGGACTACACCTACTTCTCTCCACTGGCTCCTATAGCCTTCTCCAAGCCTTACTTCTCCCCATAGCGCTTATCACCTACTACCATCTTCATTTACATTGTTCTGTTATTTCACTGGCTCTCCACACCCTCATCCCTTCTCTTCCTCACTGGACTACAAGTTTCATGAGATTAGGATGTTAAAAAAATTGATAGAATTTATATTTTAGAGTAGTTTTAGGTTTATAAAAATATTAGCAAGTGCAGAGTTCTCATATTCTCCATCATCCTCTTCTTCTTTCTCTCTATCCTTCCCTCCCTGCCTCCTCTCCAATCCAACCCCTGGTAGCCACTGACCTTTTTACTGTCTGTAGTATTGCCTTTTAGAATCTCATACTGTTGGAATCATTATAATAGGTAGCTTTTTTTACTTCCTTCACTTAACAATATGCATCTATGTTTCCTTCTGTCTCTTCATGGCTTATTAGTTCATTTATTTTTATTGCAAAATAATATTCCATTGCAGGGATATATTATGGTTTGTCATTCGCCTATTGAAGGACATCTGGTTGCTTCCAAGTTTTGACCATTATGAATAATGCTGTTGTAAGTATTCTTGTACACATTTATCTATGGACCTATGTTTGGACTCATTTGGATAAATACCAAGTGGTATAAATGTTGGATCTTATGGTAAGAATATGTGTGGTTTTAGAAGAAACACAAACTGTATTCTAAAATGCCTATACCATTTTGCATTCCCACCAGCAGTGAATGGGAGTTCCAACTGCTCCACATCCTCACCAGTGTTTGTTATCAGTATTTTGGATTTTGTACATTCTCGTAGATGTGTAGGGGTATCTTACTGGGGTTTTACTTTGCATTTGCCTAACGATATATGATGTTCAGTATCTTCTTGTGCTTATTTGCCATCTATGTATCTTCTTTGCTGAGGTACTTGTTCAGATCTTTTGTCTATTTTGTTTAGTTAGGCTGTTTCCTTATTGTTGAGTTTTAAGAGTTCTTTGTATATTTTGGATCACTATCTTTTAAGGGTATGTGTTTTTGTAAAATTTTCTGCCAATCTGTGACTTGTTTTTTCATTCTCTTAATAATGTCATTCACAGAAGTTTTCAGTTATAGTGAAGTCCAATCTCATTCAGATTTTTTCATTCATGAATTGTGCTTTTGGTATAAGAATAGGGTTTTTTTCACCTGTTTTTTTTCATTGTTTTATCCTTAGCTCATAAAACATTTCTTGGCGCATAGTAAGGACTCAATAAATATTTGTTGAAAGACCAAGTGTTGTTACCTTGGGGAATGATACCCTTTCCTTTCCTTCCTTCCTTCCTTTCTCTCTCTCTCTCTCTCTCTCTCTCTTTCCCTTCCTTCCTTTTTTACTAAAGGAGAATTCTTTTTTTTTTTTTCCTTCTTTTTTCCTAAGGGAGTATTCATTTACTACATCACCCTTGAGAAGCAATTCTGGCCCAAAGTCCGTCTAGTCAACCAAAGGCCCCATGATGCTCATGTGAATATTATCTACCTGAATATTGTGAACAGCTGTGGTTTACAGTGTGTACTTTTTCCTTAGGATGATAGGATGTTGTGTCTCTTTATTTTCTGAGCACCTTTGGTTAATGTGGGTTTTCACTCTCTCAGGTTAGAATAAAAATGAAATAATAAGTCTAGAGTTTATGATTACACATAATATACTAAGTACATAAAACTAAAACATGGATTTGTCCTTATGAAAGAGAAAGCTGGTCTTTCCTGTGGGCCAGAATGTACAAAATCCAAAATACTGATGACAAACACTGGTGAGGATGTGGAGCAATTGGAAATCCCATTCACTGCTGGTGGGAATGCAAAATGGTATAGGCATTTTGGAATACAGTTTGTGTTTCTTCTAAAACCACACATATTCTTCCTTAAAGAAGTATTGAATTGCTGATAGACTCAAGAGAAGGTATCCCACCAAGAATATCAAAACAAGAGGGGCGCCTGGGTGGCTCCGTGGGTTAAAGCTTCTGCTGTTGGATCAGGTCATGACCCCAGGGTCCTGGGACCGAGCCCCATATTGGGCTCTCTGCTCCGTGGGGAACCTGCTTCCTCCTCTCTCTCTCTGCCTACTTGTGATCTCTGCCTGTCAAATAAATACATAAATAATCTTAAAAAAAAAGAATACCAAAACAAGAGAATAGCTCGTCTTTCTCCATCTCTCCCTCCTTCCTTCCCTTATCTTTCCCTCCATCCTCCCCCTTTCTCTTTCTCCTTCCTTCCTTCCTTCCTTCCTTCCTTCCTTCCTTCCTTCTCTTTTTTCTCTGGAGAAAAGAAGTTAATAAACTTTGATTATATATTCTGGAGATAAATGGGAAAAAAATGACCCATAAAAATATGTAGATGGAAGAAGGGTCTGTAACATAGGTGGAGAGTGATAGGGATAAAAAAAATTCCTGAATTTATTATTCTTGACCAAGATGTGAGGGAGGGAAGTGCAGTGTAATCTTTTAGAGAGAGAGACAGGTCACAAGAAGCAGCCTGATAAACTTCCATCGTTGTTCTCCATCAGAGGATTCTGAAAACGTTGAGTGCATTGCACTGCTCTGGTGCTACAGTTTTAACTGGATTTGGGGATTTTTCTTTTTTAAGGAGAAGATTCCTCTGCTCTAAGTATAAAAGAGTCTTTGGCTTTTCAGTATCTCCCACCTCATCAATGAACAGATGCACTGGGAGTCCTAGGAGGTACTAGGATAAGACATTGGAAAGGAAATATCCTTCCATGAACAGTTATGATTTTTTGTTATAAAGAGACAAAGCTGAAGCTAAAAGCAGTCCATGGTGGCCTCTATAGCATCTAGGGGAGTACCTGTGTTTATGGCAGCTCTGGAAGTTGTAGGCTGGGGACCCCTGAAGAAAGAACTTGCTGTTCATCTGCAAGGTAGGTAACATCTTCCAGCTGCTGGCACCTTGGGGACCGACCTCCTTCTCCTGCCAGGACCATTCTTCCGAGGTAGCCCCTCGAAAAGCTGTGTCCCAGAGCTCCCATTGGGTCGGTCATGGTGTTATCAGATTTGCATTTGGGTCTAAAGCCCCCTTGCCTAACCCTGATTCCTCCTCCCTCCCTGGTACTGGGGAGAGATCTGTCTGGTTGCCTGAAGTCTCGCTGCTCAGTTCCAGTCTGTTCCCCTCTTATGTTATAGCAGCCGTACCCGCAGCAGCAGACCACTTGCCTTCCTGATGTCTCTGTGTCTGCTTCTCAGAGGACCTCGCTGGCCCAGGATCTTATTCATTTCTAAATGAAATCCTGAAAAACAAAACAAAAAAAAGCAAAAACAAAAAACTCTGTCTATATAAATCAAGTTTATATATAAAGTTTATTATAAAAAGTAGTCTAAGAGTATACAGTATAGAGGTAGACACGGTATAGAGATATTCATATCTAATGAGCGGTGGGTAACTCCTCCTCCCCCATTCTATCCATTTCAATTCTACTCCTCATAGGAGTGGTAGATTTGGTGTACATCTTTGTCCACATTTTTCTAGGGATATACACATACTGACAGCTTTGTATTACACAAGTAACTCCATAATGCATGCATTGTTTTGCACCTGGAATTTTTTTTTTTTTAGTAGTATGTCTTAGGGATTTTTCCATGTGAGGACAATAAACCTGCCTCCATCCTGTAGACAGCTGCATAGTATTCTATTGTAGAAATTCATGAATGTTTCTTTTTCTTTCTGTCCTATTTCCTTGTTTTTCATTCTTCCTTTATTCCCTCTAAATGAAAAAAAATAGACATTGCTCACAGTAACAAAAATTCCAACTATGTACAACGAGAAATAAATGTTATCCTTCTCCATCTCTGCATGTGAACCCCATTTCCAAGAGATCACATTGCTAGCACTGATTTGTTTTGTTTTGATGGTTTCCATGATAACTATGAGTGTTCTATTTCTTTTTTAAATTTCTATCAAATAATAGTTTCCATAGCTAAAAAAAGGAAACAGAAATAAAGACTTGCAAAGAGTAACATCGTTTAAATGGGCTCATAGGAGAGACTGAAGGCATGGACATGTGCTTGGTTCAGCATCTTGAACCCAAGTCTGATCACATGGGAGAAATGTTGGTTATTATTCAAAAGGCAGTCTTAGTTCTAATCCTGCTCCGTCACTTCCTGGCTGTGTAGACTTGGGCCTTATGTGCCTCATTTTCCTTATCTTTAAAATTAGAATACAATAGTACCTAGCTTGTAGGGTTTCCATGAATTGGAAAGAAAGGCCTGTACTGTATATGTCAGGATTTGGGTTGCACTTGTGGCACGTACTGACAACTCGATGACCTTGTCATCCTTCTCAGGTTACAGTCTCATTAGTAAAAATGGGACTGGTCAGAGTTCCCACCTGAAGTTGCATGAGGACTCAATTAGTGAAATAGTAATGTAAAAGTATATAAAAATAAAGTAAAAATATATAAATATATAAAAAATAAAAAATAGGGGCGCTTGGGTGGCTCAGTGGGTTAAGCCTCTGCCTTAAACTCAGGTCATGATCTCAGAGTCCTGGGATCGAGCCCCACATCGGGCTCTCTGCTCAGCAGGGAGCCTGCTTCCCCCCTCTCTCTGCCTGCCTCTCTGCCTACTTGTGATCTCTGTCTATCAAATAAATAAATAAAATCTTAAAAAAATAAAAAATATATATTAATTTTAAAAAAAGTATAAAAAAGATACCAAAGGCACTCCATAAATGCTAGTTTCTCTCTTTGAGTCCTGTTAGGAATGGATGATTGCCCTAGATCTGAGAATCTTATGTAGTTTCCCATGGGATCACTGGCAGATCACAAGCTTCTCAGTTGCTTAAGAAATGTCTGTGGGTTCTACAATTCTTTCATGAGCCTAAAAACTTAACTATTAGATAAATAAAAAACATTTCTGATTCTAACACTGACAGAGAAATGTAGGAGAACACAAATTTTGTCTGTTTCAAACTAATGTCTGCTAATGTCAAAGCTCTGCACATTTTTATTGATTATTGGAAGGAGAAATGTCATTTTATTTAATTTTCATGGACATTGCTATTTTCTTGGTGATTTGCTGTTTCCAGTACTAAAATTAATTATAGCTGACTTTCTTCAGGTCACATATATTTATGATTTTAATTAATTTGAAAAACATTCTAAATATGAAGAATCATGAAGATTTAGTATAATGTTTGCTTAGTTACCAATCGTTCTCACATATTCATTGGGATTAATACTAAACTTAAAAGATTTCCAATTATATTTTTGTAATAAAAGATTATCTGTGGCAGCTTCTAACATTTATGATGCAGTGCAAGAGGACATTCTAAATTTCTAGTTGTTTTTCCAAAGTAAATAGGTTGGTTGATCTTGAGTGCATTGCCCATTTCATGGAAGAATTACAGCTAAAGGGAAATATCAGCAGCAATACCATAGAACACTAACAAGTCTGTGTGTTTAGAAAAGTGGTCATAATGTGGAAAGAAGAATCTTGAAGACAAAGGCATATCTGATGTTGGTACTATTTGTATTATTTTCTTTCATTTCTCTAGCTGGCTAAATTTGAACGAGAGTTGGTATACCAAGTATCTTAGTATTAGTATCTTAGTATCTTAGTATTCTGGTTTCCCAGAAGTCAAACCTAAGTCAAGGATGCCAGTATGGTCAATTTATTAAGAACATGGTCCCTTGGGGCGCCTGGGTGGCTCGGTGCGTTAAAGCCTCCGCCTTCGGCTGAGGTCATGGTCCTGGGGCCCTGGGATGGAGCCCCACATCAGGCTCTCTGCTCGTCAGGGAGCCTGCTTCCTCCTCTCTCTCTCTGCCTGCCTCTCTGCCTGCTTGTGATCTCTGTCTGTCAAATAAATAAATAAAATCTTAAAAAAAAAAAAAGAACACGGTCTCGGGAGAAACTGGTCAGGAAGTGGATGAAGCACGACAGGGAGCGGGAGGGCGCCGAGCCAGGGAACACTTTAGCCTAGTTCTTAGTGTGCTTCCACAGTGGAACTCCCTAAACTGCACTCCAGAAGAAGTCCTGTCCTGAGAATAAAGGGTTTTCATATTTTCTTTTCAGCCAGTCCCTGGATCTGTGAATGCCCAGATACTTCCGGCTATAGAGACAGCAAATCCGATGGTTTAAAGACAGTTCCCTCCAGAATGTCATGGGTGTGAGCAGTGGCCATCAAAGCACGCAGCGCCTAGGGGAGGGCGCACAGAACTGGTACCAGGAACCAGGGAATCTGGACCAGGGATAGTGTCTACATGGAGCAAAATTCTTTAAATTAGAACTTGAATTCCAAGTCGATACAGGCCAATCAATGGTATTGGGGAAGAAAACTAGGGATGTTTCTGGTAATACATTCAGAGCAGGAAAAACAACAACAACAAAAAAAAACAGCTTGGAGATGAATGCAGATTCCTTGTGAAAATTTTATCTATTAACATTTTGAAGTTCAGAATTCAATAGCATCTGAGAAAATGACAATATAGAAGAATTCTTGGAACCAGTGTGGCCTGGATTTCCTTTTTCCAAAATGATTTATCACTTAGTGGGCCGGCCATTTCTGTTTATTGAGGTAGATTTTAATTTACACCAGGAATATTCACGGAAAATCTAACTATGTGTCCTGTATTCTGCTGGGGACTCTGAGAAATATAAGTACAGTCCCATTTCAGCATTCAGTTTGACTTCTAAGATGATCAAGTCTGGGGAAACAAAGTCCTTGTAATACACTCTATTGTGGGCCAAAAGGGAGTGGGGGGGAATAGCAAAGAGGGAGAAGGACATTCACAGCTACTTGATGCTTCAGTTAAAGGTCTGAATTATGACTACATGAGAGATGTCTCCAGTAAGCACAAGTCCTATATATCTGTTCACGTGTCTCAGCTGTTACCCATCTGGGACACTGTTTTTCAAACTCAAAGCTCATGGAGGGCTTGCAAAACACCGGTTTTTCTAGATCTCAGAGATTTTGATTCGGGGTATCTTAGAAGGGTCTGAGAATTTGCATTGCTGACAAGTTCCCAGCTGTTGCAGACACTTGGTCTTTGGACACATTTAGACTATATCGTTGATGTAGAAGCTGTTGCTAATGTTTGCAGACTTTTGGATTGGTTTTCAGTGGAAACGACAGTGGGCAGTGGCACATCAGAGTCATGTTTCTGAAGTTGGCAAATTGATATATTAGTTTTGCTTTTCCTTCTTTATCCTAAGGTCACTATTTTGAGGTGATTCTTTTAATAAAGCAAGGATGTGACTTCATTGCGTCTTTCTGCTTATTACAGAGATGTCAGCCTATGCATATTTAATTGAGTACTGAGGGATCTTGGGAGCAAGAATCATATTACAACTACCTTACTGATCACTCTTGGTCAAACAACAATGCATCCGTTTTTGTTTCTTTGCTTTCAATAACATAGGTTTCTCTTACTCACATGAAGTAGAAAACCTAGTAATTTTAAATCGGTTTTAGGGTGCCATTAGATCTATCTAGAGCAGTCCAAATATATTCTTTATTTGGTTAGATCTTAAGCTAAACTATTAACTGGATAGACATTCTAAACTCGAGTAGGAGCCTCTGAGTTTCTTAATTTCACTGGCCGTTTCATTCCCATTGCTGATCAACACTTTCAGGAGAGAAGACTTCCTGTAGGAGTCAAGGAACACCTAAGTTCCTGGGTCCCAACAAGAAAATATATTTCACAGGAAAACAGATTTTCTAGAACAGGAATAGTAAGACAGCAAAGAGAACCAAACCAGGGAAAAGAAAAGACCGTGGTGCTTCTTATACTGGATGCTTCTGGGGTTCAGAAAAATGCACTTTAAGACAATCACATTGCCTTTAAAATTAAATCACTTACATAATGATTTTGTGCTAGTAAATTTATACATATAAGCAGTGCAGGGACATGACAGAGTGGCAATATTTGCAAAATGATTAGCAAGCAAATTTAGAATATGTTTATTTTAGGTTGCAAATGACATAAAAATAAAATTAAAGGATCACTCTTCTGAAATACTTCTAGATATATGATGACAAAAATATAGACCTTCATAATCCCATCTGAGAGTCATACTCTGGTGGATCTTTTGGATTATGTTCCCTCTTTGGAGTGATTCTCCATTTCCCCACCATGGGGTTGTTATAATGAGAAGACTGGTCTTTCTCTCTTCTAAAGGAGGCATATCTTTGCCTTGACTCGCTCTTCCCCACTTTAGAAAGCCATTTGGGGATGTGCTTAGAGGAAACAGATAGGGAAGCTCTTTTCTAAGTGTTAGGGAGAAACAAGTTTATCTTTTCAAGCCTTTTACCAATTTAAGCTGATTGAAGGCTACAATGAGACTATAAGCAAAGGGCAATGTCTAAGCAGATTGCTCTACTTTTATTTTTTTGAACCACTTTATTGAGGTGTGGTTGACATGTGAAAGGCTGTATATATTTAATGTAACAGCCTGATGAATTTAGGGATAATCATAAAAATAAAAGTCATAAATCATCACATAGACGTACCCCAAATTTCCCAAAGTCTCCTTCTACCCCCACTATTATTATTGTTGTTGTTAATGTATTGGTATGTGTGTTGTGTGCATGTTGCATGTGTGTGTGTGTGTGTGTGTGTGTGTGTGTGTGTGTTATAAAAACACAAAACATAAGATCTGCCCTTTTGGAAAAATTTAAGTATCAATATAGTGTTGTTAGGTACAGATGCTATAATGTAGCTCTTCAGAACTTATTTATCTTATGTAAAACTTTGTACTCTTTGACCATTACCTCCCTATTTTCCTTCCCCCCAGCTCTTAGTAACCATCTCTCTGCTTCTGTGAATTTGAATATTTTAGATTTCACATATAAGTGAGACCAAAGAGTATTTGTCTTTTTGTGTCTAGCTATTTTCCTTAGCACAATGTTCTCTAGGTCCACTTATGTTGTAAACAGCAGGATTTCATTCTTTTTGAAGGCTGAATTATATTCCATTATATATATATATATATATATATATATATATATATATATATATATATATGAATATACATTCATCTGCTGATGGACACTGAGTTTGTTTCCATATCTTGTCTTTTGTGTCCAACTACTTCAAGTTCGGGCAAAAAGAGTCTTCAAATCTTACCCAGGAGCCAACTCTCATCACAAAGTTATGAGAATAGAGTGGGATTTGGGCCAAGAATTAGTGTGTATGTGTGGGTGGGTATGTTAGCTAAAGATACTATTTAGACATCTAGGGTGATGAAACGAGCCAAAGGATCTTGGTGAAACATCATGGCAAATAAGATACACAGATCTCTTTATGAGTCTGGTTTCCTGCCACGGAGCCGTTGTGAAAATAGATTCTCCTCTTACAGAAGCATCATGGTAGCGTTGTCCACTTCATGGACATGCAAAATTCAAACTTCTGGCATTAGCTTGATTTGCTGACAGGTCAGCTCGTTTCCCAAGTTTTTCATTTTATAGGAGCTGAACTTTTATTCCATATGGGTTGAACGTGGAGTTAGTGAATATTCTGGAGGAGTGCTCTAAGACAAGGAAATTTGGTCAGGAGGAAAGAGAGCTGTTGAAACCATGGGCTTTGTTTCAACTTGACACTACAATTACAGAAATATAAAATTGCTAAATCATAGTATCAGTACCAACCTCAAAGAATATTCAGTGGATGCTTGAATATTATTTAGGATGCCAACTCACCTCTACAACATATCACCTAAAAGTCTGAAATCATTGGAGATTTCCTGATGTAGTTATTGCAATTTTATTTTTTGGAATCTTCTTGCTTCTTACTTGGATTATTTACAATTGTTTTTTAGAGAACAATTGTTTTGTTTTTAGAGTAGATTATTTACAATTGTTTGTTAGAGTTTTTTAAAGCACAGTTGTTTTTAGAGTGGTTTTTAATACCACTCAGGTATTAAGTACTACTTAAATTCTAGAGTCTTCTATAATGGAATCATGAATTGAAAATTTTCAGTCCCATTTTCCTAATGTTGATGAACCCAATGACCTTTCCCTGATTTTCAAAAGGTGATAAGGCCACTTTCTGCCTACCTCTTCATCAGCGTATTTCTAGATACAGGTCAGAACTAGGTTTCTAGCATTTGTTCCTTAAGTAGTTTCCATTGTCAAGAGATTGCTTTTCACTTTTGGTTTTTCAGTAAAACTTCTTTGAGAGTTGTTACAATTTCTTTGGAGATTTGTTTTTTCAGTTATCCATACTGAAACTTTAGGGAGTCTAGGGAGGCAATTAGAGTCATTCTTTGGGTGTGGTAATAAATGAATATTAATTCCAAATTAAATAATAGCCTCTATATCTTTCAAAGAGGAGGGAAGCTTACCAGATTTTCTTCAGGAATTTTACAGAGGAGGATTTGAGGCACCCAAGTAATGATTATATTGTCACCAAAGTTTTTTTTTTTAATTTATTTTATTTTATTTTTAAGATTTTATTTATTTACTTGAGAGAGAATGAGTGAGAGAGAGCATGAGAGAGGAGAAGATCAGAGGGAGAAGCAGACTCCTCAAGGAGCTGGGAGCCCGATGCGGGACTCAATCCTGGAAGTCCGGGATCATGACCTGAGCCGAAGGCAGTCGCTCCACCAACTGAGCCACCCAGGCTCCTCGTCACCAAAGTTTATGCAAGACTATATACAGATGTAGACATCAGGAAACATATGTCTATTTTAATTTGTGAACTTTACATAAGAGGTAGAATTATATGCTACCTAAATCCAGGTAAAAGCTGGTTTTAAATTGCACGTGTGCTCAGAATTGGCAGCTTTAATGGGTGCACCATAAGCTGTTGGGGATGGGGTGAGTGCTTTCAAAACATTTATGGGTGAAAAATGCAGAATGTTACCCTAAGATTTGCAAAAAGTTATAGATCTGGTAGGACCCTTTATAGTAAAATAGTAATTTGAGAGGGGAATTTGCCTCCTTTAGCCAATTTGGCAGTGCGAATGTCACCCTGCCTTTTCCAGAATTGTGTCATTTATTACAAATTTAGGAATCAAATGATTTTTAAATTAATGTGCTAGTGTAATTTTTTCCAGAAACTGGGCAAAATTAAAGTAGAGCCCCCAGTCCTGGTGGTCCTCAGGCTCACCTGACTTGTCTGCTTGTGGCAATCTGTGGCAATGGCCCACGTCTGCCGTCATCTCCGAAAGAGTCAAAGAGCAAAATTGCTCTTTCAGGAGACAAGCCTCAATCACATTCCTCCAACATTCTCCCCAAAAAACGTGCTCTGGGTTCATTTTGAGAAATAGAAAGAGAAATCAGGCCCAGCCTCCCACACTCCCGATTTGGGTTCTAAAATGCCAAAATGGATGAGGATAAAGGGCTCCCGGCACATCTCTCAGTCACAGGCACTGACCTGTCACGCATCTGTGGACGTCACAATCAGCTCAGGGACTTCATATCTTTGAGGTAATAGAGAATTTCTCTTTCAGGTGGACTTAAAGAAATGAATTAAGGCTTGTCAGGGTGATTTTAAACAGACACATCTCCGATTTAAACCTTCTCTCTGGAAGATAGATGGATATCCCAAATCATACGTTCAGGAAGAAGTATTCATTGGTTATAAGAGCCGATGAGATAGAAAAAACTGATAAAAGAGCTCCAGGGGACATCTACCGATCGGCTTGGTCTTTGAAACTCTCTCCCTCTGCGTGATCTGGAGACTTAGTCAAAGCCGGGGCGCCTGGTACCATCCTTGTCTTTCCTGTCTCTCCCTCCTCCGGAGCTACACGCTTGCCCAGTGGTCCAGAAAAGACTCCCGCGCACATGCTACTGTTTGGATGTCTGTTCTAATTAAAATTGTATGATGTTCTGGGTTTCCCCCAGTGGGCAGAGGGGCTCTACTTCTGCATCGGTACCATGACAATGACAAACCCTGAGGACGGAACGGCTTGTACTAGAAATACAACGCGCTTCACGCAACCCTTCCTCTGAGTTTTCCTGACCACCTGGTCGGGTCAGGCCAGGTCATAGAATAGGAAACCCAGCAGCAGAGAGGAGCTGTGGCTGGGGGAGTGATGTCTCACAATATCTGGAGGAATGATGTAATCCATGACTTTATGAAAAAGAAAATACATAAATTAGTCAATGGGAATGCACAGCAGAATGAGAATTAAGTATGTTTTATAATGAAGAGACCCCCAAAATACATGAACGTCAAGGATGATAAAAACAGATTCTCCTCATGAAGAAAAGCCCTAATAGACCTAAAAATGTAGGGGAGCTTTCACTCCTCCACTCTCTACAAACAAATGTTGTGGGAGAAGGTTTGACAAGACAGGCAAAGCAAAAAAGAGTTCAAACAGTAGTAAATTTTTACAAAGACACATGTGAAGGATGAGGTCGGTTGGAAGGTGACAATGAAACATTAAAAAAAAAAAAAAAAGTCTCCTGGGAGATTCTTCCCACGGTAGTTCATCTCTGAAGCTTGGAGTTCCTTTGGGATAGTGAGTGACCCTTGGCCATCCCACCAATCTGGAGGCCTTTGCTCTCTGGGCACCACCAAGCAGTTCTCTTGGGGCAATGTCCTGATAGTTCTTGTAAACCAGCAGACGCTCTTCATTTGAGCTGCATGCCTACAGCCCACGGCCCCACACTCCATGCTGACCCTGTGCTCTGAGAACTTACACTCTGTGCAGCCTAGCTGGGACCCCACGGCCTCTCTCCAGCCGATCATCTGCCTTGGTCTGTGGGTACGTCACGAGCCTCTGTGCCATTTTGGAGTCAACACAAGACGGGGGTCTTTCTCGTGGCTATTCTACTGATCATGCCTTTATTTATTTTTTTTAAAGATTTTATTTATTTATTTGACAGACAGAGATCACAAGTAGGCAGAAAGGCAGGCAGAAAAGCAAGCTCCCTGCTGAGCAGAGAGCGGGATGTGGGGCTCCATCCCAGGACCCTGAGATCATGACCTGAGGTGAAGGCAGAGGCTTAACCCACTGAGCCACCCAGGTGCCCCACTGATTATGCTTTTTGTTGCTACATCTCTGGCAGGGAGATGGTTTCATGGATTTCTCCTTCACTTAGTAAGGAACTAAAAGCAGCATAAGATGGTTGTGGAGGACAGTGATGACTTCTGGAGGGCTTCCACGGCCTGGCATGTTTCCCAAGACACTGGGGTTCATTTCCATGCCTGCCACTCCCTGGAGAGGGCAGGAAGATGGGGAGCCTCCCTCACATTTCCCAGCTCTGCTGGATCCCAGTGGTCTGGTTCTCACAGGTGCATCCTGTAGGATAGGGGACAGACGACCAGGACCTTCACCTGTTCCTCACCATTTGCACGTGACCCTGTGGCATTTGTTGATGGTGATGGTACCTTTGGTGTTAAGCTGCAGAAACAGTAAAGTACCTCAAGCATTTGGGTGCAGGTAGTTTATTTCAGAGGTCCCCAGCAAACACGGGTACTTAATCCCACTGGGGAGCTCTGGGAAGCCCCTGTAGATGCTGCAGTTCAGAATGACCCCATCTGAGGGTGAGAGTTAAGGTGTTTCTACTCTCAGTCACTGGCGGAGGGCTGCTGGCTTGGACGAGCGGGTGCTTCCAGCCCACCTCCAGTGTGGGCCAAGTGGGTTCTGGAAGCCAGAGGAAGCCTGGGCAGCCGCAGGCAGAGGCTGGCAGTTAGATGTCAGGCTGGCCTGCGTGCATGGGATGGAGAGGAGCAGCCTCTGGAGTTTTCCATTCTCTCTTTCTCTCTCCGGCTCTACCCATCGCAGTCTCCGGGGAGCACTGCTTCCATAACCAGCAGTTCTGGACTTGGCCCAGTCACCCTAGACCTGGTGGCCTGGGAAGGTGAGGCCTCAAAGAACAGGACTGCCGCTGGCTTCGCTGGGACACAGCCCTGGGAGGCATTTGTCATGTTAGCCACTTAACGAGGCCCAGGATGATTCAGCTTGGCGGAGGTTGTTATAGGCCAAGTGATGATTTTACCAGGCCACACGGGGGTGTCCTGCGACTAAAACCATATACCTAACATCCCAAATCTGCCTCTGCTCTTTCCTCATCACAGCTCCTGGGATTTTTGGCATTTCCTTGCTATTCCTGGGAGCCTCTGTGACCAGTCCTCACAGATGACCCTGGGCACGTCTGCTCATCAGTTTCATTTCCGGCGTGGGGCTCTGAGCTTTGTTCAGCAGAGTCTTGACGCATGGAGCTTGAGTACCTTGGTGGAGAAGGAAGGCAGGGAGATGAGTCTGGGCCTGCAAGAGGGTCAGAGGGAGGTGCAAGGTTCTCAGTCCCCAGTGCCCAGTAGACGTCCTTTGGTCTTGAACAAGGGGGCCCTTTGGAAGGGCTGTCACACAAAGATGGCACCTGAAGTCTTAGCTCGTGAGATGACGGCTTCTAAGAAATCAGGAAAACCATGCCCCCTTCCCATTTCAGCCTCTGAAGCCTCAAGACAAAGAATTTTGTACTTAATAGATCAATCAGCCAAGTAACAATAGTTAATTAGGCAACGGCTGTTGGCCAACCAAAGTGGCCAAGGCTGAAGGAAACTCCCAGATGTCAGAGGGGATCTCGCCTTTGGCAAGTTTACAGCCTAAATGAGGAGACCAAACTTATAATGGGGGGGCTCCAAGGTAGCATGACTTAATTTTTTAGAACAAACATGCCAGAATTTTTACATGGCTAGTTCCCCCTCATGCATTCCTCTATTAAAATATTATTGTTTCTAATTATGTAATGCTCATTATCTGCACTGCAACGTGCTTGTGGTAACTCTGTTGGACAGCAGAACTGTGAAAATAAGATGATTTTTCTCAGCCACCCATAACCCGAGGTTACTCTTCTTCATCCCGCAACCATGATGTAACATTTTTATTGACTATGCCCGGGGCTTGGAGATGCGGTTAGAGAAAACGCTGATGGGGCTGGACCAGCACCAGGGCAGGGAGGCGAATCTGTCTCACCATGGCTGGATGCCACAATTGGAGCTTGTATAGAACAGGGGATTTGACTTCTAAAAGCCTAGTTTATGGTGATCCTTTCTGTCCAGGGAGGAGGGCTGCTTTCTAGAGACACAAAGTACCGAGCTCCTACTGCAAGCCTAGTGATTTATACATATTTTAGCCTCACACTCTCCAGTTAGGGAAATCGTGTTTTCCTCCACTCCTCCACTTGCCAGATGAGGAAAATGGCCCAGAGAGCTTGGAAAAGTCACACTCCAACAGGCTCCTAGAGGTCAAGGCGGGTGTGACTGGTCTGTGGGACTTCATAGTTAGTGTAATGTACGGCCTGGGGAGAGGTCTTTCTCAGCAGCGGCTGGGATGAATGGAGGACTTGTCTCTCGATTTCAGTGGAGAGGAGTGTGGCCAGAAGCCCTGGCAGGGTTTTGTTTCCAGGATAACTGCAGTGGATGCCTGCCTGGGGCTGAGCGGGGACGCTATGGCAGCGGCCACACGTTTGCTCTCCCATTGTCCAGACACAGAGGAGGCTGCAGTGATGTTATCTTTGAGACTAACAACCAGATCTGTGCTATCCACGTCGACTCAAACACTCAACTCTAATTCTTGGGGTGAGAGGTACAGAGCAAGGGAAAGGAGGAGAGATGTCCTAATAAAAGAAGCAGCGCGGTGCGAATTCCATTTCTTAGAAAGAATCTTAAGAAGTTCTTTCTTTTGTCTGCATTGTCATCAACTCTCTGCCCGCTGTGCTTGCTTTCTTTCTGCTCCCCCTTCCCCTCAATATGCATCGAAACTTCTTTCTCCTCTTTTGTTCAGTTTAGCTGGAAAGATCTTTGGAGCGGAAGGAATGGGCGCCTTTAGCAAGCTCGGATATCAAATAATTTTTTCACCTCCCTGTAATTGAAATCACAGGATCAGGATTTGCTTCCCTTCTGGCCAGCTCCTCTCTTGTTCTCTGGGATCACAGATGGAGTGGGGTGAGGGTGCTGTTGACTCCCCACGGCTTGTCATCTGACAGACGGACACCCCAGCCAGGAAGGGGTCTGACTCTTAGATGAATTCTTTTATCCTCAAAGGGGCTTCCTGCAAAGGAAACCATTAGTGTTTTGCTATTGGGTTTCTACTCCCCATGGTGTCTAAGAAACCATTCATTTAATTTTGTGACATTTTGAGTGGATTTGGAGAGCTAAGCCCATTTGAAAAAGGCCTGTTCTTGTCTGGGAGGACAGAGGGAATGCAAATAGAATCCAAATGGTCAAACCACCGGCAGGCTGAGTGTGGGCCTGCCTGGCCCTGGGGGCATTTCTGTGTCTCTTTTCAGCCTTTGAGACACATGTCATGGGTTATGTTCCTCATAATCGGTGATGTGGCACCCATCCTTTCCCTCGTCGTGGCTCGGAACTAACCCCAGGACCCGAGAAGAGTGGCTCGGAATTCCACAGGCAAGACAGCTTAAGAAGTCTCATGCATTAAGGAAAATGACACTGTACATGTTTCTTCCTAATCTTGATCTGGCGGATGATGGTGAGGGGGGTATCAAGGTCAAGGGCACCGGATCCAGGGTTTGCAAACCTGGATGGGAGGGCTGGCTCTGTCCCAGATGGCTGCGTTGCCTCGGTACAGTCACGGTAATGCTGTTAAAGAAATGTCGGTGATACCTGCCTGTGGTTGTTCTGAGACCAAAGATGAGATAACTTATGTACAATATTTAGCATGGTACTGGTACCCGGTAAAATCATAATCACAGTAAATGTTGCCTCTCACTAATATTGTGTTTGATATTGCTTTTACTTTTATGCTAAATGTATATATCCCTTCTTTTATGAGAGCAGCACTGTCCAATAAAAGTATAATGCGAAAATTACATATGTAATTTTACATTCTTTAGTAACTACATTAAAAAAATAAAAAGAAACAGGTAAAATTAATTTTAATCATATATTTAAACTCTGCAAATAAAAAAATTATCATTTCAACATGTGATCAATATAAATGTTTTCTTAAAAAAATTTTTTTGAAATATTTTATTTATTTATTGGAAAGAGAGAGTTCACAAGCAGGGTGAGGGGCAGAGGTACAAGCAGACTCCCCGCTGAGCAGGGAGCCCCAATATGGGGCTTGATCCGAGGACCCTGAGATCATGACTTGAGCTGAAGGCAGATGCTTAAATAACTGAACCACCCAGATGCCCCTCAATATAAACATTTTTAATGAGACATTTTATATTCTTTTAAAAAAAATCCCTGGTCTTTGGAATCTGTGTACTTAAATGTGCAGATCGTCTTAATTCATATGAAGCATATTTTAAGTCCTCGATGGCCACACAGAGCTCATGGTTGTCCTACTGGATGGTGCTGGCCAGATTCTGTAATTTATAAGGACTATGTACTCCTTGGCATTTGGGGGGAAAAAAGCAACTCAAGGCAATTCTTTGATGATTTCATTTTAATTTAGTTTTTTTTTTTTTAGTCAATGTCAATAACTTGTGTTTTTCTAGATATTAGTCTATTCTATTAAGATCCTTAAGTGTAAAAATGTTTAAGACTTGATTCTCTTTTGAACTAAAAACTTCCATGCTTATGGTTATATCCTATTTTCCATTCCTAATTTCATGAGACAAAGATATCATATCTGTTTACTTTAGCAAAGAATACAGTTACTCTCTTTTTGGGCAATCTTAATGAATTTCCATTTTAACACAGCTGGGCAGTGTCTTTGCATTTAGAGCCAAGAGGTCATGAACGGCCCTGGTTAGAGCAGATCTGGAAGCAGAGCTAAAATAGAAGCCATATGACTGTGGGCTGAAGGGAAGAAAGGAGCCAAGAATGTAGAAATGCAGACTATTTAAAAAGAGGTCCAAATAAGAAATGTATGGGCAGTGGGGCTGAAGGAGAGGTGGGGCTCAAAATTAAGAAATGACCAGCTACTAAGCAGTTGGGCCAGCAGATGTCCTTGAATTGTCTACCCAAACCCATGCTCTCAGAGAGCAACCTCTCTTCGCCCAGGACCCAGGAGCTGTTCCCTGATAGAAGTACAGCTTGTGCTTCTTTTCAATTTCTTTTACTATTTCTCATGGTGAACTCATTTTGTATTCATTATATACATCATCCCTCTCATTTGCTAGACCCTAAGCTTCTTGAAGAGGAAGGTCACGTCTACCCTGTTGGCCAACAAATTTCTTGTACCCGCCATAGTGGATGATAACTACTAGGCTCCCAGGAAATATTTCTTGAGCAAAAAAATGCAATACTGATTTTCAGCTTTGATTTTGTGTTAGAGAGGAGAGAGAGTGATAGGATATGGGGAAATTACCATCAGCTATGAAGAAGTTGAAGCTATGTGAGTGAGAGAGAGAGAGAGTAATAACAGCATCCTTCACAAAACAGGATTAAATGAGACCAAGATCAAATACAGAAGGATAATTACTGAGAAGGAAGAAGAAAAGAGACACCCTCTTTTAAAGATTGAAATATTGCCATACGGGTTTGTAGGTGAGATCCAGAAATTTGGAGCTACTAGCTCCTAATAATCCTGTCTTGATGACATGAGATGGGAACTGATGTTCTCAGAGGTGCCCAAGGGAAGTTGTGAGGGCCAGTTGCTGAAGGGGGAATAGAAACAAAGTGGAAAAGGACGAGTGAGGGACCAACAATGGACATTGGGATTCAATGAAAGATGGAGCAAATGGGCTGGGTTGTCTCTAGCCCATCAGCAGCTCAGCTGGAAGAGAAGGGATGGTTTCAGTGGAAGTCAATCATGCTGAGGAGCTGGTAAGGGGGTTTAGGGGCCTAGTCCTGGGGTGTGGACTGGAGTAAGAAAGTACAACCAAGAGGCTGTAAATATGGAAAGCATCAAGGAACAGGAGGATGTGGGTTGTAGAAGTGGAGATTAGAGTTCAAATTTTCACAAGGGGAGTTATCAGTGATGGCTAGGTCCCTGGAGTGACCAGAGAGTAGGCAGCTGAAGCCAATGGATGTGAGATGGGGTTTCATATGGTTATTATCTTGACCATTGGTACACAACCCTCATGCCTTTAGGCCATGTGTTGGAGAGAAAGATTCAGGTTTTATTTCTCGATGACCAGGGCCGTAGGGAAAGGTAGTTGATAGATGACAGAAGCAAGTAAGGGTATAGCTGGCGGGGAGGGTCAGTCTCAAACCTGGAGGCCTTTGTATGAGGATGAAGAATAAGAAGATGACGCGGCTTTGACAAACTACGGAAATGCAGATCCTGGCTCTTAGGCCAGTGTCTGGAACATCATTAAGACTTTTTTCAGTGCCCTCTGAGTCATTGTGGTGGTGCTCAGGTGGTGAGCTTCTATGGTCCTGACATCCACACTTCCCTGGACACTAGAAACCATCCTTCCATCTCTCTCACACCTCAGCCAGTCAGGCAGCTATACTGAGATTTATTAACCCAGAGAGTCTCTAATGTTTGAGTAAGGACCAGAGATACTTCAAGCCCAGAAAACTAAGACGTTGAATGGAAACATGGAAAAAAAATAGTCAGAACTGACTCCTTGAAGTTACTGCCAACAACCAATGTGCTAAGGACTTCATAGTCAAAACGCCCACATCATTTCTCCATCTGAGGAAAATTTGTGTAAATAAAACAGTTTGTTCTCATCAGTGTTCTCATCAGCTCCAGGGGGATCATCCCTCATCATAGATTTTGTGTTAATAACACCAGGACATTCAGGATAATAAAGTGTACCCATGCTACTTAGAAAACATTCAAAGTCAGCATTTTCCCACATCTCTCCTTCTCTCCAAGAACATTTGTGAGCCAGATCTTGTCCTTTTCTCCACTTGCTGTCTGTCAACTTCCCATCAGTGACCCCAGACCACAAACCTTGTATGTGAGGCCTGGGCATGAAGGTCTGCAGGGAAACTAATGTCCGTCCTTCAATTACCTGCTCACTGTTGGGAAAGTAAAAGAACTTTGCAAGCTTAGCAAACTTTCAAAATTACCCAAGCATGATAAAAATCTTAAGGGAAAAACTATTTGGGATGTAGGTTAACATATCTTCAGATTAATCAGATATTCACCAGAGGTGTGGACAGCTGTCAGCAAATGACTGAGAGGTATGAAAGATCCATAGGAGCTTTGGAGAAGAGTGAGGGACTTGACAGACACAATCTGCTCCTCTGAAGGTACTGGTTTTAGGACTGCTGACCCATTTCTCCAGGGAGTGTGTGATTCTGCTGACTATTTAATGAACACAAGAGAAAGGAGGGATCCACTGGAATCTGGCATGGGTTCTAGTCCTGCCGTTACTTGGCAAGTCCCTTGACATTCTGACCTGAGTTTCCTCATCTGGAAAATGGAGCTGGTGGTCAAGATTAATGCAAAAAGTGTTCCAGTTTGAAAACCTAGGGAGTGTCTCAGAATACCATATGCCTCTTGTTCTCATCTCTTTGGCTTTCAAATTCTTTGATCTCATGGCCCTAGCTTTGAAACCTGTTTTTGGTGACTCATTTGAATCCCTGTCTTGTTTTTTGGCTCTTGTCTCAATACACAGCTCTTTCCTAGATTCATTCTTCCAACATAAGGATTCTGACCAGCCTCCAGAAATTGGATACCTCTTCATGTTCCAAAGGGAACTCAGACATCTACCATCAGAACAGCCCTGAGTCTCTGGAGGGGTACCTAGCTGGAACCTGAATATCACATCTACCATACCCAGTCCTCACTTTGTCACTAGTACACCCCTGGAACAGATCCTTCCTTGAGGCTGTTGAGGAAAGAGTGCACAGTTTTTTAGGAAGGCAGAGCATTGAATCTGTGAAGCTAGACCCCACCGATGGCTTAGAGACACTACTTCATTGTGACAACATGGTCTGATTACTGACACCTGAAATTCAGTGACAGGTGATGTGGGCCATGTCCTTTAGATGGCTCAACTTTGACATTATCAATGACCTGGAATCCCACACTGCTGATCAGGTAATTCATAACATGTGTCAAAGTACCAAAGATGAATTCAGAATCCCAAGAAACCCCAGGGACCAGGAAAATTCCACCCCACCCCCATGACTCTGTAACAGTTGATGGCAGGGATTGAGTGAGAGCAGCAGATGAATGTTTCCTCACAGCAGCTCTCAGCTAAGATCCATACAGTGGTAGAACCCTGAGGTCTCCATCCCCCTGGAGGAAAGGCTTTATCCAAGGACTGTGGTTGTGCCTCAGTTGATGCATGGAAGTTTTACTCAACCTATTTCAGACAGGGCAACTTTGGGTTCTGTTCTTCACATTGTTATAGGAAAATAGAGATTTTCATCTGTTTGTATACTCATTTGTCCCAAGGCCTGGGACACAGTGAATACTCAATAAAAATTTGTTGGATGAATGTCTGATTATTCAGTAATAGGACAGTGATGAGTCCTGGACTCTCAAAGAATTTTTGACCTATTTTTGTCTTTTGACCATTCTGACCATTACAGTGCACTCTCTTGAGGATCTATCCCTCCCATAACAGAGATAATTTTAATCTATCCTTGAACACTGGTGATGTATCTGTATCGATTTTAATTTCTCTGTTCATTATAGAGATTGAGTACACAGACAAGTCAGACTCTTGATCTAAAACCATAAATACTCCGTAATTTTTCTTCTTTCTCTCTTCTTTCCTCCTACCCCCTTCCTTCCTTTCTTCCTTCTTCCCTCCCTCCCTCCTCCCCTTATTTCTTTCTTTTTTCCTTCTTTCCCTTTCTTTCTTTCTCTCTCTCTCTCTTCCCTCCCTCCCTTCCTTTTTTCTTTCCTTCCTTCCTTCATCCCTCCCTCCCTCCCTTTTGCCCACCTTTCTTTCTTTCCTCCTTCCTTCCTTCTTTCCTTCCTTCCTTCCTTCCTTCCTCTCTCTCTCTCTCTCTCTCTCTCTCTCTATACAAAGCTATTCACCCCTGGACTCACTGGTCCACTTCCCAATGTCATATGAAGTCCATCAACAGGTCCCTTAATATATCTCCAAATAGCATCAGGCCAGGCCTCAGCCACTAAAGACATAGTCCACAGAAGTTCATTTTTACACTGGCAATATGTTGATCCCTAGTCGGTCCCTAAAGATATCTAGGTCCTAATTCCTGGAACCAGTGAATGTTGCCTTATATGGCAGAAAGGACTTTGCAGATGTGATTAAATTCGGCTCTTGAGACCGGAGAATATTCTTCATAATTTGGAAGGGTCCAGGGTCATGACAAGTGTCCTCTTAAGAGAGAAGTCGTGGGAGAAGTCCAGAAGAGGAGAAGGCCATGTGATGACAGAAGCAGAGACTGTAGTGACACAGCTACAAACCAAGGAATGCCAGCAACCACCAAAAACTGGAAGAGGCATCAGATTCTCCCTTAGTGCCTCCAGAAAGAAACAGCCTTGTCAACACTTTTTTAGCCTCATAAGACCCATTTTAGCCTCATAAGACTCATAAGATAGTAGCTTTTTGTTGTTTTACATTACTAAGTTTATAGTAATCTGTTACATGAGCAATGAGAAACTAATATAACCTCACCATGAATGTACTTGTTCCCTTTTGAGATGATAACAGGTATATCATAGCACTTCTGAGAATGTCATTATCCAATCAGCCATACAGTTCCTAGAGGACTATAAACAGCTCAAAAGATTTATAAATACCCTCTGACCTCTCAGATAGGATCATCATTCGCAGTAAGGTCCCAGCCAGAAACCCATGTCTGCAACTCCACCATTCAGACCAATCTTTGGCCAACCTTTGGTACCAGTTAGGTTTCCAACAGGCCTGCCCACCTCCAACCTTATAAGATCGTGTGTATCTGTGGCTTGAAAATGAAGAGTTCTCTGCCAAACAAAACCTAGCTTCCTTGCCTTCCTCCAGGACCAATTAGTTTCCCTACTGAAGAGTCTGCATCTTGTGGTTGATCTTTTCCTTCTCTGCATGACTTTGAAGCATTTCCCTATTTACTACCATCTCTTCTGTGAGGCAAAGAGAAAATAAGATAGGGTCATAAACTTGCAACTGGAGAGCTCATGCGCAGCATAATGATTATAGTCAACAATACTGTATTACATACTTCAAAGTTGCTAAGAAACCAGCTCTTATATGTTCTCACCACAAGAAAAGAAATGATCATTATGTGGATTTAACTAATGCTACAGAGATAATCATATTACAATATATAAATGAATCCAGTCAGCAAGCACACCTTAAACTTACACAATGTTCTAGGTCATCTATATCTCAATAAAAATAAAGATTTTATTCTATTTTTAAATTATTTATTTATTTATTTAAAGATTTTATTCTACACTAGTATTTATATTATGTTAATAGAAGACAGTTTATATTAGGGCAGGAATAAAAGGGACTTAGGATTGTTTCTTTGTGTCGGACTGTTTCCCTACTTTGACTGCATGTTTTTTTCCAGCATATCCAGGATGACATTCATACTTGTTTGGTCTGATATAGTTACCATGTTTGCATTGTGTTTGGCACACAGCTATGAAAAGAGGATATCATGCATTATTTCTAGGTCAGCAGAAAAAAAAAAAAGGAAAGAAAAACATTCAATACGTTCACTGGTCTGTTAGTAAGCCAGTAGGTAGTTTGTGGGGAACAAGGCCTCAACTTGACAGCCTTGTCAATTTTGACAATTTTTGTGCTCTATATGATTCTTACTTCCTTTTCACTTAGTTGAAGTCTTTCTGGAAGAGTTATATATATACATTTAATTTAACTATAGTATGTTTTTATATATAACATATATAATTAAATATTTATGTTATAAGCATTATATATAAAATACATAATATATGCTATGATTATAACATATATATGTGTATATATACATGTATACAGCATATTGCATATGATATATATTATATACAGTGTATTACATATAATAATATAATACAATAATAAAATAATATGTAATACAATATAACAATATACAATGTATTCTAGATATAGTATATATATACAATGTATATAATACATACAATGTATACACAATGTGTATAATATACAATATGCAATTTATACAATATATATAACTGTATACTATATATAATATGTGTATATAACTTATACATATGTGTGTATATACATATATATGTATATATACATGTATATAGGTATATATATGTGTATATATAATTAAGGGAGTAGAGCCTATGGATATTTATTCAGGAAAAAGAGCATTTAAACTGTTTAGCCAGGTACAACTTATTGAAACCAATTCTGTGTCAGGCACTATGCTACTCCCTTTGGGAATAAACAGTGACATATAAATCCTACAATAAATTTGTTGATGTTTTCAAACTTGTTTGACCAAAGAATCCCATACTATATATTATCTATCAATCTCCCTTAAAACCTGTGTTCTCTAGCACTTTCCTTGGGAAAGGCTGGGGAGTGAGCAACTCAGAGAATACAGCCTAGGACCAGAGGCCTGATGGTTCCAAAGCCACTGCATGCTGATCTTGGCTGGGTGTAAGACACACTGAAAAAGTGGAACTTGGCAATTGCACAGGTGATTTGATCCACAAACTCAACCATCTCTCATCACTCTGAGCCCTATCAGTGTGTGTTACTTGGGTGTGCTGTCCACACAGATCATGTTAACCAGATGACTGCCGAATATGTCCCTCCATAGAGCTGTAATGGGGTAAATGGAATAAGTCCTTTGATTTAGGCTACCTAAACTTCACCATCTATAAAATGGGACCTAAACTTGTGTTTCTCAGAGGTGGAGTGAAGATGAGGTGAAAGGTTCTCTGAAATCTCCGGAATGGGGGGCATTATCTTAGTGCTGAGTACGACTCTTAGAGATAATGACTGCTATTAGCTCCGTGAAGGAGGTGAAGCACATTTAATGCAAAGGAAAGTGATGCTATTTTGAACAAAGTTCACACAAGGGTGCATGCTATATGCATTTAGCTTGAAGATAGAGTAACAAGGACGGAGGAAGTAAAATGATTCTACCAGTGGGCTGAAGTACTCCATGCCTATGTTCATGTGTTATATGAAGATTCGGTGATAGTAAGAATTTCATTCTTGAGAAATCATAATGCCTCTACATTTTCAGTATTGAATATTTAGGAAAATAAATGAGTATCAGTGACTTGGTTTCATTATCCCCCTCCACCCCAACCCAAATAAGCCCTTTCCTCTTTTGGGATATTAGTATGCATTTAGTCCACTTTTTTGTACACTTTATACATTTATTGATTTATATATTTATTCTGCTGTACAATGGGAATTTATATTCAGAGATGCACAAGATCTTTAATCTATCAAAAATATTATATCTCCAGGGTACCCATGGGAAACATAGATAAGCACTTATTTGTCCATTTTACTTAATTATATCCCGCCTCATTCCCCAAAGAATTTATAGGAGTTTATAATGAGACACATAATGAGAACTATTTAAAATAAATTTAAATTCAGGTAAAAAGAAAATAGGGTTGAAAAATAAGACCAGACCATAAATTATGTTAGTAAAAGCAATTTCAATGTAATTAACTACAGTTTTATTTAAAACCTAAGGAAGATTTCATGGAATTTGACAAGCTGAATCTAAAAGACATATAGAACAGTAAAGACACATGTAAATCTAAAAGACACATTGAAATGAAAGGAAATTTGGCTGCAAATTGCCAAAGCAACATTTTCAAACAAGAACATTATGAGTGAAAATTTGCCCTTCTGGATAGAAGGTCATAGGAAGCTGGAGCACTTTGGGCAGTATAATATTGTGTAGGATCAAGTAGCACACTCCAGAGTCAACTAACGTAGAAACTGATGTGTGTGGAAACCTAGTCCATGGTAAAGCTTAACAAAGCAGTAGGAAAGATGATTTATTGGGTAAATGGCATGGGCAGAACTGGCTATCCATTTGTAAAAGATAAAATAGATTCAGCCCTCTCTGTCATACAAAGCCCCCAAATCAATTCCAGGTGGAACATTGACCTAAGGATAGACTGAGGCACTGGATAAATCTTAGCAAAAAAGATAGGAGAATGCCTTCAGGATGTTAGCCCAAGATAGGAAACCTCAAACAAAGACAGAAAAAAATAAAAAAGGAAAAAATATAAATGTCATTGCATTCAAGCTACACATTTTGTATGAAAAAGAGAAAGGAAGGGAGGAAGGAAAGGAGGAAGAGGAAACTGTAGACTAGACTCAAAACTCAAAAGACTTAAAACTTACAGACTTAAAACCTACCCAACACAGATTAATTTCAATAACATATAAATCATATATATATTGAATATACATGTAACATATATAAAATATATATAATGACATATGTATGAATGTATATGTAATGAATAGTATGCAATTAATTAGAAAAATTAATTAGAAAAATAAACTTAAATAGAAAAATGAAATGGAGAAAGGATGAACCAGAGATTTTTGGTAGAGGAATCCAAACATCTGAAAAAAATGTCTAAACTCACTAATGTGGTAATAGAAATACACATGAAAAGTATAGGGGTGCCTGGGTGGCTCAGTTAGTTAAGCATCTGACTCTTGGTTTAGGCTCAGGTCCTGATCTCAGGGTCATGGGATTGAGCCCTAGGCTGAACTCTGCACTCAGGAGGGAGTCTGTTTCTCTTCCTTTGCCCCTCCCCCTGCTTGCACATGTGTACACACACTCTCTCTCAAATCAATCAATCTTTAAAGAAAAAAAAGAAATTCACAGGAAAAGTACATTGATATACTACATCACTCACACCAGATGGGGAGAAAAGTCTACTAAATACGTCAATTGTTAGAAAAAATATGGAGCAATCGGAATCATCATACAATCAGTACAATTAATTGGTGATGACTGCTATGAAGGAAGATGGGCTTACCCATGATTCAGCAATTCCACTTTTAGGAATATACAAAAACTTTCTCACATGTGCACATGGAGGCCCATATAAATCAATTGGTGAAACTTAAAAGTTCCTTAATGGGACTATGCATACATAACATTATGGAATGGAACATACTATATGCCAATTAAAAGGCAAAAGGAGTACTTCAACTATCAGAGTGGATACATCTCATGAATATAATGTTGAGTGAATAAAGTAAGTTTTACAAAGATTAATAAATAAGATAACATGTATCTAAAGTTAAAATAACAAAATCGTTTGTTAAAATCGTACTTTGTATGAGAAACATGGTAAATCAATAAAAGTTTATGAGAAAAATAAGCACTAAGTTAATGGTAATGGTTTCCTTTAAGGAGGGAAGGAGGCAATGCCAAGAGGGCCTCAGTTTTATCTATAATTTGTGTTTTATATAAAAAATTAAAAAAAACAATGAGCAAACCAACAGAAGATGTGCAAAATACACAAGCAAGTGTTTAATAGGGAACACAATCAATAGACATATGAAGAGACACTCCACTTCATTAGTAACCACAGGAATTAAAGTCAAGACCAGAATGACTTAGTTTTACACCTATTTTTTACACCTATTTTTTGTAGTTTTACACCTATTTTATTGGGAAAAATGAAGAAATCTGACTTACTACGTGTTGAAGATTCAAGATCTTGTTGGTAGGAGAACATGTCTTGGCAGTATGTAACAGTATATTACAATGAGTCACAACATATCTTAATACATAACAGTATATCAGAATGAGCCACAGTCTATCACAATGGGTCAGAGTATCTACAGTACGTCATAGTATACACCCAAGTATACCACAACGTAGAGGTGGATGTTATTATAGACTGTCCGAGCAACCCCACGACTAAGAGTACACTCCAAAGCACCAAAAGATCCCTGGGAGAATGTTCATCACTAGTTCTTGTAATAATAAGAAAACTGCAAATGAACCAAAATCATGCAAGATTGAGGCATGTCCTCCAAATGGAACAAGTCAGCGGTGAGTGAACACACAGGTGAATTTGGTAATATATTATTAAGTGCCTGGAACATCTCAGAAAACGTCATGCATCATGATATTCATTTAAGGATGGTCAAAACCAAGGAAAACATATATCACTTGAAAACCACATACCAACCTGGTGCATGTGTATGTGTAATTCATAAGAATGATTAGTCTACATGGAGATGGAGCATACTTGGTAGCCAGATCAATTCAACTCAGTTCATTCAATATTTATTGAGAACTTGTTATGTACAAGGCACTGTGCTAAGTGCTTGGGATACAGAGGTCAATGTGTCCTACAGAGAGAGTTTATGCCCTCATGGGGTTTCCTGGTGTGTAAATTGTATCACTTAGCACAACTCTTGAGCTTTTTGGTTTGACTCTTGGTTATTTCTTCAATATTTGTAAATAACTTTTATATGTCAACAGGATTCTTGGTATCATGTGAGGATGACTATAACACATGGCACATTTTTATATGCACAAGTACCCACCCATTTTTCTTCAATAACACTCCTTCACATTTACTGATATGCTAAGTACTGGGCATCGTCCCAGGTGACAGAGTCCATTGCCTTTGGGCAGAAGGCTAAAGTACTCGTGTGAACGTTTTTCACATTATTCTAGTTAGTTCATCTGGTGACTCATATTGAAAGCTCAAGGAAACAGCATGTGGACCTACATTTCTATTTCTTCTTTCCTAACTGTACTCAGCACAGCTGTGGGTGAGCTTTGTGTTAGTTCCAATTCGGGGGCTGCTCAGAGTAGAAACTTATTCATGCTACCTCAATCAGTGGGGTTCCATTTCAGGACAAAGATGACCCCAAGGGAAACAGACTCTCAGGGGATGAGTAGAAGATGCATCTGGGTCAGGGCATGTAGAGAAGTGATTTATATGGTTCTGTGGCATTCAAGTGACTGAAGGGCCTGTGGTCCCATTCTGCCTTCTCATTTACTGTCTGTGGCCACTGTCACATGACATCATGAGTCCTCTCTCTCACCGTTGAGGAACTACTCAAGAAGGATTAATACTTTCTTCACGGGCCCATTGCTAGCATTGAATGGGCCGATGGATACAAAATTCATTAAAATAGAGCCTGGCATTTTGTAGGCACTGTGACATTCGTGTTTATTATTGTTGTGGCTGTCTCAAAGTTTCAGTTAACTCACACCCTGAGTTTATCCATCGCTTAAACTTATTTGGTGTTTCCACAGCTTTCCTTCTTACCACGCTTTTATCTTCTGCTCAGACTCTAAGTGTCAATGAGGCCCTCCAACTGGTACTGGTACGGGTTTGGGTTTTTGTCCCTGTTTTTGTTTTTTGCCAGGCCCCACCAGGGTCTGCTGGCTACCTTGATGATAGGCCTTTGAGACTGCCTACCCAATTAGGAAGTCTAGAGCCTTCTGGAACAGTGGATGGCACCCAGCTCATGGAGCAACCTAGGGACTGTGGCCTTGGCAGTTCCTCAGAAGGGACCATGGCAGGTGTGGAAATCTGTTTGAACACACATAGTTTCCCTTGTACACATCATCTGTCTAAAAAATTAGCTTAGTGGAGCCATACTAATCCCCAAACACAAAATCAGTGATATGGATTTGGAGTCACTATACCCATCTACCAAAGAAGTTTTGTGAGAACATCTGTTTTGGCTCTGGAGTCTTTCTACACAGGCGGAAATTGTGCCTCAATCCACTTTAGAATCAAGTATAAGTCAGAACAAAATAATCTTTAATAAATTTTGGATTTACCCAGATAAATTTATGACTAACGCCAACCAAAATGAATTGATCTAACACTTGTTTTTCAATGTCTACATACATTGTAAATATCTGAAAGTCAGTGTATATTGGAAATAAGTATGGATCTTGGAGTCAAAGAATCCAGGTTGAATCCTGACACAGCCACTCAATATAGATAGATGACTTTCTGCAAGCAATTTAACTTCTCTGAGACGAATTCCCTTAGTTTTGGAATTTTCAATATTATCAGCACAGCCATGTTCTAGAAACACAAAATAACACATTAAAAAAAGAGAGCTTCCAAGTCAAATCCCAGAGATAGAGTAGACTAAAATAGATGTAAAATAACACTGGAAATTCCTTATTACTCATGTTACTGATTTGTTTTCTTTCTCAGAATATGATCTATTCTGTGAGGATAAAAGTATAGGAATATAACTAAAACATCTATCAACCAAACAAAACACAACATAAGGCTTTTCTACTGACCGACTTAATCAGTGCAGGTTAGATATTTGTTTTTTGTAAGCAGAATGACTAACTGGGTATTAAAAGATTACTTTTACATCTACTTTCTCCAATTATACTGATGGGTAAAACGAGGATGTGCGAAAAATAGGTGTGTAAAGAATTCCTGATCTGACTGAAGTGTCTTATAGACCAGAGTTTTTGTTTGCACCAGGGTAGCTATGACTCTTTCCCAATTTATGGATCCTTTGGTACGGGTGTTACTATGTGGTTTTTAAGTTGTATTTTTAAACATCAGTGTGATTTGGAAGTAAGCGCTCTTTGGAGCTGCTCATGATATTACCTAGTACATTTGAATGAACTTTTTGGATAGCGAGTATAAGGTACACAACGCTGTGGCACTAAGGCCTTCTTCACAGTTGACGCAGGTGAGGAGGGGGAGGGGTGGGAGTGTGCTGCTGAACCAGCAGCCTCCCCACCTGGGCCTGGCCCTCCTGTGCTCATGAGGGAGGGGCCCAGTGCCAGCAACAGCCAATGAACAGGCAGTGGGAAATCCAGGTGGGATAAAGCAATTTCTGTGTTCCATCAGCACAGCCTCAGAACAGCAATTATCGATGGAATCAGAGTCTGGAAAGCCTCACTAGTGGGGATCCAGCAATTGTAATGGTTGTGATTTTTTACAACCTGAATAGGAATGTCTCTCTTCTCTCCTCCACCTGTCCCTCAGCGTTCCCTGGTCAGGCCTCTGGGGCCAGGTATCCCCCTTTGCGTCGCCTCTGGGACTTCTGCCTTCAACCTGCCCAGAAATTATAATAGCTCTATACTGAAAAGTATGTATGTATAATATGTATTATTATAGGAATTATAAATAAAAAATATTTAATCCCCACAGCAATCTCACAAATATTTACTATGAAACGTATTTTACAGATGAAAAAAAAATATGAGGTTTAGAGAATTAGTTGGCCAAGGTTGCACAGTTAGTTACTAACTTGGGAGTCCAACACAGGCCCTTCTGCTTCCAGAGTCCCAGTCTGGTGATGCTGCTCTGAGTGGGCAGGGGGCAAGTGGGACCGCCCAGAGAGAGAAGGAAGAGGGCACCTCTAGGTGCCAGGGAGTGTGTCTCTGTGTTGGGAGAGAAGAGCTCCCGTACCTCTAATCTCACACTTGCAAATCTGTATTTATTTCCCCCTTGTTCAGAGTTTGCCTACACTTGGGGTGTCAGCAAACCAGAATGGACTCTTGGGGTGAATATTTTTGATTACATGGCTAGCCTTTCCAATAACACAGATAAGTGTGAGAGAAAATGGCATGTCTTGTCTTATTATGGTTGTCAGAATGTGAAAAACAAACAAAATTTTTCTTTAGTTAAACAACCAAGAATCAACATTACTCAGTATTGCTAATTTCAGCAGACAGTTTCCAGCTTGGAAACATGTTACCATTTAAAACTCATTTTCAGGTTGGCTGTTTAAAATTCAGACCACATTTTCAGAAATAGTATTATAAATGGCAATTTGGTTTCCAGGCTACCTTATAAAAACCTATTTAACCCATAACATAGCTCAAATGTTTTGTGTTCCTAATAAAAATAGTAGAGAATAATGCTATTATAATACTGCCCATTAAAATAAATAATATTCACGAGCTAATTAACTTTTACATAATTTGCATGACCTATAGCTTTAGGAAACCACGTTTAGTCTACGAGCTAAGAAAGAATTTGCCCTGGCGTCAGAAAGTCTGGTTCAAATATTAGCTCTATGGACTGACTACTGACTGTGTGACCACAGGACAAGGTGTGACTCACTAAACCTCAGTTTACTTAACTGTAAAATGGGGCTAAAAACTTCCTAAGCTTGATGTGAGGATTCCATGAGGTAGTGTGTGCACAGGACAAGTGGTATGGGGTTTAACACTTATAGATCTCCCAGGGAGTCACAGCTGTGGTGGACAGGACTGATACCTGCTGAGTATCTAGCCCTTCCCACTGGACAGACACTATGCCAAGGATTTTGCATATAATTTAAACCTAGTAGCCCAGAGAGTAAGCAGTTCCACTTTTAATACAAAGGTATACTTGAGGCTCTCCTAGATTAAAGAACTTTATCCAAAGTCACATAGAAATATGTCAGTTTGGGTCACCTGGGTGGCTCAGTCGGTTAAGCATCTGCTTTCAGCCCAGGTCATGATCCCAGAGTCTTAGGATTGAGCCCCATAAGGGGCTCCCTGCTCAGTGGGAAGTCTGCTTCTCCCTCTTTCTCTATCCCTGCCTGCCTTCCCATGCTCAACTCCCCGGTTTTTTGCTCTCTCTCACTCTTTCTCAAATAAATAAAATCCTTAAAACAAAAAACAAAAAACCCAACCAACCAACCAAAGAAAGAAATGTGTTGTCTTGAATGGACCACAGAGTGCTCAGATTTTTGGTCAAACCTTACTCTGGATGTGTCTATGAGGGTGTTTCTGGATGAGATTAACATTTGAATTGGTAGACTGAGTAAAGCGATTGACCTTCCCCAGTGTGGGTGGGCTGTATCTAATCTGTTGAAGGCCTGAATAGTACAAAAAGGCTGAGTAAGAGAGAATTCTCTCTCTTTCTCTCTCTCTTGCCTGACTTTGTTTGAGCTGGTACATTGGTTTTCAGACTCACACAATTGGCTCTTTTGATTCTCAGGCCCTTGGATGATGACTGGAAGTAGATCCTTGGCTCTCCTGGGTTTCCATCTTCCAAACTGCAGCATGTCTTAGGATTTCTCAGCTTCCAAGATCATGTGAACCAATTCCTTGTAATTGGTCAGTCTATATGTGTGTGTGTGTATCTCTATCTCTTCCTGTCTCTCACCTGTATTGGAGAATACATATATACATATGAGAGTGAGAGGGAGAGAGATGTACGTGTGTGTATATATATATATAGATAGATATCTATCTATCTATATATCTCCCTTATTTGTTCTGTTTCTCTGGAGAACCCTGACTGACATAGTCACAGAGATGGAAGCCCTAGGTCTAGAGCCCAGGTCTGTAGTTTTGAAAGCTGAGACTCCTTGGAGGTCAGGCTAGGACTCCCTTTGGGCCCATGGTTTGGACTGCCCAGTTCTTGCCTGGAGCAGGGCTGCAATGCCCAGGGCAGGGATGGGAACCATTGGGGTTATCTGGCCAGGAGCAGGGAGGAGAAATGGTGGGGAAGAACATTCCAAGCTGGGCAACTGTGTGAGCCAAGTCAGAAATGGATCCCCAACTCTTATCAGTTGTTGCCTAGTTTAAGTTTGGAGTTCTGCCCAGGATTACTTTGTCTGGAGACTTCTAACTTAGCTCTACTACTCTGTACTAGGAGCCCAAAGTCCTCCCAAATCCACATGACTGGAGGGCCTCTGACCCCACACCTGGTGTTGTGTGATGAACCTCATTAACTCTGACTTTGCTCTTGTCACACTTACATCTTTTTTTTTTTTTTTTTCCCCTGGCTGCTGCTTTCAATGAGTTTAACTTCCTTGGGAGTGGATCATAAAGCCTTTGCTTACTGGAGGTTTCCTAACCAGCAGAGTGCCAATGTTCACCTCCACACTTCCAAGTGACTCCCTGTGTGAGGGAACGGAGGAAAGATGTAGATTTGTTTAACTACAGGTGCCAAGAGAGAAATTAAAAAATGCACATACTCACACCCTGCACCCAAACCCGTAACTTTACACTTCTCCTGAATGGAAGGAGGTCCTGTCCAACTTGGTTTCAGGCTTCTCTATTTCAGGAATTGATTCTTGACAGATGGTTTCATTATCTTCAATACGATGATCATCTTTATTTATTTCAATGTCCCTGATGCGTCCACTTGTGAGCTTGGTTTTACTTCTCTCTCTTTTTACTCACTCTAAATTCTTTAGAATACAGTTGGCCTCTGAAAAACGTGGTCTGAACTGTGTGGGTCCACCTATATGCAGATATTTTTCAACAAACACGGTACTCGTGAATAAGTACAGTATTGTAAATGTATTTTCTCTTTCTTAGGATTTTCTTAGTATTTTCTTTTTTCCATCTTACCTTATTTTAAGAATATAGTATGCAAAGCACAGAGCATACAGAATATGTATTAATCTACCAATTATGTTATTGTTCAGCCTTCCATTCAATAGTAAGTTATTAGTCATTAAGTTTTGGGGAAGTCAAAAGTTATACATGAATTTTCAGCTGCCTGGGGATTCGTGTCCCTAACTCTTGCATGCTTCAAGGGTTGATGGTACAATATGCACAATTTAAGCCTAACAGAAAGGACCTAATCACATTGAAACATGGGCAAAGTTAACAAAATGCAGACTAATACATAAAATCCACCCCAAAATTAAATATCTGTGGACTAAGAGAAAGAAAGCCATCCTAAAAAAATCTGGGGAACACAAAAAAAGTACAAAGCAGATAAAGCTTTTCAAGTAGGACTAGCTGGAGACAACACCTCTGCATCCCAGAGAAACCCTGGGCTTTTCCCTCTGTGCTTTTCCCTCTGTGTTTCTCTTTGGTGGGTTGGTCTGGCTTTTCTCTTTGGCAACTTTATTTACAATGAAGTAAAAGTGATTCGGGTTCAAGGCAGAAGTGCCCTCTGTGACAGTCCCCTTCCTGCCTTCTCCTTGGCCACCGCCTTGTCCAGTTCTGCAGGTGTCGAGGGGGCACCTGTGGCAGAGGGGACGCTGGCTGGGGTTCCCTATCCCGGTCATCACCATGCATCCTGGTCAGGAAAATCCTAGAAAATCCAGGGTGCTGAAAGGCCCAACTCAGGGTTTCTCCGCTGGAACTCATTAGTTTCATGCTGTTCCCCAGACTTCCCGACTGGTTGAGGTCAGTCTTGAAAAGGTGACAACATTATCTACTAGGGGCCCAGCTGCCGTGTTCTTTTTCCCTTCCATGTGCTTTTTCTCTCTACAGAACTTCTGACACTGAAGTAGATATTTGTACATGAAAATGATACACAGAATTCTGAGAGAGCCTGGAATCTGTCCCCTTATCTACCTCCGTGTGGCTGTTGACAACAGAGATATATAACTCCTGGGGTCCATCCAACACGAAAGGATGGAACATCCATATATCACCCACTTCTTTCTCTCAAGAATAGTTTCCTAATTTTTGCAATCACTTGGCAGGTCTATATTTCACTGTTTTATCCACTTTCTCCCCATCACTGATTGCCGGTATATATGTGGGTAGCAAAGAATCACTCCTAAGACTTTTTCTTGGGCTTTAGAATCACTACCAATTGCTTTGACATAAAAACTACAAGTGAAAATATGCTCCCCAACGAATGGAGTAAACAGGGGACTTTTAGAACCCAATAAATTGGTGTCTAGAAATAGGTTTTCCATCTGTGTGGAGCCTCTTGGCAAAACATGTGCATTTTCACTAACCTATGTGCTAAATTACTGTGTTTTACTACATTTTAAATTATTTCATATCCAACCCGTAGTTACAGAGATATGTGGCAATCATCCAACTTTTTTTTTTTTTTTTTTTTGGCTTAAGTTTTACTCTTCTGTGGATTAGGACAGAAGCAGACTTAAAGCAGAGCTTTACTGGTCAAAATCTGCACTCCGCCCAGGCCAACTGCAAATATAATACTTTAGTGTTTGACAGTTGCCTAGTGAAATTGCCAAAAAAAATGTTTAGGACAATTCTTTACCCCCATTAATGAACGACTCCCAGGGGAAGAAAATAATGTAAAACTCAACATATGCCAACAGCTGTTGTGAATATGAATAGTCGTTCGGGCTTGATTAAAGTCATCAAATCTTTCCCCCCTTCTACCACGCACTTGGGGTAGGGCAGGGTATGAGGTATGACTAATGGCAAAGACAGTGACTTTAAAAACAAAGTAAACATCTAGACAAAAGTCATCTGTCAAAGAAATTGACTTGAACTGCTGTACACACATTCCAGTGACCATACCACTTCCTCAGCTTCTCTCAAATTCTTCTTCTGAGTCAGTTGGAGCCATACAGAAAAACCATGCATGTTCCATTATGATAATTAAGTCTAGTCCTAGGGACAAAGATCCATTGTCATTGATTATTTTCTCAAAACTGGATGTAGGGATGCCTGGGTGGCTCAGCTGGTTAGGTGTCTGACTTCAGCTCAGGTCGTGATCCCGGGGTCCTAGGATCAAGTCCCGCATCAGGCTCTCTGTTCGGCAGGGGGCCTGGCTCTTCCTCTCTCCATGTGCCTCCTCCAGCTCATACTCTCTGTCTCTCTCTGTCTCTCAAACAAATAAATAAAATCTTAAAAAAAAAAACAAAACAAAACTACAACTGGATCTATTTGTGGGTTACAAACAGGTCTGCTAAAAACAAACTCATGTAACCATTGACTGCTTTGATTATTGCCTGTAGATATATGTTAATCTACACCACACAAGTCCCACGTTGAACCCTGGGAGTTCAACAAAATGTCCAGGCACTTGTGGAGGGGTTGTACGGAAGGTTTGCCACGGTTCCATTTGCACTGAAAAAAACAGCCACCAAGGAAATAGGACCCTTGGGAAGCCTACCTGTTTCAGCCAGTCTAAGGACAAGGCATCAGTGCTACAAGTGACACTTCAAAGTATCCTGAGGTATCCATCACTTATATAAATTTCTGGGGAGGAGGGAGACAAGGCTGCAATTAAAATTAAACATGCTGTCCCCTGGGGATAAAAATATATTATATGTTTTTAAAAAATTAAAAATTAAAAATTAAAAAAAGGGGGAAAAAAAAAGAAAAAAAATTAAACATGTTGCTTCACTAAGTGTTCCAAGTCCTCAGTAGTAGAGTGCGGGGTAGTGACAGATGGAGAAGGACCGTTTCCATTGTTACTGTGGATCAGCACCATGTTTACACAGCTCAAAAGGCCTAGTTCTTCAATGTTTGTAACAATAGTTCACAAAACCTTCCAAGAAATCTTTCTGTAATACTCATCTGGAGAGTATAAATTACAAGAGTTTTTTTTTTAAAGATTTTTATTTATTTGACACAGAGAGAGAGAGAGAGAGAGATCATAAATAGGCAGAGAGGCAGGCAGGGAGAGAGAGGGGGGAAGCAGACTCCTCGCGGAGCAGAGAGCCAGATGCGGGGCTCGATCCCAGGACCCTGAGATCATGATTTGAGCCAAAGGCAGAGGCCTAGCTTACTGAGCCACCCAGGCATCCAAGAGATTTTTTTTTTTTAAAGGTTTTATTTATTTATTTGAGAGAGAGAGTGAGCGAGAGAGAGATCATGAGCAGGGGTGGTGGGGGAAGATGGCAGAGGGAGAGGGAGAAGCAGGCTTCCCGCTGAGCAGGGAGCCTGACTCGGGGCTTGATCCCAGGACTCTGAGATCATGACCTGAGCTGAAGGCAGATGCTTAACTGACTGAGCCAACCAGGCACCCCAAGAGCTTTTTTTTTTGGCTTTTTATTGTTGTTGTTTTTATTTATTTATTTTTTTTAACAAAAGCACTATGAAGTAGTAGCTATGCACACAGACTTTGAAATGAAGCTGGCGTAAGTCTGAATCCCAACCCCACTACTCACTAGATAGGTGAATTCAGGTTGGTCACTTGCCCACCCGGAGGCTCAGTTTTCTAGTCTATACCAGAAAGAATGTTGATTAAATATGTACATTATCTGATCACAGATTTCTGGATTGCTTAACACAAGTCCTGGGGAATGACACCTGCCTCCACTTTTCTAGTCAATTTGCCAGCTACTGAAGAAAGTCTCCCATTGGTCTGATAACTACTGTTAATATCCCTGTAACTTAAAATTGGCCAGGATTTTTTTTTTTTAATTGACCCTTCAAAGTAGTGTCCTGTGTTTCTTTGGTTCTTTGCTTGTGACCTGCTGTCCTGTGGCTCCTCTGGGAGCAGAATTTGTGGTCTGAAGTGGTGATGGTTCTTATTAGATCCAATTTCACTTAACCCTCTAGTCTCTAAATCCCATCCAGAAATTATTCTTTTTCTTCTATGAACTCTATGATCTTTCTCACTGATTTGTGATTTGTTCTGGACACTGTGTTTAACATTCTCCTCCTTCAACCTCTTTCTGTCACTGGGCTGAAGCATCACCCACATTTTGGAAATGTTCTAGACAGACTGAAAAGAGTAGAGTCAACTCTTCGCTTCATCCTCTCTTCCCCAGAAATCTCTCCTCTGATCTCCTTGCCTCTAACCTTGTGGTTCTTCCAGCTAGAGCAGGAATCATTTTTCTAGAGACCAAAATGACAGTTTCTCTTGTGTCATCCCTTCTCCTTTACATAGCTCCAGGCCCTTCGAGATGAAGGCTAACCATCCTTGCGTGGCCTGTATGATTGAGTCCTGGCGGCCTAGTTCCTGCCCCTTCTTGACTGGCTTTCCCCATGCAGTGGCTTCTGAGTGTCCTTCGCCTGGCCATGCTCCATCTTGCGTTGGTGTCTTTGCTCACACAGGTGCACCGACCCCCAGAGTGCTTCCCCCTTTCCTGCTCCTCATCCTGACCCCCACCCCCACTCCCTGCAGTTCCATCAGGTACCTGTCCTGTATATAATCTGAAGGACTTATGATGCAGATTAATGGAGATAAAGCATGTGGAAATACACAACACGTGCTGGGCTTTCAATAAATGTTCATTCTCTTCTTGTGAACACTACCTAGCCTGTTTCTGGTTTGCCTTTGGGAGTTTCTCCAAAAAGTTATCCCTTCTTTCTTGAACTTGAATGGTGCTTTCCCATTTCTTGTTGCAAACATACTGAGCATCTTGTTGGCTGTATGAATTATTATTCAACTGAAATGTATTTTCTGAAACATTCTTATCAGCCCTTTATTCTGGGATAAATGTAGCCTTATCTATCCCCTACATAGATAATGTTCTGAAGATCTTTCTAAAGGCCTCTTCCAGCTCTAACATTCTTTGATTGTAAGATTTATTTTTGCAAAACTCCTTAACACAGATGAAGTCAAATTTCTGGAACCCAATTATACAATTTAAAGATTATCTGGGGCCTTGGTTCCTCCTTCTCCTCCTTCTCCCCCTGTTCCCTTCCGCGGCCTGCCCTTTCGCCATTTTTACTACTCACAAACTCCTTCAGGCAGGGAGGCAGAAAGGAGAGGCGATGCTAACACAGCAGCTTTAGTAAAATGCATGACGGGAGAGGTTGAAACATTTGGAAAAGATTTCTCAGATTCATCCTCTCTCCACTTCTTTTAGCCTGACCAAAGATAAGGTAGCTGGACGATTATTCTGCTTCCTTCAATTTTTTAAAAAATCACAGTGTTTGGTCCTCATCACTGCTCAGCTCCCCGCTGTGGTCCTCTCCAGTGAGCTCAACCTCAGTGTCTCCTTGGTAACACTCTCTTCCCTTCTCTTGCTGGGGGTTGACTTTCCTGCTTCTCCCTCCCTCCTCATCACACTCACATCTCTCTATTTTGATGAAATATGGAATGAAGGCCGTGAGGACCTGAAGGCTTGGAACATTTAGCTGCTTCAACCTGGCATCTTCTATTCCCCTAAGGAAACCTTCCTGAAATTACCAGTGAATGCTATAAAGAGCTCTCCTAGTTGTAATGTCTGAAACTGACCTGGGGATTTTATGTAGAACTCTGCAATGTCAGCAGCTGCTTAGCCCCACATATCCCACTCACAACCCCTTTTATAGCTTTGACTTAGAGCCAACTTCTGTTTCCAGCTCCACTGCCAAGAGCCAATGGCTGCTCAGGTTCAGGACAGCTTATTCTGCCCTAGAACTTTTTTTTTCCCCCCACTCAATTCAGCTGACAAAGGCAGAGCCCTGGGGTCCTTAATTATTCCAGGGAATATCATGACACTGCTTGCAGAATGAAGAGTGGGTCCTGGGAGTGAGGCTGAATGCTTCTGTTATTATGACTTTGCTGCCCTGGGTCTACAGTTTGTCCCAGGTGTCTTGCACAAGCTCTGGGTTCCCCCCCAGGCAAACCAGTGAGCTCTGTTCTGGTTTGAGTTTAATCATTACTGACTTGTTTTCTTTCTTCTCCTTATCCATGGGTGTTTTGGCAAAGTTGACCAGACTTGAATTGGGGTGGGGTGGGGGAGCGGGGACATATGTATGGTGTATGATCAAAACCTTTTCTAAACTGTTTGACACCTTATGTCACTTCATAATACAGTAGCTCCCAGGAACTGGTCTTGGTCCCAGTCCATGAATTCTGAGAGAAGTCAGGTAGAGGGCCCGCGGTCATGAGAATTGGGATCTGGGCACATTGTGGAACCATGTCTTTCATTAAGGTAGCTACCCTCCTTTTGAGTGGTGATAGCACACACTATTTCTTAACTGTGTTCTGTATGTGTGTATTACTTCACATAACTGTCACAAATGGCATGATTCATTTTGTAATAGTCCTATCCCTGTTTCACAAATGAAGGGGGGAAAAAGTGGTTACACGATTTCTCTAGGGTCTTAGAGCTGGTAGGAGGTAAGACTGGACATTGTACCACAAAGATTTGCTTTCTTAGCCAACATCCATACCAGTATTTCATACTGTTGCCTCTCTTTTGATTACTTCTCCAAGTTATGGTTTTCCTCTTCAAGTATAAAGGAGTAACTAGGCTTTAGATAAAACCTGCAGGACATAGCTACCTTCAGCTGGAGGTGTGGTGGCTGGGTCACTTCTGTCTTTAATTCAGCAAATGTTCACCAAGTGTCTTACCAAAGCCTGGCACTGAGTTAGCCCTCCTGGCCATGGTCTTACGAGGGACACAGGCTCTGCCCAAGTTTTTATAGATGGGTGTTCTAGAAAGGAATTGATCAGGTGACACGGTAGGTCACGATAAGATCTCAAGCCTGAGGATCACCTGTAAACTGAAGGCTGAATAGGAGTTGGTCTGCAGTGAGCTTGGCAAAGAGTGTGCTAGGTGAAGAAGAGTGTTTACAAAGCCTAGAGGCCAACTAGACACAGTTAGTCAAGGTTCTTTGGTTCCCTAGAAATCACACCGGAGCCAAAGCCCCCAGTTGTGATCTCTGAGCTGCATGTGAGGAAGGTGTTTGCCCACCAGCCTGGGACCCCAAGGCAGATAAACTTTGAGTGCCACCCCTGGCCAACTTCCTGCCCAGACCAGTCTGGGGAGATACAAGGAAGCATGGGGGCCTCTTTCTGAGTTCTAGGTGCTCCAGGGAATCCTGTGGGTGCATCAGGGCAAAGTGAATGCAAAACCCTGGGAATAAGCACAGAATCTTCAGCAATGTGAGGTCAGGATGAATTCTAACATGAGCACAAAATAAATCCACCCAGCTCACTAGTTAAGGAAAGAAGCCCAGTCTTCCAAAGGGAAGTGACCATGTGTTGTTGACACTGTTGTTTTCCATATATTTTTTCAGAGTCCGTGATTCACTAATATTTGAAATCTTGGGGTAGAGACTGCTATAGGAAGGACCAGGTCTGTCCACGAGGAATACACAGGAATGATCCTGATGCATTTTGTTTCCGGGGACTTGGTGATACCTGATTCACCAACTTCTTGCTGTCGCGGTGTCCTTTGTGGAGTTACATCTCGGTGAATAGCCTTGATCTGGTAACACATTAAGCTCTTCATTGATGAAAGTTCTGTGCAGACTCATTCTCACTGGAGTTAAGAACTGGGCTAGATGGGTAGAGGGACGAGGGCAACTGTCCTGTGAATCAGGAAAGGAAGGGGAATGACTTAGCCCAGCACCCCCTGATATGTAAGTGCCTACCACATCCCAGGTACAGTACTGGGCACATGCAGGAGGCTGTCGGTGGGCCATGGTTTCTGGAGGGGAAAGTCCAGGGGAAAGGAGAAGAGTTGTAAAAAAACCAGAATGAGCTCGGGGAAGACTGAGGACGAAGTTCACCTGCTTTCCAGGTGTCCGCACTGGGCACACAGGGCCAGAGCTCAGGCACTGAGGAGGAAGCGCTGACAGAGGGAAGATAATAAATGTTCTGAGATTTCATCACCATCGAAGAGTTCTGACACATTACTGCGAGGGCTTAGCTCTTTCTGATTCACATTTTTCCTCTGCTATGGGATCATTTGGTTTTTGAGCGTGTAGAATTACTGACTGATTTCTTTCTGGTCAGATTCTTTTTAGCTACACACAGACCCTTCTTGTAATGAAAACCAGGTTTCCTGTTACAGTTAGCTTTACATTCAGGTACCATGTTGCTGTCTGGAATGAGCAAGTGTCGAGTTTGAGTCATATTTTCCACACGGATGCTAAGCCTCCATGCTTCCTATGTCTGGCGTTGAAGGAGAGTCTAGAAAACACCGTTGCTAGGTCAGAAAATTTACTTTCCATCCCAAGGGTTAATTGGCTTTTCCAAAAAGATGGGGCTCCTGAGGCTGCTTTCCTAAGCAGAGCGCATGTGAAAGCCTTCTAGGACACCATCAGCGAATGCTCTGTGAGAAGCTGGCCTCCGCGGACAGTGGGGTCCTTCTCTTGGAAGCCTGAACAAGCCATCTGATGTTCAGTCCCTCGGAGAACCTTATTTTGAGCTGCCTTCAAAGACTCACTGAAGATCTTTAGATCCTGCATGCAAAGGGTCAAACTGGGAAGAAAAATGTTACTGGAAACTGTTCTTCTCAAGGGCTATGTGTAAGTAGGAACAAGTGTTTGGCTAACAAGTCCAATAATCGGCACATGGCAAAGTTCCATGTTAATGTGAAAAGTATTTGTGCACACAGTAACCAGAGTTTTTTGTTGTTAGTGAAAAGACTGGATAAACATTAAAAATAGTTATTGGGAGCACCTCAGTGCTCGGTTGGTTGAGCATCCAACTCTTGGTTTCAGCTCAGGTCAGGATCTCAGGGTCGTGAGGTCGAGCCCAGCATCCGCTCTGTGCTCAGCGAGGTGTCTGCTTGAGATCCTCTCTCTCCCTCTCCCTCTGCCCCTCCCCAACTTGTGCGTTCTCTCTCTCTCTCTCTCTCTGAAATAAATAAATAAATCTTTAAAAAGTAGTTATTGGTACTAATGTCTGAAAGGTAGAATATATACACACACATGTATATTTACACACATACGTAAGAAGGGCAGGACCAAAAGAATTATTGCAAAAGTGTGGCAGTACTTTGAAAGTCAAAATTACCTTTTAGTGAGGAACACACCTTAAGGTCAAAACAAAACAGCAACAACAACAAAAGCAAGGCCACTTGGGTGAGCTTAGATAGGAAAGAGTATCACAGGAATTTGGTGATCCCAGTAGCCCCAGAAAGCTTGAGAGGGGATAAGCCTGGGGGGGTAGGACATGGTGCTGAGTGGCCTACCGGAGAAGTGAATTTGAAGTTATTTCTTAACTGGTACCATAGCTATTCTCAGCTACCCCAAATCTTTATGGTTCAATTCTCTGGTATCAGATCTTTGGAGGATGGAGGAAGAAGGGACGAAGACGAGCAAGAAGGGCATCATGACCCAGAAGCGAAGACGGAGGGCGTGGCAGGCTGCACGCCTGGATGGTACAGCGGAAAGGGGAAAAGACTCATTTCCCCCAGGTGTATTTGTAAATGACCCCAGAAAGTGGGAGCGGAACAGGGAAGGGAAGGGCAGGCAGTGGGGTTCCCCCTGCTCTCATGCCCTCTTTGGAATCCTAAGAGTATTTCCAGCAGTCACCATGTTACTGTGTCACCTCCCACAGGCTTCTGAAAGGTAAACCAATGTCGTCCTAGAGCTTGAGTCTGTTGGTTGGGTGTGCAAAGTCTGAGTATTTGTGTGGTTGCTAAGTGGAGTTTGACCCCTAGGGGGTGATCATACCATATGGTAAAGGGGCGGGCGCGGGCCTGGCAAAAACAAAGATAAGCAAACAGTCCTCGGTTCCCACTTTTCAGTCCCAGCTGCTGGGTAATGACACAGAAGGACCCACATGGGTAAAACGGCATCTGTCCAGTTACAGCCCCTGACGGCAGGTGCCTTCTTCCCTGGATCTTGAGTCTGAGGCTTCCCTGAGGCCAGAAGCACAGGAGGGGTGAGCCGGCCCCTCTGTCACTCCTGTGAGGTTTAGGAATGAGGGTGGGGGGGGGAATGGGATGCCTATTTCTGCAGCAGGAGCCCCCTTCTCCGGGGAGACACTGTGACTACATCCGGGCAGACCCTACCTGGGATGGGGAAGTAGACACTACCCCCCACATAGAGGAGTGACATAGAGAACGAGGAACTGGAGGCAATAAAAGAACACAAGTTCACCCAGACACGACTGATTCTCAGCTGGGCTGACTCCAGCTTTGTACAGCTCTCCCGGGCCATTCCTGGCCCAGAGCTGAAAATGGACTTGGGAATAGCTCCAACTCTCCAGTCTCTGTTAGGACAGTTTCTCCTTTGGCCCCTTCTGGTTGGAGGAAATGGGATGATGAAGCTGGCTTCTCTTCCGCTTAGCTGCTTGCAGAGCCTGTGGGTTTGGGAGCTCTCTTCTCAGCCCCGGAGGCTGCCCCAAGCTCCCAGTGCTCCCAGCGGGGTTCATGCAGGCCAGGGTGCACAGACTGATGGACTGGAAATGCTTACTAAGCAGTTTGTTCTTTAAAAAAAAAAAAAAACAAAAACCAAAACACGTTAAGTATACATAACATGTATACTTTTCAACGAATGATACACGTATAATAACCATCACAGTCAAGATAGAGAGCAATTCTCTCCCCCAAGAAAGCTCGCTGGTGCTCCTTCCCAGTCCGTCTCCCTAGTAACCCCCCCAACCCCAGCCCAGACAAGCCTGGATCTGTTCTCTGACCCTGTGGATGCCTTCGTTGCTGTGCACGTGGAGTCATCTGCAGGCACTCCTGGGTCACTTCTTGCACTCAGGATGCTTTGAAACTCATCCCTTGTGTTCCACTGTGTGGATGTGCCTCAGTTTCTCCGCTGATGGGCACTGGATTGATTCCAGATGTAGACGGTTATGAATAAAGCTGCTATAAGCAGTCATGTGGAAGCCTTTGTATAGACTACTGTTGTCATTTCTTTTGGGTCAATAACTAGGTATGGGATTGGTGTTTGTGGGCAAACTGCCTGTTCTACTACCATCAAGAACCATCACATGATTTTCCTATTGCTTGTGCCAATTTGCATTCTGACCAAAAAAACATGCAGCATTCCAGTGGCTCCTTATCTTCCCCAATACTTGGGACCGTCAGTCTGTTTTATGGGGCCATTCTAAGAGGCGTGAAGTGGTATTGCATTGTGGCTACTGGTGTTGCACATCTCATCCTGTGTTTATTAGTGGTTGGAGTCTCTTCTCTAGTGTAGTGACTGTTTAAATAATTATCTTTATTTTTTATGATGTTGTCATTATTACATCATAATGTAAGAGTTGTTTTTTTTTTTTTTAAGGATTTTATTTATTTATTTGAGTGACAGAAATAGCGAGAGAGAGCACAAGCAGGGGGAGCAGCAGACAGAGGGAGAAGCAGGGAGGCAGATGTCGAGCTTGATCCAGGACCCTGGGAGCTGAAGGCAGACGCTTAACCAACTGAGCCACCCAGGCACCCCCTCACTGTAAGAGGTGTTTTTGTTTTTGTTTTTTAAAGATTTTAAAGATTTTTTTTAAAGATTTTAAGAGAGAGATCACAAGCAGGCAGAGAGGCAGGCAGAGAGAGAGGGAAGCAGGCCCCCTGCTGAGCAGAGAGCCTGATGAGGGACTTGATCCCAGGACCCTGCGATCATGACCTGAGCCAAAGAGAGAGGCTTAACCCACTGAGACACCCAGGCACCTTACACTGTAAGAGTTTTTAAAACAATATCTTTGTCTCTCCTTTTAATTTTCTTTAACAGTGTTTTCAAGAAGCAAAATTTTAAAATTTAATTTTTCATTATTTAATGGTCGGTGACTTTATAGCTTAAGAACTATTTGATGATCTTGAGATGATAGTAATTTTCTCCTGGATTTTCTTCTATCATTTATAAACTTTTAGTTAGGTTTATGAGTTAAAGTTTATGTTAAATTTAAATTTTAGAGTTAAATTTTATGTACGACCTGAAGTAAGGATTGGGATTCTTTTTTAAAGGAATATATAGTTATTCCCATGTTATGTTTTGAAAAACTATAATTTTTTTTCAATGAGTTACATGGCATGCTTGTTGAAAACCAGTCCTATGTGTGTATTTCTTCATGAACTCTTGATTTTGTTCCATTGATCTAGAATGTCTATTTTTTTCACTCACTTTATAGAAAGTCTTGAAATCAGGTAGTGCAAGTCCTTTATTTATTTATTTTTAAAGATTTTATTTATTCATTTGACAGACAGAGATCACAAGTAGGTAAAGAGGCAGGCAGAGAGAGAGGGAGGGAAGCAGGCTCCCTGCTGAGCAGAGAGCCCGATTCGGGGCTTGATCCCAGGACCCTGAGATCATGGCTGCTGAGCCGAAGGCAGAGGTTTTAACCCACTGAGCCACCCAGGCGCCCCAGTGTAAGTCCTTTAACTCTGTACTTCTTTTTCCAAATTGTTTGGTTGTTCCATATCCTTTACATGTGAACATAAATTTTAAAATTCACATGTTAATTTCTACAAATAACCTACTGTAATTTAGACTGGAATTGCCTTAAATTTATAGATCAACTTGGGTAGAATTTACATCTTCTGTAAAAGAAGACTTTGGGTAGTATCAAATATTCTGGTTCATAGACATGGTATGAGTATCCATTGACCTAGGTCTTGTTGAATTTCTCTTGATAATGTTTTTGTTTTTGTTTTTTGAAAGATTTTATTTACTTATTTGACAGAGAGAGATACAGAGAGAGAGAGAGAGGGAACACAAGCAGGAGGAACGGGAGAGGGAGAAGCAATCTTCCCTCTGAGCTGGGAACCCACTGTGGGCCTTGATCCCAGGACCTGGGATCATGACCCGAGCCGAAGGCAGACACCTAAGGACTGAGGCACCCAGGCACCCCGTCTCCTGGTAATGTTTTAGAGATTTCAGTGCACTCATCTTACACCTACTTTGCTAAATTTATGACTAAGTATTTTATTTTTCATTACTGTAAGTGGTATTTTATTTCAATTTCTGCTTGCTTGTTGCTTAGCATGTAGAAATAAAACTTGTTTATATTGACCTTGTATTTGTCTCTTTACTAAACTCACTAATTTATTCTAGTAGCTTTTTGGGTGTATTTCTTAAGAAGGATTTTCTAAAGTCATGATCACATGTCTTTACATAAAGTAAGTGTTGCTTCTTTTTCTCTACTGTGTGCATCTATTATCCCTATTTCTTGCTTTATTGCACTAACTAGAAACTCAGTACGATACTGAATAGAGATTGTGAAAGTGGACATCCTTGCTTTATTCCCGAAACCAGTAACTATGTTAGCTGTTAAGTCTTTTGTGGATACCCCTTATTAATTTGGGAAAATCCTCCTACTCTTACTGTGTTATCATAAATTGGCATTAAATTTGGTCAAATGCTTTTCCTACATCTATTAAGGTGATCATATCCATGTTCATTTTTAGGGCATGTTGCACGGTTGGTGGATCCCAAATTTCCTACTGTCTTTCGTTAGTGTTCTTCCTGCATTTTACTTTTTTAAAATAACTCTCCTTGAGCTCTGGATCTCTCTCTTCTTACTTGTCACACCCCACCAGACAGAGTCACTGCTGAGACCCGGCTTTAAGAGGGTGAGGGGGAGGGGCAGAGGATTCAAGGCTGTAAGACTGGACTATGTTCCAGGTCATTTCTCACTAATGGATCTAATTAAGATATTAGTACCTCTATCGCTCCTTCCTCTGCGTATGAAATGGGAATACTGTCTGCGGCACTCAAACATATCATTGAATGAGACGACTTGTCCTGAGAGTTACATACATGAGATATCTGTAACCCAGTGGAATCATGACTGATCTCAAAATGGTTTTCTTAAGGGAAACTTGAAAGGAGGCAATAACACAAGAAAGGGGGAAAAAAAAGAAAAATTCTGGAAATATTACATGCACTGGAAAAGTTCTCATACATTGTTAACCCCAGTCTTCTTGCTTCTACCTCCTTGCAGCCCATTCATACCCGGCTGTATAGGGAAATTAACGCTAGCATGAGACGCATCAGCTATGTAGGTGGCAAAAGGCAAAAAGCCAGGCTACATCCCCAAAGCAAGCAAGCAAATAAAACTATCGCCACTTACATGATTGCAGATGAATTATATATAAAATTACTTCAAGAGTCCAGGAAGAAAATCAGAGCTACCAAAATAGAAAAGCAGATACGTGACTCACTTTTCTCGGAAATCTCTGATAATGGATTTCTTCACCTGCTGGACTCCTGCTGACATTTTGCAAGCATATTGTAAAGTATGATAAAACTTTACTGAATATGTATAGATTTTGTTTGTTTTATATTGTCTTATTTTGGGTCAGATTGCTGTTTAAACCTAAAAGCCAACCAATATGCTAAATACACTATGATACCATCATGAACAATTACATGGATGCCTACTAGCTTTTCTTGGGACACCTTTGTTCATGCCAAGAGCTGTCACTGTGTGGATGTAGATGAATTATTTTCTGGGAGTAAAAAGTGAAGAAAAAGCAAAGGACATCTCCCTCATTGCTTTAACCTTGGGGGAACAGGATAAATCTGGTTTTGGCATCTCTCCGAGGAAAAGAGTATCTTGACACTTACATAGAGCTCTTGGAGAAAGCCCAGTATCCACTGGCAAGAAAGGGCGAGATTCTGAATACATCTAAATAATGGGCAGGGCATTGAAATGCCTGGCTATGGTAGACCACTCACCAGGATATAAATCATGCTGTTTGCCATGTGCGACACGTCAGACGAGAGTGTGACTCCAGCTCATGTAATGAAATGGCTTTTCATGAAGTTTGTGCAGATAAATTAAGCAGCGTATAAATTCATAATTTATAAGAATTATGTTTATAATCCAATTTCGAGCACGAAGGGGAAAGACACTTGCTATGTCTATAACAAACACAAAGAAAACTGTTTCTTTGTTGAGATGCAGGCAGGCCAGCCCACTGATCAAAGAATTGAGCCCGCCCAGAATTCCACATTCTCCTCCATAAAGTCAGGGGTGACTGTGTGAATTTTGGCATCCACTCGAACCACCAAAATTTGTTCTTAGTTTGTTCTTGGACCACAAGGTACAAGATCCTCTTGGGGACAATGACTGCAAGGACACCGCCTATCCTGGGGAAGAATTTTGCCTCCAGGGTCCTCGTCCCCCCACCCCCAACTAGGGGATTGTATTATGTTAAAATATGTCTAATGTTAAAATTAAGATTCCTTTGATATTCCACCTCCCGGACTTTTTTCTTGAAAAAAATTAAGACAAAAATCAGGCAAGACAAACCATAAGAGACTCTTAATCTCACAAAACAAACTGAGGGTTGCTGGGGGGAGGTGGGTAGGGAGAGGGTGGTGGGATTATGGACATTGGGGAGGGTATGTGCTATGGTGAGTGCTGTGAAGTGTGTAAACCTGGTGATTCACAGGACCTGTACCCCTGGGGCTAATAATACATTATATGTTAATTAAAAAATCAAAAAAAATTTTAAAAATCAGGCAAAAGGCATCTTATTCTTCTCTTATTTGTGTTATCTGGAGGGTGATTTTCTGTGCTTCTCTCCAACTGGGTCTGGCTCAGAACCCCAGAAAAAGGATCCCTCTCTTCCTAGGAACCTGCTATGGCCAAGACAGCTAGGACCTGTGGGAAGGAACAGGCTCGTGGAAAATCCTCCCATTTACCTGTCTGGTTGGTTCAGCTGCATTCTATCTGATCTGATATTTTTCCTTAGTGATGTTATTCAAGGGTCAAATTCCTGGTTTCCTTGGTGTAAATAAATCGACTGTGTATAGCTAGTCTGCAACAGAAGGCACATCACCGTATATAGAGTATAAGAGAGATTTCCCTTTGACGAAGAAAGAAAGTTAAATGTTTATAAGAGTTTCTGCAGGTCTGGATACCATTAACTTTAAACAATTAATAAAAGTGACACCAGGACACAATAAATTCTAGTTTTCAAAGAAACAATTTGACTTTTTACATTGTTTCTGCCTCACTGGTGTTTGAGATGAAAGGGACAGTAATTGAAATGAAACTCATCAGCATTAGAGAAGGCCTCATGGAGAGAAGCAGAGGGGGGTGGTGGTTAGAAAGACTAGAATCCTGCAAAATAGGTAGGGGGTGGGGGGGTGGAGGGGTGGGGGGGTGGGGGGGAGCTTAGGGATCAGAAGGAGAAGGCCATGGGGACACACAGTCATGTATGAGCCAGCCCAGGGCCCAGAGAAAATACTTTACGTTTTAAAAAGATAAGAGAATAAGCAAGGGGTGAATTAAATACATATTTGCTTCTTACCTTCTTTTGTTCCAGTTCTGGGATTGGAAAAAAAAAAAAACAAAACCCTCAAGTTCGACAAAAGAGGATTCTATAAACTGAGTCTAGAAGCCAATGGAAAAATAGTACTTTATACAAATAAACACAAATATGTAATCTAAGTGGTCCTAAGTTCCCCACGCTACTGGGGTTCCCCTTCTTCTGAAATCTAAATAGTTCTAACTGCTAACATTTGGCATATGCTATGTGCTGATCCTTTATCAATCCATCTTTACTGGGACCACATCTAATCTTTTTTTTTCTTTTTTAAAGATTATATTTATTTGTTTGACAGAAATCACAAGTAGGCAGAGCGGCAGGCAGAGAGAGAGAGGGAAGCAGGCTCCCCACTGAGCAGAGAGCCCGATGTGGGGCTCGATCCCAGAACCCTGAGATCATGACCTAAGCTGAAGGCAGAGGGCTAACACACTGAGGCACCCAAGCACCCCATAAAATTTTTCTTTCTTTCTTTCTTTTTTGTTAACAGGGAGAATCTTGAAAGTTAAGTCAATCTTGCTTTTCTGTGATAAACCACACTGAGTTTATCCAATTTTTATTGATTTGTTAAAAGTTTGCTTAGAATTTTTGCATCAGTCTTCATGAAGGATATTGGTCTATACTTGTCTTTTCTTGAAATATCATTGCTCTTTTTTTTTTTAATTAACATATAATGTATTATTAGCCCCATGGAACCACATCTAATCTTATCTTGCACATACTGTGCTCTCTCTCATTTTGGGGTGCTGGCCTTTCAGTTAGTCAAGAACTCACACCACCTCCTGCCACAGAATCCTTGCCCATGCTGGGCGCTTTTCCTTGCTTGTTGTGATTAATTCCACATATGTCTCAAATCGCAGCTCAGACGCCATGTCCTAGAGAAGAACATCCCGACTCCCAAGTTAGCTGAGGCCCCATATCAGAGTATCTCCTAGCACCCTTCTCTCTCTTTTGTGTCCTTATCATTGTTGTAATTAGACACTTGAGGGTGAGGCTTGGGTTCCACTAGACTGGGAGGTCTGTGTGGGCAAGTGTCACCTCTACTTTTGTTTTTCAGAGTTTCTCTCAGCTTCTAGTCAATGCCTGGCACAGAAAAGGTACTCGATACATACTCACTGAATGAGTGGTGGATGGAAGTTGAATGACATCAAAGACCAACCTGGCTTGCCTCAACTAAGGATTCATATTATCCATGGAACCCAACAGTTTCCATGGGAAGAAGCCACGTGCCGCATCAAACTGATTTCCTCTAGAGAGGCCACATTTTTATTGTCATTGTTGGGTTCTTTGGGGCTCTAGACCCAACTAATATAAGCCTTCATTTTCTACTGTTGAAAATGGCTTTCCTGATCCTGTCAGTTGGTGAGAGGTCTGGAGTTACTTATAGCCTGTGTTCCACAGGCGACATCATACTCAACGTTTATATTTGCCCCAAGCCCTTACTTCCTCCAAAATATCCCATTGTCCCTCTATTTTAGCAACCTGTCTTTGCTACAATTGTGTTCCCCTATATTTTTATGAAAAATACCCTCTATCTGAAGCTCATGTTTGACCTCAACTACTTTTTTGTCTCCTGGTTACAGCCTCACAGTCTTTGAAGATGTAGGTGCTTGAGTCATGGTCTTCCTCTTTAACTTAATTCCCTGTATTCTCTGGGGAGTTCCAGTGTCTGTGAAGCTAAGTCATGCCAAGAACTGTTCTTAGAGCCTCCTTCATCTGCCTGCAACGGAAGCCACGTCTAGACTCACGAGGAGTCTCAAGGCAGGCCCCACTCGCATTCCCTCACATCTCTTCTGTCTCACATTCACTCCTAATGCAACAGCCTTTCCACCACACATAGTACCCACAGTTCCTCCATTTCTAGCAGTCAGCACCTAGAACCCTCTCCCTCTAGAAACTCTGCCCTGAAAATCTCCAACTGTGAAGCCATCACAAAATACACCATCTCCACTCCTGTGTCTGAGCTCAGCCGGGCAGGTTGGTACCATGGCACACTGGGGGTCTACAATGGCAGCTGAGCCCACAGGTCGTTCTTCTGTCCTCAGTAGCACCCTGTCGCCAACCTGTACCCAACCCTCACCAACATTCCACGAGGATGATGTAGCCTCTACCTGGACCAAGGAAGGGACAGGGAAGGAAGAGGAAAGGCTTCATCTTACGTTGCTCTTCCACCTTCAAACATCTGTGCAACCACATGGATCCCTCTCCCTGTGCCATCCATGGAATGACATGTCTTCCTGGCTGACAGGACGGCCCCTTCCACCTCTGCTTTTGTTTAGACCTCCTCCCACTTTCCGACTCTCCCTCCTCCTTCCTCTTAGCACACTGCCAGGCTAAACTAGACCCTGTTCCCTTGGCTCAGCTTCTGTGAACATGTAAATTGGCAGCCATGCCCACAGGGCCTCTCACCCTCCGGGAGGCCCCCAGCCTCGCCTTCCCTCGACCTCCATCTCCAGTCCGTGGCTTCTTTACCCGTTCTTCATGGAGGCACTCTGATACAGCTGAATTATTTTCACTTTGCTGTTTCTCTTCCCTTGTATTGTTTTAGGACACTACTTCCCAGAATCCATGCTTTAGTTCTACCTACAGTCTCCTCAGATGAAGGTGCGGATATCCTGGGAACTGGCCTTGCTAGCTACAGGCTTTTGAGCTTCCTCCTCCTCAAATTAAAAAGAAAGAATGTTCGATGAGACAAGAACATTGGACAGGCGCTCTCTTCTCTTTGAATACTGTCCTCTCTTCTCATGCAAATTTTGAAGGGGCTGGGGGGAGTAAACATATGAATAAAGGAAGAAATAGATAGTTAAGAATCAACACTTGGACGCAAGGAGATGATATGGAGACTACGGTTTACTACTTTCATTTTCTAGGTACATAGGTAAAATCAAAAACAAATTCCAGAACATGAACATTTGTGCATTAAGCCTTGCCGAAGAGGCTGAGATAAAAGAACTATGTTCTTAAGTCAGTCTCCTGAAAAAAAATATAAGCTTGGCAAGTAAGGGAAGTGGCGTGCTTTGAGTGAAGGAGACTTAGAGGCAAAGCGTCGTCATACAATGAGCCGGATATCCTGGTTTATTATGGAATCCATAACTGCTGTAGTTTCTCATCGGAGTGTTGCGTCCGTGAAAGAACACTGGGCTATGCATTTCCAAGATCTATTCAAGACTTAAATCCACTCTTACCTCCATTCATCTTAGAAAGTACTTGCCTAACTTGAAATTTCGAATGCATTTTAGGTTAATGTAGAATAAACTTTTGATGTCTCTTGAAGGGTCAGATAAATTACAAGAAAGGGGAAACTTGTTAGAAAAATAATTTGTCCGAGGAGCCAATTCCCGATCAGAAATCTCATCCTCATTTCATCTCATCGCACGGGCTTGTGATCGTGTGAGCACTGTACCTCCTGAGAGAATAGATCCAGCTGTGGGGCCGTCAGATTCTACCCCAGCACAGCCCACTTTCCAAAGATGGAGTTAAAGCCTTCTCATCATACCACAGTGTCTTCTTTTCTCTGTGCAGCTAAAATTTCAGACTCCTCTCTTGCTCCATAAGGATAATTTGGAAATCTGGAGTGGAGACTGAAAACACTGCAGAGTGGGCTGACCTCAGGTCTTCAGCTGGCCCCGGTGTTCAACCTCTAGACCCTCCACGTTGGGAGAGAGATGGGCCCTGTCTGCAGCCTTTTGCACAGTTCTTCTGCTTCCTGACTTGAGGAAAGCTCTACGTGATTTTTTAAAAAGTTCTAGGGGATGGAGTTTATGTTTTTGTTTTGTTTTGTTTCTTTTCTTAATCCCTTAAATATGTTTCTAGAGAATTTGTTTCCAGACACTCAGAAATAGTTTTTTTTTTCCCCCCTAAATTGAGGACATAGTTTATTCTGGTACAACATATTTTGAAAAAAATTCCTCACCTCAAAACTACTATTTCAGATTATCATTGCTTCATTTTAAATAGGACATTCTACCACTGAAGATATAAAGTGGAAAGACAGTCTCACACCACAGAACAATCTTTACCACAGGCAATGGGAACCTTACGTGGATGTATCCAAAAACACAAGACTATCTTTATTTTTCTCATTTTGTCTTAAACCAGTTAACACTCTGCCACAAATCAGCACCAGCGTGTTTTGGATTTACTCATTCAGATGAGTAAAAACCTAGATTAAAAAAAAAAAATGATGGCTCTTTCATACACATTTTAAGTATTAGCAAACTTCACAGGCAGAAGAGCTCTCTCTTTTTCTTACAATGTTTGTGTTTCTCATATTTTAACATGGCACATGCTACATTGCACTGTGTGTGTCTTTCTCTCATACGCATGGATTTTTTCTCTTGTGCAAAGAAGCAAGATGGGCTGGGTGTCATTGGGTGCCAGTCTTCTGTTCATTGAGAAGGATCCATTGTCCAAATGCGTGTCCACAGACCATGGCTCCTTTTCCCCAGTCATTACCCTCAATGGGAACTGGAAAAAAAATTTGTCCAAACATTGTTGAGCATAGAAATCATTTTTCCCAAGTTAAGTGGATGGACTTTTTAGAATAAATCTAAGAATGGTCATTTGAAACGGAGGCCATCCACGTTCTGTTTCTGATTTCTATTGAGAATAGATATATTACAAGATTTATGTAGTTTTTTAAAATTTTTTTAATTTTTTTTTTTTTAAAGATTTTATTTATTTATTTATTTGACAGAGAGAAATCACAAGTAGATGGAGAGGCAGGCAGAGAGAGAGAGAGAGTGAAGCAGGCTCCCTGCTGAGCAGAGAGCCCGATGCGGGACTCGATCCCAGGACCCTGAGATCATGACCTGAGCCGAAGGCAGCGGCTTAACCCACTGAGCCACCCAGGCGCCCTGTAGTTTTTTTTTTTAAATTCAATGATTTAAAAACTAATGCAGTGGATGGGAGTTGGGAAACAGTTTGGCTGGCAGCATGATTGATGGTGGTTGAGTTTGGGCAGGGAAAGAGACCCGAGGCCTTGGCCTAGAGGAGCTGTGAGACAAAGAAAATTAAATTGGCCTGCCCAATAAAACAAGAATTCACAATTTTTATGGCAGCTTAAGAGGGAGGCTATGAGAGGGCTTGCGGATGAATTGGGGAGTGGGTCCAGCTGCATGGAGGGAGGTCAGAGGCAGGGGTCAGCCAGGGAGATGTTCCCTCTGGGAGAAATGGCCAGGAGATTGCCAGGGATGGGGGAGGGGTCTCCTCATAGGCACTACTAGGCAGTTTCCAGCCACCTGTTGTATGACTATGGAGTACCTTCCCTTACTTCTAACTCCTTAGGCAACTTCATTAAAACTACAGTCTCGTATGAGTGATACCTCAGAAAAATCATGGAAGAGTATCCATCTTTCCATGTTTGGTTTGACGTAGAGTGGAGACATGAAGCAGATGTAAGAGATGAGAATCTAAGTGAAACATAATTGAACAGAAGGAAGATATTAGTGCAGGGAGGAACTGTAAGAAATGGAAAGTCCCTGAGATTTCTGAGAAATGCAGGGAGTCAGCTAACTGAGGGATGGGGGGTAAACTCACTTTTATTTCGATATTAAAGGAGAGGAGGATGCTTTCACAGACGGAAGGCTTGGAAACACCCACACAGCTGATTCTGGGGCTGTGCCTGTAATTCGTCTGATGTTTTTCTTAAATGGCAGCTTCTCCCGACTTGTCGCTGACCAGTTGAGCAACATCTTCAACTTTACGGTGTAAACAGAACCGGGAATCTTGCCTATGACACCCAACATCCTCACGTTGTGGGAGGAACCTCCTCGCCTTTTTCTCAGCACCCAGAATTTTTCCTAGGAAGATGGTTATAATGGCAACACTTTAAAAATGAACCCATAAAGCTGCACTACAATAAGATATTTTTTGCCCCAAATTATTTTTATTTTTATTTTTTTTCAGAAAACAACATCAAACAAATTTCTGAGATCAAGAACAGGAAATGAGTGATTCAGCAAACTGGATTTCACCCAAGGAGCTGTCTCCACAGCTGTAGAGAATAGTTGAGAAAAGTTCCAGGGGACTCGCCTGGTACTGCTTGAAAGCAGTCAGGCTGAGAACCACAGAAAACTCTCCAGAATGTGATGGAGGACAGTTGCAAAGCCCAGCTTTGCATCAGAAGGATGTCAGCCCGGTGCCTCCGCTCCACTGACTCTCCTTTAACTCTCCTGAACCCACATTTGAAGGGGGTCGGTCCTGAATGACTAGGGATCCGAGAGGGAAAGAGCATCTTCCCAGATAGGAGCGTCCAGGTGTTTGTTGTTCTCTGAGAAGCTGAACAGATGGTTTACCCCAGCAGCTGGCATCACTATGCTGTTTTCCAAAATCTAATATAGGGCTGGTTATGGGGCTAGAACTGCCCTTTGGGCAAGGCGGGGGGAGCTCAAGGAGCAATGATTCATTTGCTGACTCTCTCTATCATCTTAAAGAGCGCTCAGCAAACACCCAGCTTGGCCTGTTATTATCTAATGAGTCTATGTGCCTAGCTCTGTTGGGTCCATGGAGAACCATTTGGAGGGACTTTCCCAGAGACCGAGCCTCGAAGGCCTGCATTGAAAAGAAGAGTAGTCCTCAAATGTGCTTTGTTTTGAACACATCAAAACAACGCCCTTCTACCCTTGTAGATGTTTCATACTTCATTAGCCCCCCCACTAGTCCCCCGCATCCTTCTGCCTCCACATCCAGCAGCACACCTGTGCCAGGTCCTTTTCACTGCACAACTAGATATCTGTAACAGACCTTTTTAGCTGTTCTCCCTGTCCCCAGGCTTGTCACACTTCCACCCAGCCCTCGCACCACCCTCAGTCTAATATTTCTTTTTTAAAAAGTGTTTGAATATTTTACATATTAATTTGACACAGAGAGCACAAGCAGGCAGAATGGCAGCAGAGGAAGAAGCAGGCTCCCTGCAGAGCAGAGAACCCAATGCGGGACTCGATTCCAGGACCCTGCGATCATGACCTGAGCCGAAGGCAGATGCTTAACCAACTGAGCCACCCAGGTGCTCCCCTCAGTTTAATCTTTCTAAAACATTATTTCCATCATGTCACTCTCTTGTTCAAAAATCACAGATATACCTTTAGTATCTTTATGGTATCAGACGGATTTTTTCTGGATCTCATCTGTGTTTTAAGTTGTATTGTATGCATTTCTGAAGCTGCATGCAACCTTTTCGAAGTGAGATGCAGTCTAAACACAGGGACACTTACATTTATCATAACAACAAAATATTGATTGGACTTTTCCTGTCATTGAATACTTCTGTCAAAAGGCACTGAGCCAAGGGTAAGGTTTGACAAGTACCCCCAAATTTTTACAAGTGCCTAGATTGCCTCTAGGAAATAGTAAAAGGTGGCCAAATTGGTCTTCCAAGTGCCTGTCCCAATCCCCAAATATTTATAACAAGAGAAGACAAGAAATTTGAGGGGAGTTCAACGTAGTAGCCAAATTCTAGAAGTCTCAGTGCTGCGTACTGTTGGCTAAGTGGGGAGCTTTAGGCATTTTCCCGCTCTCAGGCCAGCTGACAGAGACTCTAGGATAGCCATGGGTGAAAATGGGGGGTACCGAAAGGAGGGAAAGCTGGTGTTTACCTCCTCAGCGAGATGTTTGCTGTGGTATCTCCAAGGCCTTCTCTAGGGCCACCAGCCCCCGAGAGGGAAGCTGGATGGGAGTGTTCTAGGGATAATTCTGTGTGTCTCTGAGAGCACATGGTGCTGGTGAATGTGGGTAGGGATGCCTGCTTCTCTCCAGAGAATCCTGAAGGCAGGAGACTGGATTGAACAGCCTAGAGATGAAGGCTGAGGACAGAGATCAGCAGCATGGTAAAGATGCTTGAATTTTTCCAGGTACCCAGACACAGAAGAATATAGACTTGAGACTTCTCAAAGGTGCCTCTATGAAAAGGACCACCTTCTTCATGCCTGCCGATGGGTCTCATGCCTGGTGTAAGAGTCTCTGTGGGCTGTGCTCTTAGGGACAGGAGCTGGAGGTGGTCAAGAAGAAAGGAGAGGAGAGCTGCCAGCACAGTATCCTCATCAGAGAGCTGTGAGGTGCTAAAGTCTGCAGAGGACTTCTAGAGAAATCATGCACACTTTCCAAGAGCAACGTAGCCATGGGCTGGCCCACACTGAACAAAACCATCAGCAAGAACAGTTCAGTGAAACAAAGGTTTTTTTTTTTTTTTTTTTTTTGTAACATTCTCAATACTTGGGAGGGACTCCAGCATCTGCCCAGATGTTGGTAAGTGAGGGAGAGCTGGTACAGGCTGTCTAAGGCAGTGGATGGACAAAATAATCCTGTTTGTTATTTTTATTCTAATGACTTTAGACTATACAATAAATATTTCACTTGTATACACATGTACAAAATATAGCCAGAAGCTTTACTATTTAAAAAATTTCCAATTTCCAATAAGCGTTTCGCAGATCTGTGACATCTGAGCAGTAGAGGCATGTAACTTGTGATACAGGAAGAAATAAAGGTTCTTTCCAAGGAATGCATATGAGACAGGTCATCACAAAAACACGTAAGCAGAAATTTAGTTCCTTTCTGTATACAGGTTTGAAAACGGAGTAATAGGAATGCAGGGGAAGGAGCATTCGGGGGGGCGGGAATTCCTAGCTCCCGTGACTTGGCCACAACAGAACTGGTCAATTTCATTGGTCACTTCCCCTTCAAAAATTCTACTACTTCGTTTTTTCCTAGAACAAAACCTGAGCTTCCCTTTCCCTGTTTCCTCATTGACTTATTTCCATCTAAAATGCCCTGCTTTTCATTTCAGTGCTTGGAAAACACGACTTATCTTTACGTTCCTGCTCAGGTCTTGCCTTCTTTCGTAACCACCGTCTGCCCCTAAGTCTAAGATATTTCTATTTCTCCTCCATGCTTAATCATACTCTAACTTGTTGCATCTCCTGACTGATGTTTAACTTTAAACTTGCAATACTGTTCTTTGCTTATCACTTTAAGTTCAGATGCACGATTTTCTAGTTTTCTTCTCTTCTGACTGGTACTCAACCCTGCTCACTGAGGCTTCATGGGAAATATGCTGGGAGCATCTCACAATTGAAAAAGTCCCTCTGGGTCTCCCTCCAGACATCATTCTGTCTGTATGTCATGGGACAATGGTCCATGCATTAGGCGGGATGCATCGTTCAGGGCCCAGGCAGGAGACACTTACTAGACCAGGAAAGTTTAATAGAAAGGATGTTTAAGTCAACAGGGAAATAATCCATAAAGGGTATGGAGAACTCTAAGATTACAAGACGAGCAGATACGAGGAGCAGCCAGTACTTCTGAAACAGAGGCAGAGTGTTTAGGAAGGAACAAATCAGAAAGGGAGTCCAACAGCCCCCACACTGACTGAGATTCATACCTCCCGAGAGTGTGGTTGTGCGCACCGCCCTGCCCCAACCCAGTGGAGAGGTTAACTGCGGTGTCCCAGGGCAGCACGGGCAAGCAGGAAACTGCCCATCGGCATGCTGGCGAACCGTTCTAGGAAAGCACCAGGTTTGCAGGGTAGTGGTATAGGAGCGAATGCTGCAGGTCGCCAGGAAGCTGGCGGAGGTGCCGGCGGAACTCTCTGGATAACTGCCCTCTTGGATGTTGCTGAAACTCACCGGGAATCTGCCAGCCAGGGCCCCAGTGACACCGGGAAGCCGGCTGGGCCTGGGCAGGATGCACTGGGAGGGGAGTGCACCCTCTGGAGTGGGGGTGAACCCTCCGGAGTGGGGATGAGCCCCGCAGGATGCCTCTTGCACCGCAAGCCACTGCGTGCCGCAGGAGCCAGCGGGGCATTGCTCGCTGCAACCGGAAAGGGGCGCCCCCTCCCCTGGAGCATCCTCTTTGGAGAAAGCTTACCATTGTGCCTTCTGAGCACAGAGTCCAGCGCCAGCATCGCGAAGCAGAGCAAAGACGAGTGAATTTGAAACTGGTGCTGTAAAGGAATCGCAGGAGCCGACAAACCAGAACAGGGTGCAGGAGGGCGCCCTGGGACCATCCGTCTGAGCCTCCACCCACTCGGCTCCCAGACTCCTGTTTATGGGAAACCGTGCATTGCTTAATTTTTATACTGCTTTCAGGTGGAAATTCTGTTACCTGCAGCTCCAAGTATTTTATCTGATACAAAATTTACTTGCTTTGTTTTTATCAAAATGCAAAATATCAAAAATACTACCCTGGCTTTGTGAAGGCACATGATTAACAAACCTGAAGAACACAGAGTTTTAATAAAATACAGCAGTCTCATACCCACTTCTTGCTATCTCAGAGTCGATCAATGCAACCAGTTCTCTCTCTCTCTCTCTCTCTCTCTCTCTATGGAAAAAAACTTAATTGCAGCAAGATACACTAACAGGAAAGTTAGCATCTCATCCATTCTCAAGTGCATGGTGTGGAGCAGCGTGAAGTATTCCCATCCTCACTCACTATGGCACAACTGATTCTGTGTTTTGATTTTACTTTTGGTGGCCTCCGTGTTGCTGAAATATTTGCTTCACAAAATGCTGGTGTGTGTTTGTCAGTGACGAAGTCATCTTTTTAGATCCTTCTATCATACCTGCTAAGTCCTCTTACTGGGCATCTCCTTCTTTAACCCAAAGAGCTATGTAACCATTTCATATGTGACCCTTGTCATTGTTTTAAGAACTTAGCATGTAAATAGCCATTTCTCTAAATTGGAGGGATCATCTTTCTCACCTTCTCTTTGAAAAATACAATATTTTCTCATTTTCCAAAGTTAAAAAGGGGAGTCATAAAAACCAGTTTATTTGGCCTAACGACTATGTAATGACTGAGTGAAGTTTTGGATCTATTCACCAGAATCCCAAGTGATCCAAGGTTATGGACAGGAGATCAAATTTCTGTGCTTTTTTTCCCGACTTAACTTTCTAAAGTTTTCTAAATCACGTCTGTCCTTCCCAGTGGTGTCACTTTTTTCTTTTTCTTTCTTTCTTTCTTTTTTCCTTTTCTTTTCTCTCTTTCTTTCTTTTTTTTTCTTTCTTTTTTTTTTTTTTTTAAGGGAGAGCGAGCAAGACCGAGCACAAGCAGTGAAAAGCAAACTCCTCACTGAACAGGGCGCTCGACATGGGATTTGATCTCAGGACTCTAGGGTCATGACCCAAGCCGAAGGCAGACGCTTAACCGACTGAGCCACCCAGGCACCCCCAGTGGTGTCACTTTTGTCAGGGAGTTCCAGGCATTAGAAATGCCATATGTGCTGCTGATAGAAACTGATGGCTGGGTAATTCTAGTATATTTGGGTCATCCTTTGGGGAAGTTTGGTGGCATTTGCAACTGTGCTCCTGAAACAGAGTTCCCTGTGCAGGCCCCTGCTATGGGGCCTGACTTCTGCGTTGCATTCCTGGATTCCTGGATTTAATGTTCTCCCGTTTTGGGTGGTTGAATCCTTCATGGTCCTAAGGTACATTCTTTAGTAGCTTTTAAGGAAGAGGTACATTTCTGAATCCTTGCACACCTGAATTGTTTTTACTTTGCATGTTCACTTAATGGATAGTTTGGGTATTTTATTTTTGTTGAATATAATTCATATAACATAAAATTCATCCCTTGAATTAGACAATTCAGTGGGTTTTAGCGTATTAACAAAGTCATGCAATCATCACTATATTATTCTAGGACTTTTTTTTATTATTGACTTGATATTTAATTTTTGTGTATTTCTACATCCAAACTCCTACAAAAAATTTTCAGAGCAAGGACCATATATCATACACCTGGTGCTAGGCTAAAGAAGAATTGAGTAAGAGGAAAGGTAAATGAAAATCCAGAGACTTCCATTGCTGCCTTGGTGAAGTCAGTGGCCATGTTGGATACGCCCATGTGGTAGAGATCTGTGTTCAGCCTTTGGGATCTGAGGGCAACCTCTAGGAGCTGAGCACAACCTCCAACCAACAGCCAGCAAGAAGCTGAGGCCGTTAGTCTTACAACGGCCAAGAAAAGAATTCTGCCAATGACATGAGCAAGTAAAGAGGGATCTTCCCCATTAAAGCCTCCGGAGGAGAGCACAACCCAGGAAACATCTTGACTGCAGCCTTGGGAGATCCTAAGCAGAAGACAGCCAAGCCATGTGTGAAACTGTGACCCACAGATAGTGTTAGGTAATAAATGTGTGTCTGCTTGAAGCTGCTAAGTCTGGTATTGTGTAGCACAGGAATAGAAAACACGTGTCCTCAGCATCTTCCACTGATCATTCCCTGGAGAGCTCCAGCGTCCTGTGCATGGGGAAGCAACCTTCTCGCTGTGTTGTCAGCATCAAGAAAGGGACCTTATAAATTGAAGAGAAGTCACCAAGATGTTGGTACAAATTTTAATCCAACTTCTGAAGGAATCATTACCCTCCATATTCTTTTGAAAAACAATAGTCTAAAAGCACTGTTGTAAGGTCAAGATATGCTGAATGTTTTCAGGAATTTTTCCTACCACATGAAAAAGGCCAAGGGATACAGAATCGATATTAACAGTGCCATTGTTAAGGCTAAAAATACGAAGAAAGAAGATATCATCTTTTTTGGTGGGGGGATGGCTGAAGAGAATGTGGGCCCAGAGAAATGATAGGAAACAGCTTAGTGGGGTGCACAGAGAATCGGATATGGAATCAGATATTCAAATCCTTCATTTGAAATCCTGATTTCAAAAAAACTATTTACTCTCTCTGATGAAGCCATGTCATATGAGAAAAATGCAGCCAAAATTCTCTCTAAATTTTTCTTGTGATGAGTATTGAATAACACATAAAGCATTTAGGATAGATCAGTACCTGGCCACATAGTTATACTACCTAGAGGTAACACTATTCAAAATATCTAATTTTTTTTAAAGATTTATTTTATTATTTATTTGAGAGAGAGAGAAAGAGAGCACAAGCAGGAGGGACAAAAGAAGAGAGGGAGAATTTCAACCAGACTCCCTGCTGAGCACAGAGACCAATGCAGGGCTCAGATCTCATTACCCTGAGATCATGACCCGAGCTGAGATCAAGAGTCATCCGGATGCTTAGCCAATTGGGCCACTCAGGCACCCCCAAAATGTTTTAATTTTTAATTTAATAATTTTAATTTTTAATATCTAACTTAACTTTTAAGTTTATGGTAAGTTTTAACTTTTACACCTTAATTATTGCAGTGCCTCTCCAGGAAGATCCTGGCCCAGCTATGACCAAGGCTTTAGTGTGGCATAGCCCACAGTACGTTGACAGAAGGTTGACAATCCACGAGACTTCGGAGCACAATCTGTTCCCTGAGCTTTGCAGCTAAGCTGGAAACAAATAGTCAAAGGGACAAAATGTTGGACTCTACCTATTGGGATTTGCTTTTCTACATTAATGCCTGCTACTTTCATTCTCCCAAGAATCTCCCAGGGAGCATGACATTTTGCACTTGTCCAAATGCCCATGACTTCTTATGGCTCTCAAACTCGTTAAACTGGGTGGAACATAGTGGTAAACACTGAAGGACAGTGTCTTCACTACCTGTGCTAGACCTTGTTTGAAGGGGATTTGTGTTCCTTCCCAGGGACACGTTATCCTCAATCTTCATCACCAAGGTTTCCAGGCAGAGGGATGGCTGACGAAGCACTGAAGTGGGGAAATATTTGGAGCATTTGAGGAACTCCAAGAAGGCCAGTGTGTTTAGGAAATGATAAATAAATGTTAGAGTGGCAGCAGATGAAACTGTAGAAGTAGAAAGGGGCCAAGATAAATAAATCTCCGCAGATTAGGGTAAAGAGTTTGATTTTTTTCCCAATTGTAATGAGGCTTTTATTTATTTTTTTAAACAATTTAATTAAAGAAACAACCAAGCTTAAGGAACAGAGCATCACCAATCGTGCCGAATTCTCTCTGTTCCCATGGCTGCTTCTGACCATCCACTCTCAGGAAGCCCACAGTTACCAACCACTATTGTCCACCATGCTTGCGCCTCAGAAAAGATGCTTTCCCGAACAAGGATATTGTTATATTGTGTATAGTTTTAACTTTTTTGAAAACCGAGTAATAATACATGTCTTCTTTGGCAGTTGTTTTTGGTATATCTCAGCTTTTCGTTTTCTAGATTCATCCATGTGTATGTGTGTAGTTGTCCTACTCACATGTCTAGTGTTCCTCGGTAGGGCTCTTCTTATGGCTCTTCTTTGGGTCGCTTCCCGTTTTTATTATAGCAGATATGATGCTGGAAACATTTGTAAACATGTCCTATTGGGCCTGTCTGCAAGAGTTTCTCTGGTACGTAGAAATAGGAGTAGGATGACCAAGACATACGTTGTATACTCTTGAAGTCTATACGAGAAAATGTCCAATTATCTTCCAATATGGTCACCAATTTACATTATTTAACAGATTATGAATTCTCATTGTTGTACATGTTCACCAACATAAAATGTATTCCAATTTAAAACACTTTTGCTAGTCTTTTGGGCAAAATTGTGTCTCGTGATTTTATTTTGCCTTTGGCTCATTACTAATGAGGATGAGCATTGCATCATTTGTTAATTTATTTCCATGTTTCTTTTTCTCTGAAATACCTCTATATATTTTTTGCTTGCTTAAAAAAATTAAGTTCTTTATCTCTTACTGACTTATATAACTTCTTCCATGTTAGATAATAATGCTTTTTTGGTTTTATGCATTAAAAGTGTCTTTGCCCAATTTGTGACCTGGCTTTTCATTTACTGATAATGTTCTTTCAAAACAGATGTTTGTAATATAGTTACTAAAACTGATATTCTTTTATGGCTTTTGCTTTTTGTATTTTGTTAACTGAATTTTTCTTTTATTTTTTAAAAGATTTTATTTATTTATTTGACAGAGAGAGAGAGAGAGAGAGAGATCATAAGGAGGCAGAGAGGCAGGCAGAGGGGGAGAGGGAAGCAGGCTTCCTGCTGAGCAGAAAGCCTGATGTGGAACTTGATCCCAGGACCCTGAGATCATGACCTGAGCTAAAGGCAGAGGCTTAACCTACTGAGCCACCCAGGCGCCCCTGAATTTTTCTTACCTTGAAGTAATAAAGATATTCACATTCCCATCTAAAGTTATAAAGTTTTGCTTTTTGGAATTAATTTTTCAATTTGGTGGAGAGGTATGAGAACTTATTTATTTTTTCTGTAAGTTTAATCCATCAGAACACCATTAACACCATTAGTAATTCATCTTTTCTCCATTGACTCGCTGTGCCTCTTTTGTATATGGTATTTATAACATGTGAAGTCTTTCTGGATACCTTTCTATCATCCCCTTTTCGTAGATGTTTGTTTGATAATTCTCTACACAATTTCAGGGGCATGGTGGTTTTTTGTTGTTATTGTTTAGTTTAGTTTTGTTTTTATGGGGGTGCTTAGTGTTTTTTAAGAAGAGATTTTTAAATCTCTTTTAAATTTTAAATTTTTTTCAGCCAGAAGCTTGGTCCAGAGAGCTGGTCCTCTCTACTTGACATCTGTAGGTTATCTAGCTTTAAACCACTTTTACATTTTTAGGGTAAACTCACTTTAGCCACTGCATGTTATCTCTGTTATTTATTTATTTATTTTTTACCCTGCTAGATTTGTATTGTCAATTTTAAAAGGATTTTTACACTCATGTTTACGACTGAGATTGGCCTGTGTTTTCTCATTCAAACTGTTCTTCTCTAGTTATTGTGCCATAGTCATCCTAGGTTCATAGAATGAGAGTAGCTTCCCCCATTTATACTCTGGGGAGAGTTTTGTAAGATTAGAAGGATTCGTCATTTGAAAGTTTAGTAGAATTTTTCTATGAAATATTCTGGGCCAGATGTTTTCTTTCTGGGAAGATTTTAACATATTGATTTAATTTCTTAATGTTATAGGGTTATTTTGGCATTCTGTTTCTCCTTGAGTCATTTTTGGTAAGTTATATTTTGTGAAAATGTGTCCACTTGCCAAGTATTTAAGTATATTGGCTTGAGGCTGATATTTAAAAGCATTTTCTTTGCTAATGTTCATTTATACCTTCCTTTCTTTTTGTCCTGAGCAATCTCATTAGCACTTTATCTCATTATTCTTTTCAACCAGCTTTATGCATTGTTTAGCTTCTCTAATATATTTTTTATATCTTTAATATATGATGCATTTATTATTTCTTTCATCTACTCTCCTAGAGTTTATTTTGAGATTTTTTTTGCAATCTCTTTATCTGGAAGGTTCTTTCTTTTGATTTATGTATTTATTTTTATTTTCTTTAAACGATTTTATTTATTTATTTGAGAGAGAGAGAGAGAAGGAGGAAGAGCAGAGGGAAGGACAAGCAGACCCTGTACTGAGCATGGAGCCCAGGCAGGTCTTGATCCCTGGACCGTGAGATTGTGACCTGAGCCAAAATCAAGAGCAGGTCACTTAACTGACTGAGCCAGCAAGGCGCCCCTATCCTTCCTTATCTCCAATAAAATGTTTATAGCTAAAAATTTTCTCTAAGAAATATTTTGGATTTATTCAACAAGGTTTAAAGTGTTTGTATTAAGTTTAAAATTCTAAATGTGTATTTTAAATATTATTCAGTTTGTACTTTACAATATGATCTCTACATTTACATATGCATTATTTGGAAGCACATTAAAAAATTTCCATATGTATAGTTTTTTCTTAGTTTTTATTTTTAATTTGTAAATTAATGGCATTTCTGTCAAGAAACATAATCTGGGGCTTGAAACTCAGCCGCCATCATGAACGACACAGTAGCTCTCCAGACCAGGAAGTTCATGACCAACCGACTACTTTGGTGCAAACAAATGGTCATTGATGTCCTTCATCCTGGAAAGACAACAGTACCTAAGACGGAAATTCAAGAAAAACTAGCCAAAATGTACAAGACCACACCAGATGTCATATTTGTATTTGGGTTCAGAACCCATTTTGGTGGTGGCAAGACAACTGGCTTTAGCATGATTTATGATTCCTTGGATTATGCAAAGAAAAATGAACCCAAACATAGACTTGCAAGACATGGTCTGTATGGGAAGAAAAAGACCTCAAGAAAACAGTGAAAAGAATGCAAGAACAGAATGAAGAAAGTCAGGGGGACTGCAAAGCCAATGTTGGTGCTGGCAAAAAGTGAGCTGCAGATTGGACAACAAAAGGAGTAAAGATGCTGCCGTGGCTCTATCTGTGGGGATTGTGCAGATTTTTCATGAGGGGATTAATAAACTAAGAATGTTAAAAAAAAAAAAGAAACATAATCTGGATATAGCAAATCTGTTTACATTTTCTTAAGAGCTTTGTATATAATACTTTAAAAAATGTTCTGATGTATATAGAGTATACAGAAAATGTATACTAAAATTATACTAAATTATTGAGTACCCAGTTTCTATCTATTTGTCTATTAATTTATTTACCTCAAGCCTGTAAACTGTGTTGTTCAAATTCTCTGTGTTTTTACTATTTGGGGGTCATGTCAAGTTTTTCCCACTATGATAGTGAATATGTCTGTTTCTCGTCATATGTTTTTACAATTTAAACGTTTATATTTGAGGTAGTAGGGGACAGAAAATTTGGTAATTTGAAATTTTTTATCACCAGGAAGCAACTCTTTCATTCTCCAATAAATAATCTTATGTAAGCATTGATTTTATTTGAAATTAATATAACGACACCTGCTTTCTTTTGGTTACTTTAGTACTTTCCCCCATTTTTTATATTATTAATACACAATGTATTGTTTGTTCCAAGGGTACAGGTCTGTGAATCATCAGTCTTACAAAGTTCACAGCACTCACTATAGCATATACCCTCCCCAATGTCCACCACCCAGCCACCCTATCCCTCCCACTTCTTCCCCTCCAGCAATCCTCAGTTTGTTTCCTAAGATTAAGAGTCTCTAATGGTTTGTCTTCTCTGGTTTCCTCTTGTTTCATTTTTCCCTCCCTTCCACTGTGATCCTCTGTCTTGTTTCCCAATTCTTCATATCAGTGAGATCATATGATAATTGTCTGTCTCTGATTGACTTATTTGCTTGGCCTAACACCATCTAGTTCCATTCACGTCATTGCAAATGGCAAGATTTCATTTCTTTTGACGGCTGCATAGTATTCCATTGTATATATATACCACTTCTTATTTATCCATTCATCTGTTGATGGACATCTAGGCTCTTTCCATTGTTTGGCTATTGTAGACATTGCTGCTATAAACATTCAGGTGCATGTGCCCCTTCGGATCACTACATTTCTATCTTTAGGGTAAATACCCAGTAGTGCAATTGCTGGGTCATAGGATAGCTCTATTTTCAACTTTTTGAGGAATCCCCATACTGTTTTCCAGAGTGGCTGCACCTGCTTGCATTCCCACGAGCAGTGTAAGAGGGTTCCCCTTTCTCCACATCCTCACCAACACTTGTCATTTCCTGACTGGTTAATTTTAGCCATTCTGACTGGTGTGAGGTGGTATCTCACTGTGGTTTTGATTTGTATTTCCCTGATGCCGAGTGAAGTGAAGCACTTTTTCATGAGTCTGTTGGCCATCTGGATGTCTTCTTTGCAGAAATATCTGTTCATCTGCCCACTTCTTGACTAGATTATTTATTCTTTGGGTGTTGAGTTTGATAAGTTCTTTATAGATTTCAGATACTAACCTTTTATCTGATATGTCATTTGCAAACATCTTCTCCTATTCTGTTGATTGTCTTTTGGTTTTGTTGACTGTATCCTTTGCTGTGCAAAAGCATTTGATCTTGATGAAGTCTCAATAGTTCATTTTTGCCTTGCTTCCTTTGCCTTTGGGGATGTTTCTAGGAAGAAGTTGCCACGGATGAGGTAAAAGAGGTTGCATCCTGAGTTTCTCCTCAAGAATTTTGATGGATTTCTCCCTCACATTGAGGTCTTTCATCCATTTTGAGTCTATTTTCATGTGTGATGTAAGGAAATGGTCCAGTTTCATTCTTCTGCATGTGACTGTCCAATTTTCCCAACACCATTTGTTGAAGAGACTTGTCTTTTTTCCACTGGACATTCTTTCCTGCTTTGTTGAAGATTAGTTGACCATAGAGTTGAGGGTCTATTTCTGGGCTCTCTATTCTGTTCCATTGATCTATGTGTCTGTTTTTGTGCTAGTACCATACCGTCTTGATGATTACAGCTTTAATAGAACTTGAAGTCTAGAATTGTGATGCCACCAACTTTGGCTTTCTTTTTCAACATTCCTCTGGCTATTCGGGTTTTTTTCTGGTTCCATATAAATTTTAGGATTATTTGTTCCATTTCTTTGAAAAAAGTTGATGGTATTTTGATAGGGATTGCATTAAATGTGTAGATTGCTTTAGGTAGCATAGACATTTTCAAAATATTTGTTTTTCCAATCCATGAGCATAGAACGTTTTTCCATTTCTTTGGGTCTTCTTCAATTTCTTTAATGAGTACTCTATAGTTTTCTGAGTACAGAAACTTTGACTCTTTGGTTAGATTTATTCCTAGGTAACTTATGGTTTTGGGATCAACTTCTTAATTTCCCTTTCTCCTGTCTTGTTGTTGGTATATAGAAATGCAACTCGAGGTGCCTGGGTGGCTCAGTGGGTTAAGCCTCTGCCTTCAGAACCTGGGCTTTTGGGATCGAGCCCTGCATCAGTCTCTCTGCTCAGCAGGGAGCCTGCTTCCCTTCCTCTCTCTTTGTTTGCCTCTCTGCCTGTCAAATAAATAAATAAACTTAAAAAAAAAAAAAAAGAAATGCAACTGATTTCTGTGCACTGATTTTATATCCTGATGCTTTACTGAATTCCTGGATGAGTTCTAGTAGTTTTGGAGTGGAGTCTTTGGGTTTTCCATATAAAGTATCATATCATCTGCAAAGAGTGAGAGTTTGACTTCTTTTTTGCAGATTCAGATGACTTTTATTTGTTTTTGTTGTCTATTTGCTGAGCCTAGGACTTCTAGTACTATACTGAATAGCAGTGGTGATAGTGGACAGCACTACCGTGTTCCTGACCTTAGGGGAAAAGCTCTCAGTTTCTCCCCATTGAGAATATTTGCTGTGGGTTTTTCACAGATGGCTTTTATGATACTGAGTGATGTACCTTTATCCCTACATTGTGAAGAGTTTTGATCACAAAAGAATGCTCTACTTTTTCAAATGCTTTTTCAGTGTCTATTGAGAGTATCATATGGTTTTTATTCTTTCTTTTATTAATGTATTGTATCACAATGATTTGCGGATGTTGAACCAATCTTGCAGCCCAGGAATAAATCCCACTTGATCGTGGTGAATAATCCTTTTAATGTACTGTTGAATCTTATTGGCTAGTATTTTGGTGAAGATTTTTGCATCCATGTTCATCAGGGATATTGGTCTGTAATTCTCCTTTTTGATGGGGTCTTTGTCTGGTTTAGGGATCAAGGTAATGCTGGCCTCATAAAATGAGTTTGGAAGTTTTCTTTCCATTTCTATTTCTTGGAAAAGTTTCAGGAGAATAGGTATTAATTCTTCTTTAAATGTCCGGTAGAATTCCTTTGAGATTCCATCTGGTCCAGGACTCTTGTTTTTTTTTTGGGGGGGGGGTATATTTTTGATTACTGCTTCAATCTCCTTACTGGTTGTGGGTCTGTTCAGGTTTTCCATTTCTTCCTGGTTCAGTTTTGGTAGTGTATATGTCTCTAGGAATGCATCCATTTATTCCAGATTGTCAAATTTGCTGGAATATGGTTGCTCATAATATGTTCCTATAATTATTTGTATTTCTTTGGTGTTGGTTGTGATCTCTTCTCTTTCATTCCTGATTTTATTAATTTGGGTCATTTCTCTTTTCTATTTGCTAACTCTGGCCAGGGGCTTATCAATCTTATTAATTATTTCAAAGAACCAGTTCCTAGTTTTGTTTATCTGTTCTACTGTTCTTTTGGCTTCTATTTCATTGATTTCTGCTCTGATCTTTATTATTTCTCTTCTCCCACTGGGGTTAACCTTTATTTGCTGTACTTTCTCCAGCTCCTTTAGGTGTAGGGTTAGGTTGTGTATTTGAGACCTTTCTTATTTCTTGAGGAAGGCTTGTATTGTTATATGCTTTCCTCTCAGGACCACCTTTGCTGCATCCCAAAGATTTTGAGAAGTTGTGTTTTCATTTTCATTTGTTTCCATGAATTTTTAAAATTCTTTAATTTCTGGTTGACTCATTCATTCTATAATGGTCATTAGCCTCCATGTATTTGAGTTCTTTCTAAAGTTCCTCTTGTGGTTGAGTTCTAGTTTCAAAGCATTGTGGTCTGAAAATATGCACGGAATGATCCCAATCTTTTGGTACTGGCCAAGACTGGATATGTGACCCAGGATATGATCTATTCTGGAGAATGTTCCATGTGAACTGAGGAATGTGTATTCTGTTGTGTTGGGATGGAATGTTCTGAATATATCTGTGATGCCCATCTGGCCCAGTGTGTCATTTAAAATCTTTATTTCCTTTTTAATCTTTTGCTTAGGTGATCTGTCCATTTTCATGGGGGGGGGGGTCTTAAAGTCCCTTACTATCATTGTATTATTATTGATGTGTTTCTTTGATTTTTGTTATTAGTTGATTTATATGGTTGGCTACTCCCATGTTAGGGGTATAGATATTTAAAATTGTTAGTTCTTCTTGTTGGACAGACCCTTTAAATATGATATGGTGTCCTTCCTCATCTCTTATTATAGTATTTGGCTTAAAATCTAGTTTGTCTTATTTAAGGATTGGCACCCTACCTTTCTTTTGATGTCCATTAGCATGGTAAATTATTTTCCACCCCTTTCTTTAAATCTGGAGGTGTCCTTGGGTCTAAAATGAGTTTCTTGTAGACAATGTATCAATGGGTCTTGGGTTTTTTTTTTTTTTTAATCCATTCTGATATGTGTCTTTTTATTGGGACATTTAGCCCATTTATGTTCAGGGTAACTATTGAAAGAGATGAATTTAGTGCCATTGTATTGCCTGTAAGGCGACTGTTACTGTATATTGTCTCTGTTCCCAAAAGTCTATGCAATCTATGTTTCTTTTAGTCTCTCTCTTTGCTTAAAGGGTCCCTTTCAATATTTCCTGTAGGGATGGTTTGGTGTTTGCAAATTCATTTAGTTTTTGTTTGTCCTGAAAGCCTTTTATTTCTCCTTTTATTTTCAATGACAGCCTAGCTAGTATTCTTGGTTGCATATTTTTCTCACTTAGTGCTCTGAATGCATCATGCCAGTTCTTTCTGGCCTACCAGGTCTCTATAGTTAGGTCTGCTGCAAATCCAATATTCCTACCATTGTAGGTTACAGACCTCTTGTATGGAGATGCTTTCAGGATTGTATCTTTGTCTCTGAGACTTACAAGTTTTACTATTAGTTGACGGGGTGTTGACCTATTTTTATTGATTTTGAGGGGAGTTGTCTGTGCATCTTGGATTTTGATGCCTGTTTTCTTCTCAAAATTAGGTAAGTTCTCTGCTATAATTTGCTCCAGTATTCCTTCTGCCCCTCTCTTTCTTTTTCTGGGATTTCAATTATTCTATATTGTTTCATCTTATGGTATCATTTATCTCCTGAATTCTCCCCCTGTGATTCAGTAGTTGCTTATCTCTCTTTTTCTCAGCTTCTTTATTCTTCATCATTTGGTTTTCCATACCACTTATTCTCTACTCTGCCTCATTTATCCTAGCAAAAGGAGCCTCCATTTTTTATTGCATCTCATTAATAGCTTTTTTGATTTCAAGTTGGTTAGATTTTAGTTATTTTATTTCTCCAGAAAGCAGTTCTCTAGTATCTTCTGTGGTTTTTTTGAAGCCCAGCTAGCATCTTTCTAATAGTCATTCTGAACTCCAGTTCTGACATAGTTCTAGTGTCCATATTGATTAGGTCCCAATCAATTGATACTTCCTCTTGTTCTTTTTTGGAGAGTGAGTTTTTATGCCTTGTCATTTTGTCCAGAGAAGAATAGATGAATGAGAGAACAAGATGTTAAAATGGTTTAACAATGACTCCAGAAAAATATACACTAACCAAATCAGAAGAGACCTGAAACAAGGTGTGGGGAGAAGAAAGGGGGGAAAAAAAAGTATGATTAGACTGGTGAATAAAGAGGCAAGGGAGAGTCATGACCATTCCGTGTACCAGCCCACGTCGGCCAGCTCTCCAGTCATCTGCCCGGACGGCCAAGATTGGTGCAGCGACGCTGCGGGCTACCCCCATGCCACCCATGACCTGGAGGGACCACCTCTAGATGCCTACTCGATTCAAGGACAACACACCATTTCTCCGTTCGATCTGGCCAAACTGAACCAGGTGGCAAGACAACAGTCTCACTTTGCCATGATGCACGGCGGGACCGGATTCGCCGGAATTGACTCCAGCTCTCCAGAAGTGAAAGGCTATTGGGCAAGTTTGGATGCATCTACTCAAACCACCTATGAACTCACCATTCCAAATAACTTAATTGGCTGCATAATCGGGCGCCAAGGCGCCAACATTAATGAGATCCGCCAGATGTCCGGGGCCCAGATCAAAATTGCCAATCCCGTGGAAGGCTCCTCTGGTAGGCAGGTTACTATCACTGGTTCTGCTGTCAGTATTAGTCTGGCCTAGTGTCTAATCAATGCCAGGCTTTCCTCCGAGAAGGGCATGGGGTGCAGCTAGAACAGTGTAGGTTCACTTAAAACCCCTTTCTGCTGTTTTCCCATGATCCAACTGTGTAATTTCTGGTCAGTGATTCCAGGTTTTAAATAATTTGTAAGTGTTCAGTTTCTACACAACTTTATCATCCGTTAAGAATTTAAAAATCACATTCTCTGTTCAGCTGTTAATGCTGGGATCCATATTTAGTTTTATAAGCTTTTCCCTGTTTTTAGTTTTGTTTGGGTTTTTGGCTCATGAATTTTATTTCTGTTTGTCGATAAGAAATGTAAGAGTGGAATGTTAATAAATTTCAGTTTAGTTCTGTAATGTCAAGAATTTAAAAATTAAAAAATGGATTGGTTAAAAAATGCTTCATATTTGAAAAAGCTGGGACTACTATCTTAAACTCTTTGTTGGTGGTTTTTTTCCCCTTCCCTTTTAGTATTAGGCCTTTGTAGGAAAAAGGGTGGGCCCATCCTTGGTGTTCTCTAGCCCTTTTCACCTATTGGTAAGATTCCATTCCCTTTCTGTCCCAACAAAAGAACACGGCAGGCTGGGCCTGCTTTGGGGTATTAAAACAAAACAAAAACAAAAACAAAAACAAAACATGGTGAAAGGTGAAGGACTGTAAAGATGAAAATTTAAAAAAGGAATTGAGAAGATAAGAAGTTGGTTGAAAAAGAAAATAAAAAGGAGAGAAGGTGAACAGGCTGGAGACTAGAATAAAGCCATAAGCTAGATTTATGGTACGTTTTGGTTTGTTAGAGGAAACTGTATCCCAGAATTTTAAAGAAAGAATAACTTATATGTATACAAAAAGTAAGTTTAAATACAATGAAGGGATAGAATAGATTTTTAAATAGGTATTGATAAGATAAAATAGTTAAAATAGGAAACAGGAAAAATTAAAAAAACAGAACAAGTAAAAAATAATGAAAAATTTAAAAATTTAACTGTGAAAGACTAAAGAATGATGGGGAAAAAAGCTGTGAATTCTATGTGCTGTATTCCCCTAGCTTTGAAGTTTTGCAGTTCTCATTGATCAGTAAACTTGGTCTTGGCTGCATGTTCTTGCTGATCTTCTGGGGGAGGGGCTGTTGCAGAGATTCTCAAATGCCTTTGCCAGAGGCGGAATTGCAATGCCTTTGCTAGGGGCCAGGCTAAGTAATCTGCATGGTTTTGGTCTCTGGAGCTTTTGAATGCTTTCCATAGAGCTTTGGAGGATGGCAATGAAGATGGTGGCCTCCCAATCTCTGGCCCAGAGGAGCTGAAATCTTGGGGCCCAATCCTCATTGTGCCCTCAGAGAAAAGCAGTCAATCCCTCCCGTCTCCCTGGTCTTTGGCCGCACTCTGAGCTCACCCAGCCTGTTTCCATGCATTTCTATTTCTGGTGCATGGCCCCGTTTGGAGTCTCCAAACCCAGCAGATTCCTGCCACATTGCTTCTCCCAGAGGAGGAAGGTGAATCTCCTGGATCTGCCACTTGTGGGGTCCCTGCTCAAAGAATAGTGGTCCAACTGTGTCTTGAATCACGGTTTAAGGTAACCCCAAGCTGAGAGTTCACTCCTTGGTTCTGTCTCCACAGCCAGCTTCCCTGCTCTGATACCTGGGAGCTCTGCCACTTCAGACACCCCTGGTCTTTCTGTGACGTGAAGGGTCCTGAGACCGTACTGTTGCCATGAGGAGTCCACCCTCCCCTTAGCCACTGGAGCAACGTCCCTTCTTGGAGCAAACTTTTAGAAGTTCCAATTTTGTGCTCTGCTGCTCTCTCACTTGCCGGGAGCCTGCCCCACCCCCGCAGTCTATCTTCCCATATATTGCCTCAGATTCACTTCTCAACACGTCCTACCTTCCAGAAAGTGGTTGTGTTTCTGTTCATAGAATTGCTGCTCTTCTTCCCTTCAAACTTCTGTTGAGTTTGTAGGCATTCAGAATGGTTTGATACTACTTAGCTGAATTCCTGGGACCAGATAAAATTTAGGTCTCATACTCCCCTGCCATCTTGTTCCTCTCCCCACTACTTTTTTTCTATCCTTTTGCATTTGTTATGTAGTACACTAGGATTTCTTCCCATGATCTTTCAGATGTCTATTTTCCCTAAAGTCAACAGTTATCTTAAAAAAATTTTTGTTTGGTTTAATACAATGTATCATTTGCACACAACTCAACTCTCACAATTAACTAAATCACCTGTAAACAGATTAGACACACATTTCCCACTTTTTGGAGACCTCTTTCTTGGAAGCCTCAGACCTGCTTTAGAATGTGCTGATTACCCTCCGGGTCCACTCCTGTCATTGAAAGTTTAGGACCTTCTTTCACCATCATCTTGTGAATTTCTTTTGCTTCTTTCTTAAGTTAGAAACTGTTTCATGGATTCAATTTCTGCCTAGCTTTTGACAATCCTCATTGATTTTTAGATAAAAGGGGAGATGATTGAATTTGCCCCTAGAGATTCACTCTCCATACTTTTCTACTCTACTTTGGCCCTAGGAGGCTAATTTCATGCACTGCATCAACTTCTTGCCCTCTGGTTTCTAAATGGTATAGGCTAGTGGGAAGCATGAGCAGGAGCTCAGAGGGGAATAATGTCAAAGCTGGCTTCCTTTCTTCCTAATCTCCACTGGTTGCCTATGTTCCTTTACTGAAGTTCATAAGCTCCTCTCCACAGCCTTTACCAAAGTTAAAGCTATTCTTTTGGAGTTCTAGTAAACACTGCCTCCCATGGTCATTAGGGCAAAGGGCTGGTAATTGTTCTGTATCATTTTTAGGATAGGAATGCTTCACTACATCTAGCTGCATGCCTGCCTGAGACATGATTTCACTACTTTTCAGTGTTCCTGCTGGCAAACTGATGGATGATATAGGCTTTACTGGTTTCCTGAGAAAGTGTGCATGGGAAGTAAACATTTTACATACTGAATGTTTAAAATATTTTATCCTACCCTCACAGTAGAATAATAGTTTGATTTTTACATAATTCTGGGTTTCAGTTTTTCTTCAGAATATTGAAAACCTATTTCACTGTTTTTTTGGTTTCAATATTTCTTTTAGGAGGTAAATTCTTAAGATCTCCATCCTCCATGTATAGAAATTTCATAATGTGAGGTATTGCTGTCAATCTTCATTTTTTTGGATGGTGACTTTCAATTGTAGAATTAGAATTTTTTTTTTTTTATCGTGCTTAGATGCGCATTTTATTTTTTTTTATTTTTTTTTTCCAGCATAACAGTATTCATTATTTTTGCACCACACCCCGTGCTCCATGCAATCCGTGCCCTCTATAATACCCACCACTTGGTACCCCAACCTCCCACCCCCCGTCCCTTCAAAACCCTCAGATTGTTTTTCAGAGTCCATAGTCTCTCATGGTTCACCTCCCCTTCCAATTTCCCCCAACTCCCTTCTCCACTCTAAGTCCCCATGTCCTCCATGCTATTTGTTATGCTCCACAAATAAGTGAAACCATATGATAATTGACTCTCTCTGCTTGACTTATTTCACTCAGCATAATCTCTTCCAGTCCCGTCCATGTTGCTACAGAAGTTGGGTATTCATCCTTTCTGATGGAGGCATAATACTCTATCCCCAGGGGTACAGGTCTGTGAATCACCAGGTTTACACACTTCACAGCACTCACCAAAGCACATACCCTCCCCAATGTCCATAATCCCACCCCCTTCTCCCAAACCCCCTCCCCCCAGCAACCCTCAGTTTGTTTTGTGAGATTAAAAGTCACTTATGGTTTGTCTCCCTCCCAATCCCATCTTGTTTCATTTATTCTTCTCCTACCCACTTAAGCCCCCATGTTGCATCACCACTTCCTCATATCAAGGAGATCATATGATAGTTGTCTTTCTCTGCTTTACTTATTTCGCTAAGCATGATACGCTCTAGTTCCATCCATGTTGTCGCAAATGGCAAGATTTCATTTCTTTTGATGGCTGCATAGTATTCCATTGTGTATATATACCACATCTTCTTGATCCATTCATCTGTTGATGGACATCTAGGTTCTTTCCATAGTTTGGCTATTGTGGACATTGCTGCTATAAACATTCGGATGCACGTGCCCCTTTGGATCACTACGTTTGTATCTTTAGGGTAAATACTCAGTAGTGCAATTGCTGGGTCATAGGGCAGTTCTATTTTCAACATTTTGAGGAACCTCCATGCTGTTTTCCAGAGTGGCTGCACCAGCTTGCATTCCCACCAACAGTGTAGGAGGGTTCCCCTTTCTCCGCATCCTCGCCAGCATCTGTCATTTCCTGACTTGTTTATTTTAGCCATTCTGACTGGTGTGAGGTGATATCTCATTGTGGTTTTGATTTGTATTTCCCTGATGCTGAGTGATATGGAGCACTTTTTCATGTGTCTGTTGGCCATCTGGATGTCTTCTTTGCAGAAATGTCTGTTCATGTCCTCTGCCCATTTCTTGATTGGATTATTTGTTCTTTGGGTGTTGAGTTTGCTAAGTTCTTTATAGATTCTGGACACTAGTCCTTTATCTGATATGTCATTTGCAAATATCTTCTCCCATTCTGTCAGTTGTCTTTTGATTTTGTTAACTGTTTCCTTTGCTGTGCAAAAGCTTTTGATCTTGATGAAATCCCAATAGTTCATTTTTGCCCTTGCTTCCCTTGCCTTTTGCGTTGTTCCTAGGAAGATGTTGCTGCGGTTGAGGTCAAAGAGGTTGCTGCCTATGTTCTCCTCAAGGATTTTGATGGATTCCTTTCGCACATTGAGGTCCTTCATCCATTTTGAGTCTATTTTTGTGTGTGGTGTAAGGAAATGGTCCAATTTCATTTTTCTGCATGTGGCTGTCCAATTTTCCCAGCACCATTTATTGAAGAGGCTGTCTTTTTGCCATTGGACATTCTTTCCTGCTTTGTCGAAGATTAGTTGACCATAGAGTTGAGGGTCTATTTCTGGGCTCTCTATTCTGTTCCATTGATCTATGTGTCGGTTTTTGTGCCAGTACCATGCTGTCTTGATGACGACAGCTTTGTAATAGAGCTGGAAGTCTGGAATTGTGATGCCACCAACGTTGGCTTTCTTTTTCAATATCCCTTTGGCTATTCGAGGTCTTTTCTGGTTCCGTATAAATTTTAGCATTATTTGTTCCATTTCTTTGAAAAAGATGGATGGTACTTTGATAGGAATTGCATTAAATGTGTAGATTGCTTTAGGTAGCATAGACATTTTCACAATATTTATTCTTCCAATCCAGGAGCATGGAACATTTTTCCATTTCTTTGTGTCTTCCTCAATTTCTTTCATGAGTACTTTATAGTTTTCTGAGTATAGATTCTGTGTCTCTTTGGTTAGGTTTATTCCTAGGTATCTTATGGTTTTGGGTGCAATTGTAAATGGGATTGACTCCTTAATTTCTCTTTCTTCTGTCTTGCTGTTGGTGTAGAGAAATGCAACTGATTTCTGTGCATTGATTTTATATCCTGACACTTTACTGAATTCCTGTATAAGTTCTAGCAGTTTTGGAGTGGAGTCTTTTGGGTTTTCCACATATAGTATCATATCATCTGCGAAGAGTGATAATTTGACTTCTTCTTTGCCGATTTGGATGCCTTTAATTTCCTTTTGTTGTCTGATTGCTGAGGCTAGGACCTCTAGTACTATGTTGAATAGCAGTGGTGATAATGGACATCCCTGCCGTGTTCCTGACCTTAGCGGAAAAGCTTTCAGTTTTTCTCCATTGAGAATGATATTTGCGGTGGGTTTTTCATAGATGGCTTTGATGATATTGAGGTATGTGCCCTCTATCCCTACACTTTGAAGAGTTTTGATCAGGAAGGGATGCTGTACTTTGTCAAATGCTTTTTCAGCATCTATTGAGAGTATCATATGGTTCTTGTTCTTTCTTTTATTGATGTGTTGTATCACATTGACTGATTTGCGGATGTTGAACCAACCTTGCAGCCCTGGAATAAATCCCACTTGGTCGTGGTGAATAATCTTTTTAATGTACTGTTGAATCCTATTGGCTAGTATTTTGTTGAGTATTTTCGCATCTGTGTTCATCAAGGATATCGGTCTATAGCTCTCTTTTTTGGTGGGATCCTTGTCTGGTTTTAGGATCAAGGTGATGCTGGCCTCATAAAATGAGTTTGGAAGTTTTCCTTCCATTTCTATTTTTTGGAACAGTTTCAGGAGAATAGGAATTAGTTCTTCTTTAAATGTTTGGTAGAATTCCCCCGGGAAGCCGTCTGGCCCTGGGCTTTTGTTTGTTTGGAGATTTTTAATGACTGTTTCAATCTCCTTACTGGTTATGGGTCTGTTCAGGCTTTCTATTTCTTCCTGGTTCAGTTGTGGTAGTTTATATGTTTCTAGGAATGCATCCATTTCTTCCAGATTGTCAAATTTATTGGCGTAGAGTTGCTCATAGTATGTTCTTATAATAGTTTGTATTTCTTTGGTGTTAGTTGTGATCTCTCCTCTTTCATTCATGATTTTATTTATTTGGGTCCTTTCTCTTTTCTTTTTGATAAGTCGGGCCAGGGGTTTATCAATTTTATTAATTCTTTCAAAGAACCAGCTCCTAGTTTCGTTGATTTGTTCTATTGTTTTTTTGGTTTCTATTTCATTGATTTCTGCTCTGATCTTTATGATTTCTCTTCTCCTGCTGGGCTTAGGGTTTCTTTCTTGTTCTTTCTCCAGCTCCTTTAGGTGTAGGGTTAGGTTGTGTACCTGAGACCTTTCTTGTTTCTTGAGAAAGGCTTGTACCGCTATATATTTTCCTCTCAGGACTGCCTTTGTTGTGTCCCACAGATTTTGAACCGTTGTATTTTCATTATCATTTGTTTCCATGATTTTTTTCAATTCTTCTTTAATTTCCCGGTTGACCCATTCATTCTTTAGAAGGATGCTGTTTAGTCTCCATGTATTTGGGTTCTTTCCAAACTTCCTTTTGTGGTTGAGTTCTAGCTTTAGAGCATTGTGGTCTGAAAATATGCAGGGAATGATCCCAATCTTTTGATACCGGTTGAGTCTGATTTAGGACCGAGGATGTGATCTATTCTGGAGAATGTTCCATGTGCACTAGAGAAGAATGTGTATTCTGTTGCTTTGGGATGAAATATTCTGAATATATCTGTGATGTCCATCTGGTCCAGTGTGTCGTTTAAGGCCTTTATTTCCTTGCTGATCTTTTGCTTGGATGATCTGTCCATTTCAGTGAGGGGAGTGTTAAAGTCCCCTACTATTATTGTATTATTGTTGATGTGTTTCTTTGATTTTGTTATTAATTGGTTTATATAGTTGGCTGCTCCCACGTTGGGGGCATAGATATTTAAAATTGTTAAATCTTCTTGTTGGACAGACCCTTTGAGTATGATGTAATGTCCTTCCTCATCTCTTATTATAGTCTTTGGCTTAAAATCTAATTGATCTGATATAAGGATTGCCACTCCTGCTTTCTTCTGATGTCCATTAGCATGGTAAATTCTTTTCCACCCCCTCACTTTAAATCTGGAGGTGTCTTCAGGCTTAAAATGAGTTTCTTGGAGGCAACATATAGATGGGTTTTGTTTTTTTATCCATTCTGATACCCTGTGTCTTTTGACAGGGGCATTTAGCCCATTAACATTCAGGGTAACTATTGAGAGATATGAATTTAGTGCCATTGTATTGCCTGTAAGTTGACTGTTACTGCATATGGTCTCTGTTCCTTTCTGATCTACCACTTGTAGGCTCTCTCTTTGCTTAGAGGACCCCTTTCAATATTTCCTGTAGAGCTGGTTTGGTATTTGCAAATTCTTTCAGTTTTTGTTTGTCCTGGAAGCTTTTAATCTCTCCTTCTATTTTCAATGATAGCCTAGCTGGATATAGTATTCTTGGCTGCATGTTTTTCTCGTTTAGTGCTCTGAAAATATCATGCCAGCTCTTTCTGGCCTGCCAGGTCTCTGTGGATAAGTCAGCTGCCAATCTAATATTTTTACCATTGTATGTTACAGACTTCTTTTCCCGGGCTGCTTTCAGGATTTTCTCTTTGTCACTGAGACTTGTAAATTTTACTATTAGGTGACGGGGTGTGGGCCTATTCCTATTGATTTTGAGGGGCGTTCTCTGAACCTCCTGAATTTTGATGCTCGTTCCCTTTGCCATATTGGGGAAATTCTCCCCAATAATTCTCTCCAGTATACCTTCTGCTCCCCTCTCTCTTTCTTCTTCTTCTGGAATCCCAATTATTCTAATGTTGTTTCGTCTTATGGTGTCACTTATCTCTCGAATTCTCCCCTCGTGGTCCAGTAGCTGTTTGTCCCTCTTTTGCTCAGCTTCTTTATTCTCTGTCATTTGGTCTTCTATATCACTAATTCTTTCTTCTGCCTCATTTATCCTAGCAGTGAGAGCCTCCATTTTTGATTGCACTTCATTAATAGCTTTTTTGATTTCAACTTGGTTAGATTTTAGTTCTTTTATTTCTCCAGAAAGGGCTTTTATATCTCTCGAGAGGGTTTCTCTAATATCTTCCATGCCTTTTTCGAGCCCGGCTAGAACCTTGAGAATTGTCATTCTGAACTCTAGATCTGACATATTACCAATGTCTGTATTGATTAGGTCCCTAGCCTTCGGTACTGCCTCTTGTTCTTTTTTTTGTGTTGAATTTTTCCGTCTTGTCATTTTGTCCAGATAAGAGTATATGAAGGGGCAAGTAAAATACTAAAAGGGTGGCAACAACCCCAGGAAAAAATGCTTTAACCAAATTAGAAGAGATCCAAAATCGTGAGGGGGGAGAAAGGGGATAAAAAGAGGTTCAAAAAGGAAGAAAGAAAAAAAAAGAAAAAAGAAAAAAAAAAAGAAAAAAGAAAAAAGAAAAGAAAAGAATTAAAAAAAAAAAAGGAAAACACCTAAGAAAAATGTAAAAAAGAAAAAATATATATATTAGATAAACTAGTAAAAAATCGTTAAAAAAGAAAAAGGTAACAGTTAAAAAAAAAAAAAAAGTTTTACCCGAAGGCGAGAAAAAAAAAAACAAAAAATGAAAAAGAAAAAAATTAAATTAACTGCAAGACTAAAAAAAAATCACAGGGAAAAAGCCATGAGTTCCGTGCTTGGCTTTCTCCTCCTCTGGAATTCTGCTGCTCTCCTTGGTATTGAAACCGCACTCCTTGGTAGGTGAACTTGGTCTCGGCTGGATTTCTTGTTGATCTTCTGGGGGAAGGGGCCTGTTGTAGTGATTCTCAAGTGTCTTTGCCCCAGGCAGAATTACACCGCCCTTACCCGGGGCCGGGGTGAGTAATCCGCTCGGGTTTGCTTTCAGGAGCTTTTGTTCCCTGAGCGCTTTCCGTAGAGTTCCGGAGGACGGGAATACAAATGGCGGCCTCCTGGTCTCCGGCCCGGAGGAGCCGAGAGCCCAGGGCCGCACTCCTCAGTGCGCCCTCAGAGAACAGCGCCCAGTTACTCCCGTCTGCCTGACCTCCGGCCGCGCTCCGAGCTCTCCGAGCCTGCGACCAGTTCAAGGTAACACCGAGCTGTGAGCTTACTGTCGGCTCTGTCTCTGTAGCCAGCTTTCCCGTTCCAATACCCGCAAGGTCTGCGACACTCAGACACCCCCGATCCTTCTGTGACCCTGCGGGACCTGAGGCCACGCTGAACCCGCGTGGGCTTCGCCCCGGTTTAGCCTCTGGAGCGATGTCCCTCAGCGGAACAGACTTTTAAAAGTCCTGATTTTGTGCGCTGTTGCTCTGCCGCTTGCCGGGAGCCGGCCCCTCCCCCCGGGGTCTATCTTCCCATCGCTTTGGATTCACTTCTCCGCCGGTCCTACCTTTCAGAAAGTGGTTGTTTTTCTGTTTCCAGAATTGCTGTTCTTCTTCTCTTCGATCTGCCGATGGATTTTCAGGTGTTTGCAATCTTTAGATAAGCTATCTAGCTGATCTCCGGCTAGCTGAAGCAGTCTCAGCCTGCCACTTCTCCGCCATCTTGACTCCTCCCCTCTAGAATTAGAATTTTAATTCTGAAAATTTTAAATTCTCTGTTCACTCTGGATTAGCTTCTCTGAGTTTTATTTTTATCGTTGCTCTGTTATTTTTCATGTCCTTCCACTCAATTTTCTGGTATGTTGCCTCATTTATCTTCCAAGCATTTCATTTCTGTTGTCATGATTTTAATTTCCAAGAGCTCTTTCTGATGCTCTCCATGAGCTCTTTCCGATTTTGTCACTATTCTTTTTCATAGCATCCAGTTCTTGTCTCATGGTTGCGATATAGTTTCTTGTCTTTCTGAGAATATTAGGTTTTTAAAACACTCATTATCTTGCATTATCTGTTTTTTCCAAGTTGTTTTTATTTCTGCTTTTGGAGGACTCTGTCTTTCCTGCTTGAGACCTCTGTGCTCTAGTGATCTTGAACATGACAGCTAGTTGTTAATCCTAAGTACGGAACACTATGTTGTTGATTGGAAGCTCTGATCACATGGCTGGAATTTGTTGACTGGGAGTTTTCCTGTAGAATTGACTAGTCTTGCCACTTCTCTGAAAGTCTCCCTAGGTTCTTTTGTTATTTCGTTAAGATTCTATAAAGAATAACTTGTAAACATGCTATCTTCTGTGTCTTACTCTTTTTTCTGTGTTCATGTTTTCCATTTCCATTTCTCTTTATGTTGCATACCAAGTAAATTTATACAGTTCAGATAAGTTTACTATTGTTTCAGTTTTTAATCCACTGAGTGTTTTTTCTTTCAATAAAATAATTATATCTAGTTCCAAAAGATTTAAAGAAGTCTGCCTGATCATTTTCTTAGTTTTGTATTCCTTACTAGCTTTATAGTCTGTATTCATTTTGAAATATTTCATAAATTTTGATTTTGCATTCTGAATTTTATAATTTTAAGATTAGTAGTCCTTGAGGGGCTCTGATTTTTGTCCTTTCTTTGCTTACTTTTCCTTGAATGTATGGAAATTTATTACTGAATATTCCTATCTGGTTGAACATGAGCTGTGGAAACACGGGGGATAATTTTCTTCAGAAAACAGGTGAGTTTTACACGAACAACCTGTTAACATTTTAATTACAGTTTGTGAGCTTAGATTTCCCAGAATGCAGGTTGTGTTGTATTTGAAGTCTAGATCTGTAGGAGAGCAGACTTATGATTGTAAATTTATAGTGAGAATCATTATTATTTTATCTCATTTGCAGCAGAAGGAAAAAGACATGTTTCTTTGTAGGCAACTTTGTCAGTCAGAATAGGGTAATTAATACTGGGTACCAAACAACTCCAACAAACAGCTACCAGTGACTTACACCACACTCTCAGTGACTTAAACTATAAAAGTGTTTTTTTGTTTTTGTTTTTTGTTTTTTTTAATGTAAAGTCTGATATGGATTCAAGAAGCTCTTCAGGGGGAATTGTCTTCCATACAATGGCTTAGATCACATACTACTTCAATTCTGTAGTATTTCCAACTTAATATGATGCATTAGAATTAATGCTTTAGAATTTACCACAGCAGAGGAAGAGAGTTTGTGGAATTAAGCACCGAGAGTTTTACGTGAAAATGACATGTGTCACTTTCACTCCTAGACTATTGGCCTAAGCTGTTTTCAACCACCAACAAGAGACCAAGGGAAACTTGGTCCAACACAGGGAGGAGAGCTAGAAGTATTTGTGAGTACCAGTAATAACTGTCACACAGTCCTTTAACTGGCACTGCATTCTTTTTCATCTCTTTTGATTGTTCTAGCTTAATGCTGAGGGCTGAGGTCTTGGATTTAGCTCCCTGACCCTGTATAGGCCTATAGCTTAATCTCCTGTTTGTGGCATGCAAATGTTAATCCCCTAAATTCTATGTTGTTCGTATCAGTATTTGGCCCAGGGCTGCTTTTGGTTTTATATTCATTTATTGCTCACTCCTTTGTGTTTTGATTCACTACTTTTTTTCTTTGGGGATTGGGGATTGAGGGAAATCTTTGGGGAGTTCCTTTATCTTCCTGCTAGCTCCACAATTAATTTAAAAATATGCTCATGGTTATTTATCCAGAATGTATTTGAGTTGTGTCAGGGGCACTTTTGAGAATATCTACTTGGTATTACTTCGAGAAGCAGTTCAAAAAAATTATTTCCAACTGAAAAATGACAAAAGCATTTGAGACCAGTAGCAGGTTTCTAATTTTGTAAGTTAATGAGGACCCTGACATTGCTCTCTGGTTATACATAACGTGCTGTTGGAGTAATTGGGTTTCTCTTAGATTGACTTTTGTATCATGTAGTATTATGTTCTATGTTTAGTTTTAATGTGATATATTTTTTTATTGAGTATAAAAATACAGTCATGACAAAGGACTTATAAGGAGCTGGGAAGAACATGTCATTCTACACGTGCAATCTTTAGGTTTTGGAACTGTCTTGTAAAAACAAACAAACAAACAAAAAAACTAGTCAAAAAATCAAAGATCAACTTGTATCGGAGAAACTTAAAATCAAGGAGCCAATATTTACATGTTCAATAAAGCTTTGATTTTGCTAGTACTGCTTCCACTCTCAGCTGGGACAAAATAGATTCACAGGGGAATTGGATAGAGGTCTTTCTGTGGCAGACTCAGGTCACCCACTGGCTCTTCCTTCTTCAAAGCAGAACCCATGTTCTCACCCACATCTCTCGACTTTGATGGTAGCCACTCTTTCTCCATTCTGTGTCAGTTATTGTCCCCTTCTCCCAATCCTGCCCCAGGATGGAGACAGCACATTCTCTGGCACTTCTTTTCGTTTCCGCTCCCAAATGAGAGTTCATGTGTCCTTTCTCATATAAATGGCTTTATGGAGGGAAGAGAAATGTAAGTAGACATAGAGACATTCAAAAAACTTTATAATCCAATGTTCTGATTGTTTTGGTCACTGACATCCTTTCTGAGCAGGGAATTGTGTTCTAGAGAGTTCTCTCTGTCCATCTGTTAGGGAAGCACTTACCAATGTAGTTTTCCTTTGGACGTGACATAATCTTTCTCCCTGGAATATCCCCCCCTTCCTGGAAAGTGTGCCCAAAGCTGCCAGCAAAGTTTAGGTGATATATTCACATTTCTGAAGGTCAGAAAATTAATAGGAGTCATACCCATTCCACAGGAGCTCTTTCCCTTAAATAATTTTTTTGGGGGGGCCCGGGGCGGGGAGCGAGGGAGATGTTTGGAAAGCCCAAAGGCATAGTACTAAAAAACAGGACAAGTTACCTCAGGCTCTAAATGGGGCTTAGAAATTGACCATACACACAAGCAAAAAATAAGGAAAACATCTGGGAAATACTGCAACATGGGGAATTGATAATTAGCAGCCTATATCTTGAATAATTATTTAACAAATATAAAGGCAATGTGATCTGCCAGTCTTAGCACCATATCAGGCCATAAGAACACATAAGTAAATATATACATGGTCACTGCTCATGGAGATTATACCTTCACAAGTAAGACAAAGGTTAAACCAGTTATTTAAGTACATGGTTAATGAGAGTAGTTTAAGTAGTAGGAATAAACACCACTATCTTTTCCTCTCCTATGCCTTTTGTGGTCCTCAGATTTTCATTTGTTTATTGAAATCTTTTCCAGTCTCACGGGGGGTCTTCCTTTCTAAATGGTGTGATTGCTTTGATAGAATTCAAGGTCATGTTTGGTGCATGTCTTTATGTAATAAATATGTAACAGCCCTGTACCTAGTATTACTTCAATCCTGTCCCATACCAGAGCTGTCTATCCCTGTGTCCCTAAGGGAAAAATATAGGTGCAGGAAAATGACTAACAAGTGGAACAAGAAGAAAATTTGTTTTTTAGCTGGGACTTTGGCCCCAAGCCAGAGTGTATAACTTCACAAAACTGACCTGAACCACATATCTTGTCACCCTCCTGGGCATAAAACTATGCAACTTGGGGGAAATGTCTGGGTATTGATTGCATCACAGTCAAAACACCCTGATTCAAAAAACCCTTGAAAAATAATGTAAGCTTCTGCTGAAGGTTCTAAAAGACATAGGAAAAGGTTGAATTACCTCAACTCATGCAGTGTCCTAAGATTCCTCACCTCTCTATCTCACTCCAGTTCTTTATAGTGGGTAAGCTGCCCTATTCTTGCTTCTCCCTCTTCTCATTTATTTCTAACCCTTTAGAACTATGAAGCCTGACTGCAATGGCCCAAGTCCTCCCTCCTTTTCCTCCTTTCCCTCTCTGCCCATCTAGATGAACTCTTTTGCCCTTCTTCGTATAAACCCATTTAGCAATTTAACATTTCTCTGTCAGCATGGCTCAGGTAATATTGGTCTGGTGCCCCTGCCAGGCTTTTCCACAATCTCTTTGCAAAGTCAGGCTTAGTCTTCCAGCTATTGGCTCTTGCATAAGATCTAGGAGACAAATGAGAAGGATGGGCTGCTATTCTGGAAGAACAGTGGTAGCTGCAGGTAGTTGGATAAGCAGAGGCAAGTTCTTGGCAACCACACACTTCGACAGCTGAACTCACTGGTGGTCACTTGCCCAGTAATTGCTGAGATTTGCTACAGCTTCTGGGCCAGGCCCAGCAGCCCTGAACCTAATCTTTGCTCTCCCAGCCCCTCTGGTGGAAGTGAAACCTTAGTTCTCTCTATGAAAGCTCTCCTTACTTGAAATTTCTGGAGTGAGGCGCTGTGACATCTGGTTTACGTGGACAGTCCCATTTATATCCTCGATACTCACTAAAATTAATGCCTCTGTTTGTTCTTAAAGTGGTCCAGAGCGAGTAATAATTATGTGATGGCTTTGCCTAGCAAGGTTCCTGTTTCTCTGATAGAATCCTGTCCACTGCACCAGCCTTATATAATTCTCTCTTGCCATTGACTTGAGATATGACAAAGAGGCCAGTCCTATGGAGGGCAAGTCTGTGAATGCTTCCTTATGGTCTCTATCACACTTCAAATGAGGTATCCCCAAGTGGAAACCTGAAGCATCCTCTGGGTACAGCCCACTTTTACCTCTGGCCCTGGGTCTTTCCTGGGTGCAACAGGGGCCACCCCTCAAAGAAATGCCACAGAGCCTTTTTATCAGAGAAAGAGAGCCCACACCCATCTATGCTTGAAAACTGCGGTGTTCCTTCTACTGCTAGAAAACAAGGCTCAGTGACAGGTCTTTGAACTTGAGATCAGATCAGTTCTCCCCTTTGGAGAGAGGAATGAGTTAGATGAATGAGATGGTCTTCCCTCAAGTATAGTTTCATGTGGAACTGTTTCCCTCTTTGCTCACAAGCAATGAAATAGCAGCAGGATACTCCTGTTTGGCACAATAATTTCAGTGTTGAATGATGTGCTCTAGATGCTATGTGCTACGAAGCTCCTCATTTGTAAGCAAGGAAGAGAAAATTAAGGGACCGTCCTCATAGCTACTCTTAATCTTCAAGACCTCTTTGAACTAGATTTTAGGGAGAGACAAAGAGAGAAGGAAGACACTGAAAAATAACACCAAAGGAAATACATGGCTTCATTGTGAAGCCAGGGCACCACAGCTGGCCCAGTGGGGTTCTCTGGAGAGCCCTTGGCCTCAGGAGTCACAGCTGGTCTGCATGCTAGATGACAAGAAGAGGGTCTTGGCTCTGTAGCAGATATATGTGTACAAGATAGGTTTTCCCCTTGGACCCCCAAATGCTTCATTCATAGTAAATGAGCACTTTGCCATTCTCCTGAGCTTATCCTCCACAACCTCTGCTTCCAAGTCTTGAAACATAGAGACCAAATGAATATGAGTATTAGAGGCTGTGGAGTGTGTCTACTGAAATAGCCCTATTTCATTTCCTCAACAAGAGAACAGCATTTAATGGGAAAAACAGAAATGATGAGGAAAACAATGATTATAAAAGGAAGGCAGCAGAAGGAACATTCTAGGATGTGCAGTAAGAGAGCCTTCCCTTGTTTGGAACAATGGGAACCTGGTCGAGGATAGGATTTGTCATATATAGCAATACCGTCATTTTTTCTTTACACAGAGCTGTATGTTCCTGTCACTTTTGGGAACAGTAGTACTGAAAGGTTCATATTTCCCCACCACAGAAGGAAAATAACTTTTGTATGTTGCTGTTTTTAATTCTCAGTTAATTCTGAGTCTACTCAGTTCAGATTGAGGGGAAGCTGGGAAGTGAGCTAAATCAGCACCAAGGCTAGTTTGGGTAACTCAGGGTCTCAGTCATGACTGTCTTTCATTAACTGGGTATTGCACGTTAAACCACAGCATATCCCTCATACGCTTTGAAATATTTATTGTGATGGTTGCATAGTTATACTAAATATCATTGGCTTATCAAAAATATTTATCACGATGGTTGCATAGTTATACTAAATATCATTGGTTTATACACTTTGAATAGGTGGACTATACAGTATCTGAATACTGAGTTATATCTCAATAAGATTGTGATAAAAATCAACAGCTTTATTGAGTGCCCAATATATGGCCAGCAGGTTTCATTCACGTGTCTCACATTTGTGAGAAAAATTTAAATTCCTGACAAAGCTGTGTGATATTTATCCCCATTTCTCAGATGAGGAAATGGAAGTAAAGTGGGGTTAAGCAAATTTCCCAGTCACCAGGTCATAAACTGGGAAGCTGATATTTGAACCCACATCTGTTTGAAATAAAATCCTGTGCCTTTTATCACTCTGTACTCATGCCTCCCATTAAGGCCATTTGTGAAAGTCAATACGAGATTCAAATTCAGTGACCAAGTCATCAGATTACTGTGGTTGTGTGTGTGTGTGTGTGTGTTTAACCACCTAGCCAGACAGTCAGAAAAAAGGAGTTGCTCTATAGCTTATGATCTTGGCCAGGGTTTGGATGTACATTGTGAAGTAGTTGCCTTACTTGGGGGAGTCCTTCCATCTTCAGCAAGAAAACACACATGAACCCCAACTTCCAGGACAGTCAACCAAGCACTTTTTATAAAGGATGACTCACTTAAATTCCCTCTCTTAGAGTAAAGATAGAGGCAACAGGTTCTAAGTTAGCCTGTCTGGAAAAAGTGGTAGAAGACTGATCTTTTAAAAACCAAAGCTCTTCTCTTTATGGACAGATATAGTTAGTGGCTAGTGGTAACTATCAAGAATCAGAGCAAACTGAACTACCAGTCAGGGGCATCCCAGGCAAAAGAAAAGCATGTGCAAAGACCCAGGCATGTAAAGGTAGGTACTTGGTCGTGTGTTGAGTGTGGAAACACAGCCCAGATGAACCAGAATGTCCTCAGTGGGTTCTAACATGCTTACAGTTGGGCTTGGAGGTTTGGGATTCTGGGCAGGTGTAGCGGGACATGAGTCCGAAAAGGAAAGTTTGAACAGGATTAAGAAAAGCCTTGTATATACACAACCTATTTGGGAGATTCATTTGAGGTAACAAAGAGCAATTGGAACTTTTTATTTTTCTTTTAAAAATTTTTATTGTGGCCAAATACACAGAAAATAAATGTACCACTTTAATGACTTTTTAGTGGTCAATGAATAACATTAAATACAGTCATAATGTTTTGAAACCATCACCATTGTCTGTATGCAGGGCTCCTTTAATCTTGTAAAACTGAAACTCCACATCCTTTAAACACTAACTGCCATTTTGAATGTCTCCCCAGTCCCTGGCAACCACAATTCTACTTTCTGTCTCCATGATTTTGACTATTCTCAGTACCTCATGTAAGTGAAATCATACAATATTCATCTTTTCATGACTGGCTTATTTCACTTGGCATAAAGTCCTCAGGATGTTGCAGCAAATGTCAAAATTTCCTCAATTTTTTAAAGGCTGACTCATACTTACTTCATCATATGTAGATGCCGTGTTTTGCTTAGCCATTCATCCATTGATGGACACTTGGGTTGCTTCCATGCTTTAGCTATTGTGAATAATACTGCTGTAAACAGGTATTCAAAGATGTCTTTGGGACTCTGCTTTTAATTATTTTGGGTATATACACAGAAGTGAACCTGCTGGATCATGTGTAATTCTATTTTTAATGTTTGGAGGAACGACCATGCTGTTTTCTACAACAGCTACATCACTTTATGTTCCCACCAACAGTGCACAAGGCTCCGGCTTCTCCACATCCTTGTTATTGCTATTTCTGGGTGGTGGTGGTGGGGGGGTGTTGATGGTAGCTTTCTTTGTGAGCTTGTAGCACACTGTACCTTTGATTTGCATTTCTTTACTGATTCATGATGTCGAGCATCTTCTCACATATTTCATTCTCACACATATCATTCATATATCTTCTTTGGAGAAATGTCTATTCCAGTTCTTTGCCCAGTTTTGCATCAGATTTTGATGTTTTTGTTGATAATGAGCTTTGAGAGTTCTCTCTATATTCTGAATATCAGTCCCTTATAAGATATATAATTTGCAGGGGTTCCTGGGTGGCTCAGTGAGTTAAAGCCTCTGCCTTCGGCTCAGGTCATGATCTTAGGATCCTGGGATCAAGCCCCGCATCGGGCTTTCTGCTTGGCAGGGAGCCTGCTTCCTCCTCTCTCTCTGCCTGCCTGTCTGCCTACTTGTGATCTCTGTCAAGTAAACAAATTAAAAAAAAATATATATATATGATTTGCAGACATTTTCTTCCATTCCGTAGGATGTATTTTTACTCTGTTGATACTGTCTCATAATGCATAAAATGTTTAAATTTTCATGAAATCTGATACAGGTCTAGCCTTTGGTATCATATCTAAGAAATCATTACCACATCCAATGTCATGAAGAATTTTCCCTGTTTTCCTGCAAGAATTTTATAATTTTGGCTTTACATTTAAGTCTCTGTTCTATTTTTAGTTATTTTTTTTTTTACAGTGTTAGGTAAGGGTCCAATTTTATTCTTTCACATGTGGATATTCAGCATCATTTAATAAGAAGATTTTGGGGATGCCTGGGTGGCTCAGTTGGTTAAGCAACTGCCTTCGGCTCAGGTCATGATCCTGGTGTCCTGGGATCAAGTCCCACATCGGGCTCCTTGCTCAGCAGGGAGCCTGCTTCTCCCTCTGCCTCTGCCTGCCATTCTGTCTGCCTGTGCTCGCTCTCTCTCCCTCTCTCTCTCAGATAAATAAATAAATAAAATCTTTTATTAAAAAAAAAGAAGAAGAAGAAGAAGAAGAAGAAGATTTTCCATTCCCCACTGAATAGACTTGACACCCTTGTGGAAAATCATTTGGCTATAGATGTGAGGGTTTACTTCTAGGCTCTCTATTCTAGTCCATTGACCTCTATGTCTGTACACTTATGTTAGTATGATAACTTTCATTACATTCTGTAGCTTTCTAGTAAGTCTTGACAGGAAATGTGAGTCCTCTAGCTTTGTTCTTCTCTTTCAAAAATATTTTGGTCCTCTAGGTTCTCTTGAGCTTTCCTATGAATTTTGCAATGGGTTTTGGTATTTCTGCAAATATGTCATTGGGATTTTGATAAAGATTGCATCAAATTCATAAGTTACTTAGGGAAGTATTGATGTCTTAACAATAGTACACCTTCCAATCCATGAACTTGAGATGTGTTTCCATTTGTTTATGCCCTTTAAAACTCTTTCAGCAACGTTTTGCAATTTTTTTTTTTTGGTGTTCTTTTTAATTTTTTTACTATGTTCAGTTAGCCACTGTCAAGTACATCATTATTTTTTGATATAGTGTTTAATGATTCATTAGTTGCATATAACACCTAGTATTCATCACAACATGTGCCCTCCTCAATACCTACCACCTGGTTACCTCATCCCCCAACTCTACTCCCCTCCGAAACCCTCAGTTTGTTTCCCAGAATCCATAGTCTCTCATGGTTCATCTCCCTCTCTGATTTCTCCCCCTTCCGTTTTCCCTCCCTTCCCCTAAGGTCCTCCATGCTATCTATTCCTCATGTTTCACATATGAGTGAACCCATATGACAACTGACTTCCTCTGCTTGACTTAATTCACTTAGCACAATTTCCTCCAGTTCCATCCATGTCAAGTCTTTCACTTCCTTAGTTAAATTAATTCCTCAGTGTTTTATTATTTTTGATGTGGTTCTAACTGGAATTGTTTCCATCACTTCCTTTTCAGAATGGTTATTGTTTGTATACTGCAACTGGTTTCTGTGTGTTGACTTTGTATCCTGCTCCTTTGCTAAATTCATTTATTGGCTCTAACAGTTCTTTTTCTGTATGTACTATCTTTTTTGTTTTCTACATATGAGATTATATCATCTGCCAACAGAGATAACTTTACTTCTCTCTTTCCAGTTTGGATGCATTTTATTGCTTTTTTCTGCCTAACCATTCTGGCTGGAATTTCTAGGATTAAATCGAATAGAAGTGGTGAGAGTGGGCATCCTTGTCTTGCCTAGGACCAAGGGGAAAAGCTTGGAGGAAAAGCTTTCAGTCTTTCACTGTTGTGTATATGTTTGCTATAGGTTTTTCATATTTGGCTTTTATTTTGTAGAGGTAGTTTCCTTCTCTTCCTAGTTTGTGAAGTGTTTTGTTTGTTTGTTTGTTTTTATCATGAAAGCATGTTGAATTTTGTCAGGTGCTTTTTCTGCATCCATTGAGATAATCGTGTGGTTCCTTTCCTTCACCCTGTCAATGTGGTGCATTGCGATTGATTTCTGTATGCCGAACCATCCTTGAATTCCAGAAATAAATACTGCTTGATCATGATATAATCCTTTTAATATGCTGCTGTAATTGGTTTGCTAGTAGTTTGTTGGGGACTTCTGATGAATGTCTGTAAGGGATCCTGATCTGCACTTTTGTTTTATTGTAGGGTCTCTGTCCGGCTTTGATGCTGTAATTCTGGGCTCATAGAATGAGTTAAGATGTGCTTCCTCCTCTTCAATTATTTTGAAAAATTTGGAGAAAAAATGGTTATGAATTCTTTTTTAAATGGTAGAATTCATCAATGAAGCCATCGGGTCTAGGCTTTGTTTTGTCAGGAGACTTTGATTACTGATTCCATTACTAGTTACAGGTTTATTCAGAGTTCTTATTTCTTGTGATTTTTATCTTGATAGATTTTGTTTTCTAGGAATGTTTCCTTTTTCATCTAGGTAATCTGTTTGTTGGTGTACTAATATTCATAGTTCTTTCTAATAATTCTTTTTATTTGTGCCAAATGAGTAGTAATATCCCCATTTTCATTTTGGATTTTAGTTATTTGAATCTTCTCTTTTTTTTTTATTTTGTTCTATAGACCTAGAGGTTTGTCAATTTTGCTTATCTTTGCAAAGCCCTAACTTTTTGTTTTGATTTTCTGTATTTTTAAAAAATTCTCTATTTCATTTCTCTCTATGTTAATTTTCTATTATTTATTTCCTTCCTCTAGCTTTGGGTTTAGTTTTTTTTTCTTTTTCTAGATCCCCAACTTGTAAAGTTGTGTTGTTGAAATAAGAAATTTTTAGTTTTCTTAAAAAATGTAAGCCCTTAAACCTATAAATGTCCCTTTATATGCCTCTTAAGTTTTGGTATATTACATTTTTGTTTTCATTTGTGTTTAAGTATGTCTAACTTTCTTTGTGATTTCTCCTTTGATCAATTGGTTGTTTAAAAGTGTGCTATTTAATTTTCAGAAGTTTTTGGATTTTTCAGTTTTACTTCTATTGTTGCTTTTTAACTTCATTTCTCTTATAGTCAAAGAAGATACTTTGCATAATATCTATCTATTAGAATCTAATGAGACTTATTTAGTAACTCAATAGATGATCTAGTTTGGAAACTACTACCCTAAAATGGTTTATTAAAGAAATTCTTGAAAGCCCATGGAATGGAATAGTCATCATCCTCACTTGTCTCCACGGCATTCGATGGTGCTGATCCCTTTCTTTCTTCTAATGCTCTCCTTGCTGTTGCTGACAGTATACATTTCCTAGGATAGCAAGGGGGAAATGCCATTTTGACAAAAACTCTGCCTTTAACATTCAGTGAGTGAGATGTAACATATATTCCATTAGGAACCCAGTGTTGATACTATTCTTGTCCAGTTATAGATATTGGTGGGAAAAAGCAGAGAGGGGATTTCAAAGCTTTTGCCAGTTCTTTCATATTGCTGAAAAGTAATTTAGTAGACATTTTGTATAGCAGAGTATATTTATGAGTCTTTAAATATGTAAATACAGGCCCAAAGCCAAGGAAAAGGTGATGAACAAAATTAATCTGAATAATAAAGTGAAGGGAATTACATTTAGCAGGGAAGGAGGACGGAAGGGAAACTCAAGAAAGAAAGAAACACAGAGAGGCTGGCAGGAACTTGAAGGAGAGGGAGGCAAGCCAAAATAACTCAAGACTCGACACTATGTAAATAGTGGTTAGTGAGAATCTTCCTGTCCACTATTGGCTTGTCTTAGGCGCTTATGTGGGTCTGGGGGCAGGATGAGGCCAGCCATAGATCGAGTTTCTGGGGGCTGAAGAAAGATCAACATACCATTGAAGGCTTCAGATGGCAAACTTATTCAACTGGAAATCTATCAGAAAGCAGTCAGAACTCTTTGGCAAGATTCACACTGTCCACACAGCCTCAATCAAATTCCTTAGATTCACATTGTCCACATAACCTCAATCAAATTCCTTAAACAAAACAACAGTAAGAAGGAAATCTTATTCTAGGAACAACCACAGATAGTGTTACCCTGAACCTCAACAGAAATTTTCATCTAAACCAGTTCAAAGCAATAGAACTTTCTGCAATGATGGGAATATTCTCTAACTGCATTTTTCAGTATGGTGGGTTTTTGTCACATGTAACCAATCACTGATCACTTAAAATGTGGCTAATGTGACTGAGAAAAGAAGCTTTTCTTTTCATTAAGGTTAAGTTTTTTTTTTTTAAATATTTTATTTATTTACTTGAGATAGAGTGAGAGAGATAGCATAAGTGGGGGTGGGGAGGAGTAACAGAGGGAGAAGGAGAAGCAGTCTCCACCATGAGCAAGAAGCCCCACACAGGGCTTGATCCCAGAACCCTGGGATCATGACCCAAGCTGAAGGCAGATGCTTAACTGACTGAGGCACCCAGGCTCCCCTAATTAAATTAAGTTTCAACAGCACAAATGGCTAATGGCCCTGCCAACTTTTTCTGTGAAGGGCTTTGTGGGCCTTTATGGTCTCTGTTGCATTTTCTTTGTTTTTGTTTGTTTTGTTTTCATAGCTCTTTAAAAATATAAATCATTTGCAGCTGGAGGGCCATACCAAAACAGGCCATAGGCCAGGTTTGGCTTGTGGGTCATAGTGCGCTTACCCCTGTCCTAATCTCTCAATGCTTTTGAAAATGTTTATGTTTTTAATATTACTAAGAGTAATTGTTACTCTCACTCCAGTTTTAGATGGGTAAGTGGTTTTTTAATTGCTGTAATAGAGGGTTCTGCAAAGCATGTTCCATGGTACCCCTGGTCATTTTAGGCACTCTCCACAAAGAAGTAGCTCTGTGTTTGAGTAGATTGGGAAACACTGCATACTAATACCCAATTTCTAAAGATTGATAATGCATATTAGAATACCAAAGTCTCTGGTGAGCTGATGCAAAATATTGGTTTTACACGGATTAGGTTTCTCAATACTTTCTTGACCACCATCCATGCAGTGTGCAGCATATGTGTGTGTACAAGTGGATGAGTGTGTATATCGCATGCAGTGTGCAACAGCTGCATGGCATGTACTGTAGATGTGTGCAAGCAGGCTGTGAGTGCAGCATGTGCTCCTATCAGTTTTCTGTAGAATGAGTGTCCCACAGAACCCACTCTGAGAAACACCGGCTGAACACCCTGAGGATAAAAATCTTTCAGGGACTTGGAGCAGAGGCACAGGTAGTGATTAAGTGGTATTCAGAAGGAGTGGGAGGATTTATTCCTGTCCAACTCGTTCAGAAAAGCCCTCATTAATACTTTTCCAGAAGAGCCGGCGAGGTCAGCTCGTGCCAGCATGTTCACAGGTGCAAGGCACTAGTAGAAGAGATGGACCTAGAAGAAAGCCCCAGGTCCAGCAGTGTCAGCTCTGGTGGCTACAACAGGGACAACAGGACCTCGGGAACCCTTGCAAGACCAAATAAAAGTCACAACACCCCTGTGAGGAAAGGAGAGCGTTCCCGGCCCACTGTAATTGAGGAAATGGAGGTCGGCTGGCTTCAATTCCGTGGAGACTGAAGCACAGATTTTGACGATCACACTCAGGAAACTCTAGCTGTTTAATACGGAGGAAATACTGCCCCGACGACCGGAAAACTGAGTGGCCCCATTGCTCTGCTAAACTTTGGAGAAGCAAAACTCAGTACAGAAAAGGGACTCAGTTCAGGGGCCTTCAAGGAACCCCGTTAGCTTCTCGGAGAGAACAAAACCCCTAGACCCTGTTTGGATATCACTTGTTTTTGTTTTCTGAGATGCTAAGGAGTCAGGACCGAAGTGTAGCCGACCTAGAAAATGCCGGGGTCTGTCTGGTGATAGGCACGGGCCCAGGGCATGCGCCGCAAAGCCCCTCGTCCCTAGCGCGTCTGCGAGCTGAGGCGCTGCTTTCTGAGGCTGTGACTTCCCATATTCACCTTCTGTTAAAGCCATTTGCAGGTCAGCTGCTTAGCCAGGGACGCTGGTGTTTGAGCTCCGCAGATGTTTGCAGCCACGTTCTGTCTCTACAGTGGTGCAGTTTTATGTTCCATTATTTCTGTTCTTCATAGCTTTTAACAGCATTTGAGGCCAGTAGAGGGTGAGTGAACAACTTTCCCTCCCCAGCCCAGGACAGACCGCAGCGACTGAACTCAGCGAACGCCTCTGCTCCGCGGCTGCTCTTGCCATGGCTGAGCTGCGCATGCGCCCCGTGCTCCAGCTGGCTCCGTGGCTGAGCGCATGCGCCTCGCCTGCGCTGCCCGTGGTGAGCTTCGGTCCGAGGCGGTGGGGACACCTCGGCTACGCGGGCAGGAGTTGGGTGTGTGATACTAGCGCACGTTCCTTCTCCGCACGGGCAGCTGCTTGACCTTTCCCGGGATGATTCAGAGACGTCTAAGGAAGCTAGAACGTTGGGACACATTTCTGGTGATGAAATCTCATGTTTCTTGCCTTGGGACACTCATCCAAGGGCCTCACAGATGGGGCCACCTGAGGTCCCGAGCCTGCGGGCCGGAGCGGAAGAGGATGCTGGCAGGCAGGGGTCAAAGCCCGCTCGCCTTTCGTAGCCGCGGGCCGCAGTGACGGCTGAGCCGCCCGCACGGTCGTGGGGGGCAGCGGCCGCAAGCCGGGGGGTGGCCAGCGCCGCCTGGGCTCGAGCTGAACAAAGAACACAGGACCGCACGCTGCTGGCTGCCTCCCAGTCCCCACTCCGCCGGCGGGACAATCTTCTTGCTGTTGCTCAGTTTTATGACTATGATGTCATTGAGGGCTGCCGACAACAGAGCTGTTATATCACCAATGAAAGGGCCTTAAAACTAAGTGAGGGACCCCATTATGCCAAGACTCGGGCTTGTCATAAAAATCATCGGTCATTGATGTCTCCGAGCTTCTGAGTCGAGCCTAGAGGGAAAAGAACTGTGAAATTTGGGTTCAATTCCGTTGTTTTGATCTGGACCTCTTTATGAGGAGAAAGAATTCCGTTGGCCATATGTGACCTTGTATTTCAAGGAAATCCAATCATTCAAACAAGATAATTTAGCCTCTTGTCCAACAATTTCTCCTTTTCTCTTCAACACCAGGGGAACGGACTGGGGCTCTGTCTGGCTACTTTTTACTAGAGTTTAGAAAATTGGATAAGCATTGTTTCTCTAGTTAGAGGCCCAAAATGCATTGCAGACCTCCTCAATTGAAATAGGTCCCTGCCCTTAATATGCTGTGGGAATGAAGGACTTTTCTCATCCCTCAAACTGAGCTACCGGAGGGAACAGCTCTGCCGCAGGCCAACCCGTGACAGTGGCATTACTGCTGTCTTTGTCCGGCTTTCCAATCTGGTCACCTGACAGACACTCGCTGAGCCTCAGCTACATGTCAGGCAGTCTCACGGGGTGCTGGAAGTAAAATGAAGTACTAGACAGCCGTGTCATTCCTGCCCTTTAAGAACTTTGAGTTGCCGATAGGAAATATGCTTTCCTTTTGTTTCTTTACCTCCAGATTAAATCACTTTCATGATTTAATGCATGTCACAATGTCCAGCCATTTAGTGACAGAAAATACTATCTTGAAAAGTGATACTAACAGAAGCTCATCTTAAATTAAAACAAACAAAAAACCAAAACAAACAAACAAACAAACAATGCTCATGCAATTCTACATAGTATTTTAAGTAAATACACGAACACACAAAATACTACTCTGTGTAATAGATGGGGAGCTCTTCTGAACACCCTGGTTGCTGATAATGTTCTGCTCTGTGTGTGGGGAGGAAATGAAATCTGAAAGTGGGGAGGGAGACAGGAGATTTCAGCGAATTTTTAGTGTGCAATTTTAGCTGGGTACTGGGTACACAGGTGTTCGTATTATATAATACATATACGTACTGTGTATATAATACATATACACATATATACAGTACATGTAGTAGAATGTACTTAAAATTCTATTCAGTTAGCGGCGCCTCAGGGGCTCAGTTGGTTAAGCGTCTGCCTTAGGCTCAGGTTATAATCACAGGGTCTTAAGATTTGAGTCCAGCATCGGGCTCCCTACTCAATGGGGAGTTTACTTCTTCCTCTCTCTCTGCCCCTCCCCCCTGCTTGTGTTCTCTCTCTTTTTCACTGTCTGTCTCAAAGAAATAAATAAATAAAATCTTAAAAAAAAATACTTACAATTAAAAAGCTACAGCTGATGGACGTGTGGGTGGCTCAGTTGGTTAAGTGTTTGCCTTTGGCTCAGGTCATGATCCTGGAGTTCTGGGCTCCCTGCTTGGTGGGGAGTGTGCTTCTTCCTCTCTCCCTGCCCATATTCTTTCGTTCACTCACTCTCTCAAATAAATAAAATCTTAAAGAAAGAAAAAAAGCTGTGGCTGAGCAATTGCATCCCAGAAAACTAGATACAGCACTGAGTCCTGACAGGACTCGCCTGTGTCCTCTCTTTAACCACACCTTCACGCCCAGACGTATGTCTCCTGGCCCGCCTGTCCATTTCTTCAACATCTCAATGTTTCCTGTTAGTCCCTGAGCCCTCCCTTCCCTGGGTCTGCATGTCTACATAGGACCCTTAGTTCAAAATCCCCCTGGCAAGAGAGAGAAACTTTAGGGGAAGCAGCGGTGAGTAAAACTAACCCATTATTTTTGCTCCCTTATCACATTTAAGGGAGTAGGAGCAGAAGGATGATAAGGAATCTGATAGCCTCCTTATAAAGTACTCAGTTCAAAGTACACAAAAGGGTATAGGAGCTGAACTACAACAGAGAACTGACACTATCTGAGGGCCAGAGTGAACTTTATGTAACTCTTTGGGATTTCTCAACTAGAAGATTCCCATGAAATTTTATGTTGGATTACCCCGAGGGGGAAATTAAGTTGTTTTAATTACTGCTGCCATTTGGTGTTTTATGAATTTTAATTAGTTTTAGTATTTGTACTTGGCTCTGAGTCAGTTCCACCAAAGGCGCAATTTTGAAAATAATAATGATAAAGACATATCAATTTTTCTAGTAAATGTTGATTACAGGTTCATCACAAAAGTGGAGAAATCTGATAGGGCCAGACCATGATACACAAAGTTCTGTCTGTTTTATGACTGTGTGAATTCAGAAAGTCTGAGCTGTGCAGGACAAACACCATGTTTGTCCAGGCTTTAGACCTATCTTGACTTTAAGGGACTTTCACACAGCCATTCACTCCAGAACACCATGCATCCAACCTTGGTATTTCGAAGGTTGATCTGAAATGTCAGAGTAGGGTGTACAAAATATTAGCTGGTGGGTAAGGAATGGAGGGCTGAGGAAGGCAGCATGGAAATGAAAAACAAATAAGAAATTTCCTAAGTTAATTTCATTTGGGGGCTGGGGCTCATCTTGGAGAAGATACGCTTGTCCAAGTACAGGCTTTGCTTAAAAGACATCGAGAAGCATACATTGTCACTGACCAGTATGTGATTTAGCCCTCCTGTGTTCCTAGCCCAGACATTTTCTGCCTCCTGAGGCTAAGGCAACAACATAATGTGTTTGCGTATGTGAGGAAGCAGGAGCTTGTGGTCACAGGGTTACTTACGGTGACAGTGGGAAAGAACACTTGAAGTCCAAACTATTCCAGAAATCTACTCACCATAATTATACTTTGAACAGATTGATTATCCAAATCTGAAAAAAAAAAAAAAAGGTATGGCATTAGAAGAAGATCTTTCATATTTAAGATTTGAAAAATCAGTAGGAGGTGTTCACAAATAACTATTACTTGAGTCTGACAGTGACTATAACACCCCGGCAGCTATGCAGGCCCAGACTGGGGGATGGTTTAGCTGTGGATGATGGGAACAAATGGTCAGCGAGCTGGCAATGCCCCAGCACTTCACAATGACTCTGGAGGAGGTGCTCCCACTGTTACTGTTTGAGAGATGAGGAGGGCTGAGTAAAGATTGCATGTTAGTAAGAAGTATAGTTGGTATTTAAACCCAGAAAATAAGACTTAAAAGTTCAGGTGCGACTGGGTGGCTCAGTCAGTTGAGCGTCTGCCTTCGGCTCAGGTCATGATCCCAGAGTCCTGGGTCTGAGCCCTGCCTTGGGCTCCCTGCCCAGCTGAGAGTTTGCTTCTCCCTCTTACTCTCCTGCTGTGCTGTGTGTGTGTGTGTGTGTGTGTGTGTGTGTGTGTGTCTTAAATAAGTAAATAAAATCTTTGAAAAAAAAAAAGACTTAAAAGTCCATTCTTTTCTATTATTAAGGTTATAGTTTTTTCTTACATGAAACTTTCTTTTTGCTATTTCTCCTTTCCTCTGCCCCTCATCGCTGTTTGCTCCTTGTTCTATTTTTTTTTCTTTTCCTACTTCTTCCAGAACCTCCTCTGGTTCCTCTCCGTACCTTGGCTTCTTTTCTCTGTCTTTATTTTCCATTTCCTCTATTAATTCTTTTTTGCCTGGAATTTGTTTCTCCCTCAGTCTCTGTTTATGTCTCTTTCTCCTTTCATTGTCTTTGCCACTACATATTCATGGGCATGCCTTCTGTTTCTGTGTCCCTAATATTTCTCTTCTGTAAAATAAGGCGGGAGGGGCATGGTACATAGTCAATAAGGTTTTTTATCGACATAGCGTTATTAATATGGTATACACACAAAATACTACACTATATAGATTTAGTATTCTTTGATTTAACTTAAAATAAGGCACTATAAATGTCTTCTACTGTTAAAAATTAATGCAACTATGGATCACTATATGATACTTTACAGTTATATCACCCTCCTATTTTTCCCATTTTCCTTTATAAATAAAGGAAAGAGAAGAAAAGAATTCTCATCCATAAACTAGAATTGATTTGGAAATCTAATTATAGGTTTTATTTGTGAAAGAGGATTTCTCCTTGTGAGATCGTGATGGGGTATGTGCTTTTTACAAGAGTGAAGAACCACTTCTGCCCAGGAGGAAAAAAGCACAAATGTGTTCAGAAGAGCCATATGACCAGGTAACCTCGAAAAGCTCCCTTAAATATGAGGTTCTATGAATCTAGCCAAAACAACCTAGTAGTGTAGGAAGAGTAGCATTTAGTTAGCCTTTCCCAGAACTGACTCCCAAATAGACTGGTTCTAAATAAACCCACCTACGTAAGTCCCGAAAGACAACTGGAAAGACTGTCATTCTTATCTATTGCCTTGGATTCGAATTCATTTCCACAAGCATTCACAAGTGCCGGCCGCAGGGAGGAAGTGGGTTGAGCACTGTGGCTATGAGGAAAGTGAGGCCAGATCCCTGGCACGGAAGAGCCCACAGTCAGGGGGCAGAGTCAGATCCCTGAGGTCCCCCCAGGAAGAGACAGTGAGGCTATGTTGCCTGCTGAGCTGTCCACCCCGCAATTACAGGGGCATGAGAAGCCTGCACATTGACAACCGCAAGAAAGCCATCACTGTGAGTCATCTGCAAATACATCCAACTTTATGTCAGCATCTTGCTTCAGCAGGTGGATCATTTATATTTTCCCTGGAAGCCATCTGCTGGTCTGAATGTTGGGTTGACTTGTTTTTCTGTTGAGGGAAGAAGGTGGCTTTCCCAGAAGTTACCAGAATATGCCTGGACTTTGGCCCAGGAACAAGGAGAAGGATAATGAACTTTTGAAATCTCTCTCCTACCGGAGGCAAATTTTCTTGAGCAGCTAAAAGCCTGCTCATCTTCCAAACATTCCAACCCTGAGAGAAATGGGCAGCTCACAGTGGGATCACCACATGGATGTCTTTGTTGGCTGTCATCAGTTCTTTATTGGCTGGGCAAGCACGAGGGCCGCCCATCTTGCCCTGCCTAGTGCTCTGGCCCACAAAGGCCTTGAGGCAATAGCTCCCAGCTCCTGTCATAGTTTGTGTCTTCCTTCCCTGGCGTCTCCAACCCCACCCTCATCAGTTCTGCTGCTAGCTGGCCATGAAAACTCAGAACATAGCTAAGAGAGGTGGATTCACAATGCATCTGATTAATCACTCTCCCATCTAATGTTTAATTGGAAAACATCTCAATGGTTATCTAAACATCTCAATGGTTATCTAAAGTAGAAGCCATTAACTATTGCCGTGCATGTCTCAGCCTGGGAAAGAGAGATTCTGATATGACAAATCAAAGGAAATAAAAATTTGAAAACGTGAATACAAGGGTGGGGAGACTTAAGGGTAGGTGTCCCTTATCTAATTGAACACAAGTGTTCCAGTGCTATGTCAAATGGGATTTCTCATGTATTCATTTTCTCTTAGCGTTGGAGTCATATTTTCCTGGAAAGCTCTACAGAATCTGGGCGTCATGAAATAATAATTAATATTACAGTGGGCTTAAAAATCATAAATATAAAGGAAAGTGAATTTTCTGGTTAATTACAATGACTACACTAGCAATGATGCTATATTATTTTCACAGATGGAAAAAAACATATTGTAAGGGAAAAAAGGAACTGTCTTGGCAGAGGGATTACCTACCTCAGCTAACATCTCACTCCCAGGTTGTGATTGCAATGCTTGGCACATTCAAACTTTTGTGATCTGGAGCCTGTTTTCACTGTGGCAAGAGGACAAAACCTCTGGCCTTAAATCAAGCCTCACACAATTCTGCATGGCGGAGCCTAACCCCCGCTGCCTTCTGGAGGTCCCTAAGATGTTTGTAAACAGCCACGTTATCGATCCTACATTCTTTCTTCTCCAGGCACAACTTCCTGAAGAGCTCACGCAGCTTGGCGGTTCCTGGAACGTCATTACTCTTCGTTGGCAACCTGCAGTGCTGGCTGCCAGCAAAACCCAAAATTCACGAAGTCTTGGGGACTTCAATGAGCAGCAGTTTGTGGAGTGAGGGAACGGGTGATGGGGTAGGAAGAAAGAAGCTTCCCACTGAGCTGCTGCAGAAGACATGGCGGGCCCCTCCCTAGTGACTAGAGAGTTGCCTTTTCTCTGGCCAGCAGTGGGAAGAAATGACAATCCCTCTCGGCCGGTCTCAATTTATAACCAGTCTTTTCTGCCTTTTGCTTCGGTGAAAGTGGTTCCCAGGTCATAAACCACTGACTTGGGCCGAATTTTCTGATAAAGGCCCACTTTCAAGTGTCTGCCCAGCACTTGGCACTGTTCTAAGAGCCAACTTTCCATTGCTGATCATTCTTTCCTCTTCTGTGCTTACCGGTTACGCTGTGAGCAGCAGACATGTACAGAAAAGGGATCACCAAGTGTGGGTTTATCCAACAGTGAGGAGTAAATCTGTGGTCTGCCTGTGAAGTTGGGGGACAAACACTGGTCATGTGTGTGAGATCATGTGTGTGAGATGGGCCTTTGCTCCCCAGGATCTTGTCCCTGCTTCTTAACCCTTACTGGGACTGGCCATTAAATAAACACATGAAAGCCCTCCATTATCAGACTAAATGTCAGCTCATAAATATCGAACTGGGCTGGACTCTTTCTGTGACTCTAGGTATGCGCCCATTACTCAGCAGATACGGCTGCTGCAATTTAGAAAAAATACCTCTCTTTTCCAGAAGTGGAAAAGTCATAACTCATGTCCAAAGGCCTCTGATGGCCTGAAAAACTGGGATCCAAGCCCCACAGCCCCTTCATGGATCTGAATGCAGATACTCACAAGTGTCAAGCTGATTATACATTGCAGGCTCTTGATGTTGTTTTGTTTTGTGACAAAGAAAATCAAAACTTCTTGTAGCAGTAGGTTTAGTGTGGACACAATGGATAAGTGGGAAATGGGGAGCTTTAGCATAAAAATGTGAGTGTAGGACTCTTGAAGTTTATTTAGGTAAATATGACCTTATTCAAATATAGGTTTTTAAGTCCCATTCTAGAACTGATTTAATCCCACTTTTTGGTGGGGAAGTCACAAAAGTCAGGTTATCTATACCAGGGCTGTGGTTTTGAAGAATTCCTGCAGTATCTCATGTATGAGAAGACCACAAGGATAAAGACTTTGTCCCACAGCCAGTGTGAGCTGAGTTAGGGAAATGGAAGGGTGCCTGGTCTGCAAGATGTCAGGGTCAGTACTTCTGCTCTATGGCAAGCATGGTGGAGTTCCAGGCTCTCTACTTGTTTTGTGGCTCTTAACTTGCTTTGTTATTTCGTACTCATCGTGTGAGTTTTCTGGACCTCATAGTTGTTCATCATATGCCTTTATGATGAGGGTATTGTGCCAGAGAAACTGCAAAGTAACTTCACAAATTTGAGGGTTTAGTCTCTGTGGTCCTCAGGCAGACATGTGGAAAAAGGATGACCACAGATAGTCCTCTTTTCTCTGCTTTTCTTTTTTTCTCACCAGAGACACTTCTACTGGCTGTAATGCAGGGTAGGTAGTCTAGGAAACAATGATCTTCTCAGGCTTCTGAAACTCTTCTGTTTAGTCTCCAGAAATACTGGGGCATGTTTTTCTGGGCCTGCTTCCTATCGGAAGGGGATACCAAAGGAGCCTAGATTATCTGGTGGAGAACCATGCCACTGGGTGTACATTAGGGACCATTTTTTAGTGGGCTCTTCCTCAGGCTGGTCTGCATACCTTGCTCAACAGACAGGAGCCTCCTCTTTCCTTATGCCCCATCAACACCAGCCTTCTTTCTTCTCCTTGGGAAAAGCTCCTTCTGGTTCTAAAATCTTCAGCCCATGGGAATACATCTGCCAGGAATGCTCCTCCTCACTCCTTTTCACCTGGGAAAGTCCTACTTACCTTCAGGCCTTGTCTTGAAGGCCACTTCCTTAGGGACACTTTCCATAGTGCTCTATCCTGGCCACAGTCCCGGGCTAAGGACTCTATGACAGAGTATTTCGTTTATAGTGCTTACTTCAAACATAACGGTATGGTTTTGTGTGTGTGTATACATGTGTGTGTGTATGATCACTTATTTATTTAAAGTCTGTTTATCCCTGACTATTTCATGATAGAAGAACTAAGTCCGCCTTACTCAGTATGGTTTCCCAGCACTTAGCAAAATATCTGCCACAGAGAAGGTACTTAATATTAATTATATGGATTTTTTTCTTTTCCATCAAACTTCTAGACCAGCCAATATCTGATGTATATATGATGCAAACAACAAAAATGAGCCACATGTATAATTTAAAATTCTTTAGCAAGTAACACTAAATAAGGTAAAAAGAATAGGTAGGTGGAAGGTCCCTGTTCTGAGTGAGATGAAATAAGCACATCCCACCCTTTCTGCCCAAGTGATTACAACTATAAAACCTGGACAGAACGCATGGGCCAGCTGTCTAAGGACCCTGAGAAGAAAATAGCTGTGGAAAGATTGGCAAAGAGCCCAGATTTGAAGTGCCATTCTTCTGGCAGTGAGCTTACTGTTTATCCGCCAGTATGTCCTCACCCATGTTCATCACATCCCTGGAAACTGACTTCAAGTCACAACCATAAGGGAAGCCCTACGGCTCTGGCTCAAGCAGCTGGGACATGAACTCCTAATGCACAGAGTGGGGAAAATCCTTCATTTTATTTATTTTTCTTTTCTCTATTCTCTCCTGACCCAGCCCCCAAGAAGTCCTCTTGCAGCTGGGAAGTAGCTGGTAATAGGAAGCTGAAGGAGCCGAAACGTTGAGGAGGTATAATTTGCGATTATCATGGGTATTTTTTATTTTGTTATGAATGTGTGCGTGTGTTTGAATCAAGAGAATATCTTCTTTTCTTCTCTCTCCTATGCTTTTATTATATAACATAAGATATATTAACTTTACCTCAGGGTATTTAAGTATTGTTAACTTTACATTATAAGATTTAAGTTATAGGATGTTAAGAAGAATGACCATCACCCAAGTACTTGGTATCCTGTTGTGGAGAAAAGGTTAGTATATCCTCAGTTTTACCAGGAGAGTTATACTGTTAGGTAAGAGTATGATTTTGTTATTTTATTTGGTTATTATTTATTAAGTGTGGTTTAAAAAGATGTATATGGGTGTCAAGTTGACAAAAGGTGGACTTGTGGTGGTTAATTTTATTAACAAGACCACATTACTCAGGCGCCTGGTCAAATATCACTCTAGATGGCACCATAAAGGTAATTTTTAGATGAGATTAACATTTAAATCATTCGACTTGAGTAAAGCAGACTATCCTCCATACTGTGAATGAGCCTCACCCAATCAGTTGAAGGACTTAAAAGAAAATAGACTGAGGTCCCTCAGGAAGAAGGATTTCACCTTTTTTGAGGGAATGCTGCCTTCATATTTGAGCTGTAACCTTAACTTTCCTGACTTTCTAAGCTGCTGGCCTGCCCTGCAGATTTTATTTTATTTTATTTTATTTTTTTTAAGATTTTATTTATTTATTTCACAGAGAGAGATCACAAGTAGGCAGAGAGGCAGGCAGAGAGAGAGGAAGGGAAGCAGGCCCCCTGCTGAGCAGAGAGCCCGATGTGGGACTCGAGCCCAGGACCCTGAGATCATGACCCAAGCCGAAGGCAGCGGCTTAACCCCCTGAGCCACCCAGGCGCCCCCTGCCCTGCAGATTTTAGACTTACCAGCCCCAACAGTCATGTGAGCCACTTCCTGAAAATAAAGTTCTCTCTTTCTCTGTTTCTATGTACATGTGTGAACACGTGTGTGTGTGTGTGTGTGTGTGTGTGTGTGTGTGTGTGTGTTTGTCTCCCTTTATCCTTCCCTCTGTTTCTCTGGAGGACCCTGACTAATAACAGATAAAAACCTATCTCTCCATTCAGTGGAGCAAGAATTCCCATAGAGAGAGGCAAATTCCCATTGCTTTCACCCTTTCTGTCCTCCCATGGCTTGGCCATTTTTTGGTAGAACCGTGGAAGTATGCAGAATAGAGTGATAATAGAGGAGTGAAAAAAAGATGCTCTTGGAAACTGAATGTACCAAAGAGACCATGATGAAGAAGGAGCTCAGGAAAGCTGCCCATAAAGTTGTTTATGAACCCCTGTGCTGCACGCATGTGAATACAATTCTAATTACGATACCAAATAGTTTGAGAACTAAGCTGACAGACCACTGTTCATGCCCCAGATTGGCCATTGGGTGGCATTCACTGTGACAGATCTACAGAACTGTACAAAGGATTTAAAAACTGAACTGACATTGGAACCACAGCAACAAAATGTGGGTTGGAACTTACAGCCTGAACTTAGCCCTTTCGATTGCTTTCTATAACTAAAATAACATTTCCCATGAAACTGAAGGAAGATCAACAGTCTTGTAACTTAATATCAAAATGTCCAGGATATAAAATTACTCAGCACATAACAACTCACATGGAAAATGACAATCTGCAGAAGCAAACACTGAGATTATACAGAGGTTGGAAAATACTTTTAACAGTAACTATAAAATTGTTCAAATTAGCATTTGTGAACACTGCTAGAAAAATGTTTAAATTAAAACTCTCAACAAAGAAATAGAAGATATAAAGGAGAACATTTCAGAACTGAAAAACATAAGTAAGAAACTCAATGATGGGTTCAAAAACCACAAGGGTATGACAAGAAGAGAGGACAAGAGAAATGACCCAATCTGAGTAACAAAGTGCAAAAACAGTGAAGGCGACTGAAGAGAGAACATCAGGAGACAATAACAAAAGGTATAACATGTTTCTTGAAATTTCAGGGTAAGAGAAGAAAGAATATGATGCTGAAAGAATGCATTAAGATATAATGGCTGAAAACTCCAAGTTTGGTGAAAAACCCAAACCTACAATTTTTTAAAATAAATGTTTTTCAGTTATATTGAAATATGATTGATAAATAAAAATTTATCTGGGTTGTACAATGAGATTTTTTTGAAGGCATACAATGTGATGATTTAATGTACATACACATTGGGAGAGTAACACCACAGTCAAGTTAATTAACACATCTACCACTTTGTATGATTACAATTTTTTGAGTGTGGTAAGAACACTTTAGCAAATTTCATGTATATATTGCAGTGTTATTAACTATAGTTAACATCCTGTACATCAGATCACCAGAATTTATTCATATTACAACTACAAGTTTGTACTCTTTGGCAAACATCCCCATTTCTTCTATCCCCTGTCCCTGGGAAATCACCCTTCCACTCTGAGTTTATTTTTTCTAGATTCCACATAAAAGTGAGATTAAACAGTGTTTGTCTTTCTGTCTTGATTTATTTCATTTAGCATAATGTCTTCCAGGTTCACCCATGTTGTCCCAATGACAGGATGTCCTTCTCTTTGTGGCTGAATAATATTCTATTGTATGTATATACTTCATTTTCTTTATCTATTCATCTGCCAATGGGCACATAGTTTGTTTCCATGTCTTAACTATTATGAATAATGCTACAGTGAACATAAGAGTACAAATAGCTCTGAGATTCTGATTTTATTTCCTATGTCTATATATCAAGAAGTAGGATTGTTGAATCTTATGGTAGTTCTATTTTAAATTTTTTTGAGGAAGCTTCATATTGCTTTCCATAATGTCTGTACCAACTTATATTCCTACCAACAGTATACAAGGGCTCCCCTTTCTCCATATCCTGGCTTATACTTGTTATCTCTTATCTTTTTGTTACTATCTTAACCATGAAATGTGATATCTCATTTTCATTTTGATTTACATTTCCTTGATGTTTAGTGATGCTGAACATCTTTTCATATACCTGTTGGCCATTGGTATGTCTTCTTTGGAAAAAGATTTGTTCAGATCCTTTGCCCATTTTTAAATCCAGTTACTTATTGTTCTATTATTGAGTCAAATGAGTTCCTTATATATTTTGGATATTAACTTCTCTGATACATGGTTTGCAAATATTTTCTCCTATTCCATAAGTTTTCTTCTTGTTTTGTTGATTATTTCTTTTCCTGTAAAGAAGCTTCTTCCTTTGATGCAATCACACTGGTTTATTTTTGTTTTTATTGCCTGTGCTTTTGGTGTCATATCTAAAAATCATTGCCAAGATCAAGGTCAAAGAACTTTTTCCCTATGTTTTCTTCCAGGACTTCTATGGTTTCAATTTTTATGTTTAAGCCTGTAATTCATTTCAAGTTAAGTTTTGTGTATGGTGTGAGATTAGGGTCTAAGTTCATTCTTTTGCGTGTGGATATGGAGCTTTCCCAACATCATTTATTGAAGAGACTATCCTGTCTTTGTTGTGTATTCTTGGCACCCTTATCAAAGATTGGGTGTGTGGATTTATGTCTGGGTTCTCTATTCTTCTTCGTTGGTCTGAGTGTCTATTTTTTGCTGGTGTCATACTGTTTTGATTTCTATAGCTTCATAATATAGTTTAAATGGATAAATGTGATGCCTCTAGCTGTGTTCTTCTTTCTCAGGATTGCTTTGGTTCTTCATAGTCTTTTATGGTTCCATACAAATTTGAGGATTATTCTATTTTTGTGAAAAATGCCGCTGGGATTTTGGTAAGGATTTCATTGACTCTATAGATAGTTTTGGGTAGTATAGATGTTTCAACAATATTAATTTCAACCAACCAGGAACACGGAATATTTTTCCATTCATTTGTGTTTTGCCCACTTTATTTAATCAATGTTTTATAGTTTTCAAGGTACAGATCTTCTACCTCCTTGGTTAAATTTATTCCTAAATATTAAAAATTTTTTGATGATCCCATCATCACTGAGCCTGGGTGTCACAGTCAGTTAAGTGTCTGGCTTTGGCTCAGATCATGATCCCAGGGTCCTGGGATCCAGCCCCGCATCTGGCTCCCTCTCAGCTTCCTGCTCAGTCTGCTTCTCCCTCTCCTTCCCTCACTCCCCGCTCATGCTTTCTCTCACTCTCTCTCAAATAAATAAATAAAGTCTTTAAAAAAATAAAAAAAAATTTTTGATGCTGTTGTATATGAGATTGTTTCTTAAGTTCTTTTTCCAATAGTTTGTTGTTAGTGTATAGATATCCCACTGATTTTCATATTGATTTTGTATCCTGAAACATTACTGATGTTTTTTTGTTTTGTTTTGTTTTTATTAGTTCTGAAGTTTTCTGGTGGAGTCTTTAGGGTTTTCTATATATAAGATCATGTCATTTGCAAACAGACACTTTCAACTCTTCTTTTCTGATTTGGATACATTTTACTTCTCATTCTTCTCTGATTCCTCTGGCTTGGACTTCCAATATTGTGTTGAAGAAAGATGGTGAGAGTGGAAAATCTTGTCTTGTACCTGATCTTAGAGGAAAAGCTTTCAACTTTTTCACCTTTGTGTAGGATATTAGCCATGGGCTTATCATATATGGCCACTATTATGTTGCGGTACATCTCTTCTATACTTTATTTGTTGAGAATTTATCATGAAAGGGAGTTGAATTTTGTCAAATGCTCTTCCATATGGTTATATCATGTGGTTTTTAGCTTTCATTTTGTTAATGTGGTAAATCACATTTATTGATTTGAATCAACCTTGTATCCCAAGCCAGAAACTTAACTGATCATGGTTGATGATCCTTTTAATACACTGCTGAGTTTGGTTTGCTAATATTTTTTGGAGTATTTTTTGCATGAATGTTCATCAGGGATATTGACCTATAATTTTATTTTCTTATAGTGCTTATCTAACTTTGTGATGAGGGTAATTCATGCCTTGTAAATGAGATTGAGAATATTCCTTCGTCTTCATTTTTTTTGAAGATTTTGAGAAAGATTGGCATTAATTCTTCTTTAAATGTTTGGCAGAATTCACCTGTAAAGCCATCTGCTTCTGGAATTTTCTTTGTCGGGAACTTTTTTATTATTGTCTTGATATCCTTATTTATTATTGGTCTGTTCAGATTTTCTATGTCTTTTTGGTTCATTCTTGTTGGGTTTTACGTTTCTAGGTATTTAGTCATTTCTGCTAGGTTATCTAATTTTTTAGAATACAATTATTGATGGTAGTCTCTTATAATCTTTTGTGCTTATCGGTATCAGTTGTAATGTTTCATTTCTCATTAGTAATTTTATTTATTTGAGGCCTGTCTCTTTTTTTCTTGGTTAGTTTAACAAATGTCTGTCAGTTTTGTGTATGTTTCCATAGAAACTCTCTTTCATTGATCTTTTCTATTGTCTGTATGTCGAGTCTTTATTTCGTTATTTCTGCTTTGATGTTTATTATTTTGTTATTTCCTTTTTAACGCTAACTTTAGGCTTAGTGTTTTTTGTTTGTTTGTTTATTTGTTTTTTTTAGTTCTTCAAGATGTAAAGTTAGGTTTTTTATTTCAGATTCCTTTTTCTTAATGTAAGCATTTATTAATGTAAGCCCTCCTTCTTAAGACCCTTTTTGCTGCATTCCATAAGATTTGGTATGCTGTGTTTTCATTTTCATTTGTCTCAAAATACTTTTTGTATCTTTTGATTGTTCAGGAGTGTGTTGTATAATTTCTACATACTTATTAATTTTATGGCCCAACATATTATCTGTTTTAGAAAATGTTCCATGTGCATTTAAGAAGAATGTGTATTCTGTTGCTGTTGGATAATATGATCTGTAAATGTCTGTTAGGTACATTTGGTCTGCAGTATTATTCAAGTCAGCCATTTCCTTATTGATTTGTTTTGTCTGGATGATCTATCCAATGATGAAAGTGGAGTATTAAAATCCCCTACTACTATTGTATTGCTATCTAGGTTTCCCTTTAGTTAATATTTGCTTTCTATATTTAAGTGCTCCAATGTTGGGCACATATATATATTACATTTGTTTTATCCTTTTTGTGAATTGACCACTTTATCATTATACACTGACCTTTGTCTCTTGTGACCAGATTTGACTAATAGGTTTTTTTCTGATGTAAATATAGCCATCCTGTTCTTTTTGGATTAACATGCAGTATCTTTTTCTATCTCTTTACCTTCAGTCTTGTGTCCTTAAAGTTAAAAAAAGGAGTTTCTTATAGGCAGTATATTGTTGAATTCTCTCTTCCTTTCTATATTCTGTGTTGAATTCACACTCCGTTTCTATTTTTAATCTATTCAGCCACTCTGTTCTTGATTGGGGAATTTAACCCATTTACATTTAAAGTAATTACTCAGGGCACCTGGGTGGCTCAGTTGGCTAAGCAACTGCCTTTGGTTCAGGTCACAATCTTGGAATCCCAGGATCAAGTCCTCATTGGGGTACCTGCCTGCAGGAGAGTCTGCTTCTGCTTCTGCCCTTCCCCCATCTTGTTCTCTCTCTCAAATAAATAAAGAAGATCTTTTAAAAAAGTAATTACTTCATAGATAAGCGCTTACTGTTGTTTTATTGTTAATTGTCCAGTCTCAACTCACTTATTCAGCATTGCCCTAGAAGTGTTAGAGTAATAAGGCAAAAAAGAAGAAAAGAAAGAAAGAAAAGGCATACAGATGGAAAAAAAATATGGGATTTTCTTTATAGACAATCCTAAGGAATAGAAAAAAACCCTTCTAGAACAAAAGTGAGTCGAGCAAGGTTGTAGGATATAAGCACAACACACACACAAAATTATACTGTATTATATAAGAAATGTCTTTCTACACATTAGCAAGGTACATGCAAATAAAAAATTTAAAAATTATATGTATATAAAACAGGTTCAGAAATAAAATATTTAGAGAAATTTATGAGACTGACACGCTACCTACTGCGCTAACGAGGCACCTTATTTAGAGAAATTTAATGAAACATATATGGATGCTGTAATCTGGAAACTATGAACTGATAATGAAAGAAGTCAAGTAAGAACAAAATAATTAGAGAGAATAGGTCATGTTTATGGATTGGAAGACTCCACATAGTAGAGATGACAATTTTCTCAAAATTGATTTAATACATGCCCAGTTAAAATCCCAGAAGGATTTTCTTCTGCAGATTTAGACAAATTCTAGAATTTATGTAAAACCAAAGGAACTTAGACAGCTAAAACAATTTTGAAAAAGAAGATAAAGTTCGAGAAATTATAGGATTTTAAGGTTTTACTGCAAAGCTACAAGAAATCAAGATAGTGTGCTCTTGGCAAAGAGATTGCCTCATAATGAATCATCACAGCAGCCCTGGGGTGGTCATGATTAATAAGCCTGCTGGTTTGCCAATTGGCATCTTCCTTTTGTTTGAGGTGGTCCTCATGAATGAACATTTTGCCATAAAAGCATTTCCTTAGGTGGGTGGTGCATTTTGTCTTTCACAAGACCCAAATCTAAGTTAAGCCTGGAAACTCAAAGTGGAGGAAAAATAACCAGTGGTTCAGCTCTGGAATAACAAGTTAGTTCTGGGGTCTTTAGATTCTGGAGCTGGTGAGGTGCGTATTCTAAATTCCAGCACATTAGATATATCATGCAGAACTCAGGATTTTCTTTCATAATAATGAACATTATGTGGTGATTGCCAAACTTGAGCATGCATCAAAGTCAATTAAAACACTGTGAGTTTCTGATTCAGTGGGTGGGGTGGGGGACAAGAATTTGCCTTCTAACAAGTGCCCAAGTGATGCTGATGCTGCTGGTCCAGAGACCACACTTGGAGAAGAACTGGAGTACTGCCTACTAGTAAATCTGTAGATGAAAATGCAGGCAATACAAAAATAAAGAACATGAGCTAATTATCAGTAAAATGAGAATACCTTTAGCATTCACTTCAGAGGATTACTATAAAGCCCACAGGCACAGATAATGCACATATACTTATCTATATAAATTATCAAGTGCCACAGAAATAAAAAGTGTTTTTATATTACCTTAAAAATACAGGATTCTTTTGCATACCCCTGTACCACAGTCCTTCATTGTAAACACCATAGTAATATTTGTTAATGTAAGTCATTTGACTTAGGAAGTACCAGCTAGGTGAGGAGTAGTTGGCATTTAGGATTAATCAAAGGTATATTTCATGGTGGAGTAGATGACATACTTGATCTTCTCTCAGTTTCTAGGCTACAGCAGCATCATGAAACCTCTGCAACTGATGTTGAAAGGGTCCCAGATTTATGATTCAGCTGTTCAGTATTGACTGTGTTGAGTTTCACATTCACGCAGAATGGCTGTACCGTATGGGGCATTCTTGTATTACTTCTATTCCACAGCTGCTGTTCTGAACATGTGGCTGTTCCCATGCTCTGCTTCTTTACTCAACATCTCTTTGAAGCTCCCTTTGCTGGTTTCAGTGTCTTTTGGGTAAAGGTCTAGCCAGCAGCTTTTAACTTCTACCTTGTCAGAGGGAGACTTTGCTGGAACCTCTTACCTGCAGCTACTGGGGAATCTGGCTTATCTTCCTTTCTCTGCAACTCCCACCCTCCCATTTCTTTCTTAGAAAATAGAAATCAGGGGCGCCTGGGTGGCTCAGTGGGTTAAGCCTCTGCCTTTGGCTCAGGTCATGATCTCAGGGTTCTGGGATCGAACCCCGCATTAGGCTCTCTGCTCATCAGGGAGCCTGCTTCCTCCTCTCTCTCTGCCTTGCTCTCTGCCTCCTTGTGCTCTCTGACTGTCAAATAAATAAATAAAACGTTTAAAAAAAAAAAGAAAACAGATATCACTCTACTTATTTTACAACCCCAAAGACAGCCTCACGTTGTTATTTTTGAGGCCTCTGTCTGCATGTGAAAGTTACTTCCCCAAATTGCCAAGTAGCTAGGCCCCAACCATTCTGTTCCCTGTAAGCCTCTTCCTAAAAGTTTTACCTTCTTTTTCTATAGAAGACTTAGTACATATAGTAGAGAATGGGAATTTCTCCCCGCTTAGAACTACCTGGGACAGACTGATCCTTGGTGATGTCTGCCCTCAGTTCTTTTCCGTCTCAACTCTAGGCTTCAGACAAGAGGAAAGAAGAAGGTTTGACCCCAAATCCCTGTCCAGGAAACCCAGCACTTGCTGGTCAATGTGGATATCCAAATCCAGCAGCTCTAGCATGAAGAAAGGTATAACCACACTAGGTTAGCAACCCTTCCCTCCCTCATCGCCACCACCAAGCACATGACATCATGAGATGAGAAGAGAGGTATTTGCTCTCTTAAATGTTTCAGGAGGCCCCAGGAGCACACTTTTCTTGTTAAGAACTGTACTGTTGAGAAGGCTTTTTTTTTTTTTTATCAGTGACATGGGCAGATTATAGACTGATTCGTAAATATCCTGAAGGCAATCCTTGTTTAATTTCACACCTATTACATTTACTGAAATGTATGGTTTACACAAGTGTTAACTTCCTGAGGCCTCATTTCTCTAACACAGAAATTAAGGGGCTGGGCTAGATATTTAAAAAAAATGTTTTTTGGTTCTTTAAAAATTTCCTATGAGAAAAATAATGCATGAATTTGAGCTTCATATCAATGATTCTGGACCCAACTTAGTTTTTTGCTTTGTTTTGTTTTGTTTCAATGACTATATAGTTTATAATGGGACATTTATCAGATTGATTCATATGAAATTGGATTTTTAGGTCAAAAATCGTTGAATATTTGCCACAGTTCAAGCTAATATATTCTAGTAAAGATAATAAAAAGCCTCACTTTAAGTGGGCTTAATTTTTTTTTTTTTTTTTACTGAATACTATAGACTCAGGTTTTAAATTGAACACAATCCGTTAAGATCTAAGAAATTTTTTACCCTCGAATTTAATGTCAAAGAAATCTCTTTGTCAGAAGGAAAGTGATATATTTCTTTTTCTTCCTTTCCATCCTTCTTTCCTTCTGGGAAACCAGCTCCCAGCTCCTTTAGCTTGAGCTGATGGCCTGAAGGATCTAAGCCTGGGGATCTCAGACAGCACCTGGCTTACAGGTGCATGGAACATTATAAAACATCTTTTGCAGGAAAGTTCAACCAACGGAAATACTCATAATTTTCTTTTTTCAGAAGTCATACCACTTTAGCACATGCGCACACACACACACACACACACACAAAAGAAAAGAACAGGAACTGACCAGAAGTTGTAATAGCATTGGGCTCAGCTTTCTCTTTTGCTAGCTGTCTGCTTCTCCCTCTCCTCATGTCTTCACCAGAATGCGCATGTCCTGGGTTGCTGAGACTCATGCATAGCCTCCTCCCTCCCAGCCAACTCATGTTCTCTTTGGCCCCTTTGGCTTCCTTCCCTTCTGCCAGAAGGATTTGTTTTGAAGTTTGCTCTGATCTACGAAAGAGAAAGTAGGGGCTATTGTATAGGGTGTGGTGATGAATGCCTGATCCAACTACCAGAGGATATAAAGTGTCGAAGCCAAGTGGGACCCACAGTATTGGGCACTGGAAAGGATACTATCTCTGTTTTTTGGGGATTCCTCTTGGAGTTGCTCCTCAGCTACAGAATTTGAAGGAATATTTCAGACTGATTTATTAGTATCTCTGTTTTATTGGCATTTTGAGAGGAATAGTGTGACATCCTTGGACTATTTCAACCAGAAATCTCAGCTCTTACATTGCTCAAATCTGTTCCGACTGTTTTGTTTTTTTTTAAAGGAATTTTGAGAGTACTCCCCTATCACTGGTTTCTCTTTTTGTTAATTATTTTTATTAACATATAATGTATTATTTGCCCCAGGGACTGGTTTCTTTTTGGTTCCTGCCATGTCCTGTGTACTCTAGTTTCTGGACCAGTGCTGGGTGGAAGGGTTGATCTTAACCAAGAATTATTTTCTCTAGCAATTAAAAGGAGTTAGGGACTTTGCAGAATAAAACCAACTGAAATTACACACAGCAAAACAGGTGCTCGCATAGAACCAGGTACTCACTCAGAAGAAAGGTATGAAAAGACAGGCTGTCACCTGCAAGGCAGTGCTCAGGGGCCTGGAACTTGAACAACCACTCTGCCTCTTGGCCAGATGCACCCTCAGATGTCCAGACCCTGGCAGCCCATACCTCCCTCCGCAGCTAATCTTCTCCAGGGACCCATACTTCTTATTGCACAGCCTACAGCCCTGTACTGACTCCCCTCTCCAAGTGGCAAAAAGCACTAACATGCCTTCTAGAAATAAACACTCTTGTGGATGCTTCTTCTTCTTACTGCTTGTCTAGTTGTTGTTGTTGTTTTCCACTTTCACCAGCTTAGATTATCCCTATTCTTATTTTAGACTCCATAGGATCTATCCTACTCTGTCTCCTACAGAGAATGTTTTAATTCACTGGGGTCCCATCCCCAAGTCTCTACTTCTATTCTGCACCTCCTGCCCTTCCACTGACATGAAGAGTGAATGACCCCAGTCTGGCCACATTTTTTTTTTTTTTATGTTAGGGTCCAAAGGTCAACTGTTCCACTTGTCCATCAAGAATCTGGAGCACATGAAACTCTCTGTTTAGAGATGAATACCCACTTTGGGAACAATTCAGGAAATGGACCTCAAAGAGCTCCTGCTAAAAATATTGCAGAAACTGCTAGTATTTAGTAGGAATCACTTAGCACTTATACCCTCCTTCTGTTTTAGCACATTCTCTACCCACAGTTGAGTTAAGTTACCAAAAACCAGTGGACCTGGCTAGCCCTCTCAAGAAGGCTTTCTCAGAGACACATTGTTACAGTTGCATTCAATTGAAGAACTCTGTGAGATCAGTATCTGAAGAAGGTGTCTGGGAATCCTGCAAAACTCCAGCTGAAGATAGCACTCATTGTTCCTCCCCAGGTGTTACAGAACGACTGTGTTGGACAACTTCCTGGCGCACAAACGCTTTGTGCACAAGGAGGGCTGCTGACTCTAGTTTGGCTTCTTCCTCTTATTTTTATTTATTCTTCACCCACTTCTCACCTAATTACCTTGCTGTCTTTTTTTTTTTTTTAATGATTTGTTTATTTATTTGAGAGAGAGAGAGAGAAAAGGGGCAAAGGGAGAGGGAGGGAGCGAACCCCTAACAGCTTCACACCCAGCAGAGCCTGACACGGGGCTCCATCTCCCAACCCTGAGATCATGACCTGAGTTGAAATCAAGAGTTGGATGCTCAACCGACTGAGCCACCCAAAGGTCCCTACCTTGTCGAGCTTTAAGTATAATTATAAGCCATCTTAAATTCCTTCTGAAAAATAGTGGGTTACAGGTAAGTACCCCAGACTGACTGCAGGTTGAGAACATCAAAAGACAGAAAAGGAAGCAGCCAAATGTCGAAAATATTCCCGTAGCACTGATCAGAGCTGACACCTCCCTGACTCGGCACTGCTCTTGATGCCCTGAGTTTTCTTGCCTAACATTCAGCTGTGCGTGTGTCCTGTTTCGCGCGCAGTTTCCACATGGTGCCCACACCTCCCCGGACTTCTTGCTTGTTTTGACCTCCGTGGTTTACTTCATTTTCAGTTCAAATGTTTTCTGAATTCCCTCTCAACCTGACTTCCAAGCTTCAGTTTATTTGAACCACCTGAATCTGGGGAAGGACCTTTTTCTAATGCAGGACTTTTCAGATTTCAGTCCACTGCATTTTTCTGCACACCTGCACCATGATTTTGCTCAGAATCTTCCTTTCGATGCCCTCGTTTTTCCTGTTGGACGTCCAAAGCATGGATCTGAGTTCATCATGATATTGGGCTGCTGGTAGACTCTCATTATTACCCCACTCAAAGTTTACTTTCCCTCTTATTGTTATTTACTTAATTAATTACTTTGAATAATGTAACAAGTGTTTGTACCGCCAACACCCTCAGCGAAAGCCAGCACTTGACAATCACCTAAATCCAGCCACATGACCCCTTCTGCAAACCATCTTCCTACAACCTGTCACCTCAAAATCATCTTGAAGGTTATGTTTATCATTCTGTTGCTTCCTTTTCTAAATAGTCTCATTTCATCAATATGTATATTTAAAAACATGCATTTTCACTTCAGGTGTTTTGAACCTTAAGAAGAGAATCTGTGTGGGGGCACCTGGATGGCTCAGTGGGTTAAACCTCTGCCTTCGACTCAGGTCATGATCTCAGGGTCCTGGGGTCGAGCCCCGCATCAGGCTCTCTGCTCACTGGGGAGCCTGCTTCCTCCTCCTCTCTCTCTCTCTCTGCCTGCCTTTCCACCTACTTGAGATTGAAATAAATAATATCTTTAAAAAAACAAAGAAGAGAATCTGTGTGTTATATTTTGAGTATTGCTTTCTTCACTTTACATTATATTTTATATTATTTAAATTCATCCTTGTTCAGTACGGTTGTAGATTCATTTTGACAATCATGCAATATTTCGTTCTGTGAATTCATCAGAGTTTTTTCATTTCCTTTCCTACCAACATTGGGTATGGAGGTGATTTTCATGATTTTGTTATTGCTCAGAGGGCTCCTATGAACTTTTGCTGCATATGACCTGCTATTCAAGTGCAAAAATGTGTCCTGGGCATGGACATACCAGTGAGACAGAGGCTTATGGGGGCAGGCAATGTTCAATTGTCTTCGAGAGTGGTCACACCGACTTGTTCTATCTGCCACCAGTCACATGCGGGCGTCTAACAGACCCACACCCTCCTCAGTTCTTGCCACTGTTATATTTCTGAGTCTAGACCACTAGGATTGGTAAAAGCCTGCCTAGAAAAATAAATTTATTCTATGGAGAAATAGCTGAAAACTAGTCCCACTTGTTATAAATAGAAAGAAACCATGAAAATAAATGAATAAATAAATAAATAATGAAAAACAAAACCACATTTTTAAAAAAGATTTTATTTATTTATTTGAGAGAGAGAGAATGAGAGAGAGAGAGAGCGTGAGAGGGGAGAGGCCAGAGGGAGAAGCAGACTCCCTGCTGAGCAGGGAGCCAGATGTGGGGCTCCATCCCAGGACTCCAGAATCATGACCTGAGCTGAAGGCAGTTGCTTAACCAACTGAGCCACCCAGGTGCCCCCAAAACCACATTTTAAACTGTCACTTAAAACTCTCACCTAGAGAACGCATTTGGCCGCAGGTCACTGTTCCCTTTATTAAAAGGGAAAGCTTGCAGATTTGGAGAGCATTGGAGCCAATGACTTAGCAACCACCAGAGACAGTCTGATCAAAAGACCACTGAAGAAGCAGTGCCTTTCTCACTCTGTGATTGGCTGGATTTAATTTTGGAAGCTTGTCATTCTTAAAATCCCCCACATTGCCACTCACACACTTGTCCTACAGATCTCTATAGTTCTTCCTCAAATAACCTCTGTACTTAGAGCCAATTCCTGGGTGACCCTCTGAGGCTCTGATGCATATGGCATCTATTTGAATAAACTCCATTTCGTATCCGAAAGAATGCGTTCCTCAGGCAGAACTGAAGAGCACAGCAAAGTCCATTTGGGTCTTACACTTCGCTTCAATATTTAGAAGTTCCTGTTGCATGCTAAGTCTCCTGTTTGAATGTTCTTGTCCGTCTGAACTGTCTCTGGTCTTCTGGTCTTGCTTTAAATGTTTTGTGTCTTGGGGGTTTTAACACTGTAAGCTACCTCAAATGGTTCGGAAGTGTGTTTTGGTAAATTATGCTTTAGGAAGTTGAGCTTTTATTGACTGTGAATGACAGAAGGAATGAATAAATGGAGACAGTGGTCAATACTACTTTGCATCATTATTAAACAATTGTATGGGAGTCCCTCGTGACTTTCCACCCAGATCACAATTACCTCATATTTCATGTGTATATTTATTGGTCCTTAGCAAAACGTTGGATGGTAGACACTGAGGGAACATTCACAAGGAAGTGTATTTTTGTGGGAACACCCTCTACAGTAAGGACAGAAGAACTGGAAGGGACAACGATCTCAGTGGGGTTTGCCAACCTTTGCTTAAGTCTCAAAATTGAAACTCAAGGCTTTATACAAGTTGAGGGAGATGACTGTGTCATCAGGGGAACCTGGGTTCTAGTTCAAGTTCGCCAGTCATCAGCTATGCAATCTTGGGTATGTTCCTTAATTTTCCTGTTTTCAGTGGTTACTCCATAAAATGCGATCCATGATTCCTTCCAGATTTAATTAGGTTTAATAAAGGCAAGGCATGGGCCATAGAACAGATCTTAAATATTGCAAATTCCCCTCCCTCAACTTCTCCAAAGGTGCTGTTCCCCATGTGGAATTGAAACTCACTTAGAGCTCCTGCTCATACATAATAATTAGCATTAATTTTAGCAACAGCTAGATTACGTACAATGGATTTATGTGTTGAGTCTTCATTGCCTTGATATATGACATTAGTCAAGTATTGTCTTATGTCAGCTATCCTTAAACGACATTGGAGTTATCTGTCATTCTCCTGAGATCATTCCTCTAAAAAAGAATGAGAAAATCTCTCTAAAATCATGTTGCCTTCCCATGCGGTAGACTACTATAATACTGTTTTTCTTTGTAAAACCAGTCTGATGGTTTGATGAGTGATAATTCTGCTTCATCTCTGAACATTAAATGTTCTTTCACCTCATACATAATCAAAAGGAAAGATATTCCGGGTTGTGTAGACACTAGATCTCTCTCGAAGGATTTTACTGACCCTGAAGAGTGTGTGCTAGAAACGAGGGATAACATTTGTGTTCTGCGTGGGATAGGGCCTGCGTACTCCAAGACACCCCGATGGGAAGGCTGGAGAATGTTATTCACAAGAGGCCAGCATCAGATTCTGGGCAAATCAACAGGGGTGCTTGTAAGATATGAATCACGTCCATTATCTGGCCCACACTTAAGATTCTGAGTCTGTCAATGAAGTTGGTCAAAATTGGCAAAAATGTCCGTTCTGGTCTCCATGAACACTGGAGAGCTATAAAATTGCTCTGAGTGGAAAATTCAACTCTAGCAGAAATTACAAGTCTGCAGCCAACACCACCAAGCAAACTGAAAACCAACCAGAATATTAAAAAAACAAACGACCACAAACCATACAAAATGTTCAGGTCTGTGGTATAAAGAAAAATACTCCAAGGACTCCAAAGGTCTGATTTATTAAAGACCTGAGTTCTTGCAAATGCATAAAATTGCACAATTACTCATAGAAAATCAGTCCTCAATGCATTTTGCACCAGGTAGAAGATATATGAAGAAAAACCCCATTTATATAAGAAGCCCATGATCGCTATGATTTATTAGGCAATTTCCCCATGTGCAATTCTGTGTGAGCACCAGGCCCAGCATGGAACCCTAACCAGGAGGAGAAATCAAGATGTGGCCAGAGGGCCCGGAAAACGTCCGGATTAAAGGGCATGTTTGTGTGCAACTTGGCAGTAATGAGACCAAGTAGGGAGGCTGGAAATCTTAAAGAAAGAAAATCATAGTCCTTGGGCGCCAGCAACGAAAGAAGGAAGGTTTTCCCTGAGGAGGGTCATTCCCTCCCAGCTCACTTTCCTCTCTTCACAGGACAGTAGGGCTGATGAGGGAAGAGACCCCACTCCACCTCCAAGAAGGCAGGGGTGGCCGGATCCACGGTGGACTGGCTCCCATGCCCCCCTCCGCTGGGGGCTGCTTCTATTGTGCTAGTCCAGTATGTTCAATTTTGCACTGAGCTGCACAGAATTATTATGCCTTAGGGATGCAAGGCAGGGAAGAGGATACTGGATGATAATCTCGAAGTCCTGTTTGTTGCCGAGAACAAAGTGTATATTTTAGTCTAAAAATGCCTCAGACTGCTCTCTCTGCGATCCTGGCTGCTACATCTAAAACAGATTGTTTGGGAGGCTGGAAGTCTTAGGGAAAGTTGATTTAAACAGATGACTAGGAATGAGACTGAATCTCTTCCATGCTTCCAAGTCATGAATTCCCCCAGGTAGGGTCATGGAATATTGCCATGTGGCATATTTCCGTCTTCAGCCACTCACAGAATACTGAAATGACACAGCTGGAACCCAACATGAGATTATATTAAAAAGTTTAATTAGAAAATTCATATACACGTCGAATGATGCATATGTGGAACATATACATATACGTATGTGTGTGTGTGTGTGTGTGTGTACACACATACATATTTTTAATATTTGTCCATATTCCACAGACACAGAATTCCAGGAAAACTTTGATCTGGAAAACCCATTCCCTTTCTTTTAAGAAAGCTCAAGGCATATGCAGCCTTCGTTCAGGCAGCTGGAGTGTTGGGGAATTCAGTCTAATGTGTGCACTTGACCTGAAGAAGCTGGTGGCCCTCTGCCTCTCTTCCTGCACATCCAGCCTGCCCCGAGTTGGTGCGGGAGCTGCTCTGGGGCCATCTTTGGGAATGAATGGCCTTAGCCTCAGGCTCTACTCTGTGTTTTATTTTTTAACTCATGGCTCCAGCCAGCATCCAGGCTCCTTCTGGGAGCCGGGATGGGAAAAAGGGAAAAAAAACTCAACTGTTGTAGCTGGGGTCACACCATCCTTTCTTTTCTTCAACAAGATACCCTCTTCTGTAGAGGGTTTTTACCTAATTTCTTGGGTTCTCTTTTTCCCCGATTTGCTTACTCAGCTCTCTGAATGCATTAAGGAAAACAAACCGAGCAAACAACTTATCAAAGCATCCCTGTGAATTCATAGAGATGCAGGTTCCAATCTCAGCTTCACAATTTGCCAACATTTAATCAATCTGCCTGCACTTCTATTTCCTTCTTTACCAAATGAGGATAATAATTAACCCAACCCAAAATATAAGCTTATAACCTAGGGCCTGGTTCTTATAAAGTGCTTAATAAAAGGTTAAAATCATCATCGTTAATATTAAGAGTTGCTTGATGAGGTCAATAAATCATTAGCAGTTCAAATTCAGACATATTTTTTTTCATACGTGCGTGCTTGTGTAGATATATGCCTGATGTAGCCTTGGGCATCCTCACAAGTCCATCTGGGATGCTGACACGGAAAATCCACCAAATGAGCCCTTCCCTGCCGAGTCCCTCATCATCCCATGTTCCTTACTTGGCCTCTTGCTTATACCTAAAATGTATACATTATTTCTTATTCTTACACAGCTCTCTGTGTGCCGTAACTCTTTGCGGCATGATTTTTTAACTCTCTTTGGGAACAGACCGAAGGTCATGGTCGTGTCCTCACACACTTGGTATAGCACAGTGCTCTTTGAAGACATCGTAGATAATCCAGAAGGCAGAGGGCTCATCATATTTAAAGAGCTTTTCTGTACATTCTGTGTTGTTGAAAATGTTCATGTTCCTCCTTCACACAAGCCTATTTCCAGTGAACATTGTCTTCAGAAGCAAACCCTTAGCAAGTCATATGGTTTCAAGGGGGAAACTCACCAAAGGGAAATTTAAGTTACAGAGAGTATTCATAAACACTGTCCAAGGAAATGACCAAAAAGTTAAAGGCAACACTGTGTCTTGTTAACCATACTTTAAAACAGATCAGTGCATCAAAAATTAAGTAAATAAATAAGTTCATTAATTAATTCAAATTGACAAGAGGAGCTGTTCTGGTGTCAGAATGTGGTTGGAATGATGGTGGTAAAACCACCCTTGACCAGCTGACCAGGCTACCGCATACAAGGGTCACTGATTCAAGCAGGCTCTTCTATGGGAGCCTAAGGGATACGGGAGTGTTATCAGCACCCTCCAAGCGAAGGTGGCTGCTTTTCAGTTGCCTGACGGGTGACGTCTTTCCAGTGATGACTATAAACGGACCGTGTTAGGTGTTATCACACTGCATTTTCAGATCCTCATGAAGTTCAAATCTCAAAAGGTAAATTTATAAATCTTCACAGTTGGATGTGAAAAATACAGCCCAGCTTGAAAATAAAGTTATATTTATTGGGCACTGCAGTTTCAAGTGTTATATTTTAAGGAGATAAGTTGAATAATTACTCAAGTTAGTTAAGGAGCCATGGGTATTAAATGCCTCACTTCCACGATTCTTGAGTGAGACTCTAAAACACAGGTGGTCTTTGGCAGGGAAGGGAAAGAGAACATTGTTAAAAAAAATCCCGAAGGGGTGCCCCCCCAATATATTTACATCCCATTTTGTTTTACCAGTGAAACTTGTCATGACTAAGTGGTTAATTGCAGGATAGATAGAATACTCTGCTCATTCTATTTTTTCAGTAAACTAAATGATGGAAAATGAGTATGAAGTGTAAAGAATGAATGGCACTTCATGGTCGAAAAGAATCGATGAACTTATGGTCTAACATGAGTGGAACCATGAGGAAGTTTTGCATGTTTTTTTTTTTTTCTTGTTTTGGGGCCCAACCGGATTCACTACTAATATGTTTTTAAAATCGAGGAGGAACTTGTCCAAACCTCAGTTCATAGGAATGGAATTAATATTGCTGTAAAAACAAGAGTGGGGGTAATAACTCTGGCACTCTGGCTAATAGGAACCACTGAGTTCAGCAGCCATGTGGACAGTGTGACTCATTCTGGGAACAAGCTCCCCTCTGCTGCTCTCCGATGGGGACTCTGCCCCTTCCAGTCGCCGTTAGCTCAGCTCGGGAAATGAAGCTTATTAAGACCCAAGGTTGCCTAAAAAAAGGTGTGTGCGACGCATCATCATCAATGCACTTGAAGACACTGACCAGGATTGTGAGAGAGATGTTCTGATTTTTTTTCCTTTTCATAACCTTTCTTGTAAAGTTAAAAAAAAAAAAAAAACCTGGAAAAATAAAGTTTTGTGGAAAAATTTCAGAGTTCCGTTCAAATGAAAAACATTACGGGGAACTATTTATTTATTTAATTCCCCCCCCCCCAACTGGTCTTGTTTTCCAAAAATATGACACATGCCATTTAAAAACTTCAAGATGGGAGAAGCAAAAGTCACACGCTTTTAATTAAAGTAGGTTCTTTGAGTCTCCCCAAGAGTATTTAAGTATTCCATGGGAGCCTGAGGAATAAACGCAGTTTTAGGCTTTCTTTGGAAGGGGGAGGCTGCCTTTTCTCCCAAACCCCTGCCCGGTGGTCTGGCCTTGAGCAAATTTCCCAATTCGCTTAGAAAAGAAAGATTACTTACCACCTGGTTGAAACAAGTTTCTCTTTTACATATTTTATCAGATTATGCCACAATGATGAAACTTCCCATCTCAGTGGCACAAGCTACCACGTTCTCTTTCTCAGGGACATTTTGCGACTCCGTATCTGTGGGGACTCGGTGACCCAGCGGCCAAGCGTCACGCCAGGTGGAAAGAGAATGCTGGCAGGTCTCGTATTAGCATTCAGGGCTTGGCTCAGAATAGACCCCCCTCAGCTAGGGCCAGAACTAGTCACATGACACCCATCCAACCGCAAGGCAGCCGGAAGTTCTGCGTGCCAGAAATATTGGATGGGCCGCATTAAACACAACCACACATTAATGATCATGGAGCTTGGCCTCCAATTACCCCTTCTTGGCAAGGAGGGTCTATGACTTCCAGATTGACTTGCAGCTCACGTAAGTTACCCTCTCTCTGCTCTCGTCGTTTCTTTTGTCAGCTCCTATCAGTTTAGGTGAAACTGATAGGACTGATACTGACTGTTTTGAGTACAGTTACCATCAAGCTAGAAGTTGAACATATGTTTACCTTAAATTTCCCCATATATCCTTAAGCCAGAGAATTCACCAGTTATCACCCAGTTGAGAATTTGTGTTCTCTTCTTCATTTATATGAGACTTGATATTTTCCTATTACAACACAGCAGAGAAATCACTAATTGGAAACTGCCTCCCCTCCAGGAATCCAGAAACTATGACTCAGCTTTCTGATTAGGAACGCAGTGATGTTTTCAAAAATTAATTTTAATGCTTGCCACTCAATGAATATTTTGAATATAGTTTGAGGATTTTGCAGCTATTTTGGAGAGTAATGGTAAGATTATGACTAATTCCATTTGTAGTCTAGCATCTAGTATGTGCAGACATCTGGCAAATGCTTTGAAATTATATTGTTTTGAATCCCTAATTAAAAGACATTAATCATGAGAAATTGAGAGGCTGTTATAATGAGATACTGTTCTAGGAAAAATAATAAATAAGGGAGTTAAAGCAACTCTTGAGAGATCAAGTGCAGTGGTCCTGAAAACTATTCACTCCTCCAAATAAAACTTTATTCCAGACTTTAAAATAGTGAAAGATAAGAGCAGGTCTGCTTTCTGGACACAGAGCTGCTGTGGGCAGTGGGGGACCGGGTGGGGAGGGGGGTAGCTGGAGGCAGACCTGTGCGGGAGGGCTTTCTGCCATGACAGGCCTTTCTCCTCTACTCACGATGGCTTTGGGGCACTTTCATTCTGGGGTGGGGCGCCTGCGTGGCTCCGTGGGATAAAGCCTCTGCCTTCAGCTCAGGTCATGATCCCGGGGTCCTGGGATCCGCATTGGGCTCTCTGCTCAGCAGGGAGACTGCTTCTCCCTCTCTCTCTGTCTGCTTCTCTGCCTACTTGTGATCTCTGTCTGTCAAATAAATAAATAAAATCTTTAAAAAAAAAAAGAAAAGAAAGAAAGAAATCTCTGGGGCTCCACGGAGCCCAGGGTCCAACTTACCTACTTCATAGATGAGGCACCTCAGGTACAGAGAGATCAACCACTGACCTAAGGGGCCTGGCTAATTAAAAAGCCAGGTGTCTAGAAGTAAAGACTGAGGTTTGGGGCTCCAAAGAAAGTATTTTATCGACAGACCCCAAACCTGAATTCAGGCAATGCTTGCTAAATCCGTGTATAAACCTCAACCACTGTGTGTTTATTATATCTCTGCTTATTTACTGAGTAGGACAATATATTCTAGCTGCCAGGGGAATAAAAAAAAGAAGTCCCATTTCTGGCCCCCAAGGAACTTGGTGTCTAGTTTGAAGCAGCAAATTTTTTAAATCTATTTTTCTGAATCTAGCATCCATCCATCTCTGCATTCCATGAGCACTCACTCAATAAATATTTAACAAGCATCTTATTTATCAGACACGCTCGATGTCAGTTTCCACCTGCCTCTGTTACCTCTTCTGTATTCTCTCCCGCTTCACAGCCCGTCCCTTTTCCTCTCCTGCTTTCTGATTTCTCCCTCCTTTTCTCTCTCCTCATCCCTACCACCACCACCTTCTAAAATCGCTGTAAGCTAGTGAAAGCCTGGAATTTCTTTTAGCATAGAAAATAGCCTTTTATTCCACATTGGAAGATAAAAGGATTAAATGCAAATGAAGGGTTGAAAGCACAGGTGATACTTGTGTGACTGGATTTCAGTTAAAGTGCAATTAATCAATCCATCATCAAGCATAAGTGACTGATAACGGCGTCTTTCCTGTTTTCTTAGGTGCGGTGGGTGGGAAGCCGGAGGGAAGGCAGTGAGAGGCCTTGGGCACTGGCGGGGGTGGGGGAGAGGTACCTGCTAGGAGCTATGGGGTCCGGGACTGCTCTGGTAGTTTTGCCCGGGACAGATAGAAGCATTCCCCTCAAGGATCTGCGGAGTACAGCTGCGACACCACAGCAGCTCTGTGTGATTTATGAAAGGGTTCACAAGATTTATGAAGACTTAAAAAAACATCAGCACACAGCTGACTTTCTATAAAGGAGCTCCTTTCCCCAGGGATTCGGAGAGCTTGGAATTTAATGAGGGAAACGGAATCTACAATGAGAGACGATAAGGAAATGAGACTGTTTCTCACACAGACATACCAGAATTTATGTAAGCTGGTACTCTGGCCTTCACAGGCCTCAGCCAAAGCTGGCTACTCCTGGTTCCCCAGGAAGCCTGGTGGAACCCTTCCCCTCTGCCCCTGACCCTGACGCTCTTTCTATTGTGATCATCCCCAGGGATCCTCTTAGAACCTTAGTTTGCTGATGCCTGTTCCCCACCCTCCCCCCCACCAACTGCTGTGGCAAACCTGCCCATCCTTCACCTCCTAATCTGAATGTCATGTAGGATCTCTCTTTCCTCCAAAGTTTTAGAGCACTCTGCTCTCAGCCATAGCATGTATTATATTTTACTTCGCTATTGGCAAACATATTTTTTTCAGGTCTGTTTTATAAAAAGACAAAAACATAAAATTAAAAACAGAAAGAAAAACAAGGAGATGTGTATGCCTGCAGCAGGATATATATGGCTGACAGAGAACCATGGAATCCCCGAATCCTAGATTACTTCCAGAGAGAATGGGATATTCCCATCACCTGGCTGAGGCTGGCCAGAGACAGGGCAGAGTGGGGAGCGGCAGGGGAGGGGTGGCGTGGAGGGGCCTGGGTTTGGCTCCTTACTTGACTCCCATCTGCGCAGATACAACAATTGGTCTCAGACTCTGGCAGGTGTCTCAAGTCCAGCCAAGCAGAATTCTTGCCCAAGATCTCTTCATTTAAAATTAGAATTGAGGGGCACCTGGGTGGCTCAGTGGGTTAAGCCGCTGCCTTCGGCTCAGGTCATGATCTCAGAGTCCTGGGATCGAGTCCCACATCGGGCTCCCTGCTCAGCAGAGAGCCTGCTTCCCTCTCTCTCTCTCTGCCTGCCTCTCCATCTACTTGTGATTTCTCTCTGTCAAATAAATAAAATAAAATAAAATAAAAAATTAGAATTGAGCTTGGACTTGGGGCTGCTGATGTCTGTTGCCAGTGAGAGAGCATGAAGTCAGATAGATGCACGAACACGGAAGAGATGGAGGGAGAGAGGCCAGTTCCCATCCCCAAGCCTATGGTTCCTTAGGTCTTTTGCTTCTGTATATACCCTGTCTTCTTTTTGGTTAGCTCACTTTTTTAAAAAAAAAGATTATTTTTTGAGAGAGAGAGAGAGAGAAGGAGAGAGAGCAAGGGGAGGGGCAGAGGCAGAGGGAGAGGGAGAAGCAGATTTCCCACCGAGCAGGGAGCCCAATGTGATGTGGGATCCCAGGGATGAGCCCATCCCAGGTGGGATCATGATCTGAGACAAAGGCAGACACTCAACAGACTGAGCCACCCAGGCGCCCCTTGGTTGGCTCATTTAAATTGGGTTTCTGTGGCTGGCAACCAAATGTCTTTGCTACATTGATCTCAATTAAAGGAAATGATCTTAAGAGCCAAATGGGGAGGGGCACCTGGGTGGCGCAGTCATTACGCGTGTGTCTTGGGCTCAGGTCAGGATCCCAGGGTCCTGGGATGGAGCCCTGCATCGGGCTCCCTGCTCCACAGGAAGCCTGCTTCTCCCTCTCCCACACCCCCTGCTTGTGTTCCCTCTCTCGCTGTGTCTTTCTGTCAAATAAATAAATAAAATCTTTTTTAAAAAAGACCCAAGTGGGTACAATAGTGAAATTTTAAAATTGGTACAAGTGAAATTTTAAAAAATGCCAAAATATAATCACTTAGTGGGTGAAGTAATTCTAATAGAACATCTTGGGTTTTTTTTTTTTAATTTTTAAAAAAGATTTTGTTTATTTATTTGACAGAGAGGGATCACAAGTAGGCAGAGAAGCAGGGGTAAGCAGGCTCTCCACTGAGCAGAGAGCCCGATGCAGGACTCTATCCCAGGACCCTGGGATCATGACCTGAGCTGAAGGCAGAGGCTTTAACCCACTGAGCCATCCAGGTGCCCCAGAACATCTTCTCTTTTTACAAAATAGTTTTTATGTCCTGGCCTCAGCATAGGTGCCTCTTGTCTGTGCTTAAAGAAGAAAAACTAGAGCATAAAGAGATCTAGATACTAGCAAAGATTCAAAAAAGGAAAAAAGGAAATACCACATACCACAGAGAGACGGCCAGCTACCCCCAAAGCTAATGTTGCCCCTGCATAGCCTAGAGTTGAGCTGGGGAGAGGCTGGGACAACTTCCTGTTTGATAGAGCCTGTGTCTGCCTAAGAGGCAGGTGGACCTTCTCCACCTTCTCTTTTCCTTCCAAAGACTTCCACATGACAGCCACGAGTCATTAAAGCCCTAAAACCCCCGATCTGGAAGTTGTAAGAATCATGAGCGACTCTGAGACTCTTACTGCGTTAATCCCACTAAGACCGTGGAGATCACCTGTTATAGAAATGAGTGGTACCCAGTACTCAGTATCGGTACCCAGTACAGAGGCGCTTCTCAAACTCAGGCCCGAGAGCAGCTGCTGACTCCTGGAAAACTTCGGTGCCAAATCTTGTACATTAGAAAGGGAGACAAGCACCCACGAATAAGTTAGGTCAGACTCACCTCAGCATTTGTTGAAGTAACCGGTGAATGAGAAGCACAGTGAGAGGTATGAGTGCATCTGGTATACCGCATGCAAGCGAGATAATTGACGTGGCTTTCCTGATACCCTTAAACACAGGTCATGTTATGAACACTGAACTAGAGGAGTTGCCCTACATGGATTATTAGATTGAGATTACCTGGAGGATGTATACCGGTCTGTATACATTTTTCGAGATTTTGTAAAAGATGGAAAACGTCATCCCTATCATCCCTATGGAGCCCTTGTGAAGAAGGATGTATTGTTCTATGATCAACAACAGAATTAAAATTTAGCCCAGGGTTTGGCAAGCTTTCCTGTAAGTGGCCGCACAGTAAATATTTTAGGTTTTGCAGGCCAAGAGGTCAAATTAAGGACAGTATGTAAATATGCTATATATATTATTTTCATGTGTCATTAACACATTTTCATTTTGATATTTTCCAATGATTTACGAATATGGAAACAATTCTTAGAAGGTAGACAGTCCCAAAGCAGCTGGTGGGTCAGATTTGACCCAGAGGCTGCTGCCTGTCCAACCCCTGATCTAGAACGAAATATTGGAGTGAATATAAAAAGATGAAGTTAGGGGTGCCTGGGTGGCTCAGTGGGTTAAGCCGCTGCCTTTGGCTCAGGTCATGATCTCAGGATCCTGGGATCGAGTCCCACATCGGGCTCTCTGCTCGGCAGGGAGCCTGCTTCTCTCTCTCTCTCTCTCTCTCTCTCTGCCAGCCTCTCTACCTACCTGTGATCTCTGTCAAATAAATAAATGTTAAAAAAAAAGATGAAGTTATTATAAATTAAAAACAAGATGGTGGCATCAGACCTAAAGAATCAGCCTTCCACATGCAGGAGGAGAGACCGGGTTTAGGTGTAAAAAGAGTCTTGGAGACTTCAAAACATTCTTCGATGGACAGCACCTCAGAGGAATGCTTGAAAGCTCGAGAGACAGCGCATGGCAAGACAGAGGACTTTAGACTTGGGATATTAGAAGACGTGCTCCCTGGAGAAGGAAACAAGCCTTTAGGGCATAGTGAGTCACAGAAGTGTTTGTCTTAGGCTCTAAATCTGCTCTATAAGGAGACAGCCCAGGACACCTGGGCTCGCAGGGATGGCCGACCGAGATGACCCTTCTCCCCTTTCCAATCCGGAGAGTCTGCTTTTCTTTTTCTTTTTTTTTTTTTTTTTCTCTCTTACAATCAGGCTTCTTAAAGACATGGGAGGTATCTGTTTCATGATTCTATCTCTCACCGTAAATGTTCCATGAATATTTACCAGTGAGTGACCTTACTAGAATTTGCAAATTGCTTTGATATATGAGACAAAGAAAAATAAATTCTCCAAGCAGAGGGAGGTGGGCTGAGTGCGGGGCTTGGTGGTATGAAATACTCGGGGGTTACTGGACTCGAGGCAGAGTTTGGCTTCAGTTCTTTTTAACCTTGGCCTTGAGGAGCACAAGCAGCTCTGGAGTTTTAGTCCCATTCTCGGACTGCATTACATTTGTGCTTTCAACACCAGAACAAACGCTCCTCCGGCTTTCAGGCCAAGCTAATCCCAGTTGCCCTCCAACACCCACCCACACATCGCAGGCGGGAATCGTCCCCAAGAAAGGCTGAGTTTTCAAGCTTGGCTCATCCCTGGGCAGTACACACATCTTGGAAACCCATTTAACACGCATCATCCAGGACTTACCAGCTGGCTGCAAAAATAGAGAGAGCTCAGGAAAACACCCAGTGGTTGCAGAGCTCCTGGAAACAGAATGCAGGGGCAGGCACCAGGGATCTCTAGTGAAAGTAATTTCCAGAGCTCAGTTCAGCGCCCGGCACTCTGATAAGCATTTACAAGGGGTCCTATTACTCCTGCAAAAGAACAGGCAGCTGCCTGGCTGTGATTTTGCCCCAAGGGGGTGAGGTCAGCTGAAGGTCAAGCCAGCAAACCACTGGGACAGGGGACAGGGGACGGGGGTGCCTAGCCTGGGGGCACCGCTGGGCGTGGGGACCAAGATAAGCAGGTTATTTCTGGGACTCCTTGCTAGCCGCAACCCAGTGGGGCCAGGCCAGAGTCCTGAACCAGCAGGCCACATGTGCCACCTCCTTGAATCTCCGTCAGATTCAGGATGTGTAACTGGCTCTTTCTTTCTGTGGATCAAGTCTAGTGGTCTTCAAACAGAGCCCAGGAAGCTTGCTGTTTTAAGGAGAAGCTTTCCTAAGAGACAAGACCCACCTGTACCTTCTGCTCCCACGGGGCTGTTCTTTACTCAACAATCCAGTCACTTCCCTGGGAAGATCATCGGGAAGGCAGAGATTCAGCCACTCAGTGGGCGGGTAGGAGGGGGACAGCCGCAGGCAGGACCCCAGAGGCTCCACGTGGCCTCTTTGCTCTGGGCCCTGGACAGGGATATTCCAGGAAGAGCTCCAGTTTCAGGCTCCTTGCCCAGGTTTCTGAGACCCCAAGGAGGGTCGGACACGGCCATAGGCATGGGTGAGATTTGGCAAAGAGCAAAAAATACATTTATTTCTAGGTCATTCCCTGTGGTCCTTAGTGAGTTCTCTGTATCACCACTGCCCCTCCCCTAAGGAATGGTAGGAAAATTAAGAACACGCCATAGGCTGACATTCTTTGTGACTTGGGGGGCATCTGGGCCAAATGGGTAGACAAGAGAAGAGAGAGAGGGTGTTCACAGAACAAGGAGCTCTGGACTCTACTGCACACTGGCCATCAGGACAGGACGGGGCCGTGGTGGCTCTGTGCCCCCTGGCTCCCGCCCCCCAAGTGCAGGAAAAACGCCTGTTCCCCAGCTGGCTCCGTGGGGCAGGCGGCCCCGTGACCAGCTCTGCTCCGAGACTCACCTCCGCTTGGATCATGTCCGTATGAAAAACCCTTCAGATTAAAGTGTTGAGTTCTTAGGGCGATGTCGAAGCTGCTTCTGGGCCCTCCTCCACCTCCTGAAGCTCCTACAGATGCAGCGCCCCCCTGGGCCTCTCCTACTGCTCTGCACCCCCAAGTTGCCTCCAGCTCTCCCCTCTTCCTCTGGCCCTCACCATCTCACCACGCTGTCTCCCGTCTGCCTCTGACACACCATGCACGCACACACACCATCTGGCCAGCACTCCTCACCCCTTACATATCAGCATCGATGTCACCACCCTTAGGAAGCTCTCCCTGATATCACCCCATGCCAAAGTGTGTTAGATGTTTTCCTAAGTCCTCTCTGAAACCTTTTTCTTCCCTTCAGAGTTCAAGGGTCCCACCATATTACTGTGTCACCCATTAGGCAAAAGGTCTGTGGAGGTAGGGCCGCATCTGTTTTGTTCTGTTTTTTTTTGTTTTTTTTTTTTTTTTCCAGGCACCTAGCCCAGAGCCCAGAACTTAACAGAAGCACAGTGAAAACTGGTTCATTAAATGAAAGGAAGAAGGAAGGAATGGGCTCTCCTGTTGCTTTCTTTCATTGGCTGGCCAAGATTGCATCCTGGCATCTGTACCTGCTACCTGTCTAGACCCAGGGAGCCAAGCGGACTGAGCACTGGCAGCTACACCCACATGGGCAACGGATTCCAACACAACACCTGCCCTCATCCCCTGGGGAGCTTGGACACCGGGCCCTGGCCTCCCCATTTTGCTCCCTTTGGTTACAGTTGACTAGAACTTTCCATGGGGTACTTGTAGACTTCCCAACGCGGAGCTCGCTACGTTGAGAAGCAGCCTGAGAATTTGTTGCCGGCACATTCTAGGTGATTCTGCCATGGAGCATCAGGGAAAGCCAGTGCTTGTGGATACATTTCCTCCACCACTGTCTCGAGAAGGGAGTGCAGCGGCCTATCCTTAGGGACACGTGTCATACCCAAGCCATTGAACCAAACCCAGTTCATCCCAGAAAATGGACAGAGGTAATTTGGGGGAGAAACAAGACAAGTGAGGAAAGACTGGATCAGTCAAGTGGGAGGTTAGAGAGGGGTGGAGAAGTGATATGGGGGAACTCCCTTCAAATACTTGAAGATTTTCACCTAAAAGACAAAGGCGGCCCTATGAGGGTCATGGACATGTTTTGCTGGGAGGGGGTGGACCCATGAACTCCATGAATTAGAAGCAAAACTTGGAACTGCGTGTACAGTTTTCTTCCTGGAGAGGAACTCCATAGTTTTATTTTGTTTCTCAAAGGGAGTCCCAAAATACTAAAAACCAAAATAGGATTGAAAACCCAACATGGATTCAAAGCACTGAAATATATTCTCAAGCAGAGCTGAAGACCAGTGAAAGGCACGAGCAAATAAGAAATGAATATGTCCAGGAGGAGAAGGGGCAAAAGAAAGGACGGGATGAAAAGGAAAACTCCACATTGGTTATGGTAAGTGTTTCTAAGAACACCCTTGAGGTGACTTTTCCAGATGAAGTTTCGCCAAAGCCTGACCACTTCTGCACTTCGGCTCGGTGGTTTCCTTTAGCTGATCTTAAAGGTGAGATTTCCCAGCATCTGACTCTGCTAGTATAGTACAAACCTTTACTATGATGACTTGTTTGGTTTCCTTCTAGAATTTCTTTAGTTGTGTGCCGTTGCTACACAGTGCTAGAGAGCAATCAGCCCCAGCAATAGCTCCTGGAACAGTCTTGACTCGGGATGCTCTCTGTGTAGGCTTCCGGAATCTTCAGTCCTCCTTGCACCACAAGAAGCCGCCAACACGTGCACGTGTGTGTGTGTGTGTGTGTGTGTGTGTGTGTGTGATTCCCCAAAAGAAGGGGCAAAAGGCTTTAGCCTTCCCTCATGGGGCAGACTCAGGAGAGAGCAGGGTGAGGGGCTCCCTCTCCCTCTCCAGAGCTCCAAGAGTGGCCGTGCTTCCAGGAGCATGACAGAGTTGAGTATTAATTACTTGCTGAATTTCATGCCGAATAAAACCACATGTGTCTTTCAGCTGTGGTTTGGAAACATTTCCACCCTGGATATTATCTGTGAAAATTGGATAGGATTACATCACCTTGCTGCTGGTTTGTGCGTGTTCAGATTTCGTGTCAGCAGGGAAGAGAAGGCGCTTCTGTGTGCTTCTCCTGGAGGGCCTCACCGAGAGGCCGCTGATGACCTGAGGCAGGGAGGGCTGCGTCTGCCATCTTGGGAGCCTGGAGAGGACTCTACAGGCACTAGAGACCCATGACACGTTTGTCACAGAACACTGGACAGAAAGGGGATGCGGGATCTCAGATGAATTCCAGGTTCTGGCCTAAGTGACTACGGCATGAAGCACGGGAGACAAAGTTAGGGATTTCAGGGAACAGGTTTTGGAGGATGATAGTGGCTCAGGCGGGGGGGCCCTTTGAGCTGTGAAATAGGGACAACTAAGTGTACACATTTCAGGGGACAAGTTGATATATGAATTTGATGTGTTCATGAAAAGTGAAGGTGACAGTTTGGGGTCACTGTCGCATAGGGGACAATGACCAGCAGCACAGGTGGGCTCGCCCTGGGCCAGCGGTCAAGTGAGGACCCTCCCAAGGCATGCTGGGAATCTTGGGAACACCAGTGTTCCCCTGAAGGAGATTGAAAAGAAACGCTTGGATCTGGGAAAGGCGTTTCGGGTAGAGGTGAAGAGGGAGGAAAAGGAGTGGACTTGGAGGGATACGGAAAACCAGGAGACAGTGGTTACCAGAATCCAGGCATGCACAAAATTCCAAGAAATCTGATAGTAAATGCATCAAATTATGCAGAAGATCAAGGAAGTAATAACAAAACCTAATTTCTCTTGAAATGTCAATAGGGTGATTTTTTTCTGGAGCAGTGTCAGGGGAGTAGTGAAGATAGAAACTACATTATGAGGCTTCGTGAAAAAATGTACAGGAAAAATGTATTTTACTCTTTCAGGATCCTGGTCTTAGAAGAAGAGGGATAGGTCAAGGGTAAAGAGGTGTGAAGACCACCCAAACGGGAAGCCTCGCAACAGGAGAGTAGGGATCGCTGATTGTCTTTCTGCTATAACCAGGCAATAAAGTGAGAATTCCATTCCCTGATCAGGTACCGACCCCACGCTGATGAGATTATGGTAGAAGCTGCAGATAAGAAGTACATCCAACCTTGCCCAGTTCAATGCCACTACTACTATTACTACTTTGTTAGAAAATAAAAAATCCAGGACAAGCGGGATTCCAAGATAACGGGCATAAACCAGGAGTCTTGAGGCAAATCAGAAAGTATGGTCTCCCAAGGTGGATGGATGAACAAGACATCCTCAGGGAAGGGATTTCATGCACAGTTGGGAGCATGCCCAGGTCTGGCTTCGGCAGCTGTCCTCAAGCCTGTTTCCCACAAGGCGGGTAAGTTTCCTCCCTCAGAAGCAGCTACCGATGCCGGTGGGGCCAGGCGGCGCTGAGCCGGCTGAGGGGGCCGGGCAGGGACTGGGTGTCCGCATCACGGCCTCCGCTGGGTTGACTACTCGGCTTTTTCAGCGGCAGCAGCTCAGAAATAGTTTTCTGCTGTGAAGATTCGCTTTCATCTTTGAATTGTGGTTTCTGGTTTGGAGGCCACAGGGATATAAAGCTAGAAAGTCTCCTTCCTGCTGTCAGAGGTCCCCTCGCTTAGAAGGAACAAAACCTCCGAGTGCACGGGGGCGGGGGTTGCTCACTGCAGGCAAACAAGGGTAATGTCCACCTGATGGCGGGTAAAACAGCCTCCCCAGATCTCCCCCAGGGTGTCCTCCCTGTGGCTGAACTTTACCCTTACCGTTAGCCTTGTAAAAATGTAGACAGCCTCCGGAAATAGAGCATAATCCCTTCTTTTCCACATTTCACTGTGAATCTTTTTATCAGATGCCTTTTCATCATGCAGGGAGAAATCTGGATGAAGCATGGGGCAGGGGTTGGGGCTACAGATGGAAAGGGCAAACAGGTGAATGTGGGGCGGGGGGTGACAGCTGGGAAGAGCAGAGCCAGTGACGGTTTACTGGCTGCGTAACTTTGCTGGGAGCAGATCTAGAGGAGGGGAAATCCGGCTGACCAGGCACGTCTTTGGTTTTGCTTTTTGAATTTTGGTCTTACAAACAGACTTCAGGGGAACTTACTTGACAGAGTCCATATCTGTTATGCCTGTGTCTGGTCTGGACTTGGCAGCGAATGCAGAAAGAGAGAGGTGTTTGAGAAATGACTTTCACTCTAGCCTCTCTGGAAATATTTAATGTCTAAAATATTTGGATAGCTAGGATTTACAACTCTAAGGGACCTGCAAAGAGGTAACAGCAACTACCCAACTACTGAATCTGATCTTTCCAAGTTTTATTTTCATTTGTTTTATTGTGAAATAAAACAGATGCACGGAAAAGTATATAAAATACATATATGTCTGATTTAAAAATAATAAAGCAGGGAATGAAAAAACTATTTATGCATCCAACAACACGGGTCAATTTCACAAATAAAATATTGGGGGAAAGCAACCCTACTAAAAAAGGAAAAAAGAAAAAAGAATGTATACTACGTAATTCCAATTATATAAAGTTCAAAACAGGCAATACTGATTGATAGTGTCAAAAACCAGAATAGAGTTACCTTTGAGAAAAGGGTAGGGACATGCCATTCCTTATTTTGTACACTTTTTTGTTTATTTTATTTTATTTTTTCCCCATTAGGACAGCTAGTGATTCAGATGTCGTGGAGTTGGGTGATGGCATGTTGGGAATTTTAGCTACTTTCATTGATCTGTGTTCTTGTTTCTGCACTTTTGTGTATATATTTTATAGCTAAACAGTTTGCTAAAAATAATAATGCAGAAAATACCCAAGAACTCAACACACCCATATAAAGAAATAGAATGTGCCATTTTCTTAAGATACCCATTCTGTGCCTCCCCGCTCCCCCTCCACAAAATGTAAGCAGTATCCTGGCTTCTGAGACTTTTGGATGTATCCAGATACATATTTTCCATTCCTTTACTTTTAGTCTTTCATTTACTTATTACTGGGAAATGCCTTGAGCTGGCATTTTAAAAACTTGGCCTGACAACCTTAGCATTTTAATTGAATTATTTAATTTCCTTACATTTGCTGTAATGTCTAATATACTGTATTTTGGTTTGTATCTACTTTTTTTTTCAGTTGTCTCATGTGTGCTTATTTTTTCATTTTTGGACTTTTGGGCATTTGGTTTTTTTATCCACCTTTTTCCTCCTCTACTTTGGATATTGTATATTTAGTTCCTATTGCTGTTTACCTAAGAAATTCTGACATGCACATTTATCAACATTAAATTTCATTAGTATCTTCATCCTTGTCCCAGAAATATAAGGATCTGAGAACGCCCTGGCTCCATTCACCTCCTTCCCAAGTCATATGCTATTTTATGGTATATATTATTTCTCCATATGTTAGAAGAGTTATTATGGATTTATTCAGTCATTGGTCATTACATATTACACCATGTTATTATTTTGTTTGCTCTTTGTTTTTCCTGGCATTCCAAATCTTTACCTGGAAATTACCTTCCCTTGAGCTGAAGGACATACTCTAGTATCTTCTTTAGTGAGTTCTATGAGCAACAAAACCTACCAATTCTTCGTTTCTCTAAAAATATCCAGTCTCATTTCTGAAAAAAAAAAATATTTCTTGGGCATAGGCTCTGAGGTTGAATAGGTTCTAGGTTTAGTTAGTTTGTTTGCTTGTGTTCCTCTTAATACAATGAAAATTCGAGTGCCCTATCTTCTAGTTTCCATGTGACTTTTGAGAAGTCTTCTGTCAGTCTGACACACTTTTGAAGGCAAATTGCCTCTCATCTCTTGCTTCCTTTAGTACCTGGCATTCATGTTTCCCAGTATTAAAATGATGTATGATCATATTTCAGGTCTTGAATCTCTTGCTTTAATAATTCTCAGAATTTTCTCTTCAAACATTGCCTTTGCCACATTCTTTCTCTCTTCTACTTCCAGAACAGCAACTAAGAATAAATTAGATCTTTTCAGTCTGTCCTTCATGTCTCTTAACTCTCTTTTATAATTACTGTTTCTTTGTCTTTTTGTGCTACATTCTGGATAAATCCTTCAGCTCAATCTTCCAATTCACCTTTTGATTTCCAGCTTTGTTTGATCTTTTTTGAAACACACACATGGAGTTTTTAAATTTTCATCATTATATGTTCCCTTTCTAAAAGTATTGATTCTTCTTTCAAACCTGCTTTGTTTTTCTTACAATATTTTATTCTGTCTATGCAAACTTATAACATAGATTCTATTTACTTAAACTTCGCAAACATAGTTGCTTTGTTTCCATGTCTACAGTTTCATAGAGTGTTCAACCCTGCTGTTTCTCACTCGAAGATATCTTGTTTCTTCATCTATTAAGTCATTTTAACAACATGAGCTGCTAATTTTCCTATGTGATTTGCATGTGTGTGTAAATCTTGTAAGCACAGAGACAAATGTATATACTTCTTAAAAGGATTATTGCTTTCCTCTGCCAGGTGGCATCCAATCTAGGATTATTTAAACAATTCCATCTGAAGTTTTTGGGACCATCCAGATGCTATGAAATTAGGGCAGCAAATCCACATGAGAGCTAGCTTGTAAATATAATTTCTCAGTCCTGTCTTTCCTTCTGCTCAGTGCCAAGATTTGAGACAGGCAATTTTCTTTCTCTTTTTCTTTTTTTTTTTATTTTTTATTTTCCTTTTTTACTATTTTCTGGTAGGAAGCTGACAGAGAGTTCATTTCTAGTTTATTCTCATACTGAAGATAGAGTCTCTTGGTGTTCCCACTTTATGGGGTAGGTTTCCCATTCGAGTCTTACTTGGAAGGGACCCATGCTCTCCTTTCTAGCCTCTGTACCACACAGGATCATAAAATGGTCAGCTTCTCCAAATCTTCTCAAGGTTCAAATACTGGGTGAAATGCTATACTTGCCTCTCTAGGTTTTCATGCTCACTTAGATTTTGGCCCAAGTTCATTATTTCCTTGCTAGCTCACCGAAGCAATCATTCAACACATAGTTATGGAGTGCCTGTGATAGACCAGCTCCTTCCCTATGCATGTGCTGGGGACAAACAGCATAAGAAAGAGACAACAGTTCCCTCCCCTCAAGGCATTTATAGCATGACCACTGAGTGGCTGTTTTAACAAGATTTTAAAAAAATATTTCATCTAGCTTTTTTGTTTCTATTCAGCACATTAATCTAGTACCGAGTCTGACATATATCAGAAACAGACCGTCTTTCTTTCCATCAGGCCTTGTAAAATGTAGGATAGTGACACTTTTCTGGGTCCTCTGTCTTTCTCTCTTTTTAAGGTGCCTTGGATTTTAGTGCTTTGAAATGAGCACAGGACTGAGAAATGGGAAGACTGGCTGTTAGGCCCATTTTACAACATAGCAAGTACAAACGGCAGACCTTACTTTTCTTCCTGGGTTAAATGGGTTGGTCACATCTCTACCACTGGGTAACCAAGAGGCATTAATGATACAACGTAAGTGAAGTCACACTGTGGAGACTAATATTCAGATGCCAATGTTGTGTTGTTTTCGACCTAGAGAAATAGTCCTAAACAAGTGGAGTACCATGTCCAAAGTTTTACTGTAATAACGCACTGTTCAAATCCAGATCGGTCTCTTCTGACGGAAAGGTAAGTTGAGAGTGGGAGAGTGTAGTTCTTTCAGTGAGCAGGATTCACACTCAACAACAGGCTATTTTATTTTATTTTATTTATCTGACAGACAGAGATCACAAGTAGGCAGAGAGGCAGGCAGAAAGAGAGGAAGGGAAGCAGGCTCCCCGCCGAGCAGAAAGCCCCATGCAGGGCTCGATCCCAGGACCCTGAGATCATGACCTGAGCCGAAAGCAGAGGCTTTAACCCACTGAGCCACCCAGGCGTCCCACAAAAACAGGCTCTTAATTTTTCCCACTTTCAGGGAGAAATAGCCTTCCTGAATTCACAGGACCACCCCATCATGCCTTACCCCCATTAAGTGGGATGTAAGCAGTAGCAGTGGGGTCGCTCTGAAGGGCAGTCCTAAACGTACATGCTGTACATTCCTGAGAGCAGAAGGAAAGAGAAAGATGGAGGATGTGTGGCATGGGGATCCAAACCCTCTTTACCATCCTATTTTCTCATATCCGCAGCCCCTTAAAGGTCTGTCTCATCTGGGTCTCCTTTATTCACCTGATAATAGTGAACACCCACCCTGAGCTGGCCGGAAGGCAGAGTGACTGTCTCCTGTGTTCTGATAACTAGCGAAATGCTGACTGAGGCATGTTTGTCGGGAGCTCCAAGCACCTCCACAGGTCAGGAAAATCGAGACCGTGTTCTGCAGAGCAGCTGGATCAGGGCTCCCCAGGAAGAGGCAAAAGCCTGCAATGCACTAGCTCATTATGTGTTTCTTTATGTGTGTTCACTGATGGGTTCTAGAGAGATTCAGAATATGCTTTGTGCTTCTGGCACCCAGTGCTCGATTTGCTCTGGAAACCCAAGTCCACGGACTCATGGAATTCACAATCATACCTGGACAAAGTGTTTATTTATAATAAAAAAGAGAATCTTTCTAATAAAGAGGAGCAGATGTTAGCCATCTTGATTCATTTCAAATGTGCTCGGCCTCATTCAACGAGCTTCACGTGGAGGCTCTATTTTCCTTCTATCCTTTAGGGTCACATTAAAGCCATGTTGTGCTTTCCGACAGATCAGAAACAGGCCACTCCAGGTAGGCCAACAGTTTTGAGATGCAACTTTTCTGCATCGAGTGTGAAACCTCTCAGTTTTGCTTTCGTGGCTACGACGAAGAGTTGTTATCTAGGCTACATGCCTTTTTATGCAAAGTCTCAGATGCGCAGGGAGGCTGTTTAGTGGGCGATCATCTCCCACTCTATGTGTTCATCATTAAATGCTAAATGGTATCAAGGTAAACAAAATCCAGGGATGTGAAGAGACACGTTTGTAATTTTCTAACAATAGAATACACGTCTCGCCCACAGAAAAGACAGCGCTCCGTGTATAGGACTCCCCTAATCCGAGGGATGATATTTCCTTCTGTTTGAGAAGTTTACCTTTGCCTTAAATAAAGTGAAGCTGGTAAACATTAAGGCCCCATGCAGCCCGGCTGATTCGCAAGTTGCTTTAGTGCAAACGGAGAGGCTCAGATATTTGGGCCTTACCATTTTTCACTGAAGTCTTTCACTAAACCTGACCACAGCTGTCCTTGAGGCCAGATGTTTGCTGTAAAATTCAGCGAATTTAATATACCATGCAAGCTCCCTGCCTTTTTAGACCGGCTGAAGCCCCCAGCGTCTGCGTGTGTTAGCTTTACATAGCTCTGCCTGCGGGGTCCAGATGCCTATTATCCTCCAGGGGGTTGGCGGTGGCTCAGCCCGCTGCCCAGCTTGCCCACAACTACCGCGTGCAGAACCCCCTGCCTCCACTGGGGTGAAGGAACCCAACAGATGTGATACGGGCTGATCACGAAAGTACTGGTAGAAGTCAAATACCTTCCCTTTTTATTGCTGTTAAGCTGCCCAAGCCCAGTGAATTGCGGCCTCCCCGAAAGTGCTTTTCCTGGGGGGTCGCAGGACTACCCCTCCGGCCCCCCTGCATGCCTTGTGGGAGAGTGAGCCTTCCTCTGCCAAGTGCAGAGTGGCCGGGCTCCTCCTCCATCCCCACCTCCCACCGCTGCATTTTCTGGTCCCTTAATTAGAAACTCAGGACCCTGCAGATGCCTGTCTGTAACTCCTCAGGGCGAATTCACAAAGCCTGGAGAGCAGTGATGCAATGGAAAGAAAGACCCAGGCTTAAATCAAGCAACACCACTGAATTCCCTGAATGCCCGTTGATTCCTGCCTAAGCCCTACTCCTCCCGACTTAAGGCGGTCATTTTCAAGCCCGGCTCAGGACTGCTTCAGGGTCTGCAAATGTCTGAGTGCCTTTTTAAAAGACACATTAAACACTTTTAATAAAATCATAATTAAAAAGCAGAGACACTCAAGTGCATCAGGTAGCTAACCGGCCCCATTGTTCCTACCGACCGCCCTTACAAATGTGAGTCCTACTTTAATCTGCTCTGTATGTGGGAATCCCAGGTAACTTTTCTAGGAGAAGAAGGCCTCTAGTATTTAAAATATCTGAAAGCCCCTGCTTCACAGTGTGATTCCAACCCTTCCAAAGTGTTCCTCCTCTCCCGGGGATTTGGGAGTTCCACATCACCCAGGAAATGCGGCTGTTTCAAGGTCCTTAACTTTCAGAGCTCTCTCTCATCCTTCCTTTAGAGGTTTGAAAAATGACAGGGATGTGAGGCCTATTTGGTGGAGCACATCCCCTGTGCTGGCTCCGGGTTAGATCTCAGCGAGCCTGGGCGCGGGTCCCTCTGCCGAGTGAGCACCCCTGGGCAAAGGAGTCTTGGGGATTCCATGGTTGGGGGCAGCAGGGCGGGCTTTCCACAGAGGGAGCCGCTCTAAGAGAACGTGGAGGCCAGCAGGGCATTCGGAAGTTGGAACTTGCTGGGTGTCCTGGCAGGAACGTGAGGATGAGAGGGAGGAGTGCATGCGGAACACTAGGCGGTGGAGCAAATAATGCAGACTTTTGTACGGAAATATGTTTCTTTTTTTAAAGATTTTATTTATTCATTTGACACAGAGAGATCACAACTAGGCAGAGAGGCAGGCAGAGAGAGAGAGAGGAGGAAGCAGGCTCCCCGTGGAGCAGAGAACCCGATGCGGGACTGGATCCCAGGACCCTGAGATCATGACCTGAGCCGAAGGCAGCGGCTTAACCCACTGAGCCACCCAGGCGCCCCGGAAATATGTTTGATTTTATCCAGTAAGAACTCAGTAAGCCAAGAAGTTTATGTATATGTGGTCGGCACACACAATGGTACAGCAGTTTCTCCTGCACAATATAGTGATTTGACAATGCTGTGCGTTCTGCTCTGCTCACAAAGCTGGCTGATTTTCTTTTAAAAGAAAGACATTTGGAAACTTCCCCATGTGTCTTTTGTATTTTCCCAATGGTGATGTTACTCTTCCCCTTTTTAGCTCAGATAGTTAAATTATATACTTTTTTTTTTCTTGCATCGAATAGGTCAAATAGAGCTGTTCAGGTTTTGACTAGCCCTTGTCACTTGTCACTTCCTAGTGTGACTTTGGCCATGTCCTTAAACATCTGAACGGCATTTTCCAGATATGGAACAATTTCCTTGAAGCAGATTTTAGCTCATATTAAGGGAAAAGCTCATTTGCACATGTTCTTTCTTCCCAAGACGTTGTTTTGACTTCCTCGCACCCTGAAAGTTCTCTTTAGAAGACTGGGCTTTCCCCAGGTTCTCAGACTGGATCAGGTCTCTGAGATACTTCCCAGGAGCACCTTGGACTAGACTGTAACAGTTGTCGTGCTTGTGATGATTTACAGTTGTTTATTTTTCTTTTAAAGAAATTATCTTAGATACCTCTGAGTAAGTCCATTAACTATCTTCATAAAAGCACGAAGTAGATAAAGTCACATGGCCATGGAGAAATCTGAGGTTAGCTTGATTTTTTTCCCCCCACCTTTCTTGCTTTTTATGCTTGGATGGCTGAGCCACTAATTTTTAGAGTTTTATTGAAATATAATTTACATGAAATAGAATATACGTGATTATAGTGTACAATTTGATAAGTTTCAAAATGTGTATATTACTGGTCAAGATAATAATAGTATTCACCATCTCCAAATGTATCCTTGTGCCCCTTTGTAATCATTTCATCCTGTCCTCACCTCCTCTCTCCAAGCAAATGTTGACTGGCTTGCGCCATGGCCCATTCGCTAGCGTATTCTGGAATTATATATAAGTGGAATCATACGCTATGTACCCCCCTTTTTGGGCCTGACTTCTTTTACTGAGCATAATTACTTTAAGATTCATCCAAGTTGTTGAATATGTGAACAGTTCATTCATATATTTATATAGTTCATTACTGAGTAGTAACATATCAATGTATGAATACACCAAAATTTATTTATCCATTCACCTGTTGATGACATTTGCATTATATCCAGGTTTTTGGTACTGCAAATAAAGTGGCTATGAATGTGTGTGTGTGTGTGTGTGTGTGTGTTTGTGACTTGATACATGGGAATTTATCAAAATAAGAACTTTACTCTTTAAGTGACACTGTTTAGTGAATGAAAATACAAACCACACTTTGGGAGAAATCATTTATAAACCACATGTCTGAAATTGTCTTGTAGCTAGAATATATGTATTGTGTATTTTGATCTTCAAAGTTCTCATCACAAGAAAAAAGAAATTGTAGCTATGTGAATTGATAGATGTTAACTCATCATTTTGCAATATATATATGTACATCAAATAATTACATTATATCTCAATAAAACTGGAAAAATATATAAATAACTTAAAATTCAATAATAGAAAAAAAAATCTCATTGAAAAGGGGGAAAAAAAAAACGGGCAAAAGATTGGGTCAGACATGTCACCAAAGGAATCATTTAGAAACATTTAACTCATTGAGAACATTTTGGGTCTTGTGTCCAAGCTCTGTTAGACTGGCCCAGAGCAGCATTTGGTGTACAGCTAATTCTTTTCCTATGATTGAGGCGACTGAGTCCCCCTGGGCAGCTCTCTCTTCTCTGGCCCTCTGGCTTGCCTACTCCAGGCGCCTGGCCTCAGGGGAAGCCCATTTCCATCTCTTCAACTTGGGAAAACCATTGGCTCTGCCTGGGGGCCCTTTGCCTACCCTGTGGCATAGAAACTCTCCCCAGGAAGAAAAACTGGGCAGCTGTTTGCACATCTCATTGTTTCTAGTCTTCCAGAGATCACTGCCTGGAAGGGGGAGGGTGGGTCTTTTGTCTTGGAAGCCTCTGTTCCCTACAGCAGGTCCAATGGTTTAGTTTAGGAGGAGAGTAAGTCCAGCCTCGGGTTCCTTCATGTCAGCCAGCATGGAGCTCTGAATGATTGTTTTCAACCTAACAGTCACTGAACACCCTTCCTGACAGTTCCTGGTCCTCAGGAAACCCCTCTGAGATACAGACACTTTGGTCCCCAGAGAGGTAGCCCAGAGCACTGGGGAGAACACAGACGGAAACTGAAAGGGTTGTGATCTGAGCTCTGGAAGTCTTACTGCCAGCTCCACATGCTTAAATAACACACTACCCAGCCTATTCTTGAAATGTGATACCTTAATCAGCATTTCTTCTGTGTCCAAATTCTATGTATATATTTTTCTGGAACACAGTATACCTTATTAAGTGAATTTTTGTCCTTACAATTTGAATACATTTTCAAGAATCATTCTTTGATTTTTTTTTTTTTTTTTAAATCAGGTACATCTGCCATTTATGTGTTGGGTTATCCTTGAAACAAATACTGAGAGCAGAATGGCCCGATGCCATGTTTTCTTACCAAGTGGTAGCCATCACGATTGTATGATGCTGTGTTATGCTGTATTACGGAGACATTAGATGGATAACCACAGACTTCAACAACACTGAGCTGAAAACTGACTGAGGACAACTGGGCACAATGTAAGAAACTAGGAATGTCTTAACTAATTCATCTTGTTATAAATCTTGACAGTGTGTCCCTTTTGTATGTGGCAGAACCATGCCTGATATAAAACAATCTGTGTCTATGATTAAAGGAGCCCCATCAGTAAATACGAAAATGCCAAGAAACAAGACAGCATTGGGCCATGGTGTTATTGGCAGTGCTTTTCCCCTTTTCGAGGGGTACATAAAATAACAATGTGTCTTAAAGTTGATGGTGTTTTGATTTAATGAAATATGGTGTTATCTATCTGTTTTAAATTTTTTTTCCATTTCCCTTCTGCACCAACGCTTATCTAAAGCCTTTATTACAATAATGAAATTTCAGACATGGTGTTTTATTTTAGTGCCTAATGTATGTGTTTCCAATATTGCTGTTTTGTTCCTTATTTTGTTTCTTTAACTGCAAAATCTTTTTTTTTCCAATTCATTCTGTTGTTTTTTTACTATTCCTTTCTCTGAGCTCTTTCTTCGAAAATGAGTTTTATTAAGTTCTATGGTGGTAAGGGAATTTCTTTCATTTCCTTGGACTGAGTTCTTGCCTATGGAATTAATTTCCCAGAAGGAATTTCTCACTTTATTTTTTCTACTTAAGCTTCAGCCAGATTGCAAACACCCCACCCCCCCATCCATCCTGTCCTTCCTCCTGTGGGGCCCTGCCCTGGCCTGCCCCTGTAACTTCAGCCTGTCAGATTCCCACCAGTTCTTCGTCTGTCTGTCTCAACTACTTCTTTAATAATGCTTTTCATGATTTTGTGGAAGTGATAAGACTTCCCTCTTTCTCCCACCCCTCATGGCACCCTTGTCATCTCTTATAGATCTTACCAGATTCTCCCTTGGAATTTTGTTATTAGGGTCACTTTGCACTCCCCCAGTCCGAGGAAGGTGGGTTGTATATAATAGATTTTTGACAAATATTGGTTGATTTGAATTAAGCTGATAGACCTAAGTTATATGAAAAAACTCCACATATGAACTGTTAATTACTTAACATGATTTTAAAATCATTGAGGAGTCCTTAATACATCTCAAATGGTTCTCTACCTTTAGGACATGTGAGAATCACCTGTGTAAATAGTTTTTGTTCGTTTTAAACAGCAATCCTGGTTCCTGCCAAATCTGCTAAAACTATAATCGAGAATTTTGCTCACAGAAGGTTAAAGTACTGGTTTGAGAATATCAAAGGATTTTCTTCTGAGCTTATGTAGATTTGGGGACCCTTCTTAGATCTCCTAATAACTGAGCATGTGTCCTAATAAAGCAAAATGGTGCATGGGCCACAATCACCAAAAATCTATTTTTCCCAGGAAGGAAGGGAAAAAAAGGTAGATAAGCCTTTTCTTTACAGATTCAACATATATGTTGATGTAAAAATAATATAACTCTGACTTCCATAAATACGGTAGCACAAAAGAGAGGAACATGTAATTACCTTGTGCCCCTGCAATACATAGGCTCCAATGTAAGACTATATATTCTGTTGACTGAAAATAAAGCCCTTTTTTGTTTTTTTAAAATTTTAATTATTTTATTTTATTTTTTACTTTTTAATTTTTTGGCAGTGTCTGCTCTATTTTGTGTAAACAGTCTGGAAACATGGTTTTCAGCATGACTAGCAAAGCATGTATGGACAAGTTTGTAAGTGCAGATTTACACACCACCCCAGGTAAGTCATCAATCAGGTAATGTGCACAGTTCTCTACTATGTACTGAGTTCCCTGTGTTAATCATCCTAGAGCATTAGAGTCTTTATTAAGAATTAATGTGTTGAAGTTAGTATCTGTACAAATTTCAAAGTAGCCTCTAGGGTTCCCATCCTCCAGAAATTTAGAACCTTATGTGGAGGAGAGAATGTAGATATAAGTGAATTTATTTAAGTGACACGGAATTGCTAGATAAGTATTTTTTCCTCCCACTGGTTGTAAATAGGCTTGTCGTTGTGGATCTGAGACTACTAATGAATTTGTACAAACCATGCAGCAGACACACGATGAATCTTCTATAAATATACAAACATCTGAAATGCCAAGCTTTGGAAACAACAGGATTGCAACCTCTCAGTTTTAGGAAAGAGAGTGAGTCTGGACTTAAATCACCCATATTTTCTATTGTGACATCACTTGGACATAAATGTGTGGCTTACTTGTGAGCAGTCCAAAGTTAACTAGTGTTCACATAGGTAGAGAACTCCTTTTGAATTAGTTGAGTTAGAGATTCTACACTCAGTGCTAGCTGCTTTTTGAGCCCCTAAATCATATGCTTTTGGGCAGCAGAGTCTGGAGAAGATGTTTTTGTGTAATCTGTTACTAGGATGTAAGGTTCTAGGGGGCAGAAAGGCATTTATACCCTGGTGCAGCCCAAACACCAAGAGCAGTGCAAGACCCATCATATATGCTCAGTAAATATTCTATGCAATGCCTTCAATTTAAAATTTTCTGTGTTTTTGTTTTAATACTTAATTCCTATTTGTAAAATGAATCGGTTCATTATAGAAATTTGGAAAAATTTTTAAACCTAAAGGAGAATATAAAAATTATTGATGATACTGTTAACTAGAGGTAATCATCAAAAACTTTTTTCATTAATGTGTGAGTTTCTAAAAGTGGTTTGGTGCATGTGTGTGCATGCATGGGTACACGTGAGAATCACTGAACTTGTATGCATAAAGTTTTTGGCAACATATCATGAATGTTTTTGCATATGATTAAATTCTTTGATTTAAAATCATATGATACCATGATTATTAGTGGTTACATAATTTTCAAGCATGTAGATTTACCATAATTTGATGGACTCATACCCTATTTGGGACCATTAAGTCTGCTTTGTTTAGTTATTTTTGATAAAATAAATAATTCAACTATGAAATTCCTTATATAGTAGTCTTTTCGACATCACTAATTATCCCCTAGGGATAACTTGTCTTTGAAATGTTTATAGAAATTTATAGCAAAACAAAAATTTTCGGGACTGTCCCTTTACTTCATTCTCGATAACATCAATTATTGCTCTTTTCCATTGTTTCCAACTATGTAAAAAGTAGTATCTCATTATGTGTGAATTTGAACTTAATTTTTTATTTGTGCATAACAGCATGATTTCACAAATGGATATTTTAATAAATTAATTGTATGTGTTATTTATGTTTTTGGTTATCTTTTTCTTAGTGACTTACAAGAGCACTTTATATATTACAGATAAGAAGCATTTATCTGCTGTACAAATTTTTCCCCTTTGCGATTTCATCTTAAATGTTATAATGCTTTTGATATACAGAAGATTTACATTTTTGTATATTTCAACACTTTAATTTGTGGTTTGTTTTCTAGCTTTCATTCCTACAATGGTCTTTGTTAACTGACATCACCTACTAAGGAATCATTTCATTTTAGTCCTTCTGTGGCTTTATATTTCAGGTAGGTTGAATTTTTTAACCAATCTGTAATTGGTTTCAGTGTGATTTGTGAGACAGAAATTAAATTTTGTCTTTTACCAATTGTCTTGTTATAATTTATTCAATAGTGGTTTCTCTCCCCCAATTATTTTGTATACAAATTTTATGATATATTAAATTTTGTTCCTGATTTCTTCATTTAGAATATCCGCTACTTCATACCTCACAGGTACTGAAGCTTGATAATACTGTATAGGTATTAGAGTAAATCTCTTCTCTTTATTCTTATTTTTTTTTTAATCTCAAGGCAACTCTCAGTAATCTTAAATTTCAAGTAAACTTTAGAATCCTATTAACAAGTATAAAGAGGGGGGAAAGGTAAGATTTCCACCAAAAGTAAATAATTAAGATTTTTAAATAACTCAAGAAGAAATCTGTTGATAATACTGAGTTCTCCAACACATTCTGTGCCCACACAGCACAAAATTATGTTTACACAAATATAGATCTCTTTTTTCAATAAAATAAAGTCTTTTATATCTCTCATCAAAGTTGTAACACTTTCTTTGCATAGATTAAGCATATTTCATGTCATATTTATCCATGTGTATTTTAACAGTCATTGGCCATATGGGTTGTTTTCACTTTTTGGCTGTTACGTTTAATGCATCTATGAACATTTGTGTGGAAGTGTTTGTGTAGACATAGGCCTTCATTTCTCTCATGCCGATGTCAAAGACTGGAATTTCTTGTTCACAGGGTAACTCTATACTTCAGCCTTTGAGTAACTGCCGGACGGTCTTCCACAACAGCTGTGCCATTTTGCACTTTTACCCATAGTGTATGGGGGTTCTAATTTCTCCATCCTTGTCAACACTTCTTGTTATCTGCTTCTTTTATTCTAGCAATCCTAGTGGGTATGAAGTGGTATCTCACTGTGGTTTTAAATTAAGATTTTTTAGGACTCCTTTCAACCAGTTATTGTGGTTATAAAACAAAGATACAGTAACTCTCATAACAGATTTCCTAAGACCTCTTGCTGCTGCACCTCTATCAGACATATTGGCTGATGTATCGTGCACAGTGAACACTAGTGGCCTCTCTGTTCTCCAGCATCCACATGGGAGAGTTAGGGACTGAGTGACCAGACTGCCTGGACTCAGATCTCAGCTCTGCAGTGTACCTGCTGGTCTGACCTGGGAAAGTTTTATCTATTGGGTCACAGATGTCCCCAGATTTTTGGTATTAAGAGATATGATTTATGCAAGAAAAACAAAAGGGAATTTTAACAAATGTACACACTGAGAGACATAGCCTGTTTTATAACCCCTCAAAGCCCTGGTTTTGTTAGCAAGTTGTCATAAACATTTAATTGAAATCATTTATTTTCAGGCATATATTTGTATAATGTTAATGATTCTCCACTTTAATAAGTTGTTTTCGATAAACAAATCAAATACTGCTATCAATTTTGTGAAATAAAATATTTCTGTAGTATTTTTGTATTTATTTTATATATAATTATCTTTTTCAATGAATTCTAATTGATTTTTAGGAAATAAGTGTTATCTACAAGTAGTAATGTACTAGTAATAATTGGCTCTGGAAAATATATGTATAGCCATATATAATATGTGTGGATATACATACACAGGCTTATAAATTTTACTGACATAAGGAATGGTAACACACAATTAAAAAATACAATTTACATTACTTTTTATTGAAAGTCCTGTATAGTCCATTGCTTCTCACAGAATGGTTTCACCAATTTTTGCCAAACTCCTCTATTTGAAACAACCATGATTGCTCCCCAACCATGAATTGAAAAGTAGAATTGTAACCCAATTTACTTTTCCCCAAAAATGTACTGTGAACACATTAGGTGCATGATCTACAGGTGAACTCTTTCTCACCCTTGATCAACGACATTAATCCGTAGCATGCAGACCTTCCCTGCCGCCAGGGTCTGGCTGTTCAGGAGAGAGCCCGGACTGGCTCTGTCTGTGGTTGGAGTATATTCATCCCTTCTGTTCCATTTATCGCAAAATGAGCTGCTGAATTACTCAACAGGACAGAGTTTGTTCAGTAACAGCTAAGGCACTCTTCAGATTTATCAGCCAACTGTAGTATTGGCAATTGCTATGGAAAAGTAAATTTTATTTATTATTTTCCTCTTTTCATCTTTTCCATGTAACTTCTAAATTTCTCATACATGTCTACTATTTTTCCAAAGTGATTTTTACAAAAGCTGATTTATCACACTCTACTTGTTTTGTTTATAACCCTTCAACCAGCCAGTGTATATTTTTATTCTTGATGCAGACTCCCCTGAGCCCTATTCGTGACTGCTCAAATTTGTTTCAAAGATAAAATGTCCTATTCAATCATTTAGAATTGAACATGAGAGACTCTCTAAATTTTCCTCCTGTTCAGGCAGCAAGTTACTGTGCTGTTCTAGAGAACTTCTTTTTTTCATTGACATGCAATATTTTTTAAGAGACTTGACCATTTTTCTCTTTTTGCTCATCTTTACATATTGATTTATAGTTAAATATGAGTTATAACCATCCCAAGAATGGAATAAACACCTTCCCGAGATTTCTGAATGCCAATGAAAGAAAAAATGATATTTACTGTACTTCTGCATTGGTTTACAGAGACCCAGCAGACCTACACAGCCACTTGGTAATCCCAGAGTACTTGGATGCTGCTATTTCCTTACTGTGTTCGAGAAAACACAAGAGTGGATGCAAGGTCTGCTGGTGATCGACTTTCACTTGAGCAAAGCCCAAACTCCACGTATATGCAGTGGCAGGAGACAGTGCCCTTTTTTGGGTCTCCCTTCAGGCCCTAGCCACCCAAACACTTTGGGCTCCAGTGCATTGGCAACTTGCTGAGGCAGAAGGCCCCAAAAGCCCTGGGGTCTTTACTTCCCTCTGGGTCTTATTTACCTAAATTGGGAGACCTTACAGGGTTTTGTTAGCATCATCGCTGATTACTTCCTAGGCAGCTGCTCCTTCTCAGGAGTGGAATCTGACTGACATTACTTCCTGCTAACTATATTCCCTGACTTTCCAGCTGGAACCTGAAAAGCTGACCTGAAGTTCCAGCTGGCCTTGGGACTTTCACAAAATGATCTTCTTTCTCTGCCTTTCCTCTTCTTTCCCTCCCTCCCCACCTATTCCATCCATCATCTCTCCCACAGTTTTCTGATGAGCTTTTGTCCAAGCAAATTATTGTGATGCATGCAGTCAATTTCGTAAGCCACCACGAGTCCCTCATGTAACCAAAAACTTAATATATTAGTTCTCTATTTATGCTGTAACAAATTACCATATATTTAGTGGCTTAAAAAACACAAATTCATGAACTGTATTATAGTTCTGGTGTTCAGAATCCCCAAAACCAGGTGAAGATGCTAAAATCAAGGCTTACATTCCTTCTAGAGGCCTTTCTGTGGGTGGCCCATGTCCCTTAGCTTACGGCTAGGTCACTCAACCTCTGCTTCCATTAGCACATTTCCTTCTCTGAGTCTTCCATCTTCTTCTCTCCTTATTAAAAAAACTTGTAATTACTTTGGGTCCACCTGGATACACCAGGATAATCTCCCCATCTCAAAATCCTTAACTTAAATACTCCTGCAAAGTCTCTTTTGTCATGTAAGGTAACATATTCACAAGTAACCAAAGATTAGGACATGAACATCTCTGGGGGACTGTTATTCTGTCTACCACACTTACTCTCAATTTTGCATATCTTATGCTGCCATTTCTGTGTCTGTGTGTTTATTTTTGCAAACAGGGTTGCCATGAGAAAAAGACTTCTGCTTTAATTTTGTATCCATATGCAGTGATTTCTGGAGTGGAGCAAAATATGAAAACGGAGGATTGAACAACTGTTTACTATAATGTACACAGTATCAAGAAAATCCAAGCATTCAAATATCTTGTTATAAGAAAAATCTGAGGTCTTGCTTATGAATATAGTCAGTCTTATTCTTGAGCCAAATAAATGCAAAAATTATCCTGACACTTGGTTGGAATCTGGGAAAGAGCTCAAAATCTTGGATGTAAAATGGAACATTCATTATGTTTAACAGAAGGGATTCTAATGCTTATGGATTGGTTATAATTTTACATAATAATATAGGGACCCCATGGGACTATTAATTCAATGGAGGATCTACTCTTGTATTTCATGGTATTGGAAGACAAACTGCAAATTACTGTTGGCTCTTCTGATCAGTCTACATCAGTCCTTTGTAAGACTGACTATGAGTCCCATATGGGACCTCATATTGACCACATATTATTAATGTCTTCTGTGGAATACTAACCCTTCTCTTGTCTTCTACTTTTCATTCAAACTGGTCCTGTAAATAGTGGAATTGTCACGTTATTTAAAATTTGATACTTCTTCTTGAACATGGTTATACAATATAGTCATCTATTTAAACTACATTTTCTGTAAGTTCTTTATGTCCTGAGGCAGTTTTGAATTCTAGAGACTTGATATTGAATCTGTCTGTCGTGATGAGGAAAAAAAAAAAAGTTGTAATTTCAGTTAGTGAAATTCACCAAAGACTTTAGATTGAATTTAATCAGATCAGGTCAAACATACAACATAATAGCTTTATACTGGTGGTGAAATAAAATGTTCTCAGGAGAGACTAAAGCGATACATGAGGTTATACAATTTGAGATGTTTTCTTATGCAACAGGAAAAAAGTTGACTATTAAACAGTACCCTATCCATAACTTCTGACTCCAGTCTGAGTGGAGTGAACACACTCTACCCTGTGACAGTCACAATGAGCAAAATATAAACTCTGGACAGAATGCACATGATAGCTATGACTCTGAAAAGTAGATGATAACAGTGGATTAAGAAAAGAGCCCACAGTTTGATGTAATATGACACTGGCAGGAGTTTCTCATGTCTTCCCCTCCAGAATTGTTCTACCCAGACTCAAAAATGGTCAAAAACCCAGAGGTATACAGTGGGAGGATGTGGGAATGACTCCAATGGGAGTACTCTCTTATAGGTCCAAAAGCAGAAAACAAGACTCCAAGTGTCACAAAGAGTAAGAGGAAATCCCTCCTTTGTTTTCTTCTTTTTCAGGGTGGTCCCCAGACACTACCATCATGGCATGTTAGGGGCACAGATGGTGGCAGCAGTGGCTCCAAGGAAAGCACTCTGAGGGAAGAAAATTCTCTCTGACAAGAGAAGCTATAGTCACAAGACTGTTCAGGAATTGTGGGGCAATTCCTACTGCCAGTTTGGGCTTTGTGGCTGAAGTATTGGGAAAGGTAGAGAGGGGTGGCAGATCACGGAAACGTTAGTGATATTGTGGAGGGGAGGAAGATGAAGAGATCAATTCCATAATGTTGCTTATGATCTCCCAGTTTCATCCGAGGGCTTTATGAGTGAATCTAGTCTTAAATAGCATACCCTAATCTTTGAAGACTTCAATAAAAGAGACCAGCACATCTCAACTGGCCACCAGTGCTGTTCATACGGAACAGACCTAATTGGTACTGAAAAGGCCTAGGAAAATGAATGAATATTGAACCCACAGCTAAAAAACATAGATGAGAAGCATGGAATAAAACTCATCTGACTCCTGATCTCAGCTAAGGTGTTGGTCTCAAAGTCATGAGTTCCAGGAGTCAAGATGGCAGAGAGGTAGCAGGCTGAGACTACTTCAGCTAGCCGGAGATCAGCTAGATAGCTTACCTAAAGATTGCAAACACCTGCAAATCCATCGGCAGATCGAAGAGAAGAAGAACAGCAATTCTGGAAACAGGAAAACAACCACTTTCTGAAAGGTAGGGCTGGCGGAGAAGTGAATCCAAAGCGACGGGAAGATAGACCCCGGGGGGAGGGGCCGGCTCCCGGCAAGCGGCGGAGCAACGGCGCACAAAATCAGGACTTTTAAACGTCTGTTCCACTGAGGGTCATTGCTCCAGAGGCTAAACTGGGGTGAAGCCCATGCGGGGTCAGCGTGGCCTCAGGTCCCGCAGGGTCACAGAAGGATCGGGGGTGTCTGAGTATCGCAGAGCTTGCGGGTATTGGAACCGGAAAGCCGGCTACAGAGACAGAGCCGAGAGTAAGCTCGCAGCTCGGGGTTACCTTGAACCAGCCGCAGGCTCGGTGAGCTCGGAGCGTGGCCGGAGGTCAGGCAGACGGGAGTCACTGGGCGCTGTTCTCTGAGGGCGCACTGAGGAGTGGGGCCCCGGGCTCTCGGCTCCTCCGGGCTGGAGACCAGGAGGCCGCCATTTGTATTCCCGTCCTCCGGAACTCTACGGAAAGCGCTCAGGGAACAAAAGCTTCTGAAAGCAAACCCTAGCGGATTACTCAGCCCAGCCCCTGGTAAGGGCGGTGCAATTCCGCCTGGGGCAAAGACACTTGAGAATCACTACACCAGGTCCCTCCCCCAGAAGATCAACAAGAAATCCAGCCAAGACCAAGTTCACCTACCAAGGAGTGCGGTTTCAATACCAAGGAGAGCAGCAGAATTCCAGAGGAGGAGAAAGCAAAGCACGGAACTCATGGCTTTCTCCCTGTGATTTTTTAGTCTTGCAGTTAATTTAATTTTTTTCTTTTTCATTTTTTTTCTCTTCTTCTGCTAAATTTTTTTAACTTTTACCCTTTTCTTTTTTAACGTTTTTTAACTAGTTTATCTAATATATATATTTTTTCTTATTTATACTTTTCTTTATTTGTTTTCTTTTTTTAATTCTTTTTTCTTTTTTTTCTTCTTTCTTTCTTTTTGAACCTCTTTTTATCCCCTTTCTCCCCCCCTCACGATTTAGGATCTCTTCTAATTTGGTTAAAGCATATTTTCCTGGGGTTGTTGCCACCCTTTTAGTATTTTACTTGCTCCTTCATATACTCTTATCTGGACAAAATGACAAGGCGGAAAAATTCACCACAAAAAAAAAAAGAACAAGAGGCAGTACCGAAGGCTAGGGACCTAATCAATACAGACATTGGTAATATGTCAGATCTAGAGTTCAGAATGACAATTCTCAAGGTTCTAGCCAGGCTCGAAAAAGGCATGGAAGATATTAGAGAAACCCTCTCGGGAGATATAAAAGCCCTTTCTGGAGAAATAAAAGAACTAAAATCTAACCAAGTTGAAATCAAAAAAGCTATTAATAAGGTGCAATAAAAAAATGGAGGCTCACTGCTAGGATAAATGAGGCAGAAGAAAGAATTAGTGATATAGAAGACCAAATGACAGAGAATAAAGAAGCTGAGCAAAAGAGGGAGAAACAGCTACTGGACCATGAGGGGAGAATTCGAGAGATAAGTGACACCATGAGACAAAACAACATTAGAATAATTGGGATTCCAGAAGAAGAAGAAAGAGAGAGGGGAGCAGAAGGTATACTGGAGAGAATTATTGGGGAGAATTTCCCCAATATGGCAAAGGGAACAAACATCAAAGTTCAGGATGTGCAGAGAACGCCCCTCAAAATCAATAAGAATTGGCCCACACCCCGTCACCTAATAGTAAAATTTACAAGTCTCAGTGACAAAGAGAAAATCCTGAAAGCAGCCCGGGAAAAGAAGTCTGTAACATACAATGGTAAAAATATTAGCTGACTAATATTTGGCAGCTGACTTATCCACAGAGACCTGGCAGGCCAGAAAGAGCTGGCATGATATTTTCAGAGCACTAAACGAGAAAAACATGCAGCCAAGAATACTATATCCAACCAGGCTATCATTGAAAATAGAAGGAGAAATTAAAAGCTTCCAGGACAAACAAAAACTGAAAGAATTTGCAAACACCAAACCAGCTCTACAGGAAATATTGAAAGGGGTCCTCTAAGCAAAGAGAGAGCCTACAAGTGGTAGATTAGAAAGGAACAGAGACAATATACAGTAACAGTCACCTTACAGGCAATACAATGGCACTAAATTCATATCTCTCAATAGTTACCCTGAATGTTAATGGGCTAAATGCCCCAATCAAAAGACACAGGGTATCAGAATGGATAAAAAAACAAAAGCCATCTATATGTTCCCTCCAAGAAACTCATTTTAAGCCCGAAGACACCTCCAGATTTAAAGTGAGGGGGTGGAAAAGAATTTACCATGCTAATGGACATCAGAAGAAAGCAGGAGTGGCAATCCTTATATCAGATCAATTAGATTTTAAGCCAAACACTATAATAAGAGATGAGGAAGGACACTATATCATACTCAAAGGGTCTGTTCAACAAGAAGATCTAGCAATTTTAAATATCTATGCCCCCAACGTGGGAGCAGCCAACTATATAAACCAATTAATAACAAAATCAAAGAAACACATCAACAATAATACAATAATAGTAGGGGACTTTAACAGTCCCCTCACTGAAATGGACAGATCATCCAAGCAAAAGATCAACACGGAAATAAAGGCCTTAAACGACACACTGGACCAGATGGACATCACAGATATATTCAGAACATTTCATCCCAAACCAACAGAATGCACATTTTTCTCTAGTGCACATGGAACATTCTCCAGAATAGATCAAAGTCATGAGTTCCAGCTCCACATTGGGTTCATGGAGCCTACTTAAAAAAATAAAAATAAAAATAACCAGGGAAATTGCCTGCTGGAACAAACAAACAAAAAGTCAACATTTTCAAGATTTAAACAAGACCCACAGTCTCATGATACAATATCCAACATATCCAGGATATGATCCAAAATTGCTCAGCAAATGAAAAGCCAGGTAAATCTCAATTTATAATGGGAAAGGCAATCATAAGCAGCTATTACAACCATGTTCAGAGAAGTAAGGCTGAAACTTTTTTTTTTTAAAGATTTATTTATTTGACAGTTCATAAGTAGGCAGAGAGTCAGGCAGAGAGAGAGGGGAAAGCAGGCTCCCCGCTGAGCAGAGAGCCCGATGCCAGGATCGATCCCAGGACCCTGAGATCATGACCTGAGCTGAAGGCAGCGGCTTAATCCACTGAGCCATCCAGGCGCCCCAAGGCTGAAACATTTTTGAAACAAATAGTAAAACAGGAAGTCTCAGCATAGATATAAGAAAAATAATTTTAAAAGGACCAAATAAAAATTTGAGAACTAAAAAAATATAAAAATCAACGTAAATAATCCAGTAGATGGGGCAAATAAAAGAATGAAAATGGCAGAACAAAGAGTCAATGGTTATGAAGAAAGACATTATACCTTCTGAACAGCAGAGAGAAAAAGATGAAAAGAAAATGAAAAGACTTCTGGAAAAGTTCAAAGGCATAACATTTATGTCATTAGACTCCCAGAGGGAGAAGAGAAAGCATAGCCCAGAAAACTTGCTTGAGAGAGGAAAAAAAAAAAGTCTGAAAACTCCCTAAAATTGAGCAAAAGACAAACTTACAGATGAAAAAAGTATAGCAAATCTAAAAAAGTGCAAACTTAGAAAAATCCATGCCCTGACGCATGATAGCCTAGCAAGCTATACATGAATGCAATGGAAAGAATTTGAAAGCATTCAGAGTAAAAAACAATGCACGAAGCATTAGGAAATAGCAGTTGAAATGACTGTGTTTTAAGTGGATGGGTTGGGCAATAACATCATAAAAGAACTGAAAGGAAAAAAAAAGTATAAATTTAAAATTGCATAGTTAGCAAAAATATTCTTTAGGAAGAAAGATGAAACAAAAACATTCTCAGATAAAAGGAAAGTAAGAATCTGTTGTTAGTAGGCTGCTATATAAAAAAAATCCTGTGGCGCCTGCGTGGCTCAGTGGGTTAAGCTGCTGCCTTCGGCTCAGGTCATGATCTCAGGTTCCTGGGATCGAGTCCCACATCGGTCTCTCTGCTCAGCAGGGAGCCTGCTTCCCTCTCTCTCTCTCTCTCTGCCTGCCTCTCCATCTACTTGTGATTTCTCTCTGTCAAATAAATAAATAAAATCTTTAAAAAAAAAAATCTTGAAGTGAGAACTTCAGGCTTCTGCATCACAGGGAACATGGAAACATCAGAAATAAAGGAAGCATGAAAGAAACTATAACTATATAGATAAATAAAATGGGCTATTCTCCTCTTATGTTGTGTGAAACATATATGCAGGTGAGGAGTAATGTTACAGCATTGTCTACAGCAATGGGTTTTGAGTGTATAGAGGTAATACACGACAGCTACCATGGTGGGGGAAATAAAGACACACCTATGTGATGGGAAGTTTTCAACATTCCACTTGAGATGGCAAAATATCAGTCCCAAGTAGAGCATGAAAAGTTAGGTTTGTATATTGTAATCCTTAGAGCAACCATTAAAAAATTATCCAAGGAAAAATAGTTGAAATTCATAGAAAATTTAAAGTGAATTGCTCAAAATTCATAGAAAATTTAAAGTGAATTCAAAAGAAAGCATCAAAGGAGAAAAGAAGTAATGAAAAGGAGAGGTAACAAAACAAAAAGCAAAATGCTAGACCAAATCTAAATATCAAAAATAATTACATGAAGCATAAATGACCTCAGCACATGAATTAAAAGACAGATTGTCATGATGGATAAAAAGAAGATCCAACCATATACTATCTAAAAGCAGTCCACTGTAAAATAATGATATGGGAACTATCAAGGTAAAAGGATGGACAAGATTTCCCATGAAAAAGGTAATGGAAAGAAAACTTATGCAGCCATATAAATATCACATAAAGTATACATCAAAGCAAGGAAAATTGCTTAAAATAAAGACATTGCATCATGATAAAACTCAGTGAACATAACAACCTAAGTGTTTATGTATCGAACAACAAACCTTTTTTTTTTTTTTTTTAAGATTTTATTTATTAGAGAGAGAGACTGAGTGAGAGAGAGCAAGTATGGATGGGCTGGAGCAGAGAGAGAAGCAGACTCCCCACTGAGCAAGGAGCCTGATGTTGGACTTGAGCCAGAGACATGATCCCAGAATTTGATGCTGGGACTCCAGGATCATGACCTAAGCTAAAGGCAGATGCTTAACCGACTGAGCCACCCAGGCACCCCATAGCAATAAAACTTTGAAGTATAGGGAAAAAAGTGACAGAAATAAAAGGAGAACTACAGGTGAAGACTTCAAATTGTCTCTCTCAGTAATCAATGAACAGCTCAGAACAAAATCAGAACAGGAGACAAAGCAAAATAACCCCACAGCCAAATGTATCTAATTGACATTTACAGAATGTTCTTCTAACAACAGCCAAATATGCATTATTTTTAAGTGCACGTGGCAAAAGTCCATACACATAGACCATATTCTGGGTCATAACACAAACTTCATGATTTAAAAGATATAAAATCATTACAAATATATTTCCTGATCATAATGGAATTAAACTAAAAATCAGTAACTGGAAAGTCATAGAAAATAATAGAAACTCTTCCTCTGAACTTTTGAAAAGTAACATACATCAGTAATCAATTGATTAAAGAAAGAGTCTCAAGGGAACTTAAGAAAAGAGTTTGATAAGTTACAGATATCAAAATTTATGGGATACAGCAAAAACAGTGCTTACAGGGAGATGTATCACATTAAACGACCATGCCAGGGCAGAGATGTCTAGGAACATTTCTGGTTGAAGGACTGCTGGGCCAGATGGAGAAGTTCTAGAGCAGAGGTTTGGAGGCTGCCAAGTTGTGTGTTCAGGCTCTGTCAGGTCTCAAGGATTGGGTAGAAGCTTAAGGAACCTCAGGTAGTGAGAGTTTATGGGAAGACTGTACAGAAGATAGAAAAGAAAGCAAAAATCAGTTTTAAAAAATTGTTAGCAAATACATGCATGCCTCATGAGAAACTGACCTGTGTTTACCATTTTTCAGGGTATAACAAATGCATGGGTTTGAACTTATTTAGGTTCAGCTCCGGGATCTGCAATTTATTAGTTAGATGATCCTTGACACACAGCAAGTCCTCAATAAATGGTAGGTGTTGTGGGGCTGGTGATAGTAAAAGCAGGAAGCAGCTTTAGAGATGCAGCAGGATCCCCACAATCTGTATGTTACTGACTCAGTTCCTCTACTTCTGCCTCTTACTCCTTTCTTCTCCTTTGCCATTTCATTTCCCTCTCTTCAGACCTTTCTTCAGGGTCCTCCAGGATCCTGGATTAAGACTTGCTTATTTGGATGACATGATACTAGAAAACCCTAAGACACCATAAAAAAAAATAACTGGAACTGATAAAGGAATTCAGTAAGGTCACAGGATATAAAATCAATATACAGAAATCCATTGTCTTTCTATACACTATGCTAAGAGAAATTAAGAAAACAATCCCATTTACAATTGCATCAAAAAGCATAAAATACCTAGGAATAAATGTAACCAAGGAGGTGAAAGATCTGTACTATACAAAGTATGAAACACTGATAAAAAAAAAAAATTGAAGATGACAGAAAGATATTCCATGCTAATGGATTGGGAAAACAAACATTGTTAAAATGTCCATACTACCCAAAGCAATCTCCAGATTTAATGCAATCCCTATCAAAATACCAACAGCATTTTTCACAGAACTAGAAGAAATAATCCTAGAATTTCTATGGATTAACAAAAGACCTCAAACAGCCAAATAAATCTTCAAAAAACCAAAACTGGATATATCACATTCCCACATTTCAAGATATACTACAAAGCTGTAGTAAACAAAACAGTATGGTACTACCACAAAAAAAGACACATAGATCAATAAAACAGAATAGAGATCCCAGAAATAAATCTACAATTATATGGTCAATTAATCTTTGATAACGGAGGCAAGAATATGCAATGGGAAAAAGTCTCTTCAACAAATCATGTTGGGAAAACTGGATAGCTACATGCAAAAGAATGAAACTGGACCACTTTCTTAACCATACACAAAAGTGAAATTCAAAAGTGGATAAAGGGACTAAATGTGAGATCTGAAATCATAAAAATCCTAGAAGAGAGCACAGGAAGTAATAATGTCTCTGACATACACTATAGCAATATTTTTCTAGATGTGTCTCATGAAGCAAGGGAAATAAAAGCTCAAATAAACTATTGGGACTACATCAAAATAAAAGTCATCTGCACAGCAAAGGAAACAGTCAACAAAACTAAAAGACAACCTATTGAATGGGAGAAGATACTTCCAAATGACATATCTAGTAAAGGGTTGGTATTCAAAATATATAAAGAACTTTACAACTCTACACCAAAAAGCAAATAATCTAATTAAAAATGGGCAGAAGGGGCACCAGGGTGGCTCAGTGGGTTAAAGCCTCTGCCCTCGGCTTAGGTCATGATCTCAGGGTCCTAGGATAGAGCCCCACATCGGGCTTTCTGCTCAGCAGGGAACCTATTTCTTCCTCTCTTTCTGCCTGACTCTCTGCCTACTTGTGATCTCTGTCTATCAAATAAATAAATAAAATCTTTTAAAAAAAATAAAAATGGGCAGAAGATGCTCAACATCACTCATTGTCAGAGATATGCAAATCAGAACCATAGTGAACTCAAATAAAAAACAGAAGAAAAGTGTTGGTGAGGATGTAGAGAAAAAAAGTCTTCTTGCACTATTGGTGGGAATGCAAACTCACACAGCCACTCTGGAAAACAATATGGAGATTCCTTAGAAACACTAAAAATAGAATTACCTTATGATCCAGTAATTCCACACTTACTCAAAGAATATGAAAACATTAATTCAAGAAGATATATGCACTCCTGTGATTATTGCAGCATTATTTACAATAGCCAAATTATGGAAGCAACCCAAGTGTCCATCAATAAATGAATGTATAAAGTGGTACACACACACACACACACACACACACACACGGAATTAAGAGTATACTTACTGTGATGAGCACTGAGTAATGTATAGAATTGTTGAGTCACTATTTTGTGCACCTGCAACTAATAGAACACTGTGTATTAACTATAATGGAATTAAAATACAATACAGACTTGTGTGGGGCATGAGCCCGGCTTCCATGCTTTAGCAACCCTAGTAACAGGGAGCTAGCACTCCATGCTGAGGATTCAGTAGCCCATTCCCTTCTCACCAGGACCCCATATTGTAATAGTTTCATCTCCGTTATGAGCAGTGGTTCCGTGTGTAAAAGCATGATCAGTCTGACCAACCGTCACACTGCTGCTGGGAATGGCATTCCCCTTACTGAAGTTTATGAAGTAAGTTCTGGTCCCTCTGAATTTTTAGGATGCCGCCTCCTGTAGCAGAGCTAATGTATAGCAGAACTGGCTTGGGTTTTTCCCTTCAGTTTTCATCCATAGTTAACAGTCGGTGGAAGTTCCAAGAGGCGATGGAATGATTAAAAGCAGGTAGAAAAATCCACCAACCAGAACATTCCTTATTAAACAATCAAGAGTAGACTGATTTCTTGCTCATTTGGATTGTCAGGAAGTCTCGGGGGAAACTTCACAGGATTACTGAAACCTTAGAAGCTCTGTTGGCCTCATTCCCTGAAGCCCTCAATGCTCTGGCAATCTGTGCATTAGAAACCGTTATACATCTGCTTCCTTGGATGGAGTTTGCAGTAGATATCCTGGACTATCTCAGGGATGTGAGAAAAGTTCTGAATGCAACAGGCACCATCTTGGAGGCAGCTTCCTCTGGAGAAGGGCCTGCTTGGCCTCCTGCTTTAATCCATTCTGGTGTCTGCAACTCAGGACATTCCTGTCAGAAAGGATTTTCTCACACTGACCTGCACCCCCGGGGTAGCTACTTAAGCCCACTTCTTCTGAGAGTGGGAGAACAGCTGGTCACCTTCAGGAGAGCACACCCCCACTGCTGGCATTTTTAATACACATTGAGATTACTGAAACTGCCAAGATAAATAGTTGAAGAGTGTGTACATCTTTACCTTCTATATTCCAAGATGACACTGAGAAGAGTTGTTCTCCATGTGGGGCAGGAGGGCTGAAAAACCGACTGAGACCTTGGACAACATATATGTGAATATGATCCTTTTCCTGACTATAGAGCCTGTTGCTGCTTAGAGCTCTGTCTCCTGACCTTGCAAGATTACGTAGTGCCGTCACTCAAATACCCTTTTGTCCTCTGCCCTGTCCCTCTCGTGATATGTCCCAACACCCTGCCTCTGCCTTCCTTGGTACCCCAGTGTTCCTCAGTCATGCTGCATTATCTGAAAGGACTTCCCTAGTCTTCATCATATTTTATTAGCCAGCCAGGCTTGAGTTCTTTCTAGAGCAGCTGCTTGTGAATCTGGGGGTCACTCCTTTTCCCATGTGTTCAAGTTTGTGGGCTGTTCTTGAATGATGGCGGTTGTCTCCACAATGTTGAAATCTAAATACCAGTGTTACCTTAAATATTTTTCTCTTTTCAAACAGCGGTCCTCCAACTTGAGTATGCACTTGGATTCCTTGTAGAATTCTGGTAAAATACAGACAAATAAACACTACCCCAGACCTGCTGAATGAAAATGGTCAGAGAAGAGCTATTCACTCGGGTCTATTAAGAAAAATCTCCTCATCGCACCCCCCTCGAGGATCTGATGTGACCAACAGTTACATGGTTTTTAACCATCTCTAGGGAGCAGTGGTTTTCAGACTGCAGTACACTTCAAGATCCCCAGTAGAGTTTGAAGAAACAGGAATCTTTTTATTGTTTGGGTTATGGCGTTAATCATCTGTACAAGGGAAAGGAGAATATAGGAGTCGGGGAAATCTTTCCTTCCAGGCGAAGATACCAGGTCAATATGACCACTCACAGAGGAACTCAAGATGGTGGCTGTGGCACAAGGTCTAAACAAGCAAAGAGCCGAAACAAGGAGGTACACCATCAGATGCTGCAATATGTGAAAAATCAGTGGGCATCTGTTGATTTTTTTTGCCTGCCCGGCATCTTCTCTCCTGTCTTGTGTTAAAGAAATTCTCTTATCAAGAACTTCTCCCGTGTTGTTGAAGTGGAAATGACGCATCCTCCTTTGCTTCCCTCACAGGGTGGACCCATGACCTAGACCTGGCCCACCATAATTCTGCATTCTCCTGTCCACAGTGTTTGGATTACAGATAGATGTAGCATCCAAGCTGGCCAGTGAGTGCTCGCTCTGGATTGTGCTAGGGTTCTCAGAAAATAGGAATTCTTTCCTTCTGATATCACAGATCTGCCACTTTATAGAAAGAGGAGGGGAGGAGGAGGGAAGCAGGGCTGAACCGCGGAAAGAGCAAGGTCAAGAAAGAACTAGGGAGGAAGCCCTCCAACAGAACACCTACTCAGGCTTGCTTGAAGATGCCTTCTAATGCTTCTGCTTCTTAACTAGGCAGTCGGTGGGTTTTGTTTTTACTCAATTTGTTTTTGCATTTACTTTTTATCAACTCCATCCTTAAGAGTTCTGCCTAATATAGTGCATCCTCCCAAATGTCTACCATCTTATACAAATTCCCCTGCTGTAAAAAATGGGGATTTTAAAACACACAAAGACTGAATGTGCTTTGTGTAATATTCTGTTACACAAAAGGGTCACACTAATCAAATACTTTTGGGTAATACACCAGATTATGTTCTTCTCCTGGGAATACATTTCACACATCAGCCTATTTAAGAACCTGAGAAGTTTTGAACTATAATTAACCATTTCAGTCTTGTAACTCAACATTTCCCAATATATTTGATCACAGACTTTTTGTGTGTATGTGTGGAACTTGCTATCCAACATCCCTGGTTTTTTGTTTTACTTCTGTGATGAATTTCAGGTCATTTTGTATGGTCCATAGATGAAGTGTTACTCTTAGGTATAAACCATTCCTCCAAAACACACATTATGTCTGTTACAGAACAAATACTACATGAAATTAAAAGGCTTGTGGCCTCCTTCCCGGAAGGATCTCTCTATAAATAGCACTCTGGTTTGGCTTTGACTATGAAAGATTAAGTGGTATGATCAAAGTTAGGAGTAACAGAAGACTTTCTTTGATTTGGGAAGAGGTCTATATTTATTTAGCACCGGCCTTTCTTTCTGATAACAATTTTGGACCTTGGCCTCAAAATCTCCCTGGTAGGGTAAAGGGGCTCCATGAGGACAGGGTCTCCGAAAGCTCACAAAGATGGCACATGGTCTAAAGGTCATCACTTTTTAGTCAAAGAGCAAACATGTGAAGTGAGTTAGGAGGAGGAGTCAACCAGATACACATCCTCTCCTCACATCCCTGTAGGTCCAAGGCCAACCTTCTGATTCCCATGCACTCTGATACTGTCAGCTACTTTTAAAACAAACAGAAAACTAATTCAGATAAGAAAATATACTCACGAGTTCCACTCCCGTGTGGTCAGGCTTTGTCTTTTGGGAATTTGTACGAAGTTCTGCCAAGACTGGATTTCTAAGTGATGGTATCTAACCATCATGCAGATCTGCCAGCTTCCGCAGGTTCCCGGGGCTACTAGCAGACACTAGAATGTCCTCCTCTACACTTCTTCTCCTGTGGCCTCCACCAAGCTCCAAGGACTGGCACTTCTGCTCAATCTTTTTGCTCAAACAAGCTTCTCCAAACAGACCCTCCTACTGTCACTGCTTCCACCATCTTGGCTGCTGCCTCCCTGAACACAAACACCTGACCGGACCAGAGTCCCCCTCGTTGTCAAAACCTGATGACGTGACATGGCACTGAGAGGGGAGATGTCCCTCTCCCTTTCATTCCTGTGGCTTTGCCCTGCCCCCTTCAAGCTCCCAGAGCAACACTGCATTGACTGATCTCTTAAACAGATGGTGGTCAAATAACTCAGAAGAAGAATTTTCATCCCGGATTTCATTAGGATGGAGTGAGTCCTGTGGAGTTGTGATTGGAGGACACAGTCATTACTGAAATTGAGCCGTGTGAAGAATGCCCTTCTGAGGCAGTCAATGCCTTCTTCCTGGGGCCCAGGTTTCCTGACTCTGTCTTGCTTCAACCTGGAGTTTTCCAAAGATATTCTTCAATCCCCATAAAAATTTACAAGCCATATACTGTGTCAGAACTACTCTGCTCTACTCTTGTAGCCTCAGAGCTAAAAGACAATATGTAAGTGAATGAATAAGACTGTTCCAATAAAACTTTTAGAAAAGCAGGAGCAGGCTGGATTTGTGGGCTACAGTTTGTCAACCTCTATTCTATGTGATAAAAATATTTCAAGATCTTCCTTCTTTCAAGTGCTAATAAAATGCTTATAAATTCATTTTCTTAAAATACATATTGAAATAAAGCATTTAATTGATATTTTCTTTTGTTGTTGTTGTTATTTTTGGTCTTCCATTAAAATGTTCAATACTTTATAATTAGGAGCTGTTGAGACATGCCTTTAAGGTCTCACACTAGAGGTAATTTGGAAGCCTGAAATACAAACTGTCCGGGAAGTGTTTATTTAACTCAGTCAGATTGCCAGAGCGGAGTAGGTATTTCTCAGCCTCTCTCCCAAATATGGAAGATAAATACAGCCTCAGATCCGCTTCGTGTGCACACAAGCAGGCAGCAGAAGAACCTGATTCCTTCAGGTCTGAAATGCCTGTTTGCTGCCTCACCCCAGCCCATCACAGAAGCACAGTTTTAAGGCCCAAGTTTTCTTTGTGTCCACTTCTTACAGGGGACCCAAGACGGCACTGTAAAATCGTCTGTTCCCACTTTGCCTGCTGCTCTGTCTCCTTCTCTCTTCCACCCCCTCACCGCACCCTTTTCTAACTACCCCTTAGGAATGTAGCTAACTATCTGGACCAATTCAAATTTAACTTATCTTAGTTTAGAAAAAAGACACGCAGAAGTAAATGAAGGTACACTACAGAGTCGTAGGAGACGATCTCAAGGTTGGAGAAATATTTCGTCTTCTATTTCAAGAATTAGTTCCGCATCTTTCCCATTATCCAACCAGCAGGTATGGAATACCCAGCATGTGTCAGGCCTGAGCTCTGCGTTCCAGGCCGGATAGCTCACTTAGACAATCTAGCTTTTGCGGCTTAAGGAACCACCCACAGTTCTGTGAATTAGAACAACAGACATCGTTTTCATTACTTTATGCATGATTAAAAGGCCAGATAGGCGTGTAAGCAAACACAGCCCACTGGTAATGCTGCTTGGAAAACCACAAGAAGGAAAAGTGAAAACCATCACCAAGAAATTAGGAATGTAGTTTCACCTAGCAGTGATAGTAAACAGTATTTTTTGTTTCCCCAAATATACACTGAAAGGAAGAGAAGCTGGAAAGGGGCAGAAAAACATCCTGGAGGGCTCCTGTTGCAGTTCTCCAGGGGCAAGGCTGGCCAGTTCTCCAGGGGCAAGCTGCTATCTGTTCCTCACCCTGCAGACACCAGCCTGGGTGTGCTCATGGGGACAGAGGGGTCCGCCAGCAGGAGAGCAAGTCCCAGAGCACAGGTGCTTTCCGAATCTGTTTGCATCACCTGTGCACTTGTTGCATCCACCAAAGCCCTGGCCAAGGGGTGGGAAAATCGACCTCCTCTCTTGCGGGCCAAGTCCCATTGAGAGCTGGTGGCACAGACCGGGGGCGGGGGCATGAGCACAGGGGGGCTGTTGTCAGAATGATCTATCCCAGCCAATGAGCTCTCTTCTGCAAGCCACTGAGTGCACATCCTCCCCTCCTTGTTTTATTTCCTCCTAAAAAAGTATGAGACCAGCCTCTGCTGGCCCATGAATCCTGAGTACTTCTAATGGGTGTAAAAGAGAGGGCCGGCTGCTGACATGCCAGCTCATGGGTGATATAACCCAGAGTCCTTACAGAACGGTTTGGGGGAGTATATTTGGGTGAAATTATAGGTTTTTACATCGTAGAGTTGTTGCATGGGGAAAAACAAGGAATGAAAAGTTCTGGAAAGAACTTCCCTGCCCTTACTGTGAGCTCCAGAGCCATCCTGGGTCTTACAGATGAACCCACTATTTGGAGAATGCCTTTTCTTCCTTCTGGATGTTGGTTATAATGGGAGGAAAAAAATCACCCTTCTGTCTGGACCTGGTGGAAATCAGCACGCTGCAAAGTCAAATGCACACAATTTTTAAGATAACATTGTGAAAATGAGGTCATTAATCCTCTGTGTATTTTTTTTTTTTTTTAACAGACATGCTGCATCCCTGAGACCCAAGAGCCACAGAAGGAACAGCCATGCGCGTCTCCCCTGGTGTGAGGGTCAAGTGGAGACTGAGCGGTACAGCAGGTCAATACTGAACTTGCAATGCTAGAAACCTGGTGGCTGTTTTCATTACAATGATGAAGTTCAGAAAACCCCTTCTGAAAACCAGGATTTTCACATTTTGCTGGAACCAGCCCTTCCAGTTAGGTTTCTAGAACTACTTGCTCCTAGGAAGTATAGGCAGGAGACCACAGAACAAAACAAAGTAGACAAGTCATGTTTTGGGGGTTTAGGGAAGGGAGAGAGAGTGAGAAGGGCTGTCACACCCCTTTGTCAGTCCTGGTCTGTCCAGAAAAGAAGAAGCCACTTCCAGTCTGTCACACAGAGGGGCTCACGCATGGAGCTGGTTCCACAAGCAGCGGAAAAGCCGAGAGGCCGGCCAGAGGAAGACGATGCAGTCAGAGGTTCACAACAGGCAGCGGCTGCTCGCACCCCAGCGTTGGAGAGCACTTCAGAGAAGGCAGGACAGCAGCTGGGAGCCCCGGGAGCTGCCCTCACGAGGCCTGGCTGTGCGGGGGCTGGAGTTGCACAGCTGTGGGACTGAGGTGCTGTGTTCTCCTGTCCCCCAGCCAATGCCCCATGTGGCGGTCCCGGGGGGAGCTGCTGCCAGGAGCCCCCTGCTGCTGACCTTCAGAACCCCCCTGTCCCCAGGCCGCAGGGCTCTCCAGGGTGGGTCATTCATGCCTGATGCAGGACTCCTGGTGGGCTCTCCACCAGCCAAGACGCTCAGACTCACTTAGCTTCCTGTCTAGTCCTTTCTACTTGCCCCTCTTCCGATGTGTGTCAGACTGACTGCAGTCAAAGCTCTCTCTATCCCCTTGCTCTCTCCGGCCTTTATCCATCACTACCATTTCCACACTCCCCTCCCCATAAATAAACCTCTGGCATGTCTGATTCCATCTTGGTGTCTACTTCTCAGGCGACACAAGCTGATAAGCCCTCCCCGTCTCTCTCGCGGTGGAAGAGGAGGCACAGCTGCTCCTTCCACAGACATGGCCATGAACACTGTTTTCTCCTCGCATCCGACAAGGCGAATCTCTCTCCTTCTCAAGTCCTTCCACTGCCCTCGGAAGCCCTGATCTCCCGCCTTTCTCCATCACTTTATCCTTCTCTCTCACATATCCCCAGTCCCACCCTCTCTGGTTCTTCCCCAGTGAAGCCCCACCCATCCCCAAGTCCCTTCTCTCAGTCCCCTGTCCCTTTCCTGCTTTCTTGCCAGGAGCCTCAGGTGGGCACTGGGCACACTAACCACTTCCATCTATGTGGCAAGGCGCTCACTGCACCGAGGGGAAAAAAAACAACAACAACCCACATCCGGGTACCTGCGGGCCCCTAGTCAGTAAGTCCAAGGTAAGCGTATGTTACCTCAGACTCCTTATATTTCTGGCCTTACATTACTTCCACACACCTAACCTCTTTGGAGCATTAGGCAACTCTTAGCTGTGCCTTCCTTTGCTGGAAACTCCTTTTTCTCTTCATCTGGGGGCACATTTTTCTTTAGTTCTAGAACTAGTCTCTCCTAGACTCTTGGCTATTCCTCTTACTTTGGTCTTTCCCTAGAGACTCTTCATTGGGTCCCTCATCATCTCACTTTTCATACTCTTCCTGGGCAATGAGATCCACACATGGGGCTTTAACATCTAAGCTTTAACTCTATCCTAAAACTCTCTCAGGGTCTTTGGATTTCTGTATCTGCACTGCTACTATGTATTTTGACTCCTATGTTGCCCAGTGCACGTCAGACCCACCATGGGTCACTTGAGCAGCACCATGACCCACTTGAGCAGCTAAATCCCACACACCCATCCCGACACCTGTCCCTCTTACCTCTGTAACTTGTTAAGATGGTTGATCTGCTTCCATGAATACCTCCTTTTATAGTCTTACACATTGTACTATAATTGCCTATTCTGTGATTTTCCAAGACAAAGCAAAGGGCCTGAAAGAAGGAATTTTTATTGAATTAATAAATAAGCTATTCTGCTTTAAACCTATTAAATGTCTGCCTATATGTAATGATACTATTTTTTGCTCAGGACATCACATTCTTGAAGATAATTATTGACCATTTATAATGAATATATTTTTAGTATAGACATTTAGTTTTATAATTGGAATTGTGCATCTTAATTCTTAGGCTTGCTGAAAAAACTGTCCAATTAATCCTCAAGGCATAGACCTAAGATTAATGGATAGAAGATATAAATAAATTATATCTTCCTATGAATGGAGCCTATCCCCATAAGGAATGGGATGAGGGGTGGTTCCCACCACTACAGTTATCTGGGTGTAAATTAGATTAAAACATCATATTTGGAGTAGACTCCTCAGTTGATATTTAAGGCTATTTCTGAAACAGCAGTAAAATTTTGATTCTGATGATTTATAGGCTTACATCTCATAAACATATAATTTTAGGCCTGAAAAATATCTTAGGAGTTAATGCAGAATCTCAAGGTTGAAACCTTGAGGATATTCTTCTATGAGCTCTTTGGTATGTTTGGTTAAATAGCTACAATTTTATTATTTTAAGAGAAAGTAGATTTTTTTATGGATATTAAGTTGTTTTCCATTTAGGATATTTTTAAATGATTATCTTTGAATAATAAACTTCTAGCAGATTAAAGATTGAAGTAGCTTTGCATGAACCTCAACTAGTTTTGCCAACAGCTCTTGACTGAATGACCAGTAGGCAATTAATGGTATATGCCCTTGGGTTGTTGTCCAGCCACATCAAAACCATAAAGATGCAAAGTCCATCTTCAGTTCCCTCTTCCTGCCCAAGCCCTCTGCCCCCTTCCTTTTCCAGTGCTTTCATGCTTTTGCTTTGACCCCCTGACATCTCCCCTTGGATGCCTGATCTGGAACCACTCTTCGGCTGGGAGGGGGCAAGCCAAGGGACATATGCCATGCCACCTGTTTCTGCAACAGACTAGACTGGTCTGCGGAGACAGATCTTAGACAACACATGTGTACCTTTAGGTACAGGTGTCACTTCTGAACAGTCTTCTCCCACATTCGCCATTTCTGGAGAATAATTCCTGACAGTCTTTTTCCTGTCTTCCTTCCTTTCCCTTCTTTTCCCTTCCCTTCCCTTTCCTTCTCTCTCTCTCTCTCTCTTTCTTCTTTATAATTTATAACACTGGGGCTCTGGGAAATAATGACAGGTCCCTTTCAATTTCTGTTGAGCCATCCTTTCCTGATTTTGTTCTTCCATAGTATGTTAGCTTCAGGTTTATCCCGTGGATAGATAAAAGTACATAAGCAAAAAGAAAACAAACCAAAAAAAGGAACAGATGGCAAAGGTTGGAGAAATTGACCAATGATACGTCGGGAAATAAATTAATTCTCCATCAGCTGAAATCACCTCTTACAGCCTCAATATTCCGGATCTTGTTCATCACTCCTCTCTTATCTAAACTACCTGCTATATTCCCATTTCCTCAGGGCTCTACTAAATGAACTGTTATCTAATTTCTGAGAAATCATTTCATTAGAGTATTAATGCTCTCCATTATTGAACATATTATCCTCTGGCAGATAATATTTGCATTTTGAGAGGCACCTTCTGTGCCTTAATCAGAATACTGAGCAATATGTTAATTTTAGGTGCCATGTCAAATCTTCCAAAGACATATATCTGCCCATTAAACCTTAAAGGGAGCCACCCATGTTTAGTGCTATGCCAATTTATGGTTTCAGTCCCCGAGGAGTTTTTAACTAACGCTGAGCAAAAGATTCCAGAAAGGTTAAATTCTAGATACAGTTGATGGAAGGTGCTTAGTGAGGGACCTGTTTTGCATTCGGTGGCCACAATTTAGTTTTTTTTTTTTTTTCCACAATTTAGTTTTTTTTATGTCATACTTAATGGCTGTGTAACCCTAGGGATATTATTATCTCTGTTTCTTTCTCTAAAATGTTTGTTATCCTGACAAAATAAAATATAAAATAATATAAAATAAAACCCCACCACCATTAGAATTCACCATAAATTAATTCTTACTGGTTGAAAATGCTCCAATGAGAAACACTATAAATCTGAAATATTTCTTTACTGAGAAATACCTATAATTTTCAGCTATGCATTATGGTGGGATTTGGAAAAGTTGTTCTTTTGTCGATGACGCAAAAGTGGCACATAGAATGCCTAATGACAAACACACTGAGGGCTCGACACTGGAGGGCTGGCCTGCTTTGTTACTTGACATGTCCTCCTTTTCCCCTAACTAGTTAATTCATCTTTTGTTTACAGAATTCTGAGCCTTTGTTTATAATTTAATGGCCACAGATTTTTATTTAGTTCCCAAGGCAATAGTGCCAAGAGGAAAATGAGAAGAAGGTACCCTGAAGGTGGCATTCCACCTTTAAAGGGCAGACCAGACCTTCTCAGTGCCTTAGAGGATGAACTCTCAGCAGATTATTTTAAAGAGGGCAGTATTGTCTACTTTGCCCCAACCTAGAAAACAGCAAGTTATTTGCTTTCCAAGGGTGACCATTTTTTTCCTAAACAAATAGAGATAATTGTCTATTTCATTTATGACCTAGGGCAAGTCACTTATTGCCTGAAAATATTCATTGGAAGAGCCTGGTATTTTTAAATTAAAATACACTGTAATTTGGGTTACAATCCATCATTTCTTTTTAATCCAATCATCTTCTTTCATTTTTATATAAACAATTTTGATGGAAAATATATATTTAAGAAAAAACAGCTCCTTTCTCAACTTCCTTCTAAATGACCTATTGCAGACCCAGAAAAACATAAACACTCATAACAGCAGAGAAAACTGGAAGTTGCAAACAGCTAATTGCCAGAATCTGGGAGAAATGTGTGCTAATTATGAGGATATGATAAGTAGTTTCAAGGAAGGGGCACTTGATTGGGCTACCGGCCAAGTGGTGAGTGTCTGAGATTGGGTTCCCTGAGGCTGGAAGCAGGAAGAAGAGAAAACCCCAATTAAAGCAACATAAGACATCATGAAATGGAGAAACATTCCAAATCAGAGCCTTCTAAGAAAAAATAAGGTTTCTATACTTGTAACAACTGGTTTTGAATTAACAAGCACATTCACCAGATTTCTTACACAAAACACAAAAACGTTGAAAATAAAATAAAATAAATTGATAATCTGGACTTCATGAAAACTAAAGATTTTGCTCATCACATTAGAAGATGCCATGAAAATATAAAAATACAAGTTACAGACTGAAGAAAATATTCCCTTATATACATATGTCTATATGTCTATATGTATATATATATGTATATGTCTATAAATATAAATAGATATATATGGACAAAAATCTGAACAATTACTTTGCAACCTAAGATAGACAAATGGCTACTATACATGCTCATTAGTCAGCAGGGAAATGCAAATTAAAACCACAATGAAATACAATTCCACATCATTTAGAATAGCTAATTTTTTTTTTTTTTTGGAATAGCTAATATTAAAAAGAATGACCACACTAAATGTTGGTGAGGATGTGGAGTAACTGGAAACTATTTTAAAAAGCCTCTATGTCCTTTTTTTTTTTTTTTTTTGAAAGCCTGTATGTCTTTACAAAATTTAAATGTTGTATCTACCCTATGCTCCAGCAGTTTCATTTCTAGGTATTTGTCCAACAGAACAAGAAATGCTTTAAAAGACTCATACAGTAGATAAACAAGTATAGAATATTCACTTGTACAGTGGAGTACTGCTCAGCTATGTAGAGGAAAACAATTATTTTTTCTCATGAAAGGTTGCATGAATCTCCCAGATGTCATATTAGAAGAAAGAGAGAAGACACAAGAATATGTACCACTGGGCATAAAAGTATGGGCTTTCCTAACGTCATAGTTGAATTTTGGTTATAAGAGGACGTTCTGGTATGCTAGATATTCTCTATCTTAGTTGGTGTGTAGATTACGCAGGTGCATGCACTTGCCAAAAATCCTCAAAATGTAGTCTTAAAACATTTGATTGCATTGTATTTAAATTAACTTCCTTTTTTTTTTGAAAAAAGTAAAGCATTAAATATAATTATTATGTTCAAGGAATTAAAAGGGAAGATGAATTTTGCAAGAATACTTACAACTTGTTTTGATTTGGGTTCCCTCAAAAGTACATTTTGAGACAAAGATTCAATTATAGGTAGTTTGTGTGGCAAGTTCAGGGAACACTGTGAGAGCTGGGAAATGAAACAGAGAAAGAAAGTCAGCCAGTTGTGGGTATGTTTTGAAACAGATTCCACATTGGACAACTAGAGCTTAAAATTCTGGAAACACCTAGGGAAGAGTGTAAAATGCAGGCAACAGCATTATTCTCCTGAGGGGAAAGAAGCAAGTGCTTACATACCTACTCAAAATAGTTTTAGGTTGAGGCTATTCACACAGGCTGTTAATTTCTGGATATTCCCAGCAGGCTACGTGAGTAAAAAGAGATATAATCTGTGATTCCATAAAAATCTGTAGGCACAAAAATACAGATACTAATGGTTAGAATTGATTTGTATCACACTAAATGATAATGTCCTAGGGTTATGTAGGTTTATTGGTAGCATCTGCTAAAAACTTTTTAAAAATAATCAGGTGGAGAAGATTGGCCTCAGGTTAATGCATAGGTGATATGAGACTGCCCCACTGTCACGAAAAACAGTAAATGATGAGAAGACTCAAAAGAACAAGAAGGAAGAGGAAGAGGAAGAGGAGGAGGAGAAGAAAAGAAGGAGAGAAGGAAGAAAGCATCTGTTCAGTGGCACTGGAGAGCAGCCAAGGCAGTCAGAATTTGAAGGGCTAAAGTTCTTGAAAAAAGGGCAGCATGTTGAAGGAAGCCCTACATGTGAAGTCACTTTACTCCTTTGGGACAATTGCCAATTCGCAGTATGGGGCATGGAAGCCGAACAGAAAACAGTAATTTAGAACAGGGCTGTCCAATAGGAATATAATGTGAGCCACATAATCTTAAGTGATCTGGTAACTACATTAAAACAGGTTAAAAGAAACAGGCAAAACTAATTTTAATAATATATTTTACTTAATCCAATAGATTAAAAAATACCATTTCAACATGTATTTGATGTAAAGAAAATTAATGCAACATTTTACATTTTTTTGTACTACAACTTCAAAATCTGGTGTGTATTTTACACGTACAGCACATGCCAATTCAGATTAGCCATATTTAATGTGCCCAGTGGCCACATATGGCCAATGAGTGCCATATTGAACAGTACCAGACTAAAGTTTATAGCAGTCTCACTGGGCTGTGATGACTATAAAGACATCTGAGACATCAGGTGACAGGATCCTGCAGAAAAAAACTGTGGATGGGGCACCTGGGTGGCTCAGTGGTTTAAGCCTCTGCCTTCAGCTTGGGTCATGATCTCAGGGTCCTGGGATCGAGCCCCACATCGGGCTCTCTGCTCAGTGGCAAGCCTGCTTCCCCCTGCCTCTCTGCCTACTTCTGATCTCTATCAAATAAAAAAAAAAAAAATCTTTAAAAAAAAAAAAAAAAAACTGTGGATGAAAGGGCCAGATATTCTGTATGCAACTTTTCCTCTAAACATTTGCTAAATCCAACAGTGTGCAAATCCAGAGAGAAACTCTAAAAACTAAGAGGAATATAGGTGCGAAGATCATTAAATATTACAGCATTTTCAAGGGGCCAAGAAAGCAAACTTGCAGTTCAGACCTTCCCAAGCTGGCAGGACTTAGACCAACAATGCAAGGTGTAAAGAGTTGCAACAGAGAAGAAATGCCAGAAATGGAGCAGTATCAAGGAGATTCAGTTGAGTTGCTCAGACTATATCCCTGACAATAAAAATTAAATTCCCTATAGAAGAAATATCATTATGCAACATCTCTGTAGTGTCTCATTAAAAATATCTGATACTCGAGGCACCTGGGTGGCTCAGTCTGTTGAGCATCTGCCTTTGGCTCAGGTCATGATCCTGGAGTCTTGGAATTGAGCCCTGCATCTGGCTCCCTGCTCAGCAGGGAGTCTGCTTCTCCCTCTCCCTCTCTACCCTCACTCTCTCTCTTTCTTCCCCTCTCAAGTAAATAAATAAAATATATTTTTTAAAAGTCTGATACTCAATAAAAAATTACCACACCTTTTAAGAAGCAGGACCAAATGGCCAAATCCAAGAAGAAAAACAGACAACTGGAACATACCCGTGTAATTCATATGTTTGGAGTTATCAGATATGAACTTAAAAGTTATTTGGATGAAACTATTAAACAAAAGAGATAAGGTATGGATAATATTATCTGCCAACTAAGATCAATTAAAATCATGTAATATAAATCTTAGCACTGAAAAAATACAATAAGTCAAATGAAGTACTGAACAGATGTGTTTAATAACAGACTGACGGAGAAAAGAAGGTGATTTGTAAACGGGTCGGTAGGTAAACAAAAGACGTACTTAAATACAAGGAGAAAAAGATGAAAAATGCAGTCAAGGGTGTGAGAGCCACATGTAGTTCAATGGAAAGTTCTAATGTGTAGGTAATCAGAGACTCAGGAAGAGAAAAAGAATAGGTCAGAAGTAGTCATTGAAGACATGCCAAATGGCTGTGACACGCCAAAAGTTTCAAAAGACATCACAGACTCAAAGAATTTTACAAATTCCAAGACTGGAAAAAAAAACCTACAATATATTATATTAAAATAAACCACCAAAAGGCAAAATCAAAGAGGATATCATAAAAGTAGCCAGAGGAAAAAATAATATATACTTTGAAAGGAGCAACAGTAAAACTGATAAGAGAATTCTTTTTTTTTTAAGATTTTATTTATTTATTTGATAGAGAGATCACAAGCAGGCAGAGAGAGGGGGGGAAGCAGTCCTCTGCTGAGCAGAGAGCCCGATTCGGGGCTTGATCCCAGGACTCTGAAACCATGACCTGTGCCGAAGGCAGAGGATTAACCCACTGAGCCACCCAGGTGCCCCTGATGAGAGAATTCTTACTAGAAACAAAGGATCCTGGGAGAAAATGGAATGACATTTTTAAAGTTGTTCTGAGTTAACTTGTGTCTAATCTCCTCTGGATTCATATGTTCAAGTCTTAACACCCAGGACCCCAGAATATGATCTTACTTGGAAATAGGGCCTTTACAGATATAATCATGTTCTATTTACCCAAAGACATATATAAGAAAGTAAAAATATAAGCCCCAGATTGCAGAAGCTATTTGTAAAACATTTATTTGACAAAGGACTCATTGCCAAGATATATATGGAACTCCTACAAATCAATAAGAGAAACCTGATAATCCAATTTAAAGATAGTAAAAGGACCTCCACAATCATATCACAAAATAAAATACCCAAATTACCAATAAGAATATGAGGTGCGCTTGATCTTACATGCCATTAGGGAACAGCAATTAAAACCACAGTGAGAGGGTACCTGGGTGGCTCGGTGGTTAAAGCCTCTACCTTCGGCTCAGGTCATGATCCCAGGGGGTCCCTGCATCGGGCTCTCTGCTCAGCGAGGAGCCTGCTTCCTCCTCTCTCTCTGCCTGCCTTTCTGCCGGCTTGTGATCTCTGTCTGTCAAATTAAAAAAAAAAAAAATTATAAAACCACAGTGAGAACCACTACTTATCCATCGAAATGACCAAATTTAAAAAACTGACCTTAGCACCTTAGCAAGTGTTAGCAAGTGAAGCAACGAAAATTACTCTGATACTGATTGTAGGAATATAAGTTGGTACAACCACTTGGGAAAACTTGTTGAATTTATAAATATCAAATAATATAGATAATTCACTCCTGGATATATATCTCCCCCCACAGTGTGAAAATGCACTAAAAATGCTTATAGTAGCATTATTTATAATTATTAAAAACTTAAAACTATCCAGAAGTCTATAAAAAGAACAACTGAATAAGTATATTGTGTTCTGTCCATGTAATGGACTACTTAGCCATGGGAATAAATAAACTATTGCTGTGCATACACACTCAAAGAATAATATGCGAATCCCATAAACATAATGTTAAGTGACATATGCCAGAAAATAAAGATCATATTCCATTTTTACAAAATTCTGTCAGCAGGCAGAATGACCCATATGATAAAAGTTAAGAGCACCAGAATTGGGATTAATTTCATTGGGTGCCTTCTGAAACCATGCACTTGGAAGGTAAAAAGAAGACAGCATCACTTCTGTGATAATCTCTCATTATCCATATGTGGGAGTTATTATGGAATAAACTGGCTGCCATGACTATGGAGACTGAGAAGTCCCACAGTATCTGCAAGGGGGACACCAGAGAAAGCTGGTGGTGCAGTTTGAAGGCCTAGAAACTGGAGAACGAAAGTCTGAAGGCCCTCCAAAATCAGGAATGTCAAAGGAACAATGTCCTCAGTCAGGTAAAGAGAGAAAATGGGAGTCCTCCCTTCCTCCATGTTTTTGTTCTATTCAGGCCCTTAATAGATTGGATGACACCCATGAGCACGGAGGAGAGATAGAAGCTACAAATGCAAATGCTAATCTTCTCTGGAAATATCCCCATGGACACACCCCACAATAAAGTTTACGCAGGTCTCTGGGTACCCCATGACCCGATCATGGGGTGACACATAAATTTAACTAATATTTTATGTTGACCCATAAAGTTAACTCTCACAAACGTATAACCTGAACCTAATCATGAGGAATCATCAGATAATCCCACCTTGAGGAACAGTCTACAAATAACTTCTCTATCAAGGTTACCAGGGACAGACTGAGAAACCATCCCCATTTAAAGGAGACTAGAGAGACACAAAAACCAAATGCAAATGTTGGATCAATCTTTGATCCTGGAAGGCATCCAGAACTGGTAAGGAGGACTATCCACACATGTGTGCTGATGGACACACACACATGCTCTAAATATGAGCAACTGGATATATATGGATTAGGTTCCCATATTAGATAATAGAATAATACTGATAATTTCTTGATTTTAATAGTTATACTATGTTTATGTAAGCAAATGTCCTCATTCATAGGAAATACACATGGCAGATTTAGGAGTAGAGAGGCATAGTATCTGTAGTTTACTTTTCAGAAAAAAAAATCATATGAGATTACTTTCAAATAGTCACAGAGAAAATGAGAAAGCATATGTGATTAAGAATTAATAATTGAAAATCTATGAAGAGTGAATAGGGATTCATTTTTTTAATTCTGGCTACTGTTCTGTAAGTGTGAAATTATTTGAAAGTTAAGTTAGAAAAAAAATTATTAAAAAATCCCAGTGAAGATATAAAACTTGAGAGAGCTAGATTAAAATATATACTTAGTGGTTCTTCAATCCTAAGTCTATCTGAAATTTGACAGAAAGAAACTGTATTTTTGTTCCCCAATTCAGAATGTTTCCGAACCTGGACTGGATTGCTCGATGGAAGAACCAAGCAGCATTTGGACATCTTGGAGGATAGGAGGTTTATTTGACACTGGTGGGCTCACAGAAGACTGTTCTCCAAAAGTGTGAACCCTGAGCACAAGCTGGGGGGGGGGGTGATTTATACACTTCTACTTCCATATACATGGTACTCTGGGTGTGAGCGGCAAGCGGGGCAGGAAGAAGAACCCGGAAGGGCATTGGGGCAGGGACTGGGATTCCCCTGCTGGCTTGGTCAGCCATCTGAGAACACAGATTTTCCTTATCAAGAACACACAATCATGACCACCTTAAAACTACTGTTCTGTTCCCCCACCCTATCCCCATTACCTGTCTTTTGGTACCCAGAAGATCCTACAACTGTCAATTGTAACTAGAAAGACACAGGGAGAGAGACAAAGTCTATCTATATATATTCATAAAAGTATCTTTTTCACATCACAGACGTGAGTCAAGATGCTCTTCTAGAAGACTATTTCGAGTGGTAATTCAGGGATCCATGCTCCTTTCATTGCATAGCCCCACCATTTTATCCTCTAGCTCCCAGACGTGTGTGTGTGTGTGTGGGAGAGATCCTAGACACAAGCATGGGGTCACCAGAGTGTTGCATATCATTCCGTGTGCCCAGAGCTCAATAACATCATCTCTGTAATTACCAGGGCAGCTGAGAAATGTGGTGGGGGGATGGGCATTAGTGAGCACTAACAATTCTGCCACACCAGTTCAGATGTACTGGACAGTAGGAATGAACCAGGTAATGTGCCCCCCCTCCCCTAGCATTCAACATAACAACCCACCTGTTCTGCCTATTTTTGGGTTACTGGTCTAATCCAGTCTGTTTAAATGCAAGCATCACAACATGCAATGAACTTGAACTAATTCTGTCAAACCACAGAAAAGAAACATAATTCTGGGAACTCGGAAGCACAGACTTCTAAAACCCCTTTATTACTGAAACCAGGGGAAAATTTTAGAAACCTATTTGGCTCTATGACACAGGAGGAGTCAAGAAGAAAGATATTGCTGAGATGCTAAGACAAAAAAGGAAAATGTATAATAATATCGAGCAATTAAAAGTGAAATTACAGAAATATAATTTTTATTGGGGCAGAGAGGGCCCCAATGAGTGTCTTTCTTCAAGGTTTTTTTTTTTTTTTACAAAAAAATCAGAAGACAATGGAGAATAATTTTATAAAGTTTTGAGGAAAAGGGAAAGTAGCCTAAGAATTTAAATAGTTTTTGTGATTTGCCCTTGAAGAAAGACACTAAACCCAAAAATATCATCACGAGAGACATTTTTCTTTCTTATGAGAAATAAAGTGAGTTTATATATAACACTATTGTTTTAAACCAGTCACACCAATATCTGTGTGCTTTTTCTCCAGAATATTAGCTACAGGTTGCAGCAAAATGGAGAAGAATGAAGGACAACTCATATGCTTGCAACTTTCCTGTTAAAAACTCATTTTTGTTTTTCAATTTGCTAGCCTGCTTCATTTTAGAGGATAAAGGGAATCTTGCCCTTCAATGCCCCAAATAATGTGAAAGCATAGTGACATGTGTCTCTACTGAACTTTCCCAAAGTACTGTTTCAAACAGGGTGGTCAGGGAAAACTTCATTTATAAGGTGTAATTTAAGCAAAGACTTGAAATGAGGGAGTCAGACTTGTAGATTGCCGGTGAAAGTGATCCAGGCAGAAGAAAGATCAAATGCCCTGAGGCATGTGGGTATGAGGACAGCAAAGAGACCAACTTGGCTGAGGAAGGAGAAGAGCAGGAGATGAAGGTCATGGAGGCCAGGGAGTTTACAGTTCATGTGGGGCTTGTAGATCATCATAAGGATTTTGATCTTCACTCTGACACAATTTCTGGAAGGTTTTGGGCAACAGAAATTATCTCCTTTATTTTTAAAAGAAGTTGCTCTAGACATTGTATGGAAAATAACCTTGAGATGGAGTATGGGCAGAGGAGGGTGGGGTCGAGAGTGGTTGTAGAAAGCTCAGCAATGAGGCTACTATGACAGCCAAGGCGTGCATGATCACAGTGTGGGTCCAGATGATCATCTTGAAGATCCAGAGAAGTGCTCAGAGTCTGCATATATTAGGAAGGTCAAATGCATAGCACTTGCTGGTGGCGTGGATGTGGAGAATTAGAGAAAGAGAAGTAAAAGGAAAGCACTCTATCTCAATTCAACAACTCTGTCAAGTTCAACAATACAATGATCCTACAACCTTTTAAAACTCACAACTCCCTTAAAGCATTTTTCCTTCTCTCACAACAGCCACTCCATTCCCATCACGACAAACTCTCCTTTGCATATACCTCGTCGCCCTTGTCTCACTTCCTCTCCATCGTTCTTACCTGGTGCTCACCTGCCTTGTTAATTCACCTCTGCCTAGAGCACACCTGCATCAGGAACTAGACATAGTCAGAGAAGCAGACATAGCAATACTTTTCTGAACTCATTGTAAACTCACTGTTAACAGCTAGAAGGCAGATGTTAGAGTTGTTGGTGATATGAGAAATATTAGAGTCTCACAATTCCCTCATATGGTCACTCATTCCCCACCCCCCCGTTTTTTCCTAGATTTCACAACTTCCTTCTCAAAACTCTAGTTCCTCTCCACTCACTCATATTCATATTCTCTGTTTTTTTTCCTATCACTACAAATAAATCATCCAAGTCCCTATCCAAATCCAACCCTTACCATTGAGTACTGACTCCCATCTTGTCATGTCTATTCCAAGATACTTCATTTTCCCCATATCATCAAATTTCCTTTATCAGATCAATCCCATCAGTTTATAGATAAATATTTCCTCTTCTACTAAAATTCAATTTCTCTGCTCCCATTTGTAGCAAATCTCTTAAAAACTGTCTTTCTTCTTTGCTTCTATTTCTTCTTACTCTATTCCTCTTGAACTCATTCCAGGAAAGCTTTTCCATACATTACTTCACTGAGATAGCTCTTTATGAGATATTCCTTGACCGCTCCCCCCCATTGTCAGATACAGTAGCTAGATATCAGTCCAATTCCTAATCCTACTTGAACTAGTACTGGCATTTGACAGCCTGGAATACTCTTTTCTTCTTGAAACAGCTTTCCAATACGCAGCTTAGGGGGCTACATTTCCTTCCAGTCTCCACACACTTCACTGACAGCACATTCTTTCTCCATCTTCTTTACTGGGTCCTCATTCCTCTGACCTTTTAAATACTGGCCTTCTCGGGACTCCCGTAACTTTCTTGGTGACCTCATCTGGTTTCACAGCAGTCAATACCTCCAGTACCCTGGTGCCTCCAAATTTATGTCTCCTCAGAACTTCCTATTTCTTTATCTAACTGTATAACTATAAACCTATGTTTCCTTCGGATGACTAATTGGATTCTCACATTAACTCCAGATTGTTGATACCCTCTGTGCCACCAAACCTGACTCTCCCACATTCTTGTCCATTTCAATAAATGAAAATAGTGTTCTTCCTATTGCTATGACAACAAATTTGGAGTTCACCTTAGTTTTTCCTCTAGACCTTACAACTCCAGACTTCTGAGAAGCTCCTGTCAGATTTATCATTAACTAATATCCAGAGTCGGCAAATTTCACCGGCTCCACAACCAGCACTGCAATTCTAGTCATCTAGACTCCTGAAACAGCCTCTGAACTGGTCATTCCCATTCTGTTCTGAGCCTCCTTCAGGCTGTATTTCACATAAAAGCTAGAATGATCTTTTTAAAATGTACTTTGTCTTCAGTTCAGAATCTTCCCAAAACTTCCCATTTGGAGTAAATGCTAAGTCCTTACAATGGCCTAAAAAGTCTTTCCAGTTCTTCTTTGACTTCCTTTATCCATCTTCTCTTTCAAATAGCCAAACACCCAGTCTCTCACTTCCCCATTGATTAGTTAGAGTTCTCCCAAATCTCCAATTTTATGTTATGTATGTGTATATTTTATTATAAGGGAAGACTTATGTGATTGTGGAGGCTGAAAACATCAAAATATGCAGACCCCAAGTCCCTATTTGAGTCCAAAGGCTAGCACACTACTTAATGTAGAACTAGGAAGAGGTGGTGTTTCAACTGAGAGGTCATCAGACAGGAAGAGCTAACATTTTGGTTCATAGGCTATCAGAATTCTCTCCCACTCTTGAGATGGTCAGACTTTGTTCTATTCAGGTCTTCAACCAACTGGATGAGGCCCACCAGTGTCAGAAAGAGCAACCTGTTTCACTCGGTCTACCAAATTAAATGTTAATCTCAGTCCAAAACACTCTCACAGAAATACCCAGAATAAAGTATAGCCAAATATGTGGGCACTCCTTGGTCCAGTCAGGCTAACACCATAAAATTAACCATTATATCCACAGGGGCCTTAGCATTTACCATTTCCTCTTATAATACTCCCTCCCTAGGTATCCACCTAACTTCCTTGTTCACTTTCTTCAGGTCTCTTCTCAAGGGTTATATTAACAGGGGGGTAATACTCTGACCCCTCACCCATTTTATACGAGCACTCTAAGCTCTTTCTTGCCTATTATTTTTTTCTCTCTTAACATGTACCACCACCTGTTATAGTACATGTTTGTTTGTTTATTGATTCTTCTCCCTCTCAGTTTCCATGAGCCTGTAAGCTCGATGAGGGCAAGAATTTTTTCTGTTTTGTTCACTGCTGAATCCTCACAGCCTGCCATACAGTAGTCCATCAGTAAATATGTGTTGCATAAACTAATTCTTGATTGTAACCATAAAATAACATCACCCATACAGAAAAAAATAAAGACAAATGAGTGAAATTTACAGATGCCAAAATGATAATGTAAAACTCCCTTGAGAGTTAGTATTTTAAGGAATTTCTCTCTTTTTTATTTATTTCCTTTAAAAAAAACCACATTTTATTTAAAGTCCTGTCCACCAAGAAGAGTAGAGTTGGAGGAATGATGCTACCCAACCTCAGACTAATTATAAAGCTGTAGTAATCAAGACAATGTAACATTGATGAAGGAATAGACAAATAGATCAATGGAACTGAACAGAGAGTCCAGAATAAACCCCCATAAATACAGTCAACTGATCTTTAACAAAGAAGCAAGGGCAATACAACAGAGAAAGAATGGTCTCTTTGGTGAATTATGGGGGAATAACTGGGCATACACATACGAAATAATGAATCTGGACACAGATCTTACAGCCTTCACAAAAACCACAGACCTAAATGTAAAATGCAAAACTATAAAACTGATAATATAGGAGAAAACCTAGAAGACCTTGGGTATAATGATAACCCTTTAGATAAAACACAAATGAGATGATCTAGGACAAAAATAACTGGTAAACTAGAATTCATTAAAATTAAAAACTTCTGCTCTGCAAAGGACAAAATCAAAAGAAGTAGAAGACAAGCCATAGACTGGAACAAAATATTTGCAAAACATGCATCTCATAAAGGATTGTTTCCAAAATATACAAGGAACTCTTAATATTTAATAAGGAAACAAACAACCTAATTTAAAAATGAGCTAAAGACCTTAACAGACACCTCACCAAAGCTGATATACAGATGGCAAATAAGCATACGAAAACATGTTGCACATCATGTCTTCAGGGAAATGTAAATTAAAAAAAAACTGTAAATTACCACTTTATACTTATTAAAATGGCCAAGATCTGGAATATTGACAACCTCAAATGCTGGTGAGGATGTGGGTAACAAGAACCTTTCTACACTGCTGGTCGGAATACAAAATGGCACACCTACTTCTGAAGATGGTTTGGTGATTTCTTGTAAAGCTAAACATACTCTGATCATAGGACCCAGCAATCACACTACTTGGTATTTATCCAAAGGAGTTAAAAATCTTTGTTCACACAAAAACCTAAGCAAAGATATAACAGGTTTATTCATCATTGATCAAACTTAGAAGCAAGCAAGATACCTTTCAGTAGATGAATGGATAAACTGTGGTAGACTTGGGCAACAGAATATTATCCAGCACTGAAAAAGAAATGAACTATCAAGGCATGAAAGAAATGGAGGAACCTGAGTGAAAGAATCCAAAGAATCCAGTCTGAAAGACTACAGTCTGTCTACATGATTCCAAATATATGACACCCTAGAAAAGACAAAACTGTGGAAACAATAAAATGATCAGTTATGGTCAGAGGTTGGGAGTCAGGGGAGAGATGAGTAGGTGGAGTACAGAGGATTTTTAGAGCACGAAATACCCTGGATTATATGATAATGGTGAATATAAATCATTAAACATTTTCCAAACCCATAAAATTAAAGAGTGATACATAGAGTGATACAACACTAAGAGTGATAGCCTTTGGGAAATTACAATATGTCAGTGTAGGTAAAAATGAACCACTCATATGTGGGGGTAAGGGGTGTATAGAAATCTCTGTATCTACCTCTCAATTTTTCTGTATAGTTAAAACTACTCTAAAAAAATTAAGTGTAAAAAAAAGTCCTATCAGTCTACACCCTATTATTACTGATTCTGCTGGTGTTTGAAGTGCAGAGAAAGGAACTGGAAATCAGAATTCAAATCTTTATTTTGTTCTTCAAAAATTTTTTTTAAAGATTTTATTTATTTATTTGACAAAGAGATAGAGAGCACAAGTAGGCAGAGCAGCAGGCAGAGGCAGAGGGAGAAGCAGGCTCTCTGCTGAGCAGGGAGCCCGATATGGGACTCCATCCCAGGACCCTAGGATCGTGACCTGAGCTAAAGGGAGTCGCTTAACCAACTGAGCCACCCTGGTGCCCCCCAAAATTTTTAAAAAATTTTATATGGCTCAAATTTTTCTTTGATACCTTTGCTTTAAAAATAATGTGCTAGTTGTTCATTTAAGTGAAGGAGACCTATCATGCGAATTTCTTCATATACTGGTATAGAAATCTGTTGTTTTCACCAACAAGATAAGGTTAAGGTAAGAGTATTAATTTATTTCTTACATATGCCTCAAAACATTTTAATAAATGCTTGGTGAGCACTAATATACATCAGGTACTCTAGCAGAAAGTTGTTACCTTCTTTGTTGTTATAAGCCCAGGGCTGGCAAACTATGCGTCCAGGTCACATCTAGCCCACTGCCCACTTTTATAACACAGTGTACTGGACCACAGCCATATTTGTTCACTTCTGTATTGTCGAGAGCTGATTTTGCTTCACAGTGGTAGAGGTGAAGAGTCGCAATAGAGACTCTGGTCCACAATCAAATTATTTAATAGCTTGTCCTTTACAAGGGAGGTTTTCTGACCCCTGCCCTGAGGAATATGCCGTGATATAAAGGCATTGGCTCCTGACAGGAATATATAAAAGGGTTTAAGAAGAATGAGAGGAAGGATACCCTGGGTGGGCCAGTGAGGCAAGGTGGGTGAAGGAGGTAAGACTGACATCGGGGGAAATCCGGTCATGTGTGCAAGAAACCAGAATGATTGGCAGTGAAAGTTCCATCTCCAAGGGAGATGGTGACTGGGGACAGGCTACTGCAGTATTGCAAATAAGCTGTGGCTGTTGGAGCGGAGGCAGCCAGGACAGTCTGCTTATAAATCACGTGGAAATCCTTGACAGAAAGAGACCTGCAAAGGAACAAGAATGATACTGCGGCTGCAGAAAAATGTTTAGTAGAAGAGGAAACTAGAAATGCCTCATTTTTCTTACACCCGAGAAGAAAAACACGTTGTTGGTAGCACTGTGATTGGAGAGACCTAACTGAAACCACAGCCTCTTGCCTTTCTGCCAGAGCCTGCTGCTGTTCTCTCCATCGAAATCTCAAAGCAAACATACATGTTCATACTGGTCATAAGTAGAGCTGACTCTTCTGGGGATTATCTACTGGAGAAATACTGTTTGAGCAGAGGAAGGTGGTATTAGAGCAAAGCTATTTCAGGTGTAGATGGGTAGCGTTCAACAGATTTTGAAATGAGAAGAAATATACACCTTTCAGACAGCAGTTCCAGGGACAAGGCAGACAGAGCAAATGTCACTGAAGCAGAAGGTATCCCACCTGTAGCCCATTATACACCACAGCCTGAGGGCCTTCTCTGGCCGCTGGATCCCACTCAGTCCAAGGGCTCAGAAAGCTGGAAGATCTAGAAAATACCACTCACACCCAGCAGCATGGGCTACAAATGGCTAAAGGGAGTGGGCAAAATAAATCCCCAAGTCTCGTCATCTCCCAGAGTTTCCTTGTGGGGCTGAGCTCCCCATCGACTACAGTGATCCTGGCTTGAGAATATACCCTTTCCTGTCTTACTTCCCTACTCCTCTACTGGTCCTGAGATCACCTCAAATTATTGTCCCCAAGTCTCCTTCTGGGAGAACCCAAATTAAGCCTGTTCTATACATTAAGACAAGAGGTGGCATGAAACAGGTCACCTCATGAGGATATGTCTGAATTGTAGTCAAAGAAGAATATTGAGCTTGTACTAAGAAAAACAGGTTCAAGTTTCTGGTTTGAGGAGCAAGATGAAGCCTTAAATGCAAGAATAAACTTAGGAGTTTTCAGTCTTAAGAGCATCTGAAGTATTAATATGGGTCAGAAAAAGCTGGACGTATGTATATACCATGTTAAGATCTCGGGGCTTCAAAGTTGAGTAACCAAAGTTTCCTACGCTCCCATGACACGATGACACATGAGACTTCAGGGTTGTCAGCGTCTTTTCACGGTCACGGCCGTGTCTCATCCTGGATGCATCTCTGTGGGAATCCAGCATATATATACACTGGCCTCCTGAAAAGGTGAAAGGTCAAGAGTGGTTGATAGTTACGAAGATTGTAAATGGGAGAGGTGGACCGAGTGTCCAGGACTTCTGAGAACTGGGTGAGCTCTTTATTATTTTCTTTTGTTTTTCCTTTTCTTCCTACCGCTCTGCTCCTTTGCAATTATAATGTTAATTAGAGGATTAGAATTGTACAGACCGCAAAAGGCAAGGATTTTCTCTGTCTACTCAATTGTGTGTAGCAACTTAATACCATTCCATCCAACATGTATTTGTAGGGCATTTAATAAGAAAAAGGAATAGTTTCTACTGTAGGTGAGATAAAGGACACACATTTACCAGAATATAAGGAAACAAGTTAGCAGTGTTTGTTGCATTTTATAGAGAGAGCCATGACAAATACTGATGTGATAAATTATGTGATTCAGACAAGGCCAATATTGATGCTAAGGTACGGTGTCTTCAGGGGAAGCTGACTAAAAGGTCAGCATTTGAACAGACATTGCGGGACGGATGGAATATGGTGCTGGAGAAGAGAGATCACTCTCCAGAAGGATGGCAAGGGGGAAGGCATCATCATGGAGAAGAACACGATTTGGATGGAAGATAGTGAGCAGTAGGAGAGCATTTTTACAGCTGTTAGATGGGTTTTCAAGGTTTTTTCATGGACTGTGACAAAAAATGTAATTATGGCAATGATGATGATGATGATACTAATTTGATGCACCATAATTTATGCAACTTTCCTTGATCTTTATACCATATTTAATTCTCAGCCCTCTCTGTTCCTTAACTCATTCCTCACCCTTGTCTCATCTTATCCCTTCCTCCAAGCATATCCCATTCTTCCTCACACCTCTGAACTCCAGCCTATACATGAGACAAATCTCCTTTTTTACCCTCCAAGAAATTTGAATGGTAAACTCATTTCCAATCCATTGGTAATTAGCCACTCATTGGTTTAATTAATCAATTAATTAATAGCAATAAGAAAGTTAATTATTTTAAGTAATAATGAATTGTTGAACAATGAAACTGTCTAACTAGTTAGTTAATTGGTTATTAAGCTGATTGGTTGGTGATTTTTTTAAAAGCTGAAATTTTAATTGTTGGGTTTTGGCTATATTAAAAAGTTCCTGTATTAAATAGCTACATAAAAATGCTGTGTTTCTTTACATGAGCTTGGTGACATAGCAGGTAGATTACAACATAGTATTTACATATCATTGCTAAAATCAAATTCAGTTGGAATAAATTTTGCTGTCCTCAGTCAGTATGTGTTTACACAGCCATGGATCCCACACTTCTACCCAAGTACATCCACCCTAATAGGCATACAATATTTTGACGTGGCTTTTAATTTTGTGTTTCCCAGAGGCTTTTAGATATCATTAGAAAGTGAAACAACAGTAAAATTCACAGTAGGGGTGGAGATAGATGGATGAGTATAGGGGACCCAGCAGGAAAAGGAGAGCAAAAATTGTCCCAGCACTAGGCAATGGACTAAGTGTTTGACTCAGAGTTAGGAGAGTAACAGATTTTAATATTGGATGAATAGAGGACTCAGCTTTCTAGTAGGGAACTCTATTTACATAGATCATTTTAGGATAAATAAATTAAATACCATAGTATTCCTTAAGGCTGATCAAACTTAATAGCTATGGTGGATTAATAATGTCCACAGTTTTTTGCCACTTCTTCCACCAAGGGATGGTATCTGTATCCTTTCTCATGTGAGCTCTGAGCTGTCCCTATGACTTGCTTTGACCAACAGAATATCCTAGAATGGCATTGTACCAGTACTGCAGCATAGGTCCTCAGGATCCTTGCCCTCTTAGAAGCCAGTTGCCATCTACACTCCTGGAGAATAGCCATGTGCAGGAAGACTCTGGAGAATGAGAGATTACGAAAGAAGAGAAGACCAATGAGACACAGCCATCCTAGAAACCCAGCGGAGGCATCAAACATGAGAAGGAAGCCATCTTGCGTCTTCCACAATTGTGAGCGACCCAGGTCAGTACTACTATAGAGAGCAGAGATAATCCAACCCTGTCAAATCATACACTGACTGCAAATCATGAACAAATAAATGGTGGTTGTTCTAAGTCACTAGGTTATGGGGCAGAGATAGGTAACAAAAGCAGTAATTGGTACTTGCAACGAGTGTACTTCTGTTCAATAATTTAAAAATAAATAAATAGAAGCCTGAGACTGCAGCATCAGTGTTGGGAATGAACTGATGGTGGGGTGACAAGGAAACTGTTGGTGAGCTAGGAAAAGCAATGAGGAAATTACTAATGGAAGCTGGATATGGGACAATACCTGCTACGTAGAGGTAAATTTTTGGCAATACCACTGCTTGTGGTAATGACAAATGTAGAAAATGTACCTAATGAATTTATAGATTTGCACAAGATTACTAGGCAGAATGCTTAAAGTGCTCTTTGACTTTATTCAGCAGCATGTCAGAAGGTATTGTGATGGAGATGAGCTAAAGAAAGAAATATTAGCTATGCAAGCAAAAATGTAGGGGAAGCATCGAGGGCTCTGGATAGCTTTCCAGACAGCAAAAGATTTTCAAAATGAGAAAATGCCTCATGGCAAAGATCAAGTCCAGGTTACACTGAATAAAATATGATCTCAAGGTAAAAAGCAGACAAAAGATGTGGCTGAAAG